>NW_025763677.1:0-1350146 GCF_020744475.1 Fusarium redolens | reverse complement strand
AGCGGAAGAATCGTAGGCTAATCCAAAAACTTATTAGAGCGGCTGCAAACGGCGAAGCAACCGATGATATTGCCGGCGACGCAGCCCGTGGCGAGGCAACTAGCGGTGCAGCAACAACCAACCATTCAGCAACAGTTGATTCCTTATGAGAATACAACCTCGGAAATTTCCATGGCAGAAGACTGGGGTGCTGTAATCTCAACTCCCACATTGGGCCTCATCCGTCCGCTGGCCCAAACTTCAGAAATGACGGTTTTAGAATTTATTGAAGATGATTTGAATGGGGGTAGTTGGAAAGAACATAAATGCCATCGAGAATCGATTTCAGAATTCATCCAACATCTGAAGGGCCATTTCAAGCGGGATGTGGAGTTCTACCATCAGCATGAGCCCCGAACAATCGCTGAGCACGAACTGCCCCGACACGATGCGATATGTATCGCTCCGAAGAACGTCATGTTTGAAGAGAGACATTTCCCAGCGGAAGAACAGTTGTGAAGCGTTTGACTACGGACCAGCGTATCATTTATTTACCTAATCTGACAAGATTCAAGAAAGTTGTGCTTCAATCCCAGCAAAATTGATGTTCTGGCCCTTGATGAAAGAGACATTGTAACTGTGAGCCCTTTCAAGGAGCCCAATGTCCAAGCAACTAGTGTAAAACCCAGCCTTACCATATGCGATATTGGAGCTTGGTAGAGCGCCCAATGATTCACCCTAAGTATGCGGCACTGCACGAGTCTACCGAAAATGACTACTAAATCCGGATTATCAAGAGCGGCGGTTCTTACATGCGTTGGCCATTCCCTCTTGGCATGGGCTATATAACCAAGCCAATTCTTGAGCTTTGCCAAATTCAGTAAGAATGTAGCCCATAATCGGAAACACGCTCATAAGCCTTTTGATTTGAACCCTTCGCGGCGCGAGGGAAGCTGTGCACATTTCTAATTCAGAGAGCACTGAGAAACTGACTTCAGAACCCCTGTCCTGGCTATCAAGGTTTGATTGCGAGTCTGGGTGGGCTGGGGCCGCGTCTCTAGCGCTTCCGGTCCTGACAATGCTTCCGACCTCTTCGATGCCTCTTTCCCATCACTCGTAAGCAATATGTAATGTAGTAAGGTCAGAGAACTGCTCTTAACCCCAGGGTACTGACAAGCATTCAAGGAACGTTAAGTGACTTCTTCATAAGACCGTCTCGGGGGCGACAGCTTCCCGAAGCCTATCGGGGCCGAAACTGGATCCTGGCATTACAGTGGGCGGCACATCAGCCAGGGTGCGGGTTCTGGTCCCAGTAGTGTCACATAATGACGTAATGAGCGAGGAACAGCTGTACTACAACATTTCGGTGGAATCCCTGAGTTTAAGTATCATAAAGAGATACATCAGCCGTCAAAAACCGCTCTGGGTAACTCTTTCAATTTGTAAGAGACTTAGGGAGATTTATTCTTCTTCTTCTTCTTCTTTCCAAAAACCCAACGCAAACATCTTTCATCTTCTTGGCAAATACGACATGACTTACCAAGGCATTGTCAGAATGGCAATCAATGCTCTTGTTTTCGCACCTGATTATTCTTCCTGCAACTACAACATCGATACAACCAAAGTTAATCGTCTCAAACACATTTTTGAACTAGAAGGATGTAACCGATATGATCCACAGAATTTTATCAGGGGCAGCATCACTCGGGATGCTTTACAGAAGGCCCTGGTGCGTTCCCGCTTGACGCTGGCAAGTCTGCAGAGAGAGGGAGATCCTCCAATGCTTCACCTTCCACCAGATACCTATGTGCGATGTGATCAGGGCAGAAGCCGCGTGAAGGCACTCCTGGACACCGATCGCTCTTTCTATTGGTGGACCGTTGAACTGTATGCAGGTAAGAGCAAATCCGTTTTCTTCCTAAAGGGTAGGTAAATATTAACACCCCGAAAAAGATATTCACCAGGAAGCTCCTGGCAGAGCTAGAAATACTTCCGTTAATATTGGAGGGTACTCTGATGGACGTATATGTGCGGAGATTGTGCAGAGTCGCTTCAACACAATCGCGGAGGACGAATGGTGGGCGAAACTTTCTAAGAGCAAGGCGAGCATCCTGAGAGGTTTACTTGAACATCACTCCCTGGCTACCCCTTTCGTGGAGTTGATTCGTAGTATACCTGCTATGCGTGAAGATCTATTAATTGGCGTGTGGCACAAAATAATTGCAGCCAAATGCGATGAGGTACCTTCAGACTCTTCTCAATGTAACAATCCAACTGACTTTTTTTCCCCCAGGAGATTATCCGGTACTTTAGATTCATCCTCAATACTTGGACTGAAATCATGGGGTCGAAGTCAGCATTGCGACACATAGATACCGCCTCTGTAAGGGAATTGCAACTAAGAGTTCCGGGGTTATCGGAACAGGACTTGGAGCACGTTACTCGAGTTATAACGAGTGGGGTAGTGTTTAGAAGTCTCACCAATACGTCAGAGAGGGTAGCACTGCTGGACCGACTTAGGAGGATCAAATTTCTGATTCCTTCTATACATACTCTGCAGAAAGATGTCAAATATCTCCGACCTTGCGCGGATGTTCTGAAGCGGCTCATCTTGGGCCAAGGACGATCTTCTTCGACAGCCCAGGCAGTTGCACTTGATGCCTTCCTACCTGGACGCCAAAGGGGAGCAGATGCTGAGTTCCTCGACAAGTTGAAACGGGTGTATCTCTTCATAATGCAAAACATAGTACAACTGACCGATGAAGCTCCTCTCCGAGGAGATAGAGCAAAGGTACAGATGCCGGGACGAGGAGGGCCCAATCCTAAATCCTGGTTTCAATTGGCAATCGAAGCTCAACGTCTTGGATTCAGCTCTGTCGAAATCACTCGTTTAGCATCGGAAGATCCGGACCGTGAATTGGCGCTTAGGACGCTTCTTTTGGCCCGGCCCGAATCGGAGTACGAATATGACAGGTCGGACCTGGATAATCTTGTGTCTTCTGCTGTGCAACTTTTCCGAGCAGCTCGAAGAAGACGACCAGATTTTGTTGAACCTAGATTCACCACTAGAGGCACTGGGGAGCTAATTGCTCGCCGATGTGGGCGTCAATACTCTGGAGCCTATGAGCACGATCGAAATTTCTTCACGATGACATATTTTTCGCTTCCAGTAGCAAGAGACGTGGATGTTACTTCGCTTTTTGTGCGTAGATCCGTCTTTCATGCATTTTTCAGGCTCGAAAAAGGAAATAAAGTCACATCAGACGCAACTGGCGTTGACCAATCGCACTCACCAGCGGTTATGGACGGTGAGAGCCCCCAGGCCAATCAGGACCGCAGCTTAAGCAAGATCAAAAATGAAGAGACGGCTCGGCAGTCAGTATGGGAAGCCTTAAGGCGACAAGACGAAGCTTTACAGCAGGGCGTAGCAAAACAATACGGAACGGATGTAGGAGGATCCTTGCAGTGTGATAGCAAGAATATAGTAGAGATCAGTAGTGACAGTTGCGAGAGCGCAAGCGAGACCGAGGACTCAGAGGTTACTCTAGAGCCGGCTCTGAAGAGAAGGAGAAGAGGATAAAGAGGCGAATTGAATATCTCCGAGTTCAAGTACCCAGAAGTAACTACAATTGTACTAGTCTATTTTTGGAACGAGAGCTTCACCCTGTCCAGTCACATATGTCCTACTTGGGAAAACAGACAGCTAGAACACACTCAAGCAAATAGCGTGATTAATATCTACATGTATGTAGCAGTTAATCCATTTAGCATCAGGGCTGGCATGAGGTGGATCGGCCAGAATTTTGGCTGACATAGATGGCTGCCGGCACAATAGGCATCAGCGGCCGAGACGGGGTAGCGTGCCGGCATATTAATGATGGCTGACCGGCCAGAGATGCTGCCGGCACAGATAGCTGCCGGCACAATAGGCATCAGCGGCCAGCACGGGGTAGCGTGCCGGCAGGGGATATATAAATGGACTGGCCTGGGGAGGTCGACCGATACGGACTTGTGCCGGCATGTAAACATGCCAACCTTATGCTATTGCTATGATGGCAGAGCCCGGCCGTCACAGCGATAGCGCAAGGTTGGCATGTTTACATGCCGGCACAAGTCCGTATCGGTCGACCTCCCCAGGCCAGTCCATTTATATATCCCCTGCCGGCACGCTACCCCGTGCTGGCCGCTGATGCCTATTGTGCCGGCAGCTATCTGTGCCGGCAGCATCTCTGGCCGGTCGGCCATCATTAATATGCCGGCCAGACCCCATATCGGCCAGTACTCGTATAGGACTTTATACATATCAGCCTGTTTCATGCCAGCCATGCCAATGATTGGCTATGATTAGCTGATCTGGGAAGCGTTTGAGACAAGTATGAAGGGTTTTGACAACAAACCCTGGTTGCCGTGTGTGCTTGTCGCGATCAGAAGGGCCGGCCTACGACTCACATCGTCAGGATGCACAAGCGATTGATCTTGATGAATGTTACCATTCAATTTGGTCTATGCGGTCACGTGCCTGAATTTCTGCCGAGGATGAATTCCACTACGCATTTGATTTCGGAGCGCGGAACTACCCTGTTCCTCGAGCGTGATCGGATGTCCTCCCCGTAATGAACTTTAGCGTGCTCCACTCTGTAAGCACCTGATTTGATGGATGCCCTTGTAGGTGTTGGTTCTTACGGTACCTTTGTTGCCTTGGGACTGATGTGGGACCTGGTAAATTAGATAGAGCACGATGATCTCCTCTGTTTGACTACGAACACACTCACCTGCAGGTTCACTATCTCAGGAGGATGTTGGTTCAACAAACTTCTAACGCAGCAGGCGAATGATCAAATTTGCTTTCTGCGTGACCTAACCGTGACGAGCAAAAATGCCGGCTGCATGTGTGTTGGTTAACCGCGTCACTCAGTAAGGTCATTATTCATGATTCGTGGGCTTACGAGATATAGAGCCGATGATTAGTATTTAACCATTCAAAAATGGGAGTAGGGAGGAATCATCGCACAACCAGCATTTCAGAAACAACTGATCAATCAACTGCCACAGAAAAATCTTCCTGCCCTCTTGTCGCTAGTTTCCTGCATCGCGATGTGTTTTTACGACCTGGTCGTCTGGAAATGCGGCTATTGGAGATGGGGCAAGTTTCGAGAGCGGTGCCACAAAGAGTATCGCACCGGTGAAACCTGTGGGAATGAGACTTGTGTTCGAGCGCCGAAATCAACAAACGACTTGCAACCTATGCAATCAAATCACAAAGAAAAACAACACGATCGAAAGGACAGCCGAAAGGATGGCAAGGCTTCGGAAATGGAATTGCTACGCTAGTGTCGCAAGATGCGAGGAAGACCTGACGGAGCTTGGAGTCCATATTCAGAGGTTGGACGAGCAACATTTCAGAGACGTGTGCGGTGAAGCCTACTTTGCGTCTCAAGTCCGGAAATACTTTTGAGCTACAGCTTAGCATTGGCCGTTCGGCTACCTGTCCACGCGCGAGCTTCCATTAATGCTGCTCATTAACATGACTAGCTATCCAAATCAAGCTCCTTTACTATCTTGTCTTTTTAAGTTATTATCGGTCAGATAGAATGCTAAGCTCAGATGCTTCCCACGCTTCAATCACTCTAATTGCGATTCGATAACGATACGCCAGGTTGAGAACGCAATAGGGTGGGGGCATCATTGCAAAGCTGTGAAAAACGCTGAAACCAAGGTCTTGCCAGAACAAGGCTTGTGGTAGGCAACCAACATCCGCAGTGGAAACGCTCGGTAGGGGTCGCCGCCAGCCCCATCAATCGGAATTCATCCAGTACCCCAACGACCGGGTCATGCATGTTATGGTCGCTAGGCCCCCATATAATTCCAGGCGAGACAAGGGACGATAATGCAAGGTTCGCTACATTAGTCAAGATTAAATTCTAAATATGAGGGGAATTTACGACGATCAGCTCTTGAATCAAGGTGATTGGATGGTGACGGGTTGTAGGTGCTGAGTGATTGGTAAGAAAAGGTCGGTTGCACGTAACGTAGGCACCAAGGGTCACAAAATGAGGAGACATTTTGAGTTAGATGCACGCACTTGTTCCCTGACAGAGTACAGGAAAATAGCCAGGGGCCATGTTAACGGCAAGTGCTATTGGGCTACGGCTACCACACCAATCCCGACAGAACGGTAAACGCTAAGCGCCTCGCCAATATCGGTGACAATGGTGATGGGACTTTTGGGTTGGTTTAAAAATGGTTTTAGAACCAACCGCAGACCCAAGGTTCCTTGGTGTGAAAGGTAATTAAATGGCGCAGTTGCCGTGTCAGCTGATATTGCGAAACGCTTGCGTCATCTAACTTGTACGCGAGATTCCGACGATATTCAGATGCTTGTAAAGATCTTCGCTTGCAATTCACTGTAGACAGTTTGGGGCCAAATGTGGGAGACATTTGTCCAGTAAGATTTGCACCCTCAAACCCGTACCGCCGTCGCGCAGAAACTCAATGATATTTATGGGCGAGATGGGCGTGGACGAGGAAATACATGAGTTATCGCGCAGATATTATCATGCATTTCATTTATGTCAGGACGTTATTTATCGCCAAGCCTCATTTCTGGCCGCGACTAAGCCACGCAATGAGATTGAAGAACAGTGGCGTGAGCACGAATTATTTACTAATGCTGCGTCGTTCATGCACCGCCAACCTTTGTAGGTATTCCGCATTTACCAAATAGGACCGACCTCATAAATGCCGAGTACAGTATAGCATTGTCGTTAACAAGAAAAATGCTATCGAAGGTCCCAGTGGTGATTTGAACTGGCTTCGTAAAGAAAGGCAGTCGCAGAAGACCAATAGCGATGTGGTAAAAAGGTTGGACATATTCTTTTTTTCGTTTCCAAAGGACGGGAGTCAAAAGATACAGATAAAGTATATGGCGCATGAGATATAGGGTAGCAGAGAAGATGCATCTAGTGCTCTAGGGTTGTTGAAACCGAGGCAGACCTTGTGCCTCCATCCGTTCTTACTCGGAAATTTCGCCAACAACGTCCGCCCGAGAATGTCGATGGTCGGGATTTCCCGAGAAGTTTGAGCAAACCTCTGGCGAATTGTCGCCATTAGGGCCCGTTCTAAACTTTAGTAAAACCCTCCTGAAGGAAATGTCGCACAAAAAGCTTGTACGAGAATATCGATGAAACTCCGCGGAAGAAATTTCGCTGCCAGAGGCACCGTGTTATGTGAACAAGCAGGGTTCAACCAGATTGAATTGAGCTACCCTAACTTTCTATCTTTCACTGTGATTGACTGTATCTATTGCTCCCAACTTGTCATGCTGGTTATTCTTTAACCATCTTCCGACGCCTGAGCTTGCGCAACCGCCTTTGCTCCACTTGGCACGATGATCGTAGCGTCACACGATGAATCGTCTGCACATGGGCCCGAAAATGGTCCATGGTATGAAATTCGAGATTTTGACCTTGGTTTTGGGTGCGACAAGTAGGGTGTGTACACACCATCTTCTCGCCACGTTGCAGTGCCCTCTCGCGCTCGATCAAGTGCTGGTCATCGAAGTGGTCGTTCCTGACGGTCGGACGGCAGTACGCAAAGGTACGTTCTCCGAGAGAGAGCCGCTCGTCACCGATGCAGTCCGGGCATTGTCCGGGTTGCATGAGGAGAGGAAACTGGTTGACACTAGGTGAAGGCTCACTGCTCGCTTCGGTAGGTTCGATTTTGATGTGCGGTTGAGCCCTGACATTTTGCTGGACGCGATGACGCTTGGCCGTCTCGCGTTTGTCGCACAGAGCCACCATGAGTTGGATTGCTTCGATCCTTCGCTCGAGAACCTGATCCTCTGTCAGGCCATCCGGCTGATGACAAAGAATATTTGCTAGCCGGTCGCGTTCTGGTATATGCACATCGATGACAGGTTCTGTGTACTCCTCCTCTTCCTCGCCCCGTGCCTGCTGCTCAATGTCCCAAGTGGGACGGTGGTAGAAATAATCCTCGCGGTATTCTTTAACGACCTGCCTTTCGCGGTACGCTCTCTTCGTGCGGATTTTGTTGGTGAGCCGTCGGATTTCTTCCTCATTCCCATGACCTTCGATGCGATAATTGCCCTGCTTCAATCGTGCACGCTGTTCCTCGAGCTCGACAATTTCCGGGTCTGGTGCCAGGTTAGCCCAGACCTCGTCGGGCACCATGTCTGCCGTAGCTCGAGGATCGCGCATAAGGCTGACGTGTGCGAACAGCCGGAACAGCTGGCTCTCCTTCTCTTCTTCTAGGAACGCGTTTTGGAGGTCGAAATTCGCAATCTCGTTGAGGTACGCACTTTGAAAAGTCATAAATCGGGGATCTTGGCGCATCATCTGGTCGCGGACGGAGTCGGGTGCGTCTCCTGTGAAGAATACAGTCAATAAAGGGAACAGTGATGGCATGGCGACAAAGTCGGCATTTAGGGGACGTGTGCTGTACAAATACGCACCATTAGCTGCGTTTCCAGCGCCTCTCCTAGCGAAGCGAGGTGTCCATTTCCTTTCATGTCCCGAGTCGAGGCTCTGCTGACCTATGTCATCTCTGAGCTTGGAGTACAGCATCGCCTCATCAGCTGAGAGTTCCGTGCCACGATATCGGCGAAAGACTGGGGTCTTTAACATAGACTTCTTCCATCGGAGCGGGATGCAGTGCTTGAAGCGCGGTGGCCGTGATCTGAATATAACGGCTGCATCTGTCAAGCTCGGAGCATCGAATGCATTGTCGTGGAGAGCGAGAGAAAGAATCGTGGAAACAGCGCAGAAGAGCAGCTTTCTTGTGGGTGTGAAGTAGAAGATGGTACTGCAGCGATTGTTAATATACAGAACGCCCGAATGCTCGCTGTTTGGGACAACAAGCACGAGAAACTTACGGCTTGGGCTTGTTGTCAGCGCCTTTATGATGAACGAACTTGATGGCCATGGCTGGCATGCATCGTCCAGTGGCCGGGTGTCGAACGATCATCATCTGGATATCCTCGTAGCACAGGGCCTTGGGACGCCCACGTCCCACGGTTTCTTGGCAGAGAAGACTGTGGAGCACTTTGGATTGTTCATCCGTAGGGCCATCCTGATCTTCACTGCTCTCCGAAGAGGACGACTGAACTGCACTCTGGCCAAAGAGTTCTTGGATGGAGCCGTCCTTTGGCTTCTGTCGCTCACCATCTACCAGCTCGGCCGGCCGCGCACCCGTATAGCACAGGAGCTGATAGCAGCCAGCGAGGTTGATGCGGTGACGTTCGCCAGGGAAGACAGATGTATCGTATCCGATATTGAACGTCAGGATGACTCGTAGGTTGTCGACATTGAGTACCGGCTTACCATCGATGTTCGGCGCTCGGTGTCCGAAGCGGGGCACGAGTACACTGCGATAATACTGGCTGCGTGTTACTAGAGCTCGAGAATATGCCTAAGCAATGCTCTGGTGCACTGTTACGGCTCCAACCCGGTTCCTCACATACCTTGTACACTTCCTTGGTGTCGTTCCGATCCATATACTGGCCATTTATCGTCGTATAAAGCTGTTGGAACTGGCGAATGTACTCGTGTCCGCTGCCCCATGATGTGATTTTGCAGCGCTCGCAGATGTAGAGGAGGAAGTCCTGCGTCGTTCCGCGGTCAAGGTTCTCGAGCGTCGCCTTCCACTCGCCAACTTTCATGTCAGCGCAGTACCTGTACGGGATGAGGTCAGTACACGGCGAAGGTTGCAAGCGGCAGGTGCTTTCTCACGTACCGTCTCCATTTATTGAAGATGCCGCTAACGTTGATCTCGGTTTGCTCAGAGTATCTGGGCTTGATGAATCGGACTTTGCCTAGCTGTGCCCTGTGCGCAGCGTGCTCTTCCACCGAGAGCGTGGGTTTCTGCTTTGCGGCTCGATTTTGTGCTTGTCGGGCATTGAAGCGTTCGAGAAAAGATGCATGGTTTTGGTGCAGACCATTTCCGGCTGTAGTCGCGCTGGTAGTCATCGGGTTGTTTGGCAGTCAACGAACGTGAGCAACTGGTGATCAAGAACAGCGCGAGAAAGGGAATGAGCGTGAGGAGAGGAAGGAGAGGGAGACAAAGGTGGTCGCTACCGCCATTTATGCCCACCAGGGTCGACACCCCAGCGGCAAGTAATGGCCTCGACGTGGTCAGCATGTGGGCAGCAGGAGACATAGAGAACACAAAGGGATGTTGAAAATAGACACCGCTGGGTCGCTGATGGAGGGTGACCGAAAGGGGGACGTATGTCTTTCTCTGTAGTGCCCCGGCACGTGCTGAGGATCTGCGCGCCAGGGGTCACGCAGGTATATAGTACATGCCCTCCCCCTCTTATCGTTCCCTGCCCCCGCACTGCTGAAGCCTCCAAAAACAGCGACACTTTCCGCCCAAAATGGAGGCACCAACAGCGCTTTCTCTGTTTAAGGAGTAAATCTAATTGCCTAGAATAGGCAGAAGAGGAAGTTAAGGAAAAGCTTCTTAGGGCTTAATAAGAGGTTAATGAGGCCATTATGAGATTATCTTGTATTTGTTATTAGAAGCGTTTATTATATAAGCAAGGTATCTAGTCTATTATTAATAATATAAATTCTTCTATAGGTAATATTATTACTTAAGAGGAGGATGTGGCGGTTTTAGATATTTAGTCCTTTAGCAGTGCCGATATTATTAACTAGAACCTGATTTTTAATCCTTTGCTCTTTAAGGTTATTAGTAAAAGTTCTTTAGGAGTTACTAGGTATTAGTAAGGTATTTTATTAGTTCTTATATATTTTTACTTTCTAAGTAGTCCTTTTATTTAATTAGATATATCTTTTATCTATTAATTCTTTATATATCTCTAATTTCCTCTACTTTATATACCTCTAGTCCTGTGACTTATTGTGGTTTATTACTGGTTTTTATGCATATTATATCTATAGCTAATTTAAGTATCGAGATATAGTAAATTAGGTAGTATTTAATATTTAAAGGTAGATCTAGTTTATATTAATCTTCTCTTATCTTTTATTTAATCCTAACTAGCCTTAAGTACTTATAGTCTAGTTTATAACTTAGTTAATCTGTTTTAATGTTTTTAGTAGATAAGTAGACTATATCTCCCTCCTTAAAGGTTAGTCCCTTTAACCTTTTAGGGTTATAGTATCTCTATATCCTTTTCCTAATAAATTTTAATTTAGTCTTAAGTTTATTATATATTTCTCTTAGCTTATTACTTATAATAATTACTGCTAGGTTTATATTCTTAGGTTCTTAAGCATTATAGTATATATTAAGTATAAATCCGATATTTGCATTAAATAGTATAAGTTTTATACTTTTATTATAGGCAGTATTATAAGCTAGCTAAGCGCTTAGTAGCTTCTTAACCTAGTTATTTTATTTATAGTTAATATAATACTAAAGGTATTATTCTAGTACTTAATTTATTTATTTTATTTAGCTATCTGCCTGCAGTCTAAAAGCTATTATAAGTTAGTAATTAACTCCTATAAGTGCTATAAGCAATTACTAGAATTTAAAGGCAAATATTAGTCCTCTATTTAATAGGATTTCTCTTAGCAGTCCTTATTCCCTTACTACCTTATTATAAAAGATATAGGCTATAACTCTTGTATTTATTGCCTCTCTATAAGGTAAGTAAATTAAGAACTTTATTAGTCTATCTATAATAACTATAATACTATTATAGAAGATTCCGGTTAAAGGATCTTTTAATAATAATAATTTAATTATAAAGTCTATTATAATTAAGCTTTATAATTATTCTGCAACTTCTATTAGTTATAGTATTTTATAAGGTTTATATTATTATGCTTTTATTCTAGCATAAATATTGCATTATTTAATAACCTTTTCTATTACTTTTTATATTATTTAATAGCCTTATTATAATAGTTATTTTAGGGTTTTAGTAACTCCTTAGTATCTATATAATAGATATATATAAAATTCTTAAATAAACTCCTATAGTTTTCCTGGGATTTCCTTAGTTACTTCTGCTTATATCTATCCTAAGGTCTGCATTTTCTAGGTAAACTAATATTCTCCCTTTTTATTCTTTTCTAATACTTATTCTTTAGCTTTAGTAATACTAGTATTATAATCTAGTTATTAACTAATTATATCTGCTCTTTTATTCTTAAATCCTTTATAGTAAATAATTATAAAATTAAATTTATATAAGTATTCTATATAATGTAATTATTATTAGTTAAGTTTATAGGTTATAGCGAAGTATAAAATGTTCTAGTAGTTAGTATAAACCTTAACCTAGTACTTATTTCCTATTAGGTAATATCTAAACTCCTTAAAGTAGTTAATAATTATTAAGAATTCCTTATTATAGATTAGATAATTAAGCTCTGCTCTATACAGCTTATATAAGTAGAAGGCGATAGGGTGTAATTTTCCTATATTATCTTATTAACTGATTTATCCTCTTAAGGCAAAATCCAATAAATCCATTTCTAGCTTAATTTCCTTATCTAGATTAAACATTACTAGTATAGGTTTGCTAAGAATTGCTTATTTAAGGTTATTAAAGGCTTATTAAGCCTTATTATTCTATATAAAGGTCTTATCCTTTTTAATAAGTTTTATTAAGGGATTTACAATCTTGCTAAAATCCTTAATAAATTATTTATAGTAATTAGTAAAGCCTAGGAAGGCTTACATTTCCTTAATATTATTTAGTTCTTTCTATTCTATAACTATAAATACTTTCTTTTTCTTTATTTGGATTTTTCTAGATATAATAGTATATCTTAAAAAGTCTACCTTTATAATATAAAAGTAACTCTTTTCTAGTTTAACTAATAACTTAATATCTTATAATATTTTTAAGACTTTATAAATATATTCCTTATATTCTTCTTTGCTTTCTAAGAAGATTAAGATATTATTAAGGTAATATACTATAAAGATATCTAGGTACTATTGGAGTATACTATTAATTATCTGCTAAAATATTGCAGGTATATTAGTAAGACTAAAAGGCATTACTAGGTATTTAAATAGTCTAAATCTGGTTTTAAATACTGTTTTCTATTTATCTCCTTCCTTAATATAGATAAGGTTATATACTCCCTTAAGGTCTAGAGCTATAAAGATCTTTTTGCCTTATAGCTAATCCTTAAGTTTTATTATAAGCAGAAGTAGGGTTTAGTCCTTAGTAGTATATATATTAACTAGTTAATAGTCTATAACTAGTTAATCCTTTCTGTTCTTCTTTAGTATAAAGAATATTACTAATGCTGCTAATAAACTTAATTCTCTAATATAACCCTTTCTTAATATCTTATTAATATATTCTTACTAAACTTATAGTTCTCTCTAATTTAGTAAGTATAGCTTTTAAAATAGTAGTTTTTTATCTATAAGGTTAATTTTATAATCCTATTTGCTATATTTAAGGACTCCTATTTCTAGTTCTTCTTTAAATAATTTATTATATATTTAATATTCCTTTAGAATGTTCTTAAGTTAATCTTGGCTTATTATTATAGTTTTATCTTTTTATAGATCTTATTATCTAAGGATACCTAGGATTTCTGATTTCTATCTTTAGCCTATCTTATGCTTATGTTATACTCCTTTTAGAGGTAGTAGAGTCTTTACTCTATGCCGGTCCATGCTAATCCTCTTAGTTGCAGATTAAGATCTCTTATTGCTCTTTATAATCGTTTTACTATTACTATTAGGGTTACTAGGAAATATAACTTAGCCAGTCCTTTAGTCAATATGCAGGTTTTATTATTTAAGCTAATTTATTTTAAGGATAATATCTATCTCCTCTCCTAAAAGGATAATATTAAAACTTATTCCTTAATTCTTTCCTTTAATAAGGACCTTAAGGTAATCAACCTCTTAATCTATTATACTGTTATTATAATTAAAGAGTTGCCTTTCTATATTAATAAGTTGGTATAGTAGTTATTTCTTCCTTTATAGTATTCCTAACTCTATAATTATTCTTAAATTAATAAAGTTCTTCTTTACTCTACTATTAATCCATACATTTAGCCATCTTCCCTTAATTTAAGCTTATAGCACTAGGCAATCGGGTTTGCTATCTTATATAGCTCCTAAAGCACTTATTAGTTTAAGTCTTTCTTATCTTTATTTATTACTCTTCTGTAGTTCTGTTATTATAAAAGGCATACTACTTTTCTTGAACTTGTTTAGTAGAGTAACTTGCATTCTTTATTGTTATAGTTAACTCCCTTATAGCAATCTTTAATATATTCTTTATTATCCTTATTATCTAAGGATTCTTTAACTTAGCTTCTTTAGAAGTGCCTCTAATAGCATTTATAGTATACTAATTCTTCCTTATTAAGATAGCTATTTATAAATTCTTTATTATGCGTTTTTTATTAAAGATGTTCTTCTAATTCTGTATTTTAATTATTTAATGCTATTCCTTATTTAAATTATTTATTTTCTTTATCTTAAATAGCGATATCGTTTCCTTCCTTATCTTAAAGGTACCTTTTTAGTTATTTATATACGTTTTGTATAAATTTATCTTTTTCTTCTTAATAATATTTTCTAAGGTCAATGAGTTTAATCCTTATTTCTATGTTTTTAAGTCCTTTTAAGGCCAGGTCTTTAAATTCTGCTTTTACTTCTATAATTCCTTATGTTATTTATTTAATTCCTTAATAAAGGTTCTTATATTTTTAAGTCTTGCAGTAGTATAATATATAAAATTATAGTTCTGCTATTTTAAGATTCTTATATTAGTAATATATTAAGTACCCTTCTGTTTCTGTTTTTTAGTAAGGGTTATTATTAAGTATATTAAGAATTATAATAAGAAAGTAATTATTATCTTCCTTTTCTTATTTATATATCTTATATTAATAATATTTATATAATAACTATAATAGTTTACTATATTCTAGGTAGGTTAGAAATGTTTTTATAGTATCTTTAGTATTAAATTTCAGTTCCTTATAGTAAGGGTTTATAGTATCTGCTATATAATAAGCTTAAATATATAAGTTCTTAAGCTTATTAATATCGCCATATTCCCTAGCTCCTTATAGACATCTATCTTCTATTAAGGTATATATCCTGTTATTATATTTATTAAATAGTGGTTTATAAGGTTACTTTTACTTATTCTTAATTTATTTATCTTCCTTATAAAGGTATTATGCGGTATTTTATACTACTCCTCCTCTATATCTTATACTTTAGGAGTATTATTAGTAATATATATAGACCTTATCTCTTACTTTATATTCCTTTCTTACTATTTCTTCTTTTTCTTAAATAGTTATTTAAATTAGGATAGCATTAATTATCTTAGATACTTTAGGTTATTTTCCTATATTAGAGGTAGTTCCTATCCCTTATAGATTTTTTAGGTATCCCTTAATTTCCTGCTTTAAGGGTCTCTCTTCCCTTATTATCTTAAGGATCTCGGTTTATTCTATTTTCTTATATTTCTTCTCTTCTTTCCTCTTAAGGTAGTAAGCATAATCCTTTTCCTTTTCCTATTACTAGTTTTCTAGGTTCTTCTGCCATTCCCTTTAGTATTTAATTGCCTTTATCTTATATAGCATTAGGATTTAAGGTATATTTCCTACTTTAGTATCTTCTTCTATTAGAAACTTTTCTTATAGTTTACAGATCGAGCTATCTAGGTATAAGTACTAGCCGTATTTTAGCATAGTATCTTTATATAGAGCCGTTATATTATATAGGCTTTATATTATTCCTAGTGCTTAGGTTTATATTGCTATTTAAGGTTCTTATTTATTAGTTACTATTAGTATTTACTTACCTTAATTAGGGTCTCTAGGCCTCCTTAGTTAAGGATATTTATTAGCCATATATCTAAACTAATTGCAGTTATAGTATTTAACTTTAAATATATTATAGGGTCTCTTATTATTATTACATTAGGTTGCTTTAAGTATTATAGGTCCTGGTTTAGTTTTATATTATATATTAATATATCTCTTTCTTCCTTAGTTAGCATTCTATTATCTATTAGTGTTTTACTAAGGATTATATAACCCTTTATATCTTTTTGCTTATTTCTCTTAGCATTACTTATATTACTAATTATTAATTTTTATAGTAATATTTACTAGTTTATTTAGGTTCTTTAGTTTAAGTCTAATATTTACTATTATATCCTTAACTTCTAACTTTAATCCTAAATATACCTATGCTATATAAGCTTCTTTGCCCTAGTTCAGCTTGGCTGCTTAGTAGTGGTATTTAGCTAGATAGTCTGCAGCAGATCCTCTCTACTTAAGCTATTATACTTTTATTTCTGCAGTATGTTTTTCATCTATTACTTTAAAGGCGTTTCTAAGCTCTAATTTAAAGTTTTTATATTTCTTATAAATATATTTTATTATTTCTTATTATTCTTTATACAGTTTGCTAATATAGTCTTAAATAATAGGTTCTATTAGGCATAATGCCTTATCTTTAAGGAATCCTATACTATATTAAACTCTTAGTTTATTAGTAATAAACTAAATAGGGTAATACATCTAGTAGCTCTAAAGGCTAGTAAGGAATCCTTAAAGTTTATTGGCATTATTATTAAATGGTTTAGGCTGGCAGGGTTAAAGGATTTCTCTAAGGTCTTTTCTAGTTATTATAAGGGCTGTAGTATATTTAATATACTCCTTATAAAGTTTCTAACTGTTTTCTACTTCTTTTTTAAGTACCTCTGCAATCTTAATAAGGTTAGCTACCTTTTTTTCTAGGTTTTTGATTTTATTTTTGGCCATATTAGAGCTATTCTTTGCGTTCTCTAGGAGGTTATTATATTACTAGCTAAGATATTTAAGTCTATATTTAAGTTTCGCAACTTCTCCTTTATAGGTACTTAGATAAGTAGGGGTAATATCTTCTTTATTTTTATTATTAGTTTCTATAAGAATATCTTCTAGATTAGGGGGCATCTCTTACTGCAGGTAGTGCTAGGCATATCCTAAGTTAGAAGGCTAGATTAAAGTAGTAAGTACTATTACATTAGTATTACTTAGCATTATATAGTATAGTCTAAATAAGAGCTATTAATATATAATAGTTAGGTTTTCTAAATAAGTAAACTAGTCTATACTAGGTTTATATTTATAGGTTATATAAGGCATAATACTAAGCATTATAAAGTATTATATCTCTTAATAGTTAAGTAATATATATTAGGCTTATTAATATAAAGATGCTTTATTAATAGCTAGTAAGCTAAGTTTTATAAAAGTGCTAATAAATATATTCTATATACTAAAGGTAGCCTAATAGCTTAGTAAGGAATAATAGTAATCTAAAGGTTAGATCTCAGGGGATCGTTAGTGATCTATGGTGATCTAGCCTTAAAGCGTCGTGATCTAAGTGCTTTAATAAAAGAGGATTATTACTGGGAGAAGTAATCCTCCTGTAATAGGTGGAAATTGTAGGGGCCACGTGACGTAGCCGCATGGGTCGTAACATAGGGATATTAACTATATCTATTATAGTTATTATTTAAGATGCCTAGCTTATTAGGGCTTTTAGTAAGGGTAGATAAGGTTAAAAGGCTTATAAAGGCATACTTTTGCTAAAATTAGCAGCAACGCAAGAGGAAGGCATTGCAGTTAGCAGACGAGGTATAGGTGTAAGATATATAATATACTAATTTATAATAATAAGACCTGCTGGTACTTATACCACTGCATAATTTAGGTAGCTATAGAAGTACCTCTTATTCTGTGCATTTTAATTGGTTATGACCCCTCGCCGTGACCTAATTGCAGCCAGTTGGGCTCTTAGGAGATAAAGAACCTCTGCGACATAGCTCCCCTTATCCGCCTCATCAGGTAACTTTTATAACGGCAGATGCAGAGACATGTTGCTTCCTACTTATAATGCATTATCATATATGTTTTACTCTCTGCAATGCAAGATAGACAGAAGCATATTAAACTCCGAAAGAAAAAGATGAAGAAAAGAAAAAAAGAAGCTACGCAGCTGAAGTTCAGTGCCATGCTAGGCTAACTTACTAGTGATAGTAACAAGGAGCGTGGCTCCAAGTTAGCCGGATACCTCAGGCATCTTACCCCACCCCGTCCTCCTCTCTGTCGCGATAACGGCCACTCAGTATCTCTGTAAATGCGATCAACTACGAAATCACGCCCAAGATTGGAGTGATTAGATGCTGCATGGTTTGCTGTGCCACTCGAAATGAAGTCTCCGTACCGACCGACTTACACCAAATCTCGCCATGGCTGTTCTCGATGTAAAGAGAAGAGAGCACGTATAGTCCATCTCATGCACCGTTCCTTAGTCTGACCTTCGATACCAGGTAAAATGCGATCAAAGGAGGCCAGGATGCAAGCGATGTGAGGATGCGGGCTCCTCGTGTCCGGGATATGTCTTCAACCTGCGGTGGTCTGCTAAGAACCAACTTCATTAGAAGTCTGTCAGCTCCAAACGAAGACCTACAGCTCCCGGAAGTGGCGAGTCATGTTCTAGTTCAACTCTTCATATGAATGAGGGAGATTCCATCGATATCACGACATCAACCTTGGATCCACTCCTATTATTCCCTCACTTTGGGGATCCCAGCCCCATGCCATTCCCAGCAGCTTTGAGTGACTCCGGCTTCCTCGGCTTAGAGGATGATGCTGCAATTTCACAGTGGCCTTTTCCAAATTTGGATTCTTCACAAGTTGTGACTATACCAGATGATCCGGCTTTCACAGATGAGTCGCCAATTGACAAAACTGGCGAGTGGAATGGCCAGCGAACGGAAATGTCAGGCCGCGATCGTCCCCTTGATATGAGCTGGTTGCGCGATGAAATTCAACAACCTTGTACTGATCTGAATACGGTATCTTTCTCTGCGGAGCCTTACAGCACCGAAGTCCCAGGTAATTACTTATCGTTAACACCGCCACGGCAACTGGGTAATCTTCCGACTGCTCTTTCTGACTTCTTCATTCGGGAAGTCATACCACTTTATTGTGCATGGGACAGCCAAACAAACCTCATGCGTGTTGTGGCAGAAAGCGCCTGGCAATCATCAAAAGTCCTATATCACACGATGCAAAGTATGTCAGCCGCTTGTCTCACAAGCGTCTTTCCTGAACTATCTACAACTGCGATCCAAGAGCGCTTGATAGCCCTGCAATGCTTAGATGAGGACGAACCAAGTAGCGCGGAGTATGTCGAGGCGAGGCTACTTGCAACGGTTCTCCTATGTCACACTGCAAGTTGGCATGATCCTGGTAATCTGGCAAAAGAGAGATATCATTTGACCCAAAGACGAGTGCTAGAATGGAGCTCAGCAGCTGGGACACAGTCTAAGCCCATGGTCAAGTTCTTTCAGACTGCAGTCGACTACTGGGGGACGCTTCTGTCTTTCTTCACGGACGTGTCAGGCATACCTTATCCTAATCCGTTGGTTGGGCCCTCAGAGCCAAGCAACCAATCTGTGTTGCACCCGTTTGTCGGAATGGCGGGAGAAACAGTCAAAACTTTAACTGACGTCGGAAATCTCGTCTCTCAATACCGTTCTCGAGCTTCGTCTATCAGATTCATTACAGAGGACGACATGAACTTCTTCAAGAAGAAAATACGAGAGGCTCGTTGTCTGGAGAAGCGACTCCTTGCTTATACACCTGCCGACACGTCCAAGATCCAAGATACAGGAGATCCAAGAACAACGCTAGGTCACTTAGCGAAGATAGACGAAGCCTATCGATGTGTCGGCCTACTCCAGATCTACCGCGTGTTTTCTGATCTTTTGGCTGAGAGGTACAATCCCTGGGACGCAAATCACATTTATTCAGCCCGACCGCCTTCCAAGGCTCCAAGCAAAGCAGAGAAGGATTACTGGTTGACCAACCTGGCACTGTATACCCTTGAGCTTCTTCGTGACATACCCTTTGAATCAAGAAGTCGCTGTATCCAACCGTTAATTCTCGTTGCTATCTCGAGCGAACTTCGTCGTATGCCACAGGATGTCACATTACTTGCCACAGCAGACGAAGAGTCACGGCATGAAGGGCAGAGCATTATTGAACTCGCCCAAGCAAGAAAATTTGTCAAGAGTCGATTGTCAGCATACGCTGATGTGCTACCTTTGAGAAAGGTCAGCAATATACTTGAGCTTGTGACGAGCATATGGAGTGCTCTTGATGAAGGGGAGTTGGATGTTTACTGGCTCGATATTTGCACTCGGAAGCAGCTGAACACACTTATTGGGTAGATGTCTTTGCATTTACTACATCTATGTACGACTAATCTATTCGTCTTTTTATTTACCAATCACCAGTCTTAGCTATCGACACCCACTTGGCGACTGACTTCTCCACCGTGATGTCTCGTTCAAGTCTCTGATCTGTAATAAGAAACGCCTTGGGTAACCATTCAGGAACTCCCTTGCCCGTAATCATACTAACAAGCGCTTCGCCGATCATCCAAGCCTTGTCCATCCCATACCCACTATAACCACCAGCAATCCACTCACCATCGCCGTCACGCTCAGAGACACTCTTCGGGAGCTTACCTACCAATGGGAGTCCATCCGATGTGTGCCCTTGTAGTCCGGTCCATACTCCTTTCAACTCCGGTCGCTCATCTTCCGGCCATCCCTTGGCAAAGTAGTTAGGCAAGAACTTCAGTAAGGCTTCGACTGAGTGGCCCGGTACAGCAGTGTCATCAGACGTAAGAACATCAAATACATTAGAATAGTCGGTGCCGACCCATATATCTCCAGTGGTAGCATGCTGTTGGAGATAGTACAAGCCTCCATCAAAACGCTCGGACACGGGATCCAGCGTCGACTTGCTCAGGAAGCTCCATGATCGGTGATTTCCCGCGTTTTCCAGATCCGGTCCAGGCTTCTGAACAGACATTGTCCCTCTATATGGGTAGAGTCTTCCTATCAATGGGCGCAGCAAATGTGCAGCGTTCGCGTTCGTGCAGTGAATCACCTGCTTGGCGTGAACAGCACCTCGTGAAGTCTCAATGATATATGGGTAGTTAGGCATCGAAGAACCATCCCTTGTCGTGCCAGGTGTGTATTTTATCGCTGTTGCGGGAGTGTTTGTCTCGATCGAAAGGCGGTCGTGGTATTGGACGAGAAGACGTTCGAAGATGTCAGTTATGAGGCGGTATGGCCAGACTGCGCCAGCAGGATGGTCAATCACACCATGACCACTCTTGATGTTGAACTCCTTAAGCATTAAAAGTTAATACCCGCAATGAACCATAGAACGCGGAGAGAAAGAGTGAAGGAGCCATACCTTTGCTAAGCCGTCTTGCTCAGTAACACGGTGGACGGTTTTATGACTGGGAATTGCCTCCCGGAAAGAGTTCAGAGACTCCTTCGAAGCATCCCAAGTCTCCGCATCCCCAGCGACCATAACCTTATGGACGTGTCGAATCTCACTTGACTCCCGGAGCTCCGGATCTAGTTCGTCAAGCATACCCATGATCCGTTCAATATTCATGAAGCTAAAATGGCACATCTCCTTGGCTGTCTCTTCGCCGTGTCTTTTGCAAATGGTATGGTAAAGATGGCCGACTGGAGACACGAGCTGACCTCCATTTCGGCCAGTTGCGCCGCTGGTAAGGGTCCGAGCCTCGAGTACGACAATGCGACTTGTAGGGTCTAGTGTGTCATCCTCAAGCAGGGCTTTTGTAACGCTGCAGCCAGTTATACCAGAGCCAATGACAACAACATCAGCATATTCTGGAAGAGTGGGAGACTGGATGCTTGATACAGTTGGGTGAGCAGGTTCTTGCCAAAGGGAGATGGAGGGATTAGGCCTTGGTACTAATGGGTCAGACAGGAGGGCAGCACGAAGCTTTCGAATGAAGTCTTCGGGTAAACCATAATTCGAGTCGGGATGTTGTAATGATCGGGCAATAGCTAGTAGCCGATCTGTGGCCTTGCGTGAATCATTCATGGTTGATGGGCCTTGTTTGACAGTTGATAGTGACGACCGAGATAGCAGTGACAGAATGTTTTTCTTACTGATATACTTGAGCTATCAACCCATGCCACCGTAGGTAGATCCCATTACTTAGTGACTGTCTCGTATCTCACCAGTCTCCTTTAGGCAAACATTCCATATCAGTTCTCACGCGTGGCTTGCGTTATCATCTGACCCTCGCGTGACCATAATTTACAGTTTCTGTTATCCTGCTGTTTGTAGAGTGACTGTAGATCAAAAATGTTTCCATTATAGGGAAATGATGTTCAGTTCTACTGATGAAGACACTAACCCGTATTTGGTTCTGTTGAACGACGAGATCTGATTGCTCAATCGTGTGTCCTTCTGGACTTAGTGCGTAAATCGCCAATCAGACATTCTGTAGCGGAGTCAGCCAAGTGCCGTTGAACTAACTGAATATCGTAATATTTCTATGAGCTCTGAAATCAACGTTGGGCGACATTATCGGCGAACGATCAGTAGGATCGAGTCAGCGTTATCAAGCCAAGACGTGAGGTTTCTGTATCCGCCCTAGTCGTTCCCAGATGCCAGGTTCCAGATTCCGGGGCCCCAGGATCTATTATCAGTGGAGCTGATAGCGTTGATAATGGCTGTTCACTGTATCCTGTCTTTCGCAGCTTGGGTCGAGACCTCTCCTCTATAAGATCGTCGAACCCCACAATGAACTGAGCATTATCCCATCCCGAACATTCTTGTTTTATTGTTTGACTGTTTGTGAAAACTTGGTTCCCCTTCTTCCTTCATCGTATCAAGCTTGATACCATGACTGCCTCGCTTGAGAAAGCAGATGGTGACGAGAACATCTCAACCACTGTCGCTGATCATGCCGTCGTCACCATGCAACAAACCCGTAGAGGCTTGTCACCTCGCCATGTTCAGCTCATGACCATTGCCGGCGGTATCGGTGTTGGTCTTTTCGTCGGCGTCGGCGGTGTCCTATCCAAAACTGGGCCATTACCTCTTATCATCGGATACCTGATCTACGGTCTCGGCTTCATTTGGCCCACCACCCTCAACGTCGCAGAGATGGTAGCATGGCTTCCAATCCGCGGCTCGATTTACGAACTGGCCTCCCGATTTGTCGACCCAGCTCTTGGGTTTGCCATGGGATGGACATACTTCTATGCAGGAGCCATGTTGGTCTGTACCGAATACTCTGCCGTCGCAACAGTTATGCAGTACTGGAACACCGACATCAACCCCGCTGTCTGGATTGCCATAGCTTTGTCCGTATGCTACTTCTTGAACATGGTTGCTGTCAGGTAAGAACCGCCATTCTGGACTTGTGAGATATAAGCTCTAACATTTTGAACATAGATGGTATGGCGAAGCCGAGTTTATCATGGGCTCCACCAAGATTTTGTTGATTCTCGGTCTAATCATGGCGACCTTTGTCACCATGGTCGGTGGCAACCCACACCACGATTCTTACGGCTTTCGAAACTGGAAGAATGGAGACATGGCCCATGCATACTACGCCGAGGGTGCTACGGGTATCTTTCTGAGCATCTGCATCTCTGTGCGATACGCCGTCTTTACCATTGGTGGCCCGGATATCATCTCCCTCTCTGCCGGCGAGATCCGCAACCCACGCAAAACGATTCCCAAGGTTACCAAGTTGATCGTGGGTCGAATTCTGTTCTTTTACGTTGTCGGAATTCTCGCTGTTGGCATCATCTGCAACTCGCGCGACCCTCGCCTTCTGGGAGCAATCGAAACCGGTGAGGCTGGCGCAGCAGCATCTCCTTGGGTCCTGGGTCTTCTCCGCCTCGACATCAGAGGATTCCTCCCTGGGCTTATCAACTTCCTCATTTTGCTTTCTGGCTGGTCCTGCGGAAACGCGTATTTGTACTCCTCCAGCCGAACTCTATACTCGCTAGCTCAAGACGGACAAGCACCCAAGATCTTCTTGAGATGCACCAAGTCTGGTGTACCATGGGTATGTGTCACAGCAGTGACTGCCATATCTCTTCTATCATTTCTGGTAGCCTCCAACAGTGCGAGCGAGGTCTTCTCCTGGTTCTTGGATCTTACTACTGTAGCACTGGTTGTTAACTTCACGGCCATGACATGGGTGTTCATCGGATGGCGTCGGGCCCTCAAAGCTCAGGGCATCACTCGCCAAGGCGAAAACAACTTCAAGAAATCGTTCTTCAGAAGAGACACAGATAAGCAACCTGTACCAGGTATCGTGTTCCCTTTCACTGCACCTTGCACATCATGGACGCCGTACCTATGTCTCTTCATTGGAGGCTCAACATCACTCTTCGTTGGATTCGACATCTTCCAACCCTGGTCCCTGAAGGGGTTTATTACTAGTTATTTTGGTCTTGCTTGGTTCATCTTTATGTTTATCTTCTGGAAGATCTTCAAGCGAACCAAGTTTGTTACTCCTGCCACTGTCGATATCTTTGCCGATGGCAAGAAACAGGCAGTTGATGAGGAATGTCGCTTCTGGGAGGAGGGATTTGGTGATGAATTTGAGAGGGATACATTAGCCAAGAAACACATTGTTGTTAGAACCTGGGCTCGATTCTGGGGTGGCTAATTGGCTTTGCAGTTCGGTATCACGGGCAACCCAGCAGATGCAGGATTTGGGCACTTCAAGTTGTTATCATTTGCTTAGGTGTATTGACACTGCATCCCTACCTAGTATAAGTCAGACCAATTTTATGATTCGTCATTCACTTCGGATGATTGCGCGGAATCACTTAGCTTTTAAAAGACCCAGTTACCAATTTAGCTCAGTACTTCTTCACACGGAGCAACATCTATATACTTACCGCACTAAGGTTCAAAGAAGCCAAGGCTGTACTACTGAATAGATCAAGAGAATAAAACCTTTCATGGCAGGAAATTGGGGGTTTTCCAATAGCTCAACTTAATGCATCTCGCACAGACAACATGGGCCTTTACTATCAATCAATAAAAGTAGAAGTGATACTTTAGCATTAATATGAACTTTATAAAATCCCCTAGTTATATGATCTACAGAGTGTTTCCAACGTTTACATGCACTGATCTTCTGCTCGTATATGCACGAATCCCTTCCTCTCCCAACTCACGACCAATGCCAGACTGCTTGACACCTCCAAAGGGGATGCGGAAATCAGAGTCATTACTGCTGTTAATCCACACCACTGCAAATATCAGTAACGAGCTCTAAACTGAACGGGTGTGTGACTTACTTCCTGCCTCAATCTTGTTCGCGATAACATGTGCTCGAGTGATGTCTTGCGTAAAGATAGCAGCGCCCAGTCCATAAATCGTATCGTTAGCCCGGCGAACTGCGTCATCTTCCGTTTTGAATGGGCTAATGATAGCAACAGTGCCGAAGATCTCCTCGCGGTAAATCTTCATATCATCTGAGGCATCGGTGAAGATAGTGGGCTCGATGAAGAAGCCCTTTCCATTGACTGCAGTTGCCTGACCGCCGAGAGCAACAGTAGCCCCCTCAGCTTTACCACTCTCGATGAACGACAGAACCCTTTCATACTGAACCTTGGTTACTTGGGGTCCCTGGAAAGTGTCTTCCTCGAAAGGGTTGCCAATCTTGCAAGATGTGACTCTCTCCTTGAACAGTTCGATGAACTGTTGATATACCTTTTCGTCTACCAAGATGCGGCTTGTTGCAGTACAGATCTGGCCTTGGTTGGCCATAATACCATAGTGACTCCATTTAACAGCTTGATCCAGATCTGCATCCTCGAAAACGAGCAGTGGAGACTTTCCTCCGGATTCAATCGTACTCTCTTTCAGATTGTTTGCCGCAAGCCTCGCCACCTCACGTCCAGTTGCTGTAGATCCAGTGAAGGCAATCTTGTCAACATCCATGTGGGCAGCTAAAGCTGCACCGGCCTTACTCCCAAATCCATTCACAATGTTGATCACGCCAGGGGGAAATCCTGCTTTCTTCACGATATCTGCAAAGAGTAAGATAGACAGAGGCGTCTGTTCCGCTGGTTTGAGTACCACACAGTTACCAGCGGCAAGTGCTGGAGCGATCTTCCAGCCGGCCATTCCCAAGGGATAATTCCAAGTAATAATCTGGCCGCAAACACCAATAGGTCCAACTGTGGTGTAAGCAAACTTCTTCTCCGTTGTACTTATCACTGAGTTCGTCAGTCAAAGATTCTCAGGGTTTACCCAGTGCAGCTTTGAGACTTACCTTGCCCATACCGTTTATCGGCAAATCCAGCATAGTAACGAAGCACTCCTGTCAACTCACTAACATCTCCCTGAGCAGACGAAAATCGTTTGCCGTTGTTCCAGGTATCAATAGTGGCGAGTTCGTTTGTGGCAGCATCAACGAGGTCGGCGAGTTTGCGCATCATTTCACCACGCTCAGTTCCAGAAAGACATGACCAGGGTCCTTTGAGGGCTGCCCGAGCTGCCTTCACAGCATCGTCAATGTCTTTCTCGCCACCGGCGTGAACTTTGACGATTTCATTTTCATCACTGCAGGCTTTCGGTCAACTGACTTGCTGGGTTTTCGGTTGCAACCATGAAACTTACATTGGACTCACAACTGGAATGAACTCGTTCCCCTTGGACCGATGCCACTCATTGTTGATGAACAGGCCCAAAGGCTGGTTGTAGGTGACTCCATTCGGAGCGGTTAGTTGTTGATAAAGGTCGCTGCTCATAATGACTCCGATCCTTGAGTTCCAATTGTAAGATTTGTTGGTAATATCAGTCGGTGAAATTATACTACTTTCTGCTCCGTTGGCAAACTGGTTCTCTAAGTCCTTCGGCATACCTCAGCTCGACACCCTTAGCCTGTTGAATTCCAGATCAGGCAAGTTTCTGGCAGTGGACCCTGGATGTCTGCGCTAGTATCAAACAGGCAATCATCGGACACCTTCCAGAAGCAGTAAAGATCGAGGCTTGTGGTGAGATAAGCGCCGACATCCTTATCAGTCGTAGGGTAGCATCAGGCATTCAGAGTCCTGTCCGATCGTATACAAACGATCTCGATAATATCCGTCTAGGAGCGATCATTATCGTGTTATTTGGCATTGTCTTGTCTTTCTTTTCATATCTCGGCCACTGGTTAGACATAATGTGCTCGGCTTCTTTCCCCCCGCCTGAGGGGATGTCATCCTTTTGGAGGACCCAACTCGGCTACCTCGATGACTTTCGCTCAACTGCAGAGCTCCCAACACATGTAGATATTGCCGTTATTGGTGCTGGATACTCTGCAGCATCTATTCTCACACATGCTTTGGCAACAACTTCGGCTGAGGACAGGCCATCAATTCTTGTCTTAGAAGCTCGGCAGTTATGCTCAGGAGCAACCGGCCGAAACGGTACAGTCCAAAACTGAGTAGATTTATACGTGTGCTGATAATGATAACTGCAGGTGGCCATCTCAAGCCGGATTCGTATAATGCAATCGCCGCATATGCATCGGAATATGGGATAGAAGCCGCGGCAGAAGTCGCTTCATTCGAATCGGCAAATGTCAAAGCTGTCACTGAATATATCCGACAAAATAAAGTTGATTGCGACTTTGTACTAACTAGGGCGGTCGATGTTCAACTTTCCACTGGCCATCAACGTCGAATCAAAGAAGGTTATGATAAACTTATTGCTGCCGGACTCGAGCCAACAAAGGATACCTTCAGCATTGAAGGGAAGGATACAGAAATGGTAAGTGTTTTATCCGTTCTATCTGCCAGATACTAATATCATGTATTCAGTTGTCCGGCGTCAAGGGCGCAAAGGGATGCTTTACATACACGGCAGGCCATCTTTGGCCCTACAAACTTATCCATCACATGTTTTCAGAAGCAATCCGCGAAGGAGTCAACTTACAAACCAATACGCCAGTTCTTTCTGTCTCCGAGACTCAATATGCCAGTGGCCAATGGACCTTAAGCACCGGCAGGGGCGAAGTCAGAGCGCGAAAGGTCGTATTTGCAACGAATGCCTACACGGGCTCACTACTTCCTGAATACAAAAGTAAGATCATTCCATATCGAGCTGTATGCAGTCGGATCAAAACCACGGCGCCACATCCTCTCCTCAATAATACCTACGCGCTTCGATTCTCGGACTGGAACTTTGACTACCTAATTCCTCGGTTGGATGGAAGTATCATAGTCGGCGGAGCTCGAGATGCATATATTAGGTCTGTTGACTCATGGTATGGGAATGTTGATGATACTCAAGTCATCCATGAAGCGCTATCCTACTTTGATGGCTATATGCAGAGGCATTTTCATGGATGGGAGGACAGTGGAGCGTATGTCGATGATATATGGACCGGAAGTAAGTCTTATCAGCGCATTGCATTGAACCCTGGCGGCAGCTAACATCAAACTAGTCATGGGGTACTCATCCGACAGACTTCCTCGACTAGGACCTATACCTGGTCGACCAGGCATGTTTATCATGGGGGGCTTCACTGGCCATGGAATGCCCCAAATATTCTTGTGTGGGCAGGCGATGGCGAAGTTTCTCCTCAAGGACGCTACGTTCAAGGAGACTGGTTTGCCTCGATTGTTTGAAGAAACGCAGGCTCGTCTGGAAGATCCGAGGAATAGGGCGCTAGAGCTGTACGCTTCTGTCCTCAACCCTTCAAAATTGTAGTAGATTGAGCTGAAGCTGAGTAAATAGAGACTTGAGCAATGGACCCTTTCAGTTTCCAAGAGGTTAGCTGTCATCAAATGATTCGCCGTGGTTAGGCGTGTAAATATTGATAGCAAGTAGTTACTCAACTCATCTCGAATGAGTAACATGGTAGAATGGAAGGTTAAGAGGGAAGGAGCACGTGCCGCTATTTCGATATCATTTAATTAACCATGGTTTCCTCGTATAATGACAGGTAAGTTACGAAACTCATGATCAGAATTAATACCGTGTCAGGGCATCTCCTGAGGCACTAGTTGCTTGGTATTTCATGGCGTGATCTACCGATTGAAGATCTCCACAGCTGCATGCTAAATTATCATTTCCTTGTTCTCAATTCGAAAGATGCCAAGAAGTGCATGGATGATTCTCTGGAAGTTCACCGCATCTGTGGGCATATATTACAAAGATGGGTCAATAACAAAGGGATCAAAAAATTGAACTTGGCCTATAGAGAGTCGAACAGGCTTTTGCGGCTGCCAAGCAGAAGCGAAGCTGACGATCAACCATATCAAGACATGTTAACTGAACTCTCAGTCTGATAAGATTCAGGTAAAAGATAACCGAAAGATAAGTGGCGTGTAGGGTATTATCAAATCCACCCGAACCAGGGACGCACTGAGGATCCACGTGGATGGATCTATTCTACCTGTGCTGTAACTCTGATCCACTAGTGACTGACATAGCGCCGACGATCTGCCTCCTACTGACTCTGAGGCTCTGCATTCTTGTCGCCATGTGCTACTATAGGCAGGACTACGCATTGAATTGAGTCATGTATTGAGATTTATTACCAGGTGATGATCCTGGCGGTGAGATCTACTGCGAGATATATATCCCTCTGGGCGTTAACTGCCGACGTTATATCCAGATTTTCCAGACGCAGGAAAAGGAGGAATTATTCCCGACCTCGCTTGAACAGGCGCAGAATGGAGTTCGTCTCAGAATGTCTCCATTTCGGAGGAATATTTCATCCAAAGATTCTGGTTATTTCCGGAGCCCCTTTCAATTCAATGGAGTTCATGCTCATTCGGCCCGGAGCTCGGAGCAAAACAACCCTAACTGCGGAATTTCTGCGGTAGAATGTGTCATCTCTGTCTCAATAGTCCAACACTAGAGAATTCTTGGGAAATGTCGGCAAACTTTGACAATGAATGAGCTTGCTCGATATTAACTTCATCTAATGTTTCAGCGAAGCACAACGGCTCATTCCGCTCTTCAAAAGACCCAAGTGGCGTTGACAAAAGCGGAAGCCCAGCAACTTGGTGCAGCGGAACTTGATCTCAAAGGATTCCCAAGTGCCGAAATTTGATACGCTGCCGTCTCCTGTGGCGTTGATTTTAGTGGCGTCCCCCTGAGTCAAGTGCCATTTTAGCGGGTGAAAACCTTTAGTGTAAATGTCTGAGATGACATTTCGTTGAGGCGCGAGAGGGGAAACCGAGGCTTGTGAGACATAAAGGGAAATATAACCCGGAGCCATTGGAAACTCTCCCGTATTGGAGCTCGGTTGCAGAATTAGAGTGCGGAAATACAGAGGGCGTCTGCATGGTGATGTGATGCTCATCCCTGTAGATCATGCGTACCGAGGGACGATCATACCAGACACTCGGGTAACAGCAGGGATATGGTTAAACCATTCTTGCAGCGTATCCTCCCATCAAATCAGATTGTCCAATTAACCACAAGAGCTCAAGTGTCAAAGCGAAGGTCAAAGCGCAGAGATGCGATTCATCCAGAGACTTGGCTAGAAAACCTCGTTTCGCCACTCCACGCCAGACCATTCCTGGAATCTCGTCCCGGTGCACTAATATCTCCAACGCACCTCCACCTGCCAAGAACGTGGTTCTGGTAGTGTCTGCATGTATAAACCCCCTTGAACCCCAGATTCAGTCCCTCTTCCCTTTCTTTCCCCCGGTCGATCCTTCATTATTCCTTTTTGCTTTTTGTACCACTCCTCTGTTCAATATGTCGGCGACTACCAGTGATATCAAGATTGCTTCCATAGCTATGGGGTTCACCCTTGGTTTTGGCTTGCTTACTGTTTGGGAGGCATGGAAGCAGACTCGAAGAAATCGGAATCCGCTGCGAAGTGCTTACATCTACATGCTCTGGGGAGAGATTCTGGCAAACATCATCATTACTATCATCGGATGGATTTTCCTGGATGGAATCATCGGACCGACGTAAGATAGCCACTCAACTTACTTGCCGTGTGGCGTGCTAACAGGCTCTAGTGTACCGGTGTTGTTCTTCATTCTTTTCTTCTGGGTATTCGAGGTCCAGCTTCTTATGCAAATTATCGTCAACCGTATCTCTATCATCGCCGAGCATCGATCTACTATCTTTAAGCTGAAATGGGGAACCGCCTTAACTATCACTCTCATCAACATTGCTGTCTTTGCTATCTGGATCCCCTCCCATACCGTTCCTCCTGTCAGCCAAACGTAAGTCATTTATCGAAAACTTGAACAAGTTGATACTGATAATTGCAGCTTTGTGCGCATCAATGAGGTCTGGGATCGTGTATCCAAGGTTCTTATCCTTCTTGTCGATGCTGGCCTTAACTGGTACTTCCTTCGAACTGTCAAGAAGCGACTCGTCGAGCAGCATCGCCTCAAGAAATATGAGCCTCTTGTAGGCTTCAACGCTAAGCTCATGGTCGTCTCGATCCTCATGGACGTATGTATCTCGAAAATACCTTTCCAAATACAAATCTGTGCTAACTCTCATGCCAGGGCATGCTCATCGGTCTCATGTCACTACCCAACCAAGTCGTCTACATCCAATTCCACCCCGTCGCATACATGGTCAAGCTCAACATCGAAATGTCCATGGCCAAGCTCATCACCCGCCTCGCAAAGGGTGAGAACGCCGACGACTACTACCCCTCCATGTCGCACTCCGGCAACCACCAAAGCAACAACCAGCGGACCAACGATGCACCATGGACCCAGGGTAACAACGTTCAGTTGACGCACCGATCAAGGGTTGTCGCTGGTGATTCCGACGAGGACTTGTCTGGTACTGCGGCTCGACACAATGGTGGACCTGGTATCCATCGCCGAACAGAGTTTGAGGTCACTGTGGAGACGAAACCACAGAAGAATCCTTTCAGAGAGGGAACTGAGTCGCTGGATGAGTTGCCATTAACTTCGAATACGGGACATCCTAAGCAGGTTGTTGTCGAGGAGATTAGCCGCAACCCTTCTATGTCTAGCAGCAGAAGATCGTGAGATCTTCACATACAATCTTTAGCTATATACCATATACATAATACCTAATACCCCAACATATCAACAACATCATAAGGCCCAATGGCGTGAAATGTTCCAGGCTGTCTGGGAGATTACACCCATGTGCTTTTGGCCTCGAATGACACCATCTAGACTACGTTGGACAGCGAATATGACATTTCATGCCAATCCTGAGTATCATGCTGCGTTAAGTCGCCGCACTTTCAAGTGAGGGACAGGAAATAAAACAATGCTTATCTAGAATATTAGACTCAAGTAGCCTTGCCATGCAAAGTGTAAAGCTTTGCTGCCGGCCAAACATATCTCTTCTGCCGATATTAAGTTCAATGTCGGAATAGCCCTCAGACAGGACACACATTTCAGAGTTTCTCTATTGCGTGGAGAAGTGAAATAATGTGAATAAAAACAAGGTTTCTTCCATCAATATTAGATCCTCTTTTCCCGTCCAAAACCACCGTTCTTCTACCTCCAATTCCATTATCGGGCAACTTCACGCTACGAAACCCCGACCCTCGATTTATCATTGGAATAACGAAAGCGACAACGACGAGGATCACAAAGCATCATGGATCCCTTCAATCGAATTCCCGCCGAGTTACGCCTGCAAATATTCTCGCTCATGCGATCAAAGGCCTCTATATCGAGCCTCATCCAAGCGTCCCCAATAATGCTTGAGCAATACCTTGGATGTAAAAGCACAATAACACGAAACCTGCTCGCGCGCGACTTTGAAGACCAGATGATTCAAGATGCCATGGGAATCATTCTATTTCCGTCCCTCAGAGAGTCCCGAAGGTCCACGCTCCTAGTTCACGCACATTTAAACTCCTGGGAGTTACATGAGCTTCCAAATCCTTTGGCGACCCGCGATACCGTTCTCATGAACCAACTCGACAATTTACATAGTTTTCTGATGGTATTCGTCGAAGACTACATTACAAAAGCGACTGCGGCCTTTCCACCGCGTGAATACATCTGTCTCCCTCAGCTTTCCCATAACCAAAGCCATCTTATCTTTAAAGGACAAAAGATCACAAAAAGGTTCGATTCAGGCCACCTTTTGGAAGGCGAAAGACGACGCTTCTTGAGGGCATTCTTACGAGTTGAGCTGTTGTCTCTGGTTCAGAGCGCTCTGAGCTTCAGTGACAGAAACCACGACTTGTTCAGAAAGCTAGCCATAAAAGTCGCAAGACAAGATAGGGAGGCCATTCACTGTGTCTGGTTGTATACATCTTCACTCTATGGCGCTATATTTGCTCATTGTGCTGATGCTTGGCTGCCAGCAGCCGAAGCGCCTCCAGAAACTGGGCTTCTGTTTCCCGATACCGTCTTTGCAGACCCTATTGAGTATGGCAAGGACATTGGCATGACTGGACAAGAAGAGCAGTCAGCTATTGAAAACATGGCTCGTTACGGGTTCTCTTGGATCTTTACGGTGATCCGTTTTGCCATAGCAAGACCACAAGATCCCAAAGCTCTCGAAATCTTGGTCAAAAAGGTTTGTAGATCAATGGATCGGACCTTGAATATAGAACACTTCTTCAAAAGAAGACTTCCGTGGGAAGCCATTTTCGATACGGTCTACCGCAACAGACCGGATGGCAGACAGGGTCTTGCTGAGCCAGGATGGTGGAAATTCCTTGGTTCAAAGCTACCTAACCGCCATGGCGGCATACAGAACAAGATATTTCAACAACGGGCCTGGGCATTCTTCGAAGACGACCGCTACTACCCAAAAGACACAACGGCGGTATCAAGTTTTCCAAGTAGAATGGACTTGACCGGGATGGAACAAGACAAGATTGATAAGATTTTGTCTCTCGTTGGCCCTGGTCCTGTTTCAACAGTTCAGTTAGAAAGGACAAGGAGGGAATTTCGCCGATCTCAAAAGTGGCAGGACAAAATGAAGCAGAGGCAGGTGAATGTTTCAGGGACTGAGTCTTCTTCGTCCATGATTTCTATAGGAAACAATAAGGTGTCACTGCCAGCCATTGAAGATCGGGAGCAATTACTGAAATGGAGTTCAGGGGGCGTTGTGCAATGGGATGTATCAGAGAGGAAATGAGCAGCTGGGCTTACAAAAGGGCAGAAATGTTGTTGGGATACTCTTATATATCGAAAAACAGACTACAGAATCTAATATTATGAATGTTTTCCTTCTTCTCCTTTTTATTATAATTAAGTTACAAGCTTGTCAGATCTTGAAATGCATCTGGGCTAGGATCCAGGGTGTTGATTCAATGCTGCAGGGGTTAAGAGCAGGGGTCTCGAGAGGCCACGTGAGATATACCAACAGATGAAACAAGATCACGAAAATCTCTCAGATAGACCAAAACATAACAAGCACATTGATTGAACCCTATTTCTAGCAAAACCATTGACAAGAATAATTTGTCCTAGTTCTCGGCATGACACACCTGTCACCATGGATCAGGGGGTAGTGAGAGTCCTCAATGGCGGATGGATGGATGGGCTTACGCGAGATGCCGTGACGCGACCCGATACGAGCACGATCCTACGCGAGACTCTCTACGAACCATGGGACCTCTTTACTAGACTCGATAAAGAAGACGCCACCTCGGCCGAGCCCGTGACTTTGCTACACGACGTTTGTTCTGGGCACGACTCTTCAGAAAAGAACTGCTCAGTCGTATGCACAAGTTCAGATGATCTATTCTCCTCTTGGAAGACTCTGTGGCAATGCCTCTCCCTGACGTCGTTAACTCTCGCAAACTCGACGTTCTCTACACTTGATCAACACCATAGTGGGGTTGGAAATGGAACCTCAAGGGAACAGATCATGAGTGCCTTGTCATCTTTTGGCATTACCAATGGGACCGATTTTGATGGGAATACGGTTCTCAATCTCACATATGAGTGTGCGGCTGCGAGCTGTCGCGATACAAGTATGGGAGAGTGCTCTATTGGCCAACTTGGCCCTGGTTACTTTGAGAGTGAGACTATCCAGTGGATCAAAGTGTACGAGGCTCTTGAGCCGTTATGCGGTGGACTAGAAAGCGATTTCAATATCGATATTGCTGGGCCTGGAGTTAGTCAAAGTCTCAGATAATGGAAACCCACGCTTATCGCTCAGCAGGTACTAATAACATACATCACCCAAACAGCCATGGTAGTCTTCGCTTGGTTATTCTTCCTACTACTAAAAGTCAACAAGTTCATCAACACTTCAGCCTCGATCTTCACTCACCTCTTCCGCAAAAGAAACCCAGGACCCAATCTCTTGACCCATCGTGTATCAGGTCTTGAACGGCTTGAGCGCACGAATCTTGCGCATGCGACGAGCACCTTTCTCGCAGAGCTTCACGAAGCACAATGCTTCTTCGTTGTCGCCATCGAGATAGCCCTGATAAATGCGAGTTCACGATCAGCTATCTTCACTGGCGCAGAGAACTGGCAGAGTCTTCTTTGGAACCGTGATAGCATCCAGTTCTTGGCAGGTATGGGAGCTTGGCCTATCATTTTGGGTCAGATCTCCCTCCGAAGAGCTGAGCTAGACTCGATATACTACCTGCTTCTGTCAACGCTTGCTTTGGTACTCGCTGGTGTTGCAGCTGATACAGCTGCGAATCCGGATCCTGATCGGATATACAAGATATTTCAAGGGCAGAATACACTTGAAGAATGCGGCGGCCATCCTTCACTTCGAACCTTCTGCGTGGAAGAGCGAGAGAGTATATACTGGTATGTATTTCCGGCGGCAAGTATATACGCGTTCCTTGGATTACTTACTATCCTATGGTGGGCTAAGATATGGAGTCTGTGCAACTCCCCAGCATGGTTCCTCCGAAAGCACAAGTCGCTATCGAAACGACAACTTGAGACATGGGAATGGATCAAATGTGTCGTTATAAAAGCCTCTCTACTCGCAATCCACATTGCTGAAGCTGGTGCTCTTGCTTGCATATGCTTTGGTCTCGCAGTAATTCGTGCACCGCTGCTGAATCTGCTGCTACGAGGCGAGACGGGGACTTGGAGCGTTGGACAACTTGTGGCTGTGTTGATTTGGGCACCGGTGATAGCGAAATATGCTCATCTGGCTATTCGTAAGTTTAAACCTCCCCGCGGTAGTTTTGAGCCCAAAAGCTAACCATAACACTAGTCGGCGTTGAGAAGGGTTTCAGACCTCGCTTATCTAAAGCTTTTGAGATTGTGAAGAGGTCGGACACAAGATCTGGAAGTGATAATGAGGCAATATCTTTGAACTGAGCAAGTATACATGACTTTTCTACGTTCTCGATTTGGGTAATTATGTCGATCACTTCAATAGCCGACTTCGTCCAGTAAACTATAATTCACCAATGCAGGGGTAATAGTTTGGTTTGTTCTGGTCACATCAGAGGTTGGCATAGGCCTCTGACTTCACTGGGGTAGATTGCTTTGCCCTCGGTCAGTCCTTACCTGTCAGCTCTAAGTAATTACAGGATCACGTCAAAGTAAAAGAAACGCAGGAGGCAGAAGATCCGTCGCTCGACTATAAGAACCGCTGTCTATTCTCCTGGAAGATCCTCCCTGACTCACTTAGTGATATCGGAACTATTGCGAGCCTTAGATGCGATTCACATTTCCTGCTACATGAAAAGTTCAGCCATGACGAGGTCAAGCAAGCGCAATGAAATCTTCAACATCCTGAAGAAACTCAGCAGGTCTCTCAAGAGCTGCAAAGTGCCCTCCCTACAGCAAATGTCAATTTAGTTCGCATATGTCGAAAGATCTCCATGAACTCTCAGCTGCTCGTGCAGCGATTGATCATGGGGGGATACCCTGTCCAGGCTTGGTAAGAGATTGACTAAAAGCTGTTGGAAACAAGGAAGCTACCTGCCCAGCCACGAAGGTAGACGATGGGGATAGTATCATCTTTTTTTGCGAGAATAATCCAATAAAAGAAAGGCCAATATCTCCCTTACCAGCGTCATCTTTGATGCTGATCTTATAGTTAGGAAATGAGTTGATGCGGGCTTCTTGGGCATGCCAATCATATCAGCCCAACCCCGCTTGCTGAACCCGACGAGCTGAACTCTTGCACAAGCCATCAGCTTCTGTCTTCCGTTGGAAGAACTCGACACCACGATGGGTATCTTCGACTACGACACGATGAGTGCCTCCGACTGGGTCGAAACTGTAGTTATTGGTATGGTTTGGGCACCATCCGCGTACTTTTTCAATTCATGGGTCAAAGATCGACCGTCTGGTGCCCTGGTGGGTATCGTCAGCGTAATATTTTTCATGGTCAGCCTCTTGGCCAGTCCGCACCTCATCGTTTTCGGGGTTCTCGTTCTTCTATCGCCATTTTTTGCCCTTGCGGTACTATACCGACTGATGCTGGAGCTCCCTAACCTGTGCACCGCATTGGGTCCTTGGTGCCTCTCATTGTTCTGGGCTCAAAGGTCGCCACGGTACGCGTCGCGTTTGGAAATGCCACGGGGAACAGGTTGTAGATTGTGTGGGAGATGCAGCAATATAGTCGACCAGTCCTCCATCCTCCGAGGCACCCGCTGGAGATTAACACGATCAAGGGAAGAGTACGACTTTCATCCCATGGATCAGCTCCAACAGTCCGCCGAAAACTGTCATCTATGTAGCCTCCTTTGGCATTCATCATTTGGCGCTCAGACGATTCCAGCGACTGGAGCATACTCGGAAGAGACTATCGCCCGGGAACCAGATAGCACTATGCCGCTACTTTCCGCAGTCGCCAGCTCACGCAATTCTCTTCCCTGCGAACAAGGTGGCGAAGCGGCGAAACTTTCAGTCCAAATCTCGGCAACTAGAAAGTTTGGTCGAGAACAATTACTTCATATTCGTCTATACAAGAAAGGGTCCAGCCCATTCCCGTCGCTGACGATTGAGGATGACAGCTCAGGTACGTCTTGCAGGTGCTATACGACGTTTTCACGATTGACTAGGCGCCATAGTCTCCCATGAACACAATTGCGAACAGTCCAACATGACTGGCTCTAAGCCTAGCTTTCGTTGGGCTCGAGAAATGGTTGAGAAATGTGAACGAGAGCACCAAAATTGTCGTAATCACTTCATTCGATCTGACAGCCAGCGATACCTTCCTAAACGGCTTATAGATGTCCGAGCGAGGGACAAGGGGGTCATTCAACTCGTACTGAGTGGCTAAATCAGATCAAACAACGATATCGTTCAGTACGCCGCCCTTAGTCACTGCTGGGGTACGACGGTCATGTCTGAGCTCAGGGACGACAATCAAGAAACGACGAAGACAATTTTAATAGAGGGCCTGGATCCAAACTTCCGAGATGCCGTTGACATAACTTACAAAATGGGCATCAACTATCTATGGATCGACTCGCTCTGTATCATGCAACGCAGCAAGGAATGGGAAGAGCAGTCTGGCGATATGGGCCTCGTTTACGCGAGAGCAAAGGTTGTGATATCAGCGACAGCATCCAAGAACTCACAGGGCGGCTGCTACAAACCCAAGGACCTCTTTCCCTACGACTGCGTGCTATGTAGCAATTGGAACTGTTCACTCGCTGTTCGCTCGTTGACTAGATATCCCGATTTGGTCCAGCTCTTCGATGGTAAGGTAGATCATTCGTTCCTGGCTAGCAGGATTGTACACTTCTGTTCGGGGCTGATGCTGTTTGAGTGCAACACGTTGACTACCTCTGAGTGTCATGGTGAAGAACACTACCCCCTGAATACCCAGTTTAGCCAGGATGGTACTTTGAACGCACCAGCAATTTCTCCTCCAGGCCCTGAACCATCCAGACGGCTCTGCAAGAGGACAATTATCCGACATGCCGGGTTTTCTACAAGACCTTCCAGTCGCCCAGCTAAGGACACGGTCAAGAAAAGCTGGTCCGCAAACCCCGAGCATCGAGTATGGGCCAATAGGAAACGGCGCTATGAAGCTCAAGTGTCGTCTATAAGGACCAACGCCGCAAGACTGAGTATGCGGGGGGCTTTCGGCTTCCTTTGGTCTTTCAGAGGACAAAATATGCAGGAGCAGGCAGAATTCCACCTACGATGGTATGAGATGGTGACGAGCTACTCGGTTCGGAACCTTACAAATGATGGCGACAAGATGATGGCTATTGCCGGCGTTGCCTACTTCATCCAGCAGAGCACGTGTTTCAAGTACGCTGCCGGCCTTTGGGACGAGACATTACCCTTTAATCTCCTCTGGGTGGTGGATGCTGGAGCCAAAAGGCGACCGTCTGGCCGCTCTGTTCCCACATGGTCTTGGGCCTCAGTGGACGGCAAGATCTCACATCGTCTAAAGAAGGTCGATCCAACTCCAGAGTCTATCTCTTTGGTTAGCGTAACGGTTGAGGGTAGCAGCGTTTCCGAATCATGGGAATATATCGAGTCCCTGATATCGAACCAGGAGATTCAAGCTACACATACGGTCAACGGCATGGCCCATAATGCTACGCTTAAGCTGTCCTGCAAACTCCGAACGTTTGATCCTGAGGCAATGAACTACTTTTACGATACGCTGGAGCACCATCAACAAGACGAGATAAGATGCCTACCCGTTCTCGAGTTGATTAATAACAGGGTTGGCCTGCGGATTCGAACACCGCAAATTCATGGAATCCTCGTTCGAGCCGCGCCAGGCACTTCAAGCCAGGTAGAGGATACCGTTGTTCAATATACAAGAGTGGGATACTTCTGCACCCAAAAGACCAATATTCACTTTAGGGAGATGGACCGAGAGGGGCAACGGTTCATTGAACTCGTTTAATAGATAGAAGCTGCTATTCCTAAAACCCCATCGAATACCGAAGCTAAGGAAAAACTCAAGTCCAACATTGAGTTAGGTTATCAACTACAGGACAAGTTGATACAATCTTTTGTTGAGGATTGTCGAGAGACCGACCAGCGCGCGGATCCCGATGAGATAACGACATTTTGTCAGAACCGAGCGGTCCACATGGAGAGTTGGTCTAGTAGCGAGAAATGGGTAGCAAAGAGGAAGAAACTTAAGCTTTTAGATAAGGATTTGGACTCTTTAACAAATGCCACAAAGAGACTTGTAGGGAACGCTACAGGTATGGCACTATAGTAAATTATCCTCCAGTGCTCCCCCTGTAGCCTCCGACCGGTCTCTGTATTCCTCAGTCACCTGCATTCTATTGCTGTATCCCAGACTTCGGCTTGTGTTTCTTTAAAAAATCTAAATCTTCTATAATTCTTGTCAGGATATGCTCGGGTTGATTAAAGTATCCAAGCTTTGCACAATTTTAAACTTTATTCTTGCTACACCAAGTCGCATTGTCGATACTGTGGCAGCATGTATACGACTACAAAAGTTTGATTCAACCCGAAAGTCTAATCTTATAAACCTCCATTATCATGAATATATAAATATCACTCTTTCCTTAAGATCGCCTCTTGTTTCCTCCTTTCTTCTTCACTTCAACACCCAATCTGTCTCATCACTTCCCAGTCCTTTCGCGCTGCCTATCGCCGTCGAACTTCACTCGCTATAATGGCTACTACCTTCCACCTATTCCCTTTCCTTCCACAGGAACTCAGGGACGAGATCTGGGCTTTTGCCCTTCGGTCACACCACCGAGGAGTCCAAATCTTTCGTGTACACAAATCTACTGTGGTTGTTCGCCCGGGAGATCGGAATATCGCACCAATGTTAGACGAACGCAACAACTCCTGGCACTTTGCGGCCCCCCTGGAATCCAAGTATTACAAGAGCCTCGACGAATCCCCCAATAAGAATGTGTCGACATACATGATTGATTCTGGGCTATGGACCGCTTGCAAAGAATCACGTCGTGTTATACGGAAGCGCTTCGCTAAACATTCAAACAACCCCTGGGGACCACCCAGGCGTGCAATAGTGAGCTATTGCTCCGGCAGCAGCCCCTTCTGCCTTTCTATCTGGCCAGGCTCGGACCTTATCATTCTGCAACCAGACGATTTCTTCCCTACCAGCTGGAGCCGTATTGTTGGGCTCGCCTACACTCCAGGTCCTTATGTTTACCCTCTGGACTCTTGCCGGGAAATTGGCATAGAGTATGATCCAGAATGGGGGGATGGACTGCCGGCGTATGGTAGTTCCTGGGGTTCACGTAATATGACACTTGCCATCGCCCATCTGTTTAGTTCTTCCCCGCGGCACCGTTTGTGGTTGGTTGACACAAACCTGAAGCGGAAAGCAGACGCCTCTTCGGTTCAGGGCGGCAAGACAATGCAGTTTTACGCAAATGATAGGAAGCTTGTACAAGTTTCTCTTGATAAGGGGGCACATAACTTGAGAGAGTGGGAGTATATGCATCCGGTGGGAAACGGAGCTTATCAGAAGTCATCTATTTGCTTCGCAATTTCCGCAAATGTAACAGCAAGATTCTTTGAGGAGATGAACAGGGTTATGAGCATGAATTATGGCTATCGTCTCGAAGGTCGAGTCGGACTTCTCGGATGGGAAGACCTTAAAAAATCATAAGTATAGGTATACCTAGATCTAGTCGCAAAGAACCTCATAAGCTCACAAAAGACCGAATCTAAATGGATACAATCATCTCAAATCACTTTTTCTCACCAACCCGTCAAGGTAGATAAAAACTTAGAAAAGGCAAAATTAAGGCCGGAAAGATCGATATTCGCCATATCAAATAGAGATTTCCAAGGCATAAAAATGTTGTATACGCAGTTGTCACTCATTTAGCCTGTGTATTGTTGGAAACTTGGCTCTTTTTGTCTAGATCATAATGTCTAAATTGTGAGCTAGATGTGTTATTTACAGTTGAGACTTGTGGCTGAGAGCTTACAATAACCGCACAGAACTTAGTGTTCAAATTATGTTGGTGGTGGCCTATGAGCCTAGATATAAACTCTGTTGTAACAAATTCTATCTAATAAACTCATCTGGGGCGAAAGCTCTATTCCTTTTACACTTCCATAGAGTACTTTGGTATGACGCAGATCGCTGCTGATGACTCAAACGGTGTAGAGCTCCCAGAAGTCTAATCGCTTGGTAATGTATATATATCCCTTCCTGTGTGGGCTTTCACGACGATACTGTTTTCACTTCTTTCGTCACACCGGAATTCCCCCCCTGTTACCAAAGCAGGATTGCCTATCCCGCTGGCGCTTGTATGATCTATCTTCTTATACTTTGGACCCGACAATTCTCAATCATGCCGACTGAATTCCCTCTCTTCTCCGCTCTTCCAACCGAGCTCAGGGAAGACATCTGGAATCTAGCTATTCGTCCAAACTACTCAGGAGTCCATATATTCCGAGTTTACGGTACTTTTCAGGACCATCAGACTTTGCCACAGGAAGCCATCCACTTCTCACATAACGAATCTCCATTTCGCGGGCGCGAACGCGATGAACTGGGTCTGGCCGTACCCTTGCCACACAAAGGTCTCGACCGGGCCAATAAACCTAGCGCTAAGAGTATATCAACGTATATGATTGATACGGGGCTATAGACTGCCTGTCATGAATCAAGGTCCATGATGAAAAAAGCTTTTCCAACGATCAAGGATACTAGGCACGGCAAAGTTTACATCTCCAAGCCAGTGATGGGTTACTACCTCTCTGGGGGTGCGCCGTCCTATTTCACGATAAAGCCAATGTCTGACCTTTTTATCCTGCGACGGGACAGTCTATACTTCGACCTGGAAAACATTGATCAGGCACTTAGCCACGGTTTCCCGCAAATTGGCATCGAATACCAGTCAGAATAGGGACCGCAAAATTATGACGAGGACTACAATGGCGGAGATTGTGCAGCATTCCACCAGATTATGGACCTCTGCCATAATGCGTTGTGGCCATGCATATGGCTTGTAGATTACAACCTAAAGCGAAAGGCAAACGCTCCTCCCTACAAGAGTGGGTGCTTCTATGCAGGTGACAGGAAGCTTATCGTTGTGGATTTCTTGGAGGAAGATTCTCGAGATCACTGGGAGTATATTGAACCAGTTCCGGATGGAGATTACCAAGGATCCTCATTCTACTTCGCAGAACAGTTACATCAATGCTACGAAAAGGCGCGAAAAGACGGGCCTGAAGCTTTGTTCAACCCTACGATAGAACTTCTTGGATGGGATAACTTTTGAGGCTTAGAAGAAGGAGGGTTCGCCTTTATACAGAAGAATGTTTGTTAATAAATCGGGCACTGGAATTGCTAATCCCAAACGTTTTCTGCTTTCTCACACGCTTTTAGCTTGTGCACTTTTGACGGCTTGACCCTCTGTCTCCACGTAAAGCAGGTACCCTACGACGTTAGATGTAGGCACTGTTATGAGAAACTCTGTCTATCCAATACACCGACGGAATTGGCCAAGGAGAGCCTACGAGAGAAAGCATGTTCCTTTTATACTTCCTACTCTTTTTCACATATCGAGGTAAGGCGCGCGATGCAAGCATCAGCTGTCAGGTCTATTAACTCAAAATAACACTCTTAAAAACACACTTTAGGCAGCATACCAACTACCTATATAATAGCCTAAGATAAGCTTTTTAGCTTATTATCTAATTAGGTCTAACATATAAAGAGAACTCTAAATACATTCCCTAAGGGATAAAAAGGTCAAGGTTGGGGAATATTGAGTCACAAGGTGACGAAAGATCAGTCATAACAAAGTTATTTTAACACAATGTTTTTCACATATCACTCTTGGCCCGCTTCCCAAAAGCCTGATTGCCATATGATGTATAAATATACCCCTTTTGATCGATTTTCTTCATCACCTCATGCCACCTCACCCATCTTACATCTCGACCGTCACCACATTCAGAACCTGAACATAATCACACTGGGCTATTGCCAGAACTTTTGCACTCGTCAGCCTGGGCTACATCTCCAACATGGCATCGGCATTCCACTTATTCTCGGCTCTTCCAACCGAGCTTAGGCTGCAAGTCTGGAAAGATGCTATTAGGCCAAGTCGCCCAGGGGTCCAGATTTTGCGTCTTCGTGTTCCTGGCTCGGATGATCCAGTTCGCCCACAAGACACAATCCATTTCCCCCGTTACCCTTCATATCGAGGGCTTTCACGCCCCAATTGTTGTGTGGCTATCCCATTATGGAACAAATATCTCGATGGCATCGACGGTGGCAACGACATCAATATATCGACATACCCAATCGATGCCGGCTTGTGGACAGCATGCCATGAATCAAGACTCATGATGCAGAAGCACTTTTTGCAGGACCCATGGCACTATCCTTCGTGGACGGGTTACTACATCTCTGGCGGTGCTCCATTATATATCACAGTCCGCTACAATGATGACCTAGTTATCCTGCAACTCGACAGCCTCGAATTAAAAAAATGGAATGATGGAACACTGGGCCGCTTGCAAGACTTACATGATATCGGTATCGAATACAGGCCTGAGTGGGGCATCGACCTTTACGAAGAAGACGAAGGGGGGGTTGAAGCCCCTGCATTCGACAAGATTTGGGAACTCGGCGAGTATCTGCATTGTGGAACGCGTGTTTGGTTGATCGACCATAACCTGAAACGAAAGGTTGACGCTCCCCTTTCCGATGACAAGCGTAATAAAGAATTTTGGACAACTCGGAATGTTTCTTTCTATGGGGCCGATAGGAAGTTCTCTAGCACTGGTCTTGAGAAAGTGGGAGAGCGCCTGACTCACTGGGAATATATCAACCCTGTTGCAGATGGAGATTATCGCAAGTCCTCGTTATACTTCGCAGACCAGTTACAGGAGTTGTATAAAGAATTGGGGGAGTGGACTGATGCCCCAGGATTAGAATTGGGGCTTCTTGGGTGGGATCGCCTTTGACGTTGGGATAAGTGGTTGAACATCTAGATTTAGCGCATGGAAGAGCTAGTGAACAATCTATTGAGTTTGCCAAGTCATATTACACCACCACTTGCGTGCAATTATCGAGAAAAATCCATTAGTGGGGGCTACTAATACACCTGGGTCCATTCACCCACATTTGAAGTTATCAGAATAAACTTCTCACAAAATGAACAGGAGTCAACTGCGTCAACTTGCACAAAACTCAAACCACTTCTTGTGACTCATGCGGTGTAAACCTTCTTTCGAGTTTAAATCTAGGTGGCATATATATATCCTCCCCTCCCCCGTGATATGATTATTCTCTTACCAACATTCGCTCGATTGTTCTCTCCAGCACTCCTCCTTCAAAGCAACCTTCACAACCAGGATTGAAGATCATGGAGGAACGCACATTCCACCTCTTTTCACAGCTCCCACTGGAGCTTCGGGAAGACATTTGGAAGATGGCGATGCGCCCAGACAAGCCAGGTGTTCAAACATTCCGAGTGTATCATCCGGAACTCGACAGTTCTGGACACACGGAAGATGTAATTGGGATTTCAACAGGTCGCGGCTATGCATACAGATATGAGAGCATGCCACCTTGCCTGCATCGCCTTGCACTTCCACTATGGAAAAAAAATCCTGAAGGCATCGACGGCACAAGCGATCACAATATATCCACATATCTGATTGATTCGTCACTATTGACTGTCTGCCAAGAATCCAGATCTCTAATGAAAAGGGTTTTTGAGACAAACGACACGTCTAGGATGGGCTTCCCCCGATCAAGGACTGGTTATTACTTCTCAGGCGGTGCCCCGTTACATATCACGATTTATCTTCAGACGGACCTCATTATCTTGCAGTTTGATGGCATGATTAACTTCAACTGGGACTTTCTCGGCGATCTGTTCCTTCATCAGAGAGGTTTCAACATAGGCATCGAGTACAACCAGAAATGGGCCATTGAACCTTATGAGCAAGACGAAGATGAAGATGAAGATGACGACTCGATTTCTCTCGCTTTTCATAAACTGTTCGAGCTTGCTGAAGAATGGGTAATTCTTGGTATATGGCTGATCGATCACAACCTGAAAAGGCGAAAGGGATCCCCCTCTCAAAAGGACAGCGTTAAAAGCGGCTTCACATCTCCGCATCTCTCTAAACCATTCTATACCAACGACAGAAAGTTTCTCAAAGTCAACCTCGAGCAGGGGGAAGAGTGCTTAGATCATTGGCAATATTTAAAGCCAATGCATGAGGGGGACTATCAAAAGTCTTCTCTCTATTTTGCAGATCGACTTCGACAACGAGTTTACGATTTCGCCGTTAGAGACCATGGTGACGCCCATCATTTTTCATGCTACTCTGGTCTACTTGGGTGGGATGACCTTTGAGTACTAGGTATATAGGTCATGCACTTACACGAATTCTTGTTCATGATGGAGTCGTATGAAAGAACCGAGATACTCAGATAACTTTCGAAATGTTTGAGCAATAAACCTCGATCTCATCCCCAGATAGCCGAAGAACTTCTCGAGTTGTTCACTTTGCAGCACTTCCCTTCAGACAATGATACCAGATCCGGACTGCAAGAATTGGGGTGAAAGCATAGTTCTGTGGCATTGTACAAAGCATATTCAGTGATACCAAATCAAGGATCAGGCTTCTTGAACTTGTATTCGCTCTCTTGGATATCAAGTTCTGTGCTTGTGGATCAGGACGGGCTCGAAAAGCTGGAATTCTGCACACGCTTGCCGGATCACTACCAGCTTTCGATTCATCACTGAACAGACCAATTCGAACAGTTGTAATTGCAGCTGTAGTTTCGTTACTGCCGTTCACGCTATCACCGTCTTTTAATAAGTATAATTAAATAGATTTGGGGCTATGGAATCCTATGTTGCAGGAACGCTTTGAGTTTACTAGTGACAAGAGTAGCTAAAAGAGAAACAAAAAATAAAATAAAAAAATAGTTCACTCACTCAGAATGCAGTCGTCAGGTTATCCGCCCTGTACATTTACTCCCAAGTTACAGCTAAGAAGCTTAACTACGCCATGTTTTATCTGTCATTTATCAGACGTTGTGTCTCAACGTCAATCGAACCATTTGTTCTTATGTTTCGTTGTTATAAATCGCTTGTAGCACGCCCCTTCTCTTCCATAAATCAGGTAGCCTTAGACCAGGACCCAGCGTAGCACGACTGGAAACAGGATTGTTGAGACCCGGGGCACAGTCAGCCAATGACTAACATTATGCTTAATTTAAAGACCATGCAGTGATCAATTTAGCCAAAAACAAAATGCAAGCTACGGGCGCTGATGCAGACGAATCTTGGTCATGGGCTTAACAACTTCCTGTTGAAGACTTAGACCGTATTCCTACGGCTTGTCATTTGATTGAAACCTCCGAATCAACGTTACAAATGCTTTATTTAGTGTCTTGGCTTGCCAAAAGGCCCTTCTTTGATGCTCTTGGTCCCTGTCAGCGTAACACTGAATTTGGCGTCAATGCCTTGGCCTATGGCGTGCTCTCACCAGTCTGGAAGGTCATTAGCGTCACGCAATCGAGAGCCAATCTACATGGAACCGGGGACGAAGGGATCGACATTCTTGTATCTTGAAATATCCCGATAGCTACTAACAAGAGGAATTGTTTAAAGATGTGAGGTTGCACTGCACTTTGCTCGTGCTGTTTTATAGCATCTCCATTTTGAGAATTACATCCCTTGTTGTCCCGCCATGGGCTTCTCTTTATCGAGCTGGCGTCCTCAGCCAGAGGCTAAACCAGTTGTTATCGATGCGGATCATAACTATACGTCTGATAGCTCTGATCCCGCTCTTCTTCGCGATGGAAACCTTGCTTTTACGCGTGTGCAGGGCGGAAATGATGCGAAGCCCTCGTATCAGGAGGCCATCGGCGCGCCCGTCGAGACTAATTCTCCGTTAGGCTATCATGTTGGATGGTTAACTATCATCTTCCTAAATGTCAATCAGATGATTGGTACTGGTATCTTCTCAACACGTACGTACGATGCCTTCATTCGCTTTTTCCAACCGATTACCGGCGTGCTAACTCTAGTGTAGCTGGCAGCATTCTCAACTCCACAGGATCAATAGGTCTCGCTCTGATCTACTGGTTCATCGGCTTCATCATGGCTATTGCCGGATTCTGCGTGTATCTTGAGTTTGCTAGTTATTTCCCAAGTCGATCTGGAGCCGAAGTCGTATACCTCGAACAAGCTTACCCCCGACCGAAGCATTTCTTTCCGATTGCTTATGCAGTGCAATCAGTTGTCTTGTCTTTCAGCAGCAGCAACGCGATTGGTTAGTCGTCAGTAGTGTCCCGGCTGTAAGGTACTGACTGGCTGTGTAGTACTGTCTCGATATCTCTGGAGAATCGCTGGAAAGACTCCTAGTGATTGGGAGATGAAGGGCGTGGCCATCGCTGCGTACACTCTTGCTGTGATCTGTTAGTCCCTCCTTGACTTGAATGAATGAGCTCACTAACATAAGCTCAGGTGTTATCGCTCACAATAAATACTCCCTTTGGGCTGTCAACGTCTTGGGCTTCTTCAAGATCATCACTCTCATTTTGTCAGTTCAACGCCTCATAAACCTTCTCAGTCTAACTTTTCCAGCATTTCAATCACTGGTTTCGTGGTCCTCGGTGGCAACGTTTCTCGAATCCCAGATCCAAACGCTAACTTCCGCAACGCCTTCGAGGGCACAACCGACAACGGAAACGACCTTTCAACAGCCTTGGTCAATATCGTCTTCTCATACACTGGCTACGCCAACGCCTTCAACGTAGTCAACGAAGTCAAGAGACCGATCCCTACAATCAAGAAGTACGGCTTTATTTCTGTCCTTCTCGTTGCGGTTCTATACATGCTATGCAACGTCGCGTATTTCTCTGCTGGTGAGCTATCAGGTGCTTTCAGCTTTACGACTTGATGTACTGATGCGAGTATCTAGTCCCTAAGAAAGAGTTTGCAGAGTCCAACGAGATCGCTGCAGCGGTCTTCTTCACCACTGTGTTTGGTACCAGTGGTGCTGTGACAGCTCTGAACGTTCTTGTGCTGCTCAGTGCGTACGGTAACCTTCTTGCTACACTGATTGGCGCTTCACGAATGATCCGTGAGATCGGACGGTCAGTTACTATATTTACGTAACATCTCTTCGTTTACTGATTCGAGAGGCAGCCAAGGAGTCTTGCCCTTCACTACCTTCTGGGTATCAACAAAGCCCTTCGGAACACCCATCGGACCCTATCTACTGAAATGGGCTATGACGTTCATCATGATCGTAGCCCCTCCTGCTGGTGATGCATTCCAGTTTGGTAATCTTCCCATATCACAACCTTCTTTTGTTAACTTTGCTGACCGTAAGCCAGTCGTGAGTCTCAAGACCTACCCCGAAGGCCTTTTCTTTTTAGCCATGAGTATTGGCCTCTACATCGTCCGACGTCACAACAAGCGCGTCGGAAGAGGACCACCAGAGTTCAAGGCCTGGGATGTCTTTGCCATATTTTTCATTCTCATTCAGATCTTCATCATCGTCATGCCATGGTACCCTCCCAAGGGCGGCCCCTACGCTGGCGACGTAAGTTTCTGGTATGCAACTTACTGCGTAGTCGGCATTGCAATGTATGTTCCCCTCCCTTCTGGCCATCGTTTGGACCACCCGCTGACAGTACAACTTTTTCAGCATGATTCTTTGTGGTGTCTACTATGTCTTCTGGATTTACATCATTCCCAAATGGAAGGGTTATGTAATTCGGCCGGAAGTTCTGGAAGTTGACACAAATGGCGCCAACACGCATCGCTTGGTCAGAGTTCCTCTTGTTGAGATTGAGAAATGGGATGCAGAGCATGATGAGGCTGGGAATCTGAGGCAGCGACGGGTTGGTGATAGTTCGGTGCATACAGACAATGTACTTACTCACAAAGAGACTTGATATGCCAGGCTAGCTGGGCTTGCATGAGAAATAATGGCTGCTTTGTATGATCGCAATACAACTTGGGTTCAAATGCGAGTATTGATCATACCATGACGGTTTAGCATTGATCCATGGAGGAAAAGCTGAGAAGGATTATGTATTTTACCCTGTACTCCAAATTGAATGACGATTCAAATCATTTATACCAATTGCATGCTGATAAGAGTTGAAGAAGGTCGGTATCTCTTGAAATTAGAAGTATCATGACTGTCATAAGAGGTTTAGATGGCATTAAAAGCGTTCGGTTAATTGTAATACGCAGACCTAAAATGTAAAGTTCATAAATGCGTTGTAGATTATTGCAAAATTATTTGAATGACAGCAACATATTGACTATTTCTAGCCCTTTAATAAACTTCTTAGAGCTGGCAATAAATACATGAAAGCTTGATACACATAAAGAGGGGGAATTAAGCCAAGATGAGTTGCCCCGGAACATAGATTTCCCGGTAGAAGTACATCTCAAATCCTCAAATGCACCCCACTTTACCTTGTTCATCATTTCTTGAACCTCTAGCCATGGGTTCAATCTTCTTGGAAGACCGGTATTGTCGAGTTACAGGCTGCGGCAGAACCAAATGCGACCATTGTCGCTATTGCCACAATCGAGGCCATACCGTCCACGAATGTCCGCTAGCACCACCTTGCAAGTTCTGTGGCGCTAAAGGCCATAAAACCGAACATTGTCCTAATGGAAACAGGGCAGAGCCTGTCAGGTTTGGGCATAGCCGTCTTCCACGGAATCAGACATCGTCTCTACGGCTCCAGCCACGCGAAGTATGCCTCACATACAATATAACGCTCACTCCACCGAGTCACAATTCGCTTGCTTGGTTCGATGTACCAAGTGAAGTTAGGGAGGTTGGTATTTCCTTCCTGGTATGGCTATTCACCTTCACTTAATATGTACTAACTGTTTGAAAAATAAAATTAGGCCGTTGTTTTGCAAGAAGACCTGCTGTTCCCCGATTTGACCATACTATGTCGGTCTGTTATTGCCGAAATCCTGAGCAATCGTCTTCCTGGGGCATCCTCGTCCCAAAGGGATATTATTCAAACTAAGCTTGGCTCAAAAGATCTTGCCGTATATATCGTATCGTTTATTTGCCCTGAGATCAAACAGCTTCAGGGCAAACTGGTCACGCGGGAGCGCCTGGACATAATCAAGGACTTGCAAATCAACGATGGCGATGACTGGAGCGAGACGTCTATGGGGTACCTAGACTACGTGACAGATAGCCGAAATGCTGGCTACATTCGAATGTATGTTGGCCAGAGTCTTGAAGCACGCCGAAGGCTTTTCAGTCAGCATAGCCAATCGATGTTACGGGGAGAGACCTCATGCCTCCATTACTTTGTCGTCTGGCTGGGAAATGGTAACCGTACCGCCAATTTCATTAAGCTGTGGGAGTTCCCTCGCGGAGAAGGGGATTCTAACATGATGGGAGATATAACCCAAAGGAACATTCTTGAGGCTGTTCTTTGCAGAGCTTTCTCCACTCATCACGGATGTCTCACGACGCGGGATAATGAACATGGCCTTGCCTCAGGGTACGGTCTGAACGTCATGACACCCCTTGCCCAGGCAAGTGCCGTGGGGGATTATCTTCAAGCAGTCTCAAGATCTCAGATGGCGGCATCCTCAGACCCGCAAATTCGTTACTAGGAGTCATTTCGGTCTGAGGTAAAAGCCAAGACGATGCAGCAATTCTTACCAGATGAGGGGATTGGAAGGAGTTTGCCGGTCTATAAAGATTGCCTACGCGCTGCGGTTGGGGAAGACTATTTCCAAGCTCTATCAGATTCCTTTGCATTGGATGAGCATCCGGATGTCGACGCCACTACCGCATCTCTGACATCAAAGTTTGCTGGCAGCCTTTCTGCAAAGATCGGGGTATTGCTCGACTACTCAATAGTTTCAGCAGCGGAGGATTATTCGGAGACCTCACATCAGATTCCCGACCGAGATAATGAAATCCCGTGGCAACTCAGAGGCTCGGGATTTGATCCATCCGATATCCTTGTTTGGACGTATAATTTTATGCCCTTTACGACCCTGGAAGAGAGCAGACCCATGCGTCTGTCGCCTTACTCACCAGGCGACGGATCGCATCGTGCACTCGTGGAGGCGAGTCATGTCAAAATTGTCTTGTTGTGCGGCCCTCGAGCCGAGCAAGCGATTCGCAGAGAATTTCAGAACCTGATAAAGTCAGAACTCCAGCTGCGATATAACTTTACCTTATATTTTGACAACAACTACCCAAGACTCTTCATTCGGTGTCCAGAATTGCCTTCACGCCCTTCTGCAGTACCATATCACCACAATTCCAAGATTGGAGAGGCACTGCGCTTTGCCGCAAAGATGACAGGAGTGGAAAGTTCACGTACAGCATTCCTTGAAACGAGTACCGTGATACAATACATCCTGTGCCAAATCAAGGCCGAGAGACTCGGTACAGCTACACCTATGACTACCCAAACTATCCCTGAAGGGGTAAAGTTTTGGCTTTTACACCGAGGTTTCAGAGGTCTCGATGACATCTCACAGCTTGAGAAGCTATCTGGAACTCTCAGCCGCGGCCTGTTGGTGGTTTTACATGGCCGAGCAAAGCTTGCAAGAGAGGGCAAGATTCGACACAATTCGTTTTGGCGTCGACTTCGTTTGAAACTAGGAAAGCAGGAAGTTCGCGTGCATGAGCCTTTCGACCCCGAAATGTATCCCCTAGCTAGGGCGTTTTATTCTAAGCTCGCCGCACTCAGTGACAAGGAAGTCTTGAAGAGTTGTACCTTAGATGCCACCGATACGGAGGTGATTTCGAACGATCATCATGGTGAAGAGAACGATGAGGACGAGCCTACAGCCATCATAGATTGTTCCTCGGAATTGCAGAGTTCACTATCTGAGGAACCGGATATGAAGGATCTAGCAGCAACTGTTGACCCAGCCATAATCGCCAGCATCACCAATGGTGACAATTATCCGTTGGCTGACATATTCAAAGCCGAGAACCGATGGAATACTCTCTCAGGCCAGCAACGATGCAGCGGTGTTTCAAATTGGAAGAAGGAGGGGGAGCGCTACAAAGTCACCCCGTACAGGTACATATTGCCCGAGTCTACGCGATACAAACATCGTCGAATCAGCGTTGGGAATTGCCGAGTCCTGTTTGACATTGATCTCGAAGTCAAGGATAGCGTGGTTGACGTCTGGATCGAGATCAGTCCCCCCAATAACACACACCCAAATCACTACGCGACATACGCATTACCTAAAGACCCTGCCACTCGTTTGGCCTTCTTGGTTGTCTATAAAGATGATAATACTTACCAAGAAGTCAAAGCTTACGCATTTTTCCATGGATATAGTGCTGTGTGTAGAGCGAATACCTTAGTGGATCGTATTGACGAAGGCAAAGAGGATGAGGATATCGTGCTGACTCCAAGACGATACTTGGATGTTTCCCAAGTAAAAGCAATTAAGAACAGTGCCTTTGGTGGTATTGTTGGAGGAGGATTTACAGATGATCTGCTGGGACTGGATCGCGAAGGTGATGATGGCGATGAGGAAGAGGACGAGGATGAAGGATGAAGGTTTACGTATTTAGGTAAAGTATAGGAAGGATTCCCAGTCTTGTTTAAAAAGGCCATATGTCTCTTGATTGTCTCTCGAATTACACTTTATGATAATTAATGTTATAAAATGCAATATGGGATTATGAAATTGAAATCATTTTCATTGACATAGAATCTAATACGATCTTGGTATACAAGGATTACAAGATAAGCGCCCCTTTGGCGTAATGGTTAACGCGTCTGACTTCTAATCAGAAGACTCGGGGTTCGAGTCCCCGAAGGGGTTAATTTTGCATTTTTTACAGTTTTAGTTAATAAAAAGTGTTTAAATTTGTTTTTGCATTAAAAAGAATGCCTTTCTATGTTATTGCGGCTTAAAATGGTGGAGTTGTGATGGAAAACGCGCCTAAAGCTGTAGCTCTAACACCAGTGCGATTGGTCATGTCACGTGACCATGCCTTTTTCCATACGCGATAATGTCGTTCATCTTCCCAGAGCCTTAAACGCAACTAACTACTCCCTACCTTAAACTTATTTAAACTAGTTAATTAGCTCAGCTACCAACCTATCTTCTCAATTGCCTTTCATACCAAGACTATCTGTGTTCAGATTACAATGAGAACTAGGAGCGGAACCGACACTCACGAGGATAACGCCACCTCGCGAGGTCGCAAGAGACAGTCGAGCAAGACGGACTCTGCGCCGGAGACGAAGACCAAACAGGCCAAGACGTCTAATACTCGCCCCTCTACGCCAGATGGACCATAGCCAACGCTTACAGAGAAAGAGCTCGAGTTCGACTTCGACCACTCTCAGATTCGGGATCCGCGAGCAACGCCGGGTCGCGTCAAGCGTCCCCGGTATGAGGAGCGCGAACTCAGTGAGGAGTTCCTATCAAAGTTCCACATCCCCAACCCTAGAGACAAGCATACAGACCCGTTGTATTCTTTCTACGATCTACATCGATGTCACCGTAAGGTCCATATGGGTCCCCGACCTACGATAGCGCGGGCGTTCAACCTGACTATGAGAAAGTTGCAAAGCGGATGAAGCCAGTGGCTTACAACAAGAAGTCCATGGTCAATGGCATGGAGCGCCATCTCAAGAAAGCAGAAGAGGAGAGAAAGAAAATGTACGATATCTTCTTTGTCGATGGGAAGGGTCCTGAAGGTGAAGAGGGCAGTACGTAGGTCATGGATCAGATCAAAGATCAGGTCTCCAAGGATCTCGGGGTCCCTTAGCACCAGATCGATTCCAAGCAGCTGAAGAAATGGGAAGATCAGGGGTTCTCCAAGGTAGACGCGGATAAATGGTGGCATCGGCCAAATCAAGTTGAGCGCGATCGATTCATCAAGATGCTAGGCGGAGCATCTTTTCGGAAGGATCTCTATCCGTAGGGTGGATTCAGATCCTAAAGTGTCTTATCTCGCGCAATCAGATTTAGTATCGCAATTCCAGTATAGCTTTGTTTATCATTCCTCCACCTAGGGGTCACAGATTGCTTGCTAGTGAAATAGATGGTGCAAAGATCTCGTCTCTAGTAGGAGACTATCTCGATCTGTGACTAAAAGCGCAACCACTACAAGATTGAGGATACGAAGCACTCGGTCTCGTTTAAAGTGGGTTAGACTAAGCTGTCATTCCCAAGCCACGTTAGCGCTGACTCCGGGGCCCTGGATCCCATCGCCTCGAGTACAAAAAGGCTCTACGAGTCCTCCCTTGCATGACATTCCCCACATCAAAAGGGCGCCAATTCTACACGCCCTTGAGACTGACGTTTTACATCTTTGCTTATGTCTCATAGATAAAATACTACAACTATTGAATTATCTGGAATTTAGAGCATCACATATTTTTAACTGCCGAAGAGAGACAAAATGGCTACTCAGACAGAAACACTCCTCGAGGATATGCTGCCCTCAACTGCCGAGGCACAAACTTACGTGGAATCTCCACTCAACACCAACAGCACCCCAGCAGCTTCTGCGTCTCGTCTACAGAAAATAGCAGTGACATTCCAACTGTCTGGCGTCAACTTTGCAGCCAGCGCTACAAATGGCCTCGTAGTCGTGGGTCTCCCCCAAATGTCCTCCGACCTCTCCCTACCCCCATCCCTCGCCTTCTGGCCCTCCTCCGTGCAGGGCCTCGCGACAGCCTCAACCCTACTCCTCGCGGGTGCCCTCGCAGACGTGCTAGGCGCCCGATCTGTCGATCTTGCGGGATGCATCCTCAGCGGCGCGCTCATGCTGGCCTGCGGATTCGTCCGCGCTGGTGAGGAGCTAGTTGCGCTAAGGGCCCTGCAGGGCGTTGCGCTTGCTCTGCATCTCTCGAGCTCTGTTGCCCTTGTCACGAGGACGCTGGCGCGGGGACGGGGGAGGAATCTGGCGTTTGCGTGTCTGGGGTTGAGCCAACCGCTTGGCTTCTCGTTTGGGCTCGTGCTCGGTGGAGTGCTCGTTGAGACTATTGGTTGGAGATCAGGCTGGTTTCTCTACGGTGGCATCAATCTTGTCTTGTCCGCGGTGGGCTTCTGGTCTTTGCCAAAGTCTGAGCCGCTTGGAACGTTGCGGGATGTGATGCAGAGCGTTGCGACAAAAATTGATTGGCTCGGCACTCTTCTTGCTTCAGCTTTTATGGCACTGCTGTCATACTTCCTAGCGTAAGCCACCGTCACCCGTGTCTTATTTCAACGTTGTGCTATAACTGACGACCTTGTAGCGTCATCAGTACAGATGTTTACCGGATCAAAGAGGCGAGCAGCATTGTTCTTTTAAGCCTGAGTCTCGTTGCACTGCCGCTCTTTGTCGGCTGGATGCATCTTCAGGTGAAAAGGGGTCTACCGGCCTTGATACCGAATTCGTTCTGGCGGAACCACTCTTTCACCACGATCTGCGTGACCATAGCCTTATCCAACGCTGTCATAAACTCTCTAGAGCTATTCGCGAGTCTATTGTAAGTCTTGAACCCGAACGACAGTTCATGATGTACCCCACGTTGTTAAATCTTTGCCCCTAGCTTCCAAGAGGTCCAGCACCTGTCAGCTCTCAATGCAGCTATTCGCATCTTACCTAGCGTCGTAGTGGGCGTAACCCTCAACTTCACAACAGGTCTTGTTGTCCACAAGATCCCTGCTATATGGCTCGTTGTTATCACATCTGTCCTCACAGCAATCTCGCCTCTGCTCATGGCACTCATCGACCCTGCGTGGACGTACTGGACAGCTGCATTCTTCGCACAGGTTCTCATGCCGTTCTCTATAGATGTTCTCTTCACAGTGGGTCTGATAGTCGTCACTGAAACGTTCCCCGAGGATAAACAGGCGGTGGCCGGGTCAGTGTTCAACGCAGCGTCGCAGTTCGGAAATGCCATGGGTTTAGCCGTGATGCAGGTTGTCTCTACCCTTGTCAGCAAGCAACATGCAGGATCGAAGCCAGCTGATGCTCTTCTTCAGGGCTACAAGGCGAGTTTCTGGACCATGTTCTCATTCATGGTTCTCTGCGCTCTCATTGGAGGAGTCGGGCTGCGTAAAGCCGGCAAAGTCGGTCTGAAGGAAGAGTAAAAAGGGGGCGCTGGACTGCTACAGAAGTTGAGGGCGACGATCTCCCTAGGAGGAAGTGGAATTTGGTGACATCTCGATAGACATCTATTGAATGAACGGGAGTTGGTCCTTGTTCCGTAGCAGGTCGGGGTGGGCTTCGCAAACCTAGTTGGCTCCCAATCGAGTTATTGCATCCGACATGGGTCCTTGGCGTTAGGTTCAGCTTTCAGAATACTAGCAGTGTCGATCACCACGGGAAAGTGTCTTGGAGTTCAGCTGTCACGGAAATACCTACTCAACGATCCCTGGAGAGAAATGTTAATTCCTCACATTCATTTCCCGAACAATTCCATGATCAGCCCTATCTAATTCCTGTTTCATCTCTGGTGGTGTGCTGTGAAAAAAGTTTACTCGGAAGTTCCGTTGGGGCCTGATGAGTTAGTAGCTAATGCGCCGCCGGGTATTTGATAGCCACCCACGGATGGTTAGTCAATTGAGTGGGCTCTGGTCCAGTTACAGAGGGATCCGCTGCGGCTCTTGCTCCGACTCTAAGGGCCTAGACCGTCCACGGCATCGACGCGCTAGTTCGTGTAAGGGAACGATCTTAGAGCAAGTGGCTTGCTTTTGTGGTTTTGGGGTTCACTTCCAGTGCGGCAGACCAGGTATTTGGGGTAAGTATGGTTCAGCCATTTTTTCGATGATGATTAAATTACTTTGAGAGACATTGTCAATGATCATTTGAGACATTTCCGAGTTGACGTAGGAATGACGTTTTAATGAGACCAGGAGAATACCATTATAACTTTAGTATGGTATTTGTCTAGAATTCCATCCATCAGTGATCATGTACCTCACTTAGCTGGCTTGGGGGCACCCGTTTTGTGCTGTACGCGCAACGAACGCCAAACTGACATTCCACGCCACGCCTTGTGACATCCCGTCTCATCCCATTCATTGATCTAACGTTTAATCAGAATTGATCATCCCAATATGGAAGGGAATGATATCTGGCTCTAGACTTAGACTCCTGCAAAGCTGAGATCCCTGCCAAGTATCAGTCAATGGGATCAATAACCGTCGTATTCCTATAACATCCAAACATCCAAAAACCTGAATCGCTAATCTTGCATGCATGATTAACACATTTACCCCTTCCCCTTCCAAGATCCAAGCGTGCTGAGTTACAGCTAGGATCTTATCTCGATAGCAGGTGAGGTTACTTTGAGACGTGAATCGGGACTGGTTTGCGAGTCATTCGTCCAAGCGAAACGTTGCGCCCCGTGGAGATCCTACGGGCCTTGCCTTGGTTCTTAGGAACCGGAAACCCGAGAGAGACATGTGGCCGCAGACTAGAGCTGAACGGAGAGCCACTGGGCAACGCCACGAATGAGCACCCTAATCCCAGTGCCGAGCAAATCGGGATTAGCCGTTGAGGGTTTAGTTCCTGCTTATTGCTTGATTACATCATCTACCAAAATTTCGGTGTTATCCCTTTCAGCTCCATTGTGGCATTTTTAGCGCTGAAGTTTGTTTCCCTGGCATGCCCAAACAGAGTGCCCGGGGGCTCCTGGCCTGGCTGCTGGGTAAGGTGCTATACCATACCATACCGTTCATCGGTACCTAAACTAAATGACTTGGAGGGTAGCGTGAATCGATCAAAAGCCCTTGATCCGCTTCCCCAGATTCACATTCACGAACCCCTCCCTCTCTCTCCATCTCATCCTCCCTCTTCTGGGATGTAAGGTAGACTAGCTCCCCCTCCAACAGATATAAGTCTACCTGTTGGTCCGGTCGCCTCTTTTCCATCCTTTGTCTCTTCCCATCCCTGAAGGCGATCATCATGTACAATGAAACCCAGACCTCAACAGCCGAAGCCCGCCGGCTCAAGAAGCGGGAGCTCGATCGCAAGGCCCAGCGCCTGGCGCGAGAGAGAACAAAGAGTCGCATCGCTCAATTGGAGAGCATGGTCGACAACCTTCGACAGGACGACTCTAACGCGCAAATAGCTACCTTGATGGACCAATTAGGCAAGGTCACCAAGGAGAGGGACAATTTATTACAGGTTCTCGATTCTTTAGGCTCGACGATCCGTCGGCACATTGGCGATACCACAAACGCCACTACCATGAGCGAGCCACGATCAGAGACAAAATCCGAGTCGCCGGCTTATGCTGGACCAGCGCAATCGCAATCACAATCAACACCAAACGAACGAATAGTCCCAATCATGACCCAGAGAGCAGCATCAGAGACAAGCAACTCTACAATACTAGAACTCCCCATAAACCACCCTCCCCCGCACGACCCCTTCACCTACGACGGCTGGAACTACGCCGTGACGACCGAGCACTACCCTACCACAATGGCCTTCGACAGCTCGATCCTCCCGCCCGCCGGCAACGGCTTCATCCCCATCCAGCCTCTCCTCCCAAGCCTGCCCCCAACACCCGAAGAGGTCGACGTCATCATCCCCAAAGCCCCCGTGCTCTGCCACTGCTCCAGCCCGACCAACTGCCCGTCAGGCTACCACGACGTGAAGCCCAACATCTGGCGCACGATAAACGAAGTGCTCGTCAAGCCGACAAAGCTATCCGCTGAAGAGATGGCGATCGAGGAGTATAACGCGGAGGATATACCGGTGCGCGCGATGATTGAGGGCTGGGATAGCATTGAACGGGCGGGGAAAATGACGCCGACGTGGCGTAAGTTGCGCAGGGTTGATGAGCTCTGTTTCACAAATTGTGCGAACACAGAGCGTTTGGCTGCGATGAGGATATGTCATCTTTTGATCACGTATCATGGTGATCCTACCATGGAGAGGCGCGCGACTTTACCGCGATGGTACTGGAATAGGTGCGACCAGCCAAATTTCCACGCGAATGAACTAGAACTAACAGATTAACAGACCGTCGCAAGCACTACCACACTCGTACGGCATTGACTTTTTCGTCTGGTAAGTTCAATCCAATTCAATCCACCACCACCACAGAAACTTACCCCTCCTCCAGGCCCGGTCTCCGCGAACGCCTCATTTTCTCACAGCACCAATACTGCAACAACTCCTTCTGGGAGCTTCTCCAAAGCAATTTAAAAATCCTCTGGACGGACAGTTTCCAGGACACTTTTTACCACAACGCGCACACGGGAAAATACCACATATCGCCACTTTTCGAGCAGCGCATCCGCGACATCAACGCCTGGACCATGTCGACGGACTTCTTCCAGCACTTTCCGGAACTCAGCGAGGATATTCCAGCATACATGGGAATACCCACTTCCATGGGGGGAGTGCATCCATCAGCTGTTGTGCCGTCGAGCAGAAGGCGGTATGAGGATGATGAGAGTAAAGTACATAAAGGACAGAGAGCAGCTATATGTTAGCGGTAGACACTCTTCCAATGATAAACGAACGGAATGATGTACACATCGAATGCCTCTGTGATTCCATTGTTGCAACTGTGTTGTCTAGTCTTGAGGAAAGTCGTTGTAGAGCCATGGACCATTGAGAAGCTCTTTGGCTGTGCTGCGTTCTTCAGGGCGCCAGGTCATCATTCTCTTGACAAACTGGATGAATCGTTGCCTCTCTTCGCCAGCCATGCATGTTAGCGTGTTGGCGAGGTTGAAATTGCTGGGTATACGGCTCGGGTCCTTCAACTCTCCTGGTCATGCATCAGTAATCATTGCTCTGACAAGCCATCAGGGACAAATACATACCGTTCTCCTGGTAAAACAAAGACCATCTTCTCCCTTTAGTCAGAAGATCTTGTGGTACAGGGCCTAGTAGGGCGGTGATCTGTCCTAAATGGGACAAGTCGTCGTATTCCTTTACGTCCCCTGGAGTCACAGGGTCGAAGAGACTTTTCTTTTCAAGCAAGTCCCAAAGCTATCAGTCGCATGATCAGTTACTGATTCTTTCGCATGACATGGGAGCGAAATCCTTACCATCACTCCAACACTCCAAATATCCGTAGAGTAGCTGTACCCAGAGTTGAGGATGACTTCTGGTGCTCGGTACATCTCTCCTTGAATCGCACCATAGTGCAACTCCGCTGGCTTGGAATGAACCGCGAGATCAAAGCCCACGAGCTGTATGATCCCCGTTGGTCGAGCAAGCGGTCCATAGTTGTTTCGCGATAAGTAAATGGTTCGGTCGTCTAGTTGCTTCTCCGGCAAGGGGTTGTTGTACTCTTCAATTGCGTCCTTTTCAAACATCTTGGCGTCTTCGATTCTTATCATGATGTTGTCGGGCTTGAGATCTGCAGTAAGCTTGATGAGTATCGTAGACATGAGTGCGAGTTAGTTCACTTACCAGCATGGATGATGTGGCACTCTGTATGCAGATAGTCAAGCGCCAGAAGTATCATCTGGAGGAGAACCTTCAAGATGTCTGGAGGGATGACACCCCCAATATATCTGGAGCAATATAGCCGAAGAGGCTCACGCAAAGCGTCCGAGACGAGGCAAGGATGGCGACCATATGGGCTCTCCAGAGTAAAAGTGTCGGTAAGTTTTCGAATGAAGTGCCATCCATGGTGCTTTGGGTTTGTTCGAGTTACGCGCCGGAGGATATCGATTTCATTTTCTGCTAAGGCTCGTCTGTGTAAACTCTTGGTTGCGTTGACTTTGATAGCGACGTACTTCTCTGCGGACCAGCGCCACCTTGAATACTTCGGTCAGTGGCTCTTCTCTTCTTTTCCATGAATCACTGATGTGAACTTCGTACCGGTTCAGATCTCGAGCAAGCCAGACGGTCGAATTGGCGCCGTAGCCCAGCTTAGTCGCTACCTGATATCTTCCATTCAGAAGTTGCCCCAACCGAATGGGGTAGAAGCGCTCTGGGCTGTAATTTGGTGTCTTTTCTTCTTCGATAGGGCATGTAAGCTCAAGGCGTGCTGCAGGTATGGCAGACGGCGCCCATGGTTGGTGGTACAGTGCCATGAAGGGCTGGGCCTGATCATAACCTCGGGACTCGCGTAGGGTGAGAGACCTAAGAAAACTTGGCAATACTCTTAGGGAGCGCCATATCATGCGACATGACATGTGAAGCGTTGTCTTGTGTTGGTTTGCTGATGACGAGAGCGAGCGCGAGAGTGAGCGAAAGTGGCGTCAATAAGCAAAAGTGGGGCGGGGTTTGTTCACAGCTCAAGTTGATTGTTGTTTAACGCCTCATAAGTCACAGCCAATACAAGACAGCACAGGTGAAAGAGGCTAACACATCTTGATCATTATGTAAGTTGCATATAACCAGTAAGTTACTTACAAAGGTTGCCATAGGGCTTAGGACTAGAATACCAAAGCTTTGGCTAAAATGACATGAAATTCTTACAATGGAAGAGGTAATCCCGACTCTAGGTGGCTGAACTGCCAAAGCTTTGTTGGACTTGTTAAACTTGGCTGGAGTGTTTCTGATTCCTTTCTTTGTCTTCTAACAGCTTTCTGATTGGTTAGTCAAAGAACAATGTACAAGCATATTCTCCATTGTCCCAACTAACTTATTGAAGCATAAAAACACCTCAAAGGCAAGCTTGTCAGTGCAATTCTCCTGTCTTTTCAAAATGCTTCTTCATCCCTTCTCCACTGATCGTGCTTTTCTGCACATCATCTGGCGAGGCCGCAAGCCTATACGCTCTTGTAACTCTCGAATCTACTATCTCCTCTTCAGAAACCCTGAGCTATATAAGGCGGATAGAGTACTTATCAAGTAAGAAGAAAATCAGTTACCGGGCTGTAGAATTGCTAACTCTTCATCCCAGTGGTCGACCACATATCTCGGAAAGAGATCCCAACATTCGTGTCTGGGCAAATCTGCAAGGGCGTCACAGTTGTGACTGCATTTCACTTGTATAATGATGGTAGCATGGTCTTCTCAAAGGAGAAGTATAACCAATCTCTGGAAAGGTTTCTGATTGATATTCAAACTTCGACCTACATGGCGCAAGGAATGGGTTTCAGTATCGGCATGATAAGAAGGATTATGGAGCTACCTAGGCCTCCATGGCGAGGGTTGAGGTCTCGACAGTGCAATGGTCTGGCAAAGGCATGAGATTCCTTTACACCATCGGTATGGTGTCTTATCTTGTAAGGTAGACAGACGTGTTATCTGCAAAAGACCAGGGATGAAAACTCGTCTTAATCCTTGAGTTAGTCGCATGTCATTTTCATGAGGAGATGTAATCAAAGGATTGAAGTGAAATTATATTCCGGATGAATCTAAGTCTTGATATTATCATAATCACATTTTGCTTTCTCCCCGCTCCCTTTCATTTTGTCTTCCCATGAGGCTCATAGTACGCACCAAGACTACAATCTGTTAGCAGGTTCCCTCCCAGGGATTAAAGATAGCTTACGCGATGATGACATAGCAGGCAAACATCAGAGCTCCTTTCAAGCCAATAGCTCTGATGGCAGTACCCGCACGACTAAGGATCAGTAGGTTGATCAACAGACCCGATCCAACTAATGTCGTAGTTTCGAAGACATTGAACGCCATCTCGAGATCCCGACCTAGCATCCAGGCTATCAACACCGTCAATGGTGCGACACAAAGCGCGATCTGAATAGCTGATCCGACGGCAACGGAAATGGCAAGCTCGAGCTTATTCCTCATAGCGACAGTGACGACGGTCACGTACTCGGCGATGTTTCCGACCACAGGAAGAATAATAAGGCCGATTAAAGCTTCTGATAGACCGCCTTCATGGGTGACATCATCAATCGTCTTGACGAGAAACTCGGCGTTCATCGACATGAGTGCCGATGAGACAAACAGAACTGTAACAGCAGCTACAGTACCACTAGTACTGGAAGGATGCGATGGATGACCCGATACATCAGGTCGCTCGAGAATAGTTCTTGACTGAACACTCCCAACCGAAAGATCTCGAATCTCCGATCCATGAAACTCAGTCCTTGAACCAGAACGTGAGTGCGATCGTGAGTTCCCTCTCGACCGATGCGACAAACTAGCCCGAGACGTCTCCCTCTTCCCACGTTCTTCCTCAGCTTCAGCTACGCTAAGTGTATCAAGAGTCGTGCTCCTCGCACGCGTTGGCACTTCCTGGTCTGCAAACCTAATGAGTCTTGCACTGTGAGACGTGGAGTTTTGATTTCGTCGATGTTGATGATGCTCTGTATGCAGTGATTGTAATGGAATTGCTGGTGCTTCGACATGCTTGGGCCTCATCTCATACGCGAAATAGACGATGTAGATGACGAGGACTACAAGAGACGATGCGCGGCTCATGCTCAACGCAGCTTCGCTCTTCTTTCCTTTCATATGGAAAGTATAGTCAAATGCCGTCTTATCAAGTCAGTGGTTTGTATGAGTGAGAGAATGAGTAAACTTACGGGCATGAGGATGACAAAAACTGAGACGAAGAGGAGAGCGGCCAGGAGCTCTGACTCTTCCATGCTGCTGTGAGGGTCGATGTTGGACATGCTACTCGCAAAAAGCGCGGAGCCCAAGATGAGAAGCAGGTTCACAAGAACACTACCTAGAATGGATGCTTGAACGATGCGAATATGATTATTCACCAGCGCAACCCTAACAAAGTTAGTTCTGACTGAGACTCAATCTCATCTCAACTCACACCCTGCATCACATTAGCAAAAACTCTGTCATAATCTCACAGAAAAACTCACAAGATGATCAACTCAACAAGGTTTCCAAGCGTAATGTTCAAAAGCGCACCGATGGTATCTCCCGCATCAGCAGCAATACGCTCCGTCGCCTCCGTCAACATGACAGAAAGCGGCACGATAGCAATCGCATTCGTCATGAAAATAGCAAGAGGATTAATCTCAAAGGAATGCGCCGCCAGACCAATCGGTACAAAAACTAGCAACCAGTTGAGTTTCGATGCAACGACCGTTGATCGAATTTGACCGAAAAATGAAACTCCTTCATGGTGGCTGCTAAAGTCGAACTGGGTGCGATCAAGAGGCGGTGACTGAGTCTCTAAATCATTTGAATTCGAAATTCCAAGCTGTTGGTATCGAACTCCATCTCCTAAACGCGATGATGCACGAAGCGCTCGCTTCATGGTATCTTTTTCACAATCAGTTCTCCGTCATTTCCGATAAAGAAAAATCTCGTTTAAAAAAAGGGGCTATGCGCGCACCTCGTATACTGAAATCGATTCCATGGTGATTCAGCGGGTCAGGCGAGTCATCTTCATCTTCGCTCGCACTTGACGGTGAGCAGTCATTGTATCTGGTGGTCTCCGTAGCGAGGGAGGGACTCATTGAGGTTGAGAAATGTGTGTAAAAAGATGGAAGAAGCTGGAATTGTGAGTGAGAAAGGGGGGCTCATAATTTAAAAGGAGGCCTCGCGATATTTGATCGGGAAAATCGCTAAGGCGCCGCTAAGCAGTGTTGTCAATTTACCCCTGATTTCTTAGGCCGGGTACTTAGAACGATAATCCCAAATCCTCCCTTGTTTTTAATTGATAACATTGGGGGACCCCCAGTGGATAAGGTAGCGAGGGGTGTTAGCGTCACGAGGAGATCTGTCTGCATTGCATACAGCACCGCCTCTGCGCCATTTATTCCATTCGTAGACTCATTTAGCCTGTGATTTTATAGAATATCTTGTTTTTTTTAGATGTTCTAATAAGCTTCTGTAGTGCTTCTAGCTGGGCAGGGAAAAAGGCTGTGTGATAGTGATACCCCCTGGTCAAACTCTCGCGGGAGATGACAGGGCCCCGCACGGAGGGCCCAGCAAAAGCTAAGGTTGAGCATTGACGAGGTAAATCGTAATTAAAATCTGGTTAAAACCGAAGGGGCCGAAGCTTTGTTGGTATCAAGGTGAAGCGTGAGTTGTAGCAAGAGAATAATGCTGATCTCTACGGATACTGTACGAGGAGTGAAGATCAATGGCCGTCAGAGACAAATTGGTAGCTGGTTGAGCCGCTGGAAATAAGCCTTTGCCAAGGCTTTTATGACGCAGCTTTGCTTCTGCTGGTTCATGTTTCAAGCAGCAAAAGAACTGTTATCTTATCTCGCATGGAGATGGAACATGGCTGAGTACTGATACTATTGATCTGCGAATTGGTTGATGTGCTCACAGCTAGTCAAGACAGTGTTTCAAACAAAAATATATTGCTACGATACCGTCATAATGCAATCATGCATCACAATTCCGATATGCAATATTCTCGATGAGAGTTGCGCTCACATTCGTTTCATCGCTGAAGATGAAGAGATATGGCAGACTCATGAGACTCCAAACCAGCATCAATCCAAGACAGGGCACAGGAACTGCCACCTTTCGAAGAAAGTGAAGAGATTCATACACTGCTAGAATATATTTCCAACTATCATAGATCAATACCCGAATAACAGCTGATTGGCTGATAAGCACAGCATTGCGACCTTATCCCGAATCTTTACTCCGTCAAACTCACCTCTTGATGATAACAAAACATGATGCTAAGAGCAAACAACTCCTCCGAAACCCTATCTTATTATCAGAAAATAGAGTATTTCCAACAAACCACCTCCCAACAGTCACATCTGCCAAAACTCCGATGAGGAGAAATCACAAGTCGATTACGTAGACGACTCCACAAAAGCCAAGCAAACAACGCATCCTCTCGGACAGTTTTCGTTGTCCGATGTCAACTTGTTCACCCAAAGAATATGGCATGTTCGTCGTGTGTCATCGATTGGTTGACGTCTGTGGCGACCCAAACGCTCTGGCAAATCCCGGCGGGTGGACTAGCCTCCATATCGGACAATGTAGAATACCGATAGTTATAATGAACAGCCCGATTGCGAGAGATGTTAAAGTCAAAAGGTAGAGGTTCGAGTATATAATAAGCTTGCATACACCTGTGTTATCTCCCTGTATCACCTACTTATCTTATATGCTTGAACAACCAGATACACATCACCATGTCTTCAGTCAAAGCCATCATCTTCGGCGCAACAGGCGCAGTTGGGCGAGCTGCAGCCCTAGAAGCCCAATCCCGCGATGCACAAGTCACACTCGCCATGCGCAATATCAAAAAGCCCATTCCTGGTTTCACTCCCGAACTTGAGAGAAGGCTGGGCTTCACTCGCGTCCAGGCCGATCTCTCAGATCCCGAGTCCGTGGGGCGCGCCGTTTCTGAATCAGGATCAACCGTTGCGTTTTCATACATACTCTTCGAAGCGGAGGATGGTCTTTTAGAAACGTATAAAGCTATGAAGAGGGCTGGCATCAAGCATGTTGTGCTACTCTCTTCATTCTGCGTTACGGAGAATGGAGGTGCAAAGCCATCTTCTGAGGCAGAGGAAATCCTAGCTATTATCCATGGCAAAGCTGAACTTGCACTTGCTGAAAGTGGTCTTGCTTATACTGTCATACGTCCTGCGTATTTCTCAAGTAATATCCAGATGCTGGAAGACTGGGACGAGGTCAAGTCTGGACAGCTTGAGTTGGCTCATCCCGATGCACCATTCGATTATCTCGCACCCGAAGACGTTGGCGCTCTCGCAGGTGCAAGAATCGTTGCGACACCGCCTTTGGGAGAGTTGGTTATCACCCAATGCGGACCTGAGTTGCTCTCTCAAAGAGCAGCATGGAAAATTGTTAGTGAAGGTCTCGGTATGGATATCAACATCAAGGAGATCAACAGCGATGAGCACAGTGAGAAACTCAGATCAAGAGGTTTTCCAGAACCTATGATCAAATCTGCTGTTGAGAGGCTGGCGGATCTTGGACGTGATCCAGCAGGTTTGTACGAGCCTGAGACGTATAGGGAAGCGTCGATGAATTTTAGGAAGTATACGGGAAGACAACCTACTACATTCAAAGCTTGGGTTGATAAGCACAGAGAGGAACTTTTAACCAACTAGAATCAGGCAGTGGTTGAACGAGTGACTAGAAATGTCATTTCAGACTTTAAATATTGAATGCATAGATAATCCTTGTCCATCAACACCATAACTTAGCGTGTAACCAAGCTAATCTCACAACCTTATCTACTATCACCACCATGAAACCCATCACAACACCATAACAACTCAGCCAATCAAGTCTCAATCAAAAGATCTAACGCCAAGCCCTTCCTGTCAGCAATCCGACACAATACCGCGAATCCAGAACACCATGCCAAGAATAGTACGCAGCCTCAAGTGGTCAGTGCAGTCTCAGCTCGTGTTTCCCAAACCATGACAGTGAAACCCGCTCAAGCCTCGACGTATCAATAATCCGTATCACAAAATTGGACTACAAAGGATCTTCAATACATAGTGCGACGAAACATCAAATATCACAAGTCAGGGGGCGCGCTGTGTGCAGACCGCCTCACCGCTGGGTTTCACAGCGTTACATGGAGTATCTGTCACATCCCTACCCCAGTAAAGATTAACTTGCGAAAATACGGGCCCATACTCTGTAGTGTGACCCCTTGACCGGCCTGCTGCTGTCACGCGACCATCACCATCACAAACACCATGCATAACATCACGAACAAATATGTAGGAGGTAATCAAGTATGCATTTGTTCAAAAAGAAACCTCTAGACGCTATACACAAATGATCCAAGAAACAATGCCCAAAAAGATCATGCCATAACGACCGTAAACACAGTCCCCATCCCCCAATTCCCCTTCCACCAAAAACTCCGAATAGGTAAGTTCAAGCCTGGTTATGAAGCCAATTCGAGCCAGACCAAGAAAAGATAAAAGAAAAATGATGACATGGATATTTTATCCGGCCTGTTCCCTTCTATCACGCATCGTATCGTCGCCCTTTTTACAAAGAGAAAAGTATATCGAAAAAAGAAAAAGAAAAAAAGAGATTATTATTTTCGCTGTTCCAAGATTCGAGAGTAAGACCCGTTTTCATCCATCCGGGGATAAAAGTCTGGGTTTTCTGTCGTGATGCTTGATGATGCAATGTGTGTTGAAAGGTACACACAGTTTGAGTAAGTTTTGTTTCCCAAAAACGCCGGTTGATGCAGATATAAAAAATGGCGTGTCTATGCGGACAAAGAGTGATAGCGCCAGAGACGTTGACGCTCGAGAACCCACCATTGGGCTATCGGTATGGCTTCGTTGGCCCACTGCGCAGCTTCGTCGCCGAAGGCAGAACTAACTGCTGTTTCGAGCTCTTCGGGTGACCACGCAGCTACAGGTTTGAGCTCCATGGGGTCGTTGACGGCGTCGGTGACTCGGTATTCGATAACCTTGTTGAGGGGGATGACGAGGCGCCAGGGGACGTCGGCAGATGTGACGCCGAGCATGCCAGCGCCAGAGTTGACGACGGAGAACGTCCAGGCTCGTCGGTCGCCGTCAGTTTTCTTGTAGGGTCGGATGAGGGATTGACCTTCATAGTCTTGTACGAGATCAGAGGCGATGTGGGTGTCCTTCTCGTTGAGGGAACCGCTGTTGATGAGGAGGTCCAGGATGGTAGGGAGTATAGAGATGGTGGTGGTGTTGGCGTCGTATTGGACTCGGGGGAGGTGAGGGTGTCGGAAGGTCAGGCCGACTCGGTAGTTGGAGATGAACTGGTTCTCGTATGTGCCCTCCTTGCCAGCGTCGTCCTTGAAGGAGTGACCGTGATCACCGGCGAAGACGACGAGGGTCTCGTTGGCGATACCTTGGTCGTCCAGGAGGTTCATCAAGCTAGCCATCCAGCCATCGTGGTAGCGAAGGGTGTTCAAGTACTTGTTGAAGTTATCGTGCACCTTGTTCATGCCGGTGTGAGAAACGTAATCGTAGTAAGGAGTGCCCTCAGGAAGACCCCAAGCGTGGTGGGTCGTACTGGTGAAGTGAGTCAACCACATGCGCTGGTTGTTGGCGGTCGTGTTGGTGATGAAGTCTTGAAGATGAGGCATAAGGATGGGTTCGGGGTAAGCGAAGTAGTTAATCTTCTTGCCCAGAACATCCGACTCGTTGAAGCGCCAGTGACTCTCGAGCTGTTTCTTGGTGATGATGTGCTCAAAGCCAAGCTTAGCATCAAACTTCTCTTGACGATCGTACTCCTCAATCTCAGCCTCGAAAAGAGCAGTCTTCCACTGCAAATCGCGGAAATCGGCGTCGTCAGAGGATGTGTTGGTCTTGACCTTGTTCAGCATACTGAGGATCTGGGGAATGCAAGGCTGGTAGCTGTCGGTGTCGGCTTCGGCGAATTTCTCCACGGGCATGGGGTAAGCACCGCAGTGGTTGGCGCAGTAGCTCTTGGTGGACATTGTGGCGGCGGTGTAGGCGGTTGCGACATTGATGCCACCGAAACCCTCCTCCGCTTGGTCGTGCCATGTGTAGTTTGGCTTCGCGTACGGCTTGCCGTTCTTATCGGTGAATCCTTGCTTCAGACCAGTGATCTTCTCGATGTGAGGCATCATCCAGGACAATCGCTCGTTGGCCGCGTCCTTCTCCTTCTCGCTCTTGTTGAGATCCATGATCAGGCTGTGTGTATGGGAGCCTTGCTGCAGAGGCCAGAAGTCTTGACGAAGACTCTCCATAAGGATGAAGACAACATGCTTAATCTTGACGTCGCCATTGCCAAGCGCCTCCTTGAGTGTAGGCAAGATATCGGTATCGAGGTTGGTGATCTTCAATGGGTCCTGAACAGGGTTGTAGTAGGGATCCTTCTCTTGCAGCGAGACCTGGGGGCACTTGTGTTCGGAAATGATAGTGCTGGGCTTGCCAAGTGAGCCATGGTAACCATTCTTGAAGCGCTTAGGATCGAATCGGAAAAAGCCACGGGGCAGCTCTCCCTTCTCGGGCAACCAGTCGACAGAGTGGTTTCGGTACGCCTCACCAAGAGGGCTCATATCCTTGTTAACCAAAGGCGCCCAGCCCCTAAAGTAATCGCCCTCGGGTTGTTTCCATGTCGAATTGTTTATCAAGTCGGGGAACGGGAAAGCGTTCTGGATAAGGCTTCGCTGCGCTTGGCAGAAATCGGGCTCGGGTGCGAAAACATCGAGCATCGAAACGGGAAGCGTAATTGACAAGAAATCGTACGGCTTGGCAGGTCGAAGGATCAGCGTGAGCATGAGGAAAAGAGCAAGGGCAATTTTCCATAGCCACGAGAAGAAGGGGATTCGCGCGAAGAATCGAGCAATCTTGCCTCGAATGGTGGCAAGCTTCTCTCCGCCCATACGTGGAGGGTTTTCGGCGCTGGGTCGGAAATCCTCGTCCATCGAGTATGTATCGGTCGATTCAAGATCGGTGTCGGCATTCTTGAGAGCTGAGTACCTACCGCGCTGGATACCAGGGATTCGCACGCGAAAGCTTCGGAAGTAGGAGTAGACTAGCGGGTGAAGCAAAAAGTTAGCGGGCGGACCAAAACAGCCGACATCGCAGACACGAACCTGAGAGGATGTTGTCGCCAATTGCGCCTATAAAAGCACCAAATGCGCGGTAGAAGAATCCATGGATGGGAATAGTGATAATGAGCAGACCGATTCCGCATGCTATCACGGCCTCGCTGCCGCTAAAAAGCACCTTGAGACCCTCCTTGCTTGTAGCATAAGCTGTCGCATCGCGCCAATCGAGCTCTCCACCGGTCTTAACGAAGAATCCAAGCTGCGACGCCGAGCCGCCGATCGAGATGAGTCTGCCAAGTCGCGCAATGTCAGTTTGCGTGTTCATCTCACATTGAGGGCCATCACTATCGATCGCCGAGAAAAAACGTACGTAGCTATAGTACCAACCAGACACCCAATCCAAGCCCACGGTGTCTTGGACTGACTCAGAAACAGTCTCGCAATGCATATCGCTAACAAGTCGAAGAGGAAGAATGTCGGTAGGTATAGGATAAAAGCCGAAGTCGGTACCGTGAAGAGATGTGTCCACAGATGTAGCAGTTTGCTGGCAAGTATCGAGACGAAGAAGACGCCGAAAACATAGGATACCGAGAAGAGGAAACACATCTTGCCTGGGCTTTTGCGCGGTCCGTCGTTGAAAAGAGACTCAGACGCAGTGGCCGCTTCGCTGATTGTTGAAAGGAGGGAGGGCGGCGCGACGAAAACGACGATGTTAATTAGAGATTTGTAATGGGGGAAGAGGAGAGAAAAAGGGAAAAAAGGGAAGGGAGAAGAGGTCAGGAAAAAATGCACAAAATGATGGAAATAAAACAGAGCCAAGAAGTCCCCCAAGCTAAAGAGTTAGTACAGCTAATGACAGGGCCGAGGTGTAGGCTTTGGACTGTGTCGCAATGGAACAATCTGGTCTGGACTTGGGCGATTTGCACCTTCCTTTCCAATGAACGGGAGAATGTGGGGTAGACACCATCAAAAAATGCACCGCAAAGAGAGGCTACAAGGCCAAATAAGAAAGGGGTCGCGTGTTCAGGGGTCACGCATGGCTCCCAAAAGTAGCTCATTAGCTCCTCGGCGGCCAAATCATTAGGGGCTCGTTTTAGCAGGGTACAGCCCCACCAATGATTTTCTAGGGAACCTAACCCAGGGTCGCAACGTGGTTAATACTGTACCCGAGAAAAGCTTGGCCATCAAAGCTATCTTATGGTGCGGTGGACGGCAGTGTTGTGCAGTTGGCGGAACAAATTGACCGGCTGAATCGCACAATATAGCGCATCTCTTTCTGTCTAGCTACATCAGCATGCAGTCACTGCTGATGGGCTTGACAATCGAGGTATTGTTGTGTTTCCCTGCGACGCCACTTTGTAACGCCCAGGCATCCATGCGTGCATGTCAAGGGCCGCCGGGGCCGTGATAATGCTCTTCCGGGGCGGGGTCAACAGGCTGTTTGTGGTAATTACTGCGTGGCAGGAAGTCCAAATCCTTTAGAGTTACTGGGCTGAAGAATATTTACACCGTGAAACCGATGTAATCTGCATGCACCGCCACCACTCTGCAGCAGTGGATTACAACATTGCCTTGATTTGGGGTGTTCCTTTGAGCGGGGTTGATGATTGAACATTGGCATTGTGGATCTCAGCCTGTTTCGATCTTCGATTGCGATCATCTCAAATGGATTACATTGGATTATCAATCTTGTCTACCGCGGTTAGAGAATAAATGAAAAAATGAGATCCTTCAGCCCTTCATAATCCGTCATCATCTTACCCGTTTGGCTGCGGGATCGGCCGTTGCCATACATACCTCCTTCACAAGCTGCAAGCTACAGTTTCATCATTTGCTCACCGATGGATGAAGGCCTGGCAATTCGAATCATTTGACGTCTCCCTTCTTACGGCCCTGGCAATATAACTGGTCGTATCGTATTTCTCCCAGGGCTGACTCGTTGGAGTTGAGTATAGACAGCGGCGAGCGGGCCCCCGTGTGGCACGCCCTTCTAGCGTGCTTCTGTCATAAAAAAAGAATCAGAGCCTTTCCAACGGCGGCAGTTCATCTGCAAACGCTGCATGGACAAGCGGGGCCCTCTTCTCCTTTTTCGGTCAACACCAGGTTCCAGCCTCCGGAGAGACATGCCTACGGTAGACGGCTCGGCATTGTTAACCGCGAATGTCATAACATATTTAATGTCATTTCCGTTAATACGAGCATCTCCATCTCATAGACTTTCGATAGCTTCCTCCCTTGTGTTCCGTGATCCGAGAAAGGCGCTGGTACTTGAGCGGTACGCGGCACACGAGATAGACGATCAACCTCCACTCCACTGTCATGCCGCTGGAACAAGCCATGAAACACCTTGTTCCTGGTCACATCTGACGATCACTAATTTCTCGTTACATAACCGACGGAGAGTCGACCACCGGGAAGAACAAAACAAGTCAAGTCAATGTGTACCTGGCAAGCCTAGTTCGTAAAGTCAAGTTATTGTTTTCTCTTGGTAATTGAACACGCGACACATGATTCAAATAATACGACATGGTCGGATTTGCCGAGACTTTTAGTCACTCAGAATGGCGACAATTTGCTTGGTACAAGCGTGATCAACATTGGCACCTACACAAGCTTTTTGGGTCGTGCACGGGGAGTTCGCTAATATTCTCACCACGCTAGCACAGATTTTGCTGTTTTTATATACTGTAGGGTAGTCTTGACTGCAGGTCACCTTGAAATGTTAAACAAGACTATTTGACGACAGACATGTCACTGAGTTTGTTACGGGCTCTTCTGTAGCATCTATTTCTATTATATCTATCCAGTTGCGGTCTGTGTTGGTGGAATGAGCTGGATAAAAATACGTAGAACTATACCGCTGAAGTGGGCTGAGTATAAAGTGATACAAGATCATTAGATTTGGTATTGATGAAAGCGTAACCAGATTTCCACCGGCATCTATATCATTCCTAAAGCGCTCAACCTAGAGTCTCGAATAAGGTAACCAAGAATATTCTGTCTTTCTGCTCTGGATATATGTTCTTATCTCAATGTGTCTGCAATATATCTCTTATCGATAATGTTATCCTAGAACGGCTGCCTTGGGCTGCCTAAGATGCCTCCACCTAAACACATGACTTCGCGACTGTTCTTCGTGAACCGCTCAAACCAACAGCTTCCTATCGCGTACAATCATGCAAGAATGTGGATATCAGCCCCCAAACGCACGATAATATCGCGTATAAATAAGTGCGGCGCGTTGCCCCCAAATCAATTACGCCTAAAACTCCAAATAACTCGACTCCATCGCGCCGCCATGTACTCTGACAAGTGTGACCCTCCAACAGTCGGCCGCTATCCGGGCCTCGGCATGAACCTTCGATATCATAACTACCACCACGAAGGCGAAATGTATCCAACTGGAATTCATTACAACTCCCGGGGGGCTGAATCCGATATGTTGCTTGTGCGAGAGGCTGCCATGATGATTGTCATGAATCAATTGACTGATAAGCCTGACTGGCATATCAAGGTATGCATGGGTGTATGTAATATCGAATGAAGAATGAAGCTTATCGGATCAAAGGTCTTTGACGACGCCATCGCGGAGAAATGGGTCCAGGAGGCCCTTGCGCTTCCAGTTGATCCTTTATATGACGAGATTGTGCAGCATAGAAACCCCGGATTCAGCAGCGGCGCTGCATACGGCCCCGACAGGCTCAAGTACATCCTAGATCGGGGCTGTCTCAAATACGTAAGAACGCCTAGTTATTTCTTCCGTTCCACGCTTATTGTTTCCAGTGTATCAAAGAGCTTCGTGTCAAGGCCAAATTCTTTGAGAAAACAGGTCTCATACCAGCTTTGGATGCAAACGCAACCGTCATCAAATCAGATACCTTCATCGATGAGACCCTCCATAAGCGTCTTAGAAATGCTTTTGCGAAGCTTAAGGAAGGACAGAAAGATAACCCCGATTGGCATCCTCGAAGCAACGACATGGTACAAAACCTCGTGCACCCGTCTCTCTATCCCCTTGTCTATGGTCGCTCTCGCGTATTTCGCGACGAGGTAGTTGGCGTTGAAGATGCAATCGACAAATGGAGCGGTAAAGGAGAAGTCATACCTAAAAAACCAGTCGACATACCGTCAGAATACGATGATCGCTACCATATAAACTACTCGGTGCAAGGTAGTGATGCCCATAAAATGTTTTGGTCCGATGCCTATCAGTGGCTTCCATCCAACGTCAAACTCATGGATGATGGAAGCGTCAAGCTAACGAGCTACATTAACAACCTCCATCCCAAGCATCGTGATATCTATGAAATGGTTGAGGAACTCATCGAAAGAGCTCTTCCTGCCTGGGATCACTGTGTGGCGTTCTGTCGAGACTGGGACATCGTCTCCGGTGGTCGGACCAAGTCTCGCTTCCCGCGACCTGAAAACCCCGAGTAAGTAACCACCTTTCACTGGAGTAAGACTGGGCAGAGGTCACTAACGCTCGCAGTGATGAGAACGAGGCAAACTGGAGCCCGTCAATCGATGACTTTACGCCTCATGATGCAGGCGAAGTTGAGTATGAAGAGGTCATCAGAGACGCAGATGGGGATCTCCTTTATGACACCCGCAAGCGAGACGCTTGGGAAAAGATTAGAGAGCCCGTTCAACCAGAAGCCCCCGAGTTTAAAGCCTGGGACTATGGTGTCAAGCCAGGAACGTCATTGCGCGAGCGCTTCAAGGATCTCCAAGTCATCGTCAAAATGGCTTCCATCGAACTCACACCCGACAAGCCGAAATTTCCCGCAGGAGGATGGCATGTAGAAGGTCAAATGAACGAGCATATCGTCGGCACAGCCCTTTACTACCTCGATTCTGAGAACGTAAAACCCAGTTATTTGCAGTTCCGCATGCAGACTGATTATTATCAAGAGGACTGGAATATAGGCCAGGATGCTTTTGGTTGGATGGAGCAAGTTTATGGTACCAACTTGAGAGGCGGGGATTGTCTTCAGCGATATGGAAAGATCGAGACGAAGCAGGGTAGATTGTTGGCGTTCCCGAATGTGTTTCATCATAGGGTTTCGCCTGTGGAGCTGGATGATATGAGTAAACCGGGCCATCGACGGTTTATAGCACTTTGGCTTATCGATCCGAGGACGAGGATCATCAATACGGGGAATGTACCGCCTCAGCAGAAGAGTTGGTGGACGGAGAGTGCATTTAGGAACCTGGGTGAGGAGAACGCTAGTAACGTTCCCAACGCTGTTGCGAAGTTGGTATCTGAAGGAGAGCCAGAGCATCCCGGTTTGAAAGCTGCAGCAGAGAGTGGTAAGCCTCTTCCGCAGGAATTGGTGAATATGGTGGAGGCTGAGGCGGATAATTCGATATTGCCGATGTCTTTGGAGGAAGCGAAGGAGCATAGGTTGAAGTTAATGGACGAGAGGACTAGTTATCAGCGTGATGCGGAGCAAAGTTGGTCTGGCATCCAGTATAGCTTTTGCGAGCATTAGTTTTTGTGGGCTTAGTGTTATGCTTATTTCAATAGACAGACTTTGAGGTTAATGTAGGTCTTGAAGCAAGTTATCGGTGTTATATTCTCTCTAAAATAACTCGATAAGGACAATGGATTTTATTAAATGAAAGTATGACTTTCTAAACTAAGCCGATAAAAACGTTCTTTCAAAATGATAGGCGACAGGTTGGGTTGTCAAAACCCATGAGTTGATGCGAGGATAGCCATGGGATTCCAAAAGACTCCAGAACTACCTATTGCAACGGTTCAAGATAGCCGCAGAGAGGGCAAGAAAGAGTAGGCAGGGAGGCATAACCCCGGGGCCAAGCTAGCCAGATACACGGACACGTGCAACCCGCCTAGGATGACAACTCGTCGGCCTCCTTAGAGTACTCTCGAAAAATTCTAACCCAGAAAGCGTCCACTTGACGAGAAGCACTAGCCATAGCCTGAGTCACCCACTGTTCAGAGGAAATAACTCTTCTCCTCGGGGTGGATGGCTCATCGAATCGTATGCCCTCCTCGTCCTCCTGCTCGTCCTCATGGTTCTCCTCCAGAGTGTACTCATCGTCGGACGTGGGATATTCCCAAGGCCTCACAGGGGATTCTTCGAGGTCGTGCCTGCGGGTTTCGGTATCGGATTCCTCGCTAGGACTCTTATCGGGGAACGGCCCAACGTTATCATCACTATAGATATCTGACTCCTCATCTTCATCAGGGTTGGGTAGGTCCGCAGGAGGAGTGCCTTCGTCTGACGACATGGACGTGCTGCGATGGCAGTGGGACGACTCGCTGTCGTCGCTCTGTGACCTGCGCTGAGTCGACGAAATGCTAGTTTGTCTCGGTTGAGATTCCATGAGACCGCCCAGCAGAGCCAGTCCGATACCGTCATCATCGTCCTCGCTCTCGGGTGACTCTTCTCGGCTCGATCCTCGATCACTGTTCAAGCATCTGTTCAAGTCCGCAAAAGCTTTTCTAATTTCTTCATCGATGTTTTCACTCTCAGATGACTCTTCTTGGCTTGATCCTCGTTCGCTGCTCGAGCTTCTCGATGATCCCCGATCAAGTGGCGGTGGCATTAATTCTAATACATCATCGTCAGTAACCTAGACCAAACGACATGTAAGATTGACAACTTACTCAATCTGATCAATTCTTCATCTGGAGTCTGGCGATCCTCTCTCGCTAGCCAATGATCGACTGACGCCTTGAACTGAGGGTCTTCCTTGTCGCCGTCGTAGACGCGAAAGTCTTCCGCGGCAGCCCAACCTGTCTCACACTCCCAGGGGAATATCTTCTCAAGAGTGAAGAAGATAACGGGGTATAGCCTCTTGTCCATCTTCCGTTGGCCATCTTTGTAGCCCTCTGCCCAAATGCCATCGAACCCATAGCTTTTGTCGTAGCAGGCCGGTAACTGATCTACCGACTGCAACAGCCCACAGTCAACTGGCGCCCAGTTCTTGCTTCGGAATCGTGGGAACGCTTTCCATGGCAGAACGTAGGCTGGGTAGCAGAGACCATCATCTGGCCACTTGATCCAGTAGATCGTCTTGGCGGTAATCTCAACGGGTTTTTGAGTGCCGTCTGGATCCCGTGACAATATCGTCCGCTGTCTGGTCGCGACTGCTCGTCGTATGGGACGGTGTCGGGGATGGGAGGGATTAATATCACCAAGAAGCTGTGCAATCTCCTCGTCGTTGTTTTGGTCATCGGATCGGTCATGTCGAGGACGATAAGCGCTGTCAACGGTGACACTGCCAACTTGGCGCCCGGCCTTCCGCTTAGGGTGTATAACAACCCGATCATTGTGTGACTTTGCAAAGGCAGCGTCGCAAAAATCGATCTTGATGCCAAAGGCATCAACAGCTGACGCGTAAGTAGACAGGAATCCATGCGTCTTGGCATGCCTTGCGGCGGCCTGCGCCGGTTTCATAAGGCCATCGAACAGCATACCATGCTCTTCGCACCGAAAGACATACCATTCGCCGCTGCGTGCTGGGGTCTCTGTGATCTTCTGATTGGAGAAGCTCTCATCTATCTCCGCGATGGTCGTGATGTCACGACGATCTGCACGACGCTTGGGAGATGGAGGGTCTTCGGCACTCTCGGGGGTAGTCCGCTTGCTGCTGAGAGGACTACGAGGTATGAAGCGAGGGGAGGAAGGGGGAGGAGATGCACGGGGAGACTCATTCCCTAGAGCCAATGCCGCCTCATTAGAGTTATCATCGGCTGAGTCGGCGGCCGGAGTAGGTGGCAACTTCGGAATGGATTGTGCCCTCTCTCCCTCCTTGTCCACCCAAAAGTTCTGGGTCATAATGTCCATGGGTATTTGTGACTTTGACATAAAACCATTGGTGCACGAATCTATGTCATTCAAGACAGTCGGGTTCTTCCGCAGCTCCCTCTGGATCTGTCTCTTAACTTGCTTCCGCCTCTCTCCCATCTCTTTAATACGAGTTCTGAGCCTAGTAATGTCTTGCCGATTCTGCTGACGCTCCCTCATCTCAAAGTATGCGGACTCGATATAGTCGTCGAGGTCCAGTTATTCATCCTTTAGCCGTAATAACTGGTGCTCCATGAATTGTCCATGGCAGACTTTGCTGCTCTCATGAATGGCTTTGATGACGGCGAGGCGTTGGAAGCAAGCTTCATACTCAGGACTGAGATGGCTGGCCATGACTGCAATGTATGGTAATATCGGTCGCTTATGGGTCTGATAGTGAAGGTATCTGAAAATGGAAGTGTTTGGTAGGGGAAGTGTTGATGTTGAAAATAGCAAAGACGAAGAAGATAGGGAAAAGAAGAAGGGGGAACGAGCGAAATAAAATAACCAGTTTCTGTTTGAGAATATGCCTACTCCCGTGTCTATACATCTACAAACACTTCATCAAGTTGAGGCGTCATAAAATTGTGTCTAGTTGTTTGTTGTGTTACACAGTTTCCAAGAGTTGGCCAATGACGGTTAAGTATTTCTGGGCAAACATAGAGTGGCTTGCAGAAGTGCATAGACCTTGTTGTCTCTTCTCTCCATGCATCTTAATGCAAGAAGCAAAGCTGCTAAGAGCCTACAAGAAAAGTAATATATATATATATATATATATAGAAAAAGTACTTCTTTATCTTTTCTAAGATCTCCTAGTCAGTCTGGTGGTTTACCTGGTGGACCCATGCTTGCCCAACCTTAGGATCTAACATTTTGCGATCAGGCACAGTCTTCGGCTATATGCAGCACAGTGGAGTCCGTCCATGGGTACTCAAAGACAAGCTGTCATTCGTGTTACCAACGTGCCAGAGTACGTATCTGGCGAGTGATTAGTCGTATTTTTCGAAGGCTAAGATGCCTTTTTGAGGGCAAAAGAGACCGTGGCATCAAAAAGTGCTAATAGACAGCCATTAAAAACACTCTAATACTGCCACAGGCAATAGCTCCTCTTGAGTCTCTATGAATACTCTTCTCGCAAGAGAGCAGACAAGCTGGCATACAGTACACCGCCATCGCTTGTACCACCATGCAGCTTTACTGTACCACCATGAAAAGTGATGACCTGGAACATCATAAAAAATCTCCAGAGAACGGAAAGGTCAAGAAAAGAGCACACTTCTCGTCAATATGAAGCATACAAATAACTCTCATTGCTTTGCAGCAAGCATGTGTTCCTCTGGGTTATGATTCATATTACCTCTCGACAATGCTATCCAGGGCGGTGAGACAAGGATGCTCAGCAGAAACAACGTCGCACAAGCCTTTATCCAACGCTGAGACCAAGATTAGTGCTGCTGATAGCATAGCCTGGACTTTCCAGTGAACCCATGACGCATGGCCCCAACCCCCTGAGAGCCGTGCAGCCTTGTGATCTCTTTGGCAACTTGTCGTCAAGGATTAGATACAGTATTCTGGAGATTTCTTCTTGGCTTCTCAAGGCTGAGACAACCATAAGCGGGCTTCAATATAAGCTGAAATAATGGCTAATTGAATAACCAGCACCATGTACAACGATATTTGGAACGGTATCTGAGGTTAGTAGGGGCGCCAATCACTTTTTCAGCATAATCATTCGCCATACTTCAAAACACCACAATGGTCTCTGTTGACTACTCGCCTCTCCAGGAGGAACTCTTCAAATTATATCGTGAATACCGAGAAACAAAGTCCATCGACAACAAGGCCTTCTTTTTCTCTCAAGAATGCCGTCAAATATGTCGCACAGACCCAGACTATGCCGCAAAAGACAGAGACACCATTCTCCACTTCCTGCGTGAATCTGGCGAAGTTCTCCAGAGAATCTACCGCGAAGCGGGATGGGACATTAGTGAAATGGATCCAGCTTCTGTAAGAAGCTTCTATACAATGCGACCCCTCAACGAAAGCGAAAAAGACGATTTTGCAACGATCAGGGAATTGGCTCCCGCTGGCTTCACATCTTTGGAGGATGTTCGCGACAAAGCAGAGGTTGAGAAGTGGGAGGGGCTTAGAGTCAATATGTGGACGGAGGATAATAAAGGAAGAGGGATTTTGGTCAAAGTGCAGTATTGGTGGCGGAAAGAGGAGAAGGATGACGGCGCGTGGAAGCAGATATTACATGATATCATGTTCTTAGGGCCTGTTGATGGAACTGAGAACGATGGAGGAGGTATTTTGGTAGAGGACTAAGCAGCCTCAGATTATTCCAGGTTATTTCTCAACCGTGTTTGTCGGGCGAAAGGTAAAACCTGCGTGAGGATATTTCAGTGCTTGGTGCCCTGTAAGTGCCCTGTAACCTGACTGCTGTTGGTAAAACTGTGACTGCCTGGCCAACCGCTGTTGGTCGGAACGGGAGCAAATAAACAGAGATCCCCCTGCCGCCATTTGCACCAAGAATAGTCGAGTTACAGGGCATTGGTGGGGGATCCGCAGATGCGTTGCCTCCACTGCTGACAAGAATTCTGTAAACGCTGGATCCAGTAAAGTCCAGGCAGCAATAACACACTCTAGGCCGCCACAGGCACAGTCCCCCGCCACTTCAGGCCATTCTTTGAAGCAGCAGCACTGCTCCGGGGCATTTTTTGGTCAACAGTTATAAAGTGGCCATCCCCCATTGGTCTTGACAGCTTCCATCCGATCGCAATACCGAGGTTAGAATATCTCTCAGTACTCTGATTTAACAGTCCCCCCACTGCGACAATGTCTGGTCACTTTCTTGAGAGTCTACCACCTGAAGTACTATTCAGCATCTCGGATTATCTTGAGCCAGATGATCGAAAGAACCTCAGCCTGGCCAATTCCGGCCTTCGGACCGCGATGGCGCCATGTCTCTTCAAGGTGCTAAGAGTCAATTGTCCGCTTGTAGAGGATCACATCTTGCCAACTGTTATCGACAAATATGGAGCGAATATTGTGAGCTTGAGATTGAATGTTACTTTCTACCCTAATGAGATGCCTGAGAAGACGGAGGAGGAGGCAGTTGAGGAAGAGGAAGAAGAGAGTGAGGATGAGCCTTCTGACGTGGGCATATCGGAAAATCAGGAAGATAACGGCGATAATGAGTCTGACCATGACTCAGAGTCCGAAGGAGTTATCAAGCATTATGAAGAAGACGATGAAGACAACGAAGAAGAAGAAGAAGAAGAAAGCGACAGTGACTCAGACGCTGGACCCAAATGGTACTGGACAAATCCTCCCGCATCAGTCTGGGCTCGAAAAGAGGCAGATACACCAACCATCCAGGATCTCATCCAATTCAAGGGATTGCCACGCTGCAAAGCCCTGACCCTTCACACCAATGGCGAACAAGACTTTGAAGTGGATGCAGACTGGGATAATAACGATATCGGCAACAACTACATCTACTTCTGCTGCGAACCTGAAGACTGGGAGGAAGTCAAACGAAAGGAAGAGAGATACTCGTGGCGCGCAGCCCTTCGGGATATGTACCATGACATCGCTACGCTTTCGCCAGTCGACGAGTTCACGATCCTGAACTTTCTCCCGCGAAAAACTTCTTTCTGGCAGCAAAAAGAATGGTCTGAGTTTCTGGGCCGGCTGAAGAAGTTGACTCTCAATACGTATGGCGGAAATAACGGAGCTGGCTGGCAGGCTAATACATTACCCGGCTTTCACGCTTTCTTCAATGAATTGCCAACAGCCGTTCTCGCTCATGCAAACGCGCTGGAATACTTTAAACTCAAGACTCACGATGATGGATTTTTGGGCGGCGAAGGATCGTTATACATACCTCCTGGATCCATGCCCTCATTGCGGTCGTTGCACGTGGATGGAATAGCAGTTACCTCCGTGCTGACAGATTACCTCAAAGCAGCAAACGGCACACTGTCCAAACTCTGCATCACAGAATGCGTGGCGTTTGCTTCCGACCCCAATGGCGACGATGCGCCAAAGTGGGCTGATCTATGGAAAGCTGTACGCCAGGCTCTTAGAGCACCTGCGGAGGTTGTATGCGTGCCAACTAAGGAGCGACCCATTACGGAAGATGAAGGGGATTACTATGGTGATGATGTTTATGTCCCGCCGGCTGACGAAGATGACAAGATTAAGAATTGGAGAAGGAAAGCCAAGGAGGAGGAAGGGCTTTGTATCTGGCCGTATGGGTGGTTAGATGAGAAGTATGGATCTATATTTCCTGATCATGAGGTGAATCTGGAACGCCTTGAGAATGGGGAGGATAACTTGGAGTTTAAGTTGTTGATGGATGAGGTGAAGAGGGGAGGTGGGAAATGTACAGTCTCTTGATCAGAGTGAGCAAAAAAGGCATGACACAAATACATAGTTCTTGATTCTATAGAGGGTCTTTCCAACCAATATTCACCTCCATATTGCCCAAGATTCCAACAGCTGAGGCAATGCGAGCCATACCAAACGCGATACAATGATAAACCACAAATCTGAACCACAATGAAAAGGTCATGCTTTTCAGCGACGTCTTAATATCCACCAAGACTTCACGCGTACTCCTGCCTTGCCCTTTCTCATCTATATCAGGAGCAGCTTCAACACCCGCCACCGTCTCTGGAACCCTAATGACCGCATGCATGATCTTCAACGTGAAGAAAACGCCGATAAGTATGATTCCAATCATCGTGGGATCTTCCTTCGTCCATTCTTCAACGACATCGACACCGTTTGCTAGTAACAAGAAGAGGCCGAGCTTGACGACAAGGTCTGGTATCTCATCGATAATGTTGCAAGCTAATAGGGTACCGACGAAGTGAAACCACTGCTTAGCCGTGACGCAACGAAGGAGTCTGATGTTTGAGTCTAGAGATATTGGATATTCGGACATGATCGATCGGATCCAGAGGAATTTCAAAGGTGCGATAACAATCGTTGTAACGCATTTCATAAGGAAAGCTGGAAGAGACTTTTCTAGGTAGAACTCGAGAACGGATTTTGCAGCCGCGCCAACAAGCCATGTTCCCAAGCCTTTGATAGGATATATCGTCGACAAGAATGAGGTGTTATTCGTTCGACCTAGAATTCCTGCTGCTGTGCCGTCTTCAGAAGTTGAGGGTTTTGGGGAGCGGACGTGTCGTAGGGCCGTAAGTAATGGATAGTAATCCTGATATCCGTAGAGCCCCTATTCATGTTAGTTTGACTCTCGTGGAGGTGTCATGACGCGAACTGCGTAGAGAATCCATTGGACGATGTGACTCAACACACCCAAAGGATTCATTCTGATGGTGTTGCGTTTCAGGACGATCTTTGCGTTCGGAAATTTCAGTACTGACGCTGCGTAGGCTTAAACGTGAGTCAACTGCCAAGACGATCACTAAACAAGCATAATTTAGGGCGCACCATGACAAGAAAACGTGGCTCATCGGTCAATCTGGCGTAGTTGAAGGATTCACGGACATTTCCAAAAGCCCTGGTTTTCCGTAAGCAACCGGCCGAATTGTGCTGCCTAGACACTCTCGGCGTTTTTTACATGTGAGGCTGAAAGAAACAGATATAATTGGTCGTCTATACGCGCAAGGAGGGCGACTAGCAGCCTTCTGAGGCCGGAACTTTAGTAGCGGGGCCTTGGCATGGAACCACTGATGAAGCTTCCCTGCATCATCATACGCACGCTTCACATCCTCAGTCATTCTTATCAGGCCCAGTTCACGGCTCATCGGGAGAACAAAGCGACCCGTGGGTTGTATGTACTACCAAATGGATCGGTCTATACGCGCTCAGCGGGTAAGAGCGTTTTCACGCAAGACTCGTACAGGTTGTCTCACATGGTAAGTCCCGCATATCCATCCGCTTTTCTTCCTCTTTGACCTACTGATTCAAGACAAAGTAAGAAAAGACACAAGAAATGTGATGAGGAGAAACCCACGTGCAAGAGATGCAGGGATGGAGGTTATGTCTGCGATGGATACACGCCCCAATCACAGGCCGTCACGACAAAGACGCAGAATCGCTCTCTTCCAATTCTAGCTGCAAAGGTGTCAACGCCGACACTGCCTCGACTACCGGGAGATACACTCGAGTCGAATTATTACGTTTATTTCTTTTCTGATATTATCAGCCAGTTGGAAATCACTCCATATCTGAACAAAGAGTTCTGGAATAGGAATATTCTTGTTCCTAGCCAAAACAGCGAGTGCGTTCGACATGCGGTGTTGGCTTTGGGAGCAACGCATTGGCAGTATTCAACGCGCAACCAATTATCAACAGCGTCGTTTGACCGATTCGTTTTGTGGCATTATAACGAAGCCATATCCAAACTTACAAGCAATCAGGAGTCACCGCAGGATATGTCAACGGTCTTGACATGTTGCATCTTATTCGTTATTCTTGAAAGTCTCCGCGGGGACTTTGGCGAAGCAATTCGGCATCTCGAGTCCGGTACTAGAATCCTCACAAATCACGTCCCAAAAACATATCTCCCCAACCGTGATTTTCAAGAACTTGCAGCAATATTCCACGCAATCGCCTCACAAGTCGCCATCTTCTCCCCCGAGCGTGTCTTTCCCGACGTGACGCATCTCTTAATGCCAGCAAAGAAACAAAAACGAATCGAGGGAGAATTCAGAAATCTGGATGAAGCAGAAGATGTCATGAATAAGTTTGACGACATGGTTAACCATATTTCTTGGGATCTTGATCAAGAATGGGAGAACGAAGAGTCAGAGTGCAACACGCAATGGTCGATATTACGACAAAACGTACAAGTCTGGCAATGCCAATTCGAAATCCTCGTGAATAAACTCTCAGCTGGAAAAGAACCCATCGACAGCGAAAAAGTTCTTAATCTTCGGATACAGCATAAACTATGGGAACTCCTCATCGAAGAGGAATCCGACGTTGACGAAAACGCCGAAGCTCATCTCGATTCCGCCGAATGCAACACTCTTCTTGATCAACTCGAGAAACTATGGTGTAACCCAACCCGACCACGCTTCGGTCTCAAAATCGATCTCACAGCAGCTTTATTCCAACTCTACGTGTACTGCACGGACGAAAACGTTCGACAGAGGATTATCTGCATGTTGAGAGCGCAGAGCAGGAGGGAGATTATTTGGGATAGTGGACAATTAGCGGATTTTCTGGAGAGCGATATGGTGTTGAGAGCTGTTGGGTTACAGACGGAGAGATGGCCAGAAATAGGACCTTCAGCTAATGACGGGGCGTTATTGGTGTTTCGACCAAAGAGTTCAAGGGAAAGTTCCGAATCTTAATGCATGCACTTTTCGGGATGAAGCGCTCCATTGAAAGGGTTAGAGCATGTCACCAAGTGGGGAGTGTTTATACGCGCTGTCTAATCAGATGCTGACGTCAAAGCGCTAGTGAATCATCACTCGGCTGTGGCATTGCTTGTCAATACGGCTGAGATCTTGCTTAACTATATTAAGGATCTGTACGCACTTCGAGAAACGATTTGATGACCTGTACGCCATGTCGTGCCGTGTCTGTGCCGAGATGCGGGAGGCAACTTGTCTGGAATGCTGATCGCAGGCAAACCGAGTATAAATATGCCAACGGAGACCACTGATAAAGCTTCAGTTCAGCACCGTCGACTCTGAACAAACACAACAATTACTCAACCCAAACACTATGCACTTCAGTAGCCCGGTCTCCATCGCAATGGCTATCATCTCCTACGGAGTATCAGCCACCCTGTGCGCACAAGCACGCCCCAAAGCAGTCGTATACCGCGGCCCAGCCTCATCAGAAGGCTGTCCCGAAGGCGTGCGTGACCTCCTCGTCTCCTCGCCCTCCAACTTCGAAGTCGTCTTCGCCGGTCCAAATGAACCAATCGATGTAATCGAAGCTCTCAAAGGCGCTACAGTCTACGCCCACGGCGGTGGACCAAACTGGAGCAAAGCATACCGCTCCACAAAGAAATACGAAAAGGCGATTCAGGAGTTCGTCAGCTCTGGTGGTCATTATCTTGGCTTTTGTCTCGGTGCTTACCTTGCCGGGCCTAGGAATGGGTATAATCTTCTTCCGAAGGGTGTTGATACTGAGCAGGAGATTAAGCGTCGAGGGGCGCAGGTCAAGGGGGAGGAAGATACTGTTATCAATGTTGATTGGACTTTTGAGCCGGGAACGACAGAGGATAAGAGATGGTTGTATTTCCAGGATGGTGTTGTGATTAGGGGTATGGATGGGAGTAAGCCGGGTAAGGTCGTTGGACGGTATTCTGCGAATGGAGATGTTGCTGCTTCGATTACGCCTTACGGGAAGGGCTCAGTCGGACTTGTTGGACCTCATCCTGAGGCTGATGATACGTGGTGTAAGTTCGACGTACTTGGTTTGATAAAAGGTTACTAATCGGTTGCAGATGATGGAGCGGGTATCAAAAACCCTGAAGGTATCAGACTTGATATTGGTCATGATTTTGTCGAGGCTACTGTTCATACGGGCTCTCACAAGCGCTTCTGATTTGAAGACATTTCTTGGAGCGAAGTGTTGTCTCTGGAAACCTTAGTTGAATGGACGAAGATGAAGAATGGCAACGGCCATAGCGAGCATAGGGTATTTTCTTCTTCTTGTGCTTATTTACAACTTGCATTTTGTATTGTCTTATATATACTTCACTATCTCAGTAACTGCTAGGCACTCTGAACTATCAAAGTATGCATTGTTCACAATAGATTGGTTTATAAGATATGACAAGAAGTGAAAAGTTTCATTAAGCTAGGAGATTCTCTAAGCATGTGTTAACAAGACCAGCAAAGCCAATCCATCAGTCTAAAATCCACACCAAGGTCAAAGCCCAAGGCTCGTTGTATACTGCAGCTTAGTGCAGACCAACACCAGATCGAATGGCGTTGATGAGGATGTTGTTGTAGTCACCGCCAGCCTCGTAGGTACCAAATCCAGCAAGCTTGTTCTTAAGAACAAACTTGCCCTTGTCGTAGAAAGAAGCAGCGTTATCGTAGCTAACATAGATCTCACGCTTAGCATCATAAAGAACAGGCTATTCCCAGTTAGTACTATATCCATGTAATATGAGGTGTACAGGGTGACTTACTGTCTGACTGCAGTTATCCCAAGCAGAAGAAATTCCAGGAGCAGGGTTTCCCTTGGTATCAAGGAAGTGAGCCTCCTTGATCAAGCTCCAGAAAGGATAAGTGCCTCCAGGGGGGTTGGGGTTACCGCAAGCATCGGTAAGAGGGTCGTTGTCCCAGCTGCTGCCCTGGAAGCGATCGGTAGAGTTGTGGGCGGGGTAGAGCTGAAGCTTGTGGTTCTTGCTCTTGCCGAAGGCAGAAGTACTGTTGATCTTGAAGCCGTGGCCGTAGTTGGGAGCGCCGAGGACGAGCTGAGAGGCGGGCATGCCGGCGCCTGTCCACTGGGTGATGGAGTCTTCGGCGGCGCCTTGGTCGTTGCGGGGATCGCACTTGCGGTAGAGGGGAGAGTTGGGGCCGGCGACGGCGGACCAAGCACCGTAGTAGTCGTAGTTCTGAACGATTTAGTATGGATCTCAAGCTTGGTTCAAAGCAAAAATTACATACCATGATCATGATGTAGTTGATGACATTAGCAAAGCCACTAACATCCTTGGAAGCTGCACCAGACTTGTCGTTCCAAGGGAAGACGGATCCAGCAGCAGTGATGTAGAGGTTCTTACCCTTAGGGTCCTTGCGAATCTCCTTGAAGAACTCGAGAAGGTTGGCAGTGTCGTTCTCGTTGATATCGTTACATCCGAGACCCTGGCGGTTGGGGTACTCCCAGCTGAATACTTGTCAGACACAAATTTCAGGCTTGAAAGGATGATGAACTTACTCAATGTCAAAGCCTTCGAAGCCATACTTGTCAACAAAGTCGATGACATTCTTGGCGAAAGCAGTGCGGTTCTTGGCAGAGCCAATGTTGGTGGAGAAATGTCGGCTTCCAGTCCAACCACCGATTGAGATGAGAGGCTTGACGTTCTAGAAACATTGTGAGTCAAATGAATCTTATGAGCTGCGCTGAGTCTTCAATAACATACGTGCTTCTTGGCGTCCTTGACGAAGCAAGGAATGTTCTCAGGCTGCGACTTGGAAACATCAAGCTTTCCATCAGGCGAAGTCTCACTACACAAATTAGCCCTCCTCACACCCATCATGCAGGTATAACATACGCAAAAGCATATTTCACATCAGTGTACTTCTCCCAAGGCATAGCCGAGACAGGGAATCCCCTATTGGCGTGAAACCCCGCAAAGTAAGTCGAGGCAACGAGATACCCCTCGCTGCTAACAGGGGGAATGACGCTGGCGCTACCAAGGCTCAGCAGGCCTACAAGCGAGGCCGAGATGGCTTTGAGGGACGGCATTGTTGCACAGATCTTGTTTAAAAAGAGCGTAAGAAGGTAAGAAAAGAATGAGTGAGAGTGATGATCGGTGATTTGAACGAGGGGTAAGCAACGGTTATATATATGTTTGTGTTATTAACGTTGCATTACAATGCTACTCTAATAAGCTTTGTACAATTTCGGCGCATCGCAATCAAAGAGAAAAAAAAAACGTATGAGCCGCGCCGCGCCGCCTTGCAAGCCCTGCATTAAGCCTCAACCTCAGCGCCCGCCGTAGCGGCAGTTGTGTTTAAAATCCCCTGAAATGTAGCAGCTAATACCCCTAGTGCAAAGTTTATCCATCTGACTCCCCGCTTCTAGAAACCTCCCTGTCATTTCCGCATCTGCCGAGTTATGGTTCGTGCTCTTTGAGGACGTGTGTTTATGAGCGCTGGGGCTGGCTGTCTCATGTTTAGGGGACGCGTTGATTGACCGTTTCCAGACAGGTGCTACGTCATTGACTGTGGCGGTCATCGCTTATATTACCGAGAGAAAGGTCAGATCTGATGGCCTTGATGCTACTGTAAGGTGGCTCCCGGCGTTAATGGACGCGTGTGATGTGACGGTGTAATTGAAGATACGGGAACTTTATGAGTGATAAACTTCATCTCATTTTACCGTGAGGGTATTCTTTGGGTATGAATAATTTAAAAGGGTCCGTTTTTGCCGTGTTGTGGTTGCAGTGGGTATAACTACCGTTCCAAAGGGCCGGTTGAGGGGGATCTTCATTGAGGAGAGTTGCTTTTAACCGCCCGGCACGTAGGCTGGGAGAGTATCGCGAACACGAACGGCTGTGATGACTTGGGGTTGGATCACGTACGGATGTTGGGAAGGAACCTTTTTTTCTCAAGACAAAAGATGTTTGACGGCGAAAAGATCTCCGTCAAGGTGAAGGTTCATGGTGAGTATTGACGCGTCAACATGGTCGCGTATTACCCGTTGGTGAGGACGATATTCGGAGAATATCACGGCAGCGTAACCGTCTTCCCGTCAACATAATAATTGAGGTGACAAGATCAGATAAAAAAAGGCGATAATCTGTGCCACGTACCTCTAGCGCGACCTCCTGTTTTGTCATGCGAACGTGAATGCCTCCGGATCAAATTGCTGCTGGTGATGCCGGTGCATGAACCCCATGGACATTTGGTGATGTTGGGCATTGACCTTGATCCCCTTTTTTGTCGGCACGATCCGGCATCCCACCGTTGAATCCCACTGCCAAGAATAGACAGACTGTCGATCACGGGGTAAAACGATTGGAGGGCCAATGCGAGCTTTTCTATGGACGGTGAAACGTCAAAGCAATTGGATACCATAGCACATTGTGATCCTTGAGAGCGCTGGACAATTGTCATGCTAACTAATTGAAACATTCGGGCTGACTCCAACGGCTGCGCTTATGGACGACAAAATATTCCTTTCATGGACTGGAACTTTCTATGCCACCTCGAAAACCATTTTTGGAGAGAGCTCACAGCCTTTTCCAACGTTTTACGTTACATTTAGACGCATCTTGTACAGGTTTAGGGTAGGCAAACCAGCGAGTCAGCCCATTTCGGCCAGCTCGGGATCTCCTGCCTATTGCGCATCCCCCAATTCTTCCCCACGCACTAACAATCAGCTCGCTTGTGGGGAAGACGATTCATCCTTATCTCGTCTCCAGCGACGATAGCCGTCACTCTTGACTCTCAATCTGGGGATAGTCTAGTCTCGCTGTCGGGATCACTATCTTTCTTGATGGTGCTGTCACGCATCCCGGTACCTCCGGGCCTGCCTTACTGACGGTTTAGCCCGGCATTAACTGATAGCGATTTACTATACTCTTTGGGAAACTGACATGTTTCTGGAACTGAAGACGTAGACTGTTAGCCAGATCATGATGACCGAAACGGAAAGACGTAAGTCTGGGGAAACGAGTAACAGTTTCCGAAAGATTCATGTATATAAACTGTCCTGAACTCGGCATCAAAAAGACTTCATCACTCACAATCACATTCATCTTCACAACAGTCTCTTGGCTTCACTTACACTTCTTTTCCATCACTTTCATCAACAACCTTCAAAATGGCCGCCCTCAACGTAGACACCCTCGACATGTCCCTCTTCTTCGGCACCCCCTCCCAGAAGCAAGACTTCTGCGACTCCCTCCTCCGCCTCCTCAAAAAGCGCGGCGGCGTCAAACTAATCAACCACCCCATCCCCTCCACCTCCATCCACGAACTGTTCGCCCAGACGAAGCGCTTCTTCAACCTCCCCCTCGAGACGAAAATGCTCGCCAAACACCCTCCCCAGGCAAACCCCAACAGAGGTTACTCCTTCGTCGGCCAGGAAAACGTCGCCAACATCAGCGGTTACGAAAAAGGTCTTGGACCCCTAAAGACTCGGGATATCAAAGAGACTGTGGACTTTGGCTCCGCGAATGATGAGCTTGTTGATAACCTTTGGGTTCCGGAGGAGGACCTTCCTGGGTTTAGGAGCTTTATGGAGGGGTTTTATGAGTTGGCTTTCAAGACGGAGATGCAGCTTCTTGAGGCTCTTGCTATTGCTCTTGGTGTTTCTCCTGAACACTTGAAGTCGCTGCATAACCGTGCTGAGAATGAGTTTCGCATTCTTCACTACCCTGCCATTCCTGCATCTGAACTCGCAGACGGAACAGCAACCCGCATCGCGGAGCACACCGACTTCGGAACCATCACCATGCTTTTCCAAGACTCTGTCGGTGGTCTTCAGGTCGAGGACCAAGAGAACCTCGGAACGTTCAACAACGTCGAATCAGCTTCCCCTACCGATATCATCCTCAACATCGGTGATTCTCTGCAGCGGTTGACGAATGATACTTTCAAGGCTGCGTGTCATCGTGTTACGTATCCTCCTTCCATCAAGGCTGGTGATGGCGAGCAGGTCATTCCTGAGAGATACTCTATTGCGTACTTTGCTAAGCCTAACCGAAGTGCTTCTTTGTTCCCGCTGAAGGAGTTTATTGAGGAGGGTGTTCCTTGTAAGTATGAGGATGTTACTGCCTGGGAGTGGAACAATCGTCGTATTGAGAAGTTGTTTTCTGCTGAGGCTAAGGCTTAATGAGGTGAAAAAAGGAAGATGGATGGCCAGATTGATAGTTTATAGCATAGCGTAATTTTATCTTACTACAGTATTCTCTCAATCTCAGTTGTCTACATCATCGTGATTCTATTGACCGAAACAAGGCTTGGGTACCTTTTGCCTTGCACAGAATTCCATGCTCTGAGGAATCTATCTTACCTGCTTTCAAATTTCTATCACTGCGTAATTACCTTCGACACTCGGTCTATTCATTGAATCGCATGATGCCATTCGATGATACGACGGTTAATCCAAGTCATGTCTGGGTATCCACAGCTTACAACCGAGTGACGCCCTTTGTCTTGTCTTCCCCAAATCTCCACCAAAAAAGCCACTATCGCCCATCACGCGGAGAGAAGCAATCTCGAAGCCTCAAGACTCACACTAGAACACTTTAGCCTCCCAAACCAACCTATCAAACACCACCAATTCTCATATCAGCCTCTAATTCGCCAATCCCCGTCGCACTCGCCGATAAGCCCCCCTCCCAAAAAAGCAAGCAATCCCGATCCCCTTCCTCTTAAGACAAACCCTGCCACTCCCTCATCCTCAGTATTGATCCCAAACGAATTAGTATGTCCAATACCAAATCCAGACGAACACACTCTTTCGGCGGGTGCAAGACATGTCGAAAACGTCATCTCAAGTGTGATCAGTCGCTGCCGAGGTGTAATCGCTGTAAGCAGGCGGGCTTGAACTGCGAGGGTTTCACGCCGGCTTTGAGATGGTTGGTTTCGACGGGGCGGGAGGTTTATGATAAGCAGCCTACGCAGATTGCTGATGTTGGGGCGGAACAGTATTCGAGAAGACACTTGTTTACTGGTAAGTCTTCTATGGGAACCAGGATTGGGCTGGGCTAACTTTTATAGAGGAGGATAGGGAGCTTATGAGCAATGCTCTTGTTACGAATGTTCCGTCGACAGTGACAGCTGCTCTGAACCAGATTGATGAAGAGTCAAAAGGGTTGGATATTCAAAATGATGCAGCAAATGCCTGCGAAGTTGGCCCCTTTCAGGTCTTCAAGTTCGAAACCACTCAGTCTGTCACAACGCCTTCAGACCATGTCTCCTTCAACGACATGGATCTCGACACTCTTTCCGAGAACCAGGCCCAAGATTTCTCAGAGACTATAGAAAGCGATCAATTTGCCTCCAATGACTTCTCAACAACATCTCTCGACTTTCTGCACTGGGGCGATTTATTTACCTGGGATGTTAGCGTTCTCGACAATCCACCTCAACTTCCCTACGACAACTACGACACTTTGCCTATGAACCTCAACTGGCCTAATGAATCCAACATGGGATTTTCTGAGTCTCTGGATATGATGCCTTTTGAAATAGCGAGCGATGATGTTGCGTGGCCGCAGCTTGATCTCAAGATGGATGCACCTCTACTTCTGAAGCACTTCAACGACGACGTCATCAGTCAAATGGGTTCTCTCCCCATCAACGAAAAGTCAGCTTGGAAGACTCTTCATTATCCCTCTGCTATCATGACGCTGAGTGAGTTGACAATGCTGGATGTGAACAAAGATCAGATCAAGCGTGCCAATCTGGCTACTTTTTATGCTTTGATAGCTGTATCATCATTCCACCTCTCCCTCAACTCCATTACATTTCCAAGCCTAGCACGACCTGGTGATCACTGGAAGTCACTCTCAATTCGGACATATGAAGCTGCGAAACAACATCTCAAAGTCAGTCTTGAAAAGGAATCGCAGCCGGGACCGCATAAAGCCAAGTATAAGGAGCAATTGATGGGCATAAGTGCCGTGTTAGCAACAGCAGTACGTTCCCCTCCACCATACACGAATGCATGAACTGACGATTCAGCTCCTTTCTGGCAACGAAACAGATACCCGCTGGTGTCTTACAGAAATGGAACGCCTCATAAGCTGGCGCGGTCTCACCAAACCAAGTATATCCCGCCGCGCCCGCCTTCTTCACAACATCTACGCCTGGATGCGCATCGTCTCCGAGAGTCTAAACGTATATCTCGACGAAAACCACGCCATAGAAACACCCTTCCGCACCACGACCTCACGATCCATCAATCCCGACATGACACTCGACAACTTTCTCCATCTTGAACCGCGAAAACTCCACGGTCAAAAGACAAAACGCGATATTAAAGATATCCATCTCGCGGATGCGTCGCAGGACCATGAGAATATGTATATGCAGATCTACGGCGTTCCAGAGACGTGGCTTAGTTTGGTGTCGCAAATAACACGCCTCGCCAACGTCATGGATCGTTTATCCGCTTCTAAAAAGTCCGACGCAGAAGCTCTTATGGCATTACAACCACGAGCTTCTTATCTCGAAAATGCAGTCTGTCTCTTCCGCTCACGACACAATGAGTCTACAACCATGAGCGCAAGTCCCAGCGCTCCAGGCGGAACACCGCACACGCACATGGTACGCGCTCTCGCCTCCGCGCTCGTGATATTCTTCTACCGACGAATCCGCAACGTGAACCCCCTGGTACTCCAAGACAGTGTAAACGATGTTGTTGAATCACTGCATGCATTTGATGAAGCGCTGGAGAGGAATAATCTGCTTGGACCAGGTACGGCGTGGCCTGCTTTTATAGCGGGGGCGGAGGCGAGGGCGAGACAGAGGAGGGATATAGAGGAGTGGTTGGATAAAGGGTTTGGGAGGTCTGGGTTTGAGAGTTATAGGGCTTCCAAGGAGGTGCTGGTTGAGGTTTGGAGGAGGAGGGATGAGGCGGAGGGGATGCCGTCAGGGGATGTTTGTACGTGGATGGAGGTATGTAGGGATCTACGTCGCTGGCCGTTGGTGTCGTAGTCACTGGGTGATGATTACGAAGTTATGCAAGTTGTGTCAAATATCGTATTGATCGTGCTATCAGTTGACTTTAGATTGTTGCTTCCAGCCTTGGGTCGACACTCTCGTACAGGGTGTACAGCATGTCGCGTCCAATCCAATGATGGTTTTACAGAACCAGCTCGGTCCTCATCCGCTGATCTTGGCAACCGGGAGACAAGGACAAGGGTTCCCCGACCGATGGGCTCGGTCAACAATGGCTTCGCCGATTCAAAGACCTCAGGATAGGCCTAACTCCGTGTAATGAAAGTCGTACTTCCAACTGCTCAATGCGAGCAGACTTGACGCTGGCTGTGAGCCAGTTCTTCGTTTCGGAATCGGCCGTTCGGTCGCTCTCTCGAGAGGATGTTCGTCTATGGAGCTAGACGAGTCGGCGGTGTATGGCGAAGAGACGTGACGCTGGTTCGACTTGACAGACGATGGCGTTGACGCAAAGCTCTCTGCAGTCTGCGACGACTCGGACCACCTCTACAGACAGGGTTGATAGGCCCAGCGTCGGAGGGGTCTTGTAGTTTTGTTCGCCTCGAGGACGTTGGCCGATACGGCGAGTCGTGGACGTGGATCGTCTTCTGTAGATCTTGCTCCCGACAACGTTCCGTCTTGATTTTGGATGCATAGCTTTAACATGTCGAGTAGGACAAGGCACGTGGGACATTGACGTGGTGAGTTATCGCAACCCAACAGCGACTCGTCCTGCCTCTCCCTGTTAGGCTGAAGCCTTCGGGGGGCCAGGTTTCAGGGTATCAGCTGTTGGATCAATCGTCGCGAAGGCGTCGGCAACCTGATGTGATTCGTAGACATCGAGCGGCGACCGATCTGAGGTTTCTGTCCAGGCGCGCTGCGATGATAAATGATAGAAATCCCGAGATAAGTTTAGGATAGTTCGGGTTGAACTTAGCAGGCTCCCCGACTAGACTTTTGCCTTCTACAGAGCTTGCCAAGTTCATCTTCAACTATCCCAAACTTGTCTTCTTGTGGGCTCATCCTACTTCAGTGGGCTGAAACCCAGCGAGGACATTCGCCCTGAACCAAGGAGCATAAACATCCCTCACCCATCTGGCCAACTCCCGTATCCCTGCGACAACAGCATAAGTATCCAAAATACTCTGCGTCGTACCAAACTGTCTCTCCGTCCAAAGAACAGTCTTGTCCCCCTCCAGAGTCGAAAACACAAAGAGCCAACGATGACCCTGCACGATAATGCCCGGTATGAACCCCAACTGCCCCAAAACATCATTCGCTTTTTGTTTCCTCTGTACTTCCTCTTCAGCTGTCAAGGGCTGTGGTGTAAGGCCAATGACGGAGCGGAGGAATGCCCATTGTGCTGCGTGCCAGACTCCCATCTGGAGCTGTGCGGCGTCGAGTTCTTTTCCTGGACGCTTAGTCTCAATGCTTAGAACTATAGGGGACAATTGTAGGGGCGCGAAGTCGGTGTGGTTTACGGTCAGGGTTGGTGTGCGACGGCCGAGGGCTTGGAGAGCGTAGGAGTCGGTGGTGTTGAGGTAGAGGCAGAAGTCGACCATTTTTGCTGTTGAGGAGTAGGGAACGAATCGACGATGCGGCCGGGCGGTGGTGCTAGAGAACAATAAGTGAGAAGCCTGATATTATTGGAGTCTGGAAGGCTTACCAGGTAGTAAAGTTGAGAGGCGCGGCTGTTGGAGCGTTGGGTTCTCTCAAGATAGCTTGTAGAAGTCGATGATGCACTTCCATATTCCAAGCCGCCTCTTCATGATTTGTGTCATGACAGTGACGCGCAAAATCGCAGATTTGAGATATCTCTTCCGGGAGAGGAACTCGTCCTGGCGACGTATCTTGACCCTCTTCTTTGAACGCAAACCTCCATAAGCGCGTATTCTGTTCCCTTACAAGTGGACTCTCCAGAATAGCACTCTTCTTGTCGGCGGGCAATATCTCAATCCTACTTCCAATCTCTTGAATCGTATCAAGAAGACTGGAGATAACCGGAGGCGCAGTGTCGATATTTAGTTGTCTGCATTCAAGTCCTCTTTCTTCCAGCCTCAGCCTGAGCATTTGTTTCTTTGGCGAACTTGATCGAGATCCCTCACCCGATTCAGACCACGAAGCAGACGAACCGGTTGATGAAGGAGGAGGCAAATTTGTAGCTCGCGGCGTACGATCTGGATCGACGAGACGACGGCGCTTTGGTGTTGTTGCCTCCATTGAGTCTGAAGTAGGGGGACTAGGCAGCGCTGCTTTTCGCTTGGAGGTTTTGGAGAGGGTATCGGATGGGAGATATTCGTAGGGGAGCGAGTCGAGCCAAGATGCTATACGCTGTTCAAGCATGGTTGGCGTCGATGAAGGGACATTGACATTATTTGGTGATGGGTTTGTTTGAGGTCGGTACTGGAGGTTGAAAGCTGGAGAGCTGATGTCACAGAGGGTCGTGGGGTTGGCGCGACAACAGTGGAGCCCCACTGTATTGGATTTGCGACGACCCTTTGAAGTCCATTATCAGAAGAGATTAATGCAAATCTTGAGAAGATTAAGACCTAGAACCATCAAAGTCATAGCAAACAGTCCAAATGTCTATGAGTTTGTTAGGTTCTGAGGCCAAGCCCATCTAGAACAGACAGAACTCACTGCTGATCGCGGCGGACAAAGAACAACCCGAAGCCGATGGGACGGAGATGTGATCTTGGCAGAATCGAGAGTTTGGTCTAAATTAAATTAAAGTCTATTCGGCTACATGCGAATTTGTATTTGATACGCAATTGATCTGTATTGATGTGCATTTTCACCAAGAAGATTTATACGCGGTTCACCACGCAACATCCGACATCGCAGCTTGGCCGATGGTTCCGCGACATCCGGTCGGATCACTGCATCCGCTCGTCCGATCAATTGCGCAGGTAAAGCTCATGAACATATCTCTTCATATTGGGTATCATTAACTAACTATCCCACCACCAGCGCTTTTAGAAATTGCCCCTCAAACATTCTCAAAATACCGTATTGTACATTTCGACGTCTCAGGCGATGACCTGACAGGGACCTGCACACCCGCTGAAGACGGTAGACTCTGTAGATCATAAAAATCAAAGTCCCCCGGGTTTGTAGCATTCGAAGGTGATCGTTCGGGTCGGTCGTCGTGCTGTCGTTTCATGTCTTTGACTAGAGCGTAGAAGAAGGGGGTGTTGGAGACGATGCATGCGCAGAGAATCTCAATTGAAGCCCACTACCATACGTTAACAAAAGCCCAACACCGGGAATGGAGGTGTATTTACCATCGATCGGGATCGTTGAGAGACAGATTCGTTGAGGATGAGAGGGAGGCGGAGGATCGTAATGGCTACCAACACAGCGCCGACACTGAACAAAAAGCCAAGCTGTAGTTTCTCCTTGATATCGAGTCGGAGATGTCGAAGCATCGGAAACGGAAGGATTATAAGAGCGATATTTATTATTATGTTGCAAACCGCCATTAATATCAGGTTGCCGACGGCGCGATTGCATGCGACTTCTGCGATGCAAATGTTAGCTGACATCTGGTGGCGAAAAACTCGTCTCTGCTTACTCGTATCATCGTAACTAAGCGCCCACATTCTATCAACTCGTTAGCAATGCCTCGAGGAAAGTTGCGGGATAGAACGTACAGTGATAATGGACGGCATTCTGCGAAAATTGTTATAAAGACCGCGATGAACGTGGCGATGATGAACCACCAAAGCGCATCCGTGACAGGTTTGCCCCAGCGGAAGACATCAATGAAGCGTGAATAAAAGGCCAAAAGCCCCAACTTCAAACACCACAAACTATCTAAAATCAGCACTGTTTCCCTCCTAGTATTGTTCCACATACAACATGGCGTAGAATATCCGCGCAGGTATGAGAAGCTTATGCGAAAGCTCTCTATCCCCATCAATACTCTGCACACTCTCCCCCCAAGTCTGCGCCTCCGCCTCCGTCGCAGGATCGTACGTATGGTCCGGATTAAGCGTAAACGAGAGCAGTATGCAAACAGCGCGCCCGATAAGCGGCAGCACCGCAATCGTCATGTAAAAATCGTCGATGCGCCATCGTCGGTGACATGTCGTGTGGATGTGGCAGCGGAATATGAGCCGGTACAAACACCTAGCTACTATGAGAGCGACGCATATAGCAGTCGATGCTAACGTTAGGGCTGCGTCCGAGGACGATGCCATGCCTGCTCATGGTGTTGTAGTCGTCGTTACACTGAAGGTCATGTTATTATGCAAGAAAAAGATTGTGGAGGAGCAGGAGGAGGAGGGAGGGAAAATGAATGGTTGGGGGAGGCGAATTGCCGACGCGGGGAACGCTTGTTACCCAAGGGAAAGGATCTGGGGTTCATTCAAATCCCTCGTGAGAGGGCGCTTCGGTTACCGGGCATGATGTTGAAGGATCGAGACTAGGGTGTTGAGCTAACAACTGAGCTATCGTTCAACGGGCATCGTTGGCGCCCACTTCAACGGTGTCAGTACATGTTAACCGGAGTAATGTTTTCTTGATGGGAGAATTCTTCACTTTGTCACTTTGATCGTTGTGCAAAACGGTCTGACGATCCTTGCGTTTTGACGTGCAGGGGACCTTGCATTGTCTCAGATGAAGGAGATATTTTAATTGACGGCCATTTGTTTCTGCGGCGTAGCAGCGTTGTATTTTCTAATTAACGGTTTTTCTGCAAAACTGGGAACGCCAAACTCTAAAATGGCACTGTTGTTGGCAGGGCGCGTGCAGGTTTGACCTCATTTGGACCGTTTCATCCCGTTCAATGCTCATCTTGTCTCTGCCGCTTTGACTTCAACGCACCGTTCCGGGCGGAAGTCAATGTTCTACAGCGACGATCACAGTAACGGTGTTGCGATAAACGAATGTCGCGCGTCTGAAGTGCACAGACTGTCGCTATTTCTAGACTTGGTGATGTCGGTCCGGAAGATGAGTTAGCGTCGGCGTAGTCAGCTGAGCTTTGGAATGGTGGCTTTTTTAATTCACTGACCGCCTCTCAAGCTCAACCTAGCGATTCAATTCGTTAACCGCATGGCTTCATAGGTATGTAGAAGCTGTAAAATATTGGTGTTGTATCGTAGGTCTGATCTCATATACTCAATCGATTGTCATAAGGCGAACAAATAATGAAGTTATATTTACTCTGTACATAACTGTCCCATCACTGACTACTCCGTAGTATCGCATTGTTGCTTAATCATCAGATCAATCACAGCCATTGTTCATTATCCCTCGCTTTACCGTCAGCCTTGCGCAAACACATAAAACCCACTATTAAAAACAAAGCTATGAGATCATTAGCTTGAACTCCTCCAACCACATTGTATCCGCCAGCATCACTCAGCGGGTGCTGAAAGTTATAGTGCGACGCGTATGAAATGTCAGACGATACAACTTGTCCACCACCACCGGCGCTTCCGCTGCCGCCTGCTCCCCACAAGAAACAGTTAAAAGAATCTCCCTTTATATTAAAGGTGAGAAGCGCGCCAGCAGAGTGGTTCTACCTGCCTCCCGAGCCTCCAGCCCAAGTCGATCTCTTTGAGCCACCAACAGGGCCTTACTTCGTGTACGGAACATTGATAGATCCAAGAATGCTAGCCGATGTCCTTGGAGTGCAAGAAAAGCCCGAGCTGCGACCCGCAAAAATCGTAGGCTACTCCCGTCAACTCTGGGGACAGTATCCTGCTATGCAAGAAGGCCCGCAAGGTGCAGATGTCAGTGGTGCTGTCTATCATGTGCAGTCTGTTGCTCAAGCGAAGAGATTGGCGGAGTATGAGACAAACAGCTACAGAGCCAAGCCATGCCTTATTCAGTATACAGATGGAAAGGAACCTGCTGAGGACCTTGGTCATGTTTTCATGTTTGTCGGTAACCCAAGGGATCTACAACCGGGGGATTTCGATCTGGAAAAATGGTTGAAGCGGATGGGCCGAGAGCCGGCTTCGTCTTAATAAAACTCCATACAGATATAAAGTGAATTTAAGCAAGCACTATATCAAAAAGGTTTACTCTGTCCGTTCAAGATCTCATTGCAAACCCTGGTAAAGTACAAGAACGCTCTTAAGTCTTGTGTTGAGTGACGAGCAGGAGTTACATATCTAATTTGGATATGCCATGAATTGTCAGTAATGACAGGCTAGTTTGCCAGAATGATAGGCTAGCTATACCACATTTATGCCGTCGTGAAGCAGCGAATACCAAGCGAGCTACGCAAATTAATAACTCGTCTATTGCTTGGAACCTATCGCAAACCACAAACCAAACAGCCAATTGACTGAAGGTCTACTGCTCCTGCGGCGGTCTGCGCTATATATTGGCGGCCCTACTGAGTCAACGAAGAATGATCATCCATGTAAATGGCCGATTGAAATCAGGCCCGTACTGTTGTTAGTAGAGATAGCCCAGCCGAATCACGTCACCAGGAGCATGCTGCGATCAAGCTCGAGAAGGATGATGAAAAAAAAAAGATCTTGGTATACAGCCATTCGTGTAAAGCGGTTATGGTGAGTGTCAGGTTTTGAGTTGTTCTGGCGTTTAGTTGGAGACTTCGTCTTTCTCTTTGTTATCATCTTAAGATGCTTAGTCCATCTTAAGACAGTTCATCTTAAGATAGTCCATCTTAAGACAGTTCATCTTAAGATAATCCATCTTAAGATAATCACTAACCAGTAACCTACATCTGCTAGGAGATTATAGACCTTTAAAGGGGTTCTGCTCATAGAGTATTACTGATTGGCTAATCAAGACTCGACTCGGGTTTAGGAAACGGAGATTTCTTTTTAGGTTAGTGTCTTATCTAAAGACTAATGAAACCGTAATGAAGAGCTTCTCAGATCTTGACTATCCTCGCTCAGATGCTTCGGCTTTGAGCTACTACAGTCAAACCAGTCACTTGTGTTATCTGAGATGCCCTGAAATACCGTGATTGGCTTGACCTGGACATCCAATACCTTGGGAGACATTGTTGGTATAACACCTGAAGTATACATATCATTACTTCTTTGTTGCTGTCCAATACAACCTCAGTCTGTATACTCCTCCCGTTTCGTACAGAAAGGCTAGAAGGTTCCATATTTCTCGGCCGAATCCGAAATGGGATCATCGAGGCAAGTAGTAGTGTCGCACTGAGGGTTGATGTTGCATTATCTCACCTGCATGTGCGGTAGAGTCTTTTGGGACCTGCCCTTGTATGCAACACGCTCGGGACAGCCAAGAAACGTGGTACTGGATAAAGAAGTTCCTCCACGTGCTGATGTTGTCATATCCGCTGTGACCCTACTTCTTATCTCGTTGCTGACAGTGGTTCGAGTCTTCACAGCCTTGGGCAATCGGAGTATCCCACTTGTATTTATAGCCATCTTGTGAGATAACGGAGTCGGCCGAGCCGAAGAGCGATCGAAATGACTACGGAGGAACGATGAGGATAGAGATAAAAGGGGAGAGGAGGTGAGACATCATCCTGCAAGGCTGTGAACATCGGCCATGTCGATGTCGTGCTGAGGTAACCCTACGGTGAACGCCAAGGGATAGACGGCCTAGGTTTCCGTTTAGGCAATATTCAAAGTGCATCTATGATTGAATAAGACAAAGCACTCGCGCAAGAGATGCATGTGGAACGAACATTGAACCAGACAGTTGGCATTGGGCTTTCATGAGTCACAGCCAAGAATCGTACTTCAGCTCACTTGAACGACGTCTGTGAGTTTCCCAGTTTAGATAATGCTTGTAGATAACAAATCTAGTACGTAACTCATATAATATGCCATAATAATGATGTAAACCTTGCTGAAACAAGTACAATCCAACCAGCACTTGCATTTCCTGCGTCCCGCTCCCCACGTGCCATCTATTCACCATATCGAGATCACCAGGAGTAAGCATCCACCTCAAGTTCAAACACAGTCTTGGAGTTACGACCAATTCCAGCAACAACGGCCCGCACATCATCACATAGGGATCCCGGGCCTGAGACCACGATACCGACTCTCTTCCAGCCTGCTGATGCCTCTTCATCGATGAGGGCAGCAACATCGAATCTTGAACCAATTCTAATGTCCTTCTGTGCAGTGCTCACGGCATCGAGGGCTGGCTCGATTTCGTTGACAAGACATCGGGCATCTGCTTTGACGCTCCATACCAGCTTGACGTTCCAGTGGTTGTGAACCAATGCAAACAGACTAGTGATGCCAACACCACCAGCGATAAGAAGAAGTCTGTCGCAGCGTAGGACCTGTCGTGTGTCGCTACCTGGGTAAGGTCCCTCCAAGAAGGTGAGTAAGCGATCGTGGCTCTCAAGATACTTTGTGATACCGGTCGACTTCTTGATGAACAGTGTCACTCCAGCGGAGATCTCAGCTGAGGCTGATGACTGTCTGACCACTGCAATTTGAGTCGTTGACTTCTCAATATCTTCCAATCCCGAGGAAGCTCCTGGTGAGGTTGGAGAGCCAGGCGTAGGTGAGGTTCCACGTCGTTGAAGAGCAACTGTAGGAATGACTGAGAAGGGATGATTCTCCCAAGGTCGCATGGGAGCAAGCGTTGGAAAGTAGACGAAGACGTGCTTGCCGGGATCCAAACCCCAGCGAACGCTTGGTACATCGACTCGGACGTAGCCAGCTCCGATGTTCTTGACCTTGGACCTGAGAATTCCCAATCTGATGACTCGCACGATTCGAACGAGTCGCTCGAAACCCCAGAGAGCAATTGCGAGGTAAAGCCAGATCTCGTGGCCGGAGGTATAACCAGGCGAGTGCAGCCGGATGGAGGCATATCGCAGCATGAGGTGATACCAGCATCCGATGATGACGAGAGCAGCGATGAGGATATGCATAAGCAAGAAAAGCTCGTAGTTAGCCTTTCGAACGTAGAGGCCGCTGCCAAGGCAGGTTATAACAGTGAAGATCACAGTCACAGATCCCCAGCGTCTCCAGTCCGTGGTGCCCATCTTGTCAGAGCCAACGAGAACAAAGATAGCGTGCAGAACAGCCAGCAAAGCGAAGGTACGCCCAATCCAACGGTGAAGCAGGATGAATGTCGAACGTGACCAGTTAGAGAGCCATAAGAGGAGGTTGTTCCTCGAGGGAAAGATGATGATCAGTGGGAGTAAGGCGAATGCTAGGGCTCCGGTGCGGTAGACGAGATAAGCAAGAAGTTCTCGCCGTTCACCCATGAATCTAGCATGCGGCTGACGAAGCTCGTAGTCGATAGCGGTAAACACAACGACCAGAGCAATGAATAAGGCGATATATAGACCCTGACCAACTGAAGGAGCATTGCCCAATTTAAATGGCAATGGTCGGACGGAGTACGTGCCGATCATGCTTGGATAGAGGATGTATGGTTTGAGTTTGTCGTAGATTAATGGGATGACAGGGAGATAGCCGGACCATGTCATTAGGATAGGTATTCCGACGGCAATGACAACAAGAATGATACTGTTTCAAGATTAGCATGGTCTTATGGGTGTCGTAGAGGATCAGGAACATACCCATATCTTGCTCCCATTATCATTTCATGGTTCGTCGCCCAGAGTGAATTCCATTGGCTGAGATACGTGACTGGCGCGAGAACTGATGTCTGGTTGAGTGCCTTGTCTGTCATGTTGAGTTGATACCGCGGTGGCTTAGGGTCAACCTCCATGAGAGCCTCCGAGTAGGACCACTTTGCAGGAACAAATTTGCTCCCTGTAATCCATTCTTCCCAGTAACCCTCAATCTTCGACAACTTTTCATCGGCGCAGTTGTCACTCAAACACCAAGCCACAGATGTTAAAAAGGCAGTGTCGTTGGCTCGACATGCTGGGGGAGTCGCCATGTGTCCATCGTGCATGCTTGAGCAGGGCAGCATCAGTGGAGTGAAGGACCGAAGACATGCTTCAGCGCAGATGGGATCGTATGAAGTCAATCCATAACCTGTGAGTCCTTGAGCGTATGATGAGCTGACTTGAAGTGCCAGCAGTAGTGAGAGGGAGTTTAGCAGTGACATACTGCCACTCGCCCCTTGACGGTTCATCGTAGGATGTTCAAAGTGGATATCGTAGAAGTTGGTGGATTGCGCAAAGATGAGATCATCCAGTGATCCTTTATAGAATGGAATAATGGTGATATACCCTTGGGTCTGTGTTATCAACAGGCTGGTGGATGACACCTGCTTTATACATCGACCTGCCATCAATATCGAGCCCAACCAGGCTGGCGGGCCCAGACCTCGACCAGGATATGAAGCAACACCAACGTAAAGATCTCATCACAACGTTACTATCCATACGCCCAATGCTTCAGTTGCATCATACCGCTTCGACTCCGGCCATCGTGATTCATCCCATAAATCCCCACGGGGAAACTCTAATCCCTTGCCCCAGAATCTCTATCAAAACACCTACCCATCTCCGCCTCCCTCCGGGCCCTGTTTCGGTACAATCTAGAATCGGCCCATGACAGGCCCGATTACCCGTCTAGCCGCTTGCTCCGTTCGCTGCATGCCTCGATGAACTTCTCTTGGCAGGTCACGCTGAGAACTTATGGTGAAATTGCATGCCAGATCAGCGTTGCAGTGCAGTTGGCCCTTCCCGGAGTGGGAGTCGGGTTTCTTAGATGTGTGGAAGCACGGGAAGATATGCCGCCTCTCGAGATTTTATAGAGTCAGTTGACTTCTGTCTGATATCTTAGACATACACTCCATCGACAATTCTCGATCTTAATTGTCTTGCTGTAAGTGAGTGTTTGTTGGCTACCAAGACATCTTATCGCCGATCAAGGAATTCGGAAGAGCACATTCCGAAGTCCAATATCTCACTTAATAAAGACTCATTGGATAATCCGGAAGACCTTATTCGGACCGTATTATATTACTACCCCAGAATATTGACGTCGGTTATTTAGCCGGGCTATACTCGGCGGATTTTATTGATCTTCATCAGATAACCCTATCGGCGGACTCGGCGAGTTCTTTTAAGCTTACGCGTTTAGTGAGAAATCTGGATTTCGTAAAAGAAGGCATCGTTCGATGTCTTATACTCATTCGATTCAAAACGTCATTGATGGCCTTCGGAGGAAGACATTCCGTATCCTATACCGTCGGCGGCAGATCTGGTTAAAGATCGACGAATCGTGAAACTGAAGGACTTTGCCGAAATTTGCTTAGTAAATGTTTCATAAACAAGGCTAAATAGTCGTGCCTCTTTACTATTCATGCGGGAAAAACTTTAATCAGATAAACTGCCGTGATCGTACCAAGTTTTTCGCTTACAACGGCTTTTGCTACGCTACTATAGACATATTGGGAAGTTAGTAATTGCAAAATGAGGCTTGGTAAGGCAAATGGTAAGGATAACGAGTCATTGGCTTGTTCAAGATGAGTACCGGTAGAGGTAGCGAGGAGCGGTGTATCACCCTACTAGAGCAAGGTTACAGCGCACGAATTATTTACTGGAATAGTGGTATTTTTTATTTTTTTTTGGATGAATACGAGGAAAAGCTTGTCTCAAGATGTAAGATATTTCGGCACTTGTGCCGTGTAGCCGATAGCCATGTTTTAAAAACATCGTGGAGCTCTGCAAAGTATTTCTACCTGGCCTGCATCAGGTCTCTGTCCACGACTGTCCAAGATACATTTGGTCTTTTGCTCATATATGATGCTTCCTGGACGAAAGATCAAATGACGTTGAACAGAAACTTGATAGTCAGAACTCTTGAATTGTCATATTTCCGCAACCTTCCTCGACCATGACGAAATGACCTTGAGCTACCCGTAGCCATCCCAAGCCACTAGAGTCTCTGTTAGATCATGAAAAAAGATAGAACGGTGCTTTCAATTTCATTGTTGACAGAAGGACATCTCGAGACAATCCAAGCACGAAGTGCCACTGGCTGATAACTTGACTGGGAATGTCCAATTAAGCCAACATTCTGACATATAAGGTTGCATCCTAAGGTTGTTTGCACTGGCGGTGGTATACTCTCTCGTGAAAACATCAAAAAAGAGTAGAGGTAGCGTAAAAGAAGAGTGCATCTCTATGTGACAAACTCAATAAGATTCTCTAAGAAAGCGTTCCTCCCGTGGAATTCTGCAGCCAATTTTCGACCTGAAGGTCAGAATGCTCACTTCGAGACTGTGTAGTAATGGCTTGTCAAATATCGACGTGTGAAATGAGTTCTGTTGCTCTAGCTCACCTTCAGCAACGAGATTACTTGGAAGCTAAATCCGACTTATTTTGCAAAGTTTCGCAATTTATCGAGTATGGAAGTAATAGACAAGCAGGTCGAGTCGACATCCAGGAAGATTCTTACCATTCGTCACATCGAATAGTATGTACAACAGTCTTCACGACGGTTCTCACGACTTTCTATCCGTACGAGCGAGTCATTGGCATCCCTTTACATCCGTGACTATATCTAAATACGATACTATTTCTGATGCAGCCTCGCCTGTTCATTATCAGCTGCCATTTGATAACCGCTTTACCTCCCACGTGGCTCATGGTCTTTAGACCTGCCTCTTTCGGCGACCATGGTCTAATTCCCGGCACTATTATTTGCGGTGATCTGATTAGTAGTTTCGCCCAGCACATTACAAGATAGACCGAGATACATACGCATCGCCGATGCCAAGGCGGACTCTCCTGTTGCAGACACTGTTGTACGTCAAAAATGCCTCGCATGGTGACTTGAACTTGTTATTCTATGGGCCACTGACAGGTAACGTGCAGCGTCGTATTTTGCCAACATGATGGTCCACTCACCCCACGAAACAACAAAAGATCCTAGAACAAGCAGTGTTGAGCAGTGAAAGCTGGTCAACATGCCGCTGGTAACAATCTACTAAACTTTCAATCCGACTCATCCGATGCATCGTCTCAAAATGAAAGGTTATGTGTCAGGGATCCACCTCAAATTGATAGATATGTGAAATGCTCTCATTAGACGAACAGGGTTAGTGGAGTTTGTCTGAAACCCCAACCCTCAGCCGCAGTCCTTCATCTGCTTGCATCCTGCAATCCTAGCACGAGCCAACCAGCAATACCAGCAAGCGAGAGGAATGTGGAATGACGAGTATCCCATTTGTTCAAATCAAGGTTGAGGATCGTCCGTTTCATATGCCAAAACGAAACGATCCATCAGTCGGCCCGGCAAATCAGGTTTATGATGGTTCTCCATCGCGGAAATATGCACGGTAGATCGATACGATAGATGGAGAGATGGAGCGGATGTATTCCGTTGTTGTCAGGCCATATGCACAGGTATGTGAATGGAGTATAATCCTTGCGAACTTTGATCACATAAATATATATCCGAGACCTTGGGCAATGTGAAGTATATTCTTGTAGTCTCATCAAGTCAGCTAAAGAGAGATTCGCACCCATTCAACAGATGTCCCTTTTCCTGAATCATGCATCTCAAATTGGCTTTACCTTTCTTCCTCGCCGTAGCAGAGGCTTGGACTCCTCAGTCCAGAGGTAAGGCAAAGATAATGTCCAGCAACTGCAAATACTGACCCTAAATAGCTGCGGCGAAAGCCAGCGGCGAGAGGATCACTGAGCGATGGCTTCCAAACGATGATAAAATCCGCGGCGTCAACCTCGGTTCACAATTTATCATCGAACGATGGATGGCTGAAGAATCATGGAATAACATGGGTTGTAGCGCCTACAACGACGAATGGGCATGCGTGAAAGGCATCGGCCAAGACAAGGCCAACGCCGCTTTCAAGAAACACTGGGAGACTTGGATCACAGAGGATGACATCAAGCAGATTGCAAGTCTTGGTCTCAATGCCGTTCGTATCCCCGTTGGATACTGGATGTATGAAGATATCATTCAGAAAGGCGAATACTGGCCTCGCGGTGGGATCTGGCATCTTGACCGTATTGTCGGGTGGTGTAAGAAGCATGGAGTCTATGCAGTAATTGGCCTCCATTCTGCTCCTGGTATTAGCTCGCCGAATGAACAGTTCACCGGCCATGTAAGTGACGCTATCTCACTTCATCAAGACACATACTGACCCAGGTGCAGTCTATTCCCGACCCTGGATTCTATACTGCTGAGAACTATGAGCGAGCCTTTAAGTTTCTTGAGTGGATGACCAAACGTATCCATACAAATGGAAACTACACTACTGTAGGCATGCTCGAGGTGCTAAATGAGCCCGTACGCGCCGGCAAGTGGAAAGCTGAGGCAGACGACATGATCAAGAATTACTACCCTGGTGCATACAAGCGCATCCAGGCCATGGAGGGTTACCTTAAAGTCCCCAAAGCTGATCGATTACACATCCAATACATGGTTAGTAGTACCAATCCCCGAGAGCCCGATTGGGTGAAGTCTGACTTGAACATAGGGCAAAAGCTGGGGCGCAGGCGACCCAAGACAATACCTCCCAGACGACGATCTCATCTTCTTCGATGCCCATCGGTATCTATCTTTCGACAACAGAATCGCCGGTAACAAAAAGTCTTACATCCAGACCGCTTGCAAAGATAACATGGGCCAACACGTCTTTGTCGGCGAATGGTCCCTCTCAGTGAACTCAACCTTGAAGAACACAGACGAGTTCAAGATTGAAGGCCAAGAATCATGGTACAAGGCTTACTGGGCCGCACAAGCAGAGTCTTTTGAGAAGTCTGATGGATGGTTCTTTTGGTCTTGGAAATGTGATGGAAATCTTGGCAAGAAGGATTGGCGATGGTGTTATCAGGCTGCTGTTGCTGCGGGTGTTATTCCCAAGGATGCTGGTAAGGCTAAGAGTTTGAGTCCTTGTGCTAGGTATACTAGCTAAGGAATAACATGTTGGGGGGTAAGCTCCGTTCTTCTATTGTGTATATAGTTTGATGAACCTACTTGGTTGTTGATGCCGAGCGAGTGTAGGAATATTGAGTTGGAGTATCATAAGTCTAACGGATTGCTCCACTACAGAAGCCATTGGCCTATACTTACCTTCGGATAGCGTCAAAGCTAGCGGATTGATCGGTGTCCGCATCCCGCTCAAGGCCTAGCGGTGAATCATAGGCGTTTCAGCTCGGACTTGTTGCATCGTGAAACGCTGCATGTCGAGAGAATTTTGGTGTAAATAACAGCTCCGATCGTTTCCCCCAAAGCCGAATTTATCTCCTGTTCTTCACCCAAGTTATTATTCATCCAGTCGAATCTCTCTACATCTCTTTGCTCCCTTATATCAACGCCATGGCTGATCGCTACGTCACCACTCACGAGTCCCCTAACGGACCAGGAGACTCTCGACCAACAGCTATCCAAATCATCAAGGATGAGGGTCTAGAAGGAAAACTGATCGGCCAAATCGTCTTCATCACCGGATGTTCTGCGGGCATCGGCATCGAGACCGCGAAAGCGCTACATCTCACTGGCGCAACTCTATATCTAACGGCTCGCGACCTCCAAAAGGCAAAGTCAGCCTTAGGTGATCTTGCTCAAGATAAAGGTGTTCATCTTCTGCAGCTTGATCTTGAGTCGCTCGAGAGTGTCCGCTCGTGCGCTGCCAAGTTCTTATCCGAGAATACGAAACTCAATATCCTTATCTGCAACGCTGGGGTCATGTGCACACCAGAAGGACGCACGAAAGAGGGCTTCGAAACACAGTTTGGTACAAATCATCTGGCTCACTTCCTCTTGTTCCAACTCCTCAAACCTGCTCTGGCCAAAGGTGCTACATCTAACCGCGCATCGCGAGTCGTCATGCTGAGCTCACTTGCCCATCGTTTCGGCGAGGTCAACTTTGACAACATCAACATGGAAGGCTGTTACGATCCCAACAAAGCATACTCCCAGAGCAAAACTGCCAACCTCTGGACAGCTAACGAGATCGAGCGGAGGTACTCCAGTGAGGGTATCCATGCATGGAGTGTTCAGCCAGGTGCTGTTCTCACCGACTTGGGAAGACATTTATCTGAAGAACAAAAGAGCGGCCTCGCAGTGGATCCGTACCTGAAGACAGTTTGGAAGCTCCCGGATCAGGGTGCTGCTACAAGTGTCTGGGCCGCCGTCGCCAAAGCCTTGGAAGGTCGAGGCGGGAAATATCTGGAAGACTGTCAAATCGTAGGGAAGTGGGACTCTTCAACTCCGTTTTATGCAAGAGGGTATGGGGAGCATGCATGCGATACTGAGAAAGCGGCGAGATTATGGGACAAGTCTCTAGAGTGGGTAGATTTGTAGTCTGGTGGCAATGGGTATTAAAGAACCATGAAGAAATGCCAACAATTTGTGTTGTAAGGACAACACAACTGTTTATCCACGATATTGATCTAAAAGCGGTCTTGGTTTTTTTTACGAGACGCTGCACAGATAGCGCTGCGTATGCCAAACCTTGAAACTCTGGTGTTGTGGGATGCGAAAAGACATCATGCCAGTTCGTTTACCTACCACGGAAACTGATCTGACTGCTACAATTACCCGGTGCAGCAATGTGGATTTGAGATTTGATGACTACACGGTACGGGCCTGGGATGACGTTGCTTCAAAGCATAGACACCCTCAACTATGGACAGAGAGGAGACAGATTGAGAAAAGGAAGAAATTATATCTCACGGCCACGCCATTCAACTCTTGGAACAACCCCCTCAAGTCCTTGATCTAGAGCCCCGACGGTAGAGGTTGAGATTATCCCCGCATACCAAAATACTCGGAGGTCGGACTCACGGCTTAGGGCGATCGACATATAAAACGCCATGGCGTCAAGCCATCGTTCCTTAGCCCCTGGCTGCCACTCGCAACTTCACTTACCCTGGTAACCCAGAGCACATAGGCATTATGGCCGTAAGATCAGAAGTTGACAAGACTCACAAACATTGTCGCTACTCATGCATAAGCTTCCACAGGGTCGGTCTATTTACAGGGATTTGAAATCCACCCTCATCTTGAGGTGCGCTAGCTTGGTAACCATAAATCGCCCTTGTCACCCCCTGAGCTTGCACTAGACATAAGCTCATCCAAAATCACATCCTCATCTTCATCCTGGTCCTCGTCCTCGTCCTCGTCCTCGTCATCGCTATACACCACCTCTCTTCCCTCGTCACTTTCACCATAAACGCCCTCACCCCAGTCTAATATTTTTATCTGCCCTAACCCGGCTGTTGACGGCTTCTTGGAAAAGAAATGCTTCTTCAAGGTAATTTTCCGATACTGCAACGCAAATATCTGCTCTCCCTTGGCCGTAAATTTTGTTCCCCAATTGGCGCTCACTTCACTGGACCTCCCAACGGTCGGGTTTGGCACTGACGCCGGATTGACAGCGCCCTGCGACGCGATACTCGCTATCTGACCCGCCGGCACCGACATCTCGACGTCAGACTTTCTATCCTGGTCACGCGTAACTTCGATCTCGGCATCCTGGCAAGTCTTCAACCCCACGACCATGTACCCTTTCCCGCCATTGTTCTCCAGCAACTCCAGTATCTTGCCATGGTGTGCACCTACTATCGCGGCGAATGACTTCCGGTGCTGCGGCAAGGTATAAGTTATTACCCTATCCGATACAATCTGCTTCCCGGTACTACTGCTCTTGCTATTCGTCAGCCTAAAGATCCTATCGAGTACTGCCCGAACCGCCGTCGAGTGCGATGCAGCGAGGATAGTGGACACGGAGGTATCGGCCACCTCGACGGGTAGGTGCTGTAAGGCTGTGCGTGGGTCCTCGGGGCAGTAATCATGTAAGGGATGGAAGATATCCCCGACGATGCGGCCAAGGAAGACTGAGGCGTGGTGAGAGGCGGGGAGGCGGTCGATGAGCGCGAAGGTGGGCTTGGTTGCGCCGGTGGACATTGTTTGAGGAGCACCAGGTCAGCTTTGCTCTCTTGGTTATGCTCAACGACAGTCGGCTTCTAGGTTAGGGTGTACGGTTGTGGAAATTCTCTCGCCTGTTGCATTCTTATGTACGAAACCGCAGCACGAATGTTTGGTCATCCGGAAAGCTGTCGCGTCATGGATGATTGTGTGGCTCAGACGTCCAAGCCACCAAAACAACTCTGCATCTCTGGAATTGATTCTAGACCGTGGTATGTTAATGTAGCTGGTCAGGTTCAAGCCACCGAAACGGCTACCCTTGGTACATAATGTTCTGGACCATGGTCTATTGCTTTTTGAGTGGTGAAGCTGAAAAAGCGGCTTATTCTAACTTCCGCATCCAAACGGAATGAACGTGGCACCAATCATTATTCCGCCTAGCAGGGTGAGACTCATTCGTGGCTTGGAGGCGCTGAATCTATGAAGCACGCCACAACTGTTATAATGTTTGAATTGACGTGAGTGCTTACATGCAATCTTGCGTCTTCCAATTCAGTCACCTTGGACCTCAACCAGCAGTGCCTTGTTAGCTTTCTCAGGTTTTTAATGCGACATGAAATTACGCGAGCTTCGAGAAGTCAGAGAAGGTACATGGGAGGTAGAGTTGTCATGGAACTCTACTAATCGGAAGCATGAGAGTCTGTGGTCCTGATGCAAGAACATCTTCTGCCCGTGGTTAACCATAAAACAGTCACGGACCCATGGATATTATCAAAGAACAAGGACCCAAGTCGATTGAAATGGCTACTGGAGCAGCATTCGACGTCGGAACCATATGAGACAGCCAAAGCTAGCGATGTTATATGCGAGATCGAGGGCTACGGAAAAAGCTTGGTTGAGCAACTTAAGCTTGCTGAATTCATTGGACTCATGCTCATGGTGCGTGTCAGACAGGAACTCCATTGACCTTGGTCGCCAGATTTAACAAGAAGGCACTGTTGTAGATTCCATCCCCAAAGGAGGATATCGACGAACTCATGACAATTAAGATCGAGGACTCTGGTCCACAATCTATGTTTCATAGCTTACACTGGGAGGCCTTGGAGCATATGTACTCCTGGAGCGCCTGCGGCCGACAGAAACATAAGATCCAAAGCCAGATTCAGAAAAGAAGTGCAACTTCAGCCCAGAAAACATCAGCAGAGTCAGAAGCTATCTGGTCGCTTGCCAGCAACACTTTCAAGACGCTCACCATCTCAGAATCCAAAGACAAAGTCCAGAACGTCTTCTGCACAGCATGCGTCATGGAGGCGAAATCCCAGCGGATACTTATCCAAAGAACCGTACACCCAACCATTCCATCAAGTTTGACAACACAAGGTCCGGCAGAAGTGCAGTCCTCTGTGCAACGTACGTTCAACATCCTTTTGGTTGCAAGTCGACCGAACAGGGAAGACGACATTAGTCCCCTGTTAGGGTCTCGGGCCGTCGTCGAGACTCTCCGCAGCCTGCCAGAATCTCAGAGCATCAGAGTCGTGTTTGATGTTGCCCGACCCGGTACCTTCAAAGCATTAGCTGCTCATCTTTCTCGTACATCTGAGGCATGGCAGAGACAAGGCGGGGCAGGTGGCTGGTTCGACATGGTTCTCTTTGATGTCCACGGCTGCATATCTGACGGCACAGCATACCTGAGCTTCTTGTCAAGTTCTGGAAACAAGGAGCATCGTGTCCGGGCCACCGAAGTTGCCAATCTGCTCAGTGCTCACTCGATTGAGACGGCCTGTCTTATCTCCTGTGAGTCGGCTAAAGTCACTAGAAATGTATCATCCAACCTGGCACGCATTTTCGTAGAGGCGGGCCTCTGTTCAGTGCTTGCTATGTCCTTCAAGTTCACTGCCAGTGCTGCGAATGTTTTCCTGCGGTCATTCTTCAGCCATCTGCTAGAGCAGTTCCCCGTGGACGTTGCAGGATCCCTTGTACAGGCACGGCATGCTTTAATCGCATCACCCTTACGTGATGCAGTGTTCGGGGTGAAAGTGGTCCTCCCGGATTACCTTGTTCCGGTATTGTATGTCAATACAAATTTGGTTCCAAGCAGAAGAATCCCTGACCTTGACCCAATTCATCATAAGCGCCGAGATCTTCAAGGGCTTGCCATAAAGACGTACGAGGAACAAGTCGGAACTCTTGTTGATAGGGAGCAATACATCCTCGAAATAGAGTCGAAGCTCCTCAAAGCGGTTTCCCGCCGTTCAACTCGCGCTTTATTGCTCCAGGGCATGGTCGGGGTCGGGAAATCTGCGATAGCGAAGTTCCTCCGCTGGTGGTGGCCGTTCACCGAGTTCAGCATGGCTTCGATGTATCTCGACATGGCTATTCCGCAAAGCTGTTCCATACTTCGTGGTATGGCTGCGGTTTGGTCCATGCCTGTCAGCTTGGATATGATCTCGGATACAACTAGTCAAGTGTTCATTATCGATAATCTTGATAGAGTGACATCCTTGGCACCAGAGATGTCAAGGGCGGCGATTGCAGAAGCAGAGGAGTGTCGCAAAATCATCAAAGATTGGCTCCGTCTTATCAAGGACAAGCAAGTGTTCGTTCTATTCACTTCGAGATCACGAGAAGCTTGGCTCGTAGACGAAGGCGTCCGTACACTAGAGATACAGAAGCTGTCGTCCTTTGGCGCCGCAGAACTGACCTCGAATGTGCTCAGCAAAATGAAAGTCGGAGAACAACATTCAGACATTGAAAGCACTAGATACCTGACTCTACTAGCCAGCCACTTGGGTAATAACCCGCTGGCGATGAAAGAGTACATTCCAGTTCTTCAGAGGCAAGCGAATATGCGAAGAGAACAGATTCATAAGCCTGTTTCAACACCCTTCTTGCTCTACAATCATTTACAAAACGGGAGCACACGACCTTATCAAGACCATAGTGGTTTGCTTCTGGTCAGAGATCTATTGAAAATCTGTGATTCAACAAATCCCAACATGAAAAGAGTGCTGTTGGGACTTTCCCCTCTATGGAACGTCTTTGGCGAGGATTGGTTTGATGCTCTAGCACATTGGTTCGCACAATACGATCAGCAAGTGCCTTCTCGTGAGGAGATCGATACCTTCTTGGAAAAACACCTCCTAGATTCTGGCTGGATGCAAATCGTCAGATTGCCAATAGGAAGTCTCCACCATGACCGGAGATATTTCTGTCTCCATCCTCTTCTCTCGCTAGCTCTTAGACAATTCACGTCGATGCTTGATATGCAGTCGAACGAAGACTGGAATGAACGTACGGTAAAGGTCTTCATGGCGCATTTTTGCTTGAGAGGAGCGAGATACTTCTCGAGCAGCCAAGAGCGCGTCGATATTAAGCCGCAATTGCTATTGGAATCCTCTAATTTCCTGCGCTCGATCGAACTACAGATCCTCAATTTCCAGCAGCTCCGTATTGTTCTTGGAGATCAACTCGTGACAAAATCCATCGGCTACGTCTTGTATAGATTGTGGGAACTCGCCCGATCTGGCGAGGTTCAACATTTAAATGTGTCAACTCTGACAGAGAACTCGGAAAGATTCTTGGAGATGCTGCAGTCCCCATCAGCTGGTATCGATCTACAGTCAGACGATGCAATAATATCGTTTACAGGTGTCAGTCTCGCTCTCACGGATCACTTCACATTCAGTAACCTAACTAAGGCAATTCAATGCGCTGAGTCCTGCCACAAAGTCATGCTCGCGGGTCCCAAGCCTTGGAAGGATCGGGAGGCGAACGTATTACAAGCGTTGTCATTGACACTCAAGGCGTCTGGTTATCTTCCACAACCCAACACTCTCACTAACGAGCGTGCTGAGAAAGCATGCCAATATGCCTCCGAGGCTCTAGGAGTCCTTTCGGCATTGGAGACCCACCCAGTAAAGTTGGGTGACGTGAGAGACCACTCCTATCTAACTGCGACCATCATTTTGAAACACATGGCCCCTCTTTCGACAAGCTTTTGCAATGGCTGCGATAAATATGATGAGAATTATGATGCAGCTTTGAAAAAATACGAGCCATCACTCGGCAAAGATAGCACAGGATTCGGCGCTCCAATAGCTTTGGCAAAGCAGTTGGCGCGACGGGATTGGTGGTTCCAACAACTCGGGGTTCGCAAAAAGGTCACCTACGGAGCCTGGAGAGTTGATAAAAGGGATGCAGATAGGATTTCAAAAAAAGGCGATAACGACATGGAGAAGGAGAGACTATTATCAAACTTGCGCATGGCTATGTCTACAGGTGACAAGGTTGCCGAATTCCACCTTCAAGACTCTTTGATCCGACACTATGAGGGAAAGAAAGATTGGAAAACTGCAGCTGAACATATTATAGAGCTGCACAGGCTAGCCGCCAAGGCCGCCGCTACTGATAGAGACCAGCACCATCATCCCATCGACCTCCCTAGTTTCAACAACTTCGATAACAGATTGCGCCATGGATGCATACTCGTCGAAGCCGAGAACTTTGACGAGGCTCAGAGACTATACGACACGCTTATTAATGACGTTATGGATACGTGCAGCAACAAGGTGGAGGCAAAAGAAAAGACTGATTTTATTCCTGGAAAGACGTGGGCATGGTTGATGAAAGAAGGCTCGAGCTGGGATACTATCATGCAGGAGAACTTGTCTCTCACCATAGGAAGTAAGCTCAGGGAACGATGGCCTCAAATGTAGAAGGACAAATATTTATTTACTACCCTTCTCTACAATGGCTAGCAGACCGTGATATACGGCCTGAAAGGAAAGATAAAAGTTAGAATATTTTTCCTTGGCTATAGAATGTAAATTCATCGGAAGTTATATCTCTGGAGTGCAACATAGAGTCATCCCTACCTCCGCGAACGTCCCTATATGCATTGCCTGCATGGCGTTCTTTATCTTAGCCGGGCAATCTCCTGCCGCATAAACCCCCTTGACACTGGTGGCTCTAAATGGTAGTATTACTTGAATATCTCCACCGGGCGCTAACTCCACACCTAACTGCTCTGCAAACGGGCCGTTAAGCTTCGTAGGCGGCTTATACGCAAAGAACGCCTCCTAAACCGAGCTTCTATCTGCAAAGGTAATAATGATTCCGCTACCTTCAGAACTAAGAGCAAGAGAAGCGATCTCCCGGTCGTCTGTTGTGATGGTGGTATCGTTTTTCGCCGAGGAGGTCTGCGATTGCGGTTTGCACCCCAGGGTTGTTTGAGGTGTAGATTACAACCTTGGAGGTTATTTGCTTGGCACTGCGTGTGAGGGCTGTGGCTGCTGCCGGGGGGGGATCTCGCCGAGGGCAAGGATTCCAGCAGAGGGCTTTCCAACATCTTCATAACCGTGGCAGAAGAGCGAGCTGTGAAAGACGACCGCAGTGTGCAGCTGGCGGGCAAGGGCAAGAGCTGCAGACAGGCCGGCAGGACCTGCGCCGATGATGAGGGCGTCAACGGGAGGCATGTTTGCTGTATTAGTTGTCAAACTTCTAGCTATGAATGTGAAGTAGTTAGGTACGGGGTTGGTAGTGAGGCTGCGAAGGAAAGACAAGGGGAAGAGAAAAGAAGAGGGCTCTATGTGCCATATAATCTATTCTAGAGGGAATGCTACAAAAATTAAACAATTCATCATCATCATATCGGGCATAGTATAAGAATCTAGGTAGCTCTCTTATTAAAACCTCCGTGGATGGTTTTCAGAATGCAGGGTTGGTAATTTTCGCTACAGCGGCTATACTAAGACCCACGTTATTACAATTAAGATTGTAGTGGAGGAAAAGCTGAAAAGAATGCAGAGGCTGATTGTTTATCAAGAGAAAGGCTAGCGTAAGTGTATGGGCGAGGCTAAGAATGCGTCTGTACAGTAGTATCCGTAATCCAGTACGGCACACTGTGATACCGGGTCCGCCTCTAGCCAAGACACAAGCTATTGTTATGTAATTTAGCGGGAGTAGTAATTAAGTATTAATATTAACTAGTCGTGTTGGCTATGTAAAGTTGCTTCGAGTTTATTAGGAGAGAACCTGCCTTAATATTATTTTAGTGTCATGGAATGCCCTTCTTAATAGTATAAGACGCAGCATAGTGACGTCAGTTTCGCCATTCACTCCGCTAAGCTTAATTCACAGAATGTCTAATTGTCGTGGAGATAATAAACCCTTACCATTTTCAGGGCCTCCTGCAGTTCCTAATGAACTTTCTATTCTTTCTAATAGATATATAGCCATATAGGTAAAGAGCAAGCCTTGTTTGCAGGGGTATACCATTATTAACCCTTTAAAGGCAGAACTAGGGATAGGTGCGATCGGGAGAATATCTAAATGGTTAACTCGTGCAGAGAGCTTCTTAATAATTAGCTTATAAAGAGCTATTAGTTATATAAATATATTAATTATGGTTGGAGCTAGAGGGGCACTTAAGGGCTGGTATGTGATATAAGGATACGGCAGGAGTACTGGCAAACCCAAATTAGCAAAAGTGAGGGCGGGTGGCGGTATTGATGATAATACTGCCCCTGATCGGGAGCTATGAAGCCGAGCAAGGATAACGAGAAAGTCTTGAGAGGATTTCAAGACTGACTGGGCTAATGTAAATCTATCTTTGAAAAGGGGGCCCAGTTTTTAGCTGATCATGTCTAAAGTAAGTGCTTCTTTATGGTGTTCAACTACTATAGTCTGCACGTGAAGATCAAGACTGATGCGTTGTAACTGGGAAAAGCTGTCTGTGTGGCTCGGCTGTATCTCTAGATATCTCGGTGAAGCTACCTCACGACTCCAAGATGATAAACCCGTAACTGAAGGAGGATAAGAGAGAAACTTGCGCCTGTAAGAACTGCCGTTGGTAGCCGAAGTGAGTGAAGCCAGGTCTAGCTCCTATGATATATCCTACGTTAATGAAGCGTCTGCGTCACGAATAGTTTCTTGCTAGCTGCTTGATTCCGAGCTGCCTGCTTCTGAGCTAAAGATGCTAAGAGAGTCGGCAAGTGAAGATTCAGGACTCAGCAAGCTGGTCTGATTGTTATAATATGTTGGCGTAGACTGAAATGATGAATGGTTGGAAATTTCGACAACGGTCAGTTTCTCTTGTCCAAAGCATCGCCTCGTCAGCGACATTGTTGTGATGTTTGCAATGCATAGGTCGACCAGAAGCTGCTCGTTGTGGTCTGCTAACGGCTCCCTGTTTTCCGATAATGCATTGAATCTTTAGGAGAAAGCATCGCATGCACTAAGAGTCAGTTAGTCGAAGTCGTTGGCATTTCGCTTTAGCATTCTGGCAACCCTCGCAGGAGACACGCCGTTGTGAGTGATGAATAGCTGCGCCCATTTTCCTTGATCAATAGTCGGAGAAGTGACAAGACAAAGACAGTAAAGAAAACATCCTAGAGCATGAAAAGCAGTTAAACCACCCGGGGCAGCTTTTGCATAAATTTCCACGGAGGGTTTCTACTTTTTAGTCCAGAGCGGGGGAACTCAGCAGAGACTATGCCTGTTGTGGATAAGTGCTTGAGACTGGCATAACCTCATAAACTACCACCGGATTCCCTATATATAGCGTCGATTAAACTAGCGAATCACACCCCTCTCTTTTTATCACCAACCCTTGGCGATAGTGAATATCCTCACCAAATTCTCGATCATTTTGTGAAAGTGATCATCGTTCGCAAGCCAATAACTTGGCAAGTGATGTCGGGTCTATTTCTAAACCCGGAAACCCGAGGATGATGATGCCATACTCCACCTCTAATGCGAACGTATCCGACGATGTCGGCTCTTGCACGATTTTAGTAAAGAATCGGGGGTACGCCGACTGATAAGCGGGGGATTTAAGCTTAAATGGCATTTATCGATAGATTTGAGCGATATATAAGCATGCCCGTTTCCTGTTTCCTGTTTTCCTTTGTTCTCTCACACCTCCATCTTGAGTAATCACCATGAAGGTCCTGTCAAACCTCGGAACGCTTCTGGCGCTGTCACCTGTTGCGCAGGCTACTGGAGGACATTACAACACCGTTAAGCTTGATGGCTACAGTAGCTTCTCCGGTACTACTGTCAACAGCACTTTCACCAAGCAGAAGCTCCCAGCTCCCGTTGATGCGTGGCTGGGTATCGACTACGCCACTCAACCTACTGGCGATCATCGCTTTCACCCTGTTTCCTGGCCTGGGAAGTTCAATGGCGTCAAGAAGGCGGATAGCTTTGGCAAAGCTTGTATCCAAGAAGTCAGTTCCAGAGTTCCACTCGATTCACAGAGTGAAGCATGCCTCAACTTCAACGTGTTTCGACCAAAGGGTGTACCTTTGAGCAAGAAACTCCCTGTTCTTGTTTGGATCCACGGCGGTGCTTTCTACGCTGGAAGCTGGGCCAGTTTCGACGCAGCTGCATTCGCCGCCTCATCCAAGGTTCCCATCGTGGTGGTCAACTTCCACTACCGCGTCAATTCCCTCGGCTTTCTGCCATCCAAGCTCTTCCAAGATGAAGGTCTGTCAAACCTTGGTATCCGAGATCAGCGCTTTTTCTTAGAGTTTGTGCAGAAGCACATTGGTGCTTTTGGTGGTGATAAGGATGCTGTTACTATCGGCGGTCGCTCTGCTGGAGGCCACTCTGTTGGAATCCACTACTTTCACAACTACGGGAAGGACAACAAGCAGTTGTTTGCTCGGGCGATTCATCAATCTGGTTCGGTCACATCACGCGCTTTCCCAAATGATACGTATCCTTTGTATAAACGACAATACGATGAGTACATTACTTATCTTCGATGCGATAAGAAGAAGGGCAACAAGGCAACGCTCAAGTGTCTGAAGGGAGCAGATGTTAATGCTATTAGAAACATTAGCACCAAGCTGTATCACGACTATGATCCTCAATTGACCTGGCCATTCCAGCCCGTCCATGGTGGACCTCTGTTCGAGAAGCCTGGCTCTCAATCTGGTTATGATGGAACATTCTTCCACGTCCCGACTATCACTTCCACAGTTAATGATGAAGGCAAATATTACACTCCTGGTGATCTTGAGACCAACAAGCAGTTCTTGGACTATCTCCATAATATCTCACCAGCTTTGACCAAGAAAGATCTCAAGGAGTTGTCCGCTCTGTACCCCGATCCCGCGAAACACAAAGATTCACCATTCGCCAACTCCCCCAACAGCACTCAATACAACCGGATCTCCGCAGCATGGAGCGACTACGCCTACATCTGCCCCGGCCAAGAAACAGCATACCGCGCCTCCACCGCCGGCGTACCAACCTGGAAAGTCCGCTTCAACACCAACAACAGCTTCCCCGCCTGGCAAGGTATCCCTCACACCGCCGACACAGCGTTTACTTGGGATGAGCCTACTACTCAGTATCCCGAGATCAGCCACATCTACCATGGGTATCTTGCTAGTTTTGTTGCTACGGGTGATCCCAACAAGCATAGGTACCCTGGAAGTCCAAAGTGGCCGACTTATAATGGAAGGGAGAGATCGCCGAAGCAGATTGTTGTGCAACCGAGGGGTACGAAGGTTGAGAAGGATGATATTCGGACGGAGGCTTGTCTTTGGTGGAGGGATCCCGAGAGGGCGCCTAGACTGAACAAGTAAGCCTGCATCTCGCAGGGAGGAGTTTTCTTCAACTCTCCATGAACGGTTTGCGTTGGTAAATATGGTAGATAAGTTATGATTCAATATGATGTGAAAGATGAAACAAGATTCTCTATCCTACTCTTCCTACTCTATATACGATATTGCCATGCTCTATGTAAATGATTTCCGCAACTTTATCAGCCGCCTATCTATGCTTTTGTAGCCTCGAGATACCTCTGACTGAAAGCGTAGTCATTGTATCCCTTGTTGCTCTTAGCAGCATAAAAGGTGTCTCGCTGGTAAGGAGTCAATGCAACACCATACTTCAGTCGAAACACCAAGTCAGGGTTCGAAATGAACCATCGCCCAAAAGCAACAACAACATCCCACTTCTTATAACTCCCATCAACAGCGTCATAAACATTATCAGGGATATATCCACCCCCAACAATAACAGGGGACTGATTATCCCACATGTCAAGAAAGTACTCGAGACTCTGCTTCTTGTTCCCAAAGGGACTAACCTTGTCTGAAGCAAGATCTTTAGGTGTAGCATCGAGGATAGCTGGGTTACCTCGCGGTTCGACGAGTGAGACATAAGCGAGCTTGTATCCTGCTTTCTTGAGTTCGCTGAAGATGTAGCCGAATTGATCCCATGGGTTGGCGGTGTAGGCGCTCTGGAATGTTGCAAAGGGACTTAGACGAAGGGCAGTTCGCTCAGCGCCGATTTCTTCGACAGTGGCTTTTATGACTTCTAGGAGGAAGCGAGCGCGGTTCTCAACGGAACCTCCCCACTTGTCGGTCCTATTGTTGATACTTTCGCTGATGAATTGATCGATAAGGTATCTGGAGCAGTCTTTGTTAGCAACTGGATTTATCCAGCAAGGAATGGCAGTCTTACCCATGAGCACCGTGAATCTCAACACCATCCCCACCAGCATCAACAACATTCCTAGCAGCCTGTCTAAACTCCCTAATCTTCTGCCAAATCTCCTCCTCCGTCAACGCCTCAGGCGCCACATTCTTCCCTTCCATCTGAAGACTACTGCTCGACGAGTACTTATACCCTCTCTTCTTCAAATAATCCGGATCACCAGCTCTACCAAGGTCCCAGAGCTGCTGAAACATAAAACTCCCCTTAGCATGAACAGCATCGTAGATCTTTCTCCAGCCCTCGATTTGCTCTGGGGAAGAAATTCCTGGTGCGTTGGGGGCTGCTTCTGCTGCTTTGGAAATACCAGTTGCTTCGCTGATGACGAGCGTTCCAGGGGTTGAGGCACGGTCGGCGTAGTATTTTATCATGAGATCGAGGGGAAGATGGTCATCGTCGTTGCGGAGGCGGGTTAGAGGGGCTAGGGCGATGCGATGGGAGAGGGTGGTGTTTCCCAGCTTGAGGGGTTGCCAGAGTCTTGATTCAGTTGACATGATGGTTATTGGTTGATATGAATGGTGTAACAATTGTACGGTGATGAATGATTTAGCTCAAAGTGATGCGAAATGGTTTGTGATTGTATTGTGATGATGGGTATTGAACTTTAGAGGAAGCTTGTCTTTAAATACATTTTTGATGGCACGCGATGATGTTTCATCGTCCTGTAGATTATCAAGCGAAGCTGATGCCATGTAGTATTCGGGGTAATAGTTAAAAGCTTTTACAAAATTCTCAATGCCCATACGAAACTCCACAGTAATCAAGTCACTAATTCATCCCCTAAGAATGCAACGTAATTTGCGGCCAAGAATGCTTGATAATCCGGGCCATTGCAACCATTTTTGGGGGAAGAAATCGGAGAATTACTCCAAGACCCCGACGTCATCTTCCTTACGAGAGATGACCTTACGAGTCGACCAATCGGCTTCAAGAATCATCGTTACGTGATTTGAAATCCCCAAACGTCCTTCATGATGATTGGCTGCGACGGTGGAAGTTCAACCGAACATCGACTAAGCCCTACGAGCATTAATAATGCTGTCTTGCGCATCTGCATATTATCAGGAACAAAAAAAGGCTATGTATAATCTTGCGATTAAGAACTATGCAACACTGTATTCAATTTATCCAAGCCCATCTCCCAATTCAAACCCCCGTATGTTCCTCCGTCTCCTCAAGCCTTGTCCTTGCGATAACACAAAACCCAACCAAACTCCACAGGATTGGTACTAATCAGCGCCGGCTTCTCATGACTAAACTCAGCGCTCCCAAGCTGAACACCATATTTGTCTTTATATCGCTGACAAACAACATCGCTGAGTTCAGGTGATTGAATATTGGGAATATTAACGTTGAGACTCTCGAGACGCAGCTCTGTGACTTGGTAGTCGAGAGTGGTGAGTTGCGCAAGGGGAATTCTGACGGGCTGTCGGCTGTGATCGGCCGAGTTGACGATCATGATGACTGCGTTGGCTGTAGGGGCTTGACGAGCTGTTGGTTGAGATATTGCTGTTGAGGCGAACGCGATGGCGCTGGTGAGGAGGGTTGTGAAATGCATGGTGATGATCTGGCCGTTGAAGTTATGATGTTTGGTAGAGATGTGAATGCACTGGTATAAAGATCGGAAATGTGTTCGAAGTCGAAGCTTTTATACTTTTTTTATATGCTGCCTCATTACGCTTGCTACACGTCAACTCTCTAATAATAGCATCGCGCCTCAATACTCCAAGCCACGTCTCGGCCCCCATGTCATGTGATGCACATGTCAGCACTTGTAAAATTTACGAGCCTGTCCTACGGATGTCGATCACTTTCTTAATTTTTTCTCCGCGACCACTCAGAGGTCAGTATCTGAGACAAGTCAGCTGTCCATCATGAGAGGATTTTGTCTTGGACATGAATCACGATATGGTTGGGTGGAGAGACAATCTCGAGATTAATGCTATCTCGTATTCATTTATAGATAGTATAACATTTAGGAGTTGTGATTTGCACATGTCATGTAGAGCGCTGCGTTTGGCCGGATGTGATGAGGACTTCGGTGATATCCTACTTGGGCGGTTTAGATTCGTATTGAGGCTTGGTTGTACAACATTTGCACTCGACATTGAACTTTACGATACTTACAATGGTAGGCTGCCTCCAAGATCCATCTCTAAAAAGCACTATGAGTGCATCATGTGCCTTGCTTCAGCACTCAATCCATTTCTTACGCTGACGCCAAGATCCAATTAGTGTTCACAGAAGTTGTAATCAATCGCCTCCCAGTGAAACCTCGCCTTCTCCGCAGTCCTCTCATCTATCAACTTCAGCCGATGTGCCCGCGCTTCCTCAACATCCATGAGTCCCCTAGGCACCTCACCGCTTCCTGTCCACCAATCCCTTTTCTGAGGCGGCACATTCGCCGTCGAAAGGATTCTTCGGTGCGGATCAATCAGCCAAAGAGCTATGAACCGACGATGCCCAGGCTTCGTAGGATCCTGTAGCTTGAAAGAAGATACGCGATGTTGACTACTCAAATATTAGTTAAGTCATTATTGCTTAGGGAGAAAGGACTTACAAGACGTTAGGAAAAGCGAGGAGACGGCCCTCTGGCGTGTCAACATCTCCGTAGCTTTGAACACAAGATCTAGCGAATCCACCTTGCGCTCCTAGATCTGTGCCATACACCCTTTCAAGATAGTGATAATCATCCTGGCCAGTCTTGATGTTATCATTAAGGTAGGAGCTCGTCTGCATACGGAATGATAAACGGCTTGGCGTTACGTTTTCACTGTCGAAATAGTACAGTGCAGTTGCGGCGATTTTCTCGTTCATCTGACCTTCGAGCTACCGTCTGTCAGTATGCAAAACCTAAGTTATCCACTTTTGGGGAAGACTTACATGCCAACTTCCAGCAGGAAAATCCGGTTTCTCAGGCGTGAGCTCAATACTCGCCATCTTGACAACGATCTGCAATCCATTCTTCTTGAACTTCTCCCGCAAGCTCTGCTTTGGTGCATAGCCTACTTCTTCAAATGGCTTTGGGTCAGGGAGTATAGCGTCGCGGAACTTTACCCATTTTGCTTCAGCCATGGTCTCATCATCGACATTGGGTGTAAGAGGGGGAAGGCCTTCGTTCATTCTGCGTTCATACTCATCTTCATCGAATTCAACTGGGTCCTCCGCATCGTGGTAGCACTCTTCTTCCAAGTCACGGAGTTCTTGATGCGTGAGTTCGACGTCTTTGTGAAGAAACTCGTCGACGTCAAACTCTGGCGTCCATAGGTCGTCGTCTTCGTCACTAGGATTGATCAGCCAGAGAAAATAGCACCACTGTAAGAGAATCTAGACTTACGAAGCCGCATGTATCCATTCAAACCGTGACTCATTTCTCCCCGCAAAGCTCTTGTCGTCGAAGTGAGTGACCTCCCGCAAGCAATGATCCCAAGCAGGAATAGCCCTGTCAACCAACCTCTCAGTGGTTTTGTAGATATCAGAAAACTTTGTGGGGTGGAGATTATTCACGTAACTCGTGAACTCAGCACTGCCGTCCTCTCGAAACCCAACGTTGGCGGGGAGCCACTGGTATTTATCGGACCAGTATTCTGGGAGGACCTTGCCTGAACCAACCCTAAAATTTGACCCGAACTCATTCTCTCGGGCTAGAGGGGTCTGTCCCCACACGGGGTCGCCTTTACCCATGAGTTCAAGGGCAGTGGACACGCCGACGACTTCTTCTTGAATGAACGGTGAGCGATCTGCTAATCATCAGCATCAACTTCTCTGTCGTTGGTGAGGTAAGGAATACCGTAGACGAAATTGTGCATGGAAGGATGGATCAGATTATGCACCATGTCGTTACTTCGCGGATGCCAGTCAACATTGCTTTCCTGGTCTTTCCAGAGAGTATAGCACGCTCTGTTGAGGTCCCGATGGAGACTCTCGTCGATGAACGAGTCTGACTTGATGATCGTGTTGCCGGGTCCATCAAGAATCGGGATCAGGCCTGAATGCTCAAAATGCTTTGCCTTTCCACGTAGCTCTTCAATGCACTATCAAACGTTAATTAGCAACCCTCAAGGCACGCGTTGAACCTTGACTTACATAGTCAAACGCCGCATCAGTGATAATTCTAGCCCGAGGCTTACGAGGACCCTCCCCCAATTTATCCTGCATAATCCTCGCATACAAGCCATCCTCACTCTGTTGCCGCGCTTCGTCTCTCCACTTCTGAACAATTACCTCGTCAAAAACCTTTTTGTGCCAATCTGGTTTATCCGTCAACGTATCTATGAGAATCATCATCGCCACCTCTTTCACAGGCATGACGACAGATTTACTCCCCGGGTACTCGGGGAATCCAATGGGATAAAACAGATATTCATTGTTGAAGTTCAATTCCTTCTCGGGCATTTCTCGAAGGGCGAGATTTACGCCTGGGTAGAGATGAGTCGGTGTCGCCATGGTTGAAGATTTATAGTGGAGAAATAGCTGTGACTGGTTGACGACAAGACACCCGTATAATAAGCCGAGATGCAATTTTAGAAGCAACAATAAAAAAAAACTTTATCGAGAGATGGCTGCGGGCGGTCTGAAATGCAGAGGCTCCATGCTATTTAAGTAACCTGTAGGAGGAAACGTGGGCTTTTATGATTTGAGAAAATATGGGCGTGAATTCGTTTCGTGAGTTTAGGTTCAGGCAGACGTAGCTTTTTCTTATCTACGCATGGGGGCACGACTTGTGAGAGATGTTACGCCCTGATTAGCTTCGGGACCTTGGCCGTAATTGGAGAGCGAGTGTATCTTGGCTTTTATCATGGTAGCAAAGTTATGTGAAGCAAAATGTTGCGAAATTGTCAACCACTTGTCTTTAAGGCGAAGGCGGTCATCTCATCATCCCAGGTGATTAATTACAAAGCCCAAGCTGACTATGATCATTTTGCATTCTTTTCTTGGCGTTCATTGAGTCATGCCGTGAAGATTATGCTGCAGATCGTCCTCGAGCGCTTCCGGGTCCAATTTGTCACGAGCTTTGTGCGACAAGCGACAAGTCCGATTTTGACAGGGCTTCGCGTTGATTGGCGCAAGACCTGACGTAATCAGTCACATCAGCCTAAATCCGATTTCCGACTCCGATTTTTGCATCGGCTTCCAACCATTCATCTCCAACATCGGACATCGCAACAAAACGCCCTCTTTTGTTGATTTGTACTGACATACCCATTGAATTATGGAGCAACTAAGCCCGAGCAGTTCGAGCTCCCCAAACAGAAGCCAAGCTCAGAAGCGACGCCCCAGAAAACCCTTGAACTGCGATCCCTGCAGGCACTCCAAGCTGAAATGCGACCGGGGACTGCCATGCGCTACATGCCTCAAACGAGGCTGGCAGGATTCTTGCGCATATGGATCAAACTTTACTGGGCCGCAGAAGCGAAGAAGGACTAGACTTGAGGTTGTTGAACCGGTACCTCAACAGCAAATACAGGTTCAGTCCGTCGAGGTACAAGAGACCGTGTCATCTCCGAGTTCGACGCCTGAGCCGATACAGCAGCGATGGGATCACATTCTGCGGCGACCTTCTGTTGAGAGGAGTCTTATACCCGACTCACCAAATCCGACGGTTACTTTGTCTTTTGGGCCTTGTGTTCCAATCAACGAACTGCTTGCTCTGCTACCGCCGACTTCTGTGACTGAGTACTTGGTATGCCGCTATTTCGGAACACTATCATCTCTATTCCATATTCTCCATGGCCCGACATTCCAGACTCAGTACTTGGACTTCCTTGAAGCCCCAGAGAAGACAAGTTTGTCATGGCTGGCCGTCCTCTTCGCCATCATCTCGTTGACCCTCAAAACCATTGAGCCAACAGACGCTGGTCTTGTTGTGTTATGGCAGGACACCACCATCCCCGAGACTTGTCGGTACTGTCACAAAAATACCGAAATGCGGCCATGACAGCCTTGTCGCAAGATCAGTTCCTGGTTCGCCATGATTTCAGCACCCTCGAGGCTCTTCTCATCCTGGTTCACATGATATCTCATAACGAAGGCCCAGAGTACGGGTGGGCGCTTCTCGGCAGTGCACTCAACATCGCCATTGCCCTGCGTTGCCATACGGATATTGAAGGCCCTAATTGCATCGAACAAGAGCGTCGTCGGCGCTGCTGGGCGGGCATCTTGATCATTCATACATATCAGGCGCTCTGCTTCCGAGACATCGACCTCACGTTCCTGTTGAACATGAAAGCAACAATGCCAGCATGGGTCAACGACAAAGATATCCAAGAACACAGCATCAAGCAGTCGCCCAAGGATTCACCATGCGAGTTTACTGACACATCACTCCTCAAGTTCCAGGTTCGACTATTCCAGCTTTCGACGCAAATCTGCTCGCATATCTCCAGTGACGATAAACTCAACACGACAATTTTGCACCAGTATGATACAGCTGTGGCGAAAGAACAGTTACAATGGGACTCAGCATATCTTGTAAACGGTCGCCGAAGTATTCTCAACACCGCCGGATACGCTCATTGGTGTATGCTTCAAACCTACGCGCACCAACTCTACCTTCTTCTTCATCGACCTTTTCACAGCTCCAAAGCGAGCCACTTCCGTGCTGAGTCACGGGACAAGTGTATCAAGTCCGGTCTAGCCCTACTTGATGTTCACCACCAATTCTACGAACTACCGCGCTTAAAGTGTTATCGCTGGCTCGTCAAGGGCGCAATCAGTTGTAATGCACTTCACGGAGCTGTTGCGCTTACTTCATGTATGCTTGACATGCCCGATGATTCTGATCTGACAGGGCATATATCTGCTATTGATGCTGCTATAATGAGGATGGAAGCGCTTAAGATGAAGAGCCCAGCTTGTTCAAGCGTCTATCGCGTTATTCGTTGTACTCGGTGAGTGACCTTTGGCTCTTGATAAGACGTGCGGGGACTAATCTGTACAGATCATATCTCTCCAAACGAGATCCCGCACCGACTTTCATGCCCGAAGATGTGGAGCTGAGGTTTGAGGACTGGGCTACCAATGTCGACTGGTTTAGACCTGATGGGATTGACTGGGTAAGCTCATTATCGCTTCTCAAGGATATCGCTAACTCAACTAGGAACTCTGGGACTCAGCTTATATCACTCCGCAAACTGATGATGCTACGACGATGATGACTTGATAAATAGTAATAAATTTTGGTATCTCTTGTAAAGCAGGTGCTATCTCGTATCAAACAGGTAATCTCAAAACTATCTACATCGAATATAAGTCCTTCTCGCATCTGATGACTCTCCCATCATCCTTCACTATATGCAGGAGGTGGAGCTTCATAATCCTCCACCACAAAATCTCCCTTGCAATATTTCGGCGGAACACTGATACCTTCTGCCAAAAGGCTCTTGACCTCCTTTGCAGCAATCACATGATCCCTCACAAAAACGCCCCAACCGTTGACAGGTAGTTCTGGTGAGATGAAGAGATGTATAGGCATCGAGATCTCTTCCTCTGTCGTGACGCCATTGTTGGTCAAAGTAACCTCAAAATGCAGCGTATGTGTGATAGAAACCCCACAAACTGAAAAGTCGGGAGAGCATTTTCTGACAGCGATTGGGAGGTGTAGGCATTGCTGCCACCGCTGCTGAGGTTCGTCGTTCAACTCCAATGGCCACTCCGTCACAATTCGTTGTCCCTCATACCCTGTGTTTTCGGCCTCAGACTTGTCCTCCACATCGTGCTTTTCCCGCAAGTAAAACCTGGCTTTTGTGATCTTCGCTGTCAGATTGAGCGGCGCAAGATGAGCTTCGATAGGAATCAGTCCTCCCAGGGCAATCGCTCGATGCCGGATGGAAACGTTGTACTCCGCCTTCTCCGACCATTTCCCTTGCACCGTCATCGGATCCATGAGTTCGTATGATGAGAACCCCGGAGTTCGAATTATCCGAATTGGTGAGAAGGTCTTGAAGCTGTCTGATGAACCCTCATCAACCGTCCAGGCTTCCAGTAGGTATGTAATACTGCATCGCGTACAACCCTTGAAAGACTCCTCCTGATCCCCTCGAATGAACAACTCAAAAGGCCATTCAAAATTCTTCCCATTCTTAAAAGACTCTCCGATTTTATTGACAACATTGAATGGCTCCCACTGATGAACAGTGTTCTCGCGCCGTTGCCACTTTACAGCATCTTCGGCATCAACTTTGTGATCTCTAAGAAACGTTACCCGTTAGCTCCCGCTGTCAGCTTCGAATATTCGGGATGAACCTACCCAAGCCACATCCGACTAGTCAATTTTAGTTGAACACTGGTGATGTTTTGTCCTTCTGGGATGAAAAGTGATAGCTTTCCGCGAAGATATTGGCCTTTTGCATCTTCGCCGTTTCCACTGACAAAAACGTAGTCGTAATCCGGTCTGTAAAGTCAGTGAAAGATCGGAGTGTTGGGATTGGAGGATGTACCGTATTGTGAGGCGAGGGCGGTGTTGACCTGTGATTCTGGCCATGATAGAGCGCATTGACTTTTTGGTGGACATGGTGATGAATTCGAGATGGAGTTGCTGAGCTGTGACGTGACAAGACGGGATAATTGATAGAGTGAAGTTTTGGTACTTATAGACGATGCTTGAAACGTCACCAATGGCAAGTGAATCAATGTCAGCTTGGCACCTGATCAATGTAAGTAAATGCATCTGTGAAAAAGTATGGGACCGTGGCTTTTATTAAGTCCCAAAACATCTGATTTCGTCCCAGCCAAATCCGATTTCGATGCCATTCACATGTTACTTACTCCAAATCGGACTTTGAATCCCCGATCAATCGGACTTTCTATTCTTAGTCACCCTTTCTAAGCTCTTAATACCTAAATGGGAAGTTTTCTGAGTGGCGACAGAATCGGACTTGTCAGCCCCACTCGGACATACCATATCTGGGTTCATTACATCCTCGATTAGAAATTATCAGGAAAAGTCCGTTGTAATTGTGATTGTGACGAGTGGCTATGTACGTTATGCAAACTGTTTAGTTCATCTTGGCAACGTCTGATCATGAGATCAAGCTTCAATAAATGTCACACGCTTCTTGGTAAACTGGATTTCCTTTATTTACCTTATCTGGAGTTTAAAATCTGGAGACTTCCAACGGTTTTAATCACATATTATAAATATCTTGCCCTCAATGGCTTTTGACATTTCTTCAGTTTATCTTCATTCGAGACCACGCAGCACCGTAACGATGCAAGACATAATATCCCACGTCCCTGCGCATCTAACAAAAGCGCTTTACATCCCAAAACATGACGACACAATCTCCCATTTCGCGATATATGACATCTCAAAGGAATATTCCGAGAAAGTGGGGGTGCATCCCATGGGCTCGGAGAGTTACAAGGTAGAGCTATGCCTTCTTCGAAAACCTAGCGGATATCATGCCGGCGACAACGCTCGGTTCCTGGTAGACGTTGACGCTAGTGTTTCTATTCATGAGAGAGTGATAGGTCGAGATCCTTTGGATGCGGAGGTGTAAGTTTGTCAAATTGTGGGAGAAAAGCTTATACTGATGAGATGAGTGTAGATCATCGCCGAATGAAGGAGAAAAGGGTATTACGTTGCAGATACACACGGGAGATTCCTCGTTTGAACTCACAGGACGGGAGTGTTACCCTTTGCCTGAGAAGGAAACGAAGAAGAGGGTTATTCGATATCCATACATGAGCATGTCTGGGGACTTTGGAGGTTCAGAAGCTCACAGTTGTGATTGGCAAGTTCATCCAGCTGAGAAGGGACCACTGCGCTATGAGTTGGTGGATATGGAACGGCGAGGCGATGATGATGGTTCGATACTAGCAATCTATCATCATCATGGCTTTGAGAGCGAACTGCCTACGTCTTACAGCCACGGAGTTCTCCTTCTACCAGCTACCTCTACGCCATTGTTTGACATCACTGTTGTGTCGAGTCTAATGGCTCTTCTGGCAACGATTCGCAAGCAGCCGGCAGCGCGGAAGCGATCACGCCTTAGGTCTTTGATGGCGTCTTTATGAAGCTTAGTTTGATTGGAAGGGAACAGGAAGAGAGAAGAATACCCATGGCATTACAGGCTCAGAGTGGAATCAATAGCATCAGATAATTCCCCTGAAACAATTTATCAGTTCAACAAACTCACTTTCCCTGCCGCCAGCCCAAAAGATGTCTTATCCAACGACGAACTCTCCATTTCACTCAACTTCTCCGCCAGTCCAACGCGTCTCCGTGACTGAACCTCCCAATCTTCCAGACTCTTCAAACTCCCATGGGGTCCAAAACCATAATAGTTTTCCATCGCTTCAGACCACGGCTCCTCCCCATAGATAAACTTAATCCACGCCTTTCGCATCGCCTGACCAACGCGCTCAGCACTGGGCGCAAAACTCAGATCAAATCCTCCAAATAAGAGAACGAGGTCTACGGCGTGATGAGCCCCACTTGAGGGCTGCCATGGGTTTGCTTCGTCTATCAAACACCTGAAAACAGACTTCTTTGCATCCTTGCAGGATTTTTCTAGGTGCTGGACAGGGAGTAGGTACTTGTAGTCGTTGATGAAGTCCAACGCCCCAGTCTTGCAGGATGAAGGTCGGTCTGGATAAATATGGTATAACTTCTTGAGCTCGTCGCCGTGTTGCCCGGAAGCATCAAAGGCTTTTGCTATATCGTCTGGGTCTGTCAACCATACTCCCGCTTGGTAAATGGCTCCCTTTTGCGCGTTAGTAGTCATTTCATCTAACAATCTTCATTGACCGACCTCCTTAGTCACATCACTGAGGAGTAATCTCTCCGCACTGCCAGTCTTTGTCTGCCAAGCATTGAAGAAATCTTCCCATTCGAGGAAAAATGACTGTAGACCAGATCTTCTGACCGCCTCAACAACCTGACTTGCAGATGCAGTTTCCAGATCGAGCGTTTGATCCATGTCCCTCAGGTTCCTGGAAATATTCTCGCGAAGAGCCAAGACCGATTGCCGGGGCTGAGGTGACGATAAGAACAATGAGCCAGATGAAAGAATAACTTGTCGCACTCGGGCATTTGTAACCAAGTGGGCGTGACAATAAATAGCCCCAGCGCTCTCACCCGCTAGAGTAACCATATCCTGCACGCTTTGTTAGCCCATTGTTCTTCTGGTGTTAGAATGGTTGAGTACTGGATCACCACCAAATCCTGAGATATGATCCTGAACCCATTGTAAAGCCAGCTCTTGATCACGGAGAGCTAAGTTCGGAGGCCCATTGCCGTTACCAAGAGCGAAGACATTAAGTCGATACTGAATGGATACGGCGATTATTGGCTTCCCCAAACGCAGAGAATCAGCCACAATTGTACTCATATCTAAAATAGCTATTAGCGCTTGACGCCTATCATGCCTTGGGACCTTTGTCTACCGCAGACACCGGATGCGGCGCTCCCAAATGTTACAGCTTGTGAGCCTCCTGTTCCGACTCATTAACATCTCACAATGACAATCCAACGAGGAATTTACCATGTATCCAGACCAAAACTGGTAACTTTGATGATTCAATCGAAGGTCCAATATCCGGCAGGACGACATCCAGATTTGTGCATTTGAACTCATCCTCAGGCTCATGTGGGAATACATGATCCGGAGGTATGCGCAGCAAATGCCCGACATCAACAGCGACTTGCGGACATCGAGGTCTGACTTATTAGTTATTGTGCGCTTAACAGTAGTTGGATTAAGAAGACTTACCCAAAACTAGTACAGTCAAGCCATCTAGGATATCTCTCCAGCTTTTCGGGCGCAGCAAAGCGTCGAGGAATACGGCCATATGGAATGCCTCGAAATTGAATCACTTCCGAGGTCTTGATCCCTGTAAGTGTGGAGTTTAGTGACTTATGAAAGAGTGATGCTGTCATAGTGTCTCTGGGTAGATATGATTGAAGCGGTTTCGTGTAGTGCCTCCGTTGAGTGGGCATAGATGAGCTATATCCGAGGTGGGTTCCTGAGAGAGGGGTCTCCGGGTCATGTGGGGTCAGCACCATGACTCCATTCTGTTCTGGAACATTGCATCGAAGAATTACTCAAGATTGCTTAACAACATAAACTACATTAATCTGAACGGGAATTGATCACCTTTGACCAAGTTGATGCTCGCAAAAAGACCCGTGATGTATCTTGTTTCGCCTTTCGACGTATGCATATCACTGGTTCAAAGACACACTACAATGATGTTTTGGGACCTGTAGCCAGACGCTTTTATTTACCACGTATAACTTAATTATTCTATCCGTATTCTATAGACATAATTCTATATCTAGAGCCACCCGACATGGATTACTGTCCCATTTTTCGGCCCTGTACCTTACTAACCATCTAATTCGGATATGATCTCAATAGAAAGAAGCCTTCCGGCATAGGATCAATATGCCAAAGCTTATCAGAATCTGCATCAAACGCCTCTGACCACTCCTTTCTCAAACTCTCCGGCAAGTCCCAGCCCAGCTCATCATCTCGAAGCCTCATCCGAACCAAATGCCTCTTCTCACCAACCCCATCACCATCCTTGAAGCTATCATGTTTGTGGAGGATGAATAGGTTATTGATGAAGTGAATATCGCCTGGTTTCGTCTTAATCTCCAACCGGAACTTTCGAGCTACGCGTTCAATATCTTCCAACGCTTTGAACTGTTTTATGGAAATTCGCGGTAGATGAAGCGGGCGCGGATGAACCGCATTGCCGATTAGTGGGACTCGGCCGAAGTTGAGCATGATCCTGTTGCTGTGATAGAAGAATATCGGCCTGGGGTATCATTCCTGGCTAAATGGCTGTTACTCAAGATATTTCTTATAATAGAGACTGGCTGGAGCTGCTCTTACTTTGCAAATACCCATTTAGGCTGAGAAAGCTGGCGGATAGATGCAGGGTGATGTTGATTCAGGATATTGTATACCGCATATCCTGAAGCAATGATGCATCCTCCGCCTGAGGCAGCGGAACTTCTTGTCAGCCAGCTTACAATGTCTCCGGACTCCTCGTTGTGAAACATCTGAAAGCTCAGTTATTAGTAAAAACCTCAATGTTCAAGAGTCCCACTTACGATTTCCGATGGCGAATGCCGATGATGCTGACTAGAAAGTTTGGAAGACTTGTCGGCCACGATATGAACTGTAATAAAGACATCTCAGTACTCATGTATGACCCTCCATCGCTCTGTCTTACCCAGCATATTTCCCTTCTCATCCTGTTGACCTCGATGATTGGCGATGTACGATTGAATGCCGAGATACATCATCGTGAAGTCCTCAGTGGAGTAGTCCAATGGATTTAAGCCTCGAACCAGACCAAAGCCCTTTCCTTCGTGGACATCAAGCCTTATGCGATCCAGGTTTTCCCCGACTGTCGGAAGTGGAAAGTTCTGTCGGCAGATCAAGTCCCCATTTAGGCCGAGGGCTATCACTACATTAGAGCCTGCTTGCTGCAAGTCTAAAGGGACTTACCTTTGAAGTGCAAAAAAGCGCTTTCGATTTCTTCGACTTCCTGGGAGGTGAGATGGTATACGTACTCGGATTCATCGGAGAACTGATTACCATACCAAGCTCCGGCAAGATTGATCGACTGAGGAAAGGCTCCAGTTCCGTAACAGGAGTCCATTGTGTTGGAAACAGCAAAGGTCGTATTTCCTCGTTTGTGTTCCTGAGAATCGAAGAATGATCTTATTGACGGTTGAAGATAAAGACAGTAGGTTAAACTCTTATTCTATGAGATTGTCTAGAGATCAAAGGTCAAGAAACGATCAGGCGCTATATATAATCTTCGTCATGTATTGCTGGGATGCTTATTTGAAGAAGAATACCTGTTTTCTTATTTCAGTCTTAACACAGCAGCCATATATATATATGCATGACAAGGCGAAGAGCGAAGTGCGAGAAGGGAAGAGATGATTCATTCAAGGACGCCTCAGGATCATCATGCATTGAAGCCAGTAGTAGTGGCGATAGCCCCTCAAGTTTCATGCCTTCCATACCCCTCAATCCAAGTTCTCGACACGATTGGGAAGAAAGGATAGGTCAGAACAGGGACCATGGACCTTCATATGCCATAACGTGTTGTCTTAATAGTTTTCTTTTCTTATCCTTCGGCCTAACTCTGTGATAATGGCTTGCCGTTTCGTAACTCTGATGGCAATTCTCACATCATCTCATCTACGAAGTCCCTCGGGCATGATGCACGCCTTGCATCCCGAGATAGATCACCGCAACTTGTTGGGTTTACACAACTCAACCCAACAACGCCGTTGAGCGCTTCTACCTCTCGGAGTTACGCCGTCTAGTGATTTGCCTGGTCCGGGGATACCGCTGGCCATATTCCCATTGCAGAATGTACATGGATGTCTTGGTTACACAAGCATCGACAGAGTGACTCTATCTTAAGCGAGGTGAGAAAAGAAGAGATGAGACAACATATAAAAAGAAAACATAGAGTCCTATGTGTCATCATCCATCAAGGATTCATGCCGGAGAAACTCCACGGCTTTCTTACTGCTGGGAAGAATTGTTCATTGTTCAATCATAGTTACATCATAGTCGTTCGAGGCCTGAAATGGACCCTAGATGTATATGCACCGCTGAGGTAACTATCATGATTGGCGTATGCAGGTTAGCACTTTAGGTCTCAAGAGCAGGTTTCTTGCTTGCATATATTTTGTGAGAAAGTGTGACAGTCCATCTCGTTACAGAAGTTGAAGGGGGAAAAGCCACAACAAGGACCTTTTCCTCCTTCATCACCACCACATTACAGATTTCTCCTGTCACTCAATGCCGAGTAGAAAGACTTGCAAGGGAATAGGGCAGGGCTGCATAATCGTTCCTATGCCCTTAGGTTCGCCGACGTCGTTGGCGAGTATGACTCTTGGCAGAATAGTAATCTCACGACCCATAAATATAATATAATCAGTCCCAAACGTCTGACCACTTTTTCTTGGCCTTTTAGCTTATTTCCTCGCGTGTGAGTGCCGTGATGTCTTGGCAAGCCAGTATGCAGCCAAGTCCTGATATTTCCACTTCGCCGAACTTTTTAAGTCATAGTCTATGTGTCATAGGGTGTGGTAGTTGACGCGAACAATCACCTAAAATGTATGCTTAGTTTTCAAGTGCGACGTCACCCCTACAATTTATCACTTGAGGGAAACAAAGATATAAGCGTGTTGGATACCGCCGCCATGGATACGGGCATGAACCTCAGATGAGAACAGGGAGAGCCCTGTACGGGTTAGCTAACTCCCTTTCAAGGATGTTCACCGTTATACGATCTTATTTCTAGATATCTGTATCATACCGAAGGTCAATGCTTTTCACTCGGATGCAACGTAGCTTTCGTGTATAAGAGGCTATCTTGAAACTAAACTCACCATATCTCAAAACGCACTTGTTTAAACACGAAACCAAGCCACTGAACCTAACTGACCTTTAACTCTGTGAGGCTCTTTCTCTGGTCAAAGTCAAACCTGAAACATGAACCGGAAACATTCCCGATTTGCCAAGAACTGCATATCGCGCTACTGCGGATAATCGGCCTCTACGCTCCACCTGTCACCCAGGTCCCACGCGTAATTCGTTCCAATTATGGAGAAACAAATCCGCGCACTCGCTGACGTTTTGTGAATGGGGGCTTCAAGTCCCCCTTCTCATTTAACTCGGCCCGTGTTGACAGTCTGGGCGCTATTCCCAATTGGAGGACAATTATGTTCCGTAGAATACACAATGGAAAGGGTCTTTTCTGGAACCATAGAAACTCGGATACAACGGGTAATCGCTATGGAGTTTGGCTCAGCATTCAAGATTCGGGGAATATATAAGAATCTAGGGAGGACGGAAGAAGAAGAACAGTAGCACACAAGATCATCACATTCCTTTTGCCGGTCAAAGGTTACACTTTCACAAGTACATTCGTTTATTTCGTCACTCATTAGATATTTCTCTCTTCAACAATCAAAATGACCAAGCTCGGCTTCGCTCTCCTCGCTGCCCTGGCCGGCAGCGCCGTCGCTGTTCCTGCCCCAGCAGTGACCCAAGCCCCCGACGTCCACGCCTACTCCAAGCGCGCCACATCCTGCACCTTCTCCGGCTCCGACGGCGCCTCCAAGGCCAGCAAGTCCCAAGCCGCCTGCGCCACCATTGTCCTTAACAACGTTGCTGTCCCCAGCGGTGAGACTCTCGATCTCAGCAAGCTCAAGGACAACACCAAGGTCATCTTCAAGGGAACCACTACCTGGGGCTACAAGGAGTGGAAGGGACCTCTTATGAAGATCTCTGGAAACAAGATCACTGTTGAGGGCTCTGGTGCTGTTCTCAATGCTGGTGGTGAGCGATGGTGGGATGGAAAGGGAGGAAACAGTGGCATCGATAAGCCAAAGTTCTTCTCGGCTCATAAGCTCACTGACTCCAAGATCAACAATCTTTATGTCAAGAACACTCCTGTTCAGGCTGTTAGCATCAATGGTGTTAATGGTCTTACTATCAACCAGTTCACCCTTGATAACAAGGATGGTGACACCAAGGGCGGTCACAACACTGATGCCTTTGACATTGGTTCCTCCACTGGCGTTACTATCACTGGCGCCAAGGTTTACAACCAGGACGACTGTGTCGCTGTCAACTCCGGAAAGGTCAGTCATTCCTGAGCATGTCTGAGAATTACTTACTGACTTCAACAGAACATCATCTTCCAGAACGGTTACTGCCACGGCGGTCACGGCCTCTCCATCGGCAGTGTCGGCGGCCGCGATGACAACATCGTCGACAACGTGCAGTTCCTCAACTCAGAGGTCACCAACTCCGCCAACGGCATCCGCGTCAAGACCATGAAGAACACAACCGGCAAGGTCAACAAGGTCACCTACTCCGACATCACCCTCTCCAAGATCACCAAGTACGGCATCCTCATTGAGCAGAACTACGACGGCGGTGATCTCCACGGCGAGCCCACCAGCGGTCTTCCCATCACTGGCCTCACCCTTAAGAACATCAAGGGTAAGAACGGTGTTGCGTCCAGCGGCAAGAATGCTGCTATTGTCTGCGGAAGCTCTGGTTGCAAGGACTGGACTTGGCAGAATGTTCAGGTCACTGGTGGTAAGAAGTATGATAGCTGCAAGAACGTTCCCAGCGTCGCTTCTTGCTAAATCATGACTTCTTGACCCTTAGGTCGACTGGCTTTCGTCAGCTCATTCCGTGTATGAGTTTGGTCTCGAAAGCTTGGGAAGCTTTCTAATTCTCAACCGACATCGGCAATTTGTAGCCCGATGGTGTTGACACTTGATCTTTGTGTACATATAATAGCATTAAACCTTTGAACAATCTATCCGTTGACTATGATCTGTAGCACTTTGCTCTAAAACGCCTTGTGAAGCCGGAAAAGAGAGAGTAAAACAGTGTAACAGACAAGGCAAAGGTCCAGCCACATTTCTTGACTTCGACCAGCGTTCCGGTAGTAAAAGCTAGCCATTTGTCTGGACTGAGTCGATTGCTCTCTGGATTTCTGTATAACTTGTCGTGTCGATAGGAATTCTTGAGTCTGGCTGACAATAAGCCTGCCATAATAACTGCGCTCTGTTGCACCATTGGAAGTGCTCCAAGAACTCCTCACGGCTATAAACCTTCCTAATTCCATCCTCTCTCCTTCGCTGACTTTGGGGGATGCATCCTTTGCACGCGACTCCAGACTCGTTCTCGTCGGTTTGCGGATCCATGTAGGGCACCGCGCTTGCCACCATGTAATTGAAAGGGGCCAAGCGCTTCCATGAGCGGCGCTTCCCTGTGTCGAGATGTCTAACGCTATCGTATTCCACCAGATCTTGCCTCTGGCCTTTCAAGCCAACGCTCTCGCGCCAAACCCAGGGAGGGAGTGTTTCACCTTCAGCTAGCCACTGTGCGAGAGTGTCCAATTTCACGTATTGGCAGACTCTGAATGTGCCAGTGAGGCGGTTGTTTATTCGGCTGCCTCTCTCGACACAACTCTGGCAAATTCGTGACCAATCAGGGATGTTGATAAGCATGGCGAAATTCTCACAGTGGTCATACCACATTGTGGTGCGCTTTTCCCAGAAGTCAATGAGAAGCACACGGCGTGCATGTCTAGTCCCGAGTATTGCATGGTACAGAGGAAGGGCACATCTGATAATGCTCTTGTATATCAGGGATCTGCTTATAATCTTTCGCAATCGAAAGCTCGTTTGTCGAAGACTGAAGAGAGTCTGCACATCGCACCACGGAAGCATACGCCGAACGAACACGCGGGGCAGAAGATCGAAGAAACCGTTGGGGCGGGGAACTCGATTGCTGGAATTGGCGAACGGTTCCTTGAGCGAGTGGAGGACAGCAGTGGGATCTTTGTCTGGGTAGTGTATTGCGCCAGGAAGATATTCCACAGTGAAGCAGGAATAGCCGATAGCTTCAATGATGCGAGGGGCATCTTCAGCGTCGAATTCGAAGAGATCAACTGACTGCCATATTGGACGCAAGGGGTGGTCCATTCTGCTAGTGAGATGTTGAGATATTGAGGTGTTGTGACGGAGTTGAGATAAATAGTGATGATGAGATTGATGATGGTGGCAGGGAGAAAAATAAGCCACGGGAAGAGGAATAAGAAAGGCGTGCAGAGATGCAGGAAGGAAGAGATACAGCAAGTGAGCATTCGCAATCAAAGCAGGAAAGATGGTTATGATACTGTCCATAAAGTAGGCAACCACGGAAACAGGGAGAATCACACTAATTCATAAAAAGTGAAAAAACACAAACTCTATTGATCTAATTTTCTCTATAAATCGCCCGGCAGGATCTCCGTAATATTACTCTTCGCCAACTCCTTCGTCGCATCCAAAACCTCCACCATACGCTCCCTCGCCTTCACATTCTTCTCACTCTCCATATCAGCCATTCCCATATGCTCCAACGTCACACAGATCAACGACTCCATGAGCCGTTGCGCAAGTTCGCCTGCATAACCTTGTTCGTAAAATGCGGGTGTTTCATTGACTTCTAATAACCACGCTGTTCCCTTGGAATCGATCAAGAAGTCAATGGCAAAGAGCTCGAAGCACTTATCCAGAGGCGTGAATTTATCAGCCATGGTATGAGCGGCTGCACGAAGAAGCTCTCCTGAGATTTGGCAAGCTTGATCGAAGACATTTTTCTTCCAATCACCAGGAAGAACTTCATCTGCAATCTTCCAAAAGTCCCGCATGGATTCTTTGCTGGTGAACTCCTCTTCATCTTGCAGCGCAGTGTTTGTCAACGATGATTTGAGACTGGGGTTCTTCCAAGGAGGCTCATAATCGTCAAGAGCTAGTAAAGCTAGCATCTCGTTGAAGACATGAACTTTTAGACGTCCTACTGAGAGGACGTAAGCTCTGACGTGCCACTTCCGACCATCGATGGGCGGAATGTTGACGATGTATTGCTGTGCGACGAACTCTCGAAGGAGTGCAGATGGAATGCGCTCGTTTTCGTCGATGACCAAATCTTGTATCTTGCTCGTTCCGTTGATGGAGAGTTTTCCAGTTGCTGTAATGAGAGCGTCTAGTGAGTCAAGCCCAGGTGCTGACAGACTAGGCTTGAACCCCTCAGCGCTGTCGTCGCTCTCGAATTTGGTATCCGGCGTTTCTGCGTCTTCTTCGCTTTCTTCATCTTCTTCCGAGATATCAGCAGCGAGTTCAAGATTTCCCGCCAGTTCATCAATGGTGCTGAATATTCGAATGCCATGGCCACAGTCAATCATGGCAGGTTTCAGGATCCACCAATCTCTTTCCGACGCATCCTTTGCTTCGTTGTCCTCAAGCGAGTATAGAAGGGTCAGATCATCTGCCGCAGCCAGCGCATCTTCAACATACTCGCTATAGTCGAGCGATAACTTCACAGTCGCGGGACTGTGACCTTTGAGGACGCTTTCAGGTCTTTTTGTGATCCAGTAATCCACGACGCTTGCCATGTGATCTTTCCGAGCCAACGCATCGCTGTTAGGATACGCGTTAAGCAGTCCATGTTTCGCTCTGTTCAACACCGCGAAGTGATGATTGAGCTCCCAGCCATTTAGGAGCTGATACACAGTATCGGCATCCTCTGGAATATCGGTAAAACTGTCGTGACAGATGGCATCTGGTACATGTCGCTTGATGCATTCTCGGACATGACCATCAAGCCAAGGATTGGCGCTGTGAACGTAAACGTGCATTTTCGGCTTGGTTTCTCAGCGAGTGATGTAGCCTTCTTCTGGAGGGAGAGCAGCTTGACGGGGAATTGGCAGGCGAGTAAGTCTCGATTCCATAGAGTCGGTAACAATTATTTTGAGCACTATCATCAAGTACGTACTTGACAGACAGAAACCCCGGTACTCTGAACTCAAGCCAAGAGGTGACAGCCAGAGCCTTTTAAACCCCATGCTCACGGTACTGGTGAAGAAAATATTTTAACAATGATTGCCAAGACGATATTGGATGCTATTTACTAAGATGATCCACTGAATTAATTATTTTCTTGATGTTCTATTGGGCGTTGCGTTGATAAACGTAAGCAACATCATGAAGTTCATGATATTCTTCAAAATGCATGATGGTCGTCGCGCTCACCGTTTCTTGTCAGGGGTCATGCCAGGGCCCGAATCGTGATCACTGATCGCTTGGACATGCTTATCCTAGCCCATTTCTACGAAAAGAGCAATGTAAAACTTTTTTCTTGGGCGCTCATGAGTCGCTTGTCATGTTCTTGGTGACGTGATCTGAAAGGTTGAATCTTGGCGCTCATGTTTAGGTGTTTGTATTTTTCAGTCCTAAACGACTTCATTTCCCTCAACTATTGGTCTATAGAACGCTTCATATGCTAAATTATTATATGGCCTAATCGTTTTTGACAATATAGTCTAGTAAACCCACGATTTCGCAGGACATCGAGCTCGTCATAATATCCTCCAACTTCTCAACCCAACCCTTAACAAAGGATAATGTTCTATTCAACTCCAGTCATATTATTTCTAACTCTTTTTGATCTCTTATTTTATCTAATGCTTCAAAACATCTTCAAATGGGCTTCCCTTTCCCTGTCAATTGGAAATTGTCGTCGCATCGATGCCCGAAAGGTTGGCCTGCAACCATTTCTAGAGCCCGATAATCTGAACAAAGCCTCGTGATAGCTATCAAGATCTCCGGTATCCTCAGAATCGGAGCCTTCAGATCCATCATCTTCTTCCGAATCTATATCCAGAAATTGCTTCTCAACTCCAGTAGACGTCGTAGAAGCGTCGGCAACAAGGCAGGGCTGTCTAGACTTCAATATTCGGCTCACTTCGTCATCTCTCCTCCTTTCTTGAAAGGGTGACTCTCTTTGACTGGGAAGCTTAGAAAGCCAATTTTGCACTTTTCCTTGGGGCTTCTGTTGGCGGGGTTTCGGTACTTGGAATTGATCACTAACATCGCTCTCGAAGTAGCTTGCAGAGTTCCCTTGCGGTTTTGTCATTACGTATGACGTTGAGAACATGCGTAGTGTAGGCGCTACATCACTGTAGGGCGAGTCGATGAGACCAGGAGTTGTAGGCGTCCGCGATGAACCTAGCGAAAAGCTCCGCTTATGGTAAGGCTGAGAAGCATCGTCGGCGCTCTCGTGCAGTGTGAACAACTGCCGGTTGGAACCAGGCTCGATGGTGGTAACGATGTGAGGCAGTGGTTGCTTGGTACGCAAAGAAGATGTGCGACGAGGAAACTTTGGAGGTATTGACCTATCCTCGTTAGAAGGAGAATAAAAGTTCTGGCTTCTCATTTTGATGGTATAAAGAATGACGATGTTTATCGTGGAACGACTATGGGTTCTTCCACGGCTTTAAGTATCCGGATAGCGTTTCGGAATACCCGCTATAAATGATGTTCAAAAGCATATTACAGTATCTTGACCGCAATTACAGTTGGCACATTACGAAGCCCAGCGACTACTGCCGGGCTGAGCTAGCCTTAGTGAAACCACTTTTGCTGTCAAAGCGCAGATAGCGATTTGTTAAGGACATTTTAGCGCACCCTGATATGTCAATTGACGGTGCATGAACGCCGCTTAATAACTAGGCTCAACGCAAGTGCCCTCTCCATGATCTGTGAGTTGTCGCGGAAACGCCGTATTGTTTCACCCAAGTGATCAGATTCTAATATGAAGGAGCCCCCGAATGTCCATTGACCAGAGGATTTATGGACTTAGACGTTCTTCTGTTTTATTTTTTAACACTGAGGAACGATGGTCAAGTGTATGTATCTATAATTACCATGTTGCAATGGCCTATTCGATCCCCTCTCTACACAGAAACCCGAACTTCACAACGGATATATGAATAGTGCCATTCTCAGTGAGTGCTGCGTCGCATTGTTGTTTTGCTGAAACCCTCAAAGAGGGAATCCGGGGTAGTGTCGCATTCGCTTCCGGTTACACCCGTGAAACACGATATATAAAGTATATTGAATACTCAGCCGTCGTCTCCGGACGATCTCGTCGGCTTTGGCAGGGGAATCCTTGCCGGGGACACGAAGCCTCTTCCCTACGTCAACTTGCCCTGACATTCAAATGTCGAGTCAGAATCGGAGAATTGCGTAGTATGAAACAACTCGACTTGAGAAGGTTTATTACACGAGACGCGGAGTCGTAAGCAATTCAGAGCGATACTGGTGCTTGAGCCACGGAGTGTTAGCTGCCGAACCGTCATAAAGCACCCTGATCTACATGCCGATAGATTTCCCCTGCCGCGGCATACCCTTAATAATTGCCAAGGCTTGTTCTTGTGCCGAAGGGGGAGGCTACTAGATGACATCCCCGGGTGCACGGATCCAAGACTCACCATTCGTCATTTGGCACGGACGAAAGAGCTTCAGTAAGTAATGGCAGATGATTGGCTAGACTTTCCCTGCTAAAGAAGTTCTGGATGGTGGCTTGGTTCTAGACTGCTCGTTTGGTGTGCAGCGCTGGCTTATAGGGGAGAGCGCCAAAACAACAGGGCAAGCCAAGACTCAAGACTCAAAAGGTTCAGCCATGAGTACTAGATCCTTCGAATCAGCAACATGGCCACATTAGTATTTGTTTTATTCCGAGACATCTTATCTATTCTGAACGTTCTTCTAAGTAATACAAAGATAATTTCTTTCACACAAATAACAGTACAGTAGTGGTTGCTTTTGGATGCACAATACCTCGCTCTACTCAATGAGAACTTGAGGATGCTACCAGACTAATGCTTCGACGGGCTTCCTCCTCCAGGCCCCTGGGGTACTGTCGTCGCATCGATGGCCGAAATTTCCAGGCAGTCGTTGTAGTGAAAGCGGAAGACGAGTGGATCTGCAACAGGGCTAGATGGTATGCATCAAGGGTTGTTCTCGGGTCCATCGCGGCATGAATTTCAGGCTTTTCATAGACTGGACCTTCATCCATTACCTGATACTCTTCAGCTTCTATACGTGTAGGTTGGCTACCATCATAGCATGAGTTTAAAAAGTCAAGATAATGTAGAATACCCTTGGTTCCAGGTATATGCTCCCCTTGATGTTGAATATCTGCTTCTGAGGGGATTTTGTCTTCGGTGATTTCGTGTAGGGCCTAAAATTTCAGATTAGATGGACTCTTCGTGACGATTGGTAATATTGATAAGCCTACATCAACACACCTCACGTCCAGCCATGGGATATCAGGGAGCTCCGAGAGCCACCTGTGTACCTGTTGATTGAGGCTCTCGCAATTGTTCACAAAGGTACCAGTGATATCTTCTGGCAAGATTGATTGGATATGTTGATGGGACTTTGAAATGACGGAAGAAGGAGAACAGATATAAAGCTGTGACCTTTCGTCGCTGTCAAACGATTCATTGGAGTTTGGGTGATATGAGGAGGCTGATGACGTTTCCCATGAGAATCTTGGTCTTTCTAGGGTCTCCGAATCCTCCCGGATAGCTTCTTGTACAGTGAATGGTTGCAGGTCGAACTGAATGTCGTCGAGGGCGTCAAAAGTTCCTTTTATAGTCTGATCCATAGGAAAAGAGCCTGATTGGTAAGACATTCGGCCAAATGTCCGAGGAGTCTGAGGAAATGAGTCAAGAAAGGCCTGACTTGACATTGTTGAAAGCATTGGAGCGCTCAACTGATCGATGATGAACTGAACTTATTGTATTCTATAGCTCTTATCCTTGGTTTCTCATGGATAATAAATAACAACCTCTGGTGTTTTCGTGACATAATGATGCCCAACTACACGACCTGACTAGACGTATTTGCTATGGTCATAGCATCAATCCTACAGTATTTTGTTCCAGGCTAGCAATTCTGAAACATGTCGGAGATTGTTGACATTGAACTCACCTTCTGTTGACAACTTCCTTATATGTCATCTTGCAGCACGAGCTGTTCTGTTCTTGGAAATCGTCGCGAGATGGTAACCCCAACGGTTCACTCACTACCAGATAAGCGACAAAGAATCAGCTGATTGTTCGTACTAACTAACCCGCAAAGAACATGAGAAGTTCCAGACGATATAAAGCCACAAAGTTAATCACTTTCTTATTACCTGAAGTATTACTGCCTCACGGGATTTGAGACGTTTTTGCGTCATTAAATGGAGGGTTTAATTGGATATCAAAGTTGAGGTGGTATTCCGCTATGCCGTGATGAGAAGGTCGCGTGCCAAGCAATGGCCATAACTGTGCCGTGCGTTCAAACTCTATTTAGCCCAGCGTATTATAAAAGGCTAAACGTCCCGGGATCTACCCAGTTGCTTTAACCTTTGAAGCTCGTGCCATCGTTCTAGTAACTTCTTGATACAGTGAAGGGCTTCCTTGGCGCATGAAGGCTTTGCCCGCACGATGAGCAAGTTATCGACACAAAGTAGGAGACCGAAAGTCATATCATAACCAACCCATGAGCTCTATCTACACACTTACACCATTGGCTTCTTAATTACCTCTTCTGGCCACTGCCTAGTTTTAGGTCACTTCAGAAGAAATGAGACTGCATGAGACGAAGTGTTAGTCTCGTTGTTCAGTAAAGATAAAGTTAGTACAGCAGTAATGAAACAATTACAGCTTGGCTTTCTGGGGAAGCCTTACCTCGACTCACCGGAACTTCCGGCCCGTTCCGTAAATCACGACACTTTCGGTATCCTTTTAGGAATAACCATTGGATTACCCCGTACTAATCGGCTCATTCCGGATAATCGGGCAATGGCGCGTTTCCGTTTGATTACAATGAGCAAGTAAACGCACGCACATATTAACAGCTCAAAGAGTGATTAAGGAGAGTTGTCGTCCCGAGAAGTGATCAACATGGTCTGAAAATATTTACTTGTCAGGTTGTCATGACCTGACAATTGATCAATGCTGCAGTGCTTCGAGCGGCCTGTCTCGGCTTCATTACAGTGGGAATTTACTATCCTGATTATCCCCCATTAGCGGCAATTATGAGCTACAGTTATTGACAAGGAGCCTTGTTATAACCTTGGTAATAAACGAGAGCTGCATGTTGGTAGAACTCGATTGCATGTGATCGACAGCATGGGCCAAAGATGAGATCTATGTAGAATACCCACAGCGGCAGGGTTACTCAGGGGAATCGATCCGAGCGCTAATGAAGTGGAGGAAGTGGCAATGACCCAGGGCATGGAGTTTTATACGTCTTCCTGTATGATATAACATGATATCTGTTCAGAAAGCTAAGCAACCCTGAAACTTGAAGAGTCTCTGCAAGCATTAGCTCTTTTGATATACGATCTCCGTTCTGTTCCTGAATTCCAGCATCGATACAGTGTACATTCGGTTAGAAACACCCGATGACCTAGCCCAAGCTTCAACCTGTTTATCCCTCATCTCAGTCGCCTCCTCAATGACCTCACGCGTTTCAGTCGAGACAACTTGAGCGACTGCCTGCCAAGCATTGCCCAGATCAGACGCTCTTGTCTTGATTATAAACAGTATTATGGTGCTGCACAGAAATAGTAAGTGAACGATAACCAGGCTGAGAACTATAGCCAACACAGTCCATTGTACTGGGATGAACATCTCAACGGAGTTGGTGATGACTGGTTCCTGCAGATCAAACTCCGCCATGCTGTCATAGAAGATCATGCAGTGAAACCTCATGGCAAGGGCCTGTATGGCAAGCGCAGGATCGCCCGTCTCTCGCAATATGTCTTGGACTAGAGAGACATGTACAGCACGTGTGGCCCACCAACCAATCCAGTTCCCTCATAGAGATCCTTGTAGTCTGTCATCGCCAACCTCCTTGGCGTGAGTACCCCAACAGCGCTTGGGTAAAAGCAAAGTTTATATGGCTTACTCATGGACTTGGAGTAGGTCGTGTTATGCACTCCGACCTCAAGCTTCATAATCTGTCGATCCCGGTAGTCTTTGTGAGAAACTCCAATGCCGAGCTGTTGCTGTAGTTGCTCATTACTCTTCGAAATGCCGTTCCGTTGCCATTCGACTGTAGGCTCGGATGGAATAGTCATCCCAGTCACTAATTTCGTATAGCTCTGGTGCATTATCCGTGACAAAACACACTGAATGCTTCGGTACCATTCTTCAACGAAGTCTTGGTTCAACGACCCTCCTTCTTCATCCTCAACCCCCTTAATTGATCAATCTTATCCATGGCTTCGCCCTCATCAATCTCATCATTTAGTTCTAGGTGCCCAAATCCATGTAGCAGAATTGGGCTTGACTTGAGAAGCAATAAAGGAATGAAACTGAAGTTGCGGCCTGAAAAGGGATCTTCAAGTCCCAGATCTCCAGGCCGATTAGCGCGGTAATTATTGGCAAGCGAGAGTGGCAAGGTGCTTGTGTCGCTTTCATTCCATCTGGTTGGTAGTAGGGCTTGGAAAGCGAATTTGATCTTTGACCAATCTTTGAGAAACTCAGGGCCATTTTTCGTTGATTTGACATCGAGCTCGACTTGAAGGCCCGATTTACTTGCAGTAAGACCGAAATGAATCCTTGCAAGGCTGGGGCTGAAGCAGACTGTTCTGAAGTTACCCACTAGCCCAGGGCCAGATTAGTGCTCTAGCGTTGCTCGGGACTCTTCTTTCATGTATGGTAGGAGAGCGCGGTGTGTATTCCCTGCGTCGGCAATCTCAGCAGTCGAGGTGGCCTTGTCAGGCTTCATCTCGCCAAATCGCCAGTTCGCTGAAGGGCTGGATCTATAGTGCAGTACACCATTCGCGGAAAGGGTAGAGTTCGGTCCAAGTCCGATCGGGAGAAGTTTTGTTTGCATAGGCCTAGCGATATTGACATTCTTCAAATCTGTGAACAGTATAGTGGACGCAAAAGTCGAAGCCACGAGAATAATCGTTCCCGCAATGATGATCGAAGCGTGAGCGCACCGTATAGGTTGACACTGGCAACTCGTAGCAAAGCAGGAAGTATTGTGTAAGGACTTGGACTCAATGCTCGTTGGATTGAAACAGCAGCGATGTCGCGAAACCTGGTCCCAGTCGTCTCGAGCATCAGAGCAGCGACAGCCGCAGTTAGGAGACTGATGTGAAGTCCTATCGATACGCGTATGGCAGCAGATCATATGGTAATAACTCTAGCGGCCATGTCGTGAAAAACAATGGCCCTCCAAAAGTTTGCCGGCTCTCCACGATTTCGGGCTGTTTGTGCGCCCTTCCAAAGGAACACCAAAATAGCGCATGAAGCTAAGATGACGACAGTACCGGCGATAAGTATAGCAAGACTTAGCAGGCCTATCTTGTGCCACCAGCGACGTTTTGGGTAGTTTTTCATGGTAGTTGCGATTCAATAGAGACATTCTGCTCAAGAGGGGCCTTCGATACAGTTGGTTCGAATTCGGTATCTACGTGAGGCGGTGATGAGGGATCGGCCTCATGGAACGATTCGTAGCGATTAGGGAGCTGAGGAGTTATTTCTGTTAGTCTTATGCGTTGTTTTGGACTCGCTGGGGGCAAAGCAGTTATGTCTAAAGAGACAATAGCTTTGTACTGCGCCATGATGACTCTACCTGTGGCGGGAATAATCGAGAATGGAAACGATGGGAAATGGAATGTGTTGTATCCCTCATTTCCAATGCATCTTCATAACACCACTCCAGACGCGATGGTGGCCATATACCATTTATCTGATTAGACTGTCACTTTTAATTGGTAAACTGTCTACCACGCATAAACTCCTCCGGTCACTGATCACTTGTTCTTGGCAATCAGGCTGTGAAGGATTCTGCAGAGTTGCGTGGACGGGCCAACACAAAACTGTGTTCTGCGCCTTGTGACTTATCAGCCCACCAATATTCTTTCAGCTCATGCAAGAATATGTAGCTTGGAGGTTTATCGCCGTAATGGTGGATGGGACTGCACACAGCATGCTTCTCGCTGCAGCCTAAGTAAATTTTTAATTTAGTTAAGTGCGAAAAGCGAAGGATGGTCAGATTGAAGATATGGATGTTTTGGTGTCTGAGAGTGCACTGTCCCCCTCGTAGGCTCATGTCAGATCCTGGTGATCAATATAGAAACGCAATGACATTGAAACAGGATGCAGCAAAACAACTTTTCTGGTCTATTAATAGACATATCGAGCCTTATCACTCGTGTGAACTTTCGCTGAAATTTCAGGACAAGACCATCACATCCACGTATCTTATTGACCTGACAGAATCTCCTTCTCAATTGCCTCCCCCAACGTCTGCGTGCTTCCCTTACCCCCAATATCCGCCGTCTTAACTTCCGCTCCGGACTTCGCCAGTACATTCTCAATAGCCGTCATCATTCCCGCAGCAGCATCTGTGTACCCAAAGTGCGACAACATCATCTGCCCTGCCCAGATCATTCCAATAGGATTCGCAATTCCCTTGCCGTAGATATCCGGTGCACTTCCATGAACGGGCTCAAATAAGCTTGGAAAGTCGCCCGTTGGGTTGATGTTTGCTGATGGTGCAATTCCAATCGTTCCCGTGCATGCAGGGCCTAGGTCAGATAGGATATCACCAAAGAGGTTTGACCCAACAACGACATCGAAGATCTGAGGCCGTTGGACAAAGTGTGCCGTCAGAATATCGATGTGATACTTCTCAACCGCAACATCAGAGTAATTCTTACTCATCTCAGCCACGCGGCTGTCCCACCAAGGCATAGTAATGCTAATACCATTACTCTTCGTCGCACTCGTCAACTTCTTCCTCGGTCGACTTTGCGCGAGATCAAAGGCATAGCGAAGAACACGATCGACTCCAACACGTGTCATGACCGTATCTTGAATCACTGTCTCTCGCTCCGTTCCTTCAAACATGATTCCCCCGACGCTGGAGTACTCTCCTTCCGTGTTCTCACGCACGATCCAGAAGTCGATGTCGCCGGGTTTGCGACCTGCCAAGGGAGAGGGAATACCGGGCACGAGCCGGCAAGGCCGTAAGTTGATATACTGGTCGAATTCACGGCGGAATTTGAGAAGACTGCCCCAGAGACTGACGTTATCGGGAATTTGGTCAGGCATGCCAACTGCGCCAAAGTAGATGGCGTCAAAGTTCTGGAGAGTATCCTTCCAGTCATCCGGCATCATTTTGCCATGCTTTTCATAGTAGTCGCAGCTTGCGAAGTCGAATTCTTGAAATTCGAGAGAGAGGTTGAACTTCTTGGCTGCGGCTTTGAGACACCGGACGCCGTAGGGCATGACTTCTTTGCCGATGCCGTCGCCAGGGATAACGGCGATCTTGAGTGTTTTGGACATTCTGAAAGGCTTATGAAGTCAGATGCTGGATATCAAAGCTGACGGCTCGTCTTTGGGAGAGGATATTCTCTGACTTATTTCCTGAGAATTTGCAGTTCGTAAAGCGTTCAACTTATAGTTATATAGGTACATAGACGATACCGGCACACGGAAAAGCGGAGGATGAATCCCCACTTCTCTCCCGGCCCGGTCTTGCCGGGCCAAGCGGATAAAGAAATGTCCGCAGTCTCTTATCGGCGTAACGACCCCGATAAGGTCGGACTGATTGCCATTTGGCCGACTGCACGGATTCATGACTGTGCGACTGAATCTCAAAAACAACAGAGTAAATACCTCTAAGAACCGAATTACTATGCCATCGCTTCGTCAATCACTATTCTGGCCTCTTGTTCGGCGTGTTTGATCGTTATCATGCGGCAGATGGTTAGTCCGCTAGTGGTAAGCGGCCGAGGTTTGGCAGTGAGCCCGTGAAATTATGACGGCATAGTCACTCTCCGCACTTAATCATCACCAAAATACATTATTTAAGCAACTTGTCGACTAAAGGGCGTTCATGCCATATAAAACTGGTTAACAGCCCATACAATTCGAGTTCCTCAAGCTTTCCTTATGATACTATCACATACTAGCTTCTCAAAATGTTTGACAACTTCCAGCCCTTCGCCATCAAGACAAAGTCCAACCCGGCCATCACCATAAACGGCTTGAAAAGCGGCGAGCCATCATCTAAGCCCGCTCTTCTCCTCATTCATGGATTTCCCCAAACACTACACATCTGGCATCGTGTTGCTCCTCAGGTTCTCGACAAGTACACTGTCGTACTCATCGATATCCGAGGATATGGAAAGTCCTCCAAGCCTGATGATGTAGCTTCCTATGCAAAGAGCGCCATGGCCAGAGATTGTATCAATGTTATGGATGCTCTAGGTCACACTGGCTCTTTCTTTGTATGCGCTCATGATCGCGGTGCGAGGGTTGCGCATAAACTTGCTGTCGATTATCCTGATCGCATTCGCAAGTTCATACTGCTCGATATCTGTCCTACACTGGCGATGTACACAAAAACAGATTTCGACTTTGCCAAAGCATACTTCCATTGGTTCTTCTTGATTCAAAAGGAGCCTCTTCCTGAGATACTTATCACCGCGAAGCCTAGAGAGTTAGCAGAGATGTTCATGGGCGGTCGTCAAGGCGATGGATTATCCATCTTTGAGCCGGAGTGCTTTGAGATCTATGCCAAGAATTTGGAAGATCCTGCAACGGTTCATGCCATGTGCAATGATTATCGCGCGAGCGCGACAGTCGATCTGGAAGAAGCGCGTGAGGATCTGAAGCATGGCCGAAAGATTCAGAGCCCTTTGCTTGTCCTATGGGGAGAGCATGGAGTCATCGAGAAGTGTTTTGATGCTGTCAAGGAGTGGAAGGATGTTGCTGATCCTGGTGTACCGGTCGAAGGTCGAAGTGTTGAGTCGGGACACTATGTTCCTGAGCAGGCGCCTGATATTGTTGTCTCTGCGATTCTGGAGTTCCTCAATTGAACACTGTAAGAAACAAGATCGACAGTTATATAGATAAGACAATTCCAAGAAATTGAGTACTTATCTTCCATTCGCGACGCGTGTCGCGATCGAATTCGTAGAGACAGCAGCCGTCTACAAAAAAAGCCTTTCCGAAACGCGCTTTTTTTCTCAGTGGGCCAGGCGAAATATTATTTCTTTAACACCTAATAAGATGAGCGAATATTTAGATGCCAAAGAAGCATAAATCAAGCGAGTTTAGCTGGAGGTGACACAAAGCTAGCGTTGATGATCAGACGGAGGAGCAACGCGACATTAAGTAGCCAATATCTGAAGCCGTAGAGCCCCCGTGTTTCGGCAATCCATCTTTTGGGAAACGACGGCGTCGGGTTGGCCGATCAGCCAATTTGTCGTCACCAACAACGCTCAAAAACGTTATTTCTCCTCTTAGACAAGGGACAATAATATTAGGGGTAACGGTTGTAAACGCAAATTTTGCATTCCAGTGATTTTCCCAACGAAATTCATGGTATGGAGCAGTTTCACGATGGCACGCACCGCTTGGGAACCGGGCTTCGGGAAATAGAGCGGGAATAGAGAGCGTGCATCTTTTCCGTGTTCGGGAAGGCTTCAAGTTCCCTGCATACATAAACTCAAGGTTTGGGATGAGTTGCCCGTTGCTGCCGAGTCACGGGCTAGACATCGATGAAGAGAAAAGGCAAGCCAATTAGAAGGCCTGTCTAGGCTCTGACATTGAAGAGGCGTTACTCATTCTGGGAATGGCTTCGTTGCTGTCTTGAACAGTTTCTGTCTAGGGTAGTTTTGCCTTCACATTCAACATTAACAACATGCACGTATGGATTGAAGGAGAGAAGGATACTCTTTCAAGGTGATAAATTATAGTGATTGATTTCTACATCGATCGAGAAGTCTTTCTTCTTTTGACATCATTCACGTCACTGTGCGTGAAAGAAGAATGTTGATCATCGAAGGCACACAGCACGTTGATTACTCCGTTTTCAGCTTTGACGTCAAAATACATATCTCGATATGAGCTATCGATGAATTCACGATGATCCGAGATGCTTTCCCATCTTGGACTGGCCTATTCGATTGTCCAGATCGAGAATTGAAAAGCAATTACAGGTATAATATCAACAGGCATCTTTTTGATATCGCATCCCCGACGATCCTACGGCGATGGCGATATCCGCTAAACCTTCGAGAACAAGAATGGTCACTGATCCTGCAGCTCACCTATGCAGACAAGGGTTAGACGTATGCCAATCTCCTGCTAGAACGTCTTGTAATCGCCAACGGGGTGGATACGGTTGGCTGAGGATCCTCGCGAGACTACACACAGGCATGCCGCTAAACGGGATACATGCACCGGGGACGTCACGATTAGCGGACCGTTGGTGTGGTTTTTGTACACAGGGAGTACGGATACTGCTGCACCCAATCTAGGGCCCGCGTCGTGTCCCCGTGGTGCAAGGAACGGCCAAGACATGCGCGGGCAGGGCATACAGCTGAGGGATGGATCGCCGAGACGGAAGGCGTTTTCTGGGCGTCCAGGTAAAAGCCGTCTGGGCGTTCAGGGCAGAACGGCCGAGATGACGGGTATTCCGGAAGATGCCTTCTTGGTATTCGGAATATAACAGCTTGGCGCAGACTTGGCGAACGGTAAAAGCTGCCGTGATGGTGTCTAGAGCTGGACATGAGATAGTGGCGACAGACATCTCTCGCGACGATGTTCGGATCAGCTGGGAAAGTTGATATGCAAGAATCTAACGTTAGGTTTAAGCTTAGAGATAAGTCTAGAGCTGAACGATGGAAGCGCCAAAAAGGAATTATTCAAGAAACTAGTGATCTACAATTCTCTATACAGACACCGAATTGAAGACTCGGTTTACCAAAACGACATGGTCAGACAATCCTGAAGGTCTCATCCGTTCGCCGAGGGAGCGGGTATCATGCGTACGACAATCAAGGATGTCGCAACAACGAACATCTTCACGTGCATTAGACAAACGGGAATCGGAAATGTCAGGCCAAAAGAAACGAAAACGACACCCAAAGTGATAATAACCCTGGTCAAAAAAAAGTGGCGAGCAAAAGGACCCAACAAACAGACGTAGCGCGTACTTAGTGTCCGGGGTGCAATCTATCCAGTGAGATCTCTCCATTTCCCCATGTGGCCGTTTCAAATGGCTCTGCACGTTTCGCGCGGGGAGGATGGGATTCAACGGGGAGAAGGTCTAGATTTGGTAAGAGACAAGGACCATGATAAACTGCGTCTAACCAGGAAGAGAGACCGAACGGTGGAGTATTCGAAGCCCTCGGGTGAGGGGCCAGATTTTTACAGTTCAACGCTGTGAGAAGTGAATTGACTTGCTGAGAGTACGGTTGCCAAGACTCTCAAGCCGAGACGATGGATTTGAGTAAAACGGAGGATGTCCGTGTTACAAAACAGTACTGTGATACAATTACAGTGGGTAAGAGGGCTACGGAGGTTGTATTTTAATCTTGTTTTTTGCTTGAATTGGGGGAGATTTGTTGTTTGAGAACCAGCACGCATATGCACGTGCACATCCCATCTTCAATGCAACAACAACAATAAGCATACATTTGTGCTTGTGAATAAACTTACTTTCAAGCGTTTTCCCAACTCTAAAAAATCTCTGCAGGGTTTTCTTCGACCCACGATTTGAAAAGAGAGCACGCGACTCGCCTAGAAATCAGCTTCTAGCCAAGCAGTGTCACCGATCGCTTGGCCATCTCTTGTCCCGCAGATTGTGGCGTAGCCCCCATGTGCTTTTCGACGTGAAGAATGTGGCCAATAGAAATGAAGAATTGGGGTTGGAGATCTCGCACGTGGGGTTTTTGAGAGAGGTGATAGGGTTAATATGCTTAAATTCTTTAGTGCCCAGAATATATCCACTACACCCACTCCGACCGGATCCAAAAGCGGCAAACACTCACGATGGGTGTGGAGTGTGAAGCCACCGTGTAATCGGTAGCCAGATCGTCTCACCGAAGAGAAACACAACACGCAGTGCCTACAGCTTCTGGACCTCCCTCCTTCGGGAGGCGTGTGGGGGTGTACGCACGGAACTACTGTAAGCTTAGGGACCTTTGAGTTCTTAGCCTCTTTCTGCAGAAGTACAGGGGAGCTCAGAACCCATGGATAACATTTTTTTAATGTTTCGGTGGTACTGCAGAAACCTTTAAAGTCTCCCCTCCAGGACCCCGAACTCTGAATCTTGTCTTTCCTTGCTCGAGCATCCTCTTCCATCCCCTCCCCCTCCGTCTTCCATTACGAAGCAAGCTTCATACAGCTTAGCTACCTTTCTTTATTCCCCTTTGCACAAACAAGCCAGACCGTCACAATGGTTCTCGAGGCTTACACTTACGTCTTTGCCATTGGCAGTTGCTTCGCTCTGCTTGAGGCCTACAACAACGGTGCCAGTACGTAACCACTCATCAATTCATAACGCATTCACAGATAATTGACACTTCCATCACAGACGATGTCGCCAACGCTTGGGCTACCAGTGTCTCATCGCGCTCCGTCACCTACCGAGGAGCCATGGTGCTCTGCTGTATCTTCGAACTCCTCGGCGCCCTAGCAGTCGGCGCCCGAACCGCCTCGACAATCAAGAACGGCATCATCCCCATGGAGTCGTTCCGTGACAACGCCGGTGTCCAGCTCCTCGCCTTCGCCTGTGCCTCTGCTGGTGCTTCCATCTGGGTCATGTGGTGCACCAAGCACAACGCCCACGTCTCCTCCACATACTCGCTTATCTCGTCGCTCGCGGGTGTTGGTATCGCTACTGTTGGTGCTAGCAAGGTCGAGTGGGGTTGGAACGGTGGTCAGGGTCTCGGTGCTATCTTTGCTGGTCTTGGTATGGCTCCTGCTATTGCTGGTTGCTTTGCTGCCATCATCTTCTCTCTTGTCAAGTGGGTTGTCCACGTCCGAAAGAACCCTGTTCCTTGGGCTGTCTGGACTTCTCCCTTCTTCTTCCTCATCGCCGGTACCATCTGCACTCTCTCTATCGTCTACAAGGGATCTCCCCGTCTTGGACTTGCTGAGAAGCCTGCCTGGTACATCGCCTCCGTCACTCTCGGTGTCGGATTTGGTCTCTTCGTCCTCTCTGCCATATTCTTCGTCCCCTTCGTCCACGCCGTCGTCATCAAGAAGGACTACACTCTCCGCTGGTGGGATGCCATCCAGGGCCCCCTCCTGTTCAAGCGCCCCTCTCCTCCTGATGCCGAGAACGCTCGTGTCCCCAACTACGCTGTCGTTCAGCACGGTGCCGAGGAGGATGACGTCTCCGTCTCCCAGGAGTCCGAGGACCCCAACCCCAAAAAGATCAGCGACGATGAGATCACCCCCGCCGCTGCCCCCAGCTCCGAGACCAACGAGAAGCGACACCTCAACCTTTCCGAGTCTACCCAGGAGGATTACCAGAAGATGCTTAAGAAGGCTGAGGACCGCCACCACGCCAACCTCCGCAAGGGCAAGGGACCTCTCGGCTGGGCCATGCGCACTCTCCACGCCAACCCCATCGGTGCCGGTTCCATTCACGAGACTCACAACCTGATTGCCGTCGTCAAGCGTATCCCCGCTCAGATTGTCGTCGCTCTTATGTACGGTGCTCACTACGACATTCACACCGCTCAGATGGGTATTGAGGCTACTCCCGAGGGTCGCCGTATGGCCCGTGTCTACGAGCATGCTCCCAAGTACGCCAACGAGGTTGAGTACCTGTACTCTTTCGTCCAGATCATCACTGCCTGCACTGCTTCTTTCGCCCACGGTGCCAACGATGTCGGTAACGCTGTCGGTGTCTGGGCTGGTATGTACGCTGCTTGGCACTCTGGCAAGCCCGCCGAGAAGAAGGCCGAGGTTCCTCTCTGGCAGATTGGTATTGTCGCTGCCACCATTTGCATCGGTTTCATCACCTACGGTTACAACATCATGAAGGGTAAGTCTCAATCATATCGTCTCTTCTGAACAATTACTAACTCTCACTAGTTATGGGTAACAAGATCACCTACCACTCTCCCAGCCGTGGTTCCTCCATGGAGATGGGTGCTGCCATCACTGTCCTCGTCTTCTCTCAGTACAAGCTCCCCGTCTCTACCTCCATGTGTATCACCGGTGCCACTGTCGGTGTCGGTCTCTGCAACGGCAGCCTCAAGGCCGTCAACTGGAAGCGAGTCTTCCTCCTCGTCTTCTCCTGGATCATGACCATCCCCATCGCCGGTCTCATCGGTGGATGTCTCATGGGTCTCGCTCTCAACGCCCCTCACTTCTAAACAACTCATCACAACTTTTGATACCTTTGAGAGCTTGACGCTCTATCGTTCTTTTTGATTACATGCAACAATCATTTGGGGATCGGGATGAAAATAGAGGAGCGGGATTGCATAGAATACCGTTGTCAAAGCTGTTTATAGTACTTTATACCATTAATTGACGGAGATTACTCTCTTTTACATCACTTATCTCGCTCTCTGACTTTGATCATTTCAATGACTTCTGTGATCTATCTCTTAACTGTACTTAGACAGCATTCAATCCTCTGCTGCGCCGAATGATCCAGAAGAAAGTGGACCTTGTCGCATTGCCATGTACTCTTGCGTCACAAGACTTGCCAAGTCAGCCACTTACAAAGCGATACTGTACGTCGCCATAATCGTGCGATGAAACAGTCTTGATACGAAGTGAAACCACCGTCAACATCTTGGGCTACGTCGTTCAAACCCTGTAATTGGTGACTCTTGGCAGGAACCGTGGTGCAAGCTGAGGTCTTGGCAAGCCTTTGACATCTTGGCGTGCTGATGGCGTTTTCTATACACCCTCATTCACGTCAATCACTTGGCAACATCTTGGCGAATGGACTAATTTTCCGCACAGTCGTATCGTGATCAGCTATCGAAGCTTCCATGCGTTCTTCCATGACGGGGTTCGTGACAATCCCCCGCAGTAGTATCATGTATTCTGTAATCTGGCCGATGGCCCGATACCGAACCAATGGTGAATGGAGTACCGCAAGCGTAGTGTCGCATGAGGCGGAAATTGTGTAAAGTTACTTTCTCGTCCATGTCACCGACGGATATTACCTTCATGCAAGCGGAACAATGCAAGTCCGGTGATGTACGTGATATCCCAAGGCTATCAATACTATAGAACTTGGTCAGGTTTCAATGCATCAAGGAAGTTTGAGCTGAAGCCTGTAAGAAGAACTATTAAAGTGACTTTATCAAAGATCACGGGTAGGAAGTGATTATTTAAACGACTTTCTATTAACTTATGATTATTACTTCTATGCTAAGAAAGAAAACAGCGATGTATTATAGAAAAGCAAGAAACCAGAAACCAGAACACCTATATCAAGCTTTTTGCACTCTCTATTGGCACCACATCTGCACGGGGACAGAGACCTGATCCAAGACATCAAAGTCCATACCCCACTGCTTGAAGCTGACAACAATCATGTCAAAGCTCTCGAGCTCCTCCTTGGTCCAGTCCTCATCAGCCAATCGAGGAATTTCGGGAACAGCTGTCTGCTTGACCAGAGAGTCGGCGAAGTGGACATCCATGGAAAGCTTCTGAAGCTCCTTGGCGAGCTGGAGACCAGGAGAGTTGACGAGATGGTCCTGTCCTGCCTTAAAGCCCATACCGACAACGAGGATTCGCTTGCTGAGCTCGATGCCAGAGTCACGGCGCCGGAGCTTGCTGGTTCCGCGAAGCTCATCGACGATCTTCTTGGCCTGGGTGGCAGGGCGCTTGTTCATTTTGTCGGCGCAAGCCTCGAGGAGGGGGAACTCGCAGTTGGAGAGGAGGTAGTAGGGGTTAACAGGGATGCAGTGACCACCAACACCGAGACTGGGGGTGTAGGGCATGTAACCGAAGGGCTTAGTGGCAGCAGCGCGAGACACCTCGAAGGCGTCAATGCCAAGACCCTTGCAAGCGTCGGCCATCTCGTTGGCGTAGGCAATGCACATCATGCGCTGGCAGTTCTCGTAGAGCTTGCACATCTCAGCAACCTCAGGCTTGGAGACAGGGACAATGCTGTCGAAGACGCGACCATAGAGACGGACAATAGCGTCGAGAGATCCAGGGATGACATCATCAAGGCCAGAAACAACCTTGGGGATGGATCGCATGGGAGGCTCAACTCGGCCGGGGTCAATGCGCTAGTACATGTAAGTATAGGTCATGATACGATAGTGTAGATGGTTCGGCTTACCTCGGGAGACATTCCGGCGAAGAGACCCTTGGCCTTAGCAATGGGACCAAGAAGTTCGCGGGTGAGACCGACAGAGACAGAGCTCTCAATGACCACAGTGCAGCCAGGACGAGCCCACTGCTCAACACGGCGAAGGGCGGAGCGGAGATAAGACAGATCAATGGTTCTGTCAGAGCGAAGAAGGGTAGGAACAGAGATGAGGAAGTGGGTAGCCTTGCCAAGATCAGGCTCGTTGGAGGTGAAGGAGACGTTGGGTCGAGCACTGAACTCTCCCCTGAGGAACTCAAGACGGTCTTCAGAGATGTCGAAACCCATGATCTCGTACTTGGAAGAGAAAGAGTCGACAAGACCAGTACCAACGAAGCCAACGCCGATCACTGCGACAAGGGGAGTAGCTTCAGTGGGTGCCATGATAGGCTTGGTGGGTGAAGTCTTGGCTGCATGGTTCTTCTTGGTTTGGTGGGAGAGAACCTTGCTGCGAGGAGCAGGTCTCTGGACAAGATTGGCAACGATAGGCATTGTTGATGTAAGAGTGTGTGGGATAGTGAGACAGAAGATGTGATGGAGAGTGAGACAAGGAGGGGAGTGAAGAGTGTTCAAAGTACTCTGAAGAGATGATTGTGTTGATGATATGAGTGATGAGAAGTGAATTAGGCTGCTGGAAGCTGTGTTCTTATAGACTGTTAGTTGATACTGAAAACGCTTCTTGATCGAATTTTCGCTCCATCATCTCCATACTCAACCAAAAGCAGAAACTTTGAACAAATTTTCGATCAAAGCTATGGGTAGCCAGTCTAGATTCGGCAGCATTAGGAATAGTCGAATGGACTATCTGTCGACCCAAGTTCTTAGTCCAAGGCGTTGCAACCCTCCCTCGATGAATCTCGCCCCAAGAGGATGAAAAACCTCCGAATAGGGCAAAGTCAGCTTTTCGATCGATATACCTACTGCACAGCACAGACAAAGCGGCGGCTCCCGCAGCCACTGTGTGGGTTGAGCACTATGTAAGCAGCCATCGTGTTCGGAGCAAAAAGTGGCGATAGGGTGGAAATGTCCCGGCCGGCAAAGAGTGCTAGTAACCTCTAGCGCGCAAGCGAGGAATGCAATGCCAGGTAGACACCAATCCTATTACATGCCACTGACAATGGCAATAGCATTCCGGCACATTATGACATATTACAGTTATTTTAGAGTGAACGATTTACGTACGATCGACCTTGTCCTGGGGGATAAGTTGGATCGATCGAGGGCAGCATGCTTTGGAGATTCAACGCACAGACTCGCGCGCGAGCTAGACACGATTAAATGTAAATCAATTGGTGTCTATTCAGGTTTAAGTGATCAAAATCAAGGAAATAGTCGGGCGATACCATAAACAAGTGAGGGGTTGTGCAGCAGTGGCATTCGGGCCTGGGCATCCATGCCTCTTTTCCCTACGTGGCGCTGTATGTGGAGCCAGACCCTGAGATAACTCTAATTTCAACCCTCTTTCCAAGGTCCGCCAAGGTAAATCACCACTTAAGCAAAGGACCGATATTGGGCCTAACAAAAAAAAGACCGTTCTCATCGTTTCCCCTCCAAATGGCGTAATTAGGGTAAGCCACCTATCACATACCTGCCTAAACTTGACCTGTCACATACACTTTCACGTGCAGATGCAGGTGCAATGCATGGGCAACGGGGATCTGCGCCTTTGTTCCTGGGGAGGATGGGCACATGGCAGTCGTTTTCGGTAGGTCTTGGCTATGTGACCGTCAGGTCTGTCGTATGATGGAGGGTTCAGTTTTTCATGCCATGTGGTAGCGATGTGTTCTAGAGTTGACACTGAGTTTGAGAGGATGCTGCCAAGCATAGACTTGTCATGTTTCCTCAACCGAGGGGACTGTTTACCCGAGAAGGGGTCTTCAAGGGACCACTCGATTGCATGAATGCAGACTTTTCTTGACCATGGTAAATAATTGAAAATACTGTAGGAAGCTCTTACTGTCACCTAAACGGGATCCTCCCCGATTCTCATCGGTTGAACATATTCCGCCATTGACGTAGACACAGCCGTTCACTAACAAATAAACATACGTAGTTTACAGCACATATCAGAACTAAACCATACCATCTCTCGCCAACAAAAAACGCCATGTCTTTCACCCTGTCTCTGAATTTCAGCGAGGCGTGGCGGGGTGGCACACGGGACACCGGGACAGAACGCCCATTCCGGATATCGCAGGAATGCCAGTCTAAACAACCACTCCACCCGTTGACCATCCATGATGAAAGAAGCAATGATCAACGAAAACAGATTTGTCTCGACGTTGGTAGAATTGTTCCTGGAAGTTGCTCTCTTCAGTATTGATCTGCCCTCGCAAGAAAACTTGAGACGTTAAACCACTGTGCCAAAATTAACTGGTCTAAAGGCCTGCTAAGATATACTAAACTTACCTAAGTCTTTTTCGTCCCCAAGATACAGGTCCTATGTTTTTTTTTTTTGCCTCCCCTTGTCTGCTCATAATCTTTCAGTAAAAGAAACGTGTATGATGCATGGCCTGGCCGAAAACGAACCCAGGTGACTGGAATTCAACAGGGGCAAAGCCAGGGTTTGCATACTGCCAAGACCCTTTCCCTGCTGTCATGATGGGGGGACCCTGTTTGGATGATCTTTTTGCCTCGAGTGAGCTGTTGATTTGAAGGCCATGAATTGAATTCCTCCCCCCGTTTCTCCTTTGTTTCGTTCAGTTCTCTTCTTTACGCCTCTTTTCTTTTTTTAAACATGGCTTCTCTAAATACACGACCGAGAAGCGCCTTGTACTCCTTTGAGGCAAAGAAGGCTTACTTCGACAATGAGTTTGTCAATGATCTCAAGCAGGACAATGCCCTTCATGTTCCTGAGCGTCCCATCCACCGCTTGAGATCATGGCAGAACGCTTCGTTCTCTTCTACAGCTGAGACTGTTGTTGGTGATGATGAACTTGACCACCATCATCACCATCATCACCATCATCACCATCATCACAAGAAGGATGCCCCTTTCTTTACCCTCAATGTCATCTCCGAACAACCCCCTACACCACCCGCAGACCCTAAGATTCATGACGAACCCCTCTTCCCATCTCCTACAGAAAACCTCACTCCTCTCTTCAACCTCAAGACCATCCCGTCAAAAGTCTCACCATGCTCTTCGAGCGGTGACGACGGTGAGAGTGTCTGTCCTCTCGAGACAGACCCCAAGAAACTCAACCTTACTACCTCTGTCGCAGAGAAGTCAGTCGAGGCAGCACCAGTGCATGCAAATGACAGCATTGAGACATGCGGCTACCCCAAGATCGAAGACCCTGTCGATCCTGCTAGAATCCTATCACAAAGGGATCTACGCAACCAAAGGGTCGCCTTCATGGGGATCATCGTGCTTCTCAACATCTGCATGGCGATCACTGCCTTCTTTGGTAAGAAGAGCAAGCTGATCTTCGTCGTCATCTTGTTCGTCAAGAGCAAGGATTTCTTATCGGCGATCCTGTCTCCTACTGGGATGATGTACCGTGCTATCTATGAGAAGTTCTATCCACCCAAGCCTGTCAGCCGAAAATGGATCTTGTCGCTCATCCCTGCCTACTCTGAGAGTGAGGAGCAGATTGTCAAGACTATCTTCTCTCTTCGGGATAATGGTGTTGAGCCTCACAAGCAAGTCATGGTCGTCATCCTCGATGGCAAGCCTCGAGATGTTCGATCACACATGACAAGAATGGTCCGCGAGTTCCAACGCCCCTACGTCTCCCTCAAGTGGAAGAAGGGTGTTTTGAATGTCCTCGCCGGTTTCATGGAAGATGTCCCGGTCATTGTCATCGAGAAGGTCAAGAACGCCGGCAAGAAGGATTCTCTCATTCTCTGCCACGATCTCTTCAACTTTCCTCGCGAGAATTCACCTCTTTACACAAAGCTTCTACGAAAGGAGATGTGGGAAGAGATTCTCCCTGAGTTGACAAAGGGCGAGGACTTCAAGGGCTTTGACATGGTTTTCTGCACTGATGCCGACTCTACTATCTATAAGGGCGCTGTTGCTCTTCTGGCTAATGCTCTTGCTCGAGATGACAAGGCTATTGCTGCTTGTGGCCTTGTCTTGGTTGAGCTTGAGCCTGGATATGAGTGGTCCTTTTGGAATCTCTATCAACAATTTCAGGTATATTCCCCAAATTTTCCGACTGTGTCTTTGTCTAACATTTTTCAGTATACATTTGGACAATATGTCAGACGGCGAGCTGAAGGGTTCATTGGAAAAGTCACTTGTTTACCTGGTTGCATCACCATGATCGCAGTGAGACCAGAAATGGCCGGTGCTATTCGGAAATACGCCGAACCCGTTACCGGTGAACTAGTCATTAACCACCAAGTGCAATACCTGGTAAGTACACCCACTTTACTTAGTCTCCCCACACAAGCTAACCCAAATTCTTAGGGCACTGATAGACGACTCACCTACTCAATGCTTTCTCAGGGTGAACATCTTCGGACACTATTCGTCCCTGATGCCGTCAGTGAAACAGTTGCCCCCCAGTCACTCTTCCACTACCTAAGCCAAAGACGTCGATGGGGCTCCAATGCCTACTTCAACAATTACTTCTATTTGGCCGGCGAGAAGATGATCACCATCACTCGCATTGCTGCCTCCGTTGAAGTCATCCGTCTGAGCTTGGTTTACTACCGCATTCTCAACACAGCTTTGTTCATTGCAAGCTGTGTTCGTCATGTCTCTGCTCTCAAGCTTGTTCCGATGCTGGTAGTCGGCCAATTGCCCTCTCTCTGGTTCTTCTGTTCAATCCTTCTTGAACCTGAGCTACGAAAGCGAGGACACAAGCTTGCGATTGGATACTTGATCAACAAGTGTGTATCACCAGTCATGAGTGTCATCATCTTCACAAAGGTTGCCACCAACCTCGGAAGTCAAGTCTGGGGTGTATCCGGTGTTACTGCATCTTCTGCTCCCGTTGCTACAACTGCACCAGCGGAAGAAGAAGAAGGAACTAAGATCTTTGATGCAGATGAGCTATCTTCGGCTGAAAAGGGAGAAGCGCCTTTGTTGCAAAAGTCAGAAGAAGAGATTGCCAAACCAGAGCGTTGTCGCCTCAAGGATGAGCGAGCGGATGTAGACTGCTAGATTACTAGCGATAGACCACTAGACCTAAAAGTTAATTAGCATAATATTTAATGACAACCATGAATCAATCAAAATCAAACGATCATGATAGTGATCGACGCAACCGTGGCCGCCGTGATTCGCCTTCCATGAGTGCATGTCATGACCCCATACAGTGTCTACGTGTACCTCGGCAAAAGCTCGTTCATCGTTCAAGATTCCGAATACAGAAGCCCTGTTTCCTTGGCAACCTTTCTAAAACCGTTGATTCGCCTAGCACACTTCTTAGCGGTGTTGTCATAACGGGTTGTTGTTGCCATAGTTCGCCGAGATCCCACGTTTGCGGTTCGCCGCATGTCTTACATTCCAATTCCCCATTACACAACGGCGATTGTCACTAACCGTTAGTTCACCATGAATCAGGGATTTTTTTCAAATCAACCTGGATATTTAAGACAAGTGACATCACCGCTACAGCCCGTCCCGCGGGATGAAAGTCGCTTCCCACAGCCATATCCGGGCGCCATGCATTCCAGCCATGACACTAACGCAGGACAAAGTGAGACCCCTCACATAAGCGTAAGATTATACCTCCGTAGTGTGTGATCTGGTTAAATCACCGATGGCGATTATCCTTGGTTGTTAAACTTGATCTGTGGGTTCTAGATGTCACTCTTCATTCCAGTCACGCTTTGCCGAGTGCTGCCCCGTGTCGTGTTAGTCTGACGGTTTATATAACCCGTCGCTCCGGCACGAGTAGCAGCGCTGCTACTCCCCGCATAAAATATTACCTCTTTTGGAACTTTTCCGATGCCTCTTCCTCGACAGTGTTTCTCCCGCCGGACCATTTTCTCCGTCGTTGCCATTTTTATTATCGTTACTATCACTGTTACTTGCGCTACATACTTCATACTGGCTAAGAAAAAGCACCATGCGTTTGATTGGACGACAGTCATGAGTCCTCGTGGGGATGTGATTCCTGACTTTAGCTTTGCTGGGTATCATAATTCTGCTATCATACTGCCCAATATCACCGCTCCCAACATCACTGTATCTTTTAATAATAGCGTTGATGCGAGGCCAGCGATTCAAGCAGCTATTGATAGCATTGCTTCTTCAGGTGGTGGCTCTGTCATCCTGCCTGCTGGAAAATGGCCTATGACTGCAGGCCTGAACCTCTCCAGCAACGTTGTCGTCACCGGGTCTGCTGGTGGTAAGACTGTTCTGTCGCTGAGCGAGCGCCCTTCTGTGCCTGTTTTCACACTTGGTTCTACCAATACTGCCAAGCCTCGGTATGGGTTTAGGTCAAACATCACCAATGACTATGTTCCCATCGGCTCCTCTTCAGTTGAGGTCGTCAACAGCAGTGGTTTCGCAGTGGATCAACTAGTCTATGTCTCCAGAACGGCCACAGAATCGTGGATCAAGGCCAACGGCATGAGCAACCTGGTGCGAGACGACGCATCCCAGACCTGGATACCAGTTAGTACCTAACGCCTATTAAAACTCCGCATCTTCTAACTTGATCTAGGAGAACAAGAGGATGATGTCACCAAATCAAATCAGCGGTGTCTATGGTAACAACATCACCCTCAAGATACCCTTGACAGACAATCTTGACCTAGACTATATGCAACCAGAGCTCATTGTCTATACCCCTCCTGAAACCAACAGTGAGATGGGTATTCGGGATCTCTCCATTGAGGTACCCGACACTTGCTCTGGAGCACCACTCAGTGACAAGACATGCAACTCTGCTGCCGTCCGCTTCCCATCCTGGACAGTTGATAGCTGGGCTAGTGGTCTCACTCTCAAGGGCTTCAACAAGTTCTTCCAGATTGATCAGGACGCTTCTCGCATCACCATTCAGAACAGCACTATGAACCGAGATAAAGACATCTCAGGCAGTGCTCTTCCTTTTGACATCTTGATTCAAGGCTCACAAGTTCTTGTTCAAGACTGTGAGCAAGTTGGTATCCCATCTGCCCGTTGCTTCTCTGTTGCCACGGGATCATTGACTCCTGGTCCAAATGCTGTCCTTCGTCACAAGACAAAGTCTGACTCTCAGACTATATACCCGCATCAGAGATGGGCTCAGGGACTGTTAGTAGAAGATACCTCTGTAGCGACGTACTTCGTGAACCGCAATACCAAAGGTTCAGGTCACGGTTGGTCCATCAATGGCGGTGTTGGTTGGAACATAGACGGGCGTTGTGAGTTCGAGTCCCCACCTACTGGTATCAATTGGTGCATTGGGTGCGGAGAGAAGGGTGATGATCCAAAGGGAAATGCTACCTTGTTGGGGGCGGGGAAGCGAGTTGAACCACAAAGTCTTTTCCAGACGCAACTTGAGAATCGTGGTGTTTATAGGTATGATGGAGAGGAAGCTTAAAATGACAATTCGGTGGTAATGGGGACGGGATAGAGATATTAGGATGCAGGCTAAAAAGGATGACTTCTATCATAAGTGACAGACATACTTAGAGAAATACAACATAACCTAGAGATATCGAGGATACCCTAGAGGAGTTTAGGATAACTCGAAGAAAGTCAGGATAATTTGATCACCTGGCAGGATCTTTAACTATACTCTCGTCCCGTAGCTCAAGACTGTCACCAGAGCACATAATAAGCATACTTGAGTATTCAGTCTTGTCATTAATAGTAACTAGTTACTCTTGGTATCATCATACGTTAAATCACCAACACTTCCACCCGCAACCATCCCCATAGTCGTAGTCATCTAAGCATGAGAGACCTGAACTTGGTCCTTGGGATCAGTCATAGCCTGCTCAACAAAGACCTTGTGCCAGTGACCAGTGCAGAGGAGATAAGTGGTCTCCTTAACACCAGCCCAGTTCTCCCTAACAATATCCATAGTAGGTCGTGAGAAGACAAGATCAATCTCCTCAAGAGTCTTGTTCTTGGTCTCGGGCATGAAGAAGATCTGGTAGATCTCACCAATGAACGCAATACCGCCGTAGAAGCCCAGAGCAAGACCAGTCCTGCCCATAGCATTCTGCATAGAGGTAAAGTTGTAGGTGACAACGAAAGAGGCGAGGAAGAGAAGAGCATCGGAAGTAGTCATTCCGTAACTTCGAAGGTAAGTGGGGTAAACCTCGGAAGGAACAACCCAGGTCAGACAGGCGTAGGATCCGAAGAAGCCCATGTAGACGATGAGACCGGTGAGGTACAAACCCTCGACAGTCTGAAGCTGAGTCTTGACGTCGAACTGATAACTGACACCAATTAAGACCAGTCCAATAAAGAATCCGGGCAACATAGTGATGGCCCAGAAGCGTCGACCGAATCTCTCCATGAGGAAGATTGCGGGAATAGTGCCGAGAAGAAGAGAGCCGCCACCAACAAGCGACATGTAGTTAGACTCCTTCTTGTCGAAGCCGATTTGGTTCATAAGAACAGACATGTAGTACATAATAGCGTTAACACCAGTAAGCTGACCAAGAAGAATCATGATGTTGGCGTAGACAAGAGCGCGACGAGCACGGGGCTCAGTGAAGAAGTCCATCCAAGGGAAGCGATGGTTCTTAGCACCCTCGGCGACAGCATTCTCCTCCGAAAGGACAGAGGCACTCATGACGTAGAACTCTTCACGAGATTCACGGTCCTCAATACCACGAATGCGCTTCCAGACTTTGTAGGCATCGAGGTGGCGCTTCTGGTGGATGAGGAAACGGGGGGACTCGGGGAGGAAGAGCATGCCAAAGAACATGATGGTTGAGAAGAGGAGTGATGATCCGAGAATGTAGCGCCAGTTGCCGGGGACGTTGAGGAAGATGGCGCCGACAGCGTAGCCGAGGACTTCACCGAGGGCGATGTTGAATTGGTACAGAGAGACGAGGTTACCACGGATTCGGCGCTCGACGGTCTCGGCGACGTAGACGGGGACTGTACCACCTTCGAGACCGACACCGAGACCGAGAATGACTCGCGAGGAGACAATCATACCTGAATGGTCAGTATGGTGTTGATCATCACAGAGGCAGACGACTTACCAAAGTTGATCGAACCAGCCTCAAGGGCAGCACCAATAGTGTAAAGAATAATAGAGATAATAATAGCGCCCTTTCGACCAAAGTACTCGTTCGCAGGCGACAAAAGCAGCGCACCACCAACAGCACCAAGCGGCATACCAGAGTTAACAAGACTGTTCTCGTGCTCAGTAAGACCAAGGTCGTCAGGCAAGAACAAGTTCGCGCCGCTGATAAGAGACTGGTCAAGACCGGAGAGAAGACCACCCATGGAAGCAAAAGCAACCAGGAGCCAGGTGAAGTGCTTGGGGTTGGCAAATTGGACCTGGAAGAATCCCTTCTTCAGACCACCAGACTCATCGAGCTGGCGCTCCATGTCGTCAATGAGCTCGTCGATCTCACGACCGCCATGACGAGCTACTTCAAGGGCTTCGAATTCAGCTTTTTCGTGACCCATGGCTTTCTGGATCTCATCCTTCTCACGGTCGACCGTGGTGGTCGAGTTCTGTCGACTCTTGCCCATGATGAAGAATTGCAGTTAATAATGTAGTAGGGTAGAAGGGTTGTCAGTGACACCTGCAGACTGGGTGATATTGTCGCGGCAAACCCCAGGTTTTTATATGCAACCCACAATTCCACAAGTCTGGAGAGGCTTTATGTCTGTAGTCTGTTTCGCCATGGGGCACCGCAAAATGCAACGACCAAAGTTATGGGGAATATGCGGAGCGTTTCGTTCATGGCCCATGACGGTAGCACCGAAAGATTCGCCGCTCGTTCTCCATCAGAAGATGCCGTCTGAGCCGATAATGGGGTGGAGTTCCAACGCGTCTACGAGGTAGGATTGAACATTTAGAGCGGGATCACCGCGCGATTATCACCAGTGACATGATGCTTACTCGGATGATCTCTTCTCCAACAGGTTCATCGAACCATCCATCATTGCCGAGAAGCCATTAAAGGGTAGCATTGAATGTGTCGGTCCGGTGGGTAGACCAATGAGTCGCGTAAGCGGTCATATTGGGATGTCCACTCTTTCAACTCCCAGGAGGGATCGACACGAGACTAACCGCGGATGAATGATGTTCCTTTTCTAGAAATGTTCTACGGCAAGCCTTTTACGTCACGGGAGCGGTTGACGGTCGCCCTGTTTCTCCCCACTTGGGAAACAAGCCACCCCGTAATGAAGGCCCAATGTTAGAACGTTAGTATGAAGAAGCTGGAACAAATACTCCCAGCGTGGCATGAGGATTTGAGAAGTGTCAGGAGATGGAAACAGAAGGCATAATGCAGTGCCAAGTCGGACAGGCTTGCTATTCCCATGCCAAGATGGGATCTCGTGGTAGACTAGACTGATTGTATGAAAGCGGCCGCTGAAGCGAGCACTAGAGCCATTGCGATCTCGCCATGATTCAGCCGCATCTCTTGGCTGTAAATCAGCAAGGCGATGATGGTTCACTGTTGGAGAGCTACCCTACGCTTGACCAATGTATCTCATGTTTTGCTTCATTTGACAGCTTACGAATCATCACAATGTAACACAACCGATGCGAATTAAACTTTCAATTCTCGATCTAGACCTCATGTCGTGAGATAATATGATTTGCTACCGGAGAATCGGCATCATCAACAGCAGTCGCGTAAAATACCGCGCCCAACATCCCCCCATCCAATTGCACCACAAACCCACAAATCAACCTTAACACTACCCCATGGCGAACAAGATGCGGAGACATGCTCATCTCCATGTCCAGGGTAATCAGCACAAAAATCTTGGATAACCGACTCCTTCTCGTTTCGACTGTCGGCCCGTTGCCTCAAGCAGATGACTCCAAAAACTCCACCATCTCCAACATGACGGAAAGAAACGGACCTGTATATAGCTTCGCAAGAGGGTACAGTAGCATGGTAGACACGCGATTTGGGTAGAACGAGGATATCACGGGGACGCTATGACCCCCGCGATTCTGGGTAAAGGGCCGAATTCCTCCCCAGAACAAAAACCCCAATTACCCAGTTTTTGTAATGGTAGGGATTATCAGGCAGACGTTTAAGAGAACTCAAAGTGGTGATCAACTTTGTACTCGATTGCCAGGAGAGAAATCGAGTCATGAACTTTGCGGATCCGCGTGAAATTCCTGCTTGGGCTCTGAAGAGTTGGGATTTATACCGCTTTAGGAATTAACGAGTATCCACTTGTAATCAGACCGGAGAAGAGCATTGATTCCTTTTTCCACGGCAGGAGAATGAAACGGTAGCAGAGAGAAAAATTTCAGTCAATAGTGGGGTCCTGTACGTTTCTATGCGACACTGGAAAAATCTTCCGATCCAGGGACTGGCATCTTGAGGTCATCGTGAGTTTGCGCCGCAAGCAGAGCCTCAAGTCTGGGCCTGCTAACCCAACCCACGAAACGAATTTAGCCATCTCATCCCGTCCGCCACCAAAATCTCATCTCTTCAGCCCTACCAGCTGTGCCTTCTTGGCCGAACTAAGCCCTCTTGGCTCTCGCCCTCGTATCCCTCACCCCAACGCCCAGAACAAACGCGATTCTGAGAACAGTGCAAATACCAGTGATGACGATACTAAACCAATCTTCCCAGCGCCAATCTGCAAGCGCCAAATTGCCAGAGATGCGCATGCCAATGTATATAGCCGTGAGCATGGTGAAGTCAGCTGGTAGAATGGCAAGCTGCACAATCTTCCAGATGTTGATGTCGTGCGTGTAGCGTAGTAGCCCGACGAGCAGGATGAGGAATGACGTGCCCATACCGCCGATCTGATAGATGAAACATCGGAAATGGTCGGTCGGTGGGTAATTTACGAAGAAGGCCTGCATGGCGAGATCGTGATCGATAAAGTTGCCATACATCCCGACAAGAGTCAGGATGGGGTCGACCCAGAGGAACCAGAAGCTGTAGACTGGGTGGATTTTATCTGTGATGGCCATTTTGATGATGTTACCGCGATGCGACAAAATGTTACAGAATTAAAGCAATGGTAATGACCGCCCTTTTGAGGTTCTTATAGTTATTGAGAAACATGTCAGCAATGTCAGCGCAGTAAGCTTATCCCCAACCCCGCGTCAGCATCACCAGAAATGACCATCATTGGCTTCCCTCCATTTTGCCAATCTTTTATAATTAGCACTCGAGGGCAGAATAAGCATAATTCGTGCGATGCGGTGATTATCCAAACTTGGCAATTGCTGGAATTTTAAGGGGAGATCGCTGCACGGGACTTCGTAGAATTGGAGAAGATGTTAGATAACGATCTTACAATAACAGAGCTTGGTGTGCATAATGGGCTACGTGTGTTAAGGTAACTCAACCAATCTTGTCAGATGCGACGGGTTTCCATTTCATCATACATGTGTGCACTGGGTTAAAAAAAAAAAAAAAAAAAAAAAAAACCCGATATTTAGCAACACATAATTTCTATCTTCGCATATACATCTATTTATGTATTTCTATGAGCTCTCTGGTTTTGAATCAGCAAATTCATGTGGCGTTACGTTTAGTCAATATGATAACGCTCTTCATATGTATTATCATCAGCCAGTCCCCAGCCAGTCCCTTCGTGGCTGATGAACCAGGCTTCAGGGAGCGTGAGAACTTCTGACCTTACGGTAAGGTGCCAAAAACACCCAGTCTAGGATCTTCTAAATCTATACTAAGTCTATAGTAAATTTACCTAAGTCTTTTTGTCATTTAGGATAGATATCTTAAGTTTTCTTGGCTTCCTAGCCAGCGATGCCAACCTTATTTTGATGGCATAATGGAGATTTCTCCCACGACTACCATCGCTTATGCGTGCCTTGGCGTGATTAAGTAATTCGCTGTTTTGCTGTAAGACCAGTAATAGGTGAGTGGTTCAACTGTCTCCTCGCGCAAAATAATTTTAGGCTACGAGTTATACCTCGATGAGCTAACTCTGACCTCCGTCTTTCGTATAATTCCCTTGCTGCTCGAATTATCATCGTCTGTTTCATGATCTCGAGCTCGCGATGGAACACGTTGGGCCGATGCGTGAAATGTCCCTTTTCGGCCATTGATTGAGTCCAACCTGATGCCCTGACTAGAGCCCTGAAGGATGTTCTCGCTCTGCTATAATTAGTAAGTGCATACAGGTATTGATACGTAAAAGCGGGATAATTCAAGGTGTAACAAGGCAGATTGGGGGGACTCACTTCGCCCGTGTACTGATAGTTTCCCTCGTGAGAGGAGCCGTAGTAGAAGTTGAACAGCTTTCGGAGCGGTGGTAGAGAACATGCGATGATTCCGAGACAGCACTCGACGTTGGAGGTGATACTGACGACGCCGAGATGATCTGGATAAGAACAAGGTCAGCAAGTGTACCCATGGACCAAGAAAAGGCTTAACGTAGCCAAACATACATGCGATCTCATTCGGATATTTCACCACGTCGTAGTACTTCAAATAAGGCATCCGGATACAGGTCGCAATACTAGCTGAAACGCCGAGACCGAGGATAGCAATGACGGATATCTTTCTCCGTCGAGACATTTGTAGTCCTGCTACAATAAAGAACGGAATGATCGCACATGCCCAATCGGTTGCCATCTGAATAGCGGAAACGATGTAGCTCACCGTCTGCAAGCTGATGACCTTTTGACATGTTCCCCTAACGTATTATGTTAGTTGATGGTATATATCACCCGGCGTCAACAAACTCACAAAGCCGGGTTCCACGTCGCATGAAATGGCTTGCAATTGGCAAACACGAATGCTAGAGCCAAAACCGTGACGATGATCATAACCGACATATTGACGCATATGGGAAAGACAACTCGCTTCCGACGATCGAGGCGTATACATGTGAAACCGATGGCGCACTTGATGATTGTCGACGAAGTAAAGTATAAAAGCTCCCAGTAGGTTTGGTACTCGGTGGCGCGAATAAGGTACATCGGATTCGGAATATTCGCATCGTGGGATCCGACTCCATAGCGCGCTGAAAGGAAGGCGAAAACGACGGCGGGTATTAAGAGTATCTTTGCCAAAGTTAGTCAATTCAAACCAGTGAAGTCGACGAATTCGGGAGCTTACAGTCGCAAGAACGGCTAAGTAATCTTCGAACCCGAGAAGTCGTGGCGATACTCCAGATAAACCCGCGCGAACATAGATTCGTAGACAAACGACAATAACACTTGTAATACCGAAGGCGACAGCGAAACCTTGAACAGCTGGTCCAAGATCCTTCGGTGACAGAGGCTCGAGGGCATCAGCGAGAGCTTGGATTTGCTCTCCCGTCATAGAGCCCGCCATCGTCAAATTACGAATACTAAAAGGCACTTGAACTGAACCTCAATCAAGCTATGTATTGAAAGGGGCGGGATCTCTTTATTGCCGTGCATGATGGATCTTCTCAACCCCGGCTACGCAATCGACAGCGGAAGCTACAGGGCCTCGTTGCCATGCCTAGCTAGGTGTCAATTCTTTCATCACTGTTGGTTGTAGACCCCATGTTTAGGTTACTTCTGGATCATGCACATGCGACGTTTTACCCCGTTAGTCCAGATCCGATCTAGCTCGGTTTCCAGCTGTTAGGGGTCTGATAGTGCCAAGATACTCATATCGCTTTTGTTTCGTGTTCCTGGCCCTCGATCGGAGTGATTTATGTGATGGGAGGGTCAAAGAAGCAATTTGTTGGCATTACAATACTACCTTGAAGATGGCGGGACACAATTAGCCGTGGTTCCTTGCCCCAAATCTATACGAGAATGCGAGCCATTATTCAGCCATGTGTCGGCATATCGTGCAAGTTATCACTGATAAAGGCCAGACCGGGAGACAAAGATACAACTGTTCTTGATTGCTTCTTGTCGTTCGTGCTCTTGATAGAGAGAGGTATACTATCTGCATCGCTTGGGGCAATATCGATCTGAAAGCCCATCCATTTCCTGAGGGCAACTTGTCAGAAAGCACAACAGGGCCCCCGGGAAACCTATTGGTCCCCTGCTCCGGGGAAACTATTCTTACCCCAAACCCTGGCCTTGGTCCAATTCTGAACCAGTGATAGCAGCGCAAACCTGGCTTAAAGTTTAAGCTACTGCAGGAGCATGATATGATGTCCAAGGATGAGTCCCCCTAAACGAATAATGACTCGTGCGTAATCAAATTAGTTCCCCTCTCAGACTCTTCTGTAAAGACTTTTTTAAAGACATCTCTTGGTTGGCACAGAGCGAAACTATATATGTAAACTAAGACATTGACAAAAGACAGCAGAACGAGGACTGTCGTTTTAGAAGAAGAGTACAGCTTCCAATGGAAGACATCCTGATGAAAATCCTTCATGTTTCATTTGTGCAGGCCCTGGCATGAGTGCCCACCTTGAGCACAACGTCGCGTAGGAACGGTTTGTCGACCAGGGATGATGCAGAAGCGACCTCCCAGGAACTCGATAATGTTGGTTACTTATCAGTTTCCGACAAGTCAGTGGCCGCCAGTCACCGCCCTCGCATCCAAGTTTCCTTCTTCAATCACTCCTCGGCATTTGACTTTTCTCTCGCTACAACTACCTCAACAATGGGACCTATTCTCGCATTTATAGCCATTCTGGGCTTGTATCTTGTCGGCAATGCAGTTTATTATGTCACGCTGCATCCACTAGCGAACATCCCCGGCCCCAAGATCTGCGGGATCACCCGTATTCCTTACTGGTTGGCTTCGCTCAAGGGCGAGGATGTGAAGTGGATGAAGAGATTGCACGACCGATATGGACCTGTTGTTCGCTTTGGGCCGACGGATGTGAGCTACACGGCTAGCGAGGCTTGGATTGATATCCATGGACCTAAAGTGACGGAGAAGGCACAGGAGTTCTCTGTGCAGCCTGTAAACGGTGAGAATTGAACATGCATCCCTTTGTGATTGTAGCTATGCTCATATGATTCTTGTTAGGCGTTCCAAGTATGCTTACTACCAATACTGAGAACCATACTCGCGTGCGACGGCTCTTTTCTCCAGCATTCTCAGAGCGCGCCCTGAAACAACAAGAACCCCTGTTCAAGAAATACACAGATCTTCTCATGTACAAAATCTCCGAGGTTGGAAATGACGGCGCCAAACCAATCGAGATGACGCAACTGCTCAACTTCACAACCTTTGACGTGATGGCCGAGTTATGCTTCGGACATCCTCTTAACCTCCTAGCACAGAACGAATATAGCCCTTGGGTGAGGTCCATCTTCGAATCACTCAAGATGTTACCGATTGCGTCTATGATCAACTACTACCCCATTCTGAACGCCATATTTACTCGCTTTGAACCAAAGTCAGTGACAGACCAGCGTGTCACGCACTGCAAGCACTCAGAAGATCGTGTAAACCACCGTTTGGAGAATGGTTCTGATCAGCCTGATGTTTGGAACTTGGTCATGTCGGCAAAGGAGGGCAAGGGACTTACGCTTAAGGAAATGCATTCTAATGCGGAACTTTTCATGCTTGCTGGATCTGAGACGACGGGTATGTATTTGAATCCACCATCTTGTGAACATCCGCCAAGGTGACTGACATGATGAAACTTTCTAGCTACACTACTGAGCGGTTGCATTTACAACCTGCTTACCTGCCCCGAGAAGATGAAGACACTCCTTGAAGAGATTCGCGGCAAATTCACGAGTACTGACAACCTTACGTTCGAACGTCTTGCCGAACTAAAGTACATGAATGCTTGCTTGAAGGAAGCCCTTCGTGTCTACCCCCCAGTCCCCATTGGAAGTCCACGAGTCGTTCTACCAGGTGGCCAGCAAATCCTGGGAAAGTATATACCACCAGAGACGCGTGTATCAGTCCACCATTACTCCACATACCACTCTGAATCAAACTTCAAGGACGCTGATACTTTCGTGCCGGAGAGATGGCTCAAGACGGACTCAAAGTATGCTGGAGACATGTGGGAAGCTCACCAACCTTTTGGATTTGGACCTCGGAACTGTCTTGGGCAGAATATGGCTATGCATGAGATGAGGCTCATATTGGCGACATTGCTATTCAAGTATGATCTTGAATTGTGTGAGGAGAGTAGGAATTGGGCGGAACAGAAGTCATTTGCGCTGTGGATCAAAACTCCGTTGATGATCCGGGCGAAACCTGTTGCTACACATACCAGGTTAAATATCTAGGCATCTAGAATAACAATCAACAATCATAGAATCTGCCACTGTAGTGTTTTCGCTCAATGGGCTCTATGATTTCCTGCTCCTCCACGCCAAACGCCAAATGGCCGATCTCACCGTCTGCATTTGTCGGAACATCTCCCCATCTCAATTTCATAGTCGCCATCAAATCCAATGGGTCTCCTCCGCGTTCCGATATCTCCAAGGGATGAACAGTGACCGTGCCAACCTTTCGTGTAGCATGACTCGAACTGATGGGGATGCAGTGGCACGCAGCCGAAATGACCTTGGAGTTGCTGCCTCCCAAAACCATCTGGCCTGGCAAATGGAACCTTGCCAGAATCATAGGACTCAGCGCGATGAAAACTGATATTGAGAAACCGATTAAAATGGCCACGGACGAGAATTGGAGACCGCGATCAACTTCCAGGATTTCATAAGGCATGATGGGGTTATAGACTAAGGAAAGTTGTCAGTAGACCGCTCCAAAAGCGTAAGGTCATTTTCCTGACGCAGTATAAATCACTTACATTCGTAATTACTTAAATAAAAGCAATTGGAGTACACCCAGTGCAGTATACTACTAACGGCGAGAAGTGGAATGGACCAGCGGTACGGGAGTTGCAGTCGATAGGTTGATCGTTGGCCACCCCTGGGGTTTGTCACTCTCAAAGCCTTGAAGCCAATCCCATAGCTAGCCCATTCAAGCTCGGCAAGCATTCGAGTTATCAGCCCATTCAATGCCATGTAGCATATAGATAGTAGGAGTTGAGGCGTGTTCGATATCATGGTAAGGCCAAGGAGTGATGCTGACTGCAGCCCAGAATCGTTGACGTCGGCGTTTTTCTGATGATGTGCGAATCGTGACTCTCCCCTGTACATCGACATGTTAGTCTTTTCAAGTCATAATTGAAGGATTGAGTGAAGACTTACAAAGACTGCGTCTGCAGTGCAGGTAAAAGGAGGAGTCCACCGAGAAGTAGTAGACTTCCGATAAGCATATAAGAGAGAATCCAAATACCTGGATTTACTGCATTGCCAGCTAAGACCTTTTGTTCCTTCCTCCAGAGTCGCGGACTGCTGAGTACCCTCTCTATATCAAGTTTCGTATCCAGGTCTCCAGCATCGAGTGTACACATTCCTTTTGTGCAAGTATCTGGCTTAGCGATGAAAGAGGAAATAGCGTCCCCAACAGTCATGAGAGGCTCTTCAGTACTCCAAGACCTAACCTTCAATGTATAAGCACATAAAAGACACTTGGAGATACACATGATGCAGACAATAAGAAGAAGGGGGTTCGCGATGCTCAGTCGACAGGGAGCATGGTAACTTTCAGAAAGGCAGTAGTCAACCTTCATCGTTTGAAATGCGGACTCGTACTTCGTTTCGTTCATGTATATGACTCCAGTGGCTGGATCGAGTTGCATATCAGAAGCTGGTACCGTATTGTTATTCGTAGAATTTGTGATGAGTGCCCGGGAATCTCTGAGCCGATGATAAGGTCTTGCAAACCAAAGTGAATTTAGTGCATCTTGATCGTCCCAGCCGTAAAGCCCTTTGCCTACATTGGCTCGAGTCCACTGAGAGCTAGGAGTGTTGTTCTGATTGCTCATGACCATAACAACATGCCGATGATATGGCATCGGTGCTTCAGGATCATTGTAGCGTTGTATACAGTCTTGAAATCCTAAGCGTTCCCAGGACTGTTCATCCAGGGAACTCCTGATACTCTTGACAGTCCTGTTGAATGGTTCCACGCTGTCTAGAGCGACAAGGAAGTTGGATGACCCAGTCACCGGCGGAACAGTAAATCTTGCAGCATCGAGAAAAGTCTCCGAAGCCATGACGACTACAAAGCCGTTCGTAGCCTTGGATTCAAGAACACAACCGTTGAAGACTAAATGGAGAGGGATGCTGGTAAGTGAGAAGAGCGCCCAAAGCAATACCCGGCGTTTCGAAAGGAAGCGAAAGTTATGAATAGAATGGACACCGATTTCGACCCAACGCTTTGAAGCATGAGCGCGATCGACATCCTGCCTGGTTGGAGCAACGAGGACTTGCATGAAGAAATTAGATGAGCCTAGAACGCCTGTTCCAATAACGTTGATGGCGAGATGGATCCATAGATTAGCACGTGAGGTTTTATCGCATGAACCGCTTAAGATGGCTGTTTCTCCAAATAGCGATGCACCGCCATCTTTGATGACATGCAGAGATATGATGAGTGCTGTAATAAGGAAGATCGTGAGGATTGAAGCGAGTATGGCAAGGTAAAGGGCAGTCTTTCTCCAGCCAGAGAGCTTGTTGATGGCATCCATGGAGTTTCAGATGTGAGGACATGTCGATTGCAGAAAATTCACAAAGGGAGAAACAAAGGAAAAAAGAACATCTCTCAAAAGCCATCTATGATTTGGCATCTCAAGATCCGGATTTTGGTGGCGTTCCAGCTGAGCTCTAGTCTGCCAGCCTCAGAGCCGTGACCCAATAGTGAAGACAGATTTTCGCCATCCAACTCAGAGCATCCAATTACAGGGAGGAATTTCTGAATCACTTATAAATGCCAAGTTTGCAAGGCAGACTTGAACGACAAAACACCAACATACACCCAGATCACTGGTTTTACCCCGCTGCTTACACAGTTTACTTTCCTGTTGACGGGTGCGATGGCGAGTGCGCCTTGAAATATCAATGAAGCAGCTTTTACTATAGATAAGGCTGGATATGGACTTTGAATAAAGTTTAAGTGCAAATTTGAACACGAGCGGCCAAATGATAGAGGCCTTCTGACTCATGGTCTGAATGCGCTCCATTGATATCCTCGACCAGAGGTACGGTACCAAGGCCAATTGTCTTCGCACTCTCCAGGTCGAGGAATCCGGAGATTCACCTTGTGTATGGTATTGCCGTGCTGATATGGGACGACGCCGGCAGGACTGAGAGCCGACGGGATGATTCTAATAGCGAAGTTGATAAAGAGTTTATGGCCCTTCCATGGACTGGCGATAAGTGACAAGGAGCTCGAAAGTACTAGAATGGAGAATTTGATTAGGGATGAAAGGCCTTGAGTTCCAAACCGTTGAGTCAAGAGATCATCGGACTATTGCCTGAGCGGGCAAGCCTTTGAAGGAGATGGAGGAATCATCAGATATCAATGTTCGCCAGAAAACAATCTGCATCCAAGAACTCCACGTTTCTATCTACTGACACTTTCGGATGCAAGATAACAGCTGAATAATTCCGCACTACCGTTGGCGCTATCGACTCGTTAGTCGGCGACTCGGATCCAGACTCTCGGGAAAGCTGTCACCATGGCGCTAGTGACTCAACTTGAGATTAAGGAACGGGGAAAAATTCCTGATATGCTTGGTCGGCACTAGAACTTGGAAGCAGAACATGTTTAGCGGTGACGCTCCATCCCGTGAATTGGATCATGATGCTCTGTGTCGTGAACAAGGGTAGAATACGTCGTCGAGATAGTCGAACTGCCGATAGTTTTTAATGACCATTCTCAAGTCTCAATGGAACAGACAAACCTGTCCTGGTGATAACCATTGACTAAGATGTTCGACCTACACGGTGCATTAGGAATGACCTTCTCCAACCTCAATGCTTATCCCATCATCAAACGATCGTGATGCTGACATTGACGTCAAATCTCAGGGTCCACCATCTAACATCAATCCAGGCACCAAAACACTAAACATCAATAGCCCAACTACCGGACCCAAGAGGCGCAGGCTGAACGTCTCAACGCGGATAACGCCACACTACACTATCGAAAGCCCTCGGCATCACCAATTCCGCAATAGGGGTCTAAACACCTACAATACAAAACACAATTCCTCATCTCACTTTTGTAAACTTTCCTTTGAAGCTTCAACCGTCCAACTCGGTCTGTCACTCATTCGTTATCGCTTTGGTTTACCCCTACGCTCATTATGCGCTCCTTCATCGCCGTCGCGGCTCTAGCCATTTCTGGCGCCGTCGCTGGTCCTTGTAAGCCTCGAACCACAGAGACTTCTGCATCTGTCGCTTCCGAGACTTCGTCTGCTGCTGTTGAGGCTACGACTCTTCCTGCACCTGCGGCCAATTCTATTATCACCAACACTTGCAATGGCGGTGGTCTGACAAGCCTTGATCCTTTCGTCGTTGATGGTCATGTCGTTCTCAACACTGAAGATGGTTATAATCCCGGTGGTGGAAGTACGGATAAGAGCTGTGCGCAGCTCAGTGCCCAGGCGTCCCCCGGCGGTCGAAAGCGTCAGAGTCTTGGAGACATTGCTGCGCTGAAGCAATTGCTCACTGGACTCAATGTTCGTACTCAGTACACCATTCAGTTCTTTTACCTGGCCTTCACTCCTCCCCGCGAAACAACCTCTTGTGTTCTTGAAGCTTTCATTGGATCTCAGAAGTTCTTCACCACTGGTATTTTCTCCAACGGTGCTAGTATTAGCTACAACGAAGTCTTGGTCTCTACATCTGCCCCTGCTACACAGGGTTTCTTGAACATTCAAACTACTTGCTCTTCTGGGGGTTCTGCTACGGTCCTTGTTGATTCTATCTTTATCTCTAACCAGGTTACTCCTGAGAACATTGGTGACTTTAGACTCGACTTTGGAGGCGGTGAGATCCGTGAGCCTGTTAACAGCCCTGCTACCACCCAGTCTGCTCCAACTACTCAGCGTGGCCCTGCTACTCAGACTCTTCCTGCAACCCAGGATGGACCTGCTACTCAGAACGGTCCTTCTACTGCCACCGATGCTCCTAACCAAGGTACTACCAGTGCCAATAACAACGCAAACACTGCTCAGCCTACCACTGTTCCCCAGAATGGTGCTACCACTGCCCCTCATAACCAAGGCACCGAATCTACTCGAGGTACCGTCGCCCCTACCGAGACTGGTATCAACGATGCCACAACTGCTGGTGGTGAGCCGAGCCAGTCAACATCCACTGCTCAGAACAATCAGCAGACCACTGGCACTATCCAGGCTAATGCCCAGTCAACTTCCGCCCCTGTCAACCCTGGCTTCCAGACCACCACCTCTGCTAACGGTGATGCCTCAACCGATGGCAACTTTGCTTCCACCACTACTCGTCCTGATATCCAGCCGGCCACTCCTACTCCCGTCGGCTTCCAGACCACCACTGCCTTCAACCCTGATTCTACCATCGGACCCATCAACAACGCCGAGCCTCCTCAAGATAACTGCGTCAGCACAAACTTGATCCCCAACGGTGACTTCGAGTCCGGTACCAGTGGCTGGCAGATCTCCGGGAACGCCGGCATCACCTACAACGGCCAGTTCGGTCCTCAAGCCCGTGCCAACAGCGGCAACCTCGCCATGTAGGTCCTCCCCCGATCCCCTTTCTATTACAAAACTAACTCCTCCCAGGGCTCTCCAATGGCCTCAAAAAGACGGTGTCAAAGCCGGTTTCAAGCGCACCATCACTGGTCTCATGCCCGGCCAGCAATACTATCTCGGCTACGGCCACCACACGGGCAACGGCGCCCATCTTCCCTACTACGAGTGTGACATCCTCGTCAAGTTCGACGGTGTCAACTTTGATGACTTTGATCCTTTCTTCGACCCTAATGCTTGGTGGCAGTACCGCAACCGCATGAACTTTGTCACGCCTACGCATTCTACAGTTGAACTTTCGTTTGTTCTTACTTGCAAGAACAACCCTGCTCCTTTTACTCTTCTTATGGATGATGTTTTCCTTTCTGCTTGTCAGAAATAGATGGTGCTTTGGAGGACGAGTTTGTTCATAGAGTAGACTTAATAGAGCCTTGATGATCTTCAATTCCGGGCATACGATTTGTATGCATCTGTACTGTATGATGATAATTGATGTATTCACTTCAGTCTTTGGTTACTTTTGTGTCCATTCCACTTCCACGCCAAGCTTCTTGAAGTGTTCTACCAACGTAGAAATGTCTTCTGTCTCAATTGTAATTGAGACAAGTTCGACTTTGTGAACCCGGTCCCGAATCAATTTCCATCTCGCATTCCCTTTACCATGAATCCTTTCAAGATCACGGGTCAGCGTTTCGAGCTCAAAGTGCTTCGGCTCTCCGACAATCCTCACAAGTCCCGGTTCTTCAGGTGCAGACATTATGGTAATTGATGTATGATAGTGTTGATTGGTGTTACTGCAAGCTCTTTGTGGCAGAGCTAGGAGTGTTATAAGTTCAATTGAGTCGCCTCATGAACAGCGCATGGCTGTTGTTTAAACACTTGAGCAGTGTTTATCAGGAACGGTGATTGCCTGTTACATCTTTAGGACCTGTGACACCTGAAATCGCCTTCAGACTTGATTCACGTCAGAAATTGAGTCATGATTGAACCCGAAACTGTGGACGTTTTTCGACAACAGAAACTTCACAATTGTGCTTTTGGAAGCCGACTTTTAGAACTCCCTCAGCACATCAAACTTTGCATCCGAGAATTTCTACACTTTCTCATAATAGCTTTGGGCGAGACGAACGCTTTCATATTCATATAAAAGTTTAATCTAGCTCCTTGGCTACGAACTCAGGCCACGTAGACGTCACCCCCAAATCTCCAAGCATTTCTCTCAAGCCAACCAGATCAACAGTTTCTGATGTAAATATGAGTAAGTCATCAACCCTGTGCCATTCTGCCTTGCCCTCCCCATAGATTATTTCCAAGGCAACGTCGAGGTAGTCAAGGCTGAAGATCTCAATCTTTGGTAAAAGATATGAATATCCGATGCAAGTGGTCATTGTGATAGCAAGTTATCTTGGTGATGATCTTTTAAGCGGTGTTTGGTGTTTGATGTTGATGGTTGGTCTTGTGCGACCTCAGAAGATTGGGTTGCTAGAGGGTGTTTTATTCTTTCGGGCGCTGCTTGCCGAATTGTGAATCGCTTCCTTGGAGCCTCGAGCTATGGATGTGAGAAGACTGGTGTAAAGTGAACGTGTGTAACAGTCTCGCTATTCGCTGCCGGGTCTGTCTCGTGGCGCGTCACGTCCCATATTGGCATAGATGTTATGGCGACATTTGTCGCGAGTCAATGTCTTTCGTTGCTGCGATGAAATGCTCAACTGCTGTCACAAAGCAGCTCTTACATCCTTTCACGGATCAAATCATCGTCAATCAGTCTATCCAATGAACATTAATAATGTCACTAAATGAAGCGGTCATTGATAGCGCGAAATAAACTCTATTATCGTCTATTTATCATACTAGACGTTTGTCGTACACTCTTTTCCATTAACCTTCTCAACATCCTACAAGCGGGACTTGGTGTCCTCCTCACGACCCTTCAGATTGGGGTGAGGCGCACGAACAGGTCGAGTAACAGCGTAGAAGGCAAAGCCCTGAGACTGAGTAGAGAACTGCGACATGTAAGTATCTGCCAACAAGGAGGGGAGGCGAATGGATACTGACCTTGACCTTGGAGCCAACATGGAAGAAAGCAAAGTCACCGGGAACAAGGTGGTGAGTGATACCAGTAGCCTCATCCTACAAATCATCAGTATCATCATCAACGATAAGCCGTATGAGGGAACATACCAAAACGTCGATCTGACCACTCAAGACATACTTGCTCTCCTCAAAGTCATAATGCGCAGGACGAGCAGGACCAGCCTCGATCTTGTAGAAGCCCGATGTGATGTGAGCGGGGGCATCGGTCTTTGTGCGGATGGTGTGAAAGTCAGCGACTGTGGCGTTCTCGCCTTGGGGCAGAGGGATGAATTCGTGGCCGGCGCCCTTGATGACGGTAAGAGGGACGAGTTTAGACATTTTGACGGTTTAGTGAAGTATGGAGAGTCTAGAAGGAAAAGGGGAGATATGAAAAGATAGGGACGGGGTTTTATACCTTGAGAGTTCAACGTGTAAGACACTTCGGTAACTGCCCCGATGCTTGGGTTCATTTGTGGGGAACGGATGTACTCCCGGTCTCCACTTCGGCGCGGAGGTGAAGTTGATGTCAACTTGAAGCTGGAATTGTTCTTCCATTTCTGTTAAGGTATTGCGGATAAACGACGGAAACATATAATTTATGTGATATCTTCGGTATATCTATTTAGAAATATTTGTTAATTATTCTCTTCATGCTCCTTTGTTGACATCGAATGCCGGCCGAATTAGCTCTCCGGGTCTGGGGTTAGCGTAGCCGCCCGGACGAGAGTCGGCATGTCTCCTCCACGTGATCGGAAAACTGCCATTACTGCCGGGAGGAGCTGAGCCTATCAATCACAGCAAAATCGGTTCATCTTATGAATGTCTTGAGCGGAGTATCCTACTCATCAAGTCCATTCTGGTTTCAGTGGCTGATGAGGCTCCGTTCAACACTACAAGTCGTTGATCAAGTTCGCTCAAGAGGCTCAAGCATAGTTGCAGCGCTGGAGACCTGCAGTTTTGTGGCCTCACCGACAGCAAATCCAATGGAAGGAATGAGAGCGTGAGTCTTTCTGATGGCAGGATAATCCCAGAATCTTTGTTTTCTACGTGCTCCAGTCAGAAACATCAGTGATTTCCCCGACAGTTACTGGTGCCAGCTGCCTGGGTCAACTACCTCAGGCGGAACAACGTCGGAACGAGATCTCGTACGAGCAATTATAAGTCTACCGACACTCTCATAACTGAGACACCACCAAAGCTCCTGTTGGACTGATAAATTTATCTCAATAGTGGCCCCGACCCTGATACTCCTTCTCCAAATCACCAAGAAACCCCTCCACCTTGTTCCCACTTACAGTAAGCTCTTCAGTGTCGAGCAAAATCCACATCATGCGTCCTGGCATGGTCTCATTCCCCGCGATGTTCTTCCACTTATGTGCAGTAGCCCTTTGGACGCACACACCTCCTTGACGCATGATACGCCTCTCCCCAGAGTCGAGAGTCAGTTCAAAGACTCCCTCGATGACGATCCCATAGTCAATAGTCAGGGCCCGATGAAATGGTGACTCCACGCCAGGGCCAAAGTCAATCATACGGGCAATGGATCCATTTCGGTAGTGGAAGGGAGGCTATGGGATGCATCAGTGAGGAGGCCTGTAACAGTTTTGAGTTGCTTACCTCCTCCTGCCTGGCTTTCACGACATCAACGTCTTCATTGAGATTGACGGGGGTTTCTCGAGTGGAGTAGATTATATTAGCTGCATCAATAGAATGCAAGGCTGACCCGAGATGCTCCACTAGTAATGACTTTTAACAAGGACAATATATGTCTTATAATTTCTGAGTTCGAGCACGATGCTGTGCATATAGCCTGTTACTCATTATACTGCTTAGTTGTCTGTTCACACTTTGTGTATGCCTTGGAGTGAGATCTTAGTAGATGGTACAGCTCACATACTCTACTTGATGTATCCTGGTTTAACACAACGTTGCCGATGATGAACGAAACTTCTCAGGACTTGGAGGCTTATCGATCGAGCTTGACACACCCTCGCTTTTTATCATAACTCCATATTACATCAAGACTTCTTGCCACAATCGCCGCGCCGTTCATTCTGTTTCTCTGATCTGAATCTACCTCACCTACCCCGTTCGCCTTATATTTCTTCTTCATCCACCTAACATGTCTTGAGATAGGCAGCAGTGAATCAACATGACAACTTCTAATCGATGCACCGAGTTTCCTGCCCCATGCCTTCAAAACCCGTTCCGCTACGTTACTGGCCATGATAGTAATGGTGAGCCAACATTCTTGCTAGTAAGGGCCATCTTTCTGATCAGAACTGTCAAAGTGCCCAACTAAGATGCTTCAAGACAGATCACGGTGATCATCGCGATATTATGCTAGACGGTGCTGGCGCTCAAAGCATCATGTACAGCAGCAACTGCAATTCAGTGGAACTTACAGGGGATGTCGACCTGGAATTTGCAAGATTGAACAGAGTTAGTCTCCACGATCTCGCATTGCTTGATGTCGCTAACTACAATCAGCCTTCTCTCCAGATCCCAAAAGGATGTGTCGTTCGCATGATAGACTTCGCACCCAGCGCTGAGTCCAATTTGCATCGTGCATTGACACTCGGGATTGTAACTGTCTGTGAGGGCGAAGTTGAGCTGAGTTTAAGTGAAGATAGAACAGGCAACCGGGTCCTTCGTCCCGGGGATGTTTGCAGCAAGCGTGGTGCTATGCATCGCTGGAGGAACAATCCAAGGAGAAGCCGGCTCGCATGCTCTTTGTTATGTTGGATGTTGAAACTATTTTTGTTAATCATAAAGCGCTGGAGTTTGATATGGGTCATCTTATGAAGGAGTATGCTGACTATAGGGAGGGCGAAGGCGGGCACACCTATTGTCTCAGCGGCAGAATGGTTCAAGAGCATTCCCTCGACTCTGTCAGCAGTGTTTGCTTCCATCGCAGATTCTAGTACCTTGCGCATCGCCATTATGCAGCTGATCAAGACGCGCTTTTCTAACCTGAAACTAATGCCTATAGATCAGATCAGCGAGGATAAGCCGTTATCTAGCTTTGGTGTTGATAGCATGATTGCGTCAGAGTTTCGCGCTTGGTTTTGGGCAGTTTTATGAATAGACATACCGTTTTAGACATCGTGAGCACCAAGACGTCTTTGGGTATTTTGGCAGAGTTGTAGAAGGAAAGCTTTAGCTAGAAGAGACATGTAATATATCATTTTAAGAATAGAAATGATGTATTCTTCAGCCTAAAACCATGATGCTCACTAGAACTACTAGGTTGATACTGTCTATTTTACCATCATAGCAGCCTCCAAAGGTGTGTATCCATCATTGACTCCGTCTATGATTGTCCCGAATGGATTCACCGCTTGAGCTCACGCATTGTCTTCAAGTTGGTGGACCTCCAAGGACCCAGTTAGAGGTGCTGACAAGCTGTTCGTAGCTAATTTGAAGTGATAGTAAGCATAGTTTTACGGAATTCTCACTAAAATTATTATCTTTGGCTCGTTTAATGATCATGAACTAGGTTAGTTTCTGGCCTGCACTACACTGTGTGACTGGGTGATTAGATGATGGCTGGTGACAGGGTTTGAATTGTTAGCGTGAGTGCTTGGGGTATCCTGTTGGTTTGATCGGTTGCCAGACAGGCTAAAATCATCAGGGAATGCGAAAACTAATCGCAGAATAATCCGCAACACAAAAGGCCACATTGAAGTCGCCATACGTAGCTAGTCTTTCGTTCATTCATCCTTCGAAATCACCAAAGAGATCTGGAGACAAACCGAGTGCGCCTGCCGATGCTACTTGTCATTTACCAAAGCGTTGCAGCGCCAACAAACATGCCACAAGTCGAGACAAAATTTATGCGGCCAATAAACAAGTAGGTATAAACCCATTCGCATGAAGGAAACGCGAAACCCAACAATTACCCCGAATTATCATTCGCTTGTCGTTGGGAGATATCCACCACGATGGTATGCTATGCTTATTCTGCAGCTATGCGCAGCAATTTCCCCGAAAAGGAAGCTGTACCTTGCTTATTTTAAAATTAGAAATCTGATATGATCGACAGCTGACGGCATAGCCGACTGACGCATGAGAGGCTATGGAAACAAGGTAAGCAGTGCCGATCGAGGGCTGTGCCGAGACGGTCTCGGGTATAAAAGCACGGGTATGAAACTAACTAAATTCAAAGCCTCTCGACAGGTTTCAAAGTAGTTCAATACCAACTCCATCATGATCACTCAAGGCCTTATCTGGCCTGTCCTCGGCCTTCTTCTCAACACTGCCACGGCCGGCACCATTCGCCAATCACCACTCAAACTCACCGTGAAACACGAGGGTACTCTCAGTCCTGCCATAAACGCCAACTTTCCAGACCCATCCATCATCCAAATCGAAGATGGATCATGGGTAGCTGTCGCAACCAACGGCGGTCCGCCAGACAACTATCGAAAACTCCAGGTCGCCACAGCCAAAGACCTGCTCGGAGAATGGACCCTGCAACAAGAAGATGCGCTTCCCGATAAGGGCTGGACAACAGGCGAAAATACATGGGCACCCGATATTCGACGCGTCGATAGCGGAGAGTACATCGTTTACCTGAGTCCTGAGATAGAAGCCGGTAGACATTGCATTGGTGTCGCGCGCTCAAAGAACGCTACGGGCCCTTATAAATATGATGAGAAACCTCTTGTCTGCGGCCCAGATAACCTCAAAGGCGCCATTGACGCCAGCGGCTTCAAAGATCCTGACAGCGGGAAAAACTATCTCATTTATAAAATCGAAGGCGATGCATCAGGCCCAACGGGCGGTACACCAATAATGCTCCAAGAAATCGAAGGCGATGGCGTCACTTTCATTGGAGAAGCCGTCAAGATCTTTGACCGCATTGGCAGTGAAGACGGCGTCTTAGTCGAAGCGCCAAACATCGTGCGCCTTGGCAACGGGAAATATGTCTTGTTCTTCAGCAGTCACGATTTTCGCGATCCGTTGTATAATGTCAAATACGCTTATGCGGATAAACTGTCGGGTCCTTATACACGTGCGGAAGAGCCTTTGATTGCGGCGCCGGATTTCGGACTTGATGCGCCTGGTGGTGCGACGAGTAATAACGCGGGAGATACGTTGGTTTTCCATGGATGGTGTCCTGATGATAAGAATATTCGGTGTATGTATAGTGTTGAGTATGAGTATGAGTGAGGGAATGAGACGTTGATTGATTTGTCTATTGAGTCCATAACCGGTTATCCGCCAAATAAAGTTTTGCCTTCAACTGCCCATACTTAATGCACATATGGGCCAGCAAAAAGACTATCTTCACAAGCCAATTGACATGCAAAAGATATAATCCAGCAAATTATCGACCACGCCAGGATTCGAACCTGGAATCTCTAGAGAATTCGGGAGCTGGAAACCGAAATCTAGCGCCTTAGCCATTAGGCCACGCGGCCGGAACCGTTGATGATTGGCTCGCTTCTGGCAGAGCTCAAGTTCTCAGCACGTCCTTGCGCGCGAGACGAGGAATAGGGTAGCTGAACTCGACGTGATAAGAGTCGGGTTTATAACTAATCTCGTCTGATCGTAACACGAGAGAACTGCTCTCATTTGAGTATTTGTTTATACTTGGAGTTGGGTACTTATTGAAATAATTAGGCCCAAGTTGCTTAGTATTCTGAATTCACCATTCTGCGTTATAATATCATAAAAGCATACGACTGAGTGAGAGCCTTGATCTGAAATGACTGCCCGTGAAACGAGTTTTATATGAATGACCAAATCTACGCAAAAGGCGAATAAAAGTCTCATGAACCTTCATACTGAACAGCAACAAGTATCCTTCTTCACTCCCATCCAGCTTCGCAGCAGTGGTTCCCCTGTTAAAGGCAGAGCCCCCTTCCCTACAACCATGTCCCGCTACAGTCTATTTAGCCTCCTGGAGCTTCAAGACCTTCTGCACACTCGGGCGCGCCAGCATGTTCTCAGCCCACTTCTTAACATGCGGGTAATCATCCTGATTAAATTCCTCGTTTGGAATTCGCGGCTCGGCTGTATGCTGCCACATAAAAAACGCGATATCCACGTACGAAAGCCGACCACCCAAGAACCAAACCTTTCCATCCGCATCAGGCTCCTGCTTAGCCAGATGTCCATCCAGCACACCGGTCACACGGTTGACCTCTTTAACATAGCGCTCCCGAGCTTCAGGAAGTTGCTGATAAATGATAAACCACATCGCCTGTCCATAGTAAGGTCCCTGGCCGGTCGTCTGGTAGAAGAGCCATTGACGAGCGTGGTAGGCCTCGGCTGTACCGGGAGTAAAGCTAAGCTTGTGATCCTTGTCGTAGGTCTCTGTGAGGTACTCGATGATAGCGCCCGACTCCCAGAGGGTGAGGTTTGTGTTTGGGTCTTGGATAGAGGGCAGCCGTCCGTTCGGGTTGATGGCGACATACTTCGGATTCTTGACGTCGGTGAGAGGGATGATCTCTGTCTCATAAGATACTCCCAACTCTTCGCAGAGGAGGATGACCTTTCCAGCATTGGGTCCATGAATTCCCAACACTTTGATTGGTTTAATTTCTGACATTGTGGTGGCGGTGTATTGCGTATCTAAAGCTAATGGTAGATGGAAAGTTTGTGAATGACTTGAGGTAGTAGGTGATGATGAAAGAACATATGAGGGAGGGTAGACGGACTTGGTTATTACGGACTTTTGGTCTGTTTAAATACACCAACGCCCATTCAAAGCACATTATTGACCGTGATTACTATGCTGTTTGGGAGTTGGCTAGATTCTATGGTAATCAGGAGCGCGGAAGTAACTGACAAATTCTGGCACAAAGTAGAGACAAATGTAATTAGTCAAGCTGCGATCGAGTTCCGGCCCTTCCCAAATATCTGGGCTTGTGATGATAATCCCTAATAAGCGTAGAAATATGCCTGCTTCCGCGGCACTGTTGGTTACGATGATTGGTGGGCTTACAAACAGTACCATTAAAACTGTCCCGGCTCCGAATCGCTTTACCAATTGACTATTTCCACTGCCTTCTTAATTTGTTGACTTGATATATACTATCAATAACTGCGCTTCTTGCCTCAATTCGAGAATAAGCAATTCTCGCACCAACAGACGGGTATGTGTTTCTCAACTTGGATATTAAATTGATAAAGCAGGTCTAAGCGCGCCATCATGCATGCCAACACGGTGACTCGAAAAGCATCCACAACTGTTACAACCGCGCATACCCAGTCTAATACACTGAATTAACCTTGCAAAAGTTCCAAGATGATCATACGAAATGACTTTAAAAATTCTCCTCCTTCACGAGGTCCTGCTCGTCTCCGAACAGTACATCCGATAGCCCGACTCTGAACCGAGGCAGTCCCACTCTCTCGGTTTTGGCGATCGGAGTCCGACTCGGCTGAAGTCGTTATTCTCGCAGGAAACTCAATCCCAGGCTGTCAAATGAAACGCGACTGAATAATATTATCAGTCACGACACTGGCCAAATACGAATATAAATACGGTCCCTGCTGTCTATCTTATGCCAAGAAGAAAATAATACTCATCAGACTCACATTACTATCATTCAGTCTTCAATTGACAATGTCTCGCGTCGCTTCACTATCACGACGTCATCTTCTCACCTCCCTTAGTCAACAACCCAAACGCTACTTCTCAGCTACCATGGCTCAATCCAAAGATACATGGTCTGCAGACCAATACGTCAAATTCCTCAAAGACCGTACTCGTCCTTCTACAGATCTTCTAGCTCGTGTTCCCAACACATCTCCCAAGCGCGTTGTGGACGTTGGCTGTGGCCCCGGCAACTCAACCGCCGTGTTAGCCGAACGATATCCCAATGCTCACGTCTCAGGTTTTGATTCGTCAGCTGACATGATCAACAAGGCGAAACAAGTTCTTCCTAACGTTTCGTTTGAGGTCGCTGATCTTTTAACCTACAAACCTGAAGAACCCGTTGACGTTCTTTTCTCCAATGCTGTTTTTCAATGGTTACCCAATGGGCAACGCATTGAGATTGTGAGAAAACTCCTTGAGCATGTCGCGCCTGGTGGAAGTCTCGCTTTCCAAGTCCCTTTCAACCTTCAAGAGCCAAGTCACGCTTTGATGCGAGAAACAGCGGATACATCCAACATGCCTTGGTCAGAGAAACTCAAAGCCGCCAACTACTCCCGTGACCAGTTTCCTTCACTAACTGAGATTTGGGATGGATTGAAGCATTTGTGCTCTGATCTCGATATTTGGCAGACGACTTATATGCATGTTATGGAGAACCATGAGGGTATTGTTGAGTGGGTCAAGGGGACTGGTCTTCGTCCTTATCTCGATCCGCTGTCGGAGTCTGAGCAAGAAGCGTTTATTGAGGCTTATTTAAGCAAGTTGAAGGAGGGCTATGCCGCGCAGAAGGATGGAAAAGTTCTTTTGCCGTTTCCTCGCTTGTTTGTTGTTGCGACAAAGGCGTAAATATGGACCCGAAGCATTGTTTATAGTATTGTAGGCAGTAAGAGAGAAACACTCTACAGAAAAAGAAGCAAGCCCAGCCTTGGAAATGTGTCTCATGATTGGTGACAGGCTTTGGCCGCATGATGGGCCAAGACGTATGCGTGGTAGCCGCTGTGGCTGTAGGACTTTTCATAATCGACAAAGCTTGGTCAGTAAGCAAGATCATGTTTCACATATTGCACATTTGCTTGTTATGGAATGCGGGCTTTAAAACGGAGAGGGTGCAACTAGGTAACGGTGGCGTCTGCAGGTTCTGGCTGCCTTGGTCTGCCTTGGGCACCTATGCGCTGCAACGCAGCTGACAAGAGCCTTGAGAGCTTGAAAATGATTCATTTGCCAAGAATTTATTTCCTCGGATGCTCTGTACATTAATTATCCCTTGGCTGGATTGCCGACGATGGATATATAGCATAGTAGGCCTTAGGGAATATGTCCAGTATCATCGAAAACGAGTGCAGTGTTGATAACCGAACTCTCTTCAAGACCACCAATGGGATGTTCGGAATGGGCTACCGGGTTGTCAAACCAGGAGATGTTGTCACTCTGCTATGGGGTGTCAAGGCACTCGTGATTCTGCGGCCAGGAGTTGGGGGAGGATTTACTTACCAGGATGATGCTTATGTGGATGGCATTATGTATGGGGAATTTTTACAGACTGGCCCGATTCCCGAAGACTTTTTCATTCATTGATGTCAGAATGGCGTATGGAAAGTGCATTAAACTTGACGCCTAAAGAGAAGGGGAAAAAGGAGTGTTCTAATGACGTTGCGTTGATCACTGCCAGATGGGAGAAGGATATCTAAGGGAATGACAAAAAGTCTATTGAAGATTGACTCTTCTCTGAGTTGTATTACTTTAATCGATATTCCATCGAATAGATATACCAAGAAGAAAGGAATAAAAAAGCTGTGTTCTTATATGCAATAGGGCTGATACAATAATGGTGAAATTTCCATAATGCAAATGAAATCAGGCAATTTGTGGGCCTGAATGGTCTTGGCAGTCCCGAGGATTTGAGACGGGAAGATAAGGCTGCACATGTTGCAGGAAGACAGAAAAGGAAAGAATTGATAACATTCTTATAGGTAGCGATACAAGTCGAGAAGTCTATATTCAGAAAGTAATACAATATATAGATTGAATGAAAAGCTGTTGATGGATAGGCCATAGAGACAAACCTCTATATAGTTGTCTCATTCACAGGCACAGGAAGCTGCCTCCCAAGTAAATATCGCCATCTCACTGCCTGGAGTACTATCGCCGAGGCGAGGCCTAAAGTCATTGTAGAAACGGACGTCGTCGTACTGGCGGTACCAGTCATACTTGGGCGCAGTGAATGAAAGGCCATTTCTGGTATCCGTGCTGCAGGAAAGCACACCAGAGCAGACGTCATTAGGGTCCTTTTGGCAGTAGAGGGCTTCAGCGCCATCTGGGTTGGGGTTGCTAGCAGGAGTGCCAAAGATGATATTGTTCGAGTTCCGGACAGCAGCAACGTAGCCACCTCGGGCGTAAGGGTCTTGGGTGATCAAGCGACCCGTTTCTGACAAGTACCACGTGTTGTGGATAAGGTAGGGGAATCCTCCGTTACCTGCTATGAGCGAGTCGGGATCGTTTGAGCTGTATTTCAGATACTGCCCATCAGTCCACTTGGGGCCGTTAATTCTGATCTTGAAGCACTTGCCCGACTTTTCAGATGGCGAGGAACATGCTCCGGATGTCCAGGAATTGTCCATACGTCCAGCGCCGATATATCTCCACTGATAAGGACTATCAGTGTAAACTTTACGTCTCCCCCTGGTCTGGCAACCGTTGTCGTGGCGGTGATGGTGGCTGTTCCAACACCAATCGTTGTAGTCACCGGCTGCGTCACTGTCTCGGTCCCAGTGGCGATCTGCTTGCAAGCAAATGAAATCTTCTTGTTGTCCCAGTTCTGTACCAGCCCCGGTGTAAAAACCACACGAGCAGCAAGCTGTTGTGTGGCTGTGGCGTCGCGCCTTTTCAATCCCGACTGAGTAAAAGTGGCGGCTTTGTCAAAGGTGGTGACGGTTCTTGCCTCTGATTGAGGCCAACCGGTCCGATCAAAATAGCTAGTTATGGTGAGGACAACATATTGTGCAGTAGGTGGAACCCAGCTGGTCACATATTCAGTAGTCGTGGTTGAACCGCTTGTTGATGTGGCAGTCGAGATAGAGGTGGTACGAGGCGGCCTGTAATCCAAATAAGATGTACAGAACTCGCCCGCAAACTCAGACAGCTCGGCAATATCCTCAGCCGTGGGTATCATATCAGGTGCCTCAAAACATTGATTGAACGCGCGACTGGAGCCACTATACAATGTATCGTAGACGCCATTACGAAGCTTCATCATACTCTTGGTAGACATGTAGGTGCTTACGGCAAGCTTGTTAGCCGAGCACTGGCCCTGAGGCTCGTCTGAGTAGCTCGACTGGATTGTAACAAGTGTCTGCGATGAGAGAGCTGGCTTAAGCCTGACTTGGTTGTAAATATCGATATCGAACTCGACACCCCAACGGACATAGGGGATGAGCGAGACTCCGCCAGAGGCAGTAAAAACAGGGTATGAATAGGTGACCTGGGGCTCCCAGCCTTTCTTAGACTGAAGGGTTGGTCCAACTCCGTTGGAGATATCCAAGTTGGCTTGAGCATTGAGTGAAAAGGAAGCACCCGCACTGGCAACGTTGACAGCAGATGCCGTCTTCCATTTGATGCCAAACTCATAAAGCACCTTGGACCTGATTGAATATGCTCCCTTTTCTTCGATCGTCTCCAGCGGCGCGGCTTCAAACACCCAGTTCCACTGAGACTCCCAAGCACTTACTGCTTCGAGGGCAACAATCATGTTTGCCTTGCCAACAACCTCGGGAGTAAGATTTGCAGACTTGATTTCGACCCGACCATCCACCAGCCAGACAACAATAGTACCGGTGAACTTGAGGCTGGTCAATTTCATACTACAGTCAAGACACCTCAGAGAGCTGCCATCGCCTGGTTGCGCAATCCATTCCGAAATAGTCGGAAAGTCTACAACCCACTCGTAATTCCAGGTATAGGTCCATTCCTCGTATTTGACAGTTGGGCCACAGCCACCAAACAGGCACACAAAGGCATCCCTGCTGTCCCACATATCCTTGCCCGAGCAGACAAGTTCATGAGCAGTTCCGACGTCGCCAAACACGCCGAGGAACTCCCCAAGCGCCTCGTTGCAAGCGTAGTCCCAGCCGTCCCGCTTGGCAAGGTAGTTGTCAAGCTTGCGAGCAGCTTGTGCAAAGCGACCATTGAGCCTACGGCTACCGAATGTGTCTCGACGAGATCGAAGGGCATGCGCCAGACCTCGTTTCTTACTGGGATTCGGGCACACGCCGCCTTCAGAGTCGGGATCGTTATTGGGTATCTTGCCTTCAGCCGATTTGACAAAATCATCCACGGGATCGAGTCCCATATCCAACAGTTGGGCAGCGAGAGCCTTTTGGTCCGAGGTATCATTAGGGTCGAATTTGCTGGGGTGCAACGCTTTGTCAGCGTCAGATTGAGCTGGCGCAGGAACATGAAGGTTTCTATTGTCGGGCGTGAGTTTGCTCATGACGAAGTCGAAAATTTCCTTGGCTGCGGGGGACAGATCATCAATCGAGGTTGGAAGTGGACCTGGGCCCTTTGTAGTAGTTGACGTGGTCGACGTCGGCGTGGCAGTGGCGGATACAGTAAGAGTCCAGCTTGTAATAGATGAAGTTTCTGTGGACATTTTTGACGAGGAAAGGTTTGACGTGGTTGGTTCAGGAGTGGTATTGGAAGTAGTCGACTCTGATGCAGAATGGGTGGACTCCAGCGCTGTAGACGTGGTTGATTCAGATGTAGTTGACTCCAGGGCTGTAGAAGTAGTTGAAGCTGATGTCAGAGATGATTCTGAAACAATAGATGATCCAGACATCAACGGAGAGGTTGACGTCAAAGTCTCCGAGCTGGTTGACTGGGTGCCCGACGATGTAGCCAATTCGGATTTTACCATAGACGATGACTCGGATGCGCTGGACACGGAAGCTTTAGTGCTCGTCCTGGCCTCGGTAGACAGAATGGTTGTCTTGGGCTCGGTAGAGGTAGGTGGATCCGAGGTATCGGCTTGGCTGGAGAATGCAGTCTCGGAAGTCGATTGCGTCTCGGTTGTGCTAGGCTTCGCCTGTGTTGATCCGCCAGAGATAGTGCTGCTCATCGTTGGTTGCGCCAGGGTGGCAGCTTTCCAGTCTATCTTGGCTCTGTCGAGATCGCCGAGGCCAATGGCACCCGACATGAGCATCTGATCGACCAGTATCTGGGCCGGGCTCTTTGCGGCGTTGACACATCTCAACTCGACCCTGAGGTCGGAACTGAGTGTTGTCAACGAAGGCATGCCAGAAATAGCGCGCCAATCGGCTACACCTTGAAAAGAAGCAGAGCTGAGAAACAGCTGATTACCATAGTACACATTGACTTTGCAGTCGTTGCCGTCTTCCACTTGTAAGACCTTATAGAAGAGCCGAAAAACGGGCCGGGCATGAGGAATGACGATGTGCTGCCAGATGCTAGTCGAACGATCCGTGTCGGTGGTGAGTTGTCGCTTTCTCGTTGGGTTACCACCATCAGGGAGGATACTCAATTCCACGCATCGGGTTTCCCCCGTGTCACTACCGATGTAGCCACCTTGGTTGAGCGCACGAGCTCGGATCTCGTGTTGGAAGCCGTAGATGTCCCCAGAGTCCTGGCCCGGAGCTCCAAGGTTTCCATTGACAATAAGGTTGTCTACGACAAGCGGCCTTTGGGTTGTGGTGGATGCTACTACTCCTGTAGTTGAATACTCGCTCGACGTTGCCCCGGATGCCGTTGTCTCAGGAAGGAGAGTACTCCGAGCAATATCATCTATAGGACGCCAATTAGTTATCATGGATTTGCCTAACGGGCCTTGTTTTCGGATCGGAAATATACCTGCAGACGCCGTCAACGTGTTTGAGACAGGGGGCTTAGACGAGGAGGGACGGCACTTGCTTGCGGCGGCGCCCGTCGCAAGCACTGACAGGAAGACAGAAAAAAGGACCATGACGGCTTTTTCCCTCAAATGGATGATGACAAAAGAATGATGGGGGCATAAATCACAGCTAGGGTTACAGAAAGGTGGACTGTATTGGGTTGTTGTAGTATTTGTTATTGACAGGAACGCTATGCCTAAAAGCGATAGAGTCAGACCCCTAATTCATCGCGGCGACATATAGGACGCTATTGTCAATGTTATTCTTTAAACCTAATGCTAAATAAGCTATTGTTAATAGTGCGTGGAACCAGCCCACGCCACGTGCTGTATTGCAATTTTACCTGTCCTTATCAGCTCGCCCCGCCCAGTCCAGACTCGAGCAAAGATTTTTAACCGGCAGAACTATTGACATTCTCGCCAATAACCTTGTTCTAGAATACTGTAATAGGAAGCTGCGAGGTCACGCTCGTGTACTATGATTATTGCAATGCGCGAAGTATCCATGCGTTTTACACGGAAAGACGAAATCAACAACTATTAAACAAAATAGGACTCGTGAAACGACTGTACAAACTCTTTCTTGGCCCTGGATATTACGGCTACTGTAACCACAATGAGGCTTCCATGATGCAAATCAGATCATGTAATTTGTCGTGTTTGGCAAAAGGTGGCTGACCCAAAATCTTGGCCTTGCCAATTATGTGAATAGCACCGGTGCAGGAAGGTATAAGAGGATACAGGTCATACAAATGGTGTCTAGCATGTGCGGGTTAGATTCCGCGAAGGCTTACAACACCGCCAGATCAAAGGTCAGCCCTACGATCTGCACTTGACCTTTCATTCTTCGCTCCATCTTGGCATTTGCGGAGAAGTTTTCACCATCAAAACGCCATCATGCCAGGTATTCCACGGACGAAGCGTTGCCAGCGGTAATGGATTGGCGTATTCGAGCGCTGGAAGAATGAAGTGAAGGATTATGAGTGGCTTAGTGATAAAATTGGCGACCTGAGAAGCAACGCTGCTCACATTCGGCCTATTTTCCTCCCTGTCAAAGAGGCGTTTGTGCAGATTGACAGGATGGCTGGGACGTCTCTAGTGGACTTGCTGGCCCCCATCCAAGTCGCTTTTGACATGTTCGAGCTCAACTTGGCGAAATGCACGGTGAAGGCCAATTAGTTGCGTGTCGAACAAGGTAAGATTGAATTGGCGGACCCTCTCTCTGCCTTAATCTTTCTTTTGCCAATTACTAATCCCTCGCCAGCACGGCCGAAACACCTCTCATCGTTTGTTAATTCTTCTGGCGCTCAATCGTGGTCAAGCGGTTCCAATTTTCCATCTGGTGGCATTGTCCAAAGAACTTCATTCGGGAGAGATGGTAACAGCACTGCAGCCCACGTGAAGAACGGTTCAACCAAGCCCAAGCAGAGGCGATTGACGAAGCCACGACATGGCTTCAGCATCAATCGTGACGCACACGAGAACCATTGGACAAACCTCTTTGAACTTACCAGATCACCCGTTGTTCTGATCCTAGCAGCAGCAATGCCACCAACCATCTACTCCACATCCTCTGCGCATCTCCCGACGCACTGCCTGCACTAGACAGCAACTTTTACTCAACGCTCAGTCAGTTTATCTCGTCACTCGCAGGATTATACGTTATCGTGAAACCACTTTTCAACAGAAATAAGAAGGATGAGATCAAGACGAGTTTTCCCAAGACCTTCTACACAATGCTCGCGTTATCATTGGTGACGAGTCTTACGAGCGCCGTCACATATGCTTGGAGCCCAGCGGCTAGTATACCGCTTGCATATGTATCTGGATTGACGCTTAATATTGCGACACTCTTGATCATTCAAGATTCGGGGAATCAGATTAAAGAGACTAATAGATATAATGAGGACTTGATATTTGCTGTCAATGAGTTGGAGATGGAACTGGCGGAGAATCGGGCTGTAAGATCGTAAAGAGCTTACGTTGAGGATGGATTGATGTTGGCGGGAGACGAAAGTATTTAGAATAAAGTTACTTAGTCTACTCGATTAGGCACTGAAGCATTGCTCCGTTTATCATTGACTGGAATAAGGAAGACGACTGTGAACGAGACTTGTATGTAGCAAGTGAGATATGCATCTATCGAAGTACGTCTGAATTTTCTGCACGTGCCACAGCCGGAGTTTGCCATTCCTCCCCGGCCAACACTACAATTCATCAACCACTCTCAAAGAACTGCATGGCAGACCGAGACGAAAGCAGTCCTGCCGTTGAGGCACACGGCTCAGATGAAGGCCCACCTTCAAAGAGACAAAGAGGCTTCATCGCCAGACAGGTAAGCATCCTACACTCTCATCAAGAATGAGATGACTCAAGCGTGATAGGCATGTGAATATTGTCGTCAGAAAAAGACAAGATGTGATGAAGATTTTCCATGTGGACTTTGTAAATCTCTTGGTATTCAATGCCGTTTCACTCAAAGAAAAGCAACACGGTACGTCTTTTAATCCACCAGTGAGGACCCAACACTAACAACATTAGAAATGAAGCTTCTATGGGAATGATTGTCAACATCCTCCGTCGCATCGAAGGTAAAATCGACGACTCAAGACCCCACGATCCTAACCCTACAGAACATCGCTCAATCGCCACCGTCTTACGACCCTTCAACCCCAGATCTCCTGCAAACTCAAGTGAAGTCCTCGGCGTTCCATCCTTTCTCCGCCACGAAACCATCGACTCACCAGCACCAAATGATCCCAATCCCGCTATCTCCTTTAGCGCACATCAAGTCCTATTCTGGCCCGCCATTCAATCAGCTCTTCCAGAATCTGTAAAGTTAATGTGTCAGATGCAAGGCGGTACCTACTCAACAAGCCTCGAATCTTCGCGGCCGAAACTTCCGCACGCTGCGTCTGTGGATATTTCATCAGATTGGCTTTCCAAGTTAAGTATTGCGACGTTGAAGCAGTTATCTGATGTTTATTTCACGACGTTTAACCTTGCAAATCCGATACTGGATCAAAAGACGTATTTTCAGCGAACGCTTGGTGTTGCCATTGATGGGAACTTTGGGATTTGTATAGAGAGCTGTATTGTTCTTGTTGTCATGGCTCTTGGCTCGATGGGGCAGAAAGCGCTGCAAGAAGCTGGGTTTGCGGCGACGCCGGCGTCCAGTCCGTATGTTGGACAAGAAGGGGAGATGCCGGGGTTGGACTTTTTTAATGAGGCTAGGAAACGGTTTGGTTTTTTGATGTGCGAGCAGGATCTACAGGCTTGCCAGTTCTATCTTCTATCAGGGTATGATTGCCGGATGAAAGTTGGGACGAAAGCTGACGTTAACAGATTGTTCTACGCTGAGGCTTTGAGACCTGTGGATTGGTGGGCCATGCTCAGCAAAGCGAGCGCATGCAGCGCATACTTCTGGAACAAGTAAGCCACCCCCAGCTATTAACAACAAACAACTAACCTCTCAGCGCATCGCGAGACCGTGACGAGTGGATGCTAGACATGCAATCCCGTCTCTTCTGGATAACAAGCATGTTCGAAGCTGTTCTATCCCAGGAACTAAACCTTCCACCGAGTAACTCCCTGCATCTTGAAGAACACATCGCTCTACCAAAGTTTATCTCCGCTCAAGACATTGCATCATTTGGATCGTTTCGATATCCGGGTGATGATCCGTTTTTTCACTACCACTTTTTATCGCAGCTTGCGCATCGACTTATCTTGACGAGAGCGAGGAATAACTTGTTTCATTTTAGTAGGTTCTTAATTTCTTTGGAGGGGTGAAGTGTTGACTTTTGGAAGATCCGACTGCGGATTATCCGCCTGAACCTGTTGAGGATGAACTTATTCGTCAGCTGGAACAGTGGCGGGAACGGTTACCTCCTATGCTTCAGTTTGATCCGAAATCCCCTTTGACGCAGGCTGAGTCTCCTTCCGATGCGCTCGTGACGGCTTGGCTACATGCTCGGTACTTTGTAGCGAGATATCACATTGGTCGGCCTCTGCTGTGAGTTTATCACCCCGGCCTTTGACACAACGCTAACTTTAAAAGACACCGTGCTTTGGAAAGACCATCGTCTCTCACCGAAGGACACCTCCGAAAATGTCGCGATGCCATCAGCGCTGTTCTCGCCTGGGCTTCCGTCATTCAAGTCACCGATACAATGAGGAGTTGCAATCCTCTCAAGTTCTTCGTCTGCAGCCAGTAAAACCCCCTCTCCCACTCACTCAAAGCGGTTCTAATTGCAACTCAGGATATTCGGCCAAATATGCGTCATATATGCTCTGAGCGTATCACCATACCCTCACATCCGCGACGTCGTATCAGACGTCAACAAAAAATGGACAAACTTCGCTCTTGGCTATCTCGAAACTGGCGCATTTTACAGTCCGGCAATAGAGCAGGATTTTAAAATTGCAAAGATTCTCTGCGAGGATATAGGAAAGATATGAACATTAGGGAAGCTTGCATTATTGCATTAATCACCATAGGTAGATCAAAGTGCATGCAGGGTTCGGGCTCGGTTTCCAAATGAAGTCAAAATCTGTAATCATATCAAATTTGCGTCACTATCATCTCGTTGAGCACTATCGGACTTATCGTGGTCACCGGACTTAATTGTGGACCGAATGGTCCTCCGCATCACTACCCCTTTTGCGATTTGAAGTTAGAGCCTATGACGCCAACATATTTCAGTTCCACCGCCGGTACAACTACAGTGCCGAACTTCCGTGGTCCTTTCTATATATTTACGCGTGTCAATTGCGGTATTCCTTTCAGAAACCATACGATACCATAACCCAGTCTTTGATAAAACTCGGAAGTCACCAAAATGTCGCAAAATGGTCTCACTTTCAACTGCGCCGTCATCACCGGTGGAGGCGGCGGTATCGGCCGCGCACTAGCCGAATACTTGATCTCCAAGGGCAAAAAGGTTCTTCTTGCTGGACGAACGGAGTCGAACCTCAAGTCCACGACTCAGGAAATCGGCGCTGCTGGTTATTATGTCCTTGATACAGGCAAGACGGCTGATATTCCCGGCTTCGTCAAGAAAATCACCAGCGACCACCCGGATCTTGACTGTCTCATCAACAACGCCGGAGTTCAACGCCCAATTGACGTCTTGAAAAATGACGATTTCCTCGAAAAAGCAGATCAGGAAATTGACATCAACATCCGCGGACCAATGCATCTCTCCCTCGCCTTAATCCCTCACTTCAAATCCAAGCCCAACGCTCTCATCGTCAACATAACCAGCGGTCTAGCCTACATCCCCTTCTCCGTCATCAACCCCGTTTACAACGGTACCAAAGCCTGGCTACACTTCTTCTCCATGAATCTCCGCACTCAACTCAAGCGAACGAACATTCGCGTTGTTGAAATTGTCCCGCCGATGGTGGAGTCCAATTTACATCGAGAGAGGGAGAATCCTGATGATAATAAGAAGGAGCATGCGCCGCATACACTAACTGTGGAGGAGTTTATGGGAGATATCGTGCCCAAGTTTGAGAGGGGTGATGATACGATTGGGGCGGGTATGGCGACGAAGGTTGTTGATACGTGGTATGGAGCTTTTGGGGGACTGTACGAGAGTGCTGATAAGGAATATAAATAGAGAGTGGTATATGGATCATCAGGGAGCCATACAGAAAGATTTGTTAAGACAATAATAGCCTCGTTGGTAGATTTACCGAAGGACTTAGTAACTACTTGACAACAAATCTTTGAATATGTTCCTTTTCAATAGCTATAATACATATCGTGACATATTCACATCCTTACACCCTAAGTCTGCTCGATAATACATAGGTGATGACTCGACTACATGAACGAGTCTCATGTCAAAAGAATGTTATGTTTTACACTTTCAGGCAGCATAGGCAATAACCCCAAATCATGGTTTCGCACTCTGGATGATCGAGAAAAGCATGCATTGGAGGTATCACGCATGCTACCTGGAAGACAAAAATATAAAACAATCTTTTGACGCGAGACTCGTTCGTATCGTGAGATACTATAAGCTATCATGCAAACTCAACAGTCTTCAAGCTCTCTAAGTGGGTATAGCTAAATAACATGTGTGGTGGCGAAGGCTAAATCAAGAGTTAGCATATCAAGCAGAACTTGTAAAAGGCCATGATATCTTACCTTTGTCTGAGCATTAAAATCAAGCATACCTCGGTAGATTCGAATCAGGCTCCTTCACAACACCCCCCTCTGTTCCTCTACTCCCAAAATGCCCCATCTCCGGCTCCCTACTCAACCCCTCATTAGGTCTATCATGCGCCGCCGTTCTGGAAAGAGGCTCCGTCTGCGTCGCTAACGGCTTCTCATTCTCTCGCCGTCCAACATGCGCAGGTGGTTCAACGCCCTTGTGCTCCCATTCCCGACGAGCAATAGCATTATCAGCGCCGTGCATATCTTGCTTTCCCTTCTCAGCGATGGTTCTGTTATTGACGTGGTCTTTAACAGTTTCGGGGTGTCGCGGGTTGTTGTCGAAGGCTTGATCTGTTGCGTCGAGGACTTCGCCTCGTAGAGCGTCGCCGGCGCCGCGGATGCCTTTTAGGCCTGATTTGACGTCATCAACAAGTTTTGACATTTTGATGGATTTTAGATGAGGATTCGTGTTTTAGATGGTTATTATGTAGATGCTTGGCTTGATGGTGAGTTTTATATTTCTGGTGCCGGAGGTTGATGTTGGATGACGTAACTGGGGACATGACGTATGACGAGCTCACCTCGAAGCAAACCTGATGTCACAACTATGCAGCAGCTGCAACACTTTAACAGCTTTATTGCGACAAACCGGCATTTACAAGTGACGGGAGGGTATACGTATGATAAAAAATCGGCGCCAATCACATGTCGGCTTTTCGGGAAGCAACGGCGCAGCAAAGCAATACAACAAAGGCCCATCAACTGCAACTCGTGTGCCTATGTACAATCGAATCTGGTGTCAAAGGGGAAAGGGAGATTTATCAGTTGCTTTGCCGGACTCTCGTAAGCAAGTAATCAACTGTTCGCTCGGGGAGTTGCAAAGTTGGGAGGCGGCCATACTAAGTTAAGTTATATAGACCCCATCAATGTCTCGACAAGATAGATCTGGGCAACGCATCAAAAATGGTACCGTATCGAAATTGTGTACCAGCTATCGTCGTCGGGATATCTATGCAGATGGTGCATCATCATGTGATGTGTTTAAAGACATGCTTACGGTGTTGGGGCTTTCGTTCGCGGATAACTGTGAACTCGACGCATCGGATCCGGAGTGAATAACTAGCAGTATCATCAATGAACCCCAGATTGTGCAGGGGTACGACCAGGGTGCTATGTGCATTAGGTACAGTGCCTAGTAAATAAGTAGAGTTTCTTGTATATTCAGGCTGAATAGCTAGTCCATCATAAGTTCAATAGATATAAGCGTTTCAATAAAATCTTATCAAAATTAGAAAAGTAAATTACAAAAGCTTCTAGCAGATCTCTCCCACCGGAACTCCCACCGGAAATCTTTAACAGACATCGTCTGGCCGCTTTGACGGTGGGAGCCTTGCGTCCTTGCCCTCATCAATTGGGCAAATCTTCCCCGCAAACAGGTCACAAGAACAGCTTCGGTATTGCCAGGGTCACAATTGCCGGTTATCCGCTGCCGTGCTTTTCACCCAGCGTAACATTTCTAGTATCTCCAGCAAGAGTATGTATCTTCGGGGGTTGAGACGTATTATATAAAGGAGGGCGTTCCTGTGGTCCTTATCCTCAGGAAGTATCTATTCAAGCACTCTTGTATAAGCACTATTCAATTATGCGGATGATAAAGACCTGCTCAGTCCTTGCGGCTGTCTGCACTGTAGCTGCTGACAACGCCGGTCCCAAGATTGACTTCTCCTCCACCACCGGTGCTCCTCAGCACCTCGCTGCCGGCATTCTATACGGTATACCCGACAACACGAACCAGATTCCGGACAGCCTGCTCTCCGGATTCGGCTTCAACTACTACCGAGGTGCCGGAGCCCAGGTCTCTCATGGATGGAGCTACAATGAGGCTGGGTTCCAGCAGCGCTTTGCCAGCGCTCATAACAACTACATTGTCACGCGCCGTCACAATGGTGGCTATGTCTTATTGCTGAATGACCTCTGGGGCTTTGATTGCTCTTCTAATAATAACAGCTCACCAGCGCCAGGTGATAATGGTGATTGGTCGTCCTACGACAAATTTGTCCAGGCCATCATTGCAAATATCAAGAAATACAGCATGCAGGAAGGCTTGGTTATTGATATATGGAACGAGCCAGAGGGGAGTTGCTTCTGGGGCCGTAGCATCGATCAGTGGCTTCAAATGTGGGGTCGCGGATGGCATCAGTTCAAGTAAGTGTTGAGTTACCTCTGAGAAGACGAGATGGACTCTTTACTGACTATCTAGTGATGCTTTCGGGAAGGCCGTGTTGACGTCGGGTCCAACTCTTGCCGGCCAACCAGGTACAAGCAATTCTTGGTGGACACAGTGGGCTCAGTTTGTCAAGAACAACAATTCCGTACCCGACCAATATGTATGGCACGAGGAGGGAGGTTCAGGCTCCGACTTTGAATACAGCTACGGTGTCTTGCAACAGATCCTCACTAAATACGGTCTCCCCCAGCGCCAAATCAACATCAACGAATACGCTACATTCAACGAGCAAGTCCCCGCTGGATCCGCATTCTGGATTTCCCAGCTCGAACGCCGTAATGCCATTGGTCTTCGTGGCAATTGGCTAGGAGGCACCCAGCTTCACGACCTAGCTGCCAGTCTTCTCTCCAAACCCAATCCCTCGGACTACGCTTCTACAGGTTACTTTGCTAATGGTGACTGGTGGGTGTATAATTACTACTCACACAACATGACGGGCCAGCGTGTTTCGACTTCTGTGTCTTCTGATGGCCGGTTTGATGCATATGCAACCGTGGATACTACAACGCGCACTGCTAGAGTATTGTTCGGCTGTCATCCGCCTACCACCGGTACTTATGATGTGACATTCTCCGGTTTGGCAAAGTTGGGCCTCCCGTCTTCTGGAACCCTGCAAGTCAGGACTTGGAAATTCGCTGCTGGTAGTGATGTTCACTATAGCGAGATGGGCCCTCCAGCAGATTTAGGTTACTATGGTCACACTATTAGCAACGGACAGGTTACCTTGCCGTTCTACCAGACCGATGCCGTGACTACATACGCATGGGAGTTCCAGTTCTAAAGGTCCTATGGATGCTTATTTGTTGGGAATCATGTATGGAATGTGGGAGGAAGGCTGTTTTGTAACATGTTTTAAAGGGTGAGGAGAAGTGATCCAGTGCCAATGAATAAGTAGGGTGTTGATTATCAGTCAATCCTTATCACATCTCGATGAGATGCATCATCCCAAGACATTGAAAAATTTCAATTCACTATGTTATAATTATTTAATCATTACTCTACTCCCAGTATCCTGTACTCTTGTCGGTAATTGAAGTTGCTAGAAACTGTCAAGCACAATAGCTCTAACCTACCCTGCATTTACCATGCTCTAATTGGCTTATCAGCGTTAGAGAAAGCTAACGCCCACGTGGTATCGCTGTTTGGCTGCCGAAGCTAGCGAGATCAGTCAGCAATGACGCCAACGATTCAAGATGCGTTGTTTACAAACCTCAACTTCATTTTACATCGTCAATATGCGCCTTTGAAGGCTAGGAAAATGGTGATTTTGACTTCAGTTCGAAAGTCACCAGCTTACTTATACGCAAAAACATATTGTCTTTGCTCGTTGGTCTCTCTGGTTCAAGCAACGCCAGTCTCTTCGAGGGTTCGAGTCACTAATTCGAGAATACGTTTTCGAAATGGCCGAATATTGGCAGTGCCAACTATACATGGAAAACACCACACACAGTCCTGCCAGTTGGCGACTACAGCGCCGAACAACGTCTCATTGTCCCAGAAAGCTAAGGCCATTGTTGAAAGATGGCATCAAAGAGCTGTCGACTTGGCATCTGTCAAGACACTCCTGCAGAGGGACGAGACGGATTTTGCAACATATCCTGAGCTCAAATGGGATGCTCAAGTTCGACATGGCTCCTCTCTTCATTACGAAGAACAAAGGTTCATTGAGCTTCGGAAGTCGAGAATGTCATCACGAGGAGAGGATGCGTTACATCGCTTCCTAGATCTATCGCCTGACGAGAAGGTCGACCCCAGAGATGTCCCACTCGTCGCTTTAGGGGGATCAGGTGGAGGGTATAAAGTCATGTATGGCTTCACAGGGTTCATCTCAGCAGCCAAGAAGCATGGCCTATGGGATTGCATCACCTGGACTGCGGGCGTTAGTGGAAGTTGTTGGACGCTCGCAGCCTACTACACTATTGCTCGGCATGACATACAACGGCTCATAGACCACTATCTTACTGTAGCGAGTGAGCTTGCTCACCCAATGAGCATTCATGCTTTGAACATGGTTGCGAGAAGCAAGAGAGGCGTTTACTTTCTAATAGGTCCTCTGGTCAGTAAAGCGAAGAAAAGCATCATTGGCTTGGGGATTATGGACCTTTACTCGACTCTTACCGCAACGTATCAACTGCTCTCGAGAGAGCCAAAGGGCAGACTAAGCAGAGCGACGTTTCAGTGGTCAAAGATCTGGCATCGATCAGGTATAGATAGGGGATTGGAGCCAATGCCGCTTCTCGCAGCCGTGAGACGAGTACCGAAGTATTCATACGAGCCAAAGACAATCTCCGCCAAGGCCAGGGATATTAAGAAACCACCGACATCTCGGCAACTGGATTTTGTCGAAGGAAGTGATCAGACAAATGCAACAGTTGCTGTGAACAGACGAGCCAAGAAGTTCTTCCAATACTTCGAGATCTCACCCCTCGAGGTCGGGAGTCCAGACCTCAACCGCTATGTACCAACTTGGTCATGGGGACGTACCTTCATCTCAGGATACTCCGTGGATCGCCGTCCAGAGCAGTCCTTCTCCCTCCTACTGGGTCAGTGTACCAGTGCTCCAGCGGGTCCTTTGGCGGAATGCATCAAAGCCCTTCTGGTTACTATACCCAAGAACACGATAGTGGCACGATTGGTGACGCTCTTTAACAACTTACTCCAGTCCAAACACTTTGAGGGCTTTTGGGGAAATCCAATCCGCGCAGGTCATGACCCGAATCCTTTTTACGGACTTGAAAGACCTGTAGGGATGCGAGAACATACATCAGAGCACTCCTTGTACATATCCCGAGTTTCCCATCAGCATCAAAGAGGGATGCACAGCAGCGACAGATCCGTTTCCAATCCTGCAGCCTTGCAGTCGCATGCCTTTCCACCGTGGGAAGCACAGGGGCGTACAAGACTCATGGACTCCGGCATGGCGAATAACCTGCCGAACCATATCCTCGCTCGGCCAGAGCGAGGTGTTGATGTTTTCATATCTTTCGATGCGTCTTCGGATATTCACACTGGAGCAGCTGTCCAAAGATTGCACCATTTCGCTGCTGACTTCGACATTGAGCTGAGAGAAGTGACGTGGGAGTTTCACAAGCCACAGCGGAATAAGAATTTATCTTCAAGGCATGCGTTGGAATTCGAGTTTCGATACATGGATCACTACGCTAGGCTCTTTCATGGAAGAAGACAGAGCGGGCAAGATATGTACATCATCTACTGCCCACTCTTACCGAATGCCTTGAACCCGGACTTCAATCCCACGGTGAGTATCACGATGCAGACAGATACATGTTCTGATTTGATATAGACAGCGTCGTTTTCGACATCAACAAACCTCATGTGGACACCAGATCAGGTTAAGAGCGTTCTTACAACAGCAGAGGCGAACGTTTCTAATTATGCTATTGATACCATACGAAGGGTATTAAGGAAAGTTTACGAAGACAAAAAGAAACATAGACTTGGTTCACATGGGGCCGAAACCTAAATGAGATGATAATACACTTAGTGCATTACATTGTAGACAGCTCTATTGACCAGACTCGCCAACTGAATAAGCTGCTTGTTTTAACCCATCGCATCAGCTTCTGTACACGAATGGCCCACTATGTACAATTATAGGACTGGAAATGAAGCTTGCCTAGCTAACCTTTGTAGGAAAACATCACTTGTTCTCATTTTTAGTATTTCAACGAGTTCTGAATTCTTCCGTCGTCGACGATGGCGGAAAGTTCATGGCAGTACAACCGGAAAGTACCGGACGGGTAGGTACTGCAGAAATCTTGGATGTTGAGCTGAATGAATCTGTTCGCGTTGACCATTTGACTCTGCGAGGTTTGGAACTCCTAGAACATGTATGTGCCAGCGCATGAGTTGATACGCTGGTGAAAGAGAAGTAACTTACCAGTCAATCCACTTCAAGGGCAGCTTCGACTCTATCTTAGTTAGGGTAGTTTGATTATAGGACTAGTGCTTAAAATTCCTATAAGTACCTACTAAAATAATAATACCTATTTATTTAAATATTAAATTAAAGAAAAAGTATTATCTATAAATATTTATTAAATACCTTATAGAGTCTATAACATTTAGAAGTATTAAAGAAATAATATAATAATTATATAACTATTTATAAATAAAATTATTCTTCAATGCCCTGGTAAAGGATTAAGCCTGCACCATGTAAAAGGCACAGCACAGGAAAAGGTATACCTACAAATAAGTACACGGCGACGTTTTAAGGAACACAAACAACCTGACCATGTCTTCCGTGCATTGGTGCATGACCAATGTACTATTAGACAACATCATTCAGCCCTGCTCGAAAATACAGGGCCTCCACTAGATTTCCAGGATCAGGTTCGAACTATCCCTGATATTTTGGATATAAAGCTCTCCTGATACTTCCTCTGAATTCTGCCAGTGGAGAAGTGTCCTTGCATCTTGGATATCGATATTTAAGCTTGAAAATGCTCTCGTGTTCCTCAGCACGACGATGCAGCTCTTCGTTCACTTTAGTGTCGAAAGCTTGTTGTTCGGCGTCTGTTAGGTCGCTCTCTACCTAATAAATGTCGTAGAAGGACAAAGAGATATCTTTATGCCCTAGAATGGCGGAATTCTTAATACTGAAGGTTCTGTTATCTCCCTAAGAACTTCCCTACGAGTTTAGGAAGGTTAGCGACTTGGGACTGCAGCTTATTAACACAACGGCGTGACCACCATCATACTTCTTATCAAAGTGTGTTGCCATTTGGGCTTCTGTGAGAACCGCATTATGCATTCTGGAATTTCTGTTGAAATGCTTAGAGAACTCGTCCCACCCGGGCTTTGATAAACTAAATGTAGCGAGCACTGGGCGCCGCCGCAGCACTGCTTGGCGAGCGCCTTCTTCGTCAACCTCTTGGAAGTGGAGGGGGCGGTACTAATCGCACGCATCTGCTAATACTTCTATAGTTGGTTGTCCATCTTCTATCTCTGGATATTTAGACAGAATCTTATCCCGTATTTCGTTGAAAGAAGGAATGCCACCGGCTCTAGAGATAATGCGAAGTAAAGCCATGTGCATGACAGATGCTACGGCATGCGCATAACAGATACCCCTTTTCCCTTGGTTAGTAGGCTTATGTCGGATGGTAAGATGCTCGTTGTTGATATAATCGTCAAAACGCATTCTACTAACGATATCTAATAGCGCATCTGCTGAACCGAATCGGGCAGAGAGCAGCATCGAACAGAACTCTTCCAATGCCGCGACGGTGTAAACCGTGCAAAATAGGGCAATCTCTCCCGCTGAAGGAACCGCCCAACTAACAGAGGCTAAGACAGGAACTGGATGTGTTGATCCGGGAATAGGGGTCGATATCTTGAAGAGGTTCCGGGTACCCTTGTCCCAGAGCGGATTTGTCTTATAATGCAAGGCCTGCTGAGTACCCGACCGATTGTCTGTCAGCTTGACTGTTGCGATTGATATACCATCACTTCGAAGATCACCAGCGGCTGTTGATGGATCACCATCTGTTGAATTACCGTCCGATATAAGTACAAGCATGCGATGTTCTGCTTCTGGTTTGCTTCGAAAAGCATCCAGAGCCTTTTTTAAAGTATGACACATGGGCGTAAGACCATACATGTATTGACGCATGGCGTCGAACAGGTTGTCGTTGTTATCTTCCAGCACATTTCTTCGATCACGATCCTCGTGGTCCTGTAGTTGCTGTAGAATTTCTACGACCTTAGAAACAGGATGAGGTTCGAAATTCGTAAAATCTGATAGCCAGTCCCTTTGGATATGTCTGGCTAGGGCCAAAGCCTCAGATCTGTCGACTCTTGAGTCTTCAACTGAATCACCAACGGTCGAACCAACCGCTGAACCAATCGACTTTGCAGCATCCACAACCAGGGTCCCCCCGGGGATGAACTTTGATGCGGCGAAACCGAGGGCTGTGCCAATAGATGCACCACCTGTTCGAGTTAACGAGCGTAACTTGTTTACCTCAGCTTCAGGTGGAATGGCGTTAACGAATACCTGCACTTGGTCAGGATGTAGTTTTAAATGCGTGTTGATGATTTGAGCCTCTTGGCAGGTGAGTTTTGTCTTGATGTATTTTGATATATGGGACATGTTATTCGCATTTGTACGAGCGATGAGAAGATTATGACTGGAAGAATTGCTTCCTGAGTCGTTTAGCAGAGCGTCTGTGATGCCACATAGGTCCGCTGCGGGAGGGCTAGGGTACTCTTTAGACGTCTGTAGACCAAAGATACTAACGAATATAAAGGCGTTAGGATTCTGCTGTCGCTTTGCTTTTGCTAACTTGAGGGCCGCCCGAAGGACAGCTCTGAATCGATCACTAGCAGGATCATTTGAATGACCTGGCTCTAAGGCACTGCGCATTGAGCCCGAAACGTCGAGCAGACAGCCGACAACAATTTGAGGTGTTGAATCTGATATGATAGATAATCCAGAAATAGTGGAGAATTTCAGTGTTAAGATGTTAGATCTTTCTAACAGAGGATTGTAGTAACTTTGAGATGAGAAAAAACATTTCTTAGCCTAATAATTGCTGCCTAAGATTTAACCTCGTTAGCTGAGACGTCTAGGTATGTATATTCTCACGTGGGGGTTGAAAGGGACCTCCTCACTGGACGCCAGTCAGCAGATTGATGCAAGATGATGTGGCAGACGCACTTATTTCCCCAAGAAAGACCTTCGAGGTTAATAATCGTTAATATTTCTGAAATATCTAGCCATTTCAATACAGTCAAATACTGAATCCAAGACTGAACAATGTCTTTGTTTAGATATCGACCATTATCTACACCACGATCCATCCGTTTGCTATCAATTGCTGAAGCAGACAATAGTGGCAGCCCTATTCTGACATGCTACCTAACAGAGGTCTCTCTAGATTCTCCCTCCCTCAATTATTACGCCCTCTCGTACACGTGGGGAGACCCTTCACGAACCACCCGTATACTGGTTAATGGGGAATGGCTAGTTGTGAGACTCAATATTGAGGACTGTCTACGCCACCTGCGACTGAATCTGCACTGCTGAGATCGGCAGTGCGTCTGCCAAAAGGAATCTCAGACCCCAGTGCCTCTTGATCACCGGTTTACCTTCCCGACACTATTGTGGGTTGATGCTATTTGCATTAACCAAAATGACCTGGATGAGCGAGCGCAGCAAGTAACTCTCATGCAAGAGATTTACTCTCGCGCATCCTCGGTCCTCGTTTGGCTTGGCAGGGCTACTGAGCAGACTGTTCCTGCATTTCGCCTGCTTCTTGGACTAGCAGATATCTCCCGCTCAAGTCTAGATGTTGCCCGGGAATACATCGCCCACGTTATCAGAAATGAATGCTTCAAAGGTCATTGGCTAGCACTAGGCGAGCTTCTTCAACGGGAATGGTGGCACCGCGTCTGGACCATTCAAGAGGTTGTTCTGGGTTCAGACATCCAGGTCATCTGTGGCCCATTTGCGGTAGAATGGGACCGGATCATGCAGGCTACCGCAGTTTTCAAGCTATGTTACCGTTTTATGGACGAGCTGATAGAAGCCACAACTTTCTCTACGACATATCATTACCTGTTTCCATTCCGGAGTGGCGCACATAGAATGAAGGTTATTAAATTATTGAAGTTTTTCATAAGCCAAAAGAAAGATCCCCGGTTATTGCGAAGCCCCTCTTCGGATGGACATTTGGCAAGTCTGCTAGATATGACGAGAAACTACGATGCAACGGATCCCAGAGACAAAGTCTATGCTATTCTTGGACTACTGGAAGAACTTGGATATAAGTCACCCCTTAGGGTCAGTTATCGTGTCTCTGTTGAGGAACTTTACACCCACGTTGCAAAGATTCTACAGCAGGACAGTGATACTTTGAATGTCATGAGCCACGTGGAGGTTAATCCGTTAACCCGTCAAGGAACACTGTCTGGCCTGCCTTCATGGGTCCCCAACTGGACTGTTCCGTCGAGTTACAAGTCGGTAGCTGAAAAGGCAGCATATCCAGATTTAAAGCAGCAAACGCAAGACAACCAAGATTCTGGAGGTCCAAAACAAAGCTTCGGTTTCACTGGGAACTCCAAGGCTAACTGCCAATTCCCATCGAACGGAAACAAAATGGTTGTCGAAGGTTTTATATTCGACAACATACACCAGATAGAGACGCGCTTTATTGATCTTGAGCCTCGTTTGAAGATAGAAGGGGCAAAACGGTACGGATATAGGATAGGCTGGAAGCCACCGAGCGCAAGCCATCAGTTCGAATATCACGCCTACTGGCTGGCTTGGCTTGGCTTTCAAACAGAATTTCCTAACCCTGAGACTGCAGTTCCGCGGCGAATTGGAGAAAAGACTCGACATGTTGACTTAACATGCTTCAAGACTCAAGTCACAGGTGTTTTGGGAAGCACAGATGTGTCAATAAGGGTCGGAGATGCTATTTGTGGCCTGATGGGGGCCAGGGTTCCCTATATTCTGCGACCATGCGGTAATTCATGGATGTTTGTTGGTCCCTGGTAAGTCCGAAATCAAAACTCTGTGCCGTTACTCACAATTGCAGCCACCTGACTGATCTCGAGGTTATGAACGGTCTGTTGATGAAAAAGCTGGGTGCGGGAAAGTTCGCGCTTCGGAATTTTATGATTAAATGATTACCGAGACGAGAAATAAGCATTGGATTGCCAAGCCGCTACTAGTCACTACCAATATCCATGGTAAAGGAGGCATTTTGGATGCTCCCTCCAGATACTGCACTGGACAAAAGCACTTCGAGATCACCTAAGCAGTCGCTAATGGCGAGATGTTCTATAGTGGTGAGGCTTTATAGGCACAAATATCTTGAGCTGCCTTAAGCTGATAGGTTGGATAGATAAGGAGTCTTGTGATTTTGTTAAAAATAAACTAAAGTATGTAACAGTCTGTGTCTCAGGAGTCTCCAAATCTTCTCCGTTGTAGATGTGAATAGCAATCTCAAACTGGCTTCCAGCAGACTTCCCACGGCCTTCTCATTCTGATATCTCATGGTCTCCGGTTGCCCCCCAAGCTATTAAGGCAAATCTACTGCTATGAGACTGGTTAGACATTATCGCACTTTAAACATATTCCTGTTGGTAAAGGGAATGTTGGTACTGAAGGATGAAGGATATGGTCCGAATTCAAGGGTAAACAATGAGTGGCTGAGGTACTTAGTCATCCATTTCAGTTGCTGGAGTGCACTGTCAACCAGTGCCTCTGAAATAGTACCTTGTTTTGATGTTAGCTCAGAATACCTGCAGTGCCAGACAGTGGTCCTCTGTAACGTGAGTCAAATGACATGTTTATCTATACTCCATAGTGTACATAGGGTGCCCAATCAGCCAAACCAAGGTTATCGTCTGTACCGCCGATCAAAGATGCGTCTCTGACCAAACGTAAGAGAGACTCTTTGGGTGTATCATTGCCATTGGATACAATAGTGATTCCTGCGCTTTGGTAACTCTCATCCTGCCCCATCCACCTCCTTCTCAGCTCACGCGTTGCTTTGTGTAGACCCTGACAGATAGAATCATCCGATATACCCGAGTTCAGCAGCTCCTGATACGTCATCTTGGCCATTTCGACAGACAGATCATCTTGCACATTCCACAACGTGCCAATGACATGCCTGAACCCAGCAATTTGAAACGCGCTGATGAGGTTGATATTCTCGTCGAATGACGTCTCGTCTTTGATCTGGCCGGTGCCACATGCCGATAGGTATGCAAGGAAGGGTGCTCTTTGACGAATATTCATATCTAAAAGGTCAGAAACCTTGAGCGAGTCTTTTTCCCAGTCTTCCAGCAACAAGCAGCTCCTGGATGGATCGTCTGCATGAGCGAGGCCATGGCCAGCAAAGTGGAAGATTTTGCAATCTGGGAGATATCGGATAACTTCTTTCTTGGTACGGACGGGCATGATTGACTTGAGCTCCATAGACCGGATGGTACCGCCTATTAAGTCTATCTCCTCGTTGGCAAAAGAAAGCGTATCATGGCCTGGTGTATGTTCCATTGCAACAAGCAGTGCCTGATCAGAGCTGGATGGCTGGAAGGACTCCCGACGTCCACGGATTATGTTGCGGATTGACGAGCCGTATGAAGAAATGACCCTTTCAAGTACGGCTTCAGAACCTTGTTGCCCATGGTATCCTGCTGCATGGAGGGGAAGTTGAACTAAAGGACCTGTCGGGATCCACCAGACGTGAGGCCAATTATCCATCGGTGGAGGTTGAGTAAAACCTAACATATTGAGTATAGGGCTCATAATGGTATCCCAGAGCCACTCGAGGGTCTGCGAAGTTGCCAGGGTCCAGGGTTTTATTCTGCGCTCCAATTCTTCGAGAGCTATACTCGAGAGTTCCAATGCACGAACCTGGCTGTTTGAGACCAGTAGAGCATGACAACGAAGCCTGCTGACGTTGATTACAACAATCGGACCACGCTCTGATGCTTTGTAGATTTCATCTTCATTATGTGAAAGCATGAAGTCTTCATATCCAGGCAACTTGCGGATCTCAACTGCCAGCTCAGTAAATTCCTTGGCTGCAGCATGTCTTCGATTAATCGACGCTTGTGACTGCGCATCCGTCGTCTTACCATGCTCAGCACGCCGGTCCAATTCGCTTTGTAAAGTACGATATTTTTCTGCAAGAATCGGATGCTGCCTCGCAAGGTCTTGCACGTCGCTGCGCATGTCTTGTAATGACGCGCCAATGATACCACGACCTTGTTCGAGAAGTTGCAAGGCTATCATCGGGGATTGGCCCGCTTGTAATGCTGCTGCTGCCGCGTCGGAGGCTAGCCCAACTACTTTGCCAAGGACATACTGTCGATCTTGATTCTCATGGGACCATGATACAAGCTTTGGGATTAGGCTTACTGCGAGCTTTGCAGTATCGTAGAGTTGCTGGTTATCTGAAGAGTTGGAGAGAATGGTTTGGCCAGCTGTAATACGATCCTCCGTCGCTGACATCTCGTGATTAAGAGCCAGTTCGTAGTTTGTAATGGACTCTTCCAAATCATGCTCGTCTCCTGTCGTGGTATAAAGGTCCAGGAAGTAGCTGGCAAGGCTGTTTAGCCACGCTGCTCTGAGGGGATGGTCCTCTGACATCAAGCTCAAAGCTTCCTCGGCGTTGCGAATGGCCTCCTCGAGATCAGAAAAGTCTCCGGTATGCTCGTATCGATCCCCCAGTTGGTTCCCCAAGATGTTCAGATAGTCTGCTCTTTCGGAATGGTCCAATGGCATTATCTTTATGGCTCTTTTCTCCAGTTCAATAGCCTCATCCACATCATCCAGATCTTCTGTTCTTGAGAATCTGTCCCCCAACTTGATTGCGAGGTTGTAAAGTCGCTCAGGGTTCTCAGGCTCCAGGTCCAACGACTTTCTGGCGCATTCAATGGCTTCATCAATGTCGGCAACATCTTCTGTTCTCAGATACCTGTCACCGAGGCGGTTCCCCAGATTTGTCAAGATCCGGCCTTGATTGTCACCAGTGGGCGTGAGTTTGAGGGCCAGTCTTTCCAGGCGAATCGCTTCTTCGAGGTCGGCCAATCCTTCAGTCTTCAGATACTGGCAGCCGAACAGTCGGCCTAGGCAGTGCAGCCATCTGGGTTTCCAGTGTCTTTCGGGAATCAAGGCGAGTGCTTCGGTAGCAACCACAAATGCCTCCTCGAGATAAGATTCATCTTCAGTTCTTTCATGGAGAATACATAGGTGGTTGGCTCTTGTTATCATCCATCCAACTTTGCCTGAATTTGTAACTGATGAATCAGTCACCTTCTTATGAAGTTCCACGCATTCTTCCAAATCCTGTAGCTCGCCATTCCATCTATATCGGTTATAGAGAGTTTGGATCAAATTCTTCAGCGCGTCTTCATTCCTAGGTTTCATTTCAACGACCTGTCTCATAATCTGGATACTCTCGTTTAAGTCTGAGATTTCTCCCGTGATCTCTGATCTTTTGTTGAGCTTCGAGCCCAAAGCAGTCAGCCTGACTGCCATCTGGGTACTGCTATTAGAGTCCGTCGCCTCAAGTGACAGCCTCTGGTAGTGGATTGTTTGGTCAAAATCGGCGAGATCTTCCGTCTCTTCGTACTTTTCTTCGAATAGAAACTCAAGTCTCCTGAGGAATACAATTCTTCGGGGATCATTCTCTGGTGTTAAGTTCAACGCCTGGATTCCCAGCTCTATGGCTTCCTCCATATCATTGAGATCTTCTGTCTCAGCAAACCGATCGCTAAGTTCATTGCTAAGTAGATGTGATTGAAGAGCCCTGTTTTGGTGATCTTCGGGCGGAATCAATGCAAGCATTTCCCTTCGCACCTTGAGGGACTCATTGAGATAATGTACATCCTCGGTAACTGTAAATTGTTCTTTGAGTTGTTTGACGAGATCATTTAATACGGAAAGTCTTGCTTTGCCATTATCAACGCCGTTCTCCAGCTTCTCCCTTAGGGTATCAATTGCTTGGATAGGTTCCATGTTCTCGTGTAAATTAGCGCAAGTCCATAGTGCTACAGCGGAGGTAATAGTGCTCGCTTACAACCTTTGCGGAAAGGATTATGATAGCTCACAGGGTCGTGTAACCTCCTGCAGAATGTCATCACCACTAGAAGGCAGTGCCCTACCCTCTTAGCATTTCGATAAGACGAAGAGTACATTAGTTGCTGATTGGCCACAGAAATATCGCAAACCAGTAAACATTTTTAATAGGTGGAGAAAAGCTCATGGTGTGTTACAACTGCTTTATTGCTGCTACTGCATGATGTCTCGCTTAGAACCAGTTTCTAGTGTATCGCCTTTTCCGTAGTTTGCCTGATGGGTCGCATGACGATTGAGCCGCATTTGCTGGCCGGTTTCTAAAATCTCAGCACTTGGGTTCAGCCTCTACTACTTTGAATCTTTGATCTGCTGCTAGTACGGGATAGGCCTAGGTAGCTACTCCAATTGATCCCTCGTCTCAGTGCATCCGTTTGAGTTTGACTCCACCATATTCACGATGAAGGATTCGTCCGAGGACCAAAAAGCTCCGATTGAATCAAAGTACGTTATACTTTCCAGCATAGCGTGTTATCACTAATCGTCGCATAGTCAACAGGATGCACCGGAAGTGGAGATGATTGATGGAGGTCGTCCAACCATCAGAAGCTTCGCTACGGTATGTTTCTCTGGCAAGAGGCCCCTACCTAGCTAATATCCCTTAGACTATGAAGCTCAGACCAAATGACATGGTCAAGGTGCTCTCAAACGGATTAACATACACAGTGTCGGAAGTAAGAGGAGGAAAGTATATCCTGTGCGACGACAGCGGCAAGGAGGTTATGCAGGGGCGCGAGTATGATGAGAGCGAGTTGGAATTGGTAGATGATCCTTTCTAAAGCCTGTTCTGGTGCGGAATCTAGACATACGCCTTGAGCAACCATATGTTAGTTGACGGAGGTTCGGATTACAAAATTGTGCGACATCCATGCCCCCTTATTTCCAGCACTCCTTATCCTTCCCCCAGTATTCAAGTGCTTGATAAAGTCAGAGAGTATCTCGGCGCTTGCAGACGAATTCCTCAAGCTTGGTTTCATCCCCAATTCCGGCAAAACCATACCCGGAAACGAAATTGGTTTGTCAGTGATAAAGACCTTGATGACATCTCGAGCCTGGGTCCGCAAATTGAGATGACTTGGAATCGTCATTTTCAGTTTTATCTCCTTATGGCCACTCTTATGGCCAAGAGATAGTGGTACGAGAACATAGTCGTCACCTCCAGAACCGGAGACCAGATTGTTCACCCCCCAAGAAGGGACAAAGTCAAAGACGGCCATGTAGAGAGGGTGATCCGCATGGTTCTCGATATTGAATCCAAAGGTCCCCCATCTGAAACTCTGAAGATACCATCCGGGGCGCATTCCACAATTGACTTAATAGTGTATTTCTCCCTGAACTCTGGGGATGGAAATAGATTACCTAAGCCCTCGAAGTACTTAAATGTTGCAACGTGTTGAAGAGTCTCCATCATCATGGAAAATGAATCGCCCAAGCCAGCCTCGATGGTAGGTAGCTGAAGCATGTTCTCTTGTGCTTCACCGACGATTTCGTATGCGTTGGATTTGTCGATGGTCAGCTGAAATATACAAAGGTCCTTCTCACCCTCTTCTGTGATTGTTTCAAAGTACTGTAACAGTTTTGACCTGTCTACCCACTTCTTTTCATGCATTAACTCCTCTGGAAGCCAGACTTTAATGCGTTCCGAAGAAACTGTAGATAGCTGGGTGGCCTTCAATATTTCCAGATCTTTCATGCTGAATGGGAAGGCTGGAGACGGTGTTCGAATGTCTTGAAACATTATCAGCTCAGACTCAAAAGCCCAAACATTCGAGACTCTGAATTGGCGTTTCGCATGATGTCTTCGACTTGAGGCAGGTGAAAGAGTTTTATAAATAGCAAACTCATCGCCAATTGAGATTCCATGGACCTGTCCAGCTTTTATGAAGATCTTCGAACCTTCTATCTTGTTCACTGGTAAGGTAGTCAGGGAGACTGGGTTTAGAAGCAAACCAAAGAACGAAAGGCGAGTATTGCCGTAGCGCATTGGAGTCTGACTGCAACCCGACGCCTGCATCATAGAAACGACCATTTCGTGAAGCGATCGGTGCGACACAGCCTCTTCCACCTTTGCCAAGGTAGTAAGGCCTTTGAGAAGGTGATGGGTGAGTGCACCTCGCTTCTGGGTTTTGTTGACAAGAACTTCCATAGCCTTTTCGTGGGGACCACAAGCCGTTAGAATAGTGTAGCCCTGAGTATTGACAAGCCAGTCTCTATCGATTCTTGCATCTCTCCCGGGGATACCCAGTGCTGCTTTGAATTCTTGCTCCTGTTCAGCTCTGTCGGCATCGAACGATGGATCGTATTCCATAGCCCGGACTCGGTCGCCTCGACTTACGGCACCTGAAAAACAGCAATCCAAAGCCACTGTGACAACAAGGCCTTTGTCTACCATTCTTCTTAGAGCCTGGGCTAAATAGCGCCCGCGAAAGTAGCTAGCTCCATGCTCGTCATTTTCATAAAGAACAAGGCCTAACTCGCCGAAGCCAGTTTCGCCAATGTTTCCGTCTGATGGTAGTTGAGTACCGTGCCCGGAGAAGTGGATGTACACATGATCTCCAGGCTTTGCAGAATCGATGATTTTGCGAAGATGTTTGAGTACATTGGCTCTGGTTGGCCTGCTTTCGACTGACTCAGGTGGATCTTTATTGAACTGATGATCCTTCGGTACGGTGGCTGTGAGCACGGAAGTTTGAATAGCCGTAGCGCTATGCTGTTCCAGATAGGCCCTGATGTCGCTAACGTCGTCAACACTGCCACAAAGATGCCGATCTTTGGGGTAATAGTTGATCCCAATCATCAGAGCCCAGCGGACTGTAGAATTTTCAGTAGTCGCCATGGGAAAGCCGTAGCAGGGACCACGATTCGACCGTCCACATATATGACCTGATTCAGAAAGAATGAGAAGTTGAACTGTTGGACGATAAGCATTGTAGGTTATGCAAAATCCCTGATATTATTGTGGCTGAGCTGACGCCCCAACGGAACAACCGAGCCTATAAGCAGGACTGCTCAAAGAGGCAGCTTGTCCAGCTAAAACATACAACTCCAATCACAAATGCAGCATATCTCAGAACTGTCTTGTACTTAATGGGGTTGAAAAAATACCTAATTAGGCTCCCTCAACCACTTCAACATAACCCCGCCGACAGTTACATTTTCAACAACAGCCCTGGTAAAATCGAACTTCAAGGACAGAAGCAATATGTCACAAACAATTGCTTCCGATATAGAATTAGGCCACTGCAACAATCAAGCATCGTCAACCATAGGTACGACAACGCAGACAAGTAGCAGATGGGCCTTCGAGTGGCCAAATCTAGTCTGGCCATCATGTGACGTTTTCTCACTGCCTGTATCACTCTTTTGGACCCAATGTCCTCCAGCGATGCAACTACCGCAGAGTAAGCAAGCCTATCATTTTTCCTTGTGTACATTTAAGGCTAACTTCTACCAAGTCGAGGACTACCCTAATGGATACCCGCAGTTTTCGTCTTTAATATCTTCTCATGAGTCCTTTTTCGTCGCACGCAGATTTCTCAATGTTCGTGCTCGATTACTACTTCTTAAGCAGAATCGTGTTGTCGAACTAGAGAGCAAGCTGCATAAGATCGATAGGGATGAAGACAGGCCACTGTTCCTCGGTAGTTCTCAGCGGGATGAGAACAAAGACAGAGCTAAAGTGCTTGTTGAGCTTGACGAAGCTCTGGAAGATCTCGGTAAGATGTCCTTGGCCAGCTACGGTGGTCTTGAAGTTGAACTAACGCGCCTAGACAAGTTCCTATTAAGAAGTCGACAAATCTCAGAACTCGAACAAGCCGATCCTCGTGCTGTGACGAATCTGCAAAACTGGGTCAATGGCACGGGATCTATCGCACGAGCAGAAAGCAGGTTTTTGAACTATCCACCCGAAGAGCTACTTAGTACCAGTCCCCGGGACGAATCTGCCATGATAGGACTTGAGAACAACGTGGCTGAGAATCTGCTTCGCTTGCGAGATTACTTCTTCCCGGTACGTCGTCCCATGCAGTAGTTGTAGGACATTCCCTGTCATACTGACACAATTCACAGAACTATTCTCCGAAAGTCTCAAGAGACAGCGCCCATATTTATATCCCCACAAGGCCGTCTGCGGCTTCTATCTCTCGTGCCTTGATGACGCCCATTATTGTCATCATGCTATTGGCCCCTGTCATTCTATGCTCCTACCTAAACAGCACATCATCACGACTCTTTGCTGTTGGTGGTGCAACGGTATTCTTCATTGCGATGATTTCTGGTGGCACGAGAATGAAGAGTCAAGAACTGATAATCGCGGGAGCCACGTAAGTTGTACCTTATGTCCTTTATGTACTTCCTACTGACCCTTTTAGATACGCTACTGTCCTTACAGTTTTCCTCTCGGAATCTTCGGTCTTGCCTGGGTGAAATAGCTGTTGCTATAGATATTATCGAACCAGAAGGCGGAGTATTTTTTGGAGGTGCAGCAGCCATATGAAGGTCCGGGATAAGCCTTGCAATTAACTGTTGATCAGGTTGGAATATGGAGGTGGGTTGAGGCTCATGCTACTGCAGCCAATCCTTGAAAGGGAGAAAAAGGCGGCCAGTTGAAATAGCGTTATGAATGGTTTGTATTATACCTGACCTTAGATGGATCCCCATTTTCCTGGCATATAGATATTATACAATGTTTCCCTCTAGAGACTTGAGGTTTGCTACTTAGGTATGTATTTTATTGAGCCGCCGTATCTAAACTTTTCTGTTACTTATCATAAATGTTCTGAGTTTTCTTCCCTCCCGTAACCAACATACATAAGTCATAGAAATCCTTACCAAGTTGCACTCTGCAGTGCACAATAATCTCGCTCGCCGCCACTTCGCGACCCAAGCAAGGAGACTTCACGACCGTGCGAGAGGCGAAGCTTGTAGATTTGACCTCAGGCACTTGGATTACAAATTACCATGCTCAGTATCATGAACCCTTGGCTTGAATTATCTGGCAAAGACTGCACGGAAAAGTTCCGTGCCGGAAAGCGGGACCGATCGTGCTAACTAGAATTGTGTAGAAGCGGCGGAGAAACTGAAAGTCGAGGTCCCCATAGACCCCACAACAATAAGGTGCTGACACGTAAATACGCGGATCTATCAACTTCACCTGAACTCTTCTCGGAGACATATCGTTTGAGATAACAATGAAACTCTGCTCAATCGGTCTGATATTTACACCGCGTCGATGGATAAATGAACTACCGTAGAGTTACAAAGCTTTAAAGTCAAAGCTTAACGGGTCCCGGGTTCATGTAAGGCCCCGAAGCCCGGAGAGGCTAACGATTAATAGCAATGGATGTTGATCCACCAACATTACTAATGTAGGTCGAATGCCGAAGAAATGAGGTCATGTATATCATGCTACATGGCGAATTGTACTGTATAACGTTATCTATATACTGTTTCTAGTGCCATCTATAAGAAGTGTTCGGTAATTTATATCTCAACTTCAGAAGTTCAGAATTACCATACGAGTACACGCAAACGAAAGGACATACAACTCACAAACATCATGAAGGAAGCAATCGTCAAGAAAGATACATCCGTCGAGATCATCAACTCTCCGATTCCTAAGCCAGGCCCCGGCGACGTCCTCATCAAGGTTATCATCGCAGGTAAGGCAACTCATACCCTCGTTCTCACATCATAAATACTAAACCTTCAAGGCACCAACCCCAAGGATTGGAAGATCCCCATTTGGCTCGGCGAAGAGACCAACACCGGTGATGACATCGCCGGTATCGTTGAAGCCGTAGGCGAAAATGTCGTCGGCTTCCACAAAGGCGACCGCGTAGCCGCCTTCCATGAGATGAGAACTCCACACGGTGCTTTTGCCGAGTACGCCACCGCGCCATACTACACAACTTTCCATATTCCCGATTCGGTTTCTTTCGAAGAGGCTGCTACCATCCCTCTCGCCGCGTACACTTCTGTCTGCGCGTTGTTCCAGGAGCTTGAGATCCCGGAACCTTGGTCGCCACTTGCCAAGACTGAGGACAAGCGCCCTCTTCTCGTTTACGGAGCTAGTACCGCTACTGGAGCTTACGGTATCAAGCTTGCTGCAGCTGCTAATGTTCATCCAATCATTGCAGTTGGAAGCCAGCGAAGTGCATTTATCAAGCCTTTCCTTGACGAGAGCAAGGGAGACATCCTTGTTGACTACACTGCTTATAAGACCGAAGAGGAGCTGGTCAAGGCAATCCGAGAAGCTTTCAAACAGGGTGGCGCTCCAGATGGTCGATGCTGGAAAGCCTTTGACAGTGTATCAGAAGATTCGACCATCAGAGTTGTCACCAAGGCTATCGCCGGTCCTCCAGACTCGACTGGCCGAAAGCCAAAATTGACCAACATCTTGATGAAGAAACAAGTCGAGGGTTCTGACCCCAGTGTTGATATCGTCTTCTCAATGGTTGGTCACGTTCATGACAAGGATGAGAAGAACAAGCTCCTTGGTGTTGTATGGGGTTCAGCATTCACTAGGGGTCTTCGAGAGGGTTGGTTCACAGCTCATCCTTACGTCGTGGGTAAGAACGGCCTTGAGGGATTGTCTGATGGTCTTAAGGGTTTGAAGGAGGGTAAGACGCGGGCGCAGAAGTTTTTGACTGTTGTTGGCGAGACACCAGGTGCCAGTGGTTGAGCATGTATCTGTTCGGATAGTTTGTTATTTTATTAAACCTTCTTTGCTAAGACAGCCTGGCTTATCCCAAGATGGTGCCAAGGTTATCTCAAGACAGTGCTCAGTAAGATTATTTATAAACTAATCAATGACTTAAACCCCATGCCTACTGCTTTGCAACCACTCTTGCAACCCCCGCTGCGCAGCCTCCATTCCCTCCCGAACAATCTTGGCCGACTCCTCAGCAGCTTGAAAAGCTGATTCAGACGCAGCAACCGCTTTCTTTGCCTCTTCAATCTCACCATTCGTCGCCATAGTCACAGCCTCTTCAGCCCTTCTCGCAGCTGCACCGCCAGCCCATGCCGCTCTGCGCTCAGCATCTTGAATCGCTGCAACTGTGTCACTAACAGACTTGGCTGCGTTAGAAGCATTCTCAGCTGTATGCTCTGCATGGCGACGGGAGACTTCATCTTGTCGTGCTGCATTCTCTGAACCTCGGACGGAAGCTTGGGCTGCGCGGAGGAGCGCGACTGTTTCTCTTGCGCGCTCATGAGCAGTTTCGGCAGATTGTCTGAAGTATGTGGCTAATCGCTCATTTTCAGCTTTCTGCTTGTCATCGACTTTTTCTGTTTCTTCACAGATGATAGCTGACGCTATGACCCTTTGGGCCTGAGTGACTGCATCTTCAGCTGGGGCCGTAGCTTCAGCGAGAGCAGACCAGGCACGAGATGCGCAATCGAAGAAGTCAGTCAGTCTAACCGAGTTCGACAGAACAGCATCGCGTCGTGCCTCAGCTGCAGCATTAACCATTTGCTCCTCATACTTTTTCGCCATGGCACCAAAGTCTCGGGCCTCTTCAGCAGCAGCCTTTGCTCGGGCTGCATTCTCGGAAACGGTCCAAGCGATGGTACGGACTTTCTCGCGGTATGCAAAGTAGATGTGGACCCAAGTACCAACAGTCACACTGATGAGGCAGAAGCCAAAGATTGGAAGTAGAGTTGGAGAGAAGAAGGGCACGACAGCTGTTAGCGACCACCAGTTGACGACGAGCCAGTATGTCTGGGCATGTTCAAGGTAGCAGAAGCGAAGAGGTCCATAAATCTTGCTGATGGGAGCAAAGAGGTATGCAGCGGCTGACACGGCGGCAGCGATGCCGACGAACATGTATTGAACCCATGGTTGGAAGGGAAGAGGCAGGTCGTAGTAGAGGGTCAGGTAGTAAGCCAAAGACATCAATGAGCCCACTGAAATGAACACACAACATCAGTACCTCGTGAGTTGCTCCCAGAATGACTAGTCTTACCTTTGAAGTATGTCCCGACCCGACTGGAGATCGTCTTGAAGTCAAAAAAGGGTCCTAGCAATAACTTCCAAGAAAGGGTGCTGGTACTGTCTTGGCCATTAGGAAGGGTCCAAATGCCACCGAAATACAGGGCGACGATAAGAATCAATGGGCTCGATATTTGTGAAAGAATAACATTAAGGTCTGGAAAAATAGTGAATTGGTTTAGAACAAGTGCGACGAATATCGCAGTCTTGATATGGGGCACGATTAACCTGGAGAGCGACTCCAGAGCAGGAAACAAGTCCTCGCTAGAATTAGATGAAGTCATGGCTTCTGAAATTAAAAAAAAAAAAAAAACAAGTTTAAGTTGAGGTTGAAGAGAATCTACTGAGAAATCGGGGATTTTATTCTTCATTTTAGACCGAAAGTGAGGCGCTCAGTGCCCAACTCAACGTGCAGCTGCAGCATGCATAACGACGTGGAATGCAGAGCCGAGATTTTAATCCAATCGTAGTCGGCCAGCTTTGTTTACCGTAGGGCATTCGAATGGAGAAATCCACAGATTTACGTTCAAAATAATCAATTGGTATACGAAATGTCCTTCTTGCCATATGCACAGGCCTGATCCATGTTAGGCCGCAAGCTTTCTTACGCGGCTGGGCTCGGTGGAGATGGCCTCATTTTGCCTGTTCCGCTTAGGCTGAGGGTCCCGCCTAGACTACACTTAATGGCTGAGAATACTCACAGTGGCACGAAAAAGACGGAGAGGATTTAGTGGTAATTGTATATTTATTAGTTTATTATTTGTGGTATCTTGTACGGCCCGGGTGTACTAGCCACCCATCCTGCAGTTCAACGCCTCAAGCGGAATTATTCAGGTCTCAATCCTCCACTGTGAGAAGCCCTCATCGCTCGGTCCTCCTTATGTGTTTTTTTCTTCTATTTTGATGAGAACGGATCATCTTCGAAGCTACAGACAATGATTAGCACGCACGTCATCTCAAGAGAATCATCAAACCTACAAGGTATTTCCGAATCCATCGTCACATACGCTTCTGCCTTGTACCAACGTGCAACCAGAACCTTCGAGTACAACTCGACCGCCGGGTCCACGGACCAAGGGAGCGGCCATGGCTGTTGAGAGGAAAGAAAGTAAGGCTATTGATGAGATTCTCATGTTGGGCAGAATGGTGATGCTGTCAAGAATGTGGAATGAGAGGTTTGTGAAGGAAAAATGGATTGATGCTGGATGAGAGTAGACTAATTTCTGGGAAGCAGGAGCTGATGATTTAAGTACTTCTCGTGGCTAGAGGAATGATTGGATTTAGCTATTGAAACAGAAATGTGATATCGTGAGTCCCTGGTTTCAGCCTCGAGCAAAGCGACGTTTCGGCCTCAGCTAACATCCCTGTCGAAACAAACCCCAGGTTTCAGCTTCACTTTCTCGTCACATACCCTAGATACCTAACTTTTTAAGCATCATTTCAACCTTGAGTGCTTAACTTGTAGCGTTTTACACTACAACAAGCATGGGATGCTGGATTGGGTGACAAAAGAATGAAACGTAGTTTTACAACAAAATTCTTTGTTATGTAACATATATCTAGCTGCAGCGCCGACGAAACATTCTAGTTGTCATCTTCACTCAATTTCAGTTGGATTATCTGAACACTCCGGTTGCTTTTCTTAATGCTTAAACAATCGTTTCTCCCCTAACTCGAACTTCTGCAGCACGCCCTCGCAGGGAGGCCCCTTGCAAACTGTGATGGCGCGCTCCAACAGATCATAAATGACGAAAGCGACTGTCATGTTCTGCTTGGAGGTATATCCAGTTAGGACAGCGCTAGGCGTGTTCCTCTGGTTCACATTCGGATGATTGCACAAACTCTCAGGGTAAGCCAGATGGTCCGAGAAAGCCGACCTAATCTTTTCCGGAGTCAGTCTCCCCGCCGCGCAATCAGCCCTCACTCCCTTCTCGGCTCGCAAGCATCTGAACCAGCTGCTCCCACCAGGATATCGATCAAACACATCATCGCGGCTCAGAAACTCAGGACTGAGGAAGTGATTGCTGTGGATGAGGTAGTTGTCGTCGATGTTTCCATAGAACTTGTACATACGGCTTGGCGCGACCTCCATGGCCATTGCGAACCCTTCGGCTGTCGAGACGTGCAGGTTTCCTGAGACGTGGCGGGGGAAGGCATTGATAGCCACCAAACCCTCAGCGTAGTTGCCATACTCAAGGAAAACGCGCCTGGCTACGGAGAGAGGCAGGACGAGCTTGGGGTCTTTTACTTCGTGATAGACTCCGTCTTGATCAACATGTGAAATGGGTACGTAGTCTTCGCTCGAGAGCAGTGAGTTTGCGGTGACTGACATGCCGGCCGAGTTCATCCCACTGCGAATCAGCTGACCCGCCTCAGTGAGGATGAACATTGATGGCCGGTCCTCAGACGGGTCTGGGTGCACTTCGAGGTAGATGATGAGGTCTTGGTTGTAAAGATGGCTGGACATGTCCCAGTTATGCACAGCCAAAGCACGACCAGATGCCACTGCGTCGGGAGGGAAGAAGCCACTCGTGCATTCATCATGCCCGTTCAGGTCTTGAGGAGTCTTGCCGCCATCTTGCAGCCGATACATGCATCTACCTAGGTCGTATCGAGCATTGAGCATGATGACCTCTTCGATCGTCACGCCTGCTCCATCTGCAATGCCCCTGATCTCTTCGAGTCCAGTGGGGTAGAACTTCTCAAAGGCTGGCAGGTAGACGGTTTCGATGATCTTGGAAGAGATGGACCTGCGTTTGATGTTGGTTAATGTCGAAAACAGTGGTATCCATATTCTACTCACCAATGCGGGAGCTTGCCTGGAAGCTTGTAATACTCGATATTGGCACGGACCTTGTCAGCCACTTGTCTTCCATGCGACAGGCCTCTCTCATAGGGCGTGCCTTCGACGACAATGTGCTGGTAGCACGTAGGACGAGAAACTTCAGTGACAGGGGTCTCGGATGACGGCATGTTGTAGGGCAGTAGATGGTAAGATGAGAATATTGAAGAATTATCGAGTATCGCTTCTCTAACATGTATTCTTATATAAAAAGGCCCCGATGGAGCGTTAATGGGGTGCTCCAGGGTAGTGATTAATCGTTGGCTGTCTCTGCTAGCGCGTCGCCCGATTGTCCCAAACAGGTCAAATCGGCGACGGTCCCAGCCGCCGGTCGCTTGCTTGCCACCAAGGGCGGAAGAGGCTATGGCGGAACTAAACCTAACCTTCTGGCGTAGGTCAAATCACAAAATCGGCGCCCATGTCTTGGGCTATTTGGGAAAGATTCGCGCGGCAGCCCGTCCCCTCCTCGGCGGCATGCACCTTTTCGACAAAGGCACATGCGTTGACATAATGCTTTCCAGCCTGACAACAGTCCTTGATAAGCTGTAGCGCCCAGTCTCTGTAGATAGGATCCTTTGCCTCAATCGCGGCCATGATGAGTGGTATAGGCCATATCTTGGTCGGGGGCGCTTCCGTCCTCGGCCGCTTGAGCTTATTGTAGAAGCGGCGAGTGATGCCAATTATGTCCTCGGCATGAGAAGTATCTGTATAGGTTGCGTGCTCTGGTCGGTAGACTCTGGAGGCGTAAATAGCCACTGCGTGGAAGAGGGCGTTTGCGGTGAGGAAGATGGAGAGTACCTTATTTTCCGCCGCTTTGTCCTCGCTGATACTCGCGAGACCCTAGTTCATCATCAGCAGTGGAATTACACAGCACAAGAGCGATATTATTGTCGGCTTACCTGCTTTATATCGTCTAATGATGCTCTCGTACTTGCTTCTTGACTCTCCTCCGCCGTGTTGCTGTCGACTCTGGATATCATCCCCAGAAGAGCGACCAAGCGACAAGTAGCCACATACAGAGGCCTATGAGCTTCATCCCACCGCCGTTCTTCATTCGGGTATAGCAGCGTGTATTCTGTCTGTAGGAAGTTGTAGGACTTGTCCACCGCGAACATTAGCCCCAAGTCGTTTCCCAGACACTGAATGATGCGATCATCACCTTGTGAAAAGAGAGCAGCGCGGGCGTCAAGGAAGCAAAACCATACAGCCATTCTACCGTAAACTGATTGCGATTGGTCACCGTGGCCCCGGGTTTCCAGAAGGCAAGCTTCGAGAATCAGCATCCGTTTTAGAGAGGCTCTTCTTGAAAGCAGCAGATCGGTCCAGGCGAGGAAGTACAACGTTACTGAGACGGCATCCAGGTCATCATCTCGGGTGATAAGCTGAGGCCAAGTCTGTCTAAGCTCTTCTTCCACGCCCCCAACCCCCAGTTGGATGCCCAGTTGATCCCCGAGAGCAGCGAGACTCTTGTCATAGTGATCTAGGGCACTACTATCTGAATCCAAAGTTCCGTTACAGTAGAGATGAGCCGCTGTCCACGCGTAAAGAGCTGATATCACAAACGAGTGGCTCGAGTTGAACCGATTGAAGAAATACGTGTGATTGTTCCAGGTCTGGCCCTTGGAACTGTACTTGGACGCTAGGCTCTGGGTATAGTGCTGTGCCAGGACCCGATCGGAGACCGTCTGAGGGGAACTCGAGGACAAGCTGCCCGCGTTGAAGTCAGTGGATATTTGACCAGGCGAATCCGTTTGCGGGAGCCAAATTTGCGCAGTGCCATTGTAAAGTACTGCGGAGTCCGGACTCAAGTCCCATTGCTGGTCTGGATACGAGTCAAATATCCCATCCATCCAAGGCATCGCCGCCGCATCGAGCATTGCAAGTGATGATGGTTCCAATGAGTCCGGCGCATCCGTCTCGACTGTTGAAACGCTTGTATGGGCCTGCAGGTTCATTTCTGTACGGCTCGGTTGCCTGAGAGTGCTCTTCTTCTTCCCGCGGCGCCTCGAATGAGTTCTGATCTGCTCTGTCTCATCTCTGAACTCAAATACAGCGTGCGATGACGGCTCATAGGCGCATTTGAGGTGAGACCGTCGGCAGGGTGAGCAACGCGGTTTAAGTTGATCACAAGACAGCTTCCTTCTTGCGCAGGTGTTGCATAGGGACATGGTGAGTCGTCGTGGCAAGGGCTGTGGATGAGGATGAGGGGCGATGGAGGTGTAAGGTTACCTCGGTCTTGGAGTTTATTTTGAAGTCTGGGGTAACTAATGACTAATCGCTGATAAGCGCATCTAGAAGCACGCTAAGTACGAGGCATACTCCAAGATGTCATATATGGAGCAGTTACATAAGGAATGCGTCCAATGTTAATGATGCATCAAACGACATTTGATAGACTTCACAGCTAACTGGGAAGGTTGATGATCAATATAGAAAGATTTAAAATTTCTGCCATCTGTGCGGAGAATTGAGATCTCGAAATAGCATATGTGAGCTGTTGCATTGCGCAAACGCAAGATCCGCTATTGCCCAAGCTGAAATTGGAGGAAGAGAAGGGAAAAGAAACCCCCCCATGGGTTGATTTGTATGGCCGCCATAAAGTTGGAAGACCTTTATACTCGCACTCACCAAATATACCTAAAGGAGCCTTGCTGCCAATCCGTTAAATCCAAGTCATCCTCCGCACTGTCCGTGTTGTGAATTTCCTCCACCTGACGGCGATCTCGTCGATGGTTCTGATACTTGATATAGATGCTAAAAATGAATGGTCAGTATCTGACAGGGAACGAATGGATAGGCTCACTGACAGCAACACAGTCTCTAGGACGATCATGGCAGATACCGATGAATAGAAGCCTTTGAAAGCAGTCTGAAACTGCGGAGCCTCGCTGGTGATAAAGAATTGAGGGCCTGTGAATTGTCCAAGACAATAGCCCAGAAACATCATGACCTGCCCGAATCATCAGATGAATGAACTCACAGTCGGCGATGCATGTACACTTACACTTGCGGTGGACTTCTTGGTAAACCCTGCGATATTAGAGGAGAGCATGCTCATGCCGAGTCCGAAAGGGACCGTATTGACGTATATGACTAGACGACCCTGTGAGCAACGGTTCTAAACCATGGAAGAGACTTTAGACTTACTATAGAAAGACGCAAGTCGCCCTCTGTGGTTTGATTGCGGGAGGTCTGTAGCAGATTAGAGATTATACTTAGAGATCAAGAATGGCCGAGACTCACTGTCTACCAACACGGCTCCTATCAAGACGATAATGTTCGTTGCGATCATGACGTAGCACCTGGTGTTCTTGAAACGAGTGCAGAACCAACCACTGGTCAATAAAGGTCAGCATTGAGGGCTTGCATATGTAAAGCCGGGTGCTTACGCAAAGACTACCGAGACGAGGTGGATGGTGTTGGATGGCATGCCCATTAACGTTGCCTGGCGGCTAGAATAACCAAGAGTCTGGGTCAAAACAATCTTGGAGAACTGGGTTATCATCAGAACATGATTTCTTCACTGATTCAGGTCAAGATTGCTCACCGATGTTAGTCCTCCTCCCTGGAGACATTGAAGAAAGGCGTGTATCGCTAGTACCCACGGCTGGGGATCCATAAGGCATTCCCGGACCTGGTTCCATTTGTACTCGGTGTTTTTAATACCGGTGTGATTCTTCAGGACCTATCGTCTGTTCAGTAACGCTGTTCTTTCCTTCGCGTGATGGGCTACTTACCCTGTCAGTAGCGATGTCTCTCTCTCTCTCGTTCAAGAACCACGCCTTCAAAGGCGACGCCGGTACACCGAAAAAGACAAAAACACCCCAGAACATCGTTATCGGCCCAAAGACGAGGTAGACAACCTGCCAGACCGCGTACTTGGAACCCGAATGGTCTTTGCCCGAGACCGCGTACGTTATGGCATCAGCCATGAAAGAACCGACAGCACTGGCGGACCACCATAAAGATGTACGGAGAGGCTGCTCCTCTCGTGTCCAGTATTCAGAGATGAGAATTGTGAGGATGGGCGACATGCATGATTCGAATACACCGAGGAAGACGCGGTTGACGCAGAGTGTTGCAAATCGTTTTGTGAATGCCGTTGTGCATGCGGTGAGGCCCCAGAGAAATATCATAACACCAAAGTATCGTCCGCTATACAGAGTTTAGGACACAGGCCAGTTCCGAAATATCGATGTTTCAAAGTAGGAGAAGACGTACATAGGGAGCTTTTGCATCAAGATAGAGCTGGGGTACTGCCAAACCAGGTAGCCCAGGTAGAAGATTGAGGATGACCAGCTATATTGCTGCCCAACGAGGTTCTATGCGGATGTCAGTCGCTACATGTAGATATCTCCGAGGTACAGGTTCGATTACCAGATCCTCCTTGATGCCAAAGATGGAAGCTTCCGACAAGGCAACTTAACCACGAGAAGCGAGAAAGACCCCGCAGGTGCCATCTGTGAACTTTGACACCAAGCCGTGGAACGGAACCTTGATCTTGCCGTGAGCACCGAACTCCACAGCGATGTAACCAACGTTGCGCTTAGAATCAGCGTACTTGCAATCGACGACGAAGCATCGCTGGCCAAAACCAGGTTCCTTTGCGACGCTGAAACCGCGCAAGACAGGAGCCATGGTCTTATCAGTGAGGTACCAGTTCGCGACACCTGTGTCCAGCAGCACGGGAACACCGACGCTCTTTTTGCCGTAAGACTCTTTTGTATGGTTATTACCCTTGGTGAGGACGACCTCGACAGAAGTGACGTTGACCGAGTTAGTCTGGCCACCACTGAGTTCGAGGTTGAACGGGTTCACCATGGGAACAGTGATGAGGTCGCCGTCAATCTTTGCCTTGTCGTAGGCGCCACCAGGGAGCATCTTGGCGTTGGCAGCTTTCTTGTCATCGGGTCCGAGGTAGATACTCGAAGCAATGTAGTTAATCTTGGAAGCATTCTTCAGCTCCGGCAGGAGGTACGAGGAGAACCTGTCGGTACATTTGGGACCGGCGGACTGGTACTAACGACAAACCTGTCTTTGTTAGCATCGTCTATGTGAGGTACTTCTCCTATCGTAGGATCTTACCAAGAATCGTATAAATGTCGCCGCTGAGTTTGTCTGGGAAGCTGTAATCAGACGTATAGCCAAAGTACATGTTCTTAGTTGAGACACCGCCCAAAACAACAGTGTCACTCAGGTAATCGCCCCGACCAACGTAGCCCAAGGCGTCCGCAAAACCAGTACCTTGATAGCGGGATGTTCTGCAACGATGGTTAGCGGCAGAAACTACAAGTCCAGAGGAACATACGAAGATGTTTTGTTGTTAAAAGTGCCAAATGTTTTGCAATTATTTCCCTCCTTTTTGCAGACCTCATTACGAGGGTCCAGGAAAGAATATCGCGGGCTGCCCGTGTCGATCTTGAGATACTCTGTCTGCGGTGGCGTGCCAACCTGGAGCTTGGCAAAATACGCCGTCAGGCCTTCATCTCGAGATAACGGGACGGAGATGACGCCGGTAGGAGTCTTGGTCGCAGCAGCGAGGCTGGGAAGAGCGATGGCCGCAGCGACGGCGGCCAAAGTAATGCGAGTCATAATCGATAGATACTTGGCGATGCCGTTGGTGTAAGACTGACTTGCCTGATGTTTAGCAGACTATATATAAACGGGTTGATCTACTCTAGAGTCTAGCCCCTGCTCATATGAAGTCATGAGGCCAAGACCGTTCGTCGATACGAGTTTCTTAGTGGAGCTCATTCCTGATCTGCCGCTCCTGCTGTTGTATCATTGGTGGTGGACCATTTGATAACCAGTTTTAGGAAATTAAATCGTATGCGGAACCCGGCACTTTAGCCATTCTCCCGCGGACAATCAAAGCGTTCAGGAACTATGTAACAGTAAAGAGAGAATACGAACGAAAACGACGCCGGCCCCTTGGGCATAAGGAAGCAAGAATTCCTATCTTCTTGTTACCTTTAGTTGCGTGCGAGGTTACCTCCTGGCATAGTCATACTCGACGACTGTTTTCGATATGTCTCTGAAACTCCTTCAATTGATTGCCGCTTTGGCTGCTTCTGCCAATGGCCTCTCCGTGCCAGATAGCCAAGACGCTTCCTTCAGCGTCGATGCCTTCACGTCATCCACACCAGAGGAATTTGACCCTGCCGCTGAGAGGCAGAGGCTTGAGGCAAAATTCCTTGCGACACACGACGACATCAAAGAGGCACGTAGCGTGAAGCAAGCAGGCTCTGTTAAAGTAAAGCCTTCCTCATCCGGCTTGTCCTTCTTCGTCTCCACCATCATCGGAAACCAGACGTTCAAGCTTATCTACGACACTGGCTCCGCCGATTTGTGAGTACCTCCCTCTTCAGCAGATCGTAGATCAAGACTAACATGCAACTTGTCAGATGGGTGTATTCCAACGAGTCATCCCCGTTCCAGAGCCTGGAGCACCCAACCTATGTCCCAACCTCATCCGCAGAGCTTCTCCACAACTACACGTGGTCCATCAAGTAAGCCGGCGGCCAAGAGATCAGCGGCGTTGTCTTCACCGACACCGTCAAGGCAGGCCCCGTCGTAGCGCACAAGCAGGCCGTCCAGGCTGCTACTGTCATCCCATTCGAGTTCTCCTCTGACGACATTCTTGGTCTTGCGTTCAGCGCCATCAACACCGTCGAGCCCAAGAAGCAAAAGACCTTCTTCGATACTGTTCTTCCGACTCTGAAGAAGAAGGTGTTTGCTGCGAATCTTAGGGTTGATGGTAAGCCGGCGACTTAGGATTTTGGATACATCGACGACTCCAAGTTCAAGGGGAAAATCGCCTACACTCCCGTCGTCAGCAAAAGTCACTGGTCGATGAACGTAAGCTCCTACGCCGTGAGCAAAGTCTCATTCGTCAACAGCAAGAAACATGTGGGCGAGGTCATCGTCGACTCAGGCACCGCCCTTGTATACCTCCCCGATGGTGTTGTCAACGACTACTACAGCCATGTCAAAGGTTATAAATTCGAACAAGGAGGCTCACACACGTTTCCATGCAATAGCACTATTCCCGACTTCCATTTCAAGATCGACAGCACAATACTCTCTGTTCTGGGACGAGATGTCAACTATACTGTATATGACCCGGCTAATCGCATCTGTGTTGGAGCGATTGCAACTCAGCTAAACAACAAATACTCGGTACTGGGAAGTTTGTTCATGAAGAACTACTATGTTGTTCATAGTCAGGAGGACGCTACCCCGAAGCTTGGCTTTGCCTCGCATTGATACCCCTATGTGATTCCTGGTCGAGCAGTTAACCAAGCATTTTCGTTTTGTTCGCTCAAATTTGATGCTGAGATGTCTCATCAGTTGCTTCAAACGTCAATTGGGCTCTTAATGTCTCTTATATTTACATGATGGATTCTCCATCGGCTTCTGGTCTATGCTATCAACTTTAAGGGTCTTTAGGGTTTCGTCTCGGTGATATTGATATGTCTGCTTAAGAACGTCGAAAAAAAAAATGCAATGCTCAGCATCTTCTGATGATTGAGAGGGTCCTTATATCCCTATGCCATTCCGTTACCTGTTTTTCTCCACCCTAGTAAAACGACTTACTCATCAATTTCGCCATCATTTTCATACCCATCTTCGCTTTCTATCACCTCATCCCAACTGGAGTCGGAGCTATTCTTCAGAATCTACTAATACCACACCAGCAGCGAGTAGTCCAAGCCTATATTCATCCGCCGGAGACGCATCCATTTCTTTCACCACTTCCAGCATTCTCTGACTATAGTACCCTACTAGGAAGTCCGTCACTGACTCATTTCGATCTTGGAACTCTCTTTGGAATTCTCCATCGAGATCGTCAAGCTTTTCCAGCAAAAGCCTGTCTTCGTCCAATACTTCCGCCCTTTCATCCTCATCTAATTCTTTCATTCCCGGGCTTGAGTCAATCCAGGCGCAAGGCCCAACGTGCCTGATTCCCAGGAGTTCCATTGTAATTATGTGGACAGCACATCTGGCTAGATAGGACGTGTCGACACTGGTTGCTGTGTTTTCAATCAGATCGACTAGAAGACAGATCTTCCTAATTCTTTTGGCCTTCCAAGCGAACGAGGATAATTCATCAGCCGTGAATCCGGAAAACAAAGATGCCAAAGGTCGGTTGAAGACACCTGATACGCAGGGGCATGGTAGATCGGACTCCATCTTGCTGTTGCATATTTTGGTAATAACCAGACTAATTCCTTCCCTTTCCCAAAGGTATGGCGGGTTGCGGTCGGGGCAACTAAGGAAACGAACTAGAATCGTACCAATTCTTCCTCCAAAATCATGTAATGCCGTTGTCTGGAAGCCGTCAGTCACGTATTCCAGCTTGAGATCATGCTTCATCAGCCAATCCAGGTAAGTAGTCTCTAAGTCGAATATGCCTCCCACAGGAGTAAAATTACGAACTCTAACGCGTGTTAGAAGTGGCCTGATACCACCCTCATCTGAAGGTCTAATGCTGAACTCATCGGCCAATGAACAGATTTCTGGAGGGAGCGGGTGTTCAAATAAGCCCCCGGAGTAGTAGTTTGAATGAAAGGGCTTGAGGCCACAGCTGATCTCAAATCCCTGCTTTCTCAATTCATCAGAGCGTGACTGTAATTCCTCCCACAGGAAGGCCGCAGTAGCGTCAGGGACAGAATCAACCGTGACTCCATACCACTCTATGACTTTAGAGGGTAGCATTGCGAGAGAAAGATCTCGCAGTCGCCGCCGCCGATCTTCTAAATGCTTGAACAATAGTTTTCTGCATCTCAATGAACACTCTTTCAAGTATCGTGATAACATTAAATGAGCCGGGAGGCAACAGTCGGCCTCTAGGAGCAGTTGGACAGAAACAGCGCAATGACAGTCCTGGCAAAGCATCCACTTGTCTGCTTGGGTACATCTTTTCCCACTCAACTCTATTGCAAGCTCTAGAGGACTGACACGTATTAATTCACTGTCGCACAGTATAGATACAGCCTGACTTTGTTGCAGAAGCAAGCTGAGCCCTTCTGGCCAGGTGATGCTAACGTGCAATATGTTACGTTCATACATATCTGACTCCAGAATACCTGGAGGAAGTTGGTCGCCCATTGTAATGGCCTCGAGCTTTTGCCGGTCTCGCTGCATAACTGCCCGGAAGATGTCACTGAATCCATAGGCTAGATTATATTTTTTTTTTAGCTGTACGTGATTTGAAAAGACATGGAAAGCATCGGATTACCTTCGGCGATCTCGGGGTACTCGCCCCAAACGTGCAATGAATCAGTTTTTAATATCTCCCCAGCATCCCAGTACCTGGGTTCGCTATGGGCGATGTCTTCAACACAGAAGGATGTATCGAGTTTTGCTATGAAGTTATACAACGGAGGGAGCGTTGCTAAGGTGTGGGGTTTCCACAAATTCCTAAGAATTGTTCTGGTTTGTGTAAGTCAAGTCAAGTAGGAATGAGTTCTGGAGTTACTACCCTTGGTAAAAACCGGAAGCAGTAATTGGCACCCCAAGGTCAAACATGTATGACAGAAGCGAGCGAATCGATTCAAAAAGGTCCTCGAAACTTAATCCCTCTTCTAAAACCAAATAGATTAGTTGTCCCCGATAGAGCTCAAGATTCTGTTAACATAAAAGCGTCTCGCGTGTTCATAACTAGAATAGGAACTCACATCCATGCATCTATGGGCGATGTTGTTCCCATTATCATCTACGTCAAACGGTGACGCAGCGCCTGAGGTATAAATAGTTCTTAACTTCTTGAGTAAAATCGAGATCTCTTCTCGTAGACTGAGAGGAGGATAGTCGTCCTCTTGGTACAGAAGATAAGGATGATTAGACCTGACACGAGAATCAGTAATCTGTAACCCGATGGAAACAGGAGAACGATGACTGTTTTACCTTGCGACCTCGTACTTCCATCCGAGGTCAATAAAGGCTTGAAAAGCCGGGCTTGATTTTACAACGTTGCATGGCTGTATCCCGAAGGAAACATTGTATGCCCCGGCAGGATAATCTCGAGTCAGTGACATAGACAAACTTCGAGAAAGCCAATACCGAAGACCAAGATAAGTAAACGTAGTCTTTGACGTCTGGAGTGATTTACTAAAGAAAATGCAACCAGGACGATGATGTTGTCGTTTATGCTCTTGTTTCGAGATGACCAAAACTCCCCAGGTTCGATCAACGTAGGATGATTGTCGACAAATAGAACTGGGAGGGTCGGAACAAGTACATTCCGGATCATTCAGTCGTATCATCACTGCTTCTTCCTTCTGGGAATTTTGCAGATAGCGAGGTTTTACAACGACGTCAGAACTATGGCTGCTGGTGGCGAGGAAGTTTTCTTGGGCGTGTCGAGACATCGTTGCCATCTCCATTTCAGTGCGTTGAAGAGCTGGAACGATGCTGTCGAGTCGCCTGGCAATGGTGCTCAGCATGTTGTGCGTGATGCTATCGTTAGCATTAGTGTAGTTTTTCAAAACCTGCAAATCTTCGCTAATTCCAATGTTGATGTCACTTTTTTTTAATTAGCAAGAGCAGAACTGTCATGCTAGTAGAAGTTCCTTACAGGTTGAAGTTTTGTACGAAACTGCTTAACGCCGCATTGGCCTTAGAAAGCTGGTCTTGAAGTTGAATCAACTTCTTCTGATCAAATGGATACCGAGCTATCATCACTTGCTTTCTCCATTTTCCTTTCACGTCAGACAGGCCCTCGGCTCTAGTAAGGTCCAACATCATTTGCTGTAGAGTTATGAGTTGGGACATGCAATTAGCTAGACCTTGATTGACTCCATTGGCAGATAAGGCATGGCGGTGGCCAAGCTTTAACGTGCTTGACTGGATGATGCAGATATTAGATTGCAAAAGAGCAAGGCTTTGAGCTGCGTTTTCGATATCTTGGTGTCGATCTTGGATGGCGCTAAAATAATTGTGAAGACCACCACAGAGAGTCAGGCCAAGAGATACAAGGCCAGCGACACCGCTGGCGATGGATAACGGGTCGGCCATGTCGATATTGACAAGTTTGCAGAAGGAACAACGGAGCGGGTGAGACGAAGCGGGGAATATGAGTGTTGAGTATGAGTGGCTTGCTGTAAGGCGCAGCCAAGGCAGACAGACGCTCAGATCATGCTATCAATCAAAACGTGCCAACACATCAGCCCCCCCTGTAGCAATTTGAAACCCCAAGAAGAGTGAGAGCCAAGCATTTAAAGCTGTTAGTGGAAATTCTCGAGCAAGGGTTATGAGGATGAGGATGCAAAACGCTTTTTTCCTTTTCTCTCCTCATTATGCCTGCTCAATGAAACTGGCTGATTCTTGATAATATGAGGGAGAGAAATGGCTAAGTCTTGGGTGAGGCTGTGGCAAGCCTTGAAGTCAAGTAGGGCTTGCAAGCGTTGCGTCACCAGCCTCCACTTGGTGGCAACACAGAGACATGAGACATCACCAACTGCGCCGAAGATTGTACCAAATGAAATGACAGATCAGAACATGAGGCCGAAAGTTTATTTATAGACAAGGAAAATAAATTTCAGTCTGGTACTCCTCTTTTATGGGCGTAATGTCCCTCCCAGCTTCATAAGTTCATAATACCAGTAGAGCAACTAAATGACGACAACCCTTACGCGCCCAAAGTTCAAAGCCAGAGCATAACGTGTATCTATCCTACCATCTCTATGAGAGGCAGCCCTCACTGCTGGAAAGAAGGTCCCAGGTCGTCTGTAAGTATAACAAACCGTAGTCTCAACAGATTGTGCAACCTCTCCAAAGCTCTTGTTGACAAAGTGGCCTGTCCCTTCAAAATCCCACTCCAAGGAAACGATTTTTCCTGCACCGGGAGGAACTTCCACGCTTACTTTAAACGTAACTATTGCCCCCGTTTTGATCTCAACTCGCTTTCCGCCGTTAACGCTGAGGTCTACAACAGGTTGGAGACCCTTCCTCTCAGAAGCTCTGGCAGGAAGTTGCACCTGGGAGTTACTAATGGTATAATTGGTTGGAGTGCTTGGATTTGTCCCTGTTTCGCACCAAACACTCAAGTCTCGTAGTTGCTGCTCATAAAGGCCCGTGAAGTCCACAACTTGAGAGCTCTTGAAAGTCCCAATACTGCCCATTTGATGATCCGCATTCTCACTAAAATAAAGACGAAACTTATCATCGGCATCATCCCCATATACCTTTCTGACTTCGTTCTTATAACAATCTGCATGCCACGGAAACGCGTCAACGTCCAAAAGATTATCCATGACAATCATCTTGCCGTTGAACTTGCCCGAAAACGTAGCGCCACCACTAGCAGACCTTGCTATCTGCTCTGCCACTAGTACAGAGCGCTGGGGATATATAGGGTCTCCGTTGGAATCACGGAGATAATCGTATCCGTAGAAGCCTGAGCGCTTGGGGACTGAGTACCGATGGAGTGCGTGCATGGCGAGAAACATTCGGTTACCTATGCGGACTTGAGTACCTTGCTGGAGAAGAGAGAGGACGGTGGCATCATTGCCGTGGTGAAGAGTGACAGTTTTGGTGTCACTGTCATCACGACCCTTAGCAGTGACTTTGCCAAGTGCTTTGTCGTCTTTGGAGAGAATGATGATATCCAGCCAGTAAGTTCGCGCTGATTCGGGTGCCTTGTCGAGGATGAGCTCAACAGGAATATCGTTGGCGTCACGTTTGATAGATGTAATCGAGGTCTTGTAGTCAACCATCTCCTTGCGTAATATCTCGCCCAGCTTCGACTTCTCGTTACCCAAGTATCCAGGCTGGTTCCAGAAGTCATCCACATAGGTGGGATCCATTTTTATCACAGTTGCCCCAGATACAGTCCTAATTGACTCCCAAAGTGACTCAGAGGCTCCAGTATCGTGGAAGCTCTCCCACGCTTTGATAGGGACACCAAGGGCCGTGGCCTCTTGAAACGCTGTTCTCTCGATGGAGTTCAAGCTGGAGTAGAAATTACCACTGCCACCAGGCCTGAGCGCGTCTTCAATCTCACAAATCTTATTCTGAAGAACAAGACCTGCTAGAGCACGGATGGACCAGTTGTTGATAGAGACTGGCACAGCTTGGACCAGGGTTAAGGCACCAGACCATATACCAATCGTATTCTCCATCGCTCCAACAGTGACAAGAGATCCACCGCTACCTCCGTAGATATACCCATGGATCTTATTGGTCTTGGGCTTGTAATACTCCCGTGCAATCATCATGCCAAACTTTGCTGCAGCTGCATCACCACGGTACGTTGGACAACCAGAAGCACGAACGGTATATCCTCCACTCTCTGCACCAAAGCCAATCTCTCGATCAGATGCGGTTGAGTTCTGTAGTGGGTAGACGAGTTGGAAGAAGCGACCCTTCCATCCATTATGGGGGAGGTAAATGTTGAAGTCTACAGATGTCCCTTCGAAATGACCTGAAAGTCTACGGTGAGGAACCGGCAGCGTCTCGTGAGTCTCGTTGTCGATTATGGGCTGGGAGTAGAGAGGATCGCTGCAGTCTTCAGTGATTTTCCAGACTCCATCGACTTGGGTGCAGGGATCGCCGATGAGCTTTGATGAGGTTGGCAAGTCCGGAGGCGAAGGCGGCAGGACGCTTTGTGCCGTGTTAAGACAAGTCCTAGAGATGACAGTTAGCAGTTTTCCACTACGCATTACAAAGTCAAGGACATACAAAGCTGTAAGAATGTTCAAAGGTACCATTATTGATGAGTTTTCAAGTGACGAAAGACTCAACGGTGTAAAACCAAGAAGAATAGGGGTTTTATCTGATCATTGATTGTTTTTCTCAAGGCTTATATACATGGCTATCTCGGATAGCTCGGGCCTTGATGAGCGTACTGATACGCGGAGTAAGTGTCCCAATTGAAACTAGCGTTGGCTTACTCGTCGTATTTTCCCGAAAATTATTTCATTGGACACCGTTCGGAACCTAGCGTCAGCAACGTTTATTCCGGGCAATCAGAGGCGAAATGAACCATCGATTGAAGACCAACCAACTATGGTAGTGTAATCAGACTGAGGGGTTAATAGAAGCTTCAGCCACGACACAAAGGCAAAGACCAACAGCGACTGTCCAAGCGTATCTATGGCATATTTTGACGGGATATCGGAAGCCAAGGCTTTTCGCAATAAACTCCGTTTGTCTCTCAGGCTAACAATTAAATTAAATAACATTACAAACACCAAAACACGTGGCAAATTGAATCACCAAACATCGCTCAATTCCAAGCAGATGGTCCAAACGTCTCATTCGTGCCCAGCTTCCTCCATGGAGTACCCAGACCATCCGCAGTCGTGCCCTGAACATTATTTCCCCACCAACTGAGACTAACCCCAGGAAAGACGAGGGCGAAGAAGATCACGATAGCCGAAACTGCGAGGCCAGAATCCAGCGCCGCGGAGAGGACGTAGTTGTACTGCCTTGTGTTAGCCATGATGCGCGTCGACGGGGAATTTCGCTTCTTGAACTCACCTTTGCCCACCAATGCGGATACTTTCCCCGAATCCACTTGTTGAAAATGAATGAAACTGCAAAAGCAGAACTGTAGTTGATGCCGGTAGCGGGAGGCACGTTTCCGGTTCCAGCGAAGAAAAGAGGCCAGTGAAGATTAGATAGCAACTTGTTGTTGGGAAACTTCCGCTTCAAAAAGAAAGTCACTACTGGCAGGAGAATTCCAATCCAGAATAGGTGTAACAGTCCTGAGTAGATCTTGCCCACGCTGTATAGCCTGGCTGGACCAACAGCTCCCCAGACGATGCTGGAAGAGAAGTTGACGCGACCCTGAGGACAGGTGTATTTGTTGGGCTGGTCACTCTCACAAATGTCCTTGACATGGTGCAACATCCAGAGAACAACGGCGTTTTGGGTAAGAGATCCAACGATGCAGGCCGTCAACTGTGCGACAAACAGGGTGCGACGGGGAATCTTCATGTAAAGACCAAGCTTCATGTCCGAAGCAAAAATCATAGCCTGGCTGAGTCCAGTGTAGGCGTAGAACTTGAAGATAAGCATAACAACTGGCTTTCCAGGAATGGCGTATCCTGAGATGATCTCGCCAAGAACGGTGAGAACGTTACTGTTGAGGTTTGCCACGGCATAGACGCTCCCAGTGGGGATTAGATAGAACGCAGCGAGACCGAAGGCCAAGAAGACACCCCAAACAGGCATTTGGGTGTCGTACACTTCTTGTACCATGATGGTGAGACCAAGTACGATAGCGGTCAATGCGGCGTACCACCACCAGGGAGCGTCGGGGTATCTCTCAATCAGCCGAGCATGAATATCCTTCTTTCGCTGTGGATTGAAAGCGCCGACGATCTGCTTCCAGTAATTGAGAAAGATGTATGTAGGAACGCAAGTCATTGTCGCAAAAGAGATACCATAGCTGAGAGCGAAGGTAACAGGCATGAAGATGGGGCTGTAGGCCTTGTACTCTTCCGGCGAGAAGTTGCCGTGATGATCAACAACGCGCGAGGCGTTGAAGACATTTCCGGTGTTATCGTAGATGTCACCTCCAGAGAATGGCAGATAAGCTGTGTACCAAGTGTTTGTGTAGTACAGAATTGGCGTGACGAGCGCGAAGAGGATGAGCCACCCGGCGAAGACGTTAGCTTGTGCCCAGAAGGGAACGACGAGGGGAGAGCCGTTGTATGCGATTTGGGACCAGTCAAACGTGGTGGGGATATAGGCTAGGCCGGTTGACATGCCGAAGAGGTTGTTGACGATGATGTTGTCTATCAGAGGTCAGTACGCAATGATATGAGTTAGTTGGGGGATGAGCTTACTTGGTGCAGCCCAGCAGATGAAGGCAAAGGTGCTTAGGCCAGTGAAAAGGAATCCAGGGAGCCAATACTGGCATTATTAGCGAGCGTTCACATCGAAAGAGACTTGTCTGATGACTCACCCATAGCCAACCACCAGCAAAGACGTAGACAAAAAACCGATACCTCGAGATACTCCATCCATCAGCCTTCGGGTTCGCTCTCCCATGCAAAGTCTGAAACAGCGCAGCATTGGCAAGTGTCGAGGGCCAAACCATATGCGGCGGCTCAACAATAAACCTGTACGCCATACCAGCCATTCCAAGACCAAAAAGCTGCATAGTAAGTGCAAGCAGGAACTGATACCCAACAGGAGTCTTCAACCCCAAGAACGCAGGCGCAACTTGCGCTTGAATAATATCCGTCGCCCAAGACGGTCCAAACGAAAGGTTCGACATGATAGTGATAAGCGCATGCTCCTTGATGTTAAAGTGATGATCAGGATTAAGCGCAATCTCCCTCCCGAAAACCCTAACCCTCATGATAGGCAGTGCATGCGCAAGCGCCCTCCCAGCTGGATAAGCGACCAACTGTGCAACAAGCGACGAGATAGTGACACTAGGATATCTCATCGAAAAGAATTGATTGATCCCGGTGCCAAGGATCGTAAACAAAAGACCTAGCGTCCACGCACGGAGCGTGTTAACAGGCATAGAAGGATCATCGACATTGGGGACATTGGCTCTGACTTCTGGTTGGGGTGAGTTGTCGGAGTCAATGTCGTAGTCTTCGTCTATGCCGCTGATGGCGAAGGCAGTGGCTTTGTCGGGGTTGTCGATGATTTCTTCTGATGTGCCTTCGATGGTACCATCTTCTTGTCTTGAAGGTTCAAGGTTATCTGCGTATTCGACCTTGGGTGCCATGATGGCGACTCAGTCAAAAGACGAAAGGGAGAATTGAGGAGAGGAATGTATGCCGATGCAACATTTCTTGGCGCGAAGTCGTCGGCATTTTATAAATTTGTCTTATCGCGAGTCAAGTCACATTCGATGCTACTCCCCTCCCCGGATTTCGGCAAACGTTAGTTTATCAAATCTGGAGCATCCCCTCACACAAGAAGAAGGTCCAAGCGATGCTGTCATTTGAGCTAGTTTTTAATTGGCCGCCGGATCATCAGGTCCTTAGCTTCGGGGTTATGGGAGAATAATTACTACCCTACCTTATCTTGACACTTTTTAACTATCGACTAATTCTGATTGAGGGTTGCCACTTTCGAACGATAAAGTAATGTTTTTTGCGGGGTAATTGAGTGAAGGAAGGTCCAGCCTTGATTTGTCACGAGATATCGTATCAGCTCCGGTTACGGGGATTGCGTCGATGATAAAACGGCCAACTTCAACGTCTGATAGCATCTTTCTGTTCTCAAACCTTATCTCTCGTCTTTTTACAGCTTAGTTTGAAGTTGGTTCTCTCAACTATGGCTCGTGCGGTGGCACCACTAAACAAGGACTCCTCCATCCTCATCATCGGAGCGTAGGTAATCCCGACTATTGCACTGCCTACCCATCGCTTATTGATACTCCTAGGGGCACATTCGGTATCAGCACAGCTTATCACCTGGCTAAGCGTGGCTATACCAACATCACTTGTATCGACCGGCACCCATGGCCAAGTCTAGACTCTGCTGGTCATGACTTGAACAAAGTGATGCGTACTGAATACGATGAACCACTTTACACGCGACTCGCTTTAGAAGCCCTTGAAGCATGGAGGGATCCGAAATGGCATGACGTGTTTTTCGAAACGGTAAATAACTGTTCCTGTTTGCCGTCCTGTCGAGTTGAACTAACAAGCGCAGGGACGTATCACAACTACGATGGGCGACAAGAAGGCCGAGCACTTCCTTGAGAAGTCTTATGAGAACCTCAAGAAGGAAGGCAAAGCGAAGAATCTGGAGCTCATCAGCGGCAGAGACGAGATTGTCAAACGTGTTCCCCAACTGAAGAATGCCGTCGGGATCGAGAACTGGAAAGGTCTCTACAACAGTCTCGGTGGTTGGGTTCACGCTCGAAAAGCCCTTGAGAAATGGGCATTTGAGTCTGAGAAGACGGGCGTCAAATTCGTCTCAGGCAATGGCGGTACAATGACTGGTCTTGAGCTAGATACTTCCGGCTTGATGACGGGAATCCGTGTCGCTTCTGGTGAGGTTCTTCATGCAGACCACTACATTCTCAGCACAGGTGCTGCATCACCACAACTACTACCCGAGCTGTCACAACAGCTTTGGTCAAAGTGCTGGACCTTGGGTCATATCCAGCTTACTGATGAAGAAGCTGCCGAGTGGAAAGGAGTTCCGGTGATTGACAACTACGAGCTTGGGTTCATGTTTGAACCAGATCCAGATACAAGTCGGTTACACTTCGCATGATGCCCAATATTACCCGATTACTGACGAAGATGCAGAGTTGATTAAGATCTGCGACAACAACCCTGGCTATCAATACCAAAAAGGCACTTTCGTCGACGAGAACGGCAAGACAACTCACTACTCCATCCCCCGCTACTCGAGCGACCATCCACAAGACGGCATCCCCCGTGAAGCCGGAGTCGCCATCAGAAAATTCATCAACACCGTCATGCCTCAATTCTCGGACCGTCCTCTTCTCGATACACGTGTATGCTGGTGCACTGATTCGCCCGATGCACACTGGCTGATCGATCTCCATCCCAAACATAAAGCTCTTCTTCTTGCAACGGGGGATTCTGGACATGCGTTCAAGATGTTTCCAATTATTGGGAAGTATATCGCTGATGCGTTGGAAGGTCGTGAGACGGGATTGAGGAAGGAATGGGCTTATGGGGGACGCGTTGCGAAGCCGACTTCGCATAGACCTGATACTGAGATTAAGGACCTGAGGGATGTCATGGGTCTCAGAACTGAAACGAAGCTGTAGACTATCTTATACTTAAACTACTTGAAGTCCTTGGTGAAAGAGAATATCTATGAGGCTGGTGAGATGTAGAATTCATGTGTTCTCATCCTATGTACGCCAACCACCGGAAACCTGACTACCTGCTAGCTTCTAGTCCCTCTCATGGACTTTCGCAACCCTCATAGTAGTCATAAACAGAAACATCATCAATCTGAATCTTGACCTGTCCCGCCGACGGCTGGCTTGTGCAAAAGAAGCCAATCGACAACCTCTGGTTATCATTCTCGGCAGTAATGCGATACTCCTGTTCATAGTACTGACCCTGCACAATAGCCTGATCCCCATCGACATAAAGAAACTGCGAGTTCGCACCCCCAGAACCAGCGAATGTACCAATTCTGCATTCCTCTGCCTCAAGAGGGTGTCCGTCGATAAGGACCCAGTGATACTTGAAGACATATTCATGTCCGGCGACGGTACCGACGAGTTCCTGAAGGATTCCTGAGCTTAGTCCGGTAAAGGGATATGTATAGGCCCTGAAGATTTGTTAGCAGTGTGATGTGTGACGGGGGGTGTGAACTAACATGGAGCGGGCTCCAGTTCTGGGGAGGTTGGTTGTCATAGTTGGAGCGCCGAGGATGATCCACGGTTCAACGGTGGGCTGTCCAGACCCATCCAAATCATCAAAAGAAGGGTTTTGGACGTAGTTGGTGTAGTCTCCTGTGAAAGCGCACTCCGGCGCAGCAGAACTTGTCGCGGTTGCTGTTGTAGAGACATCAGAGACCGCGGTGCTCGTAGAAACAAAGTCGGTAGTAGTTGCGTCAAGCGTCGCGGTTTCAGTCGTCGAGGTGAAGAAAGTAGAGGACTCGCCAGCAGTGCTTGAGGCCTCAGACGAAAAGGTAGTCGCAGAGCTCTCAACCGACGTGGCGGCTGAAGAAGTTTCAACCGTTGCCGAAGTCTCAACCGAGAGTGAGTTCGTTGCAGTCAAAGAAGTCTCGGTCGTGACCGTGCTGGAAGCTTCCAAGCTTGAGCTCGTGACACGAGTGATCGGCTTGCAAGGCCCAGCGCTAACTTGCCCGCAGAGGGCGAAAGCTGCTATGGCAGCTGAGTACTTGAGCAACATCATCTCAGCGAACAACAAATTAAAGAGCGGAAGGGCGTCGAAGCGCGAAATTGAGGAATGAGTGGATGGCGATTCAAATGGACATTTTGGGGTCTCAGCTGCTTTTAATGCTCCTTTATAGAAGAGCTTTTTGTAATCTCCGAGACTGCGCTATTGGCTTAGCAATTCGATAGTTCACGATGGCGCCAAGTGGTATTTACAGCTTATTAGCCTGGTGGGTTAAAGCTAATCCTTACGCCTATCTGACGAGATAAGATAAGATAAGATCGGTTAAGAAGTCTTTATTATTTGCTTGATATTATATATGTAGCTGTATACCCGATAAGAAGAATAGATATACATATGAATCTGAGTTCTACTAGTGAATATTTCCCTATCTTGCATAATATTTACATACGCAATCTAAATCTTCATCTTTGCACGAAGGAAAGTCTTGACCGACACTAAACCTTCGAGAAGCACTAGAATGTGACTAATGCGTGCCGTGCCTAGGTTGATTCAGAGTAATCACCGGCTCAGTCTGTATCAATGCTATGTTAGACCATCCACAAAACCCGAGCATGAAGAATTAAAAAGGCCGAGTTTGTGTCAGTTCTCATTACAATGTTCTGTTTCCTAACTCATCTCACAGTATCACGCAGCTTCCCCTCCTCGTCCACCATTCTTGCAACAGTATCACATACCACTCGTTACTTCGTACAACACAAACGGAAGCGGCAGTTACCCCGCGATATGTGATATCAGCCAAGGTCTAGACTCTTGCCTCCTCATGTCTCAGCCAACATGCGATATTCACATGCGAACATCTCGACGGCTGCAAAGTCTACTGGAGTATTCCGATCTGTGATGCAATTATTTGCGAGTGAGCGCATATATGACGGCAGTTTCTGTGCCTTTGGGCCTTTTGGGCAGGTATATTGGAATTGTGGCGGGCTGAGAGATGTATGTCTCGGTCGTACTGGGATATCATTGGTGCTGCAGGTTCTGTGTCACGTCGGCTGGGTTTGATCCGTGAGCGACTCCGCATCTTCTTTCAGCTCTTCTTGGATCTCACTTTCGACTCTGATGTATATAAATTCAAGCTCATCAAGTCGATTTTATAGTTCTTCACTTCGTGAGCAAAGCACACCATTCTCTTCCTTCACATCATCTTCACCTCCCAACATGGCTTCACTACCTCTCGCAGCCCACCGCCCCATCGGTAAATGGCTCCCCGAGCAACGACCAGCAATCCAGCAATGGATCGCCTCCAAGCTCAAGCAGGCCTACAAGATGGACACTCTATCTCTTGACCCAAGTCTCGAAGCCTTCCAGAATCTCGTCAACGATACCCCCTACCTCAAGACCCTAGCCAGCGACATGTTCACCCAGTCCTCCAAGAACTATGATCCAACCGGTGAACCAGCCCTCAAGACTTTTGATGACTTTGTCACTGTTGTCAATCTCATTATTCAATCTGCCCCTCCGTTCTTTGATAAGCAGGATCCCCCTACTGCTATGGGCATGATTGGGTTTCCTATCAATGCTGTGCTTGATTGGCCTATGGGAACTGTTGCTGGGTATGAGTTTTGGCTTTTGTCTGAAGTGAACACTTCATTCAAGGGTGTTTTGGACACTTGGGGTTCGTTCTTGGAGTCTTCTGGGTCTCAGTCTGGTCTAGAGGGTTGGTTATCCAAGGATGCACTCCATATGCTTGCCACTGTAGCGAACACCGGCATGCTGGGCGGCCCCACCTTTGACAAGATCTTCATCTGCGATCCTTCCGCAAAATACTACGGCTACAAGTCCTGGGATGACTTTTTCACACGAGAGTTCCGAGAGGGTATGCGCCCGATCGCCTGTCCAGACGACGCCCCTCCAACCCCAGAATATCCTGATCCAACTCTCGTCCTCACCAATGCATGCGAATCCGCTCCCCTACAAGTCGTCGAGCACGTCAAGCTCCACGATCAATTCTGGCTCAAGTCCCAACCCTACTCCCTCGACAGAATGTTGAACTCCAACCCCAACACCAGCAAACTCGTCGACGGGACGGTTTACCAAGCCTTCCTCAGCGCAAAAAGCTATCATCGCTGGCACGCGCCCGTCAGCGGTAAAGTCGTTGACATTGAACTTGTTCCCGGGTCATACTACAGTGAGAACTACTTCGAGGGATTAGCTGGCAATCCAGATGATCCTGATCCCGCGGCGCCAAACTACTCGCAGCCTTACATCAGCGCTGTAGCTACGCGTGGAATTATTTGGATTCAGGCCGATAACCCCAAGATTGGACTCATGGCTATTGTGTTTATCGGCATGGCTGAAGTATCGGGCTGTGAGTTTATCGTTGAAAAGGACGCTCATATTACCAAAGGACAGCAGATTGGCATGTTTCACTTTGGTGGAAGTTCGCACTGCATGGTGTTCCAGCCGGGTGTGAAGCTTTTGTGGAAGCGTCAGCCTCCTTATGATATGGATACAGAGACGAACAGCCGCGTGAACAGTCTCCTGGCTGTTGTTGGTAATTAGAATTATCTTGGCGGTTGTTCTCAATTCTCTTGTTGGGGTTGTCTCAGAATGAAATCGCAGAGGCTATGGACTTCGAGTTATTTCGTCCAAGTTCCAAAAGGTTGGACTCAAAGAGTCGACATCGATCGACGATCGTTCACTAAAGCTGCCGGGGTTTGGGATATACAGCACGGCCAAGGGAACAAGGAACAAGGGAAGAGATATGAGGGAGGTCACGAAATTGTTGGTCTAAGAACAGAAATACAGGACTGAAATCTTCCGGTAGCTTGTTTATCCTTCACTCGATTCAGAGCGTGATCCTGCCCAGGTGCATCTTTCATTCAAGGTGATACCACCATTCGCGACCTTAATCATCCACATGCAATATCGTGATCAGGACCAATAGGCGACATCTTATGCCGCAAGTATATCCCTATGCTTACTGAAAAGAAAGAATTAGTCGACTGATTAACGGAACATCCTTTAGGTGACTTACTTCTGTAGAAACGATGGCTCGCTTGCGTCAAATGCAAATGCATGGCAGTCCTCCGACCACCTAAGTCCTGTTTATCCTCGTCAAGTTGATACGGGCGCGCTGCTTAGCGGCTGTTCATGTCGTTGGTAAGGATCTCGTTCCACTTGCGGTACCCAAACTCGTTCAGATGAACATTGTCCTCACTCATGATGCCCGCCTGTTCATCTCCAAAAGGGAGGAACTCGCATCCATGTTCATCAGCGATACCCTTGAGAGTCGTGTTGGTTTGTTCAATCACATCAAGTCCCAGACCTCGCTGGATGAACAAAGCAGTGATGACGATTGTCATGTCGGGAAACTCAGTGCGCAGCTGCTTGATCAACGCGCCGTAGGCATCAACATCGCCCTTTCGAAGACCCTGCTTCTTGAGATTGTTGGATCCCATGTGAATGTACATAGTCTTGATGTTCGGCTGATGCTGCTTGAGAAGGTGGACAAGACCTTGATCCATGCGATACTGAACATTCAAGATCTTGTCGCCGCCAACACCGAGGTTGAGAATACGCGAGTCCTTGTTGATGCTCAGCATTCGTCCCGTGGTCTCGAAGCGCTCAACACCGCTGGCATCAGGAACAGCGGTGGTGTACTGGCCCGGGTTGCCCTTGATCTGGGGAACGTGGGTGTTGTGGTGGGTTTGATGAGATCGAAGCTTGAACATCTCGTCGGTGGGTTCGGCGCTCACGAATTTACCGGTTGTTTTGAATCGCTCAAAGAGGCTGTCGCCGAGAATAGCGACGGTGTAGTCGCCGGGATGACCCTTGATCTCGGGGACGTGAGTGTTGTGATGGGTCTCGTGAGATCGTTGCTTGAACATCTTGGTCGATTTAGTGATGGTCGCGATGTATATTCGTAGGGGAGAAGTGACGAACAAATGGAGACGCGGGCGAACACCTTTTGTACTCCTGTCAATAAGAACTCAATCAGAAAAAATCCATCAAATGAGACTCTTTCAACGCGTAAAAGTCATTCCTGCCGAAGGAGTCATTCGGTAGAACTCAACTTACAATGTCAAAAGGTTAAAGGGCCCTTGTCTCGGGAATAGCGTGTGTGGATGCGGGTGCAGGGTTGAGAGTGGTCAGAGTGAGGAAGAGGAGAAAGCTAAAATGAGTCTAGCAGGGATAAATACCAGGGAGTAGCTGCCTAAAGTCCAATGGCCATTCACCTGTGCCCCGCCTAGTCGGTCAAGTCACGCACTGCCACTTTCACAAGCAGCCACTGAGTTATGCAAACTGTTTGTGCACTGGCATAAAGCACTTGCTACCCTGCGACGTGACACAGGTAAATTTGCCTGGCTGCAATCAAGTACAATCAATCGTCTCCGAATTCACGATGTATCAGAGCATGATGGCAAAACATCTTTCTTAATCGTTTTGTTCTTTATTGGATAGTAGGTTTGTTGCTTGCATCAGCTATTGTTCTCTATTTGGCAAACATTGTTGTTCTTTGCTCCCAAGCAAAACTGGTGAATTTGGACAGGAAGCGTGTTTGAACAAAAACACGAGAGCCAAACATGCAGAATTGTTCGAAAAACATCTTTTGCAATTCTCAAACACTGTTTTCAAGCCAATTACAAACCAAAAAGAACAACTTGCTCTATTGCACGGCCTCTTTGGTAACCCCGAGACCCTCGTTTGCTCTCTTGCCACCACTAACTATCTGGTCTACACCATGAAACATATGCAGATCAATCTTCATCATACATAACAGTCTATCAATCTGTCAAGCCTCTTCGGTAGAAAACCGAGGTGTGCCTGCCACGCGTGTTTTGCATTCGCACTAGATTGGCCAAGACGGACATACATATCCTGATGCGTCGGAGATGAATCTCGAAGAAACCTTCTTGGCTTAGATGACCCCTTGGTTACGTGCTGGTGGTATTCTCCAAATGATCTGCAGGACACTAGAATTTTCAGTTTGTCAGTAAAAGCGCTTCCCCTCACGGCAGATGGCACGGGTAGTAAACGCGGCGGTAAAATTAACTGCGTGATTCAATATCATGCAAAAGCCGCCCACCGCGTTGACATATGCATCGACCCTCAGCTCAAGGACTCATGCAATACTATTAATTCAACCAACTTACATCTGGATCAACTCCATATTCCCCAGATTCTTCTCATATTTCTTTCCCCGCGATGGTTCGACACGCCAAGCAATCCCCACGATTCCTGGCCTACCGGATGCCGAGAAAAGAGAAAGACACAATTCACTCAATAACCAAGCAACAAGGAAATACCATGACGAGTATCCAAGAGATCACTCCACCAGATGAAAAAAACTCGTTCGACTTGACCGCGTATAACTGGCGCTTGGCATACTTGGCGGTCTTGGCTGGCGCGTCTCAACGGCCGCATTCTCCAACTCATCTCCATTTCCTCGTTTATGGGGTCCCCGTGGGGTCGGTGTGAAAGTTTCCGCTGTTTTTAAGAGATTTAGATGCAGATGTCAGAAGGAAGAAAAAAGTCGAATGTTGTGATCTGAGATGATCTGATGTGCCCCATCTGTGCTTTTTTACCCCAGACTTGGCTGAATGACACCTGAATCTCTATGAAACGAAAACAAGAGAGCGAGAAGCTGGTTGCAGTGACGATGGAACAGAAATATTGTCTACCCCGATGATTCAACAAATTCCCCTTGTTCTTATTGGTCATCCTTATTTTAAGCATGAATAAGCTGGGTCAGAAAGGCGGAGTAGAGGAGGAGACCGCTTGTCTCGTCAAAGTTTGGGGGTCAGCACAGTTCTCATCTCGCCTAAAACTGCGCATCTCTCTTCTCACCCCAATTTTGAACTTGGAGAGCCAAGCAAAGGCCAAGATAAACCCCATCTGCACCGCTTGCCATCGATATGGTAATTCTTCCGCTCGTCCGCCACGTGTCGGCTATGTCAAAAGCCCTGCAGCCTCAAATCATAGCCGCCCCTTGAAAAAAATCACCGACTACACCTTCAGCTTCAATATGTATCCGTGGGTTGATTCAGCGATATTTTGAGCTCACGACCCCAGAAAAAGACGCAATTCCAAAACGCGGAGCCGTTGTCACAGCCTTGGCATGTGGGGAGGACAACAAATCCGGGGTTTATGAAAAGATATCTGCATCTCGTCAATGCAATTATGGGCCGAGATTGTGAAGGAGATATGACGAGCCTTGGCTGTAACCTCGTGTGGATATTGTCCGAGTCTCCCACACGAATAGCATCGATTGGATAAGACGTTACAGCTGCCCAGACAAGCCTCGCGTGGCAATGGTTAAGCTTGCATATGCTTGGCGTTGGATAACAGAATCTGCGATATGGAGAATCTACCGGGGAAGTTTAGACATTTTGAGTCTTATCTGGTCTTTTTACCCACGGGGTATGAAATATCTTGGCTTTGGTATAAAACTGGTCCCTCGTCCACCTTTATTTCTCTTCCGTCGATCATTCAGCATCGTCTTCTCGGGGTTGAAACTTCTCCCCTTTATTTATCTTCTAGCTTTTACGAGCTCTTGACATTTTCATCAAACATCAGCTTGTTAGCAAGATGACAGCCCATGACAATGTCTCCGCTCATCAAGAGCCTACGCGTCCCAACTCGTCGTCTGGCTCTGACATGAAGGCAGAGGCGAGAGGTATTGAGGAGGCGCGTGGTGAGAACTATGAGTATGTTGATAAGCAAACTGAGAGAGCTATTCTCAGAAAGCTTGACTACCGCATTATTCCTATGGTTATGTGGGTGTATCTGATGAACATGATGGATCGAGGTATGCCACTCTACTCTGCTCTCAAAAGAGTTATCTAATAGGTTTCAGTCAATATCGGCAATGCCCGTCTGTTCCGCATGGAAGAAGATTTGGGTCTGACTGGTAATGAGTTCCAGCTTTCTGTCTCTGTCCTTTTCGTCACCTACTGTGTAAGCTGCACCACGTATCCTCCGCATTTTCCTAAGCTAATGCACCTCAGCTCTTCGAGTCACCCTCCAATCTCATCATCAAGAAGCTCAAGCCCGCCTACTATCTCGCCGGTCTCACCATCGCATGGGGCATCGTCGCCACCTGCAGCGCCTGGGTAAATAACCTCGGAGCCCTCATCGCCTGCCGTCTCCTTCTCGGTCTCTGCGAAGCGGGTTTCTTCCCCGGTGTCGTGCTCTACCTCTCCATGTACTACGGCCGTAAGAGTCTCGCTCTTCGTATCGCATACTTCTTCTCCACCGCTGCCATCTCTGGTGTCGCCGGCGGTCTTGTTGCTTACGGCATCAGCTTTATGGATGGTGCTATGGGATGGAGCGCTTGGCGATGGATCATTCTCATCAACGGTGCACCTACAATCCTTACCGGCGTTGTTATTCCCTTCGTTCTGCCTAATAGCCCTGAGACTGCCAAGTTTCTAACTGAGGAGGATAAGATCAACCTTCAGAAGATTCATGACGAGCAAGTCGGTCGAGCTAGGAACAACCGGGAGCTTCTTAAGGAAGATGTTCTTGACGGTGTTAAGGACTGGACCACTTGGGCGTACTGCTTCGCTCTTTTCCCCACTCTTGCTATGCTTTACTCCTTCGTTGTCTTCCTTCCTACCATCGTCAAGGCTATGGGTACCTGGTCTTCTGCTGAGGTCCAGGCTATGACTGTGCCTGTCTACGCCATCGGAGCCATTACTTATCTCATCGGCGCTCGTCTCAGTGACATGACTCAGAAGCGAGGTTTCTTCGTCATGGGGGGCATCGGATCCGCCATTATTGGCTACGGCATGCTCATCGCAGGCAAGGGCGCTGCAGTCTCATACGCAGGCTGCTGTTTTGTCTCTATCGGCATCTTCCTCTCATCCGGTATCTCCTTCGCCTGGGTTCCCGCCAACAACCCCCGCTACGGAAAGCGAGCTTTCTCAACCGGTATGCACCTGACCATCGGTAACGCTTCTGGTGTCGCATCTCCTTTCCTGTTCTCTAGCCAGTATGCTCCTCACTACCGCCCTGGCTATGGTGCTAGCATGGGAATGCTTGTTGTTTCATTGATCCTTAACATTGTTCTTCATCTGCACTTCAAGCGACAGAACAAGCTTCGTGATGAGGGTAAACAGGATTACTTGCTTGAGGGTAAGACTGAGGAGGAGATTGAGTCTATGGGTGAGCGAAACCCAAGGTTCCGCTTTACTGTTTGAGTTTTGCAACCGTGTTTATTGGAATTTATGATGAGCTTTGATGAATCCAGAAGCGAGTTAGAGTGTCTTGTGATGAATGTTGAGATGATTGATTTGCCTTACTTTACTGTATTTGTCGTGAATTAATTGCTCACCACGTCATGTCCATTGATGCACTTAGAGACTGAACGTGCGATCGAGTGCTGAACATGAGTGTTTGACGTATTGCCGGCCTGGACAAATCGACAAAAGGAAGCCGTTGCGTCCAGTCAAAGCACCCAGCCAACATGGAGACCAATCGGAATAGCCTCTCTCAACAATTAAGAGCCACGCCCGGTTAGCTCAATCGGTAGAGCGTGAGACTCTTACGAGTACGCGATCTCAAGGTTGCGGGTTCGACCCCCGCATCGGGCTGTTCCTATATTCGATTGCGAGCGTTAGCGACGCTTTCTTTTTTTGCCCTTTGGGGTATGTGAATCTGTGTCCTATCTGTCACTCAATGAACTACCCGTTCGATCACGATTTTCGCTCTGCATTAGCACTGTTGCTCCATGGTGATTTCTAGGCTGATGGGTTGGGTAGTTGAGTCATTTAGTCTATGAATTGGACGTCACAAGCGACTTGACAGCAGATAAAGGCAGTCCGTGAAAGTAATTGACAATCTGTGCTTATGCATAATATTGAAGCAGCTAAATAACCCTGATTATTTTTGTTGAGATGAACTCCGATGATGCTCAAGGCTGTTTGCTGTGAGCCAAGTTATGCAAGTCTCCTTCTTCTCCAACCTTGAAGCCCTTCTCATCAATCTCCGATGCCTTACGTTGTGCTGACAAAGTTCCACGAACGCGTCCTTTGGTGGGCTGATTCAAGATATCATCAACACGGCTGGAGAGGCCTCCGGACTTTGCTGCATCAATGCTGGCCCCGACGTTGGCATCTACAACTTGGCCACCGGTATCCTTTGTCTCGTCGATAATATTCCTAATTACAATTAGTAAATCGCACAACAGGATATTGGACCACTGAGGTAATCTTACTGGGCCTGCCCATGTTGATTTGCATCGAGGGGGGTCTGTTCCAGGTCTCGAGAGTGACCGCCGGGGGCGGCATCATTGGGTGCGCTTCCTGACATGGTGACTTGTAGTTCAAATTGACCTTGTTGAATATAGTGATTAGTTGAGGAGTGTTTCTGGGGACAAGTACTTCTCGAATGAGTAATTAACTGTTCCACTTTGTTACCACATATTGTCATCAATAATACGTCATTGATCAACATGTGAAGTCATCCTCAGATGACATGGAAGAGCCAAAGCTTAATTCTACTATTAATTATTTATTATCAACGCTGGATTGAGCACTAGTCTCAGTTAGATGGGCTTTGTAGAAGCAAGTCCGGAAGTCGAAATGAACTCTGGCGGATGCCTTTTGATCTCATTGCGCAGCGCAATGAGTTCACGCGCCAGACAAACCGGCCCTAGGGGAGGCAAGAAACTTAAGACGTCTATCCTAAATAGTACAAATACTTGGGTAATTTCAATATGTATTTAGTGGACTTTAGACTAGCTATTTCTTCATCCCTGAGGCATAGATCGAGGCAACTCAGGTGCGTAAACACCCATTCTTCATGCATAGGTGGTCATCCAGGCCATCCAGCCAGCCGCCACTCTTTGACCGTGGGATAGAGCGTAGAAGATTCTCAAGCTGAATTCAAGCCTCTGCGTGCTAGCGGAGTTTCCATTCCTCGGAATTGAAGAGAGTGGAACATACCTCCTGAAGCACGGCGACCCAAACAGGGCGAAGCAAGACAGGCGGTCGCAGACCCCTAGTTGTGAAAGCCTTTACTTGAAGTTGAGAGGCCACTATTTCAGCCTGCGAAATTCAAGATCTCTAACAAGCTCCAAGCAACCGAGGGTAGAGTTAAGGTTGGAAATTTGTTGAGCTCAAAGGCTCTATTAGACCCTGTTGAGCTTCACTCACCCGCTTCAGAGCGCAAAGAGCTTATACTCAGGTACTTACTAAGATGCTGAACTGAAAATAAGGGTTATTACTGTTAATGCAAGCCGTCTTGAAAACCCGTCTGAGTATTTCGATGCTCTAAAACATATAATCCGGCCTTAATCTCACACGGCCACTCACAAGTTAAGGACAAATTCTGCTATTCTCAGAGTGCTCTTCCGTGACTACATATCTCTGTTAGATAAAGGTAACTGTATTTTGCGATAGTTATCTGCAAGCTATTTCAACCACCAAGTTGATATTCCCAGATTATGCCAGTCTAACCTTAGTCACACATGGGCACACCAACATAGTGTCTCAGACCACCAATATTACCAAAAGCAATACCATTGTTGCAAGTGGCACTACAAGGGTTATCCTCTGCAAGCTCCTCAAGAACCTCTCCATCAAACTCCTCCCCGTTAATGCTCAACTTCGCACCGCAGTCATTGAAGTCCGCATCATCGCCAATAGGCTCTCCAGCATTGAAGATGGTGGCCGTGCCGCCGCACATGTCGAACTGTGGGGCGCGATTGGAGATAGAGCACCAGTTCTCGTTTAGAGTATCGGTTAACATGGCAGATCGGCTTTCGTCACAAGGCGATCCTGCGGCGAAGGCGACGTAGTAGACGTCAGGGGGAGCATCGCCGAGACCAGCTACAGCAAAGACACCGAGACAGACATTGCCGGCTGCAGCTAGAGCTGGAAGAAAGAGGAGGGTCAAGGTGGAACGGAGCTAGTAATGTTAGTTTTATACAATTAGGATCTTGAGGACTTTAGAGTAGTATGAGTACTTACCGAAATCATCGTGGCTGTTGGGAGGAGGAAAGATGGTAAGAAGGCCTTGTTTCTTTGGCTTTTGAAGGTGTATTTGGAATGTTTGTTGATTAGACAAGAGTAGCGGGAAGTCAACATATATTTATAGTCCCTAAGATATCAATTCGCTGGTAACTTGGAAGTGAAGGAAGAGTATGATCATCGTGTCTCAGCCCTCATTCGGCACGGAGCAGATTAGAGCAACGCGGTGAAATCCTTTCACAGTTGTCATGACAAATACTTTGCCTTGGGGTAGACTGGTCATGCTGTGATCTCAAGGAATAAGTTTCTATAGTAAGCAGACTGCAACTAAGTACAAGGTTAGACCTACATAGCTACAAATGGAAGGGATCTACACGGAGCTGAATACCCGCATTCGACATCGAGATCCTTGGCAGTATTACGGCCCGCTTCCTACCAATGACCTTGAGTCCCTATTGGCTGCTACCCGAAGTGCAGTGCAGCGTCTGATCTCGATATCCGGCAAGCAACTGCACATTTGAAGAACTGCTTCGTTCCCTGACTTGGGCATTTGTCTAGCACGGGCTTTAATGCCAAGAAACGATAAGGTGCCGGCTGCCTGTCAGCAATCCTTCATTGTAACAATCAAAGGTTCCTCAAGACAGAGTGAATATGGCTCATACAAAGTGATTAATGTGATACGGTTCATTGCGCCCCAGTGATTTGTTGTCCAGCGGGCCGGATGCGCTGATACTTGTATGACTCTTGTAGTATTCTCCTTCACAGTAAGAAAACTAGTCCTTAAATCATCCTGGTTATCCTCAATATGAACCTGAACAATTTTCAGGCATCGTAATCTCCAAGTAACAGCTACCCGCTATGACTGTTTTCCTTGTTTAGAGTCAATCTAGTTAGAGTGTATTCATCGTAGCTCTCTGCTTGAACCTTAAGCATCGTCTCTGAGCTTGGTCCTTCCCAGCGAAGCGAAGATAATTGTCCACAGGCTACAGATGGACTGAAGTCCTGTCCTACGGTAGTGCCGTGACGGATGGATAGCGACAATTGCTTGAAATGACATTGTCCGGACCGCTGGGTACCCCAGACGCAAGGCTGGCCAAGCTTACACTCGCTGAACTTGGTGGGCTGGGTCAAGAGTCCGAGAGCTGGCCCCGAAGGCATAGGACCATGACAAGAGCTTGTTTGTCAGAACGTTTACTTGGCACAGCGGCATTCCAATAAAGGAACCTGGTCAGTGATGACGTACTTTGAAATCCTTTATCACAATTGGATCCTGTTCTGTCTCGTGTTGCGGACTATTGCGGTTAAGGTTTTCCGGCCCCGGAGAATATTTGTGTTCCAACACAGCTTATGTTTCTCTGGCGACATTAGAAGAGTTACGACAGCTACTCGAGCTACGTCAATAACTCAAACTCATCGTAACACCCATTACAATTATTTTGACAGGCCAGCGAGTTATTCTCACAAAACAAGCATATATAACAAAATTAGAGATAACAGCAGTATTTAGGCTTCAAGTTAAGATTTTAGTCTTAATTATACTCTTGATTAAGTATAGACATCACCGCGGGATTGGGTTAACCTCAGTAGAGTCAGCACTAGCTGAATACTCAGAGCGTGGGGGTTCCAGGCCCATGATCAATTCACAAAGAAAGCATGGAGCATCAAGTTTCCCATTCCTGTTTCCTTCCCTGCCGATAGGAGCGTATACGAATGGCGGGGGATCAATAGGATTTAGCGGGCCTCCGCCTTCCGGACATCTCCCCGTCGATCTACGAGTCCTCGGATCCTCGGATCCTTACATGCTCGGTCAGCGACGCCTCTGATTCGATAGACATCTGTGCACTTCGGAGTTTTTCACTCCGGGATCATGCGGGCATGGACCTAGTTCTCACGAGTTGCTTCTTTCGGAACTTTAATAGTGTACATAGAACCGTCGGAGTTCATAGGTATTATCAGACATGATTCGCCAGTTTACAAAGATTAATTGCTGCTTACTGTCCCTAAACATGTTAATCTGAGCCCACTGGCGTTTGTGCAATGTCATATGCCTGGCTTTCGATGGTGGGATCCTTGGGCGCAGTTTCTTGCAAACTTGAAGTTTCCCAACAGATGAATAGGTCTGATGAGAAGTTTCAGCAAGTATATAGGAGCGGCGCCCATAAGATAAGTAACTGTATTTTGGGATTCCCCCCATAGCCACATATTATCATTGCTGGTATGCAACAAGTGAAAAGATGGATAACATGTTTCAAAATCGAGGCTAGGGAGTTTAGGGTTGAGGCGGAGGTGGAGGCTGTTGGAGTTGAGAACAGGCGTAAGCCGCCTGCTTCGGAGGATGTCTTGTTACTGGAGAGGATGGTTGCGATAGAGCAGGAGAAAGGATGGAGTACCGACAATGACTCTTGGGTGCAGATTGGCACAGCCCCTATCAGCAATAATTGACTATCACTACTGCAGGTATATGGATGCAACGGAACAGGCTTCTCACTTTATCTATGCTAGGATCTTGCAAAGTTCAGCTCTGGCATCTTCCTCACTCCACTGCACCAGCTTTCTTTCCTTCTCTTGACTCATCTTGAACTTAACGAAAGGCTCCATAGCATCTTGTTGCTTCTGGCTCAGATTGGCAAGTCTCGCCCGATAATCACCATCTTCATTGTTGCCAAAGAACACAGGATCCAAATATCTCCAATAGATGAAATCGAAGGCCCAGATATTTCTCGCTAAATACCTAATCATCCACTCTTTGCTTGCCCAACTTCTCTGCGTTTTCTGTGAAAGTGACAGTGGCTCATTATCAGAGACGTCAAGGTCTTTGAGGCCGTTTTCGACAGCTTTTTGAGTCTTAAGCTTCCTCTCTTCATCCCGCAAGACAGTAATTAAGGTATCAAAGCGAGGCTCGTATGCTTCCATCCACTTCTCATATCCGCCTGGCCAGTACTCTGGGTACTCTAAGAAAAGCCACCAGGGAGAATCGAAGGAAAACTCTGCTGGGGCTGCATACGCAAACTCCCAGTCGATAACACCAACAACTTTAAGATCCTTATCGATTAAGACGTTAGATGGTCGCAGGTCCTCGGAGAAGAGACGGAAGCTAGTACCATAGTCGTCGTTGCTTGACTTGGAGTCTAGACGTCCTTCTGAGGCGAGGTTCCGGAATAGCTGGCGAGCAACGTACTTATCGCGCGCATCATCCTCATCTTCAACAGCATTGTTCTGTTGAAAGGATAGCTGAATTAAGTGCATGTCGGCCATGGAAGAATACCACTTCTTTGACGTGGCGAATACCTAGCCTTGGGCGGGTAGTAGACTTTCTAGTGAGCCGGTGAGATCGAGAATGGAATTCATGTTCTGCATGAGTGGCCTTCCACATAGAGATATGTTCCTTTCGTCATTTTCAACCAAGGACCCAATTTCTGGGAAAGACAAGGTTGAGAGTTGGAGAATAATGTTTGCCATCTGCCGATACAGAAATTCGAGCCTCGCGTCACTGATGTTGGGGTCAAGTGAGTGAGAATCAGTCGGATCTAGTGTCGGATTGTTGAGGGCTTGAGACAAAGTTGTCTCATTCTCAATATACTCCATGATCATGAATGGGCCAAGTCCCAAGGGGTTCTCTTGCGAGGTTCCCCAGTGGTATATCTTGGGCACTGTGATAGTAGTATTGGCAGCGACATATCTCATTGTGGCGACCTCGTACCGAACCTTCTCATCTGGAAATCTAGTAGCTAATAATACATTAGAAATACCATTGAACTTTCCTTGTAGTAGGAGAACATAAATACCTGGACTGGGAATTCTAAGAGCAATAGAGGATTCATCATCATACTCCAATCGATAGAAGACATTATAGCCGCCCTTGATGGGTCCATGTAGTTCCACAGCCTTCCCGGGGCGATGCATCGTGATGAAGTTTGCGATGTCGCGATAGATTGTTGCTTTATTCAAGGATCGTTCCCATTCCTCAAGCTCAGTGTCATTTCTTTCCCAAGCGCGATCATCTATGTCCATACGGACATATCTCAGCTTAGGTGGCATTTAAGCTACAAGTACGCAGAAGTCGCAAATGCAGTGGGCATAGAGACGACTTCAAGTGTCATTCGCTGTGTCTTGGAGGACACAGAAGAGAAGAAGTGAGGTTGCAGCCTGATAGATACCTGAGGGCCGCTCAGCCAATCAGAATTGACTGGTGAAACAACACTTGAGGGCTCGAGACGGTCGTTCTCTTGGTGCCAGGTACAGTCAACTGAACAACGTTGTATGATCTCTGATTCCTCTGATTGAGCCCTTTACCAAATCGCTCATGGCTGGCAAAGCAGGGTAATAGTTAGTACAAGACCCACCATACGCCTTGAGATTGTCACCGTGATCGCGATACATGTGCAACTATCAAGCGGCTACAACGTGTCACCCTCGCTAACAATACCTTCGCCACTTCTGGATATTCCGTCAATTGACATCCATACTCCATTCAAGCTTAGAAATCGTTTCATCAGCAGATCTCGGATTTCCGAAACTCTCCAAAAATTGCCCAAAACGGCAAACGGACCTTGTCAGATAATCCAACGTCGCTAGTTTCAAGTTTCCCAGCCTATGACAGCTAAGTATTTGCGAAATGCTGACAGGATCTACAGATTTATCGAAAGGCGCACGATTGACATGCCAAGGTGAACGAATAGCCCCACTGATCTAGACATAGAGGGCGCGGGCGTAACATTGGTCGATGGAGATATATGTGAATACAAAAATGGAGACATTATGGATGTAAATATTTAAGAAGACCTTGGTGAAATTTCGAATTGAGGGCATAAACACACTATTCTGCATCATTTCACCATGGGTTCTCTTCATCACAACGACGAGCTCGAAGCAGTCTGCTCAGCACTCCAATCCATAACCCAACGTCTAGCCTCAACAACCCAAGATGTCCAAAACGACCCTATCATCAAAGTCGCCCAACCCTCAGACATTCCCTACCTTCAAAAGATAGGAACACCAGGTCAAGCCCACTCAATCGACCAAGTCCTCCAAGAAGCCTTCACCGCATTCGACCACCGCATGCGCGTCAACCATCCTCGCTTCATGGGCTTCATCCCCTCGCCTACATCACCAGTCGCTTGGCTAGGCGACATAGTAGCCAGTGCGTTCAACGCACTCGGTGCTTCGAAACTTCAGGCTTCAGGACCTGTTGTTATTGAGAAGACGTTGATTGAGTGGTTGGCGGGGAGGGTTGGATTTCCGGCGAGTGCAGGGGGGATTTGTGTCTCGGGTGGTTCGATGGCGAATTTGATGGGGATTGTGCTTGCGAGGGATCGCTTCGTGCCACATGGTGAAACAGGAAAGGCGGTTGCTTATCTTTCGGACCAGACGCATTATTCTGTTGCGAAAGCTATGAGGTTGCTTGGGTTTGATAAGGAGCAGATCCGGCGATTGCCTGCAGATGAGAATTTCAGGCTTGATCCGGCTCTTTTGGCGCAGACGATTCAGAATGATCGCAAGGCAGGTCTTGTTCCGTTTTTGGTGGTTGGGACTTGTGGAACAACAAACACGGGAGCCATTGATCCTTTGCCCCAAATTGCGGAGATTTGCAAGAGAGAACAGATCTGGCTGCACGTCGATGGCGCTTACGGTGCTTCAGCAACTCTATCCGCGACACGCCACGAGACAGTTGATGGACTCAAGTACGCCGACAGCATGTCATGGGACGCGCACAAATGGCTTTTCCAAACATACAGCTGCGGTCTTCTCTTGGTAAAGGACAAGTCCAACCTCGTGAGAAGCTTTGCGAATGAGGGAGATTATCTTCGCGATGGTGTTGCGATTGAGGATGAGGATATTCCAAACTTTTGGAACTACAGCATGGAGCTCACGAGGCCTGCGAGTCGAGCTATGAAGTTGTGGTTTACCTTGAGGGTCATTGGTGTTGAGAGGATTGGGGAGATGATTGATCATGGATTCGATCTTGCTGAGAGGGCGGAAGAGGAGTTGAGAAAACTACCTGACTGGGAAATCGTTAGCTCTGCCAGCTTGGGCGTGATAACATTCCGTTATGCGCCTGAGGGTTTGAACGAAGATGAGCTTGAGACTATCAACACCGGTATCTCAAAGAGTCTCATCTCAAGTAACAAAGCTGGCATCCTAACCACCAAGGTTAGAGGAAAAGTAGCACTGCGAATTTGTGCATTGAGTCCGCAATTAGCGCTCGCCGACATGTCAGACATAGTCCACGAAGCCAATCTCCTCGCCACAAAGAGCACCAAGAACGGCAACGGAGTAAAAAACTAGATTTTCTTTTTTATCAGATTATTAATAAAACAATCATGATCAACATCAGATTCCAAAGAATGTAGCGATATCGCAACTGATAAGATGGTTGTAGGGTGAGCTCGGTTTTCCGAACCGAGAGACTCCGAAGCCGGCCGGATATAAATGGATACGATTGATAAGCTTTGATTGGCGCTCAAGGTTTGGAATCAAATTGCGTCGTCTCCGCAGGTACCTCACGTGTTTTTTTCTTTCTACATGTGGATTCTGGAACGCGTTTTTCGGCATTCACACCGTCTAGAGATAAAGTCAGTCCACATTTGCGTCACCGCCATCAGAAATGCGCCCAAGCATTCGTGAGTGAATAGCACTAATTACATAAAGTTACTTTACTTGCTCAATTGCTTCCAAGTATCTGATAAGTGGCATCAGCTAATATGGCGCTAAAATTTGATGATTTCCACCTTGTTCCATGACCCCTGATAACGGGGCTCCACAGTGATTGCTTTTTCCTGAGACGGTTCTTAGTCGCGTTCTGTCGAAGCTTCTCGTTTTTAAACCTTTTTTCCTCCCCTTCTTTTGACTCTCTAGATTCTTACAATCAACCTCACCAAATCAATCAACATGTCTTCAGCTTTTGTTCAGCGCCCTGCTCCCGACTTCTCGGCTACTACCCTCTTCCCCGGAGGCGAGTTCAGAGACATTAAGCTCTCTGACTTCAAGGGACAATGGTACGATTGACGGCCCCCCTGAGGACCTGGATGGGTTATACTGACGCAGACTCTGTAGGGTCGTTCTTCTCTTCTACCCCATGGACTTCACCTTTGTCTGCCCTACCGAGATCATCCAGTACAACAACGCCCTCGACCGTTTCCGCGAGATCAACACCACCGTCCTCGGCGTTTCCACCGACTCCCACTTCACCCATCTCGCGTGGGTTGAGAAGCCCCGCAAGCAGGGCGGTCTGGGCCCCGATCTCGAGCTCCCCCTCGTCGCCGACAAGTCCACCAAGATCTCGCGCAGCTACGGCGTCCTCATCGAGGACGAGGGCATCGCCCTCCGCGGCCTCTTCATCATCGACCCCAAGGGTGTTCTCCGCCAGATCACCGTCAACGACCTCCCCGTCGGCCGCGACGTCGAGGAGACCATCCGTCTCGTCAAGGCCTTCCAGTTCACCGACGAGTACGGCGAGGTGTGCCCCGCCGGGTGGCAGGAGGGCGGAAAGACCATGAAGGCTGATCCCAAGGGAAGCCTGGAGTACTTTTCGGAGCAGGGAGAGAATGGTGAGTCCCGGAAGCGACCCAGGACTGAATAAACAAAGGACCTGGAACCATTCGTGGACAGCGCAAAATGAGCATTTGTTTGACTAAGATTTGTAATATTACAGGAGCTAAGGCATAGATGTTAGATTCCAATGAGACTCGAATTCCAATCAACACCCGCCAGTAAAGAAGAGAAGAGAAAGACCACCGCGCAGCGCTGCTACCGGTTTAGCACATGAACGATCCAAGACCAACATTCACGAAACGATCTTTATGTTTACGGAGGGCGATGCACTTGAATCGATTGAGTGCGACTGGTCGTCTTTGACGAGATACGATTAAAAAGTAGACTTAGACTTAGACTATAGACATTCCTTGAACAATGTATATTGATTGACGATATTTGCTACCGATTTGACCGTGATCTAATGTCTTGCACGGCAGTGACAATTGCACTGTTAGCAAAACGTCCTCCCACTGTGAATGCCTGAAACGCGTCGCACTCAACAAACTCAAAATCATCACCCTGGTTACCGCATTTCCGTCGCAATACCCGGAGCTCTTTAGCACCAACGACCAACAGATGCTTCAGTAGTACCCAAGTTCAAGATTATAGATTGGCCCTTGAGAATCTACCATGACTTTGTATCTTTCAGGCTTCGCCGATGAGAAAGCATTAATTACATCGCGGTCTCAAAGCAGGTTCGGCATTTCATCCTTAAAATGTCTAATGACAGTTCAACAGGCGCTGATCATGACTTCACTTCAACGCCTCACTTCGTAGCAATTCCAGAGAACATTTTTACTCAAGGTAATAATTATCTCACGATTTTAAGCTCATCACCATTCCTTTTATATAACTTACTCCCAGTCCTACTCAAGTAATATATCATTGCAGTTTCTATTTAGGGTAAGTCTTTCCCACCTGAATGGGTTTCTATTGGCCCCGCCATAATGAATCAACAACGCATCTACATATTCTCAGTCAATGGTTCCCATTCCCATATAAGCGAAGGAGGCCCAAACTCATACTGAATACGGTCATAGTACGCCAACGTATCATCCTTCCAGATATTACGAGGTCCGGGCTGAGGTCTAAAATTAAGACCTTGTCTAATCTCCTCTTTGTACATATCCCGTGAATACAGGATATGTCCGTCACCGCAAGTAACCCATTTCTCTCTATCTTGCAGGTCGACTTCAAAAGTACGCTCTACTGGATCGAGATTCGTTATATGGTGATGTTCCGTGCTAAGGGAGCTGAGCCGAAGACTGTCCAAGGCAGGCATAGCCTCGATGCATGAAAAGACAGGTGACCATGATCCACCCACTAGGAGTATGCCATCAAGAAACAGCTTTGCAATAGTAGGATGGTTTTTTAAGAAGACGATAAGGTCATCTGGTCGTAGAGGAAGACCGCGCAGAGAAAGCTCTCTTAGATGACTAAGTTTGATGTTCTGGCTAATATGAGAGAAAACTTTGGTGTATTTTGGAAGAACAAGATGATCTAGATGGTGAAGATGAAGATCCAATGACGTGATATTGGGCATGTATTTGAGAATTGTTGCTGCGCCAGTGAAATCTTCTGCGTCAGACTCAAGATGTTGATTAAGCCTGTATGAACGCTTCGCTGCGAAAGCATGACGAAAAAGACACTCTCCCTGGCCAGGCGGTGCTCCTTCGATGAGCATACGCGTTGAGAAGCTCAGCCCAAAAGACTTGATGTTTTTGCAAGCAGTTGCGAAACCATCCGAGTCCAGTGTTCTCAAATGATCTTCAACATGTCTGAGCTGCACACTGCATAGCGGCGTGTGGGGGAAGATCTGGAACTTTTCAAGCTCAATTCTGCTGCGGGAGATGGCTGAGGTGACGATGCGGAAGGTTTGCGATGCTGCGGTCCAGATTGAGGGCCAGCTTGAGTCCTGGTGAGCGGATCGATACCATTTATAATGTTTAGCAGGGCGACAATTAGTGGTACGATCTGCGATAATACAGGCATCTAGGTCGATGATTCGAAGATTGGGAGCAGTTCCAAAAATACCGGACAGTAAGTCAATGACTTGACTGACTCCTGTGTTTGTGTCTTGTTGGATTCTTGTCTGTACCCAATCAAGATCTTCCTTCGCCTCTTGAACTTCCTCGTTGGTACAATCCAGGTTTCTCTCGCGCAGATTTTCAACACGTTGCCGATAATTCTCTGTGTCACGCCACAAATCGTCCCTGTTAAATCCAGACCATTTCTTTCTAGTTTGCACAGTGGCTTCGGCTGGTTGAGAATCAAATAGCGTTGCAACAATAGTCAGCTCTCTGAGCAGATGCCCCAGCTGAGGGTGAGAAACTCTATCTTGGAGAGAGCGCAGGCTTTTCAATGATAGATCGGTCTTGGCCGACCTGAAGAAACGAGAGCGGATGGTGTTAGTGGATAGCTGGCGTGAGGTAAGACGTAAGTTGACGAAGGATGTAAGATCGAGATGTTGGAGGATTATATCCAGTGGAATTCCAGAGAGGTGAACCAAACAGGAAAAAGGCCTTTGAACCAAGGGAGTCTCGATGGCCATGCTGAGAATGCGTCACGGTTGTTCACGAGATATTGTATGCCACAGTAAATGCAGAAATAGGGTAGTTGCTGACGTGAGTAATCACCGCAGCAGTCCAGGAGATGAGAGTACGACCTGGATTCGAGTAGCAGAACTTCAAGCCTCTGTAAACTGCTGGTGATGTATTATTACGAAGTATTACAGATGATTTAATATCGCAAGAGTAAGCATGCTAACTGAAGCTGAACTGACTAGACTCAGCCGCACTTGTTTACCCCTAAGGATGATCTGAAGTGGCATCACGATAAGATAAGCACGGCAAGATAAGATAACAACCTAACTCACGTTAACTCAAGCCCAATCCAAACTCGCAAGAACTGCAGTCTACGAACAGCTCACCAAAAAAAGAAAATATCCTTCGCAAGTAACTCCCAAGACTATTTATCTTACGTCAATTGACGACTCTCCTGCCGCAAGATCCGTGATACAAGACTTGGCGGGGTTTCGTTTCAGGATAGTCAAGATGAGACTTTGACAGCTAACCCAAAACGCTGGTGAAGAAGCCAACTCATCCCAAGTTCGTTTAATCAGTCATTTCTCTCCCATGTCTTGTAGAGAAAATGTGGTAACAAGGCTGAAACGAAGAAACGGGGTCTCCAAGGCCGGGACCTTGGTCTTCCGCTGCAGGAAACACCGGCCAGGAGGTCGCCAAGCCCGCCATGAACCCCCATGCAGCGGTTTCACAACAGGGGAGGGGCCCTAAGGTTAACTGACTTAACGTTATGCCTCTTAAGCTTAACCCAACACTATTATGCTTGATATAGCGGCAGGGGGAGCTGAATCAATGCCGAGACAGTGTCTATCGCCAAGATGCCTCCTCCAAACACCGCTCCCTGCGGCGTGCCAACTTTCCGAGCTGGGAATGAGGCACGAGAATCATGACATTCTGGGGCGGATTGAACAGCGGCCGAACAACAGCCACGTCTCATATCCCCCAAGGAATACGACGCCAAAACATCATGGCCAAGACGAAGAAAAACCTCGCTTTTCCCGCGCTTTTAGCCTTTTTTATCTTTTCATCCCTCTCTCCCTTACACTCTCTTTTTTTTTCGCTCTAATTCCGCCTGGAGCGTGTTTGTGTCATCCCATTCGATTCTTTTTTGTCGTTTGTTTCTTTAATTTATTATCTGCCGTTCATTTTATTTTATATCAACCGCGCGATCTGGTATCGCTGAGTCGACTTTCCTTCCTAATCGCTTATCCTTAATCAAGAGTCTGTCGTTGAGGCTGGCCTGCCATGCACTTTTCAACAATCATTTCTGCTTCTGCCTTTGCTGGTCTGGCGACTGCTTCTCCGTCGTTCTTTCGAAGAAATCCTCCTGCTGAGGAGGCTGCTCCGGTGGCATGCGAGCCTGTTACTGTTCATGAGACCGTGCATGAGACTGTGCATGTGACGATACCTGGGGAGGTAGTCCATGAGACGGTTCACGAGACTGTTCATGTGACTGAGGTTGTACACCAGACGGAGACAGTGCATGCGACCGTGACGGAGGTCCAGCATGTTCCTGTCGAGAAACCAGTCACAGTTATCGAGACTTCAATCGTCCACCAAGAAGTCGAGAAGCCCGTTACAGTCATCGAGACGGTTCACCAAACGATCGAGCAACCCGTTACCGTGGTAGAGACTTCTGTTGTTCACCAAACAGTTGAGCTGCCCGTCACAGTTATCCACACCCAGCCCGTCGAAGTCGAGGTCGAAAAGCCAGTCACAGTTGTTGAAACTGTCCACCAAACGATTGAACAACCAGTTACAGTTGTCGAGACATCTGTTGTACACCAGACCATCGAGCAGCCCGTTACAGTGATCCATACACAGCCAGTCGAGGTCGAGAAGCCTGTTACAGTGGTAGAAACATCAATTGTTCATCAGACCATTGAGCAGCCAGTTACAGTCGTTCACACTGTACCTGTCGAGGTTGAGAAGCCCGTGACAGTCGTTGAGACCTCTGTCGTTCACCAGACGATTGAGCAGCCTGTCACCGTCATCCATACACAGCCCGTGGAGGTCGAGAAGCTCGTCACAGTCATCCACACTCAGCCAGTTGAGGTGCCAGTTCAGGTACCAGTTACAGTCATTCATACTCAACCCGTTGAAGTACCCGTTGAGAAGCCAGTGACTGTCATTCATACATCCGTGGTTGAGAACACAGTTGTCCATACTTCAGTGGTCGAAGTCGAAAAGCCAGTCCAGGTTGAAGTACCCGTCACAGTGGTGCATACTCAGGTCGTTGAGAAACCCGTTCAGCAGATCCATACCGTTGAGGTAGAGAAGCCTGTTGAGGTTGTCCATACTGTCGAGGTCGAGAAGCCTGTTGAGGTTGTCCATACTGTCGAGGTCGAGAAGCCAGTGCATGTTACTGTCATCCAGACAGTCACCGAGCACGTCGCTGCTCCACCTACCGCTCATCCTGTCGAAGCTCCCCAAGAGCATCCTGTTGTCGTCATCGAACAGCCCGCTCATGAGGCACCGGCCCATGAAGCACCACCACACGAGACAGTTGTCGTGGAAGTACCTGAACACGCACCAGCCGAGGAAGTTGCAGCGCCTCACGAGACTGTCGTAGCTGAGCAACCCGCTGCGCCTCCAGCTCACGAATCACCGGTTGTCGTCGAACATCCCGCTGCACCAGCCCCAGCACCACCAGCTCATGAGACGCCCGTTGTCGTTGAGCACCCAGCAGCGCCAGTCGCGACGATGGGCCACGAAGCGCCCGCTGCCGAACATCCTGCCGCACCAATAGCAACAATGGGCCACGAGGCTCCTGTGGCTGAGCATCCCGCCGCACCTCAGCCCGCGGAACCTCATGAAGGCGCTGGAGAGATGCCCATCGCTGAAGCCGAAGCCCTGCAGCATCCTGATATCCCAGTTCTTTTACCCTCGGGCGGAGTCTCGGGTAAGAACGCCACAGTGGCACCTACATATCCGGGACGTCGTGCCATTGTTCGCAGGTGGTAGTTCGAATAGATTGCTGTACGAGTAAATAAACACTCATGATACCTTAGAATCGGAGGGATGGAAAGGATAGCACAGGCACAATAATAATGATCTGGACATGGTTGGCCTGGGATAAGTCTTGGATAGGATAAATGACTATAAATTGACATAAAATTTCCAAGCCTGCATTGATCCGTGATCAAGTCTCTAAACGTAACAATGTCTTGACATCCAAGGCATGCCTGACCATTAGGCCGACTCATCTTTCCCTTGCCTATAAGACAACCCAATCAACACATCCCCATTATTACTAAAAATCGGATCCTTTATATCAAAAGTCCCTCCACCAGGAAAAACAAACCTCCCCTGTCCATTCAGCGCATCCGACAACTGTTTCGCCGTATCCTGAGCCATCATAAATTTCGAAATATGATCCCTCACCAACCCCAGCACCGCTCTCTTCGCTGCCTCTAATTTATCCTTCAGATCCTTTGCAAAGTTCTTCAAGAGCGGAATCTCATCCAAAACGCTAAGTGAATCGCCGTCAAAGCTGCAGTCTACGTTTGGGACGTTGTTAGTGACTTTGACGTCTAGACCACCGCCGTTCTCGATAGCTTGTAAGGTGATAGTGGTGGTCCATCCGATACGAGATGTCGCGTACATTCTCACAAAGGCGAGGGGAACGCCGATTAGAAGGCCCTTGAGTTCACGTATGCCGTGGCTGTAGACGTCGGATTTGATCTGGATGGTTCCTGTGCCGGGGATGGCGCTGATATCGTTGACGCAGTATGCATTGCTAGTCCACTTATCCTCACCGCGTCCGACGTCAAAGTCCATGTTGTTCAGCGCCTCGTTCTTGAAGTTCTCGTACCATCTTGTGTTGGACTTCTGGTTGAATGGATTCTCGTTCCAGGCCTGGTTGGCTTTCTCGAAGGATCCTTTGTCTTGGGGCTGGACTACCCATGGAGCCTGGCCGGAACTGAATTGAGATTAAAGGTACCCCTCTTTCACCTGTTAGAAAAAGCGGCAAGACGAAGGCCTAGACCAGTAATTGTGTGACGTACCACTCAGACTATTGTTTATTAGCGCTATTCATAGAGGTGTCACACGCGTAAAGTCTCTGTTAGTAACAAGCTGAAACGGATAACTGCCGAATGCAATAGCAACGTGCACTTGTCAGTCTTCAACTTACAAGTCCCGCTCGGTGACAATGGATTGAGGGATCTTAGCAGACATTCTTCCCCCTCACCTAAGTTTATCCACGTTACAAATTTCCTAGGAGGCACTTTCACTATGGCCAACATCACAGCGAGCTGTGAGCTCATGGACAATGCCTTCCCAGCAGGTCCCCTAAAGCTCCGAGGGAAGTTCTCCGGTACTCTAGACAACAACGGAGAGTGCATGATCTTCAGCGTTGACGACATTGGAAGTCTATGCCTAATTCTCATGGGCATAGATGGCCGCAATGAGCTTCTTAGGCTTGGCCCTAAGTTTGGCGTGCCGGAAGACTAGACTGTTACTGCTCTTGCCGTGAACCAAAATCCCAAGAACAACAAAGTTCTGCACCAACCGAACTGATTGTTAATGGCAAGTCAATCAGAGGGTCTTCTAAGGGAGACCTGGTCCAAACCGATGGAGAAGGTGCTTTGACCATCGTCATCAGAAGTGAAGCCCTGTCTGCACCAACTATTACTCTTCAAAATGAAGCTTCAGGATCTAGCATTATATCAGCAAAGAAGGTCATCGACCCCATGTCTAAGGTCTGGACCACCATTGATGAAATCTCTTCACCTGACAAGCTGAAGAGTTTGGAGCTCGACAATGGCAAGAAGTTCATCCGTGCAGGTGTTTCAGACAAGGAACTTGAAGGTGCTGCCAAAACCCTGAAGAAACTCGTCAAAACCAAAAACGAGATATCCGAGGGCAAGTCACCAGTTCTTGTCGCGTCTCAGAGCACCTTGAAAGCACCGGATCGCAACTGGGGAGCTCTATGCTATCTCTGGTCAAAGGTTGAAGACGGATGGAACTTCTTTGTCACGAAAGTCAAAGAAGGCTGGAACTTTGTCATCGAAACAGTCCAGCATGCCGCAGCTGCTATTCAGACTATTTTTGAAGCTATATCGGATGGATGGGAGTGGATCAAGCAGAAGCTCGGTTTCATCTTCTCATGGTACGATATAATCTCTGTCAAGAACGTTCTTGTCAATGTTGCGACTCGGGGTATTCTCCTAGCTGCTGATTCAACTCAGCAATTGGAGGAGAAGGCTCAAGCGTTCTTTGAAAAGATACAAGCTGGACTTGGAATGCTAAAGCAGTATCAAGAGAAACTTCCGCGAGAAATAATGGACATCCCTCTTTCTGCCAAAACCAACCAAGAACGGCGGTTGAAGTCCACAAACAACGAAGTCCAGAAGCAGGTTCAGAGCCCGCAGGGTCAATATGGTATTTACCACGCGAAACACCGCGGTGCGGCTGTTGGGCCACGAAAAGAAGGGGAGTCAACGTGGGACCGACTTTGGAAACGACTGCAGGATGTTGTCGCCAAGATTCAGACCCTCATACTTCAGCTTGGCAAAAACATCTTCGCCCTGCTTGGTAAGGAAGATGTCACGGTTGGAGATCTCATTTCCCAAGTCGGACTTGACTTTGCTCAAGACTTCATCGCTTTCGGATCCTCGCTTATCACTGGTATCCTTGGATCTTTGAGCGATTTGTTCTTGGAGCTTGCCGATAAGATCAATGCCGAGATCAACATTCCCCTTCTTTCACCTCTTTACGAGTTGCTCACTGGCAATGAATTGAGTGTACTCGATGCTGTGTGCCTTATCATCGCTATCCCGACTACCCTTGTTTACAAGACCACTACAGGGTCTAATCCTCTGGATATCAAGGGTGTTGATGCATACACTCGCACGGACGAGCTCAAGCGGGAGTTGGTTACCCGCATTGCGAGAAGCAAGCCACAGCCTATGCTTGAGATGCTGCCTATAAAGGCACAGAAGTCACAGGAAGGTCAAAAGTCATCGGCATTCGCCCAGAAGGCTTCCGTATTCGGAATCTCGGCATCACAGGCTGTCCCGGATATGAAGCCACCGGACAGAAAGAGCGTTGTTACAGCTCGTACTGACAACAGAACAATGGCCGTAGCGGTAACACGCCGGCCTCGAAAGACGATAAATTCGAAAAGAGCCAAAATGAGTTCACGAAGGCCCAAGGAAGGAATCACAGGGAAAATCCTCAATGTTGCCGTTGCAACAGGCGGGCACATTTGGTACAACGCCGTTACCTTCCCCCCCGTCTTCACGCCCGAGGGACAAGTATGGTTTACCCTCCTCTCGGGCGCCGGGAAGTTCGCGATTTGGTTGACTCAATTCGTGCAGCTTGCCGATTGGGATATCGAAGAGGGCGATGAAACTATTGCCAAAAAGCTCAAGGACGATAGCATTTTCGTCCCGCGGTTCGTCAGTTGGGCTTTCGGCGGCATTGCAGTCCTTGGTCGCTGCTGGAGTAAATACGCAGGTAACATCGGTGGCGTGATAACGACGAGTGGGCAGGTCTTTTGCCTTGTCTGGGTCATTATTGAGAGCATTGATGTCACGGGGTCATATCCGCCGTTGCTGGGTGTTGAAGAGTGGTTGAAGGTAATTGGGAAGTTTGGAACGCATGTTTCTGGTATTGAAGGTGGTGCTGATCCGTACAATGCCGGTTTTTCACATGCTTTGTCGAGTGCTGGGAATATCATGTTCATGACGAGGGCTGTAAATGAGCTGAAAGGGAGAGTTTCTCAGTATAGTGGAGTCGATAGCGATTAATTGTTTAGACAACTTAAGACAAGTCAAGGCAACTTGAGGTAGATTTAGGCAAGCCTAGGTAAATGTATGCAAGAGCTGAGGCAACCTTAGGCAGGTTTATGTAACATTAGGTAACCAACAACTCCGTATGGTCACATGGTTGGCCAGGTGCTTGCGAGTTCCGACCAGCATTTAAATAGTTCAGACTGCCTTTTAGTTAGTTCTTTTACTTCTAAACATCGAATATAAAAGCATTTTTGTCAATTATTGCAAATGGATAGCAAAGAGTCTCCGCCTTGCAGCACACCAATCGTTGCGAAGTGCTCAGCTTCTCGAGAACCAGAGACCACAGTCAATACAGTTTGTCCCGACGAGTCTCAAGAGCTATGCCTAAAGCCTTAGGATACAATTAGTAGGGATTATGTCCCTGACAAGGTTAGATTCGACGCCCCAATGAATAGGAAGAAGACTGACAGTTTCTGAGCCCGCTGTTATCGCAGAGCGAAATGGCGAGATAGAATTTCGATTGGTCCATAACGATGGAGCAAAAGAGAATATGCTTGTTCTTGACGCTCTCAAAGGCCTCTTCCAACATCAATTTCCGGAAATACCAAGAGATACATCGAACGTTACATCAATAATCCTAGCTATCGATCCATCGCTATTGTAAAGAAGCCCCAAGAGATCATCGGCAGGATCACATTTCGACGAATTCGGGCCCGACATGTCACTGAGATTGCCTTTTCCGCCGTCCCATCCGATGAGCAGGTGAAAGGCTATGGTGCCGCTCTTATGTCTCATCTGAAAGACTATATCAAGGCTACTTCCCCGGTGTAAGATATCGTGTTCATATTATCTATATTAGCTGCCCAGAGTTTAGTCTTGTGGAGCAAGTACTTCTGTGGAAAACAGGCTAAGGGGCCATATATATTCACTAGATCCCCAGATATCTGTGATATCCATTAGGGATCAGTAGGAAGATATTATACTATATCATTGAGTGAAAAAGGCAATGCCGGAAAAAGAACTTCCTATGGCGTCGGGATAGTGAGAATACGATAAACAACAGTGTCAAGGCGTTATAACCAGGTCATTTGAGAAAGTCAATTCCTCCAAGAACAATTCCGACGAATGATCCGCCTATACGCAGCGCTTACCAGCAACATGCCTCTATAGACTACAATGATTTGGAGACTTTGAAAATACGTGCGTTCAAGAGATTTATCTCGTCTTCGGCAACCATCTATTGCTAGACTGCCCTTAGGAAGTTCGGATGTCCCTAAAGATTGTCCCCGTTGTGAAAACTGATCTTGTAAAATAGCGCAACACCAAAGCATAGACCCATGTGATAAGAAATCTTTAGCAGCGACAAAAGTTCATCGTTGATACCTAGCTGTAGTAAATGGGTTGTTGCATATCATTGCCGTGTTTGTAACGGACAATTATTGTGAAGCAGTTGCACGGCATAAAGATGCCGATTTTAGCGCCGATCGCGACTGATAACAGAATAGCATGTCTGTTCATGCATGTAACTGTCGTGTCAAGATCAAAAGATCATCAGGGTCTTTGTTCATCTTTTAAAACCTAAGTTAAATGCCTAAATCTACTCTTTATAAGTCATGAAGGTCTTTATATGTATTGACATCCTAGATACAGTGTAATTACTTGTTACGTAGCAGTTATCGGGAGATTGGGACCCCTGTCATTTCATACGGCATATCACGCCAACTCCCGCAGACAGCTGTAAGAGATGCCGGTTTCCATCCGGCCTCGGCGCATTAACCAGATCAAGCTTGATTACAAGCAGGCCTTAGACTCGACATCTCTCCAATCATTTCACATCAAGCCCAAGATGTGCCCACATTCGGAAGCCAGGCTGCATCAGTGATAGCGGTATTATAAAAGGTCCCTTTCAGATAGGCAAGTGGTATAAAGCCCGATAGACACGACTACTGGGGCTAATGGTGAAATTTCCAGAACAGGTAGGAGGTTTTGCGAAACTGCAGCTATAGAGATGTGATGGATTATTCCGCGCTCAAGATACTCATGGGCTTCGCAGCTGATTATACGGAAGTACGGCAAAGAGGATATCAGAAGTTAAGGACCTTCGCTTTGAGGAATAGTGCATTTGGATTAATGGAATAGATAGTAAATCACATAGGAAATACTATAGAGTAAAAATCTATATAAGTCTGAGAAATGCCAAGAGAAAAAGAATATCCAGAAGCATCAGAAACAATCAAGCTCATCTCATCTACTCAAGCCCAACACTCCCAACTCAACCATCATCATGAAGTTCACTCTCTTCCTCGCTGCCGCCAGCCTTGCCCTCGCTGCTCCTGGCACCAAGCTCACTCCCAGGGACACTTCCCCTGTTGTCCCTCGCTCTGCCCGCCGAGCCAAGTACAGCTCTCACCCCAACCAGAGACTCTGGTCTCTTGACTCCGAGGCTCGTACCAAGAACGACCAGTACTCTGGCAACTGGGCCGGAGCAGTCCAAATCGGAAGCGGGTACAACAAAGTCCAGGGCACCATCACCGTCCCTGAGGTCAGCGGTGCCGACGGCGCTGCTGCTTCTGCCTGGGTCGGCATCGATGGCGATACCTGCCAGACTGCCATTCTACAGACCGGTATCTCCTTCTATGCTGATGGATCTTTCGATGCTTGGTATGAGTGGATCCCCGACTATGCCTACAGCTTCAGCAACTTTGACGTCTCCGTCGGCGATAAGATTCGCATGACTGTTGATGCTTCCTCCAAGACCAAGGGTGTTGCTACCCTTGAGAACTTGACCACCAACCAGAAGGTCACTCACAGCTTCACCAACACTCCTTCTACTCTTTGCGAGACCAACGCTGAGTGGATTGTTGAGGCTTTCCAGGAGGGTGGTAGCCAGGTTGACCTTGCCAACTTTGGCACTGTCACTTTCACAAATGCTGTTGTTTCTGGAACCAAGGGTACTTCTGGTCCTTCTGGTGCTCAGATCATTGATATCTCTCCTGACCAGGGTCAGACTGTTCAGGCTGTTGGTTCTATCACCAGCAACTCTGTCACTGTCAAGTATGTCGGGAACTAGACAGATGAGGGACACTTGAGCTTGATATCTTGATTGGAGGGGCCGGTTTGGATGTGGAGTGTTTGGTACATATTATGGAAGTATAGGAGATGATGAGAGGGTGGATCGTGTTAGTACTTCAACGTATATATAAATTGGATATCGTACATGGCTGAAACCTGGCCCGGCCCTGTCCTCTTGCAAGGAAGTGATGTCCCATAGATGGATGATATGATAAGAAAAGCTATCCTAGCTGTTAGATACAGTATTCGCTCCCATTAAAATATTCAGGGCTTCAGCCTTCAACCATAAGTGAGTCATGCGAGCTCTGGTCAAGGCTAGCCACCAAAACAACAGCAGGAGGAAGAATTGAAAGCCGTATGACTAAACCGTAGACAGCTTTTATAACAGCGAACACAGTATGCCCTTTCACAACATAAGCTTTACCAAGAGCATGCACGCTAATTCTTGAAGTCTTTCTCATGGATACCCAGTACTACTGCTCCAATAGAAAGCGAGAAGGATTGGTAGCGTTGCTCTCTCCAGGCAGCTGAACCGGCCCAGGCATATATGTCAAGTCCCCTGCGATATGGCCCTGGTTGCTCCATGTTGCATTTAAAAGCGAGTTACTAGCGACGCTACGCTCGTTCAAGTCCTGTTGTCCTACTGGAGATCAGCTTTGTATCATAAAAAAGAACCAAAACATACCGCTGACAGGGGCCGAAGGCTGAACACTATTACCGCTTGGATATCGTCCAAGGATTGCTTTAGCCACAGAGGCTGCTGTAGCGGCTGCAAAGTCTTTCCAAGCCTCATTCCTGTGACTATCCGCATAACCAGATATTCCTTTAATTATCATTGTGGGGATCTCATCCCATATACCAGCTCCTTCCATTTCGAAGGCATCAAGATCATGTCTGGCGGCGAGTTCATCTCTATCAACGCCACTTTTCACAACTTGATTCGCTGAACCGAGTCGCCCGATGAATATTTCTGGTGTGAAATCTGCGCCTTCAGGAAGATCGTCTTCACGATCTCGGGGAATCAACTTGGATAGGTCGCATCCAGCCTCTATACATGAGTATTTGAAAGCTGCTTCACAGAAGACGTTAGAGTCATCGCTACACACGCTGCATGACTTTCTGTGATTGTGAGAATAATCCGGGGGGAATAGCCGGTCCTGTTTTGTTCCTGGGTATTGATACTCGGCTTTCCGGTCTTGTTCCTTCGCAACCTCTTGCAAATGGCTTAGGTGGCTTGTAGCAGCTATTTTCAGACGCTTCCTCATAAATTCCATTTCGAATGATGCCAGCATGGTTCGTATATCCTTATTTGCTCTTCCAATCCTATCCTCGGGTGCGTCTTTGATGATAAAGTGGCCCGGGTAAAGTCTGCCGAAGTCATACTGGATGATAGTCTTACTTATAACTACATCGCCAAGATAGGCATCCATGTCGTTGATGCGTGGCATACCGCCGCAGGTGCCGACGAGTAGTGCGAGCTTGAGATTACGGTAACTTAAGGTGAGGTAGGCAGCTCCAGCTGCCGCGTTGTTTGTACCCGGGCCAGGTAAAGTTACCAGGACGACGTTGTGTCGCCCAATGCGTCCAGTGATGTAGGTGTTCGTGTCTGAGTCCTCTCGGCCGTAAGGATCACTTATCTCGTCCCAAAATTCGTCAAAGAGTAGCGTGACGGCATCAGCCTCACGAGGTAGAGCACACACAATTGCCACTCGGAAGCTATTGCGGTCTTTCGGAGGTTGTGTTGAAGCCATCTTGCTTGTCATGATATGATGTGACTCGACTTGACTGCAGGAAAAGAGCTCACAGGGATGATATGAGGGGCTGGCTGCAGCATGATGTTGGTTCATCACGTGCACGGCTGAAATCTCCATCTGCATGTATTTCGATTATTGGATTCGAAGGACTTTTCTTTACCTCATGAAACGGGCTTAAAATAGCCACGACCCAATACCGAATCCACAACAAGAGCTAATTGGATAACCAAAACGCCGTCCCATGTGCACCGGCCCGTCCCGAAGTTGACTGCGTCATCTACCGCCTAATCTCGTAAGTATACACGATAGCAGGCGTGGCCACCTTAAAGTTTGCAGTAATAGATGGGAGAGAATGTGAAATGCCTACACTAATGCTGATGACATTCTTCGCAAAATACTACAGATCTTACAGATGATCAACGGGACAAAATTTCAAGGTGCCTTAATAATGATTGCGCCACATAATCATTATCTAGCCAGAGTTGGGCTGAAGTCGGTATCAAATAATCCAGGAAGTACAAAGAGCACGAAAATAGGCACTAGGAGAACATCACTTAAAATGTCCAGTTGTGTTTTAATAAAGATTTAGTAAACAGCATAGTCATTATCTTAACTCGTGATAAACGATACCCTACAGCCAATGAGCCAATCACAGTGAGTTATTCTGGCCAGGCTCTACTAACCATTCACTATAACTAAGTAATTATTATCTCTTTGTCTCTCATCCCACGGCCGTTAGCTTTTAAGCTTACATCATGGAGTCATGGTAGCCGGGTCATATATCTGTACTCCGGCACATTTTATGCTTATCTGTTGCTTTTAGTTTCCCTTCCTCAACAAGCTTAGCAGCGAATACCCCGCACTATAGTTCCGCACTGTACAAGGATTCCTTGTGCTCACGAGTCATCCTTCAGTCTTGGCATGTATGGAGCAGAGCGAATCGATGCTTATCATCAAGAGGAATGAACTAAACAATAGGCGAGTCTTTTATCGCGAAACATGTTCGGTGATCGGGAAACTATCCCGATTGCTGATCATTGAGATATAATGCTACATGGTCCCCGACATATCATCTTTCTGACTCGTCTGCTGCGTTCGATCATCCCCCTCTTCTAAAGTTACACTTCGATTATGATGGAGCATAAAATCGAGGACAAGCCTGCCCCGGAGCAACGTGTCTCCAAAGACCTTGCAGATGGCGAGATTATCAAGGCTGGAGATGCTCTGGCTGATGACGAGGAGCTGACCATCGCTTTGGCAAACTATGTGCCTGATACATTGGAGGAAAGACGCCTTGTTCGCAAAATCGACTTTACTCTTCTTCCTTGCCTCTGGTGGATGTATGTCCTTGCGTACTTGGATCGTGGAAATATTGTAAGTCTACTGGTCAAGATCGTGACTTATGAGCAACGACTGACTTGCGTAGGCGAATGCAAATGCAGCTGGCATGAGTGAGAGTCTTAACATGAAAGACAACGGTAAGCTTCTAGCTTTAACATCCAATCATCATATCGGCTGACAAGAAGACGTTAGATTACTCGCTCCTTGTGTACCTGTTCTTCGTTGGCTACTTCCTCTGCGAAGTCCCCTCCAACATGATCATGAACAAATGCCGCCCATCGATTTACCTTCCAACTATCGTCTGGGTCTGGGGCTGCATCGTCATTGCCCTCTCACAAGCCAAGAACTACAAGGGCTTCCTTGCCGGACGATTCTTCCTCGGTTGTATTGAGGCTGGTCTTTTCCCCGGTGCCATCTACCTCTTGACATGCTGGTATACTAAGAAAGAGATTGGTAAGCATCAGCCATATCACGACGCTTATAATCTGCTAACACTCTCATAGGCAAGCGATTCTGTATCTTTTACACATCTGGCTGCATCGCCCCCGCTTTGGGTGGCATAATGGCCGGTGCTATCGTCAAAGCTCTTGAAGGAGTCCGAGGCATTCCCGGCTGGCGCTGGCTTTTCATCGTCGAAGGCGCCCTCACCGTCTTCTGTGGTTTCGGTCTATACTTTCTCCTGCCAGACTATCCCCGCAACGCCCGCTACTTCTCTCCCGATGAGCGCCGCCTTGCTCAGATTCGAATTCTCGTCGATCGACAAGTCAGTGTCGGCAGCACGACCCGTCGTATGACCTCATGGCAAGCGTTCAAGGCTGTTGTGACTGATGGAAAGACGTGGTTCTTCCTCATTGCCTACAGTATCGTCATCCTTGGAATGTCCATCTCATACTTTGTTCCGACCATTCTCAAGACAATGGGCTACACAAAAGTCACTGCACAGTGGATGACCGTCCCCATCTGGATTACCGGCGCCGTGTGCCAGTTGGCTCTGTCTTGGACTTCAGACAAACTTCAAGACAGAAGATGGCATAGCTGCGGTCTTTACGGTCTGGCCGCCGTCGCATGCATTATCTCGGCGTTCGTCCACTCTGCCATCGCCAAATATGTCATGATGTGTCTGCTCGTCGCCGGACTCTACACCGGTCTACCTCTCATGCTCAACTGGACAAGCGAGTCGATCCCTTTCCCCGACCAGAAGCGTTCCATCGCCATCGCATTTGTCAACTCTTTTGGCCACTTGGCCATCATCTATGGAAGCTACCTCTGGCCCAGCGCCAACGCTCCTCAGCATTTGGTGGGCTTTGCTACCCTGACAGCTACCTGCGGCTTCGGATGTGTCATCGCGATTGTTGCGCCATGGTACTTTGAGCTTCTGCCCAAAGAGCCGGTTACCAAGGCCGAACGAGAGCTAGTAGCTCTTCAACAGCAGGACCAGCAAATACAGGAGTCCTGAGTATCTGCAATGGTGAAGATATCAAGATATGTTAGACAGAAGATTAGCATCTACGGGGACATAGCTAGATGACAAGTTAGTGGAAATTGCATAAATGAATAAATTCACTTGTTGCTTTTCTTAAATGGGTTTATGTAATAAAATAAATAAAGTAACTTGACATACTAAAAGTTATTTTCTTTTAAAAAAGAATATAAAAGACTAAGGCAAGTTGAAAACTCCATATAGTAATATAACACTCTAACCAATCAGCGTGTAACACGTCCCACTCTCATTCTAATTATTATTTTTCTACAGTTACGGCATCCGCCCAGACTGCAACCCTCGCGAATAAGCTTCCAAACTACAGGTCTGAGTCTCTTCTCTCTGATACACACCTCATTTCTGTTTACTTTTCTCCTCCCCGGTCTTCATTTCCAACCATGATGCACAGTACCGCCAAGCAGACCCCATCGACAGAGTGGAGCGAGCTATTTACCCATAACCCCTCCAACGAGCCGACCACATATCAGGCACTCGACAATCTTGCGTCGAATGACGACCTCGGCTTTCTGCATCATAAGTTCTGGCACGAGATCCGTGAATGGACTCGGAACGACATCACGGATATGACGCGCATTGTTCACCCAGATCTTACGGGATCCGGCAGCATTTTTATCGGGGGCATGAACCATGCGCTTAACGAGAGGATCCTTGAGAAAAATGATATCCAGGCGGTTATTGCCATTCATCCTAAGGACTCACTAGCATGGGACAAGAACGACATCTCCTACGGGCTGCAAAGGTTTTTCCCTGACGAGAATGGCATGACAAGCAGCAACAGCGTCGTGAAGTACCCACTCATTATTCCACTCGAGGACAATGCCAACTCAAATCTGATCGACCACTTCGATGAGACTAATGCTTTTATTAAGCGGCATAGTGGCGAGGGGAGGAATATCTTGATTCACTGTAAATCTGGGCGCTCACGCTCCGTTGCAGTGCTAATCGCGTATCTGCAACAAAAGTTCTGCTCCGAGAAATGCATTGCGTCTCTGAAGGATAAGACTGAGGCCAAGGAGCAGATGCGGGTGCACCGCGAGGATGTGACGGCAGCGATACGCAAGCAGCGCCTCCCTGTTGTCGTTATAATGGAACGTTTCGATGAGCTGCTGGCGCTCTACGACCTCCAACTCATCGAGACTCCAGACCATAAGAATGAGAAGACTGATAAGCTTCCTGCTTCTGAGCTTATGGAATCTAAAGATATTGAGCCAGGAAAACAGCCGGAGCTTGTAGCAAAGAAGGAAAACAAGGTCGTGCAGACAAAAGGGGGCGCGGCAGTGCTTAAGATATGTGTTGCTTCGGCTTTCTTTAAGAATAACCAAAAGCCTACAGAAGCCGTGGTACATCAATTCTTTGAAGTTAATGAGGCCTACTTCTATGAGCTAGAAGCGTTAGAGTACAAGGGTAGGTCGTATGTTGGGTCTAAACATGCATGTCACGGCCTTGTGGAATTCTGCTTTAGTTATGCTAAGGGTGAGTATGGTCTCACGCTGCCAAAAGATATAGAAGAGCATGTAAAGAGAGTTATATCTAAAAATAAGGAATTCCTATAGTTTTGATACTTATTATTGTTATCTTATTGTTTTATTAATGCTCTTTTTTAAGATAGAAGACTATTAGATCTATAGCTATTTTACTATAATGGAATTATAGAGTTAAGATATAGGGATAGTTACTGTATACATTACTGGCGTCTTTGGCAAAAGGGCTGAGAGAAGTTACTGTCTATTGAGAGTACTTTGAGACAAGAAGCAGACGTTTGAGCCGCTACGCATACCTTTCTCATCTACTGCTAGACTGACTATAACTACAACTTAATCTCCAGCAATGACACAGCTGAACTGACGACTTGATCATCCGGAATAGCGATTAGCCCTGGTGGCTATGAACTTTAGACAGCACAGAGCGAGGGGTAGGTTCGGCATATATCAAGAAGGATTCCATTCATAGGACAGCGAGTTTAACACAAACCGATCCTCGACAGACCACTCATTCTAATCCTCCTGATGCTGCATTCCTTCTCATGAGTTCCCCTCAGCTATGAGGTCGAGACCATTAGGTAGAAGAGATTGAGTGACCAGTGATGCAACTATTGAATAACCTTATACGATATCTCGGTATCATGATGCGAAAACAATATGATACCCTATATCCCGGTCACCCCTGTTGCCGAAAAGGGTAGGTTGACGGAGACAAAATCCCCACGGCGCTAGCTCAAGTAAGCAGGTAAATGGAGACACAAGATGTCATATGTAGTGTCTCCACTTACACTTACACAGTAGAAAAAGATAAGGAGTTACTGCAGCATTAATGATTTCTGTTTATTACTTTGTTACGACCAACTAAATGCCTCCCCCTCGTCTTGGCCTGCTGCGCTATCATCAGCTATATTTTAGCCAGGCTTGGCTGCGCATCAATCATATCCCTCAAGAAGTTCTCGTCGCTCTTTAGCCTCCTTTCCGACTCCTCGAAAAGTCTTGGAATTCCGGTCTCGGAGTACGCTAGATCTTCTAGGACCATACGACTAATTCCCTTGGCAGTCAGAAAGACCTGAGGCATTCCATGACCGGTGAAACCGCCCATGAGAAACATATTCTTTCGTCCGGGCACACGGCCGATGCGGGGAAGCCCGTCTGATGAGTAGCCCATAACTAAACGTAAAGGACTTGGTTAGCAAGATATGAACAGGGACCAAGAATAGAGGGGAGCTTACTGCCAGTCCAGACCTGATCAGTACGCGCTCCGCTGCTTTCCCACCCACGGAAGTGTCGCTGCATGTACCCTTCAAAGTAATCCTTTGCTCTATCGATTACCTTCGTATCGTCAACAATACCGTACCAATCTTCTGTGTGTCTGAAGTAAGCTGATCTTGCGCCTCCAACAATGATGCTACCGTCAGGTCGAGGAATGAGATAGTCAAAGTCCGTAAGACCAAATCGAATGGCGTAAGAGTCTGCCAAGAGAGGGGGATTCGGTGCAACAATTCGGCTGCAAATCGCGCGGTAGGGAATGATCTTCTCGTGATACTCGGGAAGAAGAGCGGCGGTGTAAGCGTTGGTGGCCATGATGACTTTCCGGGCCTTGATAACACCGCGACTTGTAGTGACACTCCAGCTTCCATCAGGATCTGGGGCTGCAGGAATAGCTATCACAGGAGTGTTGGTCTGCAGGTTCAGATTCTTGTGCTTTAGACCTTCGGCGAACATGTGGTGGATGAGTTTGTACGGCCAGAGATGGCCGGTGGTGTACTTGAAAGCACCCTTTGCGCCTTTGATGCCCGAGACCTAGCCCTGAAGTTAGAACACTTTATGCAGAACCCAGACGAATGCTCAAGATGAGGATCACGAGTGATGCTTACTGTTTCAGCATATTTGCTATCGACATAGAATGCCCTTTTTGTCGCGCTTACACCAGCGTTGACAAGCTTATCATATCCAGCCTTGAGTGTCGCGTTGTGGTCTTCTGATAACTGCACATCAACGGCCTGAGTGATCATCAAATCGCAATCCACGTTGTTGTCTAGAATAAAATTCTTGACAGCTTCAACATTGGCGAGCTCGAATTCGGCAATCTCAGCCCCCGCCTGAATACCATAATTTGAAGCCATCCTTGAGCACAAGTTGTAGACATCGGGTTTGATGTGCCCTCCTATAAAGAATAAGAATGAGAATTGATGTACACGAGAGATGAACAAACCATTTCGCCCTGTGGCGCCAGAGCATAGTTGCCGGGCTTCCAAGACGACGATTGACTTGTCTTTTGACTCAGTTTGCGATAGCATATGTGTCACGAGTGAACCGCCAGAGTATCCGGCGCCAATGATGACAATATCGCATAGAGAGGGCAGTTCTTCCGTTGATCGGTGATTATCAAGCGATCCTGGAGAGGAGCGCCAGAAGGAGGTCATCCCATTGGGAGGGGGGAATGGTTTTGACGACATGTTAAAGGTGATTGAAGTATTTCTCTACGCTGTGTGGCGAGGTTGAGCACTCCCCATGCATCCAGTCTTGTTTAAGTGACGATAAGAATGCAAGCATTTCGACGCGAAGGCAGACAATCTCCGTCAAACCCACTTGGATTTGCTTTGCACAGTACGGAATGAAGAGCCAAAGCCTACAGGGGTGCGCACAGTGTAACACGATGTGGAGTTTATCTTCGCGTATAAGCGGCCCTACTTTTGAAGGCCGCATATTAGTTCCGCTCCTGGTTGCCACTGTGCTGGAGCTTACCCCGCATTCTGCCTAACTGAAGATCCTCTGTTTTGGCATGGCAGGCTTAGAAGCAGCAATTTACATAGACCTGCTGTAGAATGTGAAAAGCTTTCAGAGAATGTCAGGTCAATGCTCTCGTATTATGCCGAGAGCAAATACTTCAAGATGTTGTTATTCGGATACCGGCATCTTATCAAGATGCCAATTAAACCCAGACTTATGACTCACTTGCTTACAGAAGAAAAGCCGTCTTACCCGTGATGCCTCGCAAAGGAATTTCTGACAACTGTTTGTCTCGTCTATAATACTTATAACTGCTTGCTTTCTGTGTATACTTCATATTTAGTCAAGATTAATTGATACTTGATAATTCAATCATATAAGTCACGCTATGAATTGACGTCATGTCAGCCAAACCCTGCCCAACAATTATCTTAATCGGCCCTGAAGGTGCTGGAAAAACTACTATTGGAAAAGCGCTCGCAGAGAAACTCGACAGAGAACTATTCAGTCTCGATCGACACCGGAAGGAGCTTTATGCACCATTCAACTACGATGATTCTCATGCAAACAAACTATATGAACAAGAAGGCGTGGAGGCTCTCTTGAAATATTGGAAGTAGTTTGAATACAGAGCTGTTGTGTATATCTTGCAAAATGCTCTGAAGCCTGGGGATAGGTTTTACGGCAAGATACTCGACTTTGGAGCGGGGCATTCCATCTTCGAAAAAAAGGAGGAACTAGATCATGTTACGGAACTGATTTCCCCTTATAAGGGGGTCTTTCTCATCCTTCCGTGCGAAGACATCGATGAGGCCCTTCAGATCATGGAGGAACGCAGAGGTCGAGAGTTAAGCTACAACAAATACTTCTTGAATCACTCAAGCAACAAGACACTGGCGAAGGCCACTGTTTACACGAAGGATAAAATCCCCGAGCGTAGCGCTACTGAGATATTGGAATATTTAGACGATTAACTATGTTGATGGGGCGTTGAATGAGAGAAGGCCTCATGATGATTTTATAAATGCCAGAAATAAGGAGACTATCGTTTGGTCAACCGCCACGCTAACTCTTATTCTCGAGCAAGATTTCTCGCTCTCCTCATGATACAAGGAATTATACAAATATTAACATGTGAAGAATCTCTTTAGTGAACTTCTGCCTAAGCACTAAGGTGGTCCGACCACTGTTGTCAGATTGGACATTGCCCAATTTGGTAGGTGTAAATGATATTAAGTTCGGCGTAGTAGTTTAAAGTATGTTACTGTGCCTCTCCTAACTAATGATTATTTTACATATCATTGATAAACATCATTCAATGCCCTCAGACGCGCTGGATAAGCCGATAGACGATGTCGTCGCCGTCGATTACGCCAGTCTCATCGATGCCGTCCTGGCCAGAGACGTCGACACAATACGGTCAATGCTTTCTTCGGGTGCCGATCCAAACGCTCGCAAAGTCGGGAAGGAAATGCCTGCCTGGCGCTCAGTAGATGGACGACATATGAAGCCGGAGAGACAAGATCCCAACTCGCGCCATGAGCTGTATCCTCTCGATCTTGCGATAACAAGCCGACCAGCTTGCAGTCGTATAGTCAATCTGTTACTCGAACATGGCGCCGATCCAAACTCTCGCTACCCTCAAACGACCATAGCTCATCGAATATTGGAAAGAAAAGGATCTAGCCCTTATATGACGCACGGCAAGCGGAATGTGTACCTCGACTTAATTCTTCGGCACCCACTACTCGATATCAATCTTCAAGATGAGGTCGGCGTTCCATTGATCCAAACTGCTTTGGAAGTTGGAGACGCAAAGGCGGCACGAATACTAATCGAAAGAGGTGCCGACCTTTGTTACAGCGACGGGACCGGCAGAAATGTCCTGCATCTTGTATCTGCCGACCTTTGCGCAAACGATCTTGTTCAAAATATCATCGCTTTAGCGCCAGACCTTCAGTACCAGTTCGACGAAGATGGCAGAACCCCACTTCAATATGCGATAGATTGCCAAAAGCCAGGCAACCCGAGAGACGGGGTCAACCTTTTAATCTCCGCGGGAGTCGACGTTATGGTCAGAGATGCCAATGGCGATACACCGCTTCACATCCTCTTCAGAAGACCATTCCTTCTCGTCGTGGACTACTACGGTGATGCAGTTTGGCAGGGCTTTGTCAAGAAAACAATTGAGTTACTGCTCTCTAAGGGAGCAGACATCAACGCACAGAATAAAGCGGGAGAAACACCTGTGTTCGGCTACTTCCGTGCGAGCAGCTTTAAGGTTGATCTTACCTGGGCGAAGATGGATGAAGAGAAACATGCTCTGTCTAAGAAATGGGGCGGTGATAGATGGAAGGTCACAAAGGAACTTAAAAATCAGATTGCGGAGGAAATGGAGCCGAAGATTTGGGCGATCTTTGACGAGATGGGAGTGGACTGGTCGGTTGTTAATGCAAGGGGAGAGGCTTTGCTTCATGTTGTGGCGGGCCAGGAATGTTCGACTGGACGGATAGCCAGGTTCCAGTTCTTGGTGGGTAAAGGATTAGATCCTATGGCAGAGGACATGGAAGGTCAGACAGCGCTAGATGTCGCGGCGAACAGAAAGGCGGACGACATCTTGGCGTTGTATAAAACAGAGTAAAAGATCACCTTTTAGAAAGCCGGGTGACCGTGTTCCAAGTTGGACAAGTTTATTATGTAAAACTACGCAAGTCATGATAAAGTAAGAGAAAGTAAGGGAAAATCGAGAAGAGCTAAGAATTTAAGCTATAGATGGAGAACAATCTCGTCTAAAATCTCAATCACTTGATGATAAAAAGTCTCATTCTCAAAGTCAATGTTGAAATCAAGCTGGACGTGATCATCCTGCACTATTTCCAAGTCTGCGCCAACATCTGGCGGATCAAAGGTGCCCTGTAAGCACTTGAGGATAATTCCCTGATAGCGATATCCCATGCTACCACTCGTCTTGGTATTGTTGGCTTCTTGGATAAAGTAATTCCGGACGACATTGGCGACCTCACAGTTCCGGAACCGCGATGGATGAAAGTTAATGGCCCGTTTCCAGCGGCTGATCTCGAGAAGAATTACCCCAAGGGAGTAGATATCATGGTTGCGGTTGAATCGAATTGTGGGCAGACCCCATTGATCTGGGTGGCGGTAGATGTTTTCGTCAATATCTTCCGATCCAGAACGAACAGAAGATAACCCGGTCTCTGGTCTCGAGTACTCCCAACCTGAAAGGTAGAGGCTCTCAAAGACCTCTGGTCCCGGAGATGTTGATGCCGTCTTAGCAGACGATGACAGGGACGCTTGCAAATCTTCTGAGGTTGTATTGAAGAAAAGAATGTTATCACTGCGGATGGATTTATGAACCCACCCGACTGTATGCAACTGTGCTACCGCAGCACACAGTTTCCGTGCTAGGATAAACCGATCATCCAAACTTGGCGGCTGGCCTTTATAGCTATCTAGTATCTGAGCCAAGGTCGTATACTTTGGGTTCAGCGACGATGGGATCGGAAAAGCAAGGGTGAACCGTTCCTCGAAAAAGTAATAGGCGCTGCATTGAAGAGTGCGATACCGCTCGGGTTTAGATTCATTCAGAATTCTTGCCAGCTGTGCAATACGCGCCTGAGTAGCTTCAGAAGGTTGTCCAGCTTCATCTGCAACGAAGTCTTTGTACTCCAGTAGCACGATTTGGTCGTGGAATTGGACTAATCTGCGTTTGATCCGAGAAAAGGCAATAGGGGAAGGCTGCCGCCATCCGTTGTTTGGTGGTTGTGGCCTTTCAGTAGGCTGTATGACATCTCTTGCGTTTTCATATGCGAGTATCTTGGCTTGCTCGGTGATCTGAAGATCTTGCCTGCGCTGAGTTGACAAGGGGTAATCCAAAGCTAGATTAGCTAGCTGCAAATCTTTCTTGAGACCCAGAGGATCCTGGTTTCCCGATAAGTCTATCGTTTGAACTTGTTCCGACAACGCCAATGCATTGTCTGAAGCGAGTTTGTTCTGACGCGCGGCATGCTCAATAACGATCAGCTTGAGCTTCACAATCTGTACCAGTCGGCCATTCCAACAATCGAGCTCACGTACGATCTTGTCAACTTTGGACTTCTGGCTGAAACCCCATTGCAGGCGCTTGAAAACAGTCGATGTGTGATGTGATCCAAAGCCACTATCGGGGTCGAGAACTATTCCAAGGCTCGGAGTCGTAGCGCCATATTTCCTGTTGACTAACGTGTATTGCGACTCTAGTGAAGTTCGGAAATGTCGCAGGATACTTATGATGTCTAATTGTGTTTGTGTGTCAAACTGGGCGAATATGCCTTGGTCTTGTGAGCCGCTGGGTCCGAAAAGTAGGGTTTTTATGTCTTTGAACGTGTTGGCTTGTGTGCTCAATGCGAGACGTGTTGACTCCAGATCCGATCCAAAATTAGAAGTGTCGCTTAGTCCTTGGACAAGATAAACTGTTAAAGTATGAACGATATCTGCTACTGCAAGAGCAACGCCAACGCACTCCAGTGACATATTGGATGTTCTCCGATAGTACAAGGTGAGCAAGTGTAATATTCGTATCTAATTTTGCGAAAACAGCCTTTTAATGATTGTTGCACTCTGGCGAGACGAGAGGTAACGTCACCACAGCGCTTAGAACTTCAGCTTTTCAGGGTTAATGCGGCTAGCTCCTCAGCCGTTAAAACTATTGGCATTTCAACGCCTTCAATTGGTGGGAGTGGCACAGCCATCGGGCTTAGATTAGCCAACAGCACAGCGCTGGAGTCTTACTTAGAGACATTGGCTTGAAAGAGCGTCTGTGATTGAATCATTAGGCCATGCCGTAGAAGATATGGCTGTAATCTGCCTTACACTTCGCCTCTTGTTTCAGGCTCTGGCTGTCACCTTAAACTGCCCCATTAACGTTCTTTAACCTTTAAATCACTCATCTTAGTCGTACAGCTCATCGTATGCCAAGTTTTTGATGGCTTGTATCAACACTTGTCTCGATTATCACTCTTTTATGCTCTAGATGTTACCATGAGCTGGTTGAATAGCGCCTCCAATTCGCGAATATGGATGACCGCACTCGGCATTCCAGGCGACGACCCATATCGCTCCAAGAACACGGCTGCAGAAATGCGAAATTCCCATGTCCCAAGATTATTCCGAGAATCGACCAAAGCCGGACATGTTGGTAAGGGTGGTGTATTTGACGTCTCATTATATGAACATAATAACACTTTATATGCTGTCAAGAAAGCGAGGAAAGACTATCCTGGTGGGGGAAAGATTGCTTTCCAAGAGATTCAAGTCGTCAGCAAACCGCTTCTACGCCATCACGCCAACATCATTGATATTCGCGGCTGGGATTGGAGCGAGGATCAATTACCCGTTCTTTTCACTTATTACGCCGAGCAAGGAACTTTGAGAGACTTTCTTCATCGCAATCAGAACCTCTCGAACACGGTGAAACGACACTTCGCTATCGACATTGCTTCAGGACTTCATGCGCTTCACGCCGCCGACATTGCTCATGGGGATATAAAACTCATCAACACACTCGTTTTCCCAGATTCAAGAATACCCGGAGCTTGGGTAGCGAAAGTCGCAGACTTTAGTCACTCTGTTTTCGGGCTCTCGCTCCGTCGGCAGACGACATATCCTGGAACGGTTCTCTACAACGCGCCAGAAGTCCGTGATCGACATGCACACGTGGCATCACATGAGTTGATCCGCTGTGAATCGTTCTCATACGGACTGTTGTTCTGGGAGATTTTAGCTGACGGCGAAGAGTATATCAACCCAGCCTGGATTGGTGGAGAGCCCGAGACTGAGGGAACGTCACGACGAGAGCGATTCCTACAACGACAGCCAAAGAATGGACTTCTCAACCTCGCTTTGTCCTTTCTGTGTTCAAAGTTTGGTCGTTCCTTGAGTGTAGATGTGAATTTGTTCTACAATGTCTTCGAAATGACGCTTAAAGATAATCCAGCCTATCGAAAAGATCTTGCGACAATCGCAACAACGTTAGACTACAGTGACAGGTGAGGTATTCCAGGAGCATATGATGAGCAACCATTTTATGGACTGTTGTCTGACTTCCGATATATGGGCAGGGCCAACATTGTGCAGAGCTCAGCTGACTCATCTTTGGAGAGGATTAATGTCTGGGTATGCCTCTCAAGAGCATCATACTGAACAAGCTGACAATGAATAGGACTTCGACCCATGGCAGAAGGAGCCTTGGTTATCTAAAAGCCAGTTTGTCGGCGAACTCCAGGACAACTTATCCAATCCTCGACAACCAAACCACGCTGAGTTCCACTTTCTCATGGCCCGCTGCTATACCGAGGGCTATGGAGTTCCCCGAAGTATCCCGTCAGCCGTTCGTCACCTAGTCGAAGCCTCCAGGTTGGGGTCTATCGATGCGCTTTGGATACTCGAGACCTATCGTGGCCATCTTCCCGGTCTAGACGACTCCAAGCCTGAGCGCGAGAATTCCGGTCACACAAGCCGAGGCTCAGTTCATGCGGTTATTCGAAGGATCAGATCATTCCAGGACCTAAGAGCACGAAACAATGAGCCAGAAAAAGCCAATTACGATACAAACTTCGGGTTCCCTGTCTATCTACATTATTGGAACGGTAGGGCTGCTCTATATACTATCGAGAGAGAGTTCACTGCACAGTTGGGAGATGGACGAACAGAATACGGCTGGCTAAGAGCAGAGAATGGTATAAGGGATATAGCCATTAGAGCGAAGCACTATGGTGTCCTCCTCTGCAATGTCAACGTTCAGTACCCTACCCTACTATCTCCCAACACTGCCGCACCCTTTCTGGAAGTCTGCGCTAGCCTTGGTCTGGAGTCATATTTAGGAAAGGAACAACTACTCGCACCACAAGATTCTCTGTTTGAGGATACTAGTTACAGAAGCCAAGGGCAATTCTATCTTCGTCTTCTCGTAACAGCTGCGAGACATGGACAATGGGCGTTGATTCAGTACCTTATCAAACTGATACGACACATATTCTCTGAACAGAGCTCTGACGTGTGCCCGCAACTTGAGACAGAGACTGGGGAGTCTCCATTGCATTATCTTGCAAGTCTCGAAGCTCGGGACGAGGTGAGGGTTTCCATCATACGCGACCTGCAGGGCCTGGGCATTGATATCAATGGTATCATGACTGCTAGAAGCTGGCTTCTGCCATTTGGTATAGAACTCTACGGGACTCCGCTTCAGGTTGCCATACGCTGCAAGTGTCTTCGTACTGTCAAAGCTCTGGTAGAAGCTGGTGCTGACGTGTACTTGAGCTACGGAGACGCTCCCCCGCCCTTGATCTTGGCTTCATCACTACACTGTAGCTTCATCGTTGACTACCTTCTAAATATGTCTTCTGGGGCGCGCAAGGCCATAGACTCTCTGGCAGTACCCACCAAAAAGGGCTGGTTCGAGAATCTCTTCCCTGAGGTTGAAGGGGACTGTCGTCTTTACAACCTTATCGCGACTGCACGGCTCTTCATTGACAGATTCCTGACACCAAATGAACACGGACATTCTATATGGAGGCACGAAGACCTGGACGGATCCCCTCTGCTTGAGGCGGTGAGAAAAGGTCAGAAAGATCTACGCATCTTTGCAGCTTTGATCAAACTTGGCCTTGGTCCCCGCTCCATGCAGGCACGATGGAAGTTACTCGAATCGATTCTCTCTCAAGAAAAGCAAGATCCTTTTCGGATACAACTTTTGAGGCTTGTACTCAGTCGAAGAGATATCGAGAGAGCTATCGTCTTCGTGGGATTTCCTGACAGCCTAGGATCCCATGCAAGTGAATGGATTGATGGCTGGGCTACTTTGTTCCAGGAAATTACGTGCAAAGACAACGGACACATACTTGGACTCCCTTTGATGCACTTCCTTGTTCAGAATGGTGATACAGAGGTGATCAGCCTCATACTTACTTTCTACCGCCATGTCGCGCCGGGACTGGTCACGCAGCGAGATAAGAGGGGTCTCACACCCATTCATCTCGCCATACTGCAGCGCAACAAACCTTTGTTCTGGGATTTGATGGATCCTATTTTACCTAAGCTAAGAGCTATGGACATGAAATTCAGCAAACGGAGTCTCAGAGACATCGCACAAGCTACCATCGACACCACCATGTCTAGAGACAGGGTCAAGAACCTTTGCAGAAGATGGGGCATGTCATGGGACAGTTGGAAAGAGACCTTCGACCTTCATCTCACATACCGTGGCCCAGAGTGGCAAGTTCTTCAGTTGATCGCTACGAGAGAAGCTAGTAAACGTCGCGCTCAGGTTATCTATAATACACACGATGCGAAGATGTTCCAGCACGAAGCGTTCATCTACGCAGCATTCTCAAAAGGAAATCAATGGGAAATCGCCAGAGAGCTAGAGAAATATGCAGTTTGGTCTCTCGAGTGGGAAGAGTTTGGACTTAACAAAGCAGAAGACATCTGCGTCTTCATGAACGTGGTCAGAATGGAAGCAGTCGCTAAAGGAAGAAACCGGTTGAGGAAAAAGCGCACGGTTGTGTTATCCTCGCAGTCTCCTTGGTGGGCGCCGAAAGAGTTTGTGAAATTATACGATACGCAGGGGATGTTGGGGAAATCGGCGAGTGACATGATATATGATGCGTACTGCAGACTGGAGCGTGTGACTCCGTCTTGGATCATATTGTCAAAGGATCAGATTCATCGGACAGGTGTTGAATGTATACGAGAATGGTTCAAGGATGGTTTTAATACGATGAGGCATGGTCATCGAATTTCAAGTTAGATAGCTTTTATTAATAAGAAGAATAGTCGCTTCGCCCTAAACCATGAAAGTTTGCGTTGTAAAGCGAATCTGGAGCATGAATCAAACCTTGCAGATAGTTTCGAGCTACCCTGTGGACCGGGAGCTAGAGCCGACGCTAACAGGGTTCACCGGTTCACTCAACTTGTTCATGAACGACTAAGTTCTGTGTGGTGATTATAAGCTCTCTGAACGACACGTTATAAAGTGAGAGGACAACGCAACAAGCTTCAATCTATAATGGGTAGTAATATGGGATAGTGGTAATAAAGTCAGTATTCTTATGCGTGGGGAGGTGGTGGTACAGGTTACACTAGTTGAATAGAGTCATCATAGCTTTGCACCCTCGCAAGTGAAGAAGTCTCAAACGACATCTGGGAGTATATTTGCCATATGGCAATCGCTAGCAAAGATCTGCTTATAGAATACTTTTGCAGCTAGTCTCTATCCACGCTTGAGATATATCATCAAGGGGTGGATTCATCTACGATATTTACCAAGTTGGATGTTTAAAAGAAGCTTTAAACTTCAGCCGAAAAGCAAACAATATACCTGAACACATATGGGCAATGTACTCAATTTCTGTGAGGAAGGATTCACCATCGAGCTGGCAAACCTCCAAATTGACTATCTGCACAAATATATAGCAGGCTTCAGTTCCGACTAGCTCCCGACTGATATAGTCCATTCGCATCTCCAATAACATCCATCTCATCAGCCCTCCTCCTCTCAACCTTGCCCAGTCCAAAAATCTCCTCCTCAGTAATATACCTCGCCGTCTCCATAATCTTCTTAATACTAACACTCCTTTGCTCCCATCCACCCGCAGGCTTCTCGTTAGCCTTGATCCAAGTCTTTGGCAGCGTGAGAACGTAATTTTCCGTCGGTCCTCGGAATTGTGATCCCAGCGAGATAGACTCTGGCGAGTAGAAGGGTGTTTCGTTCGGTGCGTACTGATAATCCATGCATTCGCCGAAGTTGAAGATTGGAAATTGGCTGAAGAAGGTGTCGTACCGGGGCTGGATTGCTTGTTTGAATGTTTTGATGGATTTGAGGGGCTTGGGGAGATTGAAGTTGTCCCAAGGGTCTTGTCATGATGATGCGACGCAGGACTTCATGTATAGGACCAGAGCGTTGAGACGGTTGATAGTTTGCTTGATTCTATTATCTGTTGAGTTGATCAAATTGTCATCCCGTAAGGGTCGTCCTGTCCGTTTGTCAGCAACGGATATTCGTCATTTATAAATCTAAGTCTCACAATGATGTCATAAAGCTCAGCCTCGCCGGTACACCACATAACATAGAGCCGCCCAATGCTATCTCCCGCAGGACGAATGGTCTTATACGTAGATGTAGGAAATAAGGCTTCAGGAGCAGGGGCTTCAATGGTTCCAAACCCCCAATGCTCAATAATGCTCAATATTGATGATCTCTTTAGCGATTCACAAGCCAGCGTCGTGATCACGCTTATGAGGCTTCTTCCACTGTTGCAGAAGACTTCTTCCGTCCAAGAAGTCAGGCCAGTGCTTTAGTGGAAGCTTGGCGATGTCTAGTAGGGTGGGAAGAAGGTCGGTGCGAGTACTTGGGAGAGTTGAAGCAAGACCTGATGTCTGCTGAGTCATTCCAGTATCGAGCAAGGGGTTCGACGTATTTCTTGCCTTGTCGACGTGCGGTGATGTAGGGGCGAGGAAGAGTAGCCATGGGCCCTTTTGGCTTGAGAGATACTTGAGACGATCGAGTCTACATATTTGAGCTTGAAGATTGGTCTATTACGGCATGGGCATGTCTTACGGTTTGGATCGGACTACGTTTGATTGGTGGTAGCCTGGGTAGTGCATCGGAACGTCCCTGTTTTTGGACTTGACGACGATGTTGAATGCAGCGTTATAGGGGTTCATCTTGAACGAAATTAATCAATTGTGATGTGTGTAATATTGGGATGGAGGATGACTCACTAATCTATCAACGTGATCCCAGCCTTGGGGCGGAGTATCATAGTTGAACAAGGAGTAACCATACAAGAAATTCCCAATGTCCAACAGACACAATATTAATAACAATTGTAAGAGCCAGGATCAAGTACGTATCTTACACTCGGTACGATAGCCAGCCTTTTTCATCAGTTGTGGCATATACTCCCCATCTTGCTTGGCAAGAACCCATTTCTCATAGTCACCACTATTAAATGCATCAGCTGAAGTGTATTGGTCTCAGAGCACAAGGTGAGCCTACCCAGGAGAGCGAACATGTGTGATGATGGTATTATGAGCCAACTGTCTCTTCAAAAGAGTGGCACGGCTAGGACAGCACACGGCAGTTGTGGTATGGTGGTTAGTAAAACTAACGCCCTGCTGTACAAGCTCACGCTGTAATACATCCTGACAGTCCAAGGAGCCAAGGCGGATATCTTGGTCATCTGTCAGAAGAAGGACGATGTTTGGCTTTGTGCTGTCGCTGGCAGCTGAGTGGAAGAGCGCTGTAGCAGCGAGGATGAATTTGATGAGTATTTAGAACGGTGCACCCACATGTAGGTGTGGCTTCATAGCAATGGTTTGCTCTTATGAAGTAGAGATACATCGCGTGCCAGAGCAAGCAAGATCTACTAGAAATAACGAAAGATCCACTTATGTGTACAATACTGGGTCTGAAGTTCTTAGTAATTCCTGAGTGTTGCTACCGTTAGGGGTACTCATCCCAAAGGAACAGATCATCACAGTCCTCTACAGTAACGACATGATTGCCCAGCTATTCGCAGAAGCACTCTTTTGCCAATACTCCCGTACTTCTTCAAGGGATTTAAATGTCGGAAGATATTATATCAATATGGAGTAAGTAGGTACTGAACGATGAATTTGGGGAACATAATAAACCAAATCTCTCGGGGGCCATGTAGATCACAGCATACAATTTAGTGGCGGCATTCGGAGCCGTTCCCTGTATTTGGGCTCACGCTTGGAGATCAACATGTCGCTAGCAAGTGTTAGGGTTATTTCCGCGAGTAGAGAACGTGGGGTATATGGCTAGGCTGACCCCTCCTCGATTAGGTGATTTTCAATATGTACCTCAACTCTAAGCATCTTAAGTTGAATACTTCCGTTCAATTTCTGTCACATTATAACTCAAATAGCTTTGTTAACTGCCGAGCACTTTGACTAACTTGCATTGAAAGCTTTTGAAGATCCACCATGGCACAAGCGACTACAGTTCAAAGTACGCATCCAACTCCCGTTAGCCAATTAGCAGAGCTTCGGAAGCGACAGCCGTCCCTAGGAAGCATCCCCTTACAGTGTAATCCAAAGATCATCTAAAGAGTATTTGGGCTAATCAATGACATGGTTCACAAACAGGGTATTCTTGTCTTGTCTGTCGCTCCCGCAAGGTTTGTCCCCATTATTCACCACTATTATGATTGGCTACCGACATTTTAGGTGAAATGCGACGGAACTGTTCCGGGCTGTCAGAACTGCGAGACCCTGGGCGTTGATTGCCCCGGTTACCATCCGGGTACAGAGACCCAGAAGAGACTCGAGGCTGATACGTTGGAAACTGTCTATCGTGCTTCGGGTGTTGAGAAACGACGGGTTGGTTCGTGCGAGGCTTGCCGAAGAGCCAAAGGCCGTTGTGATAAGGCTCGGCCAGCCTGCTCGAGATGTCTCCAGCGGAGTCTGGCTTGTCATTATCCCCAAAGGCATAGGGCTACCGTCACTACTGGATCGAATGCTTCTACAGAGAGTCCCCGGCGCGATGAGCCGAGACCTGATGTAGCTGACATCTCGCCGGGTACAACATTTGAGCCCCGACCTTCAATGTCTCCATTGGAACCAAGTGTCCGGTAATGATCGCGATCATTCAGAGGAGCATCCATACTGACAGAATCTAGGATACAGAACAAGTCCCTTCCGTGGGATATCCAGACTCTGAAAACGGTAACTGGCGTTTATTTTAACAGAGTGGCTACTCTGAGATGCCTTGACTTTCTTCACAAACCTTCGTTCAATCATTCACTTGACAAAGGGTCTTTGGTAGAAGACTATGGCGAGGCAATTCTCTATGCGATATGCGCCCACGGACTTCGGTTTGTCCCATGCACTGTAACGTAGAATACAGAGACGGTATACTAACTAACAGCAGCATTAAAGAACTCGAAGGCAGGTCAAATTACAATATCCAGCATGTCACCTCGGATGTCCCTGGACACTTATGGGCTGAAGAATCACAGGCTCTTGTAATGAGAGAGATATGCAAGCCAACACTAATGACAGCCATGGTAAGTCTCTGTGACGCATAAAGAGTGATTGAAAGCTGATCGTATAGACCCTTGTTCTTCTTTGCGACTTTGCCCTCCAAACTGGTCAAGACGCTCTAGCCTTCATGCTCTGCGGATGCTGCCACAGCGCCGCTCGACTTCTCGCCCTCGATCGCCCAGCCCTTCCTAGCAATAATGGAGAAAGCCCTCAGGATAGTATTCTGATAGAAGCTCGAAGAAGGGTTCTCTGGTCATGTTTCATCCTGGACAGCATCGTCGGGAGCGGTGTGAATGAGAACCTGAGGTGGCGGGATGAGGCACCTCAGATCCCTCTCCCAAACTCAGATCAATCCTTTCTTTTTCAATTTTCTACTCCAGAGGCCCCTTTATTTCTACCTCGAGGTTCTGACATGCTCCCTTCCAGTGAAGAGCTGCAGAGATACAACTTGCGTTCTAATCTCATTTACTTGATGAGCATGAGAACCAGGGTCCTGCGGTATATCTCCCCCACTCATGATCAATCGTGTAGCTAATCTTCACAGGCTTATCCGCACCAATCCGGATGATGTAGAAATTTCTGGTGCTCAATCTCCGTTCATGCAGACCCTTCGTGCTCTGGAAGCCTGGGACAACAATATCTCAACACAGCTTCAACTGACAGAGTTCAGCATATACGTACACAAGGAACTGAACACACTGGAATCACTCTTCTATCTTCATCTCTCCTACCACATTCTTATCTGCGATCTAACACGGATATCCATCCCCGGCTTCGCCTTTCCACTCGCTGCAGCATTCCAAGCCGCTCCCCGACCATTTATCTCGCACTGTCAAGACGTCTGCCAACATCATGCTATCCAAGTAACGAAGATTCTACGAATGATGGCTCAGCATCTGAATCCTTTGTTCGCTGAGTCTACGACTTACGCTGCGACTTATGAAGCGACCAAGATCATGATTGTGTATGCTGCCTCACTGGGTGAGAGTAACCCTGATATACAGATGCAGCTCAAGGAAGACATCATGTTCAATATGAAGGTGCTAAGTGGGCAAACCCGTGGAACTCTACCAACACGAGCAGTACAAACCCCTTGGTCTATATAGAATTCTTGATGCTGACAATCTCTAGTGTCGCGCCCTCAGGCGTCTCCTCCGTCGATTCGGATTCAACGACATTGCAAACAATGGCCGTGCCACTCCGCCATCGTACGTAAACATCTTGACTTACTGCCATCTATTACTAACTATGTAGACCTTATAGGCGCCCAGAAGATGATGCAGGAGAAGTCAGTGGTCCTCCCGAAGCCTTTTACCTTTCAGATCTCGCTCCTTTCCGTCGCGCATATGACGATGTCAATCAAAACCGGAACAGACGTGAGAGTGCAGCTGGGTCATTTGCGAGTTCTTCTCAAAACTTGACACAGAATGCGCCTGTTCTAAGACCATGGAATCATCAAGTAGCCCAACCATTAAACGCGTCTGTGATGCCGAGCAATGAGGTCAACCCCATGGAAGACTACACACAGGTTGCAGGGGATATGTCCAACGAAATCACCTGGGACTTGTTCTCTCTGCCGGATTGGGTATTTCAGCAGCATGATATGGACTTTGGTGCATAAAGTAATATCTGTCTAAACAGAACTTGGAGTCAAGATTTAAATTACATACAATCTAGACTGGAACAATACCTACCAACTCCTTTGGTGTAATCTCAGGTCTCTTGATATACTTGATCCAAGAATACGGATCCTCCATCTCGTCCTTGATCGTATCTTGCTGAGCTCCCTGTTTACCAGCCATACCCGGAAACTCACCTGCTAAGCCTACCACGCCAACCTCAGCCTTGTACTCCTCCCAGAGCTCTAGCATTTCCGCCATCAACTCAGGTTGAGACTCTGCCAAATCATTCGTCTCGCCAGGATCGTTCTTGATGTTGAATAACTCCCATCGTTGAGGGCCCTTTGGCTTTGGGACGTAGGTGATCTTCCAGTCACCACGACGAAGAGCGCCTGAACCTGCGACTTCGAAGCCTGCGACATAATCTTTATCGTGGATAGGTGAAGATCGCGAAATCTTGTCTAGCTGATCCAGGAAAGATTTCCAACTTTTGCCACGGAGAGGCATGACTGGTCTTCCGGCGTAGGTATCAGGATGGCTCAGACCAGCATATTCCAGAATGGTAGGAACAATATCCATGACCGTGCAGAAAGCATCCGTCACGACACTGCCGTTTGCCTTTGACGCGGTTTCTGCCGTAGGCTTGACGACAAGGGGTACTCGACAGCCGCCCTCCGTGGAAAACATCTTGTATAACCTCGAAGGTGCTGTAGCCGCCTGAGCCCACCTCGAACCATACCAAACGAAAGAGTTTCCACGACCAATATTCCCCAGACTGTTGTCGTAGTATTTATGTACGTGGTCCATGATGGTAGTTCCAACGAGGGGAAAAGCTTCGTAGCTTGCTCCCTCAGCACCATTATCACTCATAAACAAAACGACCGTGTTGTCATACTCATTCTTGTCCTTGAGATATCGAATTACCCGGCCAATGTTCCAATCCATACGATCAACCATGCCGGCGTAAACCTCCATAGCACGCGCACTCGCAGCCCTTGTTTCGTCATCGAGCTGATCCCACTCGGCAGGCTCACCGGCAACAGTCGTAACTGGATGAGCCACAACGGATTTGTCGATCAGGCCCAGATCTTTGAGCCTCTGGAGACGCTTCTGACGAAGGGCTTCAGGTCCGTCATCGTAGAAGCCACGATACTTGTCGCAAGATTCCTTGGGAGCCTGGAGTGGCCAGTGCGGCGCTGAGTAGGGGAGATACGCGAAGAAAGGCTGTTGGCGTTCCTCTTCACTTCGTTCAGACAGGTAGCTCAGAAGCTTGTCGGTGTAGCCATCGGAAGAGTACCAGTTAGGGCCAAGCTCGCTCTCGGCGAGGAACTTTCCGTCCTCAGCATGCAGGGCTCGTACAGCTGTCTCGAAGAACTTCCCTGGCTCGGACTTGGGATCTTGATACTCAGGCTCATACGCTAGGCATGTTAGAGGTACAGTTGGGTTGGAGGCTATCCAATTACTTACCGTAATGGTTCGCACATCCAGGTAGTAGAGCCAAACTCTTCTTGAAACCCCTCTTATTCGGATGATGCTCTGGCTTGAGCCCCAGATGCCACTTGCCACTCATGCAAGTGAAATAGCCTCCATCACTCAATAATTCAGGAAGTGCAACAACCCTCTCGTTGAGATAACCTTCATGGCCAGGTTTTCCCCTATGAGCAGGCGAACTTCTGGTAATCTCTTGGAGTTGACCTAGCCCAGCGATATGGTGATCTGTGCCTGTCATGAGCATGGATCTCGTGGGACTACACGCTGCAGCGACATGAAACTCTGTGAAGCGAATGCCTCCAGCTTCCGAGGCCAGACAATCAATATTCGGCGTCGAGATTTCAGAGCCATAGCAGCCGCAGTCGCTGAAGCCGAAATCATCTGCGACGATGACCAGAAAATTTGGTCGTGTAGTCGGCTGAGAGCCCATTATTGATGTCGACTGGTGATGGATACTTCAAAGTAGACTAAGAGAGGGTTCTAGTTATACAAATATTAAATAATAATGAGCATCAGAGGGTTTAAAACTCCCAGCAATGGTCCAAATTCCATCGGCTGGAATACTTAGTACAACGCTAATCATTTCATCCCCCTCACAAAAAGCCAAGAAACGGGCTCCGGGTCTCAATGGATATCACGGAGCCGCGGCCCTGATGGAGCCGGTTTAGCGCCGGCTCTCGCTGCCGGTCAGCCTAGGGTATCCATATTCCAATCTACTTTGTTCTTAACAACGGGATAGTTACCAATGTCTCGGGTCTACGATTTGTCGATTGGCAATTTGTCTGCTTCTGGGGTATAATTGCGTTATTGTCTAGCCGTGCTATTAACGCCCTGTCTTCGATCTCTGATGCCATGTCTCTTGTTGATTGATAGAGACTGGCTCGTATAAAGACATAGCCTGCCTTTGTCTCTAGACCTCTCAGCTTTTGCCATCAGCAGAGCTCAATTCAATTCATCACTTGGTTCGCTGGGCTTCTTAGTTTAATTTCTAATCCACTCTGTGCATTGAAGGCCTACAGCATCATGGCGGACAACATAATCACCGCCGCCAAAAGCGGTCGCTTCAGCGAGATGAACGGGACAATGCTCTTTCTGTTGATGTAAGAATAACCACTGCTACCCAGCTATTCCCATTGTCAACAGCTTCACATTTTACAAGAAGTTACTGACTATCCTCGTAGGTACATGTGCTTCTGTTCGTTCAACTTCGGCTACGACGTCGGCAACTTTGGATCCGTTCAAGGCATGCAATCTTTCGGCCGTCAATTCGGCACCTGCGATAAGTCGACAGGAAATTGTTCACTTCAACCTTGGCTATCTTCTGTGATGACCTCCGTTCCCTTTATCGGGAAGGCCTTGGGCACCGTGATTTGCGGTGTAATTGCTGAGCGATGGGGCAGAAAGATCGCTATCATGGGCCTTATCATTGCTTCGTTTGTGTAAGTGCTTGTCTTATACCCTTAGTTTTGTGTCACTGACCATCAAAAGTGGTGTCCTCCTCCAAACTACCGCAACTACAGCTGCGCAATTCACAATTGGTCGCTTCATCTCTTTCGCCATGACAGGCATGACAATTGTCGTCGTCCCCATCTATCAGGCCGAGACATCTCCCAAGGCTCTCCGAGGCCTGATAACCTCATCACTCCAGCTCATGATTCTTCTCGGGGCTCTGGTGGCATCTCTTGTTACTTGGGGAACCAGCTCAATGAAGACCAATGCTGCATGGCACATTCCTGTAGCGTTGCAATTCCTTGCACCTACTTTCCTTCTGGCTCTATGGTTCTGGGTCCCAGAAAGTCCTCGATGGTATGTGTTTCCAGCTCGTCGTCGTCTTCCACATTGTGCTAACGCTACTAGGCTCTTGGCCAAAGACCGTGTGGAGGAAGCTACCAAATCCCTTCGCCGAATTCGAAAGGATAAATCGGAACAAGATATCGAGTTCGAGATCCAAGCCATTCAACACGCCCACTCCAATGATCACAAGGGTAAATGGCCTGAGCTCTTCGATGCTCAGAACAGACGCCGCACTATGGTAGCTGTCCTCGCCATGTTTGGACAGCAAATTACAGGTCAGGCTTTTGCTTCACAATACTCGGTCATTTTCTACCTATCTCAGGGATTTGGCGCAAGAAGCTTCGTCTTTTCTGTTCTTAGCTCTGTCGCCGGTCTCGCTTGCCTGTTTATTACATGGTTTACTGTCGATCTGGTCGGCAGAAGGGTCTTGCTTCTCATCGGAGGCACTGGCATGGCTGTATTCCTCTTTATTGTTGGCTCTGTCGGGACTATTTCGGATCCTACAGAGACACAAAAGAATACCCTTGTGAGTACCTCACCCTGTTGGCATGCTACATCTTACTGACGTTACTCAGGTTGCCTCCTTTATACTCTTTTCTTCCTCCTATGCCCTCTCTTGGGCTCCCGTGTCCTACATAGTCCTTTCAGAAGCCGCATCGAGCCATATCAAAGAGAAGACCAACCTTCTTGCTTCTGTCATCTCCGTTTTGACTACCTTTGCAACGTCTTTCACTCTTCCTTACCTTCTCAGCAAGCCTTATGCAGCACTCGGTGCCAAGGTCGGATTCATTTACGGAAGCTTTTGTGTAGCCATGGTTATTCTAGCGTACTTCTTCATTCCCGAGTTGAAGGGCCGAAGCTTGGAAGAAGTGGATCAGCTCTTTGCAAGTAGGCAGCCGTTGAGAAAGCTTGGCTCTCTCAAGACAAGAACGGCAGAAGAGGCATTTGAAAGTGACTCGAAGCATCAGCCTAGGACTGAGGTGAAGGAGTTGGTGTAATAGTCAAGGCAGCATATTGTGGACAACATTTGACTAAGTCATGAGTAAGCGCCATAGTTGCCAAGTTTTCAACTTTGACAATCGCATGATTAACCATATCAGATCAGGTAGCCAGATTCTACTTTATGACCCTTAATAATGAGAACGCCGTACATAGAAGATCGGCCATTGATCTTCGCCGGATAGAGGAGCAATCCATTTTAGTCCATCCGTGAATCATACCTACTCTATTGAGCCACTTTGTGTTACAACCCCAGCGTAGTATCAGACCGAGGCCGCCCAGGATAAATATGCATAACCCCCCGCCTTCCAATATCCAGCAACCATTTAGGAGTGCTCCGCAAGTGTTAATTGGTGCGGTTGGGTCCAAGGACGGGCCGGTGGCAATAAACTACCTACTTGGGTCTTTGTGTCAGGGGATAAGTGCAAAGTCCATGAAACGGCGTTTATACATCGCGGACTATTCTTGCCAGATATGAGATGTAGTACAACCTAGTAAGGTTCTCATGCAAGAAACTTGTCATGCTATCAGGCACCGCTTGACATGCCACTAGAACACATGGTCGGGTAAATCTCCAAATTAGATGGAACGCATCTTCGTAATGCTTACAATGTTTTGTTTGCCTGCTCATGAGGTCGGCATCTGAATTTGCCAAGCCAGTCTTCAAAGGATTATAAAATAGCAATCCTAACACTCAGTTGTTCACCGTGCTACCATTGTCTACACCTTTATCACACATAGACAATCATCCTCCACTCACGCACATTCATCAATTGCACCGACGCCATTCAAAATGAAGAGCTTCTTTACCGTCCTTCTGGCCATCCCTGCCATCATGGCGGCTCCCGCGCCTGCACCTGACCAGACCGCGAAGCAGGTTGTAGCTTGCGCTTGTGCCAACGATGCTGGTGACACCAACGTTAGCGGCTATTGCCAGTACATTGCCGGCAGCATTGTCAAGCTCGATGGTCACGATTTTGTAAGTCATGTTCAATCAACAGAGCTCTCAACATGGTTTGTCTTGCTAACAAGGATACGCAGTGCTTTCCTGCCGCTACTTGGTCCGAGTACATGGAATCCCGATTCACTGCCGACTTTTGCCCCGGCTACTTCAAGGGCTTTCCCAATCCTGTGTGCAAGACAGTTACTGTTTGCAAGACCATCGGGGACTACCAAGACATATGTTAGATCGATCAGCATGAGTAGGAGGACTCAAGGGCTTCAAGTACTGATTCTTAATGTACATGTATTCATTACTCCACAGCACGTTCGTTCATAATTTGAATCCTCATGAGTTACTTGGGGAAGAGAAATGGATATTGTTATACAAGTGTTTTGATAGATCATAGTTCTCAATGAACAATGGCTGACTCGTCTACCTCTTCATCTGAAGATTCCTGACCATAGTGCTGCAAGATGCCTCTCGATGTCTTGTCTTCTTTATCTGGCAGTAAACGCAGCTCTTCCATCATCTGCTCTCTATCGAAAATAACTTGGGTGAGACCAACGAAACGGTGCTCGCGGCCTTTAGCTGTGATTCTAGGATTGCTCGCTATCTTCTGCATTGTAACCAAAGTGTCACCAACACAGTCAACATCGCGAAAGGTAGTAAAATCGACGGCTTCCACATTTTGATCTTCTGATGATGACCAGTTCGGAATTACCCTGCATCTAGGCTCGAAAATCTTCCTACCTGTTCTCCTGTTGTCGGGGTGACCAAGATTGGCCAGACAGATAGTGACAAATCTTGGGGGCTTTGATCGTCGTTTCTTGAACACCACCACTGCAGCGTAGACGTCCGCCTTTCCTGTTCCAAATCTGATTCTGTGCCTCCGGCGCGGCATTACTAGTGGTAGTAAAGGTGGTGTTTCCGATGCCCATGCGGTGTCCGACTCAAGGTCGCTCGGAAAGATACCGTATAGACGAAAGTCTGCGGTTCCTCGCGGGAAGCAGAGTAGAAACGGACTACCCGCTTCGCGGGGCTGCCATGAAGGGACTGATAGGATGGTTGCATATGGCTTCTTTACCAGAATGTTTCTTTGCATAGCTATCGAAACTGTATCCACGTGATCGGAAATTTCTTCTGAATCAGATGCTACATGCTTCTCGCCTTTCAAGAAACGCTCCTTTTCTTTGTAAGACATCATAATGTCCTTCTGAACCATCTTGACGGGGAAGAATGTTTGTGGCCAAATTAATCGCAAGTACCGCTGCGATTCCCCAGTACCCTTCCGAAGCAGCGGTATCCATATTCGTGATACGTTGCGTGTTGTTCTTGTACTAGCAGTTTCGATATCCCAACAATCGAGCACGCCGAACACGAAATGGGGGACCAAAGTCGGCACGATTGGCAGAGTGATCTGCAGTCCAGTGTTTGTCAAGTGAAATGAATACGAATGATTTTGGGGTGTGTAATGCCTCTGGAGCTGCGGTGAACTACTGACAACTACTGATTGAGAGTCGGAGAACTCCATTGGCGACCGAGGCAGAAAGTCGACATATTGCAGCTGTGAGGCAAAAAAGCTATGGTCGGCATATTTATGGATGATTTCTCCGAGGAGCCTGGTGAACGCCTCGTAGCCTTCGCCGTAGACCAGCGGCATGGAGATGTCGAAGAGACCGAGGAGGGAGTAGGCCTGGTCTTCTATACGCGTCGTTGAGCGACTTGATGCCCAAGCCATCCTCTGAGCAACACTGTATCTCCGCAGTGGGTGCGCCTTAGATAACCTGCCCTTGAGGAGACACGACCAAGGAATACCCGTAATCTCGGTAATGCAAGGAGCCAGTTCAGACTTTGTCGCTATCAGAGTCCAGCCGCTGGAGAAGAAACTGACATTCGGCGGTGCGATCAGTTCCTGAAGAGTCCAGCCTCTCGTGAACCATCTTGCATTTCTGAAAGCACTCTCTGGCTTGGTGCATTCATCTAAGCTCATGGCGGGGACGTCTTCCAAGTATACATAGCAGACAGCAGATCTTCGGTACCATCTGAACATGGAATTAATTGCCTCAGATAATTCTGCGGAGCTACTCTTGTCGATACAGTTGGTGTCCACCCAGACGTGACTCACCTGGTCTTTGGCAGCTTGGGCGCAAGCCCAGATGATCTTCTGAAAACCGGGCTTGAAGCGGCGGTTTTTGCGATCGGCCCAGTCTTGCAGTGAGACTTCGCCGTCGCCCCACGTATGGGAAAGGATAGCGTATTCAGGAATGGACACGTCAAAGAATTCTTCGACCTCAAGTGTGGTGGTATTAATGAGGCGCATTTTGACTTGGAGATGAAGCCGGTATGAAGAATTGAAAGGTGAGATATTGCCGTGTCCTCAGTAGATGAATCGACCCATCACGCAGCCTTATGATCGACTGAAATCAGCCCGCTTGTGGCTCAGCGTTGAATCCTTTGACATTTCAACCCGTTTGATTGGTTGTGGGAGCACAGCCGCTAGGCTTAGACTAGGCAACGGCAGAGCACGCCTAAGCTTAATGGATAGTGGGTTTCCATTGCTTCTTTTCGTCATGCAATATCCAATTATTACTTAGTATCGCAACCCCACAGTTGATAGAAGAACTAAAACAACAATCATGGAGCGTCCCAGTGTAGCATCTCTAGCAAAAACTATCTTTCTTCTACAAGTGGTAGTGTTATTATGAGGCGAGGTAAGGCGCGCGATGCAAGCATGAGCTGTCAGGTCTATCAACTCAAATAACACTCTCAAAAACACACTTAAGGCAGCATACCAACTACCCACACAATAGGTTACTATGAGGCGAGTTTCTATGACTGTTACAGCGACCGTCCAAGACAGTAAATGTGCTGAGAATTCGTACGTCGATAGAATGTTAATTTGATGGCTAGGACTTTGTATCTAGATGATGAATCTTTTATCCTTCAGACAAAAGCCCTATGAAAGGTCTCAAACTCCGGATCAACCTCCTCATCATCTGGCGTCCCATAGCCGCCTCCTCCCGGCGTATTGATCCGGATATACTCTCCAGGTTCAAGATGCACAATAGCCTTGCCACCCAGGTTACTTGCTTCCAGCTCATGCTCCTCATTGAACTTGAAAGCAAGATTCTCGCCCTTTTGGCCTCCATAACCCCCAGCCATTCCGTACGGTCTGTACACACGTCGATCACTTAAAATACTGAACTTGAGATTCGTACGCGCTTCGATCTCACGAATAATGCCATCGCCGCCACGCCAGCGACCCTTTCCGCCACTGCCCTCTCGGATGCCATATTTTCGCACCAGGACGGCAGTGCGCTTTTCTATCACTTCACTATCGGTTTGGCGGGTGTTTGTTGAGTGGACCTAAACACGGTGAGTTATTAGTTCAACATGGACGCCAAGGAAGCAAAGCACAACTTACGTGCACGCCGCTCTCGCCATTGTAGCCCTCACCAGCACCGACGCCTCCGCCAATCGACTCTCCATAATTCCACCCTGGTTCAACTTTACCTGTCACTGGATTCTTGCCCCCCATGCCCCAACCGAACGCGTTTGCGCAACCTTGACTCGCGCCAAAGCGACCGAAAGCACGGAGGACTAGATCTATTACTCGCTGACTTGCTAGTGTCGAGCCACAGATGGCCACTGTCGGAGTGGGATTGAGGATAGAGCCCACAGGCACTCGGATATCGCATGGTGCTAAGCAGCCCTCGTTCAGGGGGATTTCTAGATTGACTAAGCATCTGATGCTATAGATAATCGCCGAGTGGGTGATAGAGATGGGACAGTTATAGTTTCCCCACATCTGGGGACCTGAGCCAGCAAAGTCATATATAGCACCGCCTGTGTTTTTGTCGATACTGATCCTGACTTTCATGACAGTGCCATCATCAAGGTAATCTGTCGCTGATAGAGGACCCGGATGCTCATGAGCCAGTTTCTTGAAGAACCCCCGTACTGCAAGCTCTGCATTATCTTGGATACCCGTCATGTACTTGTGCACCACTTGTAGCGAATACTCGTTGCAGAGCTTTTGAAGGAGAGTTATACCACGCTGGTTGGCTGACGTCTGTGCTTTAAGGTCCGAAACGTTGTCTTGAATACGGCGTGTTGCGCTGCAGCCAGGATAGGTACCGACTTTCTCAAAAGCGGCTCGGACTTCGCTTTCGAGAAACTCGCCACTGCTGACGATCTTCATGGAGGGTACAATTATACCCTCCTCCCATAAGGACCGTGACTCGGGCATCATACTCGTGATACCCATACCGCCGATGTCAGTATGGTGACCCCGGGAAGCAACGTAGAATGCTATCTGATCTGCAATGAAAACAGGTGTGACCACTGTCAAGTCTGGTAGATGTGTCCCACCCCAAGAAGGATGATTCGTTAGAAGAACGTCGCCAGGTTTAAGCTTTCCGTTCCAGTGGCGGTGCTGAGCCTGGACAGCAAATTGCATGCTTCCGAGGTGGATGGGGATATGAGGAGCGTTGGCAACGAGTTTGCCCTCGGGCGAAAAGATGGCGCAGGAAAAGTCGAGACGTTCTTTGATGCTGCTTGAGATAGATGTTCGCTGGAGGGTGTTGCCCATTTGCTCGGCGATGGCCATGAAGCGGTGGGCGAAAACGGATAGTTGAATTGGGCTAAGGATGTCTTTCGGCGTACTCGAAGTAGATAGGGTCTGGGTAATAGAAGGATTGAGTGGTTGTTCTTCAGAAATTATCTTTTCCAAGACAACATAGTTGACCAGAATATGTGCCTTGAAGAGAGGTTCAACAAGAATCGTCTGTGTCTCATCGATGATAATTGCCGGTCCGATGATAAGACTCCCCTCAGGAATATCGTCCAGTTTGAAGACTCTTGCCTGCTGCCATGAGCCATCAAGGTATACTTCTTGCCTAGCGGTATAGTCGGAGAACACCATCCGTTTACTCAAAGCTATCTCTTTGCATGCTGACGTCTCATGGCTCGGTGCGCCAGTGCTTCCCGCACCGCGAACTTTGACAGATTCGATAATGATGGGCCTGTTCATGGAAAAGGCAAATTCGCGCATATGCATAGCTGTGAAGGCAGCAGCATAGTTTCCATCAGCTGGTTTGGAGATGGAAAGATTTGTATCAGTGCCAAAGTACTTCAACACAAGTGCCTCGTCGAAGACCAAGCCTTCCTCTGAAGCTTTTTGTGAGACTAATTCCTTGGCCACTTTCTTCTTCAGTGCTGATAAGAGGTTCTCTACCCCTTCCATGGCTTTTCCATCTAGCTCGGCCGCGAACGGCTCGAATATCTCATACTGAAGCTCCGCATGCGCGATGCCATGTGCTGAGAGCAGCGACGACAATTTGTGGATGATTACGCGCTTGATGCCAAGCTTATCAGCAATAGCACAAGCATGCTGTCCACCTGCACCACCAAAGCTCACGAGATCGTGGTTCTCAGGAGCGTAGCCTCTAGCCTCGGTTGCGTTTCGAATAGGTCGACTCATTGTCTCGTTAGCTATGTTCAAGAACCCTGAAGCTACCTCCTCGGGTGTAAGATTCTGAGACGTCTGTCGGTTGAAGTCTTGAGTGATATGCTCGAACTTTCGAGCCACGACCTCTGTGTCCAGTTCCTGATCTCCAGACTCTCCAAAGATGGCAGGGAATGACGAGAGTACGAGCCGCCCGAGAAACAGGTTGGCGTCAGTAACGGTCAGAGGACCTCCCTTCCTATAGCATGCAGGCCCGGGGTGCGCTCCAGCAGACTCTGGCCCAACTGCTAAGAGTCCGTTCCGGGCAAATAAGATGGATCCACCCCCTGCAGCAACAGTTGCAATATTGAGCATGGACAGGTTGATAGTTCGCCCAGCAATCGTCGTTTGTTGAAGAAAATCGTATTTTCCATCATATCTCGAGACGTCAGTGCTTGTACCGCCCATGTCGAATCCAATAACAGGTGTCCCCTCATCAACGTCGAAGCATTTTGCTGTACCCACAACACCGCCAGCTGGTCCGCTTAATAGTGCCTCGTTTCCTCGAAACCTATCGGCTTGCTTAAGGCCACCGTCAGAGCACATAAACTCTACCCTCTGAGGAGGGTTCTTGAAACCTGCTTGGAAATCGTCAATGTATCGTCTGATGATGGGGTACAAGTACGCCTCTGAGCAAGTAGAGTTGCTTCTTTTGAGGAAGTTGATCGCTGGGCTGGTCTCAGATGAGATAGTGACGAATCTAAAACCAACATCCTTTGCAATTCGGGCTACCGCCTTCTCGTGGCCTGGAAAGATGTAGGCATGCATAAAGCAAACTGCAAGTGATGTGTAGCCTTGTTCGCGCAGGATTTCAAGGTGTTGTCGGATGACTTTCTCATCAGGTCTCTTGAGGATCCGGATAACTTCACCGCTTGGAGTTTTGACCAAGTTCGCATCGCCCTCGATGTTCATGATTTCTTTCTTGTGAGGGTTCAGATCATAGTCTTCTATGGTGACTCTCTCATCGATCTCGATAACAGTGGAGTGGAGGACGCTTGCTTTGCGGATCTCGAGGTTGAACAATTCAGGACGAGACTGGTCTCCAATAACGCAGACGTCTTTGAAGCCTTTGGTAGTTGCAAAAGCAAACTTTTCGCCATTGCCCGTGAGGAGGGCATTCGTTGCAACAGTGGTACCGATACGACATGATGCTGCGATATTTATCAGCCATGAAAAAACACCGTGGTAACCAAACTTACCAATTCTTGAAGCATCAAGCTTCTCACCAACGGGGATTGTCTTTCCCTCATACTTCTCTAATATCCTCCGAATTGCCTCAGTTGGTGCATCAGGATAATTTGAAGGGTCTTCTGATAACAGCTTGAAGATGAATGGGTTGTTTCCATCTGCGCCTGTAGCAATCACATCACAGAATGTGCCGCCCCTATCGATTGAAACGCGAATGTCGCCCATCATGTCGAATGTCATTTCTCAGAAATTGTTTGATAAGCACATAATGCCATCTGTAGCTGATTTTGAATCTTGGATAGTAGTCGAGCTCATTCTTGCAGAGGCCCATTATTTCCGCCATGTCGCAATTTGGATCTACGGGAACTATCGGTATGGCCCCGACTTGTACCCCCTAATCGAGGAATTTTCTTGGCGTCGCCCCGACTCCGAACTAGCTTTCCTTATCACACTCTCAGCGTCACTGAAGATATGGTTGATTCGCATGGTATCTTATCTAAGTAAAGACTACTGCTTGGTGCCAGAGTCAGCCTAATTTCTACTAACCAGCACACGGTAGTGGTTCCAATATAGTTGAGCTAAACCTGATCAGAAAGAAAGCATTTCTACGGCGGTGAATTTCTAATCAATGTCTAGGCCACCCAAGATGGTCGATCATCGTAGCTCCGTTCAGATTAGAACAATCCTATAATTCTAAAAACTCCCTAATCTTGGAAATGACCAAGTCTGTTTTCTCAATATGCACGCCATGGTTTGCACCGGGAACCACGAGCAATTCGGCATTGTTGATCCGATCAGCAATTAACCTCGAGTTATCTGGGCCTGTTAGTGTATGATCATCCAGTAAGCCAACTGATAGACCAACCTGGCGGACAAATCCAGTCTTGGTCGCCAACAATGACCAAAGTCTTCGCCTGAATACTACCCAGTTGGTCGACGTAATCAAAGTACTTTTCTTCCTCGGAGTAAAGATCGTCTGCATACTATCAATGCTATACTCCATGATACCTTGGTGCATGTGACTTACTGTGAGAGTCTGCGACATAAACCGTATCCCGGCAAGACTTGAGGCCGGCATTTGCATCGTATTCTTCTCGATACAAAGGCATCATAGCAAAATGTACCAGTCTGAAATCTTCGTCGTCATCATATGCGCCAAAGACCTTGTCTCGCAGCATCTCCTTCGAGAAGCTAGGTACTTTGCTGATTCTGGCTTCGAGGGTCTTGATGGCGCCCTCCTCATCTGTAGGGGTTGTAAGAATAAGAGGTTCGAACTAAATAGTCATGCAAACCTACGATGATGTGACGCTGCAGTCCCTCGTAGAATCAAGTACGAAATTTTTGATGGATAACTGATGGCATATTGCTGCGCGAGAAAGCCTCCAAAACTTCCACCGCAAATGATAACCTTGTCATCGGGTCCTAAGAAATGTTGTCGTACACCCTCGATATCATCGACGATCTGTTTAAACGTGTAAGGCTTTGTGCAGGAGCTTTGACCGTGCCCCCGAAAGTCAAAAGAGAGCACACGGATGCTATCATTGAGGTGGCTGTATACTTTGTAGTCGGACCTATGATCACCTACTATTGTCAGACGTAGTCTATAGTCTCGGTTCAAGTCATCGGAACTTACCCATTCCTCTTCCGCCATGAAGAGTAATCATGAGCGGCGCATCTTTGGGTCCACTCAGCTCGTAAGCGAGCTGGGCTCCATTTACTGTGATGAATTCAACCATCTTGCCCGCAGTGACGAGTTGTTCAAGTTCTCGAGCAAGGGCGAGGCAGAATAGCCAGCGGAAAAGCCTCCCTCGACGTCAGGATGGTGGAAGCGATCAAAAGACTACCGAGCTTGATCCGAGCCTGAGAAACCTGTCCGGTTCGGCGATGTGCACCTGGCGGAACATCCCCGACAAGGAACCAAGTTGCCTCTTTTGGTAATGATTGCGGTCTCAGTGCGCGAATAACAAATAGGTTCGCCGAAGCACGCAATTGACTACCTAATGGCAAATGGTATGGTAGATCAAACTTGACGTTACATAGATAAAGTATTGAAATATTGATGCTCCCACTGGGGTTGCATCGATATCAATTCTGTGTCCTCTTTCAGCATTCACGACTACTTCACCGCCGTCAGTCCTATCAATCTTCGCAATGGCTAGCCAGGCAGTTGGCGACAATGCCATCAATACAGCACCCCCAGTCGCTGCTGTTGATGCCAAGAGTCGTGCTTCCATCACTTCTGGTCCTGCAGCTGCAAGTTTGAAGAACGACGCTATTTCTACAGTGGCGAACAACAGAAGATGGTTCAGCTGGCATGAGCCTGGGACGTCACCAGAGGAAAAGAAGCTCATTTTTAAGCTTGATTGGTTTATGCTGAGTTTTGCATGTCTCATGTTTTTTATCAAGCAGGTAAATAACATGTCGCCAGCCAATGTCCTATGCTAATTGAAGCAGCTTGATCAAAACAATATTTCCAATGCTTATGTATCAGGAATGGCGGATGAGCTTGGCTTTGGCCCCGGAAACGAACTCTCCTGGATGAACACCTATTTCTCTATTGGAACAATCCTGGGTGGCCTTGTCTCCAACTTGATCATCACCGTCTTGCGTCCTCGAATTTGGCTCTCGAGCTGCCTCATAACCTGGTCCGTCTTCGTCCTGGCCCTGTTTAGGTGCAACCACGCCTACCAATTCTATGTGCTTCGGTTCTTCATCGGCGTATTTGAGTCTGCCGCTTGGCCTGGTGTCATGTACTGCTTGGGTTCCTGGTATCGCAAGAGTGAGCTGGCGCGTCGAAGTGGTCTTTTCGTCATGAGCGGTGTTATCGGCCAGATGTTCTCTGGGTATCTGCAAGCTGCTCTATTTACGGGCATGCATGGCAAGGGCGGCATGTCCGCTTGGCGATGGTTGTTCATTTTCGATTTCATCCTCGCTATCCCTGTTGCTGCCTATGGATTTGTGAGTTCTTTTTTGTTCACTTTATTAGATTTCTTTGCTGACAAAGTGGTTCAGATCACTTTCCCTGATACCCCACATACCATGAGAGCCTTCTATTTCAACGAATGGGAAAAAGAAAGGTCCCGCCAGCGTATAGAAGAGGAGGGACGCAAACCTGTAGGAAAGATGGACTGGAGTGTTATACGTCGAATCTTTGGCTCATGGCAGGTGTATGCGTTTACGGCAGCATACTCCTTCTGGACTTTGACATGCGGAAGGTAAGATGATTCTTGTCTTCTGTCATATTCGACCTCTAACGCAGAACAGCTACGTGATGCAATACTTCGGGATCTACTTGAAAAAGACCGGTTGGTATACAGTACCCGAGATCAACAACATCCCAACCTGTATCGGTGCTGTCAACTTTGTGGTTATGGTGTCAACAGGCTACATCGCTGATAAGCTCGGTGGGCGTGCTCTTGTCTGTGGAGTTGTAGGATGCTGGATGATTCTCAACTACTCCATCCTCACCGCGTGGGACGTTCCCCACAAGCTACGAATGGCGGCTTTCATCATGCACGGCTGCTACGGATGTTTTACACCTCTAATCGCTGGCTGGGCCAACGAGGCTTGTGGTGGCGACCAGCAGAAACGCGCTTTTGTACTGAGCTTCATGGTTTCTGTTGGCTCTGCGGTGGTTATTCCTTTCCAGCAGATCCAGATGGCATCTGGTGAGGCTCCTGAGTTTGCAAAGACACATGGATGGGGAAGTGCACTGGCATGGGTTGTGGCTCTGACGCTGTGGACTGGTGTCGGTCTACCCATGGTGCAGCGATGGAGGCAGAAGGAGGTTGTAGTGACCAATCGCGAGGATGAGGTGACTGAGGTCTAGTCTATGAGTCACTGGTTTCAGCACTGGTATCTTGATTTGTCGAAATGGGTCGCATGACAAGTTAAAAATCAGAGACATATTGGACAAGCACAGTGAATAGAATGACGCATCATATCCAATTACCAAATCTGTGTATGTCCCGAGACAGTCATATTAAGTAGTGTTCGGTAGGCTCGGCGATTTGTCCAGGACACAACGCGGGATAAACCTAAGCCAAAAACTATAGTCAGTCTTGCTGTATAGACACCGAGGCCTTGTGACGTTGTGTATCGTTTGCTACAAGGTCAGTCAATCCTGCAACAGTTACTGCTCTTAAAGCTGACAGTAAAAGAGAATAAGTCCATTCAGTCTATATTAATAGCCTAAAATTAGACAGAAAGGTTTCATCTCTTTCCTTGATACCCTTTATTGCTTATTTTAAAATTTTAAGACTTATTGTTACTATAATTCTATCCTAATATCGAAGTCCAGATAGAGAGTCTAACTCGACATCCATGGTGCGGGCCGACGGGGCATCGTCTGCAAACACAACTTTTCTACTACACAATTTATTCCCCTCAGCATCTTCGCTTTCGTTCCGATTTCTCAGAGCACTTGCCTGCCATGGCATCCTAGGAAGTTCATTATCCTGACGACTGAGACTGGCGGCATTGCAAAGCCCTCGAGCCCCAGGACTATGAACAATGTCTGTAAGATCCATCGTTAAAGGCGCAAGTGCTGTATCACGAACAGTTTTTGCCTTTGCCGTCATGCTCGCACCAAAAACAAGAATCGCAGAGAACTTAAGAGTGGTGTTCATCCCTAGCCAGATATAGAGCTTGAATCTGTCTACTGCGACAAAGACAACAGGCTCAGGAGATTTGAAAGATATAGGTCCGGTTTTGTTCCCTAGTCTTTTCATCAAGGCACTCCAAGTCGCGTGGTATCCCAGAGCCAGCATGCCTGTCACATAATCATCCAGATTCGGGCTGATCCAGGGTTGACTGAAGTTCTGCAGGACGGTGTACTTGAGTGTTTCGGACGTAAAGTCCAGAGCTAGACTAGAGAGCCAGTCCCCTTCAAGAGCCTCATCGTTTCGCTTTACCGAACAGGTGGCGTAGGATTGCGATGTAGTGTCAGAATAGACAACCTCAGAGTCTCGTGCTGGGTATATTCCTGCTGTTACCGCTACTTCCGCGAGCATGTAGCAGTCGTAGTAGACAATCTCCTTGTCTCCATTTATAATCTGAACCTGATGCTGGGCCACGGCAGGGAGCTTTCCGAACTGCTTTGTTGTTGTCCGGCATCTATCCCTTTCGCTGATAGCAGAACCGGGCGCCAGAGGACCCCCAAAAGGCTCGACCCCGGGGAGCTGGGCTGCAACCAGCTTCGTACCATTGAAGATAGTCGCGTTTGCTGGTGACTTACCCTGAGGGCTCCAGTTCTGATCCATGATGATAGATGTTGCGCCCACTAGTCTAATCCCAACAGGCTTTCCGACATCGGAGTACTCGGCGTTTCCAGCATATATCGACCGGTTGTTGCTTGATGCGTCGACCCATCGCACGTCAGCGACAAAGTAAGGGAGCGGAAGGTTGACTCGACTACCAGTTGGCATATATTTACTTGCGTTGAAGTATCTTCGTAGATGAATAAGCTCTGGCTTGAAAGCGTAGCCAGGCTCATTCGCTGTCATTGCCGCGGCACTTATAACCGCTGTTGCCCGCGTGTCATCGTATAGAATGGCTGGACAATCAGTATAAGGCCCAAGTGTTCCAATTAGCGCTGGTGTCTCTTTATCGAGTAGCGTGATACCAGGTATCCATGAGAGTGAAGAAGATGCGAGTGGCGCTGCAAAGCCATGAGGCCACATCAATATGATGGCAGCTGTTGCCCAAAGAGACCAACGCAGCGATATCTCTGCCCTTCCAGCTGGGATGATTGGGACTCGCAAACTCAGTAGACGCTTCAGCTCTACAAGAGTCACACCGCGCTTCTCGAGGAGGATAAAGATGATTCTCCAGGCAAGCAGTGCAGACCCAGTCCCAGCAACAAGTCTGAGTGTCACGAGTGCTAAAGAAAGAAGACCTGTGACCTGTGCCTGGTATAGTCGGGAATGGAAGGTGAAAAGAGTTGAGCCGGATCCAATCTTGAACTGTCGACCGTCTATCTGTATGACCAGCACCATGATAGCAACGGCTAACCCGATGTGGATGAAGAACAGATACCATGCTTTGCATGCATTCCACAAACCGTTGTCATCTGAGCGGATGAGGCATTGCCTAGAATAAGAGGGCTGTTCCCTTTGACCAACGATGTTATAGACGGCAACAGAATTACTCGTAGTGGGCGCCATAAATGCCGTTGCTGATAGTCAGGATGAAGTTGCATATGCAGTGAAGGTAAAAGAGACTGAGGAATATGTAAGCGATTGTGCTGAAGCTTATAGATAAAACATCAGGATGGGGTTACATTGAATAATAAAAGATGAGGTCAATACTGTCAATTCAGGTGAGATGATAATTGTTTTTAAAAACAGTCTATTCTTAAAATATTGTAAAATAACAGCTAGGTTAGCAATACATTGACATTTGATACAATCAAGTAGAGCCGCATTTAACAAGAGGGGTATAGACATCACGAATCAATCGGACTTTTAGCTAGTCGTTAATGTTCACGCGAGTTGAAAGCCCGATTGGTCTTCCTCACCTCCCTTACTTGAACGATAAGCCAGTAAAAAGAGTTGAGGCTGAAAACTGCAGCAGGCTGTGTGTAAACGGTGCACATAAGTAAGACCAAACGTATAAGCCCGCATGAGCTGAAAATCCTGACAATGCATCACTGCTTCGAGTACCGGACCTTCACCGCTTATGACATTTTTAAATGAGCACCTCACATGGTGAAGAGCGTATCATGTTTAAGTCAGTTATCATTCTAGAAACGTGCAATTAGAAGGACGAGCCTTGAGAAACAAAGTTTGCGATTACAGTGGAACGCAGAGATTAAAGACGCAAGATACGCGTGCAACACAGTAGAATGTTTAGTCACATGCGATACGATAATACAGGCAAACAATGCTCAGAAGGGCTGCAATACGAAGCCAAGGCAGATCGACATTGTAGGACGCGCCCAGGTGAGGCATTCTCAAGAACATCGCATTGCTAATTGGTCAAGTTTCTGAATCACAGTCCAATTGCCTTGCACTTGCATGCCGGTCACATTGGAACTCTCTGCGACCACTCTACATATATACAAGTCTTTTGCTCTGGCAGTGAATATTCGAGACATTTCCTCCTGTTACTTTTGCAACTTGTAGACATGTAATATTAATAAATGAATTCCTCCCTTAATACTTGAAATAACTATCACTAGTCAGCCTGAATAATACCGTTGTATATGGATACATTCTACCGAGTACTGTATATAAGATCCGAGAAGATAAATCAGGTCTGGAATAACCTACAGCTCCTCCACCAAGAGGCCCTTGCCGTCTTAATGCCAAATTCTTAGGTAATCATTCTAGAACATCAAAATTGGTAAGGGGAAGACTTAGCGGGGGACTCCGTGGAGATGTCTCAACTGGTGTGGAGAAATATGGTCTCCCCGCGGAGATGCAAAACTCTGTCCCTGACATTGTCGCCCACGCCATGACATGACAGCTCGTTCTGATCTGATGTAAAACCATCCGATTCTACTTGTAGAAGACTTTGAGAGCTGCTGATTTGAATTGACTCATCGGGCCGTTATCAAGTTGAGGCGCTGGCTGAAATGTACGCCAGCATGGCTTCACCTCTCACCGAGACATACCATGCGGTATTATCGGGCGAAGCAATATCGTTAAGGTCACCGGTCATGTCCGCCGGTTACGAGGTTCTGGCGATGAGGTCTGGGAATAATGGGAGATGGACTGTCGTGATATCCGTAGCTAGTATCTGAACCCGCCACTCCCGCGCCTAGAGCCTTCAGACCCATGCAGGACAAGACTTAGGAATCCCCATTAAGTTTAGTCACTTAGAAAGAGGCTCATGGCAGAATTAAATGGTTCAATGGTCTAAATTCATGTCTAATAAAGTACTCTAGTTCTATCGAATCATAACAGTTTTCGTATCTATCATTCCACCTTGGATGTCCTACTTCGCGAAAACGCTGGCTGGCACCGACACGGGCGCTGACTCGACCCTGCTCTCCTCGTCGGTGACGGCGCTCTTGTTTCTGTTGGCAAGGAAATGTATGTGCATGTGAGAGTCTACATGGGGGCCCTGGTACACAGCACCATCAATCTTGACAGGGTCCTCGTCAAACAAGTACATGTACCAGTAGTACACACCAACAAACATGCCACCGCCAATGATGTTGCCAATCGTAGCTGGGATCATTCCCTTCCAGATGTACAGTCCAACGGTAAGATCGGGTGTCTTGAGCCAGATGGCGAGAGACATATAGAACATGTTGGCGACAACGTGCTCAAGGCCGAGGACAACGAAGGCGAAGATGGGCCACCACATGCCGATGACTTTGGAGGCGAGATCCTTGGCTTGGATACCGAGGAAGACAGCAAGACATACGAGCCAGTTGCAGCCGATGCCCTTGAGGAAGATTTGGTGAACTTGGGGCGAGATTTGTTTCTTGCTGGCGAAAGAAATGACGACTTCTTTGTAGGGTGATGCATCAAAGACACCGCCATCTGGAGAAAAATGTTAATTGCAACATAAACAATGAGTGGGTTCAGTGACTTACATCCCATAATGATGGACATGACAAATAGCGATCCTGCAAGATTGCCGAAAAAGCAAAGGAACCAATGCAGCAGCATCTTTCGGATCGGAAGCCGACCTTGAAGGACAGCAGTCAAAGTGAACTAAAACACTATCAGCCACAATGCAACAATAAAGCATCAAGCTAGCTTACCATAGTGGTTGCAGTGAATAAGTCCGCGCCCGTTAGCACAACAAGTACTAGGCCAAGCGGGAAAACACCAGCGCCAAAAAGCTTGACCAGGCCGGGCGCGTTCTCAGAGTACCAGGGTGCTGTCATGGCACATAGCGAGACGCCACAGCCAAAGCCAAGGAGACATCCCGCGGAGACAGCAGAGAGGAACACCTTGTCAGGACGCATGTTACCTCTCTTGACGCCAGAGCGGGAAACAAGCTCGATTGTTTCTTGGGGCGTGTAAGCCGCCAGGTTGGAGATGCTAACCACAAGAGGGTTGCTCATGATGAATTGATGTAACGTAAAGATGTTGTTGTAGTATACAATTGAAGAATTGACTTGAATAGTTGATAGAAGATTGAGGCACCGCGAGGCTTTTATTTAGACTTGATAAACACTATGCATGCTTATCGCAGACTCAAGTCCGTCGTAGACCCTGCTTTATCATGCCAAGTTCAAGCCAAGTCAGGAGAGTTATGGATTCTTATCAGCATGAGATCATAGACTATCGGACTGATGGTGAGATTGTTTTCGCTGTCGTCTAGAAATCCCAAGCCCTAGCAAAGAAAAAGCTCATTACTAGGCCCGGCGATCTCGGCCAGTCTCTCCACCATCAGAGCATGTTGGGAATAGAAAATCCTGCTGTTTCAGGGCCATTGACTTCTCGGCAGTGGGTGCTAAGACTACAGCGGTATAGCATAGCCAATTCTTGGCTATCCGGTCCTATCACGCTGTTGTTTAGCAGGCTTGCATCCACTGTTTGCTTCTCCTCGTCGGTGGCCTGACTTGCATGGTATGGAGGATAGTTTATTAGCCGCATAGCCCCCTGTAGTGTACCGAAATTAACCACCGATGCGCTGGAATGGGGCAGAGCCGCAGGACCCCCCACTGCTCTATTTAGAACTTAATCTTTAGGTACCGTACCGGCGGGCTCCGGTCATTGGGTCGAGATTTCTCACCTGGAAGGAAAAGGGCAGAAATGATGGAACGATTTATATTCACCTTGGGCTGGCCGACCTTCACCGCCCCAGCAGGGATGGTTCTGGGTCAAGGTCAATTCAGCACGACCTATTACAGCATTTCAATTACCGAATCTCGCGGCGATAATTATTGTCCCAACCAAACCTTTCGCCTTTGCACGCTAAAATCCTGTCCATCAGTCCAGGGTGTATCTGCACCTTTCATGACATACTAAGAGTTCCGTTTAATCTAGACAATTGAACCTGTCGAATCAATTAGTCGCGCATCCCACGCCGCACATGCCTATAAAATGTTGAAATGACGCACCTGCGGCCGCATATAATGTTGAGGGTTTGATGCTTGCGGCCAAAGTCGCTTTGTAGTTACTGTGATTTTGCGGGCCGCGAACGCCGCATGTCAGATCATTGTAAATATCGGAACAAAATATGGGGTTCAGTGGCCGTTGGAACCTGCGGGTTGAGTATCTCCGAAAATGGTGGAGGTACAGGGTAACGTTGTTATCTTGCATGATCTCTGGGGTCTTTGTGATATTTGACAAAGAATTATTACATCACTGGATAATAATGCAATGATCTGATTTATATAGTAATGAGATAAAACCCTAAAGAGTTGAGAACAGATCACGTCGCTGTATTTATACAAAGCCTACCTCGTATGCATTCCATGTATCGCGGTTCAACTTGGATTATCTCTCATAACAGTAAAACAAATATCTTGGGCTATTTCACGGAATCCTAGCGAGGTCGCAAACAATACATGTCAAGTATTTCGCCATAGCGGACTAATCTTTTTTTTTTTTAGTTAAGTCTGCTCCATATTACATATAGTAATCTTCCTCTCTTCAGGCAGACAGCATCACTCCCAAACAACATGAAAGATCTGGATGACGTCATATAGAGAAAGCAATACTGGACATACACCTCGGAGAGCTTCCATAAGAAAGTAGCTTGTCAATACATTAGTAGTAACTCACATATCTGCTTGAGATATAACATAACTAAGCGCCCGTTGAGGCAAAGTATTTCAGGTAGAGCAGGGGTAAACGTCACATCTACCGTAATTGCAGATCGCTTTCTACCACAAGCCACATATTTGGTGCCGAATGAAATGTGCCGGATTCGATGGTGGATAAGAAATGGGTTAAGATTATTACTAAGTATAACTCTCCGGTTCAACGTTCGCGGCCACTCGGGTAATAAGGCTGAGTGTAATTGGATGACTTTCACAGCTGAACCTCTTCCCTCATCTGCGAGCCAACCGTTTGCCGCCCAACTTCAAAATACGTAACACCAATGTATGCAGATACTCAGCCGCACCGAAAGCTGAACAATAGAAAAGTACGTAAGTTAGGTCAATGTAAAAGACGCGCAATTCTCTTTTCTTGCGCGGTTATAGTTCATCTGTCAATGGATGTAAATGCCGTGGCTGCAGTTGAATCCCATTCTCAGTTGAGGCGACGAGACCCCCAAATTCCAATAGGTCAGTTTCTTAGCCCTAGATGATCGGCGACCTCCTCGTCGCTTGGTTTGGTGAACCTGAGACGCTTGGCGTGGGAGAGCGTCAGTAGGAAGAAAGCGTATAGAGGCTAGAAGAATAAGAGCCAAACTGAAGACTTGAGAGTTCACATGCGGTTTAGAAGGGTGAAAAAGCCAGAATAAGAATACATTGTCACTCAAACAGTAAGTAAATAATACAAACTAGCTCAATAGACACTAAAGGAGTTTGATTCAGATGGTGTCTTATGGGGGATAGCGTTGCACAGGTGCTCACATCTGCCAACTACAACATTCGTGATGCATACTCTCATGATGTGATAAATGGAATCAGCCTCGCGGCTTGCCAAGCCGACCATTACTGAAATGGATGCGTCTTTGACGGTCAGGAATAGCATTGCCAATGATGGCTGCATATTGAGATACATGTCACTCCCGTTGTCAACGGTGAGAAGTGTTTATCTAAGTACTTAAGACCGTCAGGACGCTGTCTTCAAATCCCATTCACAATCCATTCCACTTTCTAACCTACCATCATTCAGCCCTTTTGAAAACTATTCTCATCCGATGGAAGCCTACTACCCTTCCCAACACACCATGTCACTCCAGTTCCCCCTCATCCAGCCCCCAATCTGCCCTCTATGCCCTAACACTCCCATCCGCGCCAGAGTCGATCTTGGAAAACGGGGCCCAACCGCTGGTCGCCCCTACTACTACTGTCAAGCCGACCACAAACGCCAGTTTGTCACTTGGGACGACATGCTGGGCATCTCCTCCACCAACCCCCGATGTCGATGCGGTTATTATAGTCGAAGGAATGAAGGCAATGGACCTGTACCAAGTGCATGGTACAACTGCGCTTCACGACGCTGCTATTTCAGTCAGAACATTGACACGGATGAGGTACTTGAGTCTCCCCACTCCAGCCCTTTGAGCTGGAAGGGTAGTACCGCTTCCTCCACAATCGCCGGGTACGTATCAATTAGCAACTACTGGTTTCTTGATCTAACACGGTGAAGTCCAACCTACAGTGGACATGGTAGGAAGATGACTTCTAGAGAGGAGAACGACAGCGAGCTGCTCGACAAGATGAATGCTATGACTGTCAAGATTGAGAGGCTGGAGACTACCATTGCCTCTCGGCCTTCAACCACCGCAAGGCCTCTCGACGACAACTGTTATGTGCATGGGAATGGACGCCGGTCGCTTTTCAGCCGTCGCCGCTGCATCTGTATCTAGACTGAGCCTTTCGTTTCCTTGAGTTAATACTGCATTTCCTTTGTCTTTTTGTTTCCCTTGTTATTCTCGCTGAATATTTATTGAAGCGTCACATTCCTTTTATAGCTCGTTTATCAGCACTGAGGACTTATCTGAATGATTATTAATCGCGAATTATGGATCCTTATTACATGTCAAATCATTAAAACAGCCGTCGAGTCTATATTGCCTTGTGAAGCGAAGGAAGTAGATAAACTTGGTGATGCTTAACTTGCCTAAATCATTTGCAGTAGACTTAAATAACAGGTTACACTTGCATTCCTATATTTTAACTCCTTTAATCTGATAGATAAAGGTCTAGGATTATATCAAGATGCATCAGTTGCAGGTCTTAATCCAGGGAATAAGATGGAAAATAGTAATAACCCTGTGTGGTTATCAGAAAGCAATGATCCGACTGCACCCGTACAGCAAGGCCCTCGGAGCGCTGCTGATTCACCGGCGGTAGCCCAGAACAACTGCTCAGTAGTTGAGCAGACGGGAGGGAGCGAATCTAACACCTCCAGTCGTGCGTCTTCTTTTCCGTTACCATCACTCTAGATTTTGCCACCTGCTACCGCCCACATGCTACACTCAACCCCTCATAAATTCCTCAGCTTTGTAACCATTTATATCCTGTATTCCAAGTTTTACTACTAAAATAAGGCCACAATGGCCCCTACAGTATTTCTCGTAAGGCACGGTAAGTTGGATATTAAATGCTTGGCACTACTCATTCTCGTTTCTAATAATTGAGTCTGTCCTGGAAATAGGACAAACAGAATGGTCGAAGCTTGGAAAGTACACAGGAAAAACAGAGATAGAGCTCACAGATACTGGAAGAAAGGAGGCACTTGCTCTCGGAGATAGCTTCGTGGGCCCTACCAAGCTCATCGATCCATCACACCTCGTGCACATCTTTGTGAGCCCAAGGATCCGAGCAAGAGAAACCTTTGAGCTCGTCACTGAAAATTACCCAGAGGCAAGGAAAAGAGCTACCTTTGAGGAGGATTTCAGAGAGTGGGACCATGGTAACTATGAGGGAATGACGACACAACAAATCAGGGACTCGAGAGCGGAGAAGGGACTTGATACATCGTCGGAATGGTCAATTTGGGCAGGCGGATGTGAGGGTGGAGAGTATGATTACATCTTCTTCTGTTTATACATTGCTAACTCCGGCCCTTTTTCAGATCAGTAGAAGACATAACCAGACGCGTCCATGGCGTGATTGCCTCTATCCGAGACATTCAAAAGGAATACATGGGTAATGGAAAGGACGGGAATGTTATGGTTGTACGTTTTCGCTACTCTGAGGCGAACCTCGTGTCTCAAAGAGTCTCCCTGTTCTTTTATATAGCAGGAAAGCTAACCAAAACAACAAAAACCAGGTTGGACATGGTACTTTCCTTCGATGTCTTTGGAAGGTCTGGGCCTATCTCTCGGTCGATTCCCCTATCAATATACAATTTGACACTGGGTCAGTTGCGACTCTGAGGTATGTAGTAACATCTCTTACAAATTCAGTCGTTTAACTACTTACGATTCAAAGCTATAAAGACAATGATATCAACAGTCGAACGGTTGCCATCGGTCTTAAGATGCAGTCTTGAGGGTTGTCACATACACAGTAATTGTCTCTAATTTCACCCAGGCAGGCGTTGGTTTTCACTAAATGATGCGGCGTGGAGTGCACTGGAATGGGCCGCACTATGGAATGGACAGGATAGCCGAAGTTTGGGAAGTTAATAGGTCTGGGTAGTCAGCAGAATACAAAGTTGAGCGACTAATGCCTTTATTCTTTGACCATGGGTTGTAATTCCTAGATTTACGCGAACCTCTGTCACACTAGCTTTCCTCGTCATACATAGGATTAAGAACGTCTACCAGTCTCCCTTTGCCCTCCAGGACCTCCATGGTCTGCCCCTCTACAAATGGATTTTGTCCCTGATGATAAAGGAAGTCCTCTACAGCCCGACTAACGTCTGTAACAACGCCATCTCTCGTATCATCCCTGTCAACGACAAATACAATGATCTTTGGCTGATTGGCTGCCGGTCTCTCTCTCAATCCCAAGTTATTGCGCATATCTTGTAATAAACTCCTGTAACTCCCCTCGCGCGGAAGAAAGCTGAGAAAACTCAACTCAACCGACTCGAGTGTCGATGGGAGCGCAGAGATGAAGCTCATAACATCTCTCTGTTTCACGAAAGAGCGAGAAAGGGCAAAGTGACGTAGACTTGACCACTCGTTGACTGGGAATATGCTCCACAGAGGCATCCCATCCTGTTCGTCTTCCACAAATTCGTGCCATCTCCTGCTCATAAGCGGAATGCTAGTATAGAAACGAAGGTGTTGCAAATTCTTTGCTTTGCTTAGAGCCTTGAAAAGAAGTTTTGAACGAAAGGAACGCCAGTTTTCCCTGGCCTCACTACCGCAGGCAAGTGCGAGTTCAAAGCGTTTCAGTGGAGGATGACTCAGGATGGTGACCAGATCTCGACATTCATCACTGACTGGGTTGTCAAAGAGACGACAGCTAATTCCTGTCCAAAGTTGACGGTTTTCTACAACAAGCTCCGAAAATCTAGACATCGGGTTCTGCCGAATATGTTGAGCGATCTGTTTCGTGACGACACAAAATCCACGCCACTCTCGTCTCGATCTGTCATCCCACGGCATGAGAGGGTAATCCTCAAACGAATGTGTCACAGGCCAACCACGTGCCAGGGGGAGTATTAAGCCCTCTTGAAGAGACCTTACGGTAGGTGTCGGATACAATGGTCTTCCAAGGATTCCTTGAGCAGCAGGACTCAGAGTGACTCTTTTCAGATTTGGAAAACGTGAAAGGCCATATCTCAGCGCGTCGGCGTCCCGGTTCGAGGCAATGACTTTTTTTTGCTCGCGGTACATCTTGTCATAGACCGCATATGATTCAATTGGCGTGCAACGAGTCTTGAAAGCTTCTTTGACATGGGGTACATACTGATACTCCTGCTCTGAATCAAGGTCATAGATGGTCCAACTATAAACCATACGGAACCAATCCGGTACTCCTGTGACGTCGCCGATGTCTCCCTCATCTCCCTCTATGTACACATCATGCGGCGTGCCATAAGAGCTATCAAAGCGAGAATCATCGTAAATGATCTCGGTGACTTTGAATCGGAAGATGTCATGATCTGCAATTGAGGTGAAGACTTCAATGTCATGCGGGTTTGTGGAAAGAAATATGCGGTTGAGGCGAGGAAGGGAAACGGTCCCCAGATACGAGCATGTCAGGCGGAGGTTCTTGATATCGGCGTTCGGCAGGGTGTAGATGACTTGGTTCAGAAGCTCGAGGGGAAGGCGACCGAGAAGGCCAAGAGTTTCGCGGTTCTGATCAGCTGACTCAGTCATCTCGTATTCAGAGTAAGCCTCAGTCAAATTGAGTCTGATTCTCCTCTGGTTAATGATGTGAGGTTTAGACTGGAGAGGGGGATTACGAAGCCTGAAACGCTCCAATGAGCGGCGGCGCTGAAATATCCAATTAGAGACGATTATCGGTCACTATGTAATCCTCCACCTGCTGATCGTTCATGTTCGTCCGTGCTCAAGGCACAAGCTACTTCCTGCTTGGACAAGAATAATACTTCTCAGCTTGGGAAATCGTCCCTTAATGTGGAACCTGGATTGCTTGAAGTGATGTACTTGGCTCATAACGCGACGCGGGTGACGATCAAGGTCAGCCAAGTCACATGCTTATCATGCCCATCTTAGTCGCTCGAGGATGAAGTATGCCTAGGCCAAAATATTGGTTCTAGATAACCTTTGGTCTTCGAGAAAGAAGGCGCCTTCATGTTGATTATAGATGTGACCGATTTATTTGTTCGGGCCAATATTTGATCTAAGTAACATATCTCCAGTGAGGATGGTCATCGCCCAAGTTATCAGCATCTGCACCCTGAAGTCTATGATCCCTCTCCCCACGATCCCTCTTCTTATTCTCCCTAATAGCAAGGAAGTAAAACGCCGTGCATGAAATACCACAAATCCACACCATACCAAGACTAACTCCTAAGCCAGTCCAGTACTCAGGCGCCTCTCGCGTAAGATATACATTAGAAGCGACAATACCACCAAGATTACCAAACCCAACTTGCGCAGCTGATGCAATCGAGCGCTTGTAGTGTCCGCCCATGGTGTTAGATAGCCATCCGAGGACGACGGGCTGTGTGATGTATCCGCCTGTGACGAGTAGGAAAAGAGCAAAGTATCGTGCGGCGGTGGGGACTTGGTGTTGGAGGAGAAGGAGGATGTAGCCAATACTTGTCATGACGACGCCGAACATGGTGAAGCCGTATCGATGGCGGAGACGGTCGGCGAGATATGCGGCTGATAGACAGCCAACTGTCGCGACAACATAAACTGGGATAGTGAGCACTTGCGCTCGCTCGGCGGCGTAGCCCATCTCCCGGAGAATCGTGGGAATAAAGAACTAAAAGAGTTAGTTTGACTTTTTCAGCCCGAGGGCATTGCAAACTTACCGAGCCAGCGTAACCGTTGTTGACGATGCCAAAGTAGGCCAATGTACCGAGATATATCTTCCAATCAGTCAAGATCCTCTTCCACGCCGCTTTGTTGAGATGGTCCATCTTAGCATCACCAGAGTCATCGGCTAGACGAGCGATAAGTCTAGATCGTTCGTCGTCGTTGAGGAACTTTGCAGTCTCAGGCCAGTCAGGGATCCACCATTTGGCAATGACACCGATGACTACCGTAAGAATTCCTTCGAGGATGAAGATCCTGAGCAACAAAGAATTAGTGGTTGACTTCTTGATTTTGAGGCTGCGACATACCATCGCCATGCTTCAAGGCCACCGACATCATGCATCTTAGCAATGGCAAAGGCTAGAAGACCAGAAAAAGCGCCTGCCAAAATGGCAGCGCTGAAGAATAGAGACATGCGCCATTGGACTTCGTAGCGTCTGTAGTACATGCTGATAAGGTAGATGCAGCCTGGGACAATTCCCGCTTCAAAGAAGCCGAGGAGCACGCGACATGCTATCAGGCCCTGGACGTTATTGACGAGGCCCATGCCGACAGTCGAGATGCCTATCACTGTCAGTCATCCGTTAGACACGGGGAAGGTATTATGGCGCACCCCAAAGAACAGTTATCCCAGCGAGCCAAAGGGAAGGCGATATCCTTTTGATCATGATATTTGACGGGACTTCAAAGATGATGTACTGCACAGTTCGAGTCAGCGAGTTGAGTATGCTTGTGTCGGATTGGTCGACGTACGGGGATGAAGAAGACGAAGAGTGCCATGTTGTAATCGCTGCCGGTCAGTTTGAGATCCTCCGTCATTCCTTGGATCTTTGCGTTGCCTGAATGTCAAGGTTCTCTCGTCAGCTCAACCTTCTTTCAGCAAATGCTTTCGCGTAATAGGAACATACCGATATTGGTTCTATCCATAAAGGAAAGGAAGAAGATGACCATCAGCGGAGGAATCAAACGAAGATCGCACTTCCGCAAAAGCTTCTTGGTAGCCTCAGATTCCTCAGGTGTCTGCTCCACAGTAGACTCAGCGCCCTTGAGTGAAGCATGGTCGAAAGTAGCCTTCTCGTTGAGGTCAGCCATGATGAAAGAGAAAGCTGGGAGAAGTGTAGCAAGTGGTGTTGAGCTGTAGGATCAGAGTGAACAGGGCGGTGCAGGCCACCTTCTTATGGAATTGAGCGACCTGCCTGTCGACTCGACAACTCTTACATCCTGAGCTTTGGTATTGGATGAAAGGACCTTGATCGACACACTGAAGTGGTATAGCCGGGTGCGGGGTGTGGAGGCGGGCGGACTGGGATGCTCCCCGCGTGATGGAAGAGGAATTCCGGGGTAACAAGGTCATCAGAGGATCATGAAATGGTTGCATGGCAATAGCGTCATGCAGCAGATCCGAGGAAGAGAGATAACGGCATGTCTGTCTTGGCTCGTAATTCCAAATACTACATTATAGACCGTGTTGAAAATTCCGGGCCATTCCCGAACGCTCTCATGGGGAAGATGAGAAGACGGGGACTACTGTTAAGGTTAACCGGGGGGACCAGACGGCTAGACGACGGGACAAATGCCCGTGTGGCTAAATCCACGACTACGAGTTTGTATTGGTCATGGTTGTCTGATTGGAGCCGAGGATGCATACTGTTTGTGCTTTGACGAATACTACCCAGCTAGTCCATGTCCAAGAGGATGTCCAAGGATGCGTATCTCAAATCAAGGAGTCTAACTGGCATAAGCATGCACCGGTTACGAAAATCCCTGTCCTTTATCGTCTAGTCCCTTGTGGGGTGCACGGCAACGCAAGCAATGCTTTGCCTTTTGAGGTCAGGCACAAACCGGAAATTCGGATTGCTTCCAGATACAATTTCTGTTGAATCATTCGGAAATCTCGGAAAGAGGAACATGACTCAGAATATGTACATGAAAGAATAGCCGAACCAGAGTGGTGATAAATCAATGTTACAATACCTTTTGCACAATTCGGTGACAATCTAAATGATGCATGCTATGTACATATTGTCATCTATTGATACATATTTCCTGGTCCATGCTCATGGTGATAAATCGGGGTCTGTTGTGATGCCGTAAGTGGGGGTCACGCTTCTACTGCCGATGTCAGTTGCCAGAGCCGATCCCCCGCTCGGGTATTAACCGTGAATGGGGAACTCCTCTCCGGATGGATCCCGTGTGATAAACCATTAAACGTAAAGACCTCATCAAATTGCTCTCCATTTACCATCAACCACCTTTATACTTGGAACAATGAAATTAGAAGCTCAAGCGACAGAATCAGATCGTACGGATCCTGCATCAACAAAGCCCAGCATGTATGTCAACCACGACAATGATCCTTACCAGTAGGCTAACATGATGCAGGTACACAACATCTTTCGCCTTCTTCGAGGCCCTAGTCGAAGCAGGCGTCAAGAACTGCTTCGTAAATCTTGGCTCCGACCATCCTAGCATTCTTGAAGCTATGGTCAGAGGCCAGAGAGAAATGCCAGATAAATTTCCAAGAATTATCACATGTCCGAATGAAATGGTTGCATTATCCATGGCAGATGGTTATGCGAGGTTGAGTGGAGAGGCGCAGTGTGTTATTGTGCATGTTGATGTTGGCACTTCTGCTCTTGCGGCTGCTATACATAACGCTGCTATGGGAAGGGCGCCGGTTTTGATCTTTGCTGGATTGTCGCCTTATTCTATTGAGGGGGAACTTCTCGGTTCAAGAACTGAGTTTATGTAAGCCCACCTACTACTCCAAAGCTCAGAACCTGACTAACAATTATAGCCATTGGATTCAAGACGTACCTGATCAGAAGCAAATTGTCTCTCAATACTGCCGTTACGTAGGAGAGATCAAGACTGGAAAGAACGTCAAACAAATGGTCCGCCGCGCTCTTCAACTCGCCACAAGTCACCCCCAAGGCCCTTCATATCTCATGGGCGCCCGCGAAGTAATGGAGGAAACCATCGAACCATACACCGTAAATTCCGCCTTCTGGAAACCTGTTGCACCCGCAGCCCTACCGCAAGAAGCTGTGCAAGAAATTGCAGAAGCTTTAGTCAACGCTTCTGACCCCTTGGTCATCGTCGGCTTCACCGGTCGGAACCACGCTGCGGTTGAACCTCTCGTGACGCTGGCGAATACTATCAAGGGTCTGAGAGTTCTCGATACGGGATGCTCGGATATGTGCTTCCCTGCTGATCATCCTGGTTGGTTGGGTATGAAGTACGGCGTTGACTCGGCGATTCAGAATGCTGATGTTTTTCTCATTCTTGATTGCGATGTTCCGTGGATTAATAAGCTCTGCAAACCGAAGAGCAACGCGCGGATCTTTCATCTTGATGTCGATCCTTTGAAGGAGTCTATGTTGGTGTTTTACATCGATGCCGAACAGCGATATCGTGTTGATGCGGAAACGTCACTACGACAAATTACGGAACATCTTCGTGCGTCGTTATCTCAGAAGCTTGCCACCGCTGAGTTTGATCGTCGGGGACAAGCTCTTCAACAGTCTTATACAGAGCGTATCCAGGCTCTTGATGAGAAAGCCAAGCCTCTTGACTCAGGCAAGCTCACAACCGATTTCGTCTGCTCAACTTTACGCGCCAAGTTACCAGAGGATACAATCTGGGCCGTTGAGGCTATTACAAACATGATCGCAGTCGCGGATCAAATCCGAGCTACTATCCCAGGACAATGGATTCACTGTGGAGGCGGCGGTCTCGGTTGGAGTGGCGGAGGCGCACTGGGTATCAAACTAGCCGCCGACGCAGCAGATGCTCTCATCCCCGGTAAACGCAAAAGATATGTTGTTCAGATCGTTGGCGACGGATCATACATGTTCTCCGTACCTTCAAGTGTATACTGGATCTCCGCCCGCTACGGCATTCCTGTTCTGACCATCGTGTTGAACAACCTTGGCTGGAATGCGCCGAAGAGATCTATGTTGTTGGTTCATCCTGATGGACCTGCTTCAAAGGCGACTAATGAGGAGTTGAATATTTCTTTTGCGCCAAGTCCGGATTATGCGGGTATTGCGAAGGCTGCTAGCAATGGGTTGATCTTTGGTGCGAGGGTGGCAGATACTTCGGAGTTTCAGACTGCGCTGAGTGGGGCTATTGAGAGTCTGGATAGAGGTGTCTCAGCTGTCTTGGACGTTGCGATTTAAAACATAAATAGAAAACACGAATTCAATATGATTGGCACATCTTTCTCTTAATAAAAGATGGGTAGACCAGCTGTTCGGTAAATACCTTTGCTACTCTGCAACAATGATATACTGGAAGTCTGGAGCCAATGAATTATACAATATGTCAAAGATGAAGTCTTGTAAATAGTGCAGTAAGATCTAAACTCTCAAAACAAACTTCTCACCACTTGCCCCAACTCTAAGAACGTTCAGCATCTCCTGTGTTGCTTCCAATCCACCTTCGATAACAAGAGCCCTTGGCGCAGGCTTGATCCTCCCGTCTCCGAGTGCCTTGGACAACCAGCCACCGAAAATCCAGCTTGCGATATCCGGATACTTCTCTGTGAATCCCCAGCAATTGGTATGATATACTTCAGGCCCTGCTGGTAAGGACTTTTCTTCCGGCCATGGCATCAGCGTAGTGACTTTGCATGCTGGTGTCAAATCAGTTCTAGTGAGTACCTCGACAACAGAATCAAAGGAGGTGCCTTCTGATCTGGCATCAATCACGCCGCGGATCTTTGTTCCAGACGATTTCAAGGCTTGAGCTATTTTCTGCGCGACTTCCGGGTCACGATAGTCCCATGTATCGGTCGCGCCCAATGTCTTGAGCCACTCGTCATGTTTCGGACTTGCAGTTGCGTAGACAGGCCATCCCAGCGCATGTGCTATCTGCACTGCCGAAACACCAACGGCTGAAGCACCACTCCACACAAGAATAGCTCCAGACTCCTCAGCAGTTTTCTCGCGCATTGGCAGTCCGAGGCCTTTGAACAACGCGATAGATGCAGTAACCATGCCGACGGCAAGTACGGCACCATCCTGAAAGCTGGTGTTTTCAGGTAAGTGAGTTGTCGCCACCTCCTCGAGAATGGTGTAGGTCTGGAACGCTGCCTTGTTACCGTCTCCATTGAGAACACCCATGGCAAAGCCTATCACGCGATCGCCGACTTTGAAGCGTGTCACGCCGGGTCCTACGGATACAACGACGCCGCTAAGGTCACTGCCAAGTACAGCTGGAAACTCGTTGATAATGGCGCCTAGGGCTTGTATTTTCCAGTCAGAGGGGTTTGCAGCAGCGTAGGCATTGCGAACCAAGAGTTCGCCTTCATTGGGGGTAGGGATAGGGCGTTGTTCGATGGTAATTTGACCCTGCTTGACGGGAAGGACAGCAGCGATGTTGGGCTCAAAGGTCTGTGACATGCTGTAAGAATTGCGCAAATGTCGAGATATAAGACGGTAGATTAATAGGTGTAGGGGAAAATGATAGAATAAACAAAATCTCTTAAATTCTTGCTTGAGTATGCGGTACACAATTACAGCCTCTCCAATGGCGGCGGCATTGTGCCTTTATATACATCAAAGCAGTACGAATACGATTGGAATCCTCAAAAAATTTGTCATAATTTGAAGTATCTGAAATATCACCTAAATGTTGTTGTGGACATTATTCCGAATGACAAAGCGAACTTGAAGGGATTTAGAAGCTCAGATAATTGGCTGACAAGGTCAAGTTGGCAAGAATTCGCGAGAGTGGGCCCCGAAGACAGACCACCTAATTGGCTTATCGAGATAAGTCAAAATCTGAATGTATGAAATGATATTATTTTTAACTGAATGCACGTTTCTAGCAGCAACATCTAAGACAGCCGACACTATATAGAGTCCGAGTAAGTATTCTATCCTTCTAATACTTTATTCTAAAAGAAATTAATAGATAAATGCAAAAGTAGTAGAATCAGGTTACACTAACATCTAACAACACAAACCTTGTTGCGCGCCTTACCGTGCTGATGTGGGGGCGTTGCTTGCTTTCTGAAAGGTAATTCGTCCGTTGCTCAAAGGCAGCAACTATTTTGAAGGACGAGCGGAGTTAGTCGGATCTATCTTTAGCGAGACGGCTTTGTAATTGTCTGTGTAAGCGTGTAAACTCCCTTCAAATTGTGTCTGTTGATTTATTTACTCATTTACTTTTTCCAACGAGACCTTTAAATCCGCTTCATCCCCATCATCTGGATATACCATGAATAGCCTAAGTACCCTTAAAGCAAGCAGATCCTGCGGCACTTGTCGGGGTATGTCCACCCGCATTCCGTGACGGAGAGCTTACTAACGGCCTAGATCGCCGGATCCGATGCGACCGAAAACTTCCAATATGCGACAACTGCAGACTATCAACACTTCGTTGCAAAGGCTACGCACTACGCCTGTCTTGGCCCAGAAATGGGGATGCAAAAAGAGCCATGACAGCATCTTGTTCCTGGCCAAGTGATAGACCCGACAACATACAGGCCGAGGTTACGCGTCAGGGGTTCTTTGTGAACACGCAGAAATGGCACGTAAGAGCTTGGTCCGACGCTGTAGCCTCAGGAAACACTCGTGAGTTATCGTCCCTGTGAACATGAAAGCTGCATGTTGCATCAAGTCATCCTTCTGACCACTTTCATACAGGAATATTTCAGGAAAGAATTTTGCAAGGCTCGATACCAAGTTCCGTCTGTTTATCTCTGGTGGATAGAGAAGACAGCAGTCTCATTCACTATTGTATGTTTTAAATCCCCTTGTACTATACAAGCCAAACTAAAGTTCTAGACGTCCAACATGCACCGTCTTTCTTGTTAAATCCATTAGGGTCTCTTTCAAACTTACTGCTACAAATTGGCCTCACTGATTCTTCACCGTCTTCTGTTGCGGTACTAAACGGCCTGCTGGCAATCTCTGCCCTACATGCTTTCGGCGAAGGGAGAGCAATAAGATTCAAAAGTCGAGCTATTTCCATGACAAGAATATCCTTAGACCCAGATAACCCTGACTCTGTTATAATCGGTAACCTTGCTGCAAGTATGCTGTTATACCTTTACGAAGTGAGTATCACTGTCCTCCATGTATACCAACTACTGAACGATTAGACTCTTTATATGTCGACCCCTGTGGCATGGGCAGCATATCTCTTCGGCGTTAAGCAGATTCTCCAGTTTTCAAAAGAACGAGGTTCCTTGTCCAAGTGCTATAGGGTTATCTTCGAATGGATTCTGTATCATGAGACGATTATCGAGTTCAGCCAGCTATACTATGGAAGGGAGACTTACAAACCGCTCTGTCGAACTAGGATATCTGGTGATTTCATATGCAAGGATGAACCTCGGAATGGAAATGTGAGTTGAAATAATCCTTTGTTGAATCTGTGGCTGAAAATGTTTCTTGGAGGAGGTGGAAGTGACAGGATGCGACCCAGCTGTTCTAAGGACCATCTGGAAAGTGTTCAACATAGTGGTTCCCAATCCTAGAAGTCCAGTACTTCCAGCCTCGCGAAAAGACCTTGTAGAGCTGGAGGGTCAGCTTCGAAGACATGTAGAAGAGCCCGCTACGACATCGGGAACAACGTCATGGATGCACGCTGCAACGAAGCTGCACTGCGTAGCAACACTACTTTGGATCAACCGCTCTGCATATAGCTACAACGGATCGGAAGCAAGCCATCAAGCGTTGGTCTCAAAAGGTCTGCAAATTCTTGCGGAGCTCGAGACTTGTGATTTACCCTGGCCCTTGTTTGTTATTGCATGCGAAACTCGAGCAGATGAACAACGGTGTGGCATACTCGGAGTTATTCGTCGAACGCAAGAAAGGTCTAGCACAAGACATATGGATCTTGTGAAGGGATTGATAGAGATTGGCTGGAACTACGACGATCTCGACCCGGCTGGCTTGTTGAGCTATGATGCAAAGCTTTGCAGTATTATTCACGCAGGCTCATGGATGCCTCCGTTTATATGAACCCGAACTAAAACGGAAACCTGGATATGAATGTGGGGTTAACTATAGCTGTAAAGCCTCTCAGCAGAAACTTCTTTTTGCCCTTGCACTGGCTTGCACTGGTGAAGTCCACTGGCATACCGGCCAGGAAGATGCAGAATGTTATCGCCGCCCGCCTATATACATTCAGCATCTAAGGGTTGACAGCAATCTTGTCAAAATGTAGCCCTCCACCAGATGAACAAGTGTTGGAAGCCTGGATAACCTCGGCAACATTCGCATTACACCCAAAACCCTGCTGGCAAACATAAAAGTTCTGCGCGTTACTTCCCCCAGTCCATCTCATGCTCTGGAATATAACACCATTCGCCAGTGGGTTTGTCCACTGGTATCCCTTACAGGGATCCCAGGTGAGCATGAAGGGGTCGAAAATCGCGTTCTGGCAGCCTGTGTCGGAGTAGAGCGCAAAGTTGGTGAAACGGAGGGGTAGCTGGCACGCGGCCTTTTGGGAGGCCTTTGAGGCAGGTGAGGCGATGGCTGAGGTTGAAACTGGCTTGGAGGTATCGTCTGATTTGGAGAAGGGGAGGGTTATGGTGGACACTTCGGAGGGTGCTTTTGGCGCTGCCATGGCCGCTGGGGCTGCGAGGAGCAGAAGTCCGATGTCGCGTAGAGAAACCATTGCTGGTAGTGTAGGGTTGGATGTGTTGTTTTGAATAGATATGTGGTTTATGGAATAGGCTTGCTGCTTGGTCTTAACCTCTACAATGTGAGGAAGCCTCTGATATTATATATTCAAATCCTTATGTCCTCTGGTAACCTAGGAATACGACATGATGTAGCTGATTGGACGTAAAGAGTAAACACTACGGAGTAATAACTCTACTTTACCCGCTGCGGGCCGCTCGGTTTAGGGGATCACCGTAAGCGATGCAACGCAAAAGCTCGCCAGAAACAGAAAATGTAACGAACAAGTTTATCAGATAGGCACCGGAAACGCCGCTTACTGATCGCCGCTTATGGCTGAGACCTGATGATCGTCACACGCCCGGCATCGCCGCTTATTGTGTCGCCGATTATCCGACAAAGCGTAGCACATAGATCAGATAATCATGGGTTTTGTCTATTGTCGAGTCGCTTAGTCTCTGCGATCAAAGATCTTTCCTGGATTCATCAACCAAAGCGGATCCAGACTTGTCTTGATGGCTCTCATGACTTGAATAGGTACCTCGCCAACTTCTTCCCGAAGAAAGTCCTTCTTTCCGAGTCCAACCCCATGCTCTCCCTACATAGACAATCAGTAATCGCTCCGTAAGGATCCAAAGGGGGGTGCTTACCGTGCATGTTCCCTCCATCTCAATGGCCCGTGAGACCATTTTGTGGACGCAGTCCTCAACCTCTTTGCGCTGCTTTTCCTCAAACAGGATTGTCTCGTGGAAGTTGCCGTCGCCGATGTGTCCGAGAATACTGCCAAATAAACCGAGCTTGACAAGGTCCTTCTTGGATATATCTGGGGTAAATCAGCAAGATGACCCTATGAGGTGACCATGACAAGTATACTAACCTATGAGCTCGGAAACTCGGGACAGAGGAACGGCGACATCAGTGGACCAAACGTGTCCATCTGTCTCACGTAGTGCCATCATACTCCATAATGCCTCTTTCCGAGCAGACCACAGAGCTTTCTGCTTCTCCGGATCACTCTCGTATTGGAAGCCATTTGCCTGATGCTTCTTCGAAATTCTTTGAACCTGTGTAATGCTATCCTTGACTATAACATCACTTCCACTGAACTTGAAGAATAGTGTTGGCACTTCATTCCATTTCCGAGACGTTGCACCCATTCTGTTTATGACGCTCATGAGTACTTCATCGAGGATCTCAACAGCGCTGATTGGTACACCTCGTCGGATGACTTCTATGGCCATGGTTGCTGCAGCTTTGATCGAGGGAAATGTGACTACTGCGATGCCAGTATGCTCAGGGATAGGAGCAAGCTTGAGTGTCGCTTCGGTGACAAAACCCAAGGTGCCTTCTGATCCTACGAAGAGTGAGTTGAGGTTGTAACCTGCCGATGACTTTCTTGGTCGTCGTCGGGTTTTGAGGATGGTGCCGTCGCTCAATACCAGGGTGAGGTTCACTACCCAGTCTTTCATGGTACCGTACTTGACTGCGTTGGTTCCGCTGTCACATCGTTAGACCTGAAAGCCGTTCTTAGTTCGAAGTACTGACCTGCAGTTTGTTCCAACCATGCCACCAATTTGGGCCTTTGATGTAGATCAGTACAAGGTTCTTCCTTTTGGTGGGGAAAACTCACGGACGGGCCTGGATCGATGGGGAAGAAGAGACCGCTTTCTTTAATCTTCTCGTTCAGATCCATCCATGGTACAGATGGCTGAACGACGACATTGAGGCTGGACATTCAGCGCCATCATCAGACAATAGTTCTGTGAAATAACTCACTCGTCGCTGTGCATTTCCAAAATCTGGTTCATATTGACGAAATCAACACTCACGCCGCCAAATGGCGCTGAGAAATGGCCCTCGACACTGGATCCTCCAGAATAGGGAACTTATGCTGTCAGTTCTCCTGCTCGAGGTATTCTTCAGAGGGGACTTACTCATCGGAACGCGCCTCTTATGGCAAATTTTTGCAATAGTGGCAACCTCTTCCGTCGTCTTGGGAAAAGTGACAGCGACTGGTAACCGGTCGATATTTATCGTTGACCAATCTGAGTAGCCGTGAGAATGGAGTATCTCATCTTCTATACTGACAGCATCTTCTCCGAGTGCTTTTCTTATCTCTTCAACTGCCTGCACATATCGATCAGATCCATTCCATCATTATTATTGCTTTTGTCTTACTGATTCCATTTCATCTCGGTTTGCGTATTGGGATTCACCATCTTTCTCCTTCTCATGGCTAACTATTGTGTACAACAATGTTCCTCCAATAGTAGTTGCTGTTGCAGACAATGCCGAGGCGAGGAATACTGGATTGTTTCGCTGTTCTTGTGTCCGACTATGACGCTTGGTCTCAGATGTGTTGTTTCTCTCAAAGCTAGTGTTGTGAAAAGGACGTCGTGCAGATAGCCCCACTGCAGAACGCGGTGCAGGTCTTCTGAGATACCCTGGCAGGGCACGATATGGTGTCTTGAGCATAATTAATTTGGACTTTGAGGGACTGGAAAATATCCCTCAATGCTATTAATCATCCAACGAGACCTTTCATGACATCTGGGCCCTTCAACATAAAATATCCCATGAGCCGATTTTAACTCCCGGGTAGACTCTCACCCAACGATCCTCTAAACCAAATGCGGATAGTGTTTCACGGATACTTCCCGTTCCCATACCATGCTACCCGAAAAACACCGGGTACAGCCCGTGAAAAAAGCCAGTGCCTCCCCTCAATCTCGGCTTCAGCAATTCCCCCGCTCTTTTCCTCGCAATGGATATTCCGCAAACACAGGAAGAAGTGATAGCCCGTCCGACCAAACGGAAGAGAGTCGCATTGGCATGTGATACATGTCGGGAACGGAAGATCAAGTGCGATGGGTCTAAGCCTGTGTGTAATCCCTGCAGAAAACGAGGGGAACCGGCTGTGCGGTGCGTTTACACTGTTATTGCTGGGACAGCGAAGCAGCTTAGTGAGCAAGAGTAAGTCTCTCATCTCATTGAGTAATTCATTCATTGATGGTATTTTCTCTAGGTACATTGCATCGTTGCAAAAACAGGTGCAGGATATGCAACTGGTGATTGACCAGCTCCGCCAAGATGCAGAACTCACCCCCAAGAGCCCCAGGGACAGACCCCCAGGTACAATCCACACCACAACAGGCGGCCCAAGTCCCGTGAGTACAATGGGCGCTACAACTCTCACTCTAAACCGTCAAGAAGATGAATTCTTCGGTCAATCTTCGGTTCACTCTCTTCTCCGAGAGGTTCCTCATCCCGATCGCCACCGGTCAGCGGCCCCACTTCGGAATCGGGACCGGAGTTCCGCGACGTCACTTCTAACGGCCGAGTTTGCTTTGCCGCCGCGACAAGTAGCTGATAAGTTTCTGGATTTGTACTTTGATAGTGTGCATATTTTCTATCCTTGGTGTCATTCCACGTGGTTTAGGAAACGGTATGAGGCATTATGGACGTCGACTGGGTATCCGGGGGCGGAGATGGGTCAAGCTGGTGATATTGGCGTGGGAGGTGATCAGTGTCCTGAAACTTCTTTCTTCTGCGCCCTGAATGCAATGTTTGCTTTGGGGTGCGAGTTCTCAGATCTGCCGGAGAAGGAATCTGCTTCGGCAATGTTCAGTTCACGGATGAGAAGCTTGTTGCAGATGGATATCCTTGATAAAGCTGATCTGTCGCATGTGCAAGCCTTGCTCCTTGCGGGGCACTATGCGCTGTCGAGCGAGTATCCAATCAGATGCTATAATATTATCGGCCTCGCGTGCAGGATAGCTGTTGGCCTGGGTTTGCATACAGAAAGGCATGCTGATCAGAGATCTGTTATGGAGAATGAAGTGCGACGAAGGGTCTGGTATGGATGTTTGCAAATGGAGATGTAAGTCAGAAATTCCCATATGTCGACTAGTGGCTTGCTAACAGTATCTCAGGACAGTTTGTATGACCCTAGGAAGACCGCCAGTTCTCCAAATGACAGACGACGTTCTCGTACCCGCCGCAGTCGACGACGAGTTCATCTGTCCTAATGCCACCTCATGTATTCAACCCGAAGGAACAGTATCACAGAATCTCTTTGTCGTAGAGAACATCCGACTAGCCAAGATACTCGGCAAAATCCTGTCTTCGATCTACTGGCCAAGTTCATCCTCCGACTTCAGCGCCCTCGTTCGTCTAGATGGGCTTCTAGAAGATTTTCGAAATTCCCTGGTTGATGATTTGAAATGGTGGGATAATGACACGCCGAGAGAACAAGGAACTAGAGGTTATGTTTTGAAGCGGCAGAGAAATGTCTTACATGCTAGGTTTCTCCATCTTAGGATTCTACTGTACAGACCAAGTTTTAGTACATTCTGCGCTGCTGCGAGGCGTTCACGACAGCGGCGGGGTACAGGCTCTGGCTCAGATGAAGTCGGTGTTGAAGCAAATACTCTGCAGGGAGTTTTTCAAGCTCAGTGCGCTACTACGTGTGTTCAAGTTGCCTACGAATTGTCGGCATCCCTTTTAGCTGCCAGGGAAGTGGAGGCGACTGGAGCATGGTGGTTCAGCTTATTCTGTAAGGTTTCCTCAATCATCTTTGTAGTAACAACACTAACATGTTCACGCTTAGATCTCATGACATGTGGCGGCATAATAATCCTCGCTGAGTGTGCCCAAGCTGGAGGAAGTAAGCACTTCAATCAGCAACAACTCAATGCCACCTGGGAGAACACTACAGTGCTTCTTCAGGTGATTGGTAGGGAAAATGCCCGCGCGAGAGGATACTTGGAGCATCTACTTCTTTTGAAGGATCAAGCACGCTCTGCATATTTCTGTACGTCAAGGTGTACTTGCAAAGACCAAACCTTTCGGCTGATACTTTCCCAGCAATACGCAATTCTGCAGTGCCGTCCCGGGTACCATCGCGTAGACCGTCAGTCAGCCTCGAAGGCCAGTCCGATGACAATGGGGATGAAGGGATTCCTTTGCCGGCAGAAGGTCAGACGGAACAGGTTGATTTCATTGCATCGCTTTTCCAGGATAATTGGGACTGGAGTCTTGACGGTGGTATGCCGACTTACGGTGGTCTTGGATTTGGAGATGAGTTCATATTTCCTCTACCTAGCTGACAACAACACCCTAAATTCAACTCGACTACTTCACAGCCCTGTCCAATACTGAGTCTTCGGATTTGTAACAGTGACAGTCTGGAGGATCTCCGCGGAGCTGAAGCAGATATGTAGAAGGAATTCGCCCTGTGGCATCTTCCACTTGTCCACAGCGGTATCAAAGTAGCTAAACGCATACTTGTCCAGCTTGGACTTGACCTTTTCTGTTTGCCCAGCCTGGACAAATACTTTGCAGTACGATCTGAGATCCTTGACTGGTCGTGGATTCCCGTCGCATGATGGGGGAGTCACATACACTTGAACCACTTGTTTACCATCCTTCGTGCCCGTATTCTTCACTTCCGATAAAAGTAAAGTCTCGGCCGTGTTAGTGCAATCAAACGTTGAGGTCACACTTGCCCGCCCTGTCAACTCAAATGTCGTGTACGAAAGCCCTTCGCCAAAGTGAAACTGAGGCTTTGGTGCACACTCCTCATCGTAAAAGCGATAACCAACCTTGAGACGCTCTTCATAATTGAGCTCGAGATTATCGTCGCAAGGGAAGTTTGGATAGGCTGGGTTATCTTCGTTTCTCCTCGGCCATGACATGGGAAGACGGCCCGATGGGTTGACATGTCCGAGAAGAACGCGGGATATGGCGTGGCCGCACTCTTGACCAGCGAACCAAGCTTGAAGAAAGCAGGGTACTTGATCGATGAAGGGAGATACTGTGACGGGAGACCCTGAGAGATTGACGACGACCGTGCGAGGATTGAGAGCTACCACTGCGTTGATCAGGTCATACTGATCAGATGTTAAGTCCATTGTGTCGCGATCATAGCCCTCTGACTCAAGTTCATTAGTCGTGCCTACAAAGACAACCGCAACATCAGAAGAGGCAGCGACAACTGCGGCATCTTGGATAGCGCGAGGGATGTCGACGTGCTCCATGAAGCGAAGACTGGCGCCCTGGAATATGGTCCCGCCAATCTTGGAGAGAAGCTCGGGATCAGTCGCCCAAGAGTGTAACTCGATCTTGTACTCCTGGCCAGCAATCATATCAAGAGTGAAGCGTCGCTCAATCTTGGCTTTGTAGAAGTAGAAGGACTCGGGGAGAAGGACCGTCTCCTGTGGACGGTAAAAGACCTTATCTCCATTGACCAACACATCTGCCTTTCCAGTAGTAATGACAGAGAATACATGGCTTCCGCTTGTCATTGGGCGTAGAGTAAACGACATGCTAGTGCAGTATTCTTTGTTGAGATATGCAGGCCAAGCCTCCTTGATCATGTACTCTGGTAGCGTGATTGCCTGTTCATGAGCAAGCCTCTCGCCAACTACAGAGCTGTTAAACCAGCGGAGCTGAACAGGCGAAAGAGTCTCAGGCTCTGCGTGGGGTAGGGCACCAAAGACTGGGACGCCCGGTGCATGACGACAGTTGACACTTTGAGCTTTGAGGCCGTCGAGAGGCGAGATGATGTGCTGGGCTAGAACCTTTGCGCTGCCTCCACCGCCGATACTGGGATGGAGAGCATGATGACCTATAACAGCAACTGAAACCTTTGGGGAGAGCGGTAGGATGTTGTTGTCGTTCTTGAGAAGAACCATTCCATCTGCTGCGATGGAGGTGATGAACTCAAGTCTTTCTGGGTCTTCTACTGAACGTTCTGGCTTCTCAATAGGATCTCCAAACCGGCCCGTCTTTCTCGCAAGTTCGATAACCCTACCAACACTCTTATCGAGAGTCTCAGTGGTCACAGTACCAGCTTCAATCTCCTCCAGAAGCTTCTGACCACGCCATCTCGTAGGACCTGGCATTTCGAGATCCAGACCAGAGTTGAGTGCTTGAGCGGTGGAATATGTTCCCATCCAATCGGAAACAACAAGACCACTGAACCCCCATTCTTTGCGGAGCACTTCCTCAAGTAACCATTGACTGTCTGCACAGTACTCCCCGTTAAGGCGATTATATGAGGTCATGAAACACCAGGGATCTGAATCACGCATCACCAGCTGGAAGGGAAGCATGTATATTTCCCGCAAGGTCTGGCGATCGATGTTAGATGTCATCCTTGTCCTTGACTTCTCGGACTCATTGGCAACGAAGTGTTTCGGCGTAGCAGCTATGCCTTCACTCTGACAACCACGAACAAACGCTGATGCCAAAGTTCCAATGAGGTAGGGATCCTCAGAGTAGGTCTCATAGTTTCTTCCACCGAGAGGAGACCTTATGATGTTTATGGTCGGCGCGAGGAGAACATTTGCGGATTTCGTTTTGGTCTCTTTTGCGATCTCTTTGCCCAGCATATATGCCTGCTCTGAATCAAACGTGGCTCCAACGGCGGTTGAGCAGGGAAAGCAAGCTGCCGTGATGCCGCTCACGTAGCTCTCGCCACGGGCGCCATTGGGACCATCGGACATTTTGATATGAGGGATGAAGACATCTTCTCGGTTGATGGTTGGTGTGCGCCACCAGTCAACGGCTGCTACAAGACTCACTTTTTCGTCAACTGTGAGCTTGGAGATGAGATCGATGGTGGTGGCTGTCATGATGGGAATACTGCCAAAGTGTCGGTTAGGTAATGGCGGTGCGACTGGGATTGGTATGACTTATTAATACTAGATAATAAAAGGGAATAAGCTTATTAGGTAGTAGACTATAGTTCGGATTCGGTTGGTAGCACAGGTTTTGGTCCAACTTGCATGAATGTATGAGGGGTAATGGCGTTCGGGAAGCATCCACTGCTCGAGTCTTGGAACAACGGATACCACCCGAAAACTCGCATCTCCTCAGAGGTTCATCTTCCAGGCTGTGGAGATGACTCGACACTAGTTCCAGCCCCGTGGGGTCGTTGAGTTAAGCAGACTTTTTTTCGGGGGCCCCGCGCTGCAGTGTTACTCAAGAGGCACATGCTGTTGTAACGGTGAATATATTAAAGGTCAAGGTGTTGCATATAGTCGTACATCATCAGCTCCCAGCATCATTATTCCTCCCCCACCAACACCACTATTCTTCTGTTGTATTCATTCAGATCTCAATATGGGAAAGGATAGTCTTGAAGTCAAAGCGGATGTCGCTATGGCTGAGAATGCAGGCCATTTCGTTGACGAGCAGATCCTTAATCTCGACCAGAGAATTCAGGAGCTTGTTGCCGTCGCACCTCCATTCTACCACAACAAGAATCTTCTCCGGCTCTATCTTCTCATCATTCCAACTTGCCTGGCAGCTGCTATTACCCTGGGATTCGATGCGAGTATGATGTCTGGTCTTCAAGCTGTACCTTCTTGGGACAACTGTAAGTGTGCTCATGTTCCAGGTCTAGTCTGGGACCTGTTACTGACAAAAGCTTTTAGACTTTGGTCAACCTCGTGGTGCACTTCTTGGTATCATGTCAGCTATCCTCCCTCTCGGATGCGTCGTTGCAACTCCGTTCATCAGCTTGGTCGGTGATCGCTATGGAAGACGTATGGGCATCTTTGTTGGCGCTGTCATCATGATCATTGGCGCTGTCATCCAAGGTTCTTCTGTTCACTGTAAGTACTTAACCTCTATCTTTCCCCTCGCAGCTAACAATGATGTAGTCGCCATGTTTCTCATCTCACGCTTTATCATCGGTTTCGGTCTCGTCTTCGCAAACGCCTACGCCCCCATGCTCATCGGTGAGCTCGCCCATCCCAAGGAACGGCAAGTCATCACATCCCTATATCAAACTTCCTGGTACATAGGCGCCATCCTCGCTGCGTGGGTGACCTTTGGGACCTTTAGCATTGCCAGCGAGTGGGCCTGGAGAATCCCGTCTCTCTTACAGGCTGCTCCGGCCATGCTTCCCATCACATGCGTCTTCTTCCTTCCCGAGTCTCCTCGATGGCTCATCGCAAACGGCCGCAGTGAAGAAGCAAGGGCTCTGCTGATAAAGTGGCATGGTAACGGAAATGAGGACGACGAGCTTGTCATGCTCGAGTTTATGCAGATGCGGAATGTTATTGAAGCCGAAGTCAGCAACGAGACGGGTTGGAAGGACCTCTTTACATCTCCTGGTAACAGAAAGCGAGTCTTTATTCTGGTCTGTCTTGGCTGCTTCAGTCAGTGGTCGGGCAACGGTCTCGTCTCTTACTACCTTGTTCGCGTCCTAGAAACAGTTGGTGTTAGCGATGCTCGAGAGCGCAACATTCTTAATGGCTGCCTCATGATCTTCAACTGGCTTACCTCAGTTGCATCAGCCTTCCTCACGGCCTATATGAAGCGTCGAACCCAGTTCCTAATTTCTGTTGGAGGCATGCTTGCCATCTTTGCGTCTCAGACCCTTTGCGCTGGTCTCTTCAATGAAGACCACAACACCGCCGCAGGAAAAGCTGTCATCGCAATGCTCTTCCTCTTCTACTTCTTCTACAACCTGGCCTTCAACGCCCTTCTTTACTCTTACCCCGTCGAGATCCTTCCCTACCCCATTCGTGCCAAGGGTTTCTCGCTTCTCATGTTCTTCGGCAAGGCGAGTAACTTTATCAACACCATGGTCAACCCCATCGGTCTTCAGGCACTCGCGTGGAAGTTTTACTTTGTTTATGTTGCCTGGCTTGCTATTGAGCTTGCTATTGTTTGGAAGTTCTTCATAGAGACAAAGGGCCCAAGTCTCGAAGCTATTGCTGCTGTGTTCGATGGTCATACCCCGGCAGAGCATGATTCGCAAGATTTTAAAGGCAAGAAGTTGGACGAGGATTAGGCAATAATTCTGCTTCTGTGTTTTGTTTCTCTATCTATACCATTCCACTATATCGAGCCTCTCAGACCTTGAGGAACTGCCTACGGTATGTTAACGGCAATGCAGCAGTGGCTTGGCAGTAACCTTAGTATGTTATAAAGCAGAACTATATAGCTTAATCCTGAGTTTAATTATCTGCCCAACACTGACTAAAATAAGTAATTATAAAGAAAATGCTCTCTAATAACTTAATATTTCTATATTGTGTTTTATTATATTTAAATGGGTATACAGAGTAGCCATCCGAGGACAGAACTTAGCAATGCAATATCTTAGGGACCCACTTATAGAACCAGCCCCACTTTCCTGTAGGCTACTCGGCACCCTGATCTCCGGGCGCCGATGCCTACATTCGGTATGACTCGCACACTCACAACCTCATGTTACGGGTACGTCGTAAAACTAAATTTTGTGCCAATATCGTCTTGACGGGCCCGGATTCCATCTTTCCTGACGCTTCTCGCGTTGCCAGTCCCCCGCCGCCCACCTGCATGCCCGTCTCGTCTCCTGCCACCGTCTCGCTCACCATGGATACTGTTGCGCACGGCGACGACGCGCTAGACCCCTCGTCACCAAGCTCCAACATCCACATTCGACCAGCGGTAAGTATTACTACGCATCATTCGGGGTCTTCGAGTCTGAGCTAACTTGTTCATAGTGCGAGAACTGCCGCCTTCGCAAGGTACACAGACAGCCGTCTCTCTGCCCCAGTCATGCCATACCCCAGCTCCATCAGCGCTTACAGGTTGTATTCTAGATTCGTTGTGATAGGCAGTATCCGTGTTCTCATTGCGTTAACACCAAAATCGACTGTGTTGTTGCTGAAAAGAAGCCTAGGGAGAAACGAAACCGCATCCTCGTCACTCCACAATAGTACGTCACTTTATCATCCCATACTCCTCCTTTTTATCCCTATCATTTGTTTCTGAATATCTGACAATATCACGTCATTCAGTGAGAAAAAAATCGACCAGCTTGATCGGCGCATGGAGCAAGTCCTCAACCTGCTCCATGATCTCAAAGACGACCGACAACGATGTTCTCATGCCGTCTTACCGACAACAGCTCCGCATGTATCGAAAATTCCGTCGTCCATGTCAAACGCGTCGAGCCAGACTATCCAGCCAACGCCTTCTGCGGTGCTGGGCCTTGAGGGCGAATCCTCATTAGCCGCCCACTCTGCGTTTGCTAGCGACTTCATGCACCAAGTCGCTGGTGCTGACCCCGTCCCGGGTTTTGGCTCAGACATGAAGAACACGCTGGACGCACTCTCACACGTTGTTGGCGCCCTGAGAGAGCAGACCTTTGCCAATGAAATGGCATACCCTCACTCCCGGCCGAGCCAACGCCTACGCCCATCGGGGTACGAGTTGCCTCCTATCCAAAAAGCCACCGAGTTGATTCGTATTGCAAAGAGTAGGTGCCTTGATCCTCTCGCTATTGATGTCACTGTGATCTGATGGGTTATCAACAGGTCAGAGGCTAGCAGGAACAGGCTTTATATACGAGTTCATATCGATGCGAGACTTCTCCGACATTTGCCTGCAGGTCTACTTCTCCGACACTTTCTCCGAGATGGAATTCATCATTGTCAACGCTGGCTTTTATTCTCTCTTCACGGACTATAGCTATCATATCTCCGCAGAACAAAAGGAGACGTACCTAGGCCATGCCCGCAAGTGTCGCGAGAACCTTGAGACGGCACTTTATGATCTGCCACTGCATCTTCCGACAACGCCAGAGGCTATAACAGCTCTCCTATTTGGTGTATGTTGACGCAATGATTATGGACAGCACTTATACTGACCAGCCCACAGGCCTGGCATGCAATTGAGCTCTCGAAACCCTACCTCTCCTGGGCATTGTCAAGCAAGGCCTCAGAGCTGTGCCAGACGTTGGGCTACCACAGAATGCCCGATGCAGATAATAGCGACGACGCCAAGTTTAGGAAGTTTTTATTTTGGACTAATTACTTCCTCGACAAGAGTTTGTCTCTTCGCCTCGGTCGAGCATCCACCATTCCCGACTGGGAAATCACAACGCATAGACCTGCAACTAGTGACGCCCACCAAGAACCAGTGATGGCTTATTTTGTACTCTGGATCGAAGCTGCACGTTGCCAGGGCAACATTTACGAGCTTCTGTATTGCCCCGAAGCTATTACCCAGCCCGAACATGTCCGGCATACTCGGGTTCAGCTTCTCGTGAACGATCTACACGTGTTGGAGCAGGCCACACAGGAAACACATGTAGGTGGACGCCGTCAAAGTCTGTAAAGGCCCCATCTGTCTGACTTGTTTCTTTTTTAGGAAAAATGGATCCAGGTCTCTAAGGATAATGCCGGCAAGGATTTGATGGATTTCTTTGCCGTCTCAGACGACATTCTTCGACTTTCACTACTTACTCTGGTCTATCGGGCTGCTCCACAACAGACCGGTGCTCTAACAACGTTTAGCCCCAGTTGCGTCGAAGCTGCTAGAGCTACTCTGCGCAGACACCATGATTGTCTGGCGGTTATTGAGAGGAGCAGTGAAGACTTCTTCCCTACCTATGTCCATTGGTACGTGCCCGGCTCAGCTGATCTTGATTCGGGAATATTGACGGAACAGGACCCTTCTCTTCGCTCCCTTCATTCCCTTTATCGTCATCTTCTGCCAGGTAATCGAGACTCAAGACAAGGCAGACCTCGACCGCCTTCGTACTTTTGTCACTTCAATCCAACCAGCTGCCGCTGCCTCGGGCGCCGCAACCAAGTTGCATCGGCTCTTCCAGGTCCTCTACAACGTCGCAGTCCGCTATGTAGAACTCTCGGCCCCGCGCGACGACCAGCCACGGGATACTGAAGAGATGGACACGTATCTCAAATTATTGGGCATACAGTCTACGTGGGGGAGCCAGCAGCAGGGGCAGGGCTTCGATCACGACCTCGACAGAAACCTCGTGCAAGTCGCAGGTGAGGAAGATATGAATTCCACCGACGTACATGCCGGGCCAATGTTGATGAATCCTATGATCCGCACGGGGCACGGGGCACAGTTGGAAGAATGGTTTTATAGCAATGAAGCTCTGATGCAGTCATTTCAGACTTTGCCTGATCACTTTACGCCTGAAAACTAGACAACACAAGGTAGATACGGTAAAACGATAGCAGCACTGCAAGGTCGATTACAGCGCCCTAATGATTCTGAAAAACAGCGTAGAATTGCTAAGATAGACATTTCACTCAAAGTTAAAGCTCGCAATCAATTCCGAAGGTGCTCACTCCCAGAGCTATTCCAGCGGATTGTAAAACATTCAGCTCTAAGGTTTCTCTTGGTTACTAGGGAAATCATGCTAACACCAGAAATGGCAAATCTAGTTGTGTCTAGTCTAATATCTAATAAAGTCTATAAAACGAGTAATCCTTCCTCATTGGCTCATAAATAACCGAGGTGCCCGCTAGACAATGTCGCAAATGCATTCGGCCAATCCGATCTTCTACTAAAGTAGAGAAGCACTGCAACAAGGGTTGCTCCGAAGGCCCCCAGTCCCCACGGGACCTTTGAGCTACGAGGTTTCGTAACAGTACCGCTGTGCGGCAGAGTGACGCCGTGTCGCTTGGGAACAGGCAGTCGCTCGATCACAGGGCCCGTCTCAGCGTGTTTAATGGCGAGCCACATGATTATACGATCCCCAAACCAGGGGAGTAGATAGTGGACGAAAAGTCTCGAGGCCAACGTATCTCGCGTCGAGATTGATGATGTCCGGCGGCCTTGTTCGAGAGCATTCGCGGCACGGGCGAAACGGCTGGTTTGAACCTCGGCGAAGACGCTCTCAATATCCTCTTCTGATAGTTTCGATCTTTCGTCTAATCGTCGCAAGAGAGTATTCAGAAGAACTGCTGACGTCTCGATAGCGCCGTTGCCGCCCTGAGCAGTGTTGGGGTGAACCTGTGTGCACGCATTAATTATTTTCATGGCCTTAGTTGATGCTGGTGATGCATACCTTGTGAGCTGCGTCTCCAATGGTGATGATTCTCCGGAAATGCCACCGCGCAAAAACGTGCTCCTCGAGAGAGACGAGTGCGGTTTGCAATCGGTTCTCGTATACGTCCCCAAAGGTCGTGGACTCTGTGACTTGATCACCAAAGTGTTCCTTTGCCAGATTGATTTCGTCCTCGGTTGTGAATCTGGGAATATCACTGCCAGTAGCTTTGTCCATATCCTGAAACATGAACCAATAAAGCCGGTCTCCGGGCGCCGAGAGCATCATATAGTTGCGGCCGTCAAAGAATGCGTTGATCTGCAAAGCAGTATTAGGAAGTGACTTGGGTCGTTTGGAAATGCCAAAAATGCACTTCGAGTCGGCTGCGAGCGCTATAGAAGGAAAGAAGGAAAGTCAATTCTGAGTTCACAAAAAGGTGGTTAAATTCGGGAGAACGAACCTTTGTCCTCGTCCAGCCGAAATGATCCAGGATCTGATTCGAGGCCGTTTCGCCACATCTCCTTTCTGACTGCGCTGTGGACTCCATCAGCACCGACAACAATATCTCCCGTATAAGTAGAGCCGTCATGAGTCTGGACGTGGACTTGATTCTCAGCTGTTTCCACGCGGACAACACGCTTCTGCGTCATCACTCTATCCTTGGCCTGGATGTTGTCGAAAAGAATCTGCAGGAGCATCTGCCGATCGATGAAAATCTGGGGATAGCCGGTTCTGAAACGCCCGGGTCAGCATATTCAGCCTCGAGAGGCAGTTCTCAATTCAAAGAGGAATCGTGGTTTACCTCTCCTCCAACTGCTCAGAAAAGCTTTTGGGCTTTTCCTTGTCCAATATTTTCCCGTTAAAGAGACGAAGGCTCGGTTGGTAATAACAGTCCCCGACTATTTCCCGGACACGGTCGTAGCAGCCGAGCTGATCAAGGATACGTAAGCCACCAGGGAGGAGGCCCATGCTCGCTCCAAGTTGGGGGGCGATCTGGGAATGTGCCTCGAGAAGTACATACTCAATGTTGAACTTCTCAAGCATGTTGGCCAAAGAGAGGCCTGACACGCTGCCTCCGACTATTATGACTTTGAATCCCATGTTACTTATTATTGACGAAATCTGGATAGGTTTGTAGTTGCGTTATGTGCTCGACTAATAGGACTGAAGGAAGGGGTCAGGAGATGGCGTCTTAAATAGATGGAACGACCAACGTAAATAAAAGCGGCGAAGCCGACAATTCGGAACCTCCGAGCTAGGGTCTAGGAACACGGGGTGGCTACCTGCTGCCAGAATAGTCATCGGCGTGTTTCGACACATCAGCCCGGCCCGCTGTGTGAACTTTTGCGTCGACGGAGCCGGGAGCCGGGACTCCGGGGACCGAAGACGGCGCGGCGCTTAGTGGGGAGCGAAGCCTTCATGGCGATTTTGTCTTATCTCAATACCATCATCGACACCAGAGACCTGCCCAAACAGAATTTTTCACTTTTATGTTTGGATAAACTATGAATTCGTCATCTAGCATGCGGCCAAGCTCTCCAATGCACTGATGGGATTAGACTTTAGAGTGAATATGCCCTACGATGACCTTGGGCCGGAGTACCAAGATGAAATTGGAATAGAAGGGCCGGAAATAGCGACGGGATGCTCTAACCTCTTTGCCAGGCGCATCGTCGCCGTTCCAGGTGAGAACTGACTCATATTTTCTCTTTACTCAGCTGGTGTGGTCAGAAGTGGAATCAATGGATACAAGGAGCTCCGGCAGGTCCCTCGACATCTCTGTCTTGGGTCGGCCGTCCGGGTTTCCGGAGCCCGACAGACCCTGAATGTGGCGCCAGGGAGTCATGACTTCCGAACAGGAGTATGGAGCCATTGGTCAATCTTTCAATGGTCAGCGGTGATAACAGAAGGTCAGCTGTTGGGGGCAGGAGATTTGCCAATTAGTATACAAGCCAATGATGCCCATCACGCAGCTGCACTTGACGGATGCCCAGCTGTCTCTCTTGTCTCCAGCCACAGTTGTCCAGTCTCTACCATTTCTTGATAAGTCGGACTGTCTACAGAAACTATCACTCTTTTCGTTCTCATTTTTATTTTATTTTATTCTCATTCTTATCTAATTTCGCTACTACTCCAAGACCATGACTGCATCTAGCGATCTCCCCCCGAACGGTGTACAAGATGCCGCCCAAAGCGATGAACCTTCCACCTCGGAGGGCAACCCATCGAGCTTCCGGGGTTTTATGGTACGTTTAACGACACGAACCTCTATGAAAGCCACCCGGAGTACATTGTGTTGACCATGCTCGCTCGCAGAGAGTCTTTACGTTCGGCCAAGCAACAGACTACGCTCTTGAATCTATCGCCATCATCGCGGCCATCGCCTCGGGCATCGCCCTAGCCATAGTAAACCTCGTTGTTGGCCAGTTTATATCACTGTTGAGCGACTCTCATACATCCTCACCAGGCTCTCAGCCCAGCCCGATGGTTTCATGTCCGCCGTCCAGAAAACCGCGTAGGAAACAACACCGACCCAATGACCATTTGCCGCGATAACTAACACGCGCAGCCTCTACTTTGTTTACATCGGCATTGTGCGATTCGCGTGCACCTACATATATGCCTCCCTTTTCACCCTTGTCGCCCACCATCTGACTCGCAATATTCGACACGAGTACCTGCGCGCCCCGTTCAGCCAGGAGATTGGTTTCTTTGACCAAATTCAAGGATCGATCTCGATGCAAGCTACATCCAACGGTAAACTGATACAATCTGGGATTGGCGAAAAGCTCGGCATGCTCGTACAAGCCATTGCCACTTTCGTCGCCGCCTTCGTTATCGCCTTTATTAGCCAGTGGAAGCTCACCCTGATCATCATTGGCATGGTGCCTGTGCTGCTGATCGTCGTTGGAGGCGTCGCCGCTCTGGATGCGCAGATTGAAACCGATATTCTCAAGATCCATGCCCAGGCAGGGAGCTACGCCGAAACAACCCTCGCAGGCGTTCGCACAGTCCACGCTTTTGATCTTCGGGAGAGGGTCGTCAGTCAATACGATTCGTTTCTTGAAAGCTCGTTCCGCCTAGGTATGAAGAAGAACAGAATCTACGGCGTCCTATTCGGTGGCGAGTATTTCGTTGTCCACGCCGGTATGGGGCTGGCGTTTTGGCAGGGCATAGCCATGGTCAACCGCGGAGAGGTTCCTGATCTTGGCACCGTATTTACGTCAGTTCAAGTTTGGACCCTAAGCAGGTCGTTATTTTCTAACTTTGAATAGTGTACTCTTCTCAGTCATCATCGGCGCTAGTACCGTCATGTCTATCGCACCGCAGATGGTCATGTTCGGTCGTGCTGCGACTGCGGCCACTGAACTCTTCACATTGATTGACAGGCAGTCGGCAGTTGATCCCTTCGATCACTCTGGAGAAAGGCCTGAACATGTCTTGGGTGAAGTTGAGCTTCAAGATGTTTCATTCAGCTATCCTACGAGACCAGATGTCACCGTCCTTGATACAATTAGTCTGCATGTTCCGGCAGGGAAGGTCACAGCCTTGGTTGTAAGTTGATTACCCCCCTCCAACGTCTTCTCCCTTTCTCAGTCCCAACCATGGCTAACGTCATACTACAATCCAGGGCACCAGCGGGTCAGGAAAAAGTACCGTCATTGGCCTTTTAGAACGCTGGTATGACCCGAAAGCTGGTACTGTCAGATTGGATGGCAAAGATGTCAAGGACTTGAACTTGCATTGGCTCCGGACCAACGTCCGCCTGGTGCAGCAGGTAGGAGGCTTCCTGAAATTTATCCTTATCCCACTGTCCTGTTGCTCACAAATCTATTCGAATGTAGGAGCCCGTTCTCTTCAATGGCACAGTGTTTGAGAATATCGCGGATGGTCTCGTCGGAACACCATGGGAGACAGCCTCCCATGGCGAGCAACGACAACGCGTTGAGGATGCTGCCAAGCTTGCTTTTGCTCACGACTTTATCGCCGGCCTGCCTCACGGATATGACACCAGGATCGGAGAGAGAGGCGGGCTCCTCTCGGGTGGGCAGAAGCAGCGAGTTGCCATTGCGCGCAGTCTTGTGTCTAATCCGCAAGTTTTACTACTTGATGAAGCGACCAGTGCGCTCGACCCTCACGCTGAAGGCATTGTTCAGAAAGCCCTCAATAGAGCCTCTCAGAATCGGACAACTATCGTTATCGCTCATAAGTTAGCCACCATTCAGAACGCTGACCAGATTGCCGTCATATCTTCAGGCCGCGTTGTCGAGCAAGGTAGCCACGATGATCTGGTTGAGTTGAACGGAATCTATTGCAATCTCGTCAAGGCTCAAGATCTATCCCCAACCGAAACACGACAGACCGCAGATCACTTCTCAGAGAAAGATTCAGCCTTAAACGACACCCCTACACTTGATCTCCCACTGGTCAAGCTCAAAACAGTCGAAGAGGGAAACCTAGTACCACTCAAGGATCGACAAGACTTTGACGCATTTCAACAGCGCGGACTAATCAGCACCATTATGAAGCTTGTGAGCTGCACGCCGGAACTGAAGTTCTGGTATCTACTTACAGCCATCTCTTGCATCATCGGAGGTAAGGAGCCGCTGCTCTTTACCAGGATTTTAAGAAAGACTAACCATTTCCCAGCTGCCCTTTTCCCCGCACAGGCTCTGCTTCTTGGCAACGTCCTCGACGTCTTCTCGTCCCCGGATATGGTATCACGAGGCAATTTCATCTCTCTTATGCTCTTTGTTATTGCAATCGGGTGCCTAGTAGGCTATTTCCTCTTGGGGTGGTCTAGCAACATGATTGCACAGGTATGTAGACTTGACTCATTTTAACAAGCTCCTGCTGACTTTGCAAAGACTCTGGGGAGGAAGATCCGAAAGGAACTCTTAGATTCCATCCTCCGCCAGGACCTGCAGTTCTTCGATCGTCCCGAGAACACCATTGGCGCATTGACAAGCCGCCTTGACTCGTACCCTCAAGCTGTATTCGAGTTCATGGGTTTCAACGTCGCACTCCTGCTTCTCGCCATTATCAACTTAACTGCCTGTAGTGCCGTAGCCGTCGCGGTCGCCTGGCGACTTGGCTTGGTCGGTGTTTTTGTCGGGCTTCCTCCTATGCTGTTAGCTGGGTGGCTGCGCATATGGCTCGAGATGAGAATGGAAAACGCCATAGATAAGTCGCTCTTGCAGAGCTCATCAGTGTCGTCTGAGGCGGTGATGGCGATACGCACCATCTCCTCTCTGGCGCTTGAGCGAAGGGTGCTGGATAAGTATACACGCGAGCTAGACATGGCTATCCAGGATTCAGTCCCGTCTTTATTCCATATGATGATTTGGTTCTCACTAACCCAGGCCATTGAATACTTCGTCCTTGCGTTAGGCTTTTGGTAAGAGTAGTTCTCTATCTATCCAGGTATCATCTAACCTATTCAGGTGGGGATCTAAGCTCATCAACGATGGCCATATCAACTTCTATCAGTTCATCGTCTCTTTTATGGGAGTCTACTTTTCTGGTCAGGCGGCGAGTCAGCTGTTTGTTTTTGCAGGCAGTAAGTCATATCAGTGACCAGAGTTCCCATACGCCATGCTAACGCACTTCGCTCTTGGAGATTTTACTAAGGGTCACATGGCCGCCAACTACTATTTCTGGATATCTACCCTCGAGCCAACAATCCAGGAAACCATTGACAACAGAGAAAACGGGCCAAAGGATGGTTGCAAGTCTGTCAAGCTCAGTGATGTTCAGTTTTCCTACCCTCTTGCGCCGCACAATCGGGTTCTCAAGGGAGTTTCTCTCACTGTAAGTTAATTCTCTCCCTCATGTCGGCATGTAGCGCTGAAAGGTTGATTTCTAGATCCAATCTGGGGAGTTCGTCGCTTTTGTTGGACAATCGGGATGTGGCAAGAGCGCAATGATCTCGCTACTGCAGCGTTTCTACGACCCAACCAGTGGAGGAATCACTATCGATTCATCTCCCCTCGACTCGATCAATCCTCGTCTATACCGCAAACATGCTGCTCTAGTGCAGCAGGAACCAACATTGTTTCCAGGCACTATCCGCGACAATGTTTCACAGGGCATTGAGACAACAGCTTCTGATATAGAGGTTGAGGAGGCCTGTCGTTCTGCCAATACCTGGGACTTTATCGCCTCGCTCCCAGAGGGCCTTAATACTCGTTGTGGAACGAGCGGCAACCAGCTCTCCGGTGGTCAGCGACAGAGAATTGCAATTGCACGCACTTTGATCAGGAAGCCTGCAGTGATCCTGTTAGATGAGGCAACAAGCGCACTCGATACGGAGTCTGAACGTGTTGTCCAGGGAGCCTTATTAGAGGCAGCAACAGCTGGTGATAGGATTACTGTTGCTGTTGCCCACCGCCTTTCCACCATTCGGGAAGCAAGCCGCATTTTCGTTTTCCAGGGAGGACTGATAGTCGAGAGTGGGAAGCATGGAGAACTCATTAAGCAGGGTGGAATATATGCCAAGATGTGTGAAGCACAGAAGTTGGATCAAGGCATGTCAGCGGAAGACGAGAGGGGAGGAATCTGAGATTAGATCAAGGTGGTGGAAGCGTTTGCTGTCCATGTTCTCTTTGTGTATATATACCATTGGATTTCGTGAATTTCCAAAACTGCGATAGGGCGGGAAGGATAAATGCAACCTCGATATTGACCACTCGATGATTCAGTGTAGTTATGTATTCTATGTGTTGTTCCAACCTTCATCCATGACATTATCTTCATTGTATCATGAAGTCTCTTCAAGACTTGCTTATTATATCATGAGATCACAAACCACACTAGTCTTTTACCAACGCTACATAATTATTACTCTAATCTACAAAATACTCCAAAATTACAAAACCATAGTGTAAAGCAAAGAAACCTTAAGTTAATATTCTCTTGCATCTGATGGCACGACTTTCTTGCTAGATCTCTATTCCCCTACAGTCCTACCTTTCCATAGCCTATGACGTCACAATTCTATAACCTAGCATCTGTTTTACGAGGGATGTGGCAGTTGTGGCTGTTTCAAAACCTATCAGCTCTGGTGTTGGTCTCATGCTGTGTACCACTGTGCGAGCCTCATCTTGCAATCACGGCCATACATGCTGCATTGAGAAGGGCTCTGAGCCCTCGCACAATTAATTTTTCCTCTTCAACCTTTCAAAAAACCTTTGGAGCCTTTTTGACAGAGTCTCCAACCATCATGGCCGACCCTCCCTCCAAGCACATGACGGTACCTCTCTCAGGATTCTCTATTACCGATCCGAATACCCGATGGGCCAAAGACTTGGCAGCATGTGTTCATTGCGTAGGCTGCCGACCGGAAGTCGAGACCATGGTCTCTTCCACAGCCACTTGTGCCTCATGCGGCAAGCAAGGGCGGCTTCTCGACTGCGCCGCCTGCCTTGATGCCCAGTACTGCTCAACCGATTGTCAGCGCAGCGATTGGAAGTTCCACAAGTTGATGTGCACGAAACTTGCAAGCTATTCAGCAGACCTGAGACCGAGCACCCGTCACTTTCGTGTCATCGTCTTTCCTCATGAAGCAGCACAGCCCGAGTTCGCTTGGGCTTTTGTCAACGACAAGACTGAGCTTGTGATCAAGCATCCGTCCATCGAAGGTTGGAAGAAGAAAATGAAAGATCGCTACGCTACATCAGTCAAGGATCCTCTGATTGTTCATGCACTCAGTCGGGATCGCGCTATGGTGGGTAAGATGCTTGGGCACGCGGTTCGCGTCGCTTCTTGGCAGCCGCCAAACGGACTCGCCGGTCACCTTGAGGGGTTCAACGAGACAATTCTATCTCTCACAGGACGTATAATTCGACGGTCTTACGGCCCTGCGGTCGCATTCGCGTACCAATTGGACGCTGAGTTCAATTACAAGAACATGGAGGACATGTCGACAAAGGACTTCCGACATCTTGTTGACTTCTTCAACAACTCTGATTGGAACCCTGCTATCGGAGACGCCGAGAGATATCCTGGCAAGACAATTGCAGCACTTTTCATTCCTGATCCTTTTGTCCCTGATACCGATAAGAGACCGGGCCTCTCGATCTGTCATGTACTTGGCACTTACAACCCCGTTTTGGAGGTCACAATTGCCGCCGGGATCGACTTCAAACAGGTATGCCCGCACTACATGTGCGATGAAGGGGTTTGGCCCATAAAGCTATTCTGTCCCCGAGGTCTCAAGTGGAATGCCTTTCTTCTGGGTCCGCTCCTTCTTGAGCTGCCATGGATCGCCAGAAATGCTGTTCTAACAGACACTCACAACCAAGGCTCGCGAAGTTCTCTTCATCCCGGTCGCATTTCAGCGTCATACGCTCGCTTCCTGAATCGTGGTGTCACGCTTGGATACAGAAGCATAACCATTGCTCAATACCTCATTAGCGATGGAATGCTTGTCTACGATGCCTTTTGCAACAAGATACACCGATTATACTTGCTTGCGTACGATGAATTCATGCTCCGCCAGTCTAAGGCCAAATTCGATGATCGAGACATTTCAAAGAAGAACTTCGTCAAGTTCTGGAACGACCTCAAAACGGGAAAGGAAAAGATTGAGAATCAGCACAAGGACAACCAACACCTCGACTTCTCCGATGCGCCATCTCCCTACAACGACATCGACAATGCCAAACTCATGCTTTTTGGATCTGCAAGCAGGCACTTTTTGAACCTGATGAAACTATTGCAGAATGAGGTTTTCCGCACAGTTTATAAGAAATACTTGAACAGCGACTTGTTTATGGATGGTGCATATGAAACTCATTGGGACCTTCTTCCGAACTTCTGGCCGGCGGTTAAAAACGATAAATCGGAAGATGATAGTTCTATGAAATATCCTATCACGGAAAATGATCAGGAGAAGGAAAGCGAGGTGGCGACAGATGCCCGGGCATCTGACAGTGGAAATCTTGATTTGGCGGAGCTGGCTGCAGCGTCCCTCAACGTCATTCAACAGTAGCATAGTTTAGGTATCTAGCAATGCATCCTTAGATGTAGCTGAATACAAGTGCTTATACAATTCTACAAGTAACTCTAATGAGTAGACGAGCCTCCGGTGGGATGAATGTTTTAAAATAGAGTTTGCGGTGGGATGGGTTGTCAAGCTGGAGGTCCGGTGGGATGTGCTGTGACCCTTGGCCCGTCAAGGAAGCTGGTTGGTTCTGTTATGAGACCTTGCTTCTTCAGCAGTTGTGGCGCCATCATCTGTCAAATACGGTCCAGGCTTGGTGGTTCTCCGCACTACGTACTTTGGAGGTACAACGTCTAGAGCCTAGAGCTTAATTCCCCATGGGGTCAACATTTACATGACTTATAAGGGAGATGCGTACCCCTCATATTAAACAGAAATGCTCAGCAGGACCCTTTCGTAACATTCACGATTCTCCAATAGCGATTGACAAACTATTCGTTACTAACTTGCTGTTGCAATCATGGGTACGGACAACATTGTTGTGAATAAGCACACGCTCGAGGGGCTTGATCTTGGTGATCCTCACACTATCGAGCTCATCCAGCGCGCTCAGGATGGAAATGCCGCCGACAGAGATCTCACGATCCGCAAAGCCCTTAAGAAATACCGGAAGGCTGTGCTATGGGCCTCGGTCCTGTCCATCAGTCTGGTAATGGAAGGATATGACTTGGTGATGGTAAGCAACAGACTTCAAGTGAATTATGCTCGGCTCTCCTAGAGATTTGCTGACTTGTAGCTCTGACAGCTCGGGTCCTTTTACGGCCTGACTCAATTCCAAGACCATTTTGGCGAGTACAGCGCCAAAGAGGGCAAAAAAGTCATCTCACCAGCCTGGCAATCGGGCCTCTCCAACTCGTCACAAGTAGGACAATTGGCGGGTCTGTTGATCAACGCATACGCGCAAGATAAATTCGGTGCTCGCACTACAATGATGGTTTTCATGGCCTATCTTGTATGCACCATCTTCATTCTCGCCTTTGCACCGTCTCTATCTATTCTGGCGTTTGGCGAGGCATTGTGTGGTGTTGCTTGGGGTGTTTTTCAGGTAAGTAACTAACACTTTCACTACATCAAGTTGTACAGAGGGAATAACCTTGCGCCAGACTCTATCTACTACCTACGCTTGCGAAGTCGTACCTACGATTCTCCGTCCATATGTCACAGCATGGGTCTGTATGTGCTGGGGCCTAGGCATCCTGATTTCATCAGGCGTGGTCCGAGCATGTCTGAACATCGAGGGTAACTTGGCCTGGAAGTTGCCTTTCTACATCCAATGGGTCTGGCCAGTGCCCTTATTTTTCGTGGCATACTTCGCTCCCGAATCTCCATGGAATGCCGTCCGTCGCGGTAAACTCGAGCTCGCTAAGACATCTCTACGACGACTTGCCTCAGACGATGGAGACAGAGAAGGAGCTATCGAGGCGAGCTTGGCGTACATACAGCATACAACAGCTTTGGAAAAGGCAGAAACTGGGGGAGCTTCTATTATTGAATGCTTCAAAGGCACCAACCTACGTCGAACCGAAATTGTAAGAACTCACCTTGTTACTTATTATCTCACTTAACTCTAACTTCTATACTCAGAACTGCGTTGTCTGGGCGGCCCAGATTCTCTGTGGTAACGCCATTCTTGGTTTCGTTGTCGTTTTTCTCCAAGCCGCAGGCTGGTCACAGGTCCAGTCATTCAACCTCAACATTTCTCTCTCAGCATGTTACATCATTGGCGGCATGATCTGCTGGGTCCTTTTCCCTCACTTCGGACGTGCAACCATTTACATGAGCGGCCTCGTCTTCATGTTCTGCTGCCTTATCGCTATTGGAGCTCTCGGATGGTCCACTAGCAAAGACGGTTATCTTGCAATTGGCCTACTCTTTGTGGTTTCGACGCTTTGCAATATGATTACCATTGGACCAGTGTGTTATCCCATTGTGGCTGAGACTCCTTCTGGACGCCTCAGGTACAAGACTATTGTCATTGGAAGATTTGTGTATAACCTCACTGCCATCTTCAACAACTCCGTAACGCCACGGATGATTTCTGCATCTGGTAAGTTCATCTACGTGGGAAGTTTATAGACCTATGACATCATAAAGACTAACAATATGTCTAGGCTGGGGTTGGGGTGCGAAGACAGGTCTTTTCTATGCCGGAACGAATCTGCTTTGTTTCATTTGGTGTTGGTTTCGCCTTCCTGAGACAAAGGATCGTACTTTTGGTGAAATTGACATTCTCTTTGAGAACAACGTACCAGCGAGGAGGTTTAAGTATACCAAGGCCGACCGTAAGTATTACTGTCACCCAATCCCTTCCTTGAAAGCCTTGCTAATCATTCTGGTAGAATTCGCACTTGAGAGTGATTATGTTCAGGAAAAAGTTGGGCCAGCCGTTGACCAAATCGATTGAACAGCCGCAGAATCATCTCAATATCGTTCAGACAATGCTCAGGTAGTGAATCCCGGAGGATAGGAATTGGCGACAATCCATTTTGGTTTTAATAAGTGTACCTTGCAACTCAGGGTAGTTCTGTGATCATTGTGCATTAAGATTAAGATACAGTATTTTCAAGCCTACTTCTAATACCTCTGTGTATAATTAATGTTTAAACCGCGAATATCTGGTCACCGATTCGCAATTGCATTGCTTCCAAAAGCGCGGCAATACCTTTTGATTTGCTGTATCTAGACCGCCAGTATGACGTGTCCCAGTTACACAAGATGGAGGAGAAATGCATGATGGCGCACCTTTTCACCATTACATAAGTGAAATCCAGACTGCAACTGTGCTGTAGGCTTTTCTTGTTAGCAAGAAATCCTAGAGACACCTAGATTATAATAATGAACAACGCTAACTTTCTTGACATAAGATCATATGCGCAATGTTTTCAAGTTCAATTGATCTTCATGTAGGAGGGAGGATATGTTGAGGGGTCGTCGTCTTCAGTGGAGTGAGACCATTGGATAGTGCTTCACACGGCCTGTAACACCTTGACAGCTGTAACCCCGCCTTTTCGGAGTTCTCCGAAGATTGTTATCTTTCATATCTTATCAGCATTTAAACCAACAACAATCCAAAACAGCAAAACAAAGAAAAGCAAAGCAAAGCAAAACAAAGCAAAACAAACACCCAATATTCCAAATACTAGACTCTTACTACAAAATGGATAGCGATCTAAAGTACCTCCTCTCTCTCCAAGCCGTCCGAGACCAAGCTTCCAAGGTCTTCGAATCGGCAAAGCGAGGGCAATTGAAGCACTTCGAGTATGACGAAGGCCGAATGGGAGAGGTTGCTGATTACGTATCCAAGGTCATTGATGTGAGCATGCTATGATCCTCAGAAATACCATCAGAGCTGATACCAAAAATCTTTAGCGTGATTTCGGCCCCGATAAATACGACACTATTCCCCCTCATGGTCGCTGGCAGCATTTCGAGGTTGGAGACGTTGCACGCGTCGATTCCCTTGTGAAGCGCTGGTCCAGTGAAGATGGGGTTGATCAAACTGAGATCACTCGACGATTGGTCGATCTGTTCTTTGTGTCGGTTCTTCTTGATGCTGGAGCAGGCGATGTCTGGCGTTTCAAAGAACCGGGTACTAGACAAGTTGTTGTCCGGAGTGAGGGTATTGCTGTGGCATCGCTTCACATGTTTACAGCTGGATCTTTCAGTTCTGACAGTTCTCTAAAGGAGAAAGTCGATGGTATGTTTGATGTGAGGTTCTTGTTTTCTTGGGCTAATTGTTTGTTCTAGCGAAGGGTTTGATCCAGTTGCAAGACACCAGCTTCGAACAGCACTTCCAGGTGTCAACTGAGAATCCTATGGTTGGAGTATCATCACGTGTTAAGTTGCTACAAGCTGTTGGCTCTTCCTTGTTGAAGCACCCTGCAGTCTTCGGGGAGCTCGGCCGTCCAGGAAACTTAGTGGGTAAGTAAGCACAAATAGACCGTTAGATTATTCAAGGCTGACGTTATCCTTCAGACTACCTCACAGAAAAGGCATCTGTATCCAAGGTCCTTGACTATGAACAGCTTTGGTTCTGCTTACAGGACCTCCTTATCCCTTCCTGGCCAGGAAACCGCACTGTCTTCAAAGGCCAACCCATCGGAGATGCATGGCCTCTCGAAGTGCTGGCTGAAATCGCTGATAGCCAGGGCGATAAAGACCCCAAGAGCAAAATACAGCCGTTCCACAAGCTTACACAGTGGCTAGCCTACTCACTTTCCGTGATCTTTGAGAGGCAGTTAGGCTTCACCTGGAAGAACATGCATCTCGGCACTGGACTGCCCGAATACCGAAATGGTGGATTGTTTGTTGATCTCGGGGTCTTGAATTTGAAGCCTGATGACTTGAAAGCTGGAAAGGAAAACTCGGGACAGGACCTTCCACAATTTGAAGCCTCTGACGATGTGATCGTTGAGTGGCGTGCTCTAACTGTCGCGCTGCTGGATGAACTGCACAAGATGCTTCAGGAGAAGTACGAGCCTCGAGGAGTCAGTTTGAGTCTTCTTCAGATGTTGGAGGCTGGGAGTTGGAAGTCTGGACGGCTTTTGGCTGCTGAGTTGCGGCCTGATACTAAGTGCAGTCCGATTCTGGTTATTAGTGATGGTACGCTGTACTAGTAGGAGTTGGTTAAGGATAATTTACCCGGTGGTCAACATCTAGCGAGTAAATCAATCCTCATATGACATAAACAAACCAAAATTGGTAGATATACCGGTGGAGGTGTTTCATTGGCCGTTGGTAAACCAGTGCGGAGAGGTCCGTCGGACGCGGCCGGGGCCCGCTCAACCACTGCAGAAGGATCATTCACAGGTGATGAAACTAATTTACATACTTATAGCAAGTACAAATATCTCTGTAGTGGAATTTTCTCAATAAAGAGGCACGACTCTGAAAAAACGACAAACAAATGCTGATTAGATTTGCTACAGAGATTTAAATCATGAATTTCCTGAGTTAAAAGATTAGCCAAAGGTAACCTTTATGCTGCAATGTATTTTATGTTTATATGATCTACACAAAATTTTCAAGACAAGCCCGCTGTAAGTCTCATTCAGGCAACAGCAGCGCGAGCTGGTGTTTTTCCTATATTATGAGTCTAAAGCTCGCTTCGGCCAAGGGGTTACAGGTCGCCTTTCCTCGAGCGATAAGATATCCCATGTTCAGGGATGGGTTTAAACGCAACAGGTAACTCTCAGATAGACGGGCTTGATTCTCAGAGCAATGAATTTTCTTATGGGTAATTTTCCAGTCTTGAGCCATTCTTCATAAGTTTTTATAACCCTGTCAATATCTCGGCAACGTAGATCTAGGCAACACAGCAGAAATAATAGCTTTCATGCAGCATATAGATTTACCTTTATCCAATAGAATTAAGGTGAGTTGGGCTGCGAAAAGAGTAAATTACGCCTTGGACGCAGTGCCCAATGGCAGCCTCTACGGCCGAAAGGAGAAACTGTATAACACCCTTTAAGGTTATTTCGTCCCGTCATCCACCCAAGCATGAGTCAAAGTCTCCTCTGTTACTGCGTGTGAGTCGTAGATTGTATTCTTTTATAAGATTTCGACAAGATAACACAACCTGCTTTTTATCTTCATCGCCTTTTATTCCATTCCCCCATGATGCTACAGCAACAAGAATCCACTCCTCAAGGGCTCGACCTCTTCGGCAGTCTCCCGATTGAGATGCACGTCAAAATCATGAAGTTCCTTACTCCAGACGGTTCATTATCACTCACAAGAGCTTCGCCTGTATCATGGCGACGTTTTCGAGGGGATCACGCGTTTATACGAGTCCCACCTCACACGGATCTACAATCACTACGGCCACCCAGCATGCATTCGATTCCTCATGCTTCTTACCCGTCTTCGAGAATTGCGAGCCCAACTCAGAGGGAAGCCTAGAGTAGAGATCGAGACCCAACTTGACCCCATTCTTACCTCTGTTCTTTCTCGGGACTTCGTGGACTTGCCATTCGAATGGGAATCGAACCTCCCGATCTTGGTAATGGCTACAGGCTTCATACCAGAAATGTGTAATGTATTCAAGGCATGGAAAGGTTTATGGTATCATCGGGAACTAGGCCCCAGTGAACTACCTCGGCGGGAGAGCTGGATATTTGCCGAATCCTTTCTACGATATGAATGCTTTTGCAATATCTCTTACCATCGAGAAGGCTTCCTCTTCTAGAACATGTTTAACTATAAGCATTTACTCATGAAGCCCTTCCTTGGTAACAAGGGTCTTTTCATGAGGGACTTGCGTTCGTTAGTTCAATAGGAAGATATCGTCAAAGACCTCTACTCCAGGACCTTTAACGACTGGCGTGTGTCACCGACGCTTCTTTGCGGCTTTAATGTACCTGAATACTTTGTGAGGCGGTTTAGATCGATTCTTAAGTCTGTGGATGAATCACTTCTCTCAAAGGTGCCTAAGCCGACAAAATATCGAAAGAGGCTAGCAGTGACGACGAAATGATCTCAAATACTGCGGTTCATTCAGAGAAAGGATAGCGAAAATGAGCATTTCTCCTATCATCTCGGTCTGCAGGGAAATGTTCTCCTCATCCACCTCTTGAGCCTCAACCCTCGGGTGCGGAGCAATTACATCGTTAGAGCATATTCTTCGTTTCTCGCCTCTCAGCCCGATTCTGAACCAATTTATCCCCCTGACCGGGAGGAAATGATATGCATTATGAGAAATTGGCGTTCGGAGCGATTTTATCCTTACGATCAAGTCAGCTTTTTGGATTGACACATGAATCTTGGAAACTACAGGATCAAATAGAGCATTATGGCTTCAAAAGCTACTGTAAGAATCAGGGTATTTCGTTTCGATTGCTCTTCAATCACCAGTCTCGGTGTGGGTATCACGAGTCCTATGGATTCTCCAATACAAGGGACTATAACAGTCCCTACACTATACAAATCACCAGGGTGATGGTTGCTCAGAGGCTGGCTAAGGGACATAGCCTGGGATCTATATGGCTATCTTAGTCACTACTGTGAAGACAAAAAGACTCCCGGTCCTGAACAAATTACATAAATAAATACAAAGACGGGTATGCATCAAGCATATAATACAAGGTTCAAAGCGAAGTACTATGATAGAAACTTTACATCAAGCTTGAGTCTGCTTGATAGTGATCTTCTGGCCAGAAGATACAGTAAACTTATCACCCTTAACAACCTTCCCGTTCACCTTGATGACACTCTTCTCAAGAGGAGTAGGCAAGGGCCGAGGAAGGTAGACAGTTCCATTCGTATTACCCTTCTTAGGTCCGCGAACAGTCATCTGCAAGAGACCAGACTTGAACTTCCAATCGACCTCAACGTTTCCATGCTCAGTTGGAACTCGGCCCTTAGCCCACCCCAAACCCAAGGTCAGGGGCTTAACGTCCCATTTCTTGTAACCAGGTTCAACGGCTTGGACACCTAGCACATGTCGGCTCAGCTCGGCAGTTGGTCCAGAAGCCCAACCATGGCAGAGAGAGGTGATCAAACCCAGACCAGGTGTACCATCAGGGTCCAGAGTCTCCCAGAAGCAGTTTGTATAGTTCGCATGAGCAGGGTTGGCCATGGGGGCCCAAAGACTCTTCAACAGACGTCGAACAATCACATCATCGTCGGACTCGAAGGCTGCGCGGAGATGATAGGCGGAAGAGTAAGGGCTGATCTTCTGAGCGAAACCAGCTTTGGCGGTAGCGTTGCTGAAGGCCAGAGGTCCAGCCTTGAGCTGAAGTTCCTTGTCGAGAGTAGACAGCAAAGAGATGGCTGAGATGTTGTGGCTCTGGGGAATTCCAGCGAGGATAGCGAGTGCGTTGGCGTCTTGGGCAAAACCAGTAGTAATCTCATTGGAGAGAACATAAGCTTGGAGCTTATCGTTCCAGAGGGTGGAGTGAATCGCCTTGCGCAAGTTGTTGAGGCGAGTCTGATAGACAGTGGTGTTGACCCCAGCGTCCTTGAGTAGGGTATGTGTCTGCTGCAAGCTGTAGGCATAGAGTGCGTTGAACTTGGAGCTTGCGCCAGTCTGCGGGGGGTCATAGTAGTTCCAATCTCCAGTGAATGCCGCGTTGTCGAGAGTGAAAAGACCATTCTTCAACTGGGAATGCGCCCAGTCCAGCATAGCTGTAGTGCGAGGGGCCCATTTCTCAGCAAACTTCAAATCACCCAGGACCTCATAATTCTTAGCAAGCGCATTCAGAAAATTGAACGAATAGCCAATAAGGCCAGTGATGTTGACGTCCAAAAGTTCCTTGAGAGGCTCCTGTTGGATCTTGGCGGTTGGGATGAAGAATCCCGGTGTTGCCTGATAGGAACCCAGGAGGTCCAGGGAGCCCTCAACGAAAGACTTTCCGTAGGTACTGGCATAGGTTGAACCAAGTGCCACGTCGAGATCACCAGTGTAGGCAATCCGGTCGCGTCTGGAGCCGTCAACGATAGTATCGGCGGGGTTTGTTCCCATAAAGAAGTCCTTCAAGAAGCTAGGATCCGTCAAGTTGTTTGAGTAGATCTCAACACCATCAAGAGTCGCAGCTTTGAGGCTGCGGAAGTAAGCGGAGTGACCAAGAGGAGCACCAAGGCCAAAGGAGCCGTAGAACTTGGAAGTCTGGCTGAAGTCGAGAACCGTCTTGTTGTTTATAAGAACTGAGATCTCGGTCATGTTCACCTTGGCTTGGACAGAAATCCACTCGCCGAGTTTTGCATCAGCAGAAGATGGGATCGAGCCAGACTTTGAAGCGCCCGTTGCCGTGACCTTTCCCGTTTTCACGTCGCAAGTAACAACAATGGCTTCGTTGAGGGTGTCTGACAGGACCGAGAAACTAAACTCCCCAGTAACTGGCTTGACTTGGAAACCAAGCTGGTAGGTAGTCAACTGAGCGGCCGCGGCACTACCCAGCGCTTGAGGCGCAGAGCTTTCAACGAGAGATCCCTCGTCAGAAACCTGCCAGAAGTCTGGAATGGTGTCCTTGGGAATCTCGGTAAGTTGAGCAGTCCTGGCGCCCGTGAGCCAGATACGGTTAAAGTCCTCGTCAGAGCACTCAAAACCTCCAGGAAGCTGGGTGAGGGCTGTGGTGTGAACGGTTGGTTTCACACCTACCTTTCTGAGGCGTATCTCTCCATGTGAAGAGAGATTCAGCTTTTGGTAGCGGAAAGCGCCCTGGATGAGACGGTTGGTGACAGTCTCGCGTTTCGAAATATTGTATTGGTTTACACGATAGGTCTCCATGGCAGCGGCCAGAGGGAGAGGTCCATCACTCTTAGAGGCTTGGAATTAGTATGTTGATATGATGTTCGAGCACTGCATGTATTTACCTGGTAGTTGCTAAAGGCAAACTTGGACTCGGCATATGTGAGTTCAAAAGCCGAGGTATCACCAGAGGCAGAGACAACCTCAAAGGTAGGGTGACCCTCGACATTCTCGCCATAATCGAGTATCATGATACCAGGATCCTTTCCATCGGAAGAGAGGGACACAGTTCCTTTGGAACCGTAGATAACTGCATTTTTGTCCGAACTCGCCGTTGCAACGGGCCCAGCTAGGGCTGAGCCTACTGCAAGCAGCTGTAACGCCGTAGCTTGGAGGAGCATCAGGAGCTACTTTTCCAAAAAGAAGGACACTAAAAGGAAATGAGATTATTGGTAAAGAAAGATAGTAGTTGACATAAAAGATAAAGAGATGTTTAAATGAATGGTGTTACGTATGAGATATTTCATAGAGTGACTGTCTTTGCTTGTATTTATCTATATACTACTAATTCGGCATAACATATTCCATTCATTTTGCATGATGTAATGAGCCACTGTACGGAGTATTTCGAACCCTTTCATTTAAGCTCTGACCTACTCTTTAGTGGAGGGCCAAGAGGTGAAGTGTAGTCTGTCTTATAAACGAGGTTTTCGTAAAGAACGAGGTTCGTTGCTGGAGAATTAAACGAGGAACGAGGCTCGCTCTCTTAGTCGGAAACCTAACAAAGTGGGGGGTTTGTAGAGTGTTCTGATCCAGTCTTGAGTCGGTTTTCATTTCTCAGATCTCGTTACTGAGTTGGCCATGTTTAAACTGCATGTTGGGTATGGGATTCCTAAATTCTGATAAAGTCTATCACCGAGTTTTCGTAAATCGGACCTGGTATTGTTTATTTCACATGATTGCTTTCGGCATGGTAGCTTGTCAACCAATTAAGTGACTTTCACGCAACCGGTCTTTAGCTCAGATCAACATGCACTAGCTGATCCCGGTCTTAAGGTGCTAAGCCACAGCTCCCCAAAGGCAGAATCTGCAGAGTCGTTCCGAATTCTCGGTCTTTTCGCTTCAGTCTTTCATGATTCGTTAGCAAAGGTACTCCCCTACCGAAGAGCGAGGTTGCTCAGCCCGCCAAGGTGTCATGCGTTGCGTGTCATGCGTTGCGTGTCATATCTCGGTGTTTTAGCTTTGACCACCATGCCAAGCTGTCCACCTAAATTAGTCTACGCTAGTCTCAGCTCCGCCGTATATCATCTGCTCTGCATCTCCATCTGCCGAGTTTCTATGCTTCTTTTGGTAAATCCGATCATACCATGTCGAAATCAAGATCTCAATCTCCGTCTAAAGGTGAGGCGTCGCACGAGACTGACAATGTCTTGGACGTTCCTTGGGATGCACCACCTCCTTACGAGTTGCATTCTTCTGGATCTGTTCTCGCAAGCTCATCGCGCGTTAACGGTATGTACCCTTTTTGTCCTGAGGCTATCGTGATGCTGATTGCGCCAAGACCATGGAGGGGTCGACATCGAGTTCTCATCGCTGCACCCCGATGAAGTCAATCGCCTTCTTCCTCCCGCCAAAGCCCAAGACTTTGAACCTGCACCAAACAGCAACCTCCCCGCCGCTGCTCCCTCTGGTCCCTGTCCAGCTCTCAATGTCGTCATTCAAGTTGTTGGCAGTCGAGGTAGAGTCTGACGTCCTTCACATATTATTCTAAAACTAACAGATTTAGGCGATGTTCAACCCTTCATTGCCCTCGGCGTCGCTCTACAGCGATATGGCCATCGCGTACGATTAGCGACTCATGACAACTTTACAGACTTTGTCCGCTCATCTGGTCTAGAGTTCTACCCCATCGGGGGAGACCCTGAAGATCTCATGGCTGTAAGAATATCGACCGCTCTTCTGACAGCCGAGTGCTAATTGCATGGCCACAGTACATGGTCAAGAACCCCGGATTGATTCCCTCGATGGAAAGCCTTCGAGGTGGCGATATCGGCCGAAAGCGCGTCATGATCCGTGACATGCTGAGAGGCTGTTGGAGCTCTTGTGTTAGACCGGACCCCGTATCGAATCGTCCCTTCGTCGCCGATGCTATTATTGCAAACCCACCGAGTTTTGCACATGTCCACTGCGCCGAAGCATTAGGTATCCCGCTTCACATGATGTTCACGATGCCTTGGACAGCGACGAGGTCATTTCCTCATCCTTTGGCCAACGTTCAATCCCAGAATATGGATCCCAGGGCTTCTAATTACCTCAGTTATGGCGTCGTTGATTTGATGACATGGCAAGGGTACGATCCCATAGCAAAGTTTTAGTTCCTGGTACTTATGCTAACCACCACAGACTTGGAGATGTCATCAACTCGTGGAGAGTTAGTGACTTGCACCTTGAGCCCTTGGCTGCCGCTGTTGGCCCAGACATCATTGACCTCATGAAAGTACCATATACTTATTGCTGGTCGCCAGCTCTAGTCCCTAAGCCAAGTGACTGGGGGGACAGCATTGGTAAGACGTTATCAACAGATCCCGTTTTGAGTAGCGTGCTGATATAATACATTAGACATTTGTGGATTCTTCATGCGGGATGAACCCTCCTATACGCCACCCCAGGAGCTCGCAGACTTCCTGTCAAGGGGACCACCGCCAGTATATATAGGCTTTGGAAGCATCGTCATTGAGGACCCTACGGCCCTAACAAACATAATCAAAGAGTCGTGCAGGGCTGCAGGAGCCAGAGTTATTATTTCTCGAGGCTGGAGCAAACTAGGTGGAAATGACCCTAACACCGACTCTATTTTCTACTTGGGTGATTGCCCTCACGGTATGTAGTACATCCCAGAGTCAGCAGTCTATTCTCTAACCTTTTGATAGAGTGGTTATTTAAGCGTGTCGCTGCTGTTGTTCATCATGGCGGCGCAGGTACTACGGCCTGTGGCCTTGTCAATGGTCGACCGACTACCATTGTGCCATTCTTCGGCGAGTAAGTTTCTTCTCCACTCACATCCTGAAACAGTTGTAGTGACATCTTCATAGCCAGCCTTTTTGGGGAAGTGTTGTTGCGTCCAATGGAGCAGGTCCACAACCCATTGCCTACAAAAGCATCTCTGTGGACAAACTAAGTTCCGCTATCCGATTCTGCCTCAGCCCGGAGGCCCAGACTGCTGCCAACAGGATTGCATCGCAGATGAGGCAGGAGAGAGGTGTTGAGACAGCAGTGAACTCCTTTCATCGACATCTACCAGTGGCTAGCCTCACTTGCGAGCTCATACCACATAACGCTGCTAAATGGCAGTACGTTGGCAAGGCAAAGAGGGGTGACAAGGGCCAGGTTACGGTATCAAACGCAGCCCTGAAAGTTCTTCTGGACGCCAAGAAAGTCAAGTTGACAGACTTTGAACCGTAAGTTATTGTCAATGCACGTATTTCCAATGACACTGACTTACGTATTTAGACTTCGATCGAAGGAATACCATGTTGAAAATAAGCGATGGGATCCCCTAACAGCTGGCGCCTCGTCGGTTCTAGGCACCATGACAGACTTTACCTCTGCCCTGGGCGGTGCATTCATTGACCCCTTCAAAGACATAAAGCGTGTCCGACCAGATGGTTCTCATCGCTCAGCGGGCACAGCGACTGCAGTGGCCAGCGGAAAAGCTCTGCAGGGCATGACAACCGCTGTGGTGAAGGGGTCGCTCGTAGATGTCCCATTGGCATTGACTGAAGGACTTCGCAACACGCCGCGACTGTATGGAGAAAAGGTCCAGGATCATGGCCCTGTGACAGATTGGAAGAGCGGCGGCACAGTTGCAGCAAAGGTATGTATCGCTACCTTTGGAGTTGGAAATGGATACTAACATGAGTCAGAACTTTGGGGTTGGTTTCTACGAAGGCGTGACCGATATCGTGACGAAACCCATCAAAGGTGCCAAAGAAGAGGGTGCATTGGGTTTCTTTAAGGGAGTTGGAAAGGGATCCCTCAATCTCGTTGCAAAACCAGGCAGTGGTAAGTCTACAATGCATCTTTAACTCTTGTTACATGCGAGCTAACAACGATTTAGCAATGTTTGGATTGCTTGCATACCCAGCCCAGGGAGTGTACAAGAGCGTGAAGGGCATGAAGACGAATAGGGCAAAGGAGTTGGTTGCAGCTGGTAAGGTTGAATCTTTGACGGACAGGCACGATGGGTCAATGCAAGCCGACGCCAGTCAAGTTATCAGGCGATTTCAGGAATTAACAATGTAGATCACTTTACTTGGAGTATACTTGATTTTATTATATATAGTAAAATTATTCTACTTTACTATGTTTCTGTGAATTACTCTCTTCTGTATTTTGATCTTGCTTGATTCCTTTGTAGCTAAATGAAAAATAGTTTTTACACCTATGTTTGCCTGTGGGTATAGGGTGAGTGCTTCTCCACTTGGCCGTGAGGCTCTTAAACGAGTTTCCTCGTTTATCGTTTATTAGATTTGAGAAGAACGACGTAGTGGGTCCGGTGCCCCATAGGTGAGATCCACAAGTATTTAGGTCCAACGCCAGTACCAAAGAGGGCAACACTTTCACCCTCCTGATTAATATTTTGATTCATCACTGACGTTACAACATTATTCATTTATGCTCTGAAATGCGGCTTTTGAACGTTTGAAGGCAAGAGAATTTATTACAATCTCTTCTCTGCCTATAACAATTGGCTACCCTACTTAATTATCGACTCAACATTAACTCCAAGTCTCAACATTCGTGACTTGGCTTCCAACTGTTACTACAACATCAGTCTGGCTTCCACCTACAGAAAGTCTCCAGTTCCAATAACAAGCATCTTAGACGGACTCCTTGCCATCTGCATGCTCAATAATTGTCGAAGTCTTGCCCTCAGCTCGAGCTGAATGCATACCAACACCACCACTAGGGCTATCGAAGATCCAAGCGATCTCTTCTAACGATGGTCCCTTTGTCTCCGGGAACACGAGCTAGACTCCAACAAATTCAACCATGACCCAACCAACGAAGATGATGTAGAACTTCCAAGTTATATCTTTGAGTCCAATAGGCACAACAAAGGTTGAAAGCATCATGAAGCAGAACTGGACAAAGTAGAAAAACGACAGTCCCTTGGTTCGCATACGATAAGGGAGGATCTCGGGGATGTAAAGTCCAAGATTGCCGTTGAAACCAAGATTATAAGCAGGTGAAAAGAGGTAAAGGAACGCAACGACAGTATACGCGGCAGCTTTGTTGGTGTTGTCCTTGGCGAATACGGCACTTCCTGCAGTGATGCAAATATCGATGACCCAGATGGCAGCAAGAGACCACAGGAAAAGCTTGCGACGGCCAACCTTTGCCGGCAACGTGGCGAAGTAAATGGCACTGAACCAAGAAAGCATCTGGTTGGTGGCATTGATGAGAGTCTGCTGAAGATCCGAGTTGAGTCCGACAGAGTGCAGGATGGGCGAGAGGTAATATGAGACAAAGGCATTGCCAGACATCTGTGAGCAGATAGCTGCCCAGATCATGATAAACATGCGCCTGCGGTTACCAGGAGTACTTCCCAGGTCCTTCAGGAAAGCAAACATGTTGTTCTGACTAGATGCCTCTGCACTCAGCGTCTCAAGGATCTCGGTGTACTCAAACTGAACGACAGGGTCAGAGGAGTCACCCTCGCCATGGTACTTGGCAAGCATCTGAAGTGCCTCATCGTTACGACCCTTGCTGACGAGCCATCGGGGCGACTCTGGGACAAACCAGACAAAAAGAAGCTGGATGATAGAGGGAAGGCCCTGCAGGGCTGATGGAATACGCCAAGATGCAGTGCTGTCAATGCGGAATGTACCAAACGTGCACCAGCCGGCAATGATCGATCCGACGGAGTAAAAGGTGAGAAAGAGAGCTGTAGCCGTACTTCGCTGAGCCGGGTGCGCAATCTCTGTGATGTAAGGAGCGCCAACTCCAGCAACAACAACACTGCCTGCACCGATAATGACTCGTGAGATGATAAACATGGCAATATTCATAGCAGCGCCCTGTATAGCCGCACCGATACAGCAAAGAGCAGCTCCAGTAGCGAGACCCCATCTTCGTCCAAAGGTATCGGCCGCGGGTGAGATGAGAAAAGTGCCTAGGATTCCACCGAGGGGATAGGCAGCGTTGAAGAAACCGAGCATAGCTCCTGTTGGAGTTCCGAAGTAAGTCTGCCAGTGAGTGACGGACTGCAGACCATTCATCATACTCCCGTCGAAACTGCATGTCACATTAGTTTTAGTCTGGCGAATGAATGAATCTGCGGGGAGTGGACTTACCCTTGGGAAAAGATGGACAGAAGTGGGATCATCATGAGAAAGTTGAGAGTGCGCAGATTGGGTGATTTCCACCAACGCCTGGTGTCAACAGGCGATGGAGGCAGAGCCATGGTGGCAGCTACTTCTGGTGAAGCCATTGAGCATACAAGAAATACTGAAGCAGATAGATGAAGGTTGATGCAATGCCAAAGTCAGAAGAAGTCTGGATTGGACGACTGGGATGAGAGTAAGAGTTTGATGATGGCTCCAGGTCCAGGTCATGGCTATATACATCCTCCTCTCGCTCGCCACGCCCTGTACTCGGGACCACTTCGACCGAGACCAGCCCCCCTCGACCCATTCCCACGGGGCATTGGGGAAAATCTGGGGAACGCTAGTAGGTGTTCTGGACCATCACGTGGGACATGGATTTCAGCACTTGCGCCGCCATTTAAGGGCCAACAAGCCCCGAAATTTCTGTAGCTTAAATGCAACCTCGACGGCGAAACAAAGACCGAAAGCATGGCCTCGTATGTTTAACTCCCCCGGAAACAGCAAAAAGCGGAGAAGGAAAAACGAATGACTGATTGTTTAGATGTGAGAGGTGTAAGCAGCGTAAAGCAAAGTGCGACCGCCGATTACCGGCCTGTCAGCGCTGTGAGAAGGCAAAGGTTGAGTGCGAGTATGGTGGGAGGCGGAAACCGGGGTTTCCAGCTGGGCATCGCCAGATGTTGGAGGACAAGATCGGTAAGTTGTATCATTTTCTACTCGCTTTGGTCCCAGTAAAGCCGGCTGACTGTTGGTTCCAGAGAGGCTGGAGTCCGAGTTACGTGCCATTCGCACCACGCCGAGAACGAGCACATCAACTGATCAAGGACCTGTACAAGACGCTGTAATCGAAGCGGAGAACAAATCCTCCAATGAACAACAATCGCGTTCAATGACCGTCGGTGAAGCATCACCTACCTTTGAGCGTACCCGCAGAGTTACAGAACGCAGACCCCCAACAGACCTCGTCGTTTCTCTCGCTTCCTTATACTTTCGTCACATCCACCCATGGTTTCCCTTCCTAGATGTTCAGCGCGTTTGCGCCGATATGGGCTCTATGGATGAACCTGCGTTACTCTACTACGCTCTTTTCGGGGTTACACTACCGTACTCGTTCGACTCTCGTCTTGACCAGGCCTCGAGCGACTCATTTTGGAAATACTCCAAGCGAAGCATATTTGTTGACGTGCTCGAGGAGCCCTCATATAGCTCGTTAGAAGTTCTTACGGTGCTTGTCTTGGATCTTTCGGGCATGACACATGGGCCTCAGGTCTGGGGTCCCTTGGCCGTAGCTACGAAGCTTGCTGTACAGCTCAAAAATACTGATGGGCTAGTCTTTCGCACCTCAACGGAGGCCGAAAGCAGTGAATCGCTCAGCAAGAGTGATGGTATTTTCCGACAGCGGTTATTCTGGGCTATCTACGCTCTCGACTGTACCATTTGCATTACTACCAACCATCCCTCGACCTTGGGCGACGATCATGTACGCCACTTCCTACCTGCGCGACAGCAAGTCTGGCGGGAGAACCTGTCAGAGGTAGACGATGCATCGCTTACTCCCGCCTCGGTGTTCAGCTACCAATTAGAGCTCTTTGATCTTTCTCGAAGAATTCACAGAGTTGGGACCGAATACAGCAGCCTCTACAACAACCAAGACCTGGAGTCGACTTGGCTGGGCGAGTTTCACAATACCTCGGCTGAACTCAATTCCTGGATGGAGACACTACCATCTCGGCTGTTCTGGCATAACCATAATGTTGTCGAAGATCGGGTCCCAAGCGCTATCCGGCCAGCTACTTTCATGCTGTATGGATACTATTACGCCTTGGATATCTATCTCAATGGCTTTCTCGCCATACCGTGTCATTTCAATTTCCAGTCCGATGCGCATCACGAAATACGTCGACTATGTCTAGAGCGATGTCTCAACAGCGTGCAAGCCCTATCTCAAATCGTCACAAAAGTGGCTGACCAAACTGTCGATAAACTCGGCTGGCCTTTTGCTTGGTCTGTCTGGGTGGCAGCTCGCTTCTTGACTGCGCAGAGATACTTCACAGGAGAGAGCGATCCCGAGGCCATGGCAAAAGTCTCACTTTTCACAACGTTTCTCAATACCATGGGTCGCTTTTGGCAGATCAGCGCTAGCTATGCGAGAATGATGCGTCGAGCAACATCTGATCTGGACGCAGGCACTGAGCCGGGACAAGGGACGATTCTCCAGCTTATGGCCGATCTTCGAGTCCCGACATCTCACGTGGAGGATCAGTTTAGGCCAGACTCAATGCTACACGGTATGATTAGTCCAGGACAGTCTGTTTCAACGTATGATAACCCCACCTATATGGACGTTGAGAGACTGGACAATCTTCTTCCAGTTTTCTCTGATGATACTTGCTTTGATATGTCTCAAGATCAAGACAACTGGTTTCGCATGCCGTTGTTTGCCTCGTCAGCATACCAACAGTTCAATGCGCCGGAGCAGGAGTGAAACCCAATTTCGAGCTTAAGATATCGACTTTGTAGTCCCTCTAATAAATATCTACTTTCCCTAAGACCTTGTCCAAGTGAAACTCATGCTCTCTGAGCTTTTCTCAACCATTCCCGGCCACCCTGGCAATTTCACATGCACAGAGATTGACTCGTCTAATCCCTCAATGCCCAACGTGACTCGCGTCTCTCCATCTAAAGAGCTCCAGCCAACCTTAGCCAGCACCATCTTTCCCTCCCTGTAGAACGGAACTGTCGCTTCGAGAGAGGTATACAGACCCAGGCGCGGAGCAAACTCCAACTCCTGCCATCCTGCCTTTGCAGGCCGTATCCCCGCAACCTCTGCCAAAAATTCGTAGATAGGAGCGCTTCCCCAAGCATGGCAGTCTGAGCGGTGCGAAACATCGTCCTCTTCCCAGGTCGTCAAGCCTAACGATAGCTGTTGACGCCATGGCTGCCAAAGAGCATGAAACAACTCGTCGTACAAAGAGCCTCCTGCAACACTAATGGCTCGAAGTGTGTAGAAAGACATGGAGATGGAAGTCTTGACAAGTGGCGCGCCACTTTGGGGACTTCCTAGGGCTCGCCTAAGCAATATTTGAGCGCTGCTACCACACACAGCACCGCTGAGAACTGCCCAGACCTGGTTATGTTGGCTAAGGTCAGCTTTAGTGTCTGAGCAAGCGGCAATACTGTCGGTAAAGTATTGACCATTAAAACAGTGATGTTTAACCGCATCGACAATTAGTCCAGCTCGATGAGCATACTCATCTGCAAGAGACAGTCGACCTGCACACTCCAACTGCAACTTGGCGGCTAGTTTGAGGGTATACGCATATAAGCTGTTGGTGTATGACGAAATACCGGAATTGGCTGCTGATGGAGGAATACCATAAGGCCTCCACTGCTCCGCCCAATCATGAAAGTTCCAAACACCTTTCTCATTTCCTAGACTTACAAGATCCAGTCTATCATCAATGCGTGCATGGAAATATCCCAGCACAGCATCAACGACAGGCATGAGAGGCCGAACAAACGCCTTGTCTGCATAATAAAGAAAGTGATCGTGTAGCATACAGATCCAGTAGAGAGAGAAGTGAGGGATGATCTGCAATTGAGCCGATGGTGCTCTACTGGCGGTAAGTCCGATACGGGGCTGAAAGGAGCTATGAAGCTGCACGATCGCCTGTCTGGCTAAACGATCATCCCCAGATACGTGATAAGTGAAGAGGCAAGAGCTGCGTGTGTCCATGGCGTATTGGAGTTGTTCATAAAAAGGGCAGTCCTCGTAGCAATCATGCATGCAGTTTTGTAAAGTTCGAACACTCGTGTCATACAACGCTCCCAAAGTTCCGTCATCTAAGGTCGTGCTGATCCTTGCCAATACGTCCAAAGGGTAGTTCACAACGTCCATATCGATGCCGCGCATAATCAGATCTGAAGATCCAGTTTCGATATTCAGTCTTATAAATCGGAAGGTGCGCCAGTGGAAAGGCATGTATACTTCCTCCGTGTCTTCGTCATTGTAGTATCCCAGACGTGGGTTCCCTTCTTTTCCTTGAAAAGTGTAAATATCCTTGGGGCCGATTAGGAACTTGCTTGTATCGCATCGGTTTCCTTTGCAGCGGAGATATGGAACCAGGACTGGATTGTCTTCGTAGCTTTCAGAGTATGTTATCGTAAGGCAAGCACCTCCAGTTTCTGGACGGATAAAGCGGAAACGAATAAAAGCAGTGGTATGAACGGGAACCTCGAGGTCTAGTTGATGACTTGAACGGGCGGGGAGAATGATGTTACTATCTCTGGATTGGATGTTGGTCAATGCTGCGTTCCAAGTGTCCTGGTGTAGGCAGCTCTGAACGTTGTGAATAGCGCTGAAATAAGACCTTTGGCTCCTCATCGCCGGAATGAGACGGGGTAATAGTTTCCACGGCGCCGTGACGCCTGTAGAGTTTTGGAATCGCAGCAGCACCGCAGAAATCCACTCCAACGGCGTATCGCGTGATGCCGAAACCAATTCGTACACGTGAAGAAAGTCGTCTTCCTCCTCGTCGATGCGAAGAGTCACACTGTGATCTATCGCCGTTTGCCAAAGCTCGCTGCTTCGAATCTGAGGTGACCAGACCTCATCATCAACAGTAGTCGCAATCTTTACACCACCTGTTCCCAGGCGTGGAAAGCTGGTACCGTACGAAGTCCCATGGAAGAGCCGGAGGACATGAATCGCAACATTATTCTCGCCCAGGCGCAAATACGGGCTGATGTCGACCTCATCGTAAAACCAGAGACTCGCGTCTCCCTTAACAGGGCCATATGCGACCAATTGCTTGTTAACGTATAGCTTGTATCGTGTATCGGCCGTGATCTGGATAGGAAGAGATGTCGGTATCTCCGCATCGACAGAGAATGTCTTGCGGAAATGTACGAACCGGCCGGCGGTAGACGTGGCCTTCTCGAGGAAAGCAGAATTCCACATCCACGACGTGTCGAATTGTTCGGCCGCCATTGTACAAGTTATCTCGAATTAGTGGCCGAGGTGTGACAGAAGAACTAAGAAAACAGCCTTTGGAGGGCTAAGATAAACAAACAATTGCTCATTGATTGTTGAGCGCAATTTTATCATGGCAACACTCAACGACCCCACGTCAGACTGGGTGGGCTTCGGATCTTGTCAGGCCGAGACATGGGAAGCGAGCGGGTTGACATACACCGGGCCAGCCGACCCATTTTATATCCCATGCAAACAAAGTGTTGCCTCGGGAATATCTTTAGCGAGACCATGGAGGTGTCAAAGCTTCATGATTCGGTTGTTTGTTAATTGTTTCCCTGAAGATTCGGGCCAAATAGATGGAGAGATGCTGTGTTTAATTTTCTCATACCGGAACAACATCATACTGAGTTCCTACAACAAAATCTTGCCACGATGTAGTTAAGCTCCTGGTAGAATTCCTATCACGCCACTTCCAATATTCAAGACAAATTGTACTTGCCAAGCTAACATTTGCGAATCCATGGCGGCCCTTTCTCTTAAACCAATTCAACGCACGCATCTTATGCTCCTCATCATAGCATTCACTTGCGATAACCATGCAAGGCCACAGAAGAATACATCCGTCGAGATCAGTAGCAACATCTTCAGCTGCTTCAAGATGAGCCAGTGCTTCAGACACAATATCTTGTAGCTGCCCTGGAGGCTTGTGACGGATACGTCGTTGGAAGTGTATTATTGTGGCGTAGTGCCAGACGGAGGCATAGTGCTGGTTGATGAAGTTGACTTTATCACTGCGGAATTGATTGTGTTGAGTGTTTGGGGTGACTTGGAGATAGATCTGGAGCTCTAGCTGATCGATCAGAGTGAAATCTCTTTCAGTATCTTTTTTCGAGAGAGTGTTGATCTGAGAAATTATACCCACGAGAGTCTTTGTAATACTGTGTTGTTTGAAGAGATAGTCCTCCGTGGCGGGGAGTTGCGATAACATATCTGCAAGGTCATCTTGTGTCTCAACATCACCCAAAACAACGAGACAAAGACATTGCAGAACCACAACGTGTAATTCAGATCCCGCATCAAGACCCAGATGAATTGTCCCTTGTACTATTATCCTCAGTGCAGCTTGTATATGAGTTCTCCAGTTGCGAGGCTGCCCCGTCATGGTGTCGTGCATAATACACATTGCAATAGCAGCGAGAACAGAAGTATAGTCCATGCGCTTTGGCTCTGAAATGGACTCTTGTAGATTTTGCAGGGCTACCTGGGCATTCCACGCTGATCGCGTATTCGTCTCGTCGTGCCGTAGGGTATTCAGATTGTGCGCGGCGGCAGCACAGACACCATGGAACACAGCCATGTGGCTCTTGGAAGTGCTACGGAGTCCTTCAGAAGCGAGACGAAGATATACAACTCGGTATGGATTGTCCACTGCGTCAATTGGTTCCATGTTTCTACACATGAAGACTAGCCAGTGATGGATCAGCTCAGTCTGTTGTCGAGACATGGAGATAGGGCTGAGACTGGTTTGTGGCGACGGGAATTCATGCCAGGAATTGAACGGGGTGTCGGTGACATGGATGTGATCTGGTGATGAATCGTCCTCTAGTGGAATTGCCATAGTGAAAGGGTTGTCGTTTTCCAAGCTGAGCGGGAAGAGTCCGGTTTCTGTCCATGATGACACTTGTGACTCAAGGTCGCAAGAGCTCGGGCCAAGGAACCATTCTGCTGAGAAAAGCTCATCCAGCACCAGATCATCATTTTCATTAACATAATCATGAATCGACGTGGTAGCTGGATGCGTAAGCGTACCGAGTATGGTGGTATCTAATGGCGGTTGATTGCTGAACTCTGGTACTGAAGGTTGACTTGCATCCATTAACGACTCATTAGAGGAGGGCGTGTGAGAATTCTCTGCTCCAGCTTCCTCCACCAGTCCTTGATCTGCCTGGCATTCTTGCGCATCAAGTTGCTGTTGTCCCGGCGACTCGTAACCCGTGCTCTGTCCAACGCTAAACACCGAAAAAGGACCAAAAGTCTGGGTCTCATGGCTAGCCTCAGTATAACAGCATCGGTTGATCATATCATCTAGGTCGTCTGGCGGTATTTCTACGGCATCTGTATCAAGGTTGATAAGGACTCTGAATGGAGTTTCCTTCTGGTTGCTTTTCCATGTAAGACGAACTCCATAGCCCTCGCAGATTCGACGTGCTTTGGTACATCGATTGCAGACAGGTTGCACCTCGTCACATTTCACTCTGCGGGCCCGACATGTCCAGCATCCTGTGAATGTTTTGGACTTTTTTCCCATGGCGTGAATTGTTGCTTCTGGAACTGGCTGTTGTGATGACTCGATGTTGAATGTTGCAAGGAGATGTACTGGGCAGACTCAATAGTCCTATTATTTTATGATGGTAGCAATTAGCAATTAAATGCACTTGCAGCTGAAATGGCGACGATAGTCTTGGAGTTGTTTGATAAGGCGGGGGAATTGGGATGTTGTTGCGGAGTTCTCTTAGCCGCTATCACTATCGGCCTCCGCGGACTGTGCCTGGCGTTAAATGAGACATTACCGCCACGCTAAGTACTTCGCCACCCTCAAAGCTTTACTACCCCGCCTCAAATTCCCCAGCTCAACTAGCAATACTCTTCATTTAGAGACCCCATCTCTTCATCAGACGCAGCCTGCTTCTCCAAGACCATGAAGGCGTCGAAGAAGCCAAAGACAAAGTCTCGTAGTGGTTGCGAGCAGTGCAAACGTCGCAAGGTCAAATGCGACGAGAGACGACCTATTTGCACACGCTGTTTGCTACGTAAAGAGACATGCACTGGAAACTTTAGCCACGATATCTGGCAGATCGAGAGGCCGTGGGTGTTCAACGAGCGGGCACCCTCAGCTCCTAGTGCTCTAGAAAATGCAACTCTTAGGCATTGGTATGATAGCGCTTGCTTGTCCATGGCCATCTTTTACCCACCTACGAATCCTCTCTCATATGCGCTTTCCGGCTGGCTGCGACATTCGAAAGCCTTGAGGCACACACTAGAGAGTGTTTCAGAAGCACATCAGCACTATTTTCAACCGGATAAGCTACCTTCAGCCCTTCAGACCAGGGGCCTAGCCATCTCCTCATTACAGAAAGAAATCGACAGATTACAGGCATCACAAACAAAGCAGCAGACCCTCCTCCGTACTACCATTCTGTCCTCTCTCATTTTATTTGTTTCTTCGGCTTGGCTAGATCCACTAGGAAACGATGTTGGCATCATGTTCATAAGTGGCATCAGCAATATCATCGAGTCACTCGCAGACTCGGCACCCACGGATCCGTTCGCCTTTTATCTCTTTGGTCTATATCTTTATTGCGAGGCTTTCACATCCTTCTTAGTACCAACCGGAGATTCTTATGGGTCTACTGCTTCGGTCGTAATTGCAATACAAAGGCCGCCATTCGACTCTCTCACCCATCCTGTTACTGGTGTCTCGAGCACTTTATGTCCCCTGATCTCGGAGGCAGGCCGTTATTTCAGATCGGTCCTTGACTCCAAATCGGTCTGCATGTCGACTTTCAGTGATATAGAAGCACGGCTGTATGGATGGACACCTCCAGACACCATTTGCCATCAGGAACTTCTTTTACAGTTAGCTGAAGGGTATCGCAGAATTGGCCTTATTATGCTTTACCAAGCCAATGCAACGCAAGTAGAAGGAACAACGACTGCAACCGATTTGCCTTTGATCGATATGGTACTCGAGGCGATGAGAATATTGAGATGTATTCCTGATGGTCACCCTCTACTGAACTGGGTAGGGCCTTTACTTACCATCGCTGGTCCCGAGTTACCTTCATCATTCGTAGAGGAGCGAGCATTAGTAGAAACCACATTTCAGAGACTAACTCGGTGGACTCGAGTTCAGACATATAACCGTGGGCTTGAGCTTGTAAGGGAAATCTGGAAGTTAAGAGACATGGGAGTTAAAGCGTCATGGCTACAAGTTATGTTACATCAAGGAATATCCTTAGCAGTTTTATAAATCGTGAAACTATATAATTAGTATATCTTATGTAAAGCTAGTTATATAAGAATAGTCTTAAGCATGGACCCATGGAGCCTTCAACATTGCTCTTGATGTTTGGATTGTGCTTTTGCTAGTGAGACAAGCAAGGCCCTTGCAGCTCACATGGTGGAAAGGCTTCGTATTATACTTATGTTTGGCGTTATCGTCCTGTCAGTGTTTCATCCTGATCATGAAGGCTTGGGTACAAGCCGACGGCTGTTTCCTAGTGTCACTACTACAAGCATCGTTAGATTACAAGTCATTTTTCTAAGTGAGTATCACCAGGAACAACAGAGGGGCCAGACGGGTCAATGGTCAAGCCAGTCACTGATGAGGGCTTACCGCTCCAGTTCACACGAAACCTCTAACGACGGCTCGAATATTGGAAGGTGAAAGAGAGCCATTCATGCAGTTTTATTATCGACTTTTAGGTTCGATATGTGGGGATGCCGTAGTTTTTATTCACAATGCAATCAACTACTAGTGCGTTTCCAAGACTCAGTCACAAATATTACAAGGCATAAGAAAACATAGCTCTCATAAGTAGTACGGTTGTATTTTTCGAAAGGCCTGGACTGGGATCTGTGTTTCCTTTCCCTTGATGATATTACTTCAAGTTCTTAAATCCGGGTGTGAGGAACCTCCGTACAGGGTATGACTCTTCCTCCACCTCCTCATCCTTGAGCTCAGTCCATTCAGCGCCAACCTTATGAACTCGAACATCTTCGTAGTGACGACCGATCAGATGGGGCAGATAGGCCTGGCCAACGCCAAGTTCGTCCACAGACACGACAGTATAATCCGCCCGACCAGTGGTGTACTTGAAATCGCCGACAGACTCGATTGGGATGCTGTGAAGAGGGTCGGCAGTGGTACCTCGAATAGTAAGACGGCCATGGCCAACGGAGTGGTGGACATCGTGTTCACGAACTTCGAGGGTGCTGATGAGAGGCTCCCATTGGAGGCCCTTGCCTTGGGCGTGAGGGTAAGCTTTGATCTCAAAGTTAACCGAGTCGCGAACCCCGGGCGCAAGATCCTCGTCGAACTTGGCTTGCACCTCGATAAGACGAACGCCATTGCGCTCAGCATAGGCATAACGCCAATCTCCAGATCGCCAGAGTCGACATGTGCCAGTTTTCTTGGCCTCGCCCCAGACCTCACGACCCCAGGTGACGGGAAGATCATTACTAATAATAATCTCGAGCATAAAGGTGCCGGCCTTGCCACGGAACTTGACGTCGAGGCTCACAATGGCACAGTCAAACTCTCCGCACAGCTTGCTCTCCATAGTGGCCATGAGGATATGGCCGGTGGGGGTGTCGCCCGGCTGCAGACCGGGCGGCAGGACGCTGCGGACATATTCAGGGGTGGTAGTGAAGTCGATAACGATGGCTTCTTGGGAGAAGGAGGGCTTGGAAGAGAACTCCTCAAAGGTGCGAACTTGTTCTGGGGAAGCGACAAATGACATTTTGATAGCGGTGGTTGGCTACGGGCAATCGAGGTAGATAGATGATGATGATGATGATGGGAGAGGTGAGCGTCAGGATCGTGGCTGGGTTCCTTGACGTCGAGCAAATGAGGCTATTTAACTCAGACGGTTCGGAAGTCGCTCGTCTCTCTGACCATTTTAAGATGCCTATAAAGTTGACTGTTTTGGAAGAAATGCGAACAAATCTAGGCTCATATGTTATCTTCCATCACAATGCCGATCCTTGGCGGTGGTCAGGCTTTTATCCTAATTTGGACAATGTGCGAGACTGTCGATGGTGTGGGTCCAAGCTAATCTCTCTTCTCCGAGCGGTGGAAGTTTCCGCTAGTCCAAGAGTCACGAACCACCACCATCTCTAGCCAATAGCAAGCCATTGGAGTCAAGGGTGTCCGCCTCCAGGTTTTCCCCAGTATCTTCTGCATGGTTCCGATCTATACTATCGTGGCTCAGGTTCATGCATAGTAACTGTCGAGCCTCTTGACGCTTAATTCTTGTCAGCTTGATACCCAATCACCCGTGTTCGCAGCCTAAAGTTTAACGTTATGGCTAGCAAGTACTTCTACAGTTGATACCCCAAGATGGTGTATTTAAACACGGTGCTTTCCAATCATCACCTTCTCATAACTCTAACACCACCCTCTGACCACTCTATCCTTCATATCCCCTTTTTATCGTTGCATATTCAATCTTTCTTCTTTAGTTGCGCAGTAGCGACGATACCATGGAAACAGAAGCCTCTTCCAAAGAACGAAAGAGCCAACAGCATGGCCATTTGCACCAGTCGCCAAGTATCTCTATCATGGATGGATCCCACTACCAGATGCACCAAAAGCCGTTTACCGTTTGGACGGCCATGGGCATCGGCCACTCGATCACCAATACAGCCATCACCCTCATCGTGGGTCTCGCCAGCGGCGTCGCTCTTGGCGGCCCCCCCCTCTTCATCTACGGCTTCCTCATCATGGCAATCATCGCTGTATGTGTTGCCATCAGCCTAGGCGAGCTTGCCTCAGCTCTGCCTCACTCGGGCGGTCAATACTTCTGGGTCGCTGTTCTAGCTCCTCCAAAGCATAGACGCTTTCTTTCCTATATCACTGGCATTGTGGGATGGGCTGGGGCTGTATGCACTAGTGCTTCGGTCTGCCTCGCCGTGCCAACCACCATCTTCGCCATGGTCTCTATTACAAACCCCGACTTCAATTATAGTCCTTGGATGGGGTTCGTGGGGTTCCAGGTTCTGAACCTGCTGGCATTCACCTTCAATTGCTTTGAGCGTGTTCTCCCCTGGGTCAGCCGTTTTCTCCTCGTCTTCACCGTCTGCACCGTGATAGTTGTATTTGTTGGCGTTTTGGCGGCGAGCCCACAGAAACAATCTGCAGACAATCTCTTTGTCAACCTGTACAACATCTCGGGCTGGTCCAATGGTGTGGCCTTCATGATCGGACTCAACGCCCCTAACTGGGCCTTCTCCTGCCTCGACGCTGTGGTGCATCTGGCTGACGAGATTCCAAACCCTCGAAGAAACATACCTCAAGCTCTACTAGTAACAGTTGCTCTTGGCAGCGCGACTGGACTTCCTATAATCCTTGCGCTCTTCCTGGCGGCTCCCTCAGTCGATAACATTGTCAACTCTGCCACGCCATCGCTACAGATCTTCCAAGATGCGTTCAAACAGAACACTGCTGCTGCGTTAGGATTGCAGAGCTTGGTATTGATATCCGCTGCAGGCGCTATCATTGGCATCCATACTTGGCAGTCTCGCATTGCTTGGGCTTTCAGCAAAGACAAAGGATTTCCATTTCATCGATTTCTTTCTCAAATTGCTCCAGAACCTTACGGTACTCCAATCTATGCCCACGTCTGGTCTTGTTCCTGGACAGCTGTCCTTGGGTGTATCTACATGGGCTCGCAGCTTGCTTTCAATTCTCTTGTTTCAGGCGGCATCCTTCTACAGTACATGACCTACTTTACCAGCATAGCGTGTCTTTTGTGGTACGGCCGGTCGAACATCACCCCAGGCCCTTTCTGGTACCCCAAGCTTGGTCTGATTGCGAACATTGTTGTCTTGGTTTGGACTACGATTGCACTTGTTTTCTATTGCTTCCCTTTATTCGTCCCGGTTCAAGCAGATTTGATGAACTATGTGTCTTGTGTAATTGTAGGAGTTTTGCTGTATGCTTTGTTATACTGGATTGCATTCGGCCGCAAAGAATATCAGACCCCACAGCCGGAGCAGTACGATTAAACCATGTTTGCTTCAGTGTTATCAGATAATGTTGTTGTATGGGAAAATATAACTTATCTACGACTATAGTGTTGAAACATAACCTTGCACTCACATGTTCCCATATTAGAACCTGCCTTCTTGATTGAGGATTTGTTCCTCTAATTTTCAGCGAGTTGAAGCCTGTTATGTTCGGAAACCGACTTGAGAGTCCATAGTTTCTTGGCATATAACTATAGAAGAAACCGTTTCATCCGAAATTCCATCTGTACGTCGGAGGTTTGAAGACATTTTGTTTCAGAGAACTCTGAGTAACCCTCGTTCAATATCACGAAGCCATCGATGATGCGAAGTTGACCTGATGTGATCATTTAGACCAATACCGAGGTACTCTTTGAACTGTTTTTCCTTTTTACTTCAGATACGGACCATTTTCAACGCGTAACCATGACTCCTAAAGGGACACTAAAATACGGACATTCTTTGCCTTGTTCTTATACGTCTTCGGAATAGATTAATCGTATGCAGTTTAAAATAAGTTCCATTGCTCACATAGCAAGGTATTAAGTAAGTAAAGCTTTTGTAGTAATATTGTCACTTTACTTCCATGAATACCTGTGATGCATCGCCGTTTGAGTAACCCGCAATTGTAGTGCCACCATCAATGGCTACAATAGATCCATTCATAAACTCGGCGCGCTCCGAAAGCAAGAACACAATCAACTCGGCCACGTTTCCAGGCTTTCCCAATTTTCCCGAAGGCTGGGTCGCGTGTCCCAGTGCCTCCGCGGACATACCAAGCTGGCTCAACATGGGCGTGTCGATATTCCCAGGCGCTACCGCATTGACACGGATGCCTTTCGTTGCGTATTCAAGTGCCGCCGTCTTGGTAAAACCGTTGACTGCGTGCTTGGAAGCAACGTAGGCTGCACAACCTACTGTGCCAATGGTCCCGGCGTCCGAGGAAACGTTGACGATAGAGCCAGAGATCCCAAGCTCAAGAAACATGCGAATCTCCTGCTGCATGCAATAGAACGTCCCATTCAAGTTAATGTCGATCACCCGACGCCAGATAGAAGTGTCGATACAATCTATATTGACCCCAGCAGGCAAAATGCCCGCTGCATTAATAGCAAAGTCAAGGCGCCCTTTCCATGATACGGCCATTCCCACCGCTTCTTCAACAGCACCAATATGAGTGATGTCAAGTTTAATAAACATTGTTCGAGACCCATAGCGCTGGTTCAGTTCTTGGGATTGGTCTGTGGCATCGGCTAGGTCCAGAAGAGCGACACTGGCGCCCTTTGATGCAAGGAGTCGAGCACAAGCGAAGCCAATGCCCCCCGATGCGCCTGTCACAAGGGCGACTTTGCCACTGAGTTCATCATCCATATCCAAATAGCCAGACCAACGATCAAGAAGAAGCGTCTTAGATCTGGTAGAGATTGGACGGGATCGTGTCTAATCGGAGGGATATTTTAATAGCTGAAGGTATAGGAAGAGGCGGAGCATGGTGATAACAAGATTGAGTAGTCACTTTCATCTCGCCTCGCGCAATACCTTATATTCCTCGCCGATTTGTTCCTCAGCTTGCTCACTAGCTCGATATGGAGTTATTCCGAACCTCTATTACGTGGCGAATAAAAAGTTGACTATCTTGCTTTTGGAATGGTCCCAATCAAGCAAGCCTAGCGGTGATTGACACTGTTCCTAATCTGTTCAAAGTGCGAGATATAGAGATGTATAAAACTCTATACTCGTGGCTAAGTAATTAATTAATACTATTCCTAATCTGTTTAAAGTGCGAGACATAGATATACAAAACTCTATACTCGTGGCCAAGTAATTGATTTCCACTTAAATATCAGTATCTCGTTTCAACGTAGACTAAAATTACTCGACACAGTTGTAACTTTACTACAAAATTAAGTCCATCGTTCGCGTCAGTATCTTTCTGGGTTTCCTAATCACGTCCATTCTTTTTATCAGCCAAAAATGGTCCACAAAGTTGCAATTGTAACGGGTGCATCTTCAGGCCTGGGTCGAGCCATTGCTATAAACTATGGTGACCTAGGATGGAAAATTGTCTGCGCAGATCTTCGCTCCGACAACCCGAATACCACAACGGCCACTGTTGACTTGATCAACAATGAGACAGATGGTGAAGCTATCTATGTCCGAACAGACGTTTCCTGTTCTGAAGATATCCAAACCCTTATCCACACAACAGTGGAGAGATTTGGCAGGCTAGATGTGCTCGTTAACAACGCAGGCATCTCCCTTGAGTCACACGGAAAGCTGGGGCCGAAGCTCATTGCCGACACGGATGATTCAACTTTTGATACTACCTGGGCCATCAATGCCAGGTCGGTGTTCCTGGGTTGCAAATATGCCATCCGTCAATTGCTTCGCCAAACACCCTGGTCAACAGGAGAACGGGGATGGATCATCAATATCGCGTCCGTCTATGGCTTGAAGTCAGAAGTTGAGCATAGTCAGTCTACCAAATGGGCAAAATGTTACCCTGCTCGCTAACGGCCTTGCTCGATAGTTTCCTACAGCGCCACCAAAGCTGCAGTTGTTCAAATGACAAAGTGCACTGCTCGCGAATATGGTCCATCCAAGATCCATGTTAATGCCATTTGTCCCGGCTGTGAGTTTCAGGGCTACCCTCCTTACTCAGTTGTTCTTACTTTTTGACCTCCATCAACTAATACGCAATTATCTCCCAAGTCATCAAGACCGAGATGGATCGAGTGATGCTCGAAGACGAGACACTCAACGCTACAACTGTTGCTAAACATCCTTGGGGGACGCTAGGGATGGCCGCAGATGTTGCTAAAGCGGCCATTTTCCTCGCGAACGAACAATCGATGTGGATCACCGGTATTGCATTGCCAGTTGATGGCGGTTACATGGTTACTTAATCTCTATATAAATCTACTTTTAGAGCCTTTCCCAATATAGAATAAATTCGCTGGCTACAATTACTCGATTAATATGCAGCCTCATCATGCCCTTGACAAATGTATATACTTATTTTAGGGTGATTACTTACAGCTTGCCCTTTGCAAGCATCTTCGCAGCATTCATCAACGCTGTTCCAGTTGAAGAAACCCTCTCGAGACTTAAACTCATAATCTCAACCACATTACCCCATGGGTCCTGTGTATATATCCCCTTATGTCCCTCGAGCCCAAACCTTGAATAATCCATCCACCCTCCCAACGTCCTTCCACCCTCATCTACAATTTTCTTTAACAGTATCTCGGGGTTTCTATCAGTTACACAGATATGGAAAACGCCAGCCCTGGTATATTCAAAATCCTCATCTCGCGGTTTTGGCGGCGGGTCGATAAACTGAAAACATTCGATACATACGCCGTTGCCAGTTGTGAGAATGGCGAATTTAAGCTCCTGGAGTGATGGTGGGTATGAGACGAAGATTGTCTCAAATGGGGTTGGGTCTTTTGTTTTGATGCAATGCTGGATATCGCTAATAACCTCGAAACCGAGAACATTTTTATACCATTTGACGAGTCCATCGATATCAGTGCAGGAAATTGCTATATGATTGATTGGACGGTTTGTTGGTTGCTGCAAAAGTTTAGACAACCAATTCTCCCTTCCGTAGTCTTTTCCAAGGCAGAGGAACGTACCAGCTGAGACATCGTGGGCACTAACAAAATGGTATGAGTTCTGTTTGTGTTATCGAGTTGCTTGATAAGAATTATATTTTAAAGGCACTTAGCCTTGCTTATATATATATAAATTGCTTACTTTATTTATATACCCATCACCACGAGCCTACCTGCCTAACTGCTCGAAGTGAATGAGTTTTTTGGACAAACGTCTTGAGCCCATCCATCCGAAAGAGGCAATCCTAAACGATTGGGCTCGCCAACGGGTTGGTCTCCTGTACAAGGTGCCCGCGGACTACCGATGCGGGGTCTGGGTTGATAGAAGCCTTGCGGACTCCACTGAGTTTAAGACCGTCGTGGCTGATTGCCCGATAGCATTAACGAGAGGTTTGTGACGGGCCTCAGCTCTGGAGCAGAATCACGCCGTAAAATACAATATATAATTAAATGTGTAATGCGGACGAGGCAATGCTGTCGAGTAGTGTTAGTTCTCCACTACAATGAACTCTAGATACATAAAAAGCACATTCGAGGCAGAGTATTATCTGCCTATGCAATTAATTAAGGACAAAAGGCAGACATAATACTAATGACGTTAATATGAAATATCTCGAGCATGAAGAGCTTCAAGTGTGGATTCGTATAACTATCGAGATTACTTATAGACTTGCGACTAAGGCTGCCCCTTTGATGAGCTTTTGTGTCTCCTCCTCACAGAAAATAAACATATCCAGAGCTTCCTTGACCATGCGAGCCGCTTCCGGATCTCCATTCATAAAATTCTCCAACGCTTTGCCTTCATCAACCAATAAATCAGCCGTCAAATCCTTTGCAGACCATTCTTTTCCTTCATTCAGAGTGGCATCAAGATGTCGAGTGAGCAGTTCTCCTAGTCTTGGCGAAGGAATAGGTACATTGTCAGCATAAGGATGCTTCAAGCAGGCTACCTTAAGAGCAGCGGGCAGTGGAACTTCTCCTGGTGTTAAAGTCTTAAGCTCCTCCAATAGATCCTGGGAAATAGTTGCAGAATGGCAGCCGAGTTCAGCCGAGGCAAGCACTTCTCTGTGCGAGCGAAAGCTATTGCTGTGAGCTGGGATGAAGTTGATATATATAGAGGCGAAAGTTCTTACCCAGCATTCTTAACTAATGGCTGCTCTTTGCCAGTTTTAGCAAACAAGGTCTTATATGCCTGAACCATCTGAGCGATACGATGGGAGAACGGGTGCTCCAATGCAGGATCCTGGACATCGGGCCACAGAGATGGGTTCAGGTGGGTTCGTATTTCTGAAGGACTACAAGTCAGCTAAGCCAACATGAAACAAATATGTCACGGGCTGTCTTACCGTTGTAATATGGGCTGATGTATAAGCAACCCGCCTGGCTGCACGCCACAGCCTGAACCACGCTAAACACGCCGGTTCCCAAGGTCGGGATGCCTTCATCTTGAAGAACTTTGGCAGCATTCATTCCAGGACCCGTAGCCATGATCTTGATACAATATCTGTTCTTTGGGATCCCAGCCTTCTCAAACTCAGATACGTACAAGCGTGCATGATCCAAAGTCTCTTGGAAATTGTATGCAGCTGACGGGCTCGTTTGAACCAAGACGCGGCCTTTGATCAGGTTGATGTTTCTTTTGCAGAGATGAACGGCCTGTGACAGTTAGGAATAGGAGAATGATGCTAGGAATATCTGTGTTCTTACCAGTCGTGAGCATATCGCAAGAAGCCCCTGGTTCTGAAGCTCAAGCGCTGTAGCCTTGATCAAGTCTGCATTTGATGGATCCTGGAGAGCTAGGGACAGCCAGGCCGGATTGCATGTTTGATCGTTGGGAGTAATTGGTAGAGATCGTATGAATTCGGTATTGAGCGAATCAACATCAATATTGACAACGCAGTGTCTTAGTAATGGATCAATACAAAAGTGCATTTCAAAGACTCACTCGTTTTCTCGACTTCATGCAAGAAGCTGTTCTCGATTTGGGAAGCCATGATTCTGGACGTTTGGGATCACGAATAGTATTGAGGTAACTAGAATTGCAAAGTCATAAGAGCTCTTTCTCTTTGTTTCTTTCTTTCATAGTTAGATACAACTTCTTATAGTGATCTACCTGCCGAGGTTCATCTCTTCCCAAATCTGGGGAGAGCAATTGCCGATTTCGCAGTAGCCTAATAGCCATTGATGATCAGAACCAAGTACAACAACAGTTGCAGAAGCCATGTGAATGCCCCCAAAACAGGTTAGCTGCATAATTGTGGATCTCGCTGTGGACTGCCCAAATTGGGGAGTTGGTGGAGTGGAATATATAGCGATACCCGTTTTAGAGCCTTGAATAGAAGTCAAGGATATACCATCGCTGCGACGGCCCAGACGAAAAAGGCTATTACAATAGCATATTGCATGCTCGGTCCTTCTTTCCCATTCATCCTCGGACTTGAGAGTGAGATCGCTTCGAAAGATACTATATGCGGCCCAAAGCAGGTCATTCTGACAGCCGCGGCAATCCACAAATGACTCCATGTGCAGACCTCCAAATCCATCTTAAGATTAGAGAAACAGCTTTTTAACGCCGCTCCAATCTATAAATCCAATACCAGACCATATATATATATATCTCTTGTATTTCGTAAGAAAATGATATAATTAAATCACAAGTTCTTCGCAGACATATTTTCCGACTTTCGAATCATCTCCAATTCCTACCCTTTGTACATTTTCGTTCAAAAAATGACAGTATCCGCCTCTTCGCCCACCACGCAGTGGACACATGAGCCCGTCGACGTAGCTATCGTCGGCGGGGGCCTCAGCGGTCTTGCGGCTGCTAAAGATCTCGTCGCTGCTGGCAAATCAGTCCTTGTCCTTGAAGCCCGAGATCGAGTCGGCGGAAAGGTCTACGACGTGGAGGTCAAGAATGGGAACGGCCACAAAGTCGAGGCCGGAGCTGAATTCGTCTGCAAGAACCACAAGAGATTGCTTGCTTTGGCCAGTGATCTGGGCATCAAAACCTTCCCGACATACATCGAGGGCGATATGCTCATGTGGATACCTGGTCAGGGTCGTCTACTGTACGATCCTGCTAAGACGCAAGGAATACCTCCCTTGTCTGAAGAGGATATAGCGACTCTAGCTGATATCACAATACAGCTCAATGAGATAGCGAGTGAGATTGACGTGCATCAGCCGTGGACTCACCCAAAGGCGAAGGAATGGGATCGTCAAACGCTGTCTTCATGGCTCGATGGCTTTGCTCGCGATGGTACAGCCCGAGGAGTGATTGACATGACAAACAGAGCTATCATGTCGGCAGAATGCGAGGACGTTTCACTGTTGAGCGCTGTGATCAACGTTGCACGAACTGGAGACCCAGAAACAAAAGGCCGAATGGAGATGTTGACCAACGTCAAGAATGGATCTCTTGAAGAGCGAATCCAGGGCGGACCACAGAACATCGCCACCAAACTGGCGGAACGTCTTGGCAGTGACAAAGTCCGCCTTCAGGCACCTGTTCGACAGATCCTCCAGAATGATGGGACATATCTTGTTGTTGGCGATTCATTCCGTGTTCAAGCAAGCAAGGTCATCATCGCCATTCCACCCACGCTTGCAGGTCGAATCGTCTACCAGCCTCCCCTCCCCGCCGCACGAGATCAGCTTTGTCAGCGTGTACCAATGGGTTCAATCGGAAAAGTCATTGCAATTTACAAAACCCCATTCTGGCGCGACCAGGGCCTCAGCGGTGAAGTCGCGAGTCTCGAGGGTGTCTCCCAGTCTACATTCGACAGTTCTCCCCCTGATGCAAGCTTCGGTGCTTTGATGGGTTTTCTGGAAGCCAACGAGATGCGAAGACTCGATGATGCCTCTGAAGAAGAAATCTTTGCTGCTGTAACGGAGGACTTTGTTAGATACTTTGGTCCCAAGGCGAGAGAGGTCCAGTCATGGGTTCTTCAGAGATGGGATAACGAGGAGTTTTCTCGGGGGGGCCATACGGGATCGTTCCCGCCGAATGTTTGGACTCAGTTCGGGCCTGCGCTGACGAAGCCGATTGGTGGGATCTATTTTGCTGGTACTGAAGCGTCGAGCTATTGGGCGGGATTCATGGAGGGTGCTGTTATTGCTGGTGAAGCAGCAGCTAGGAAGATACTAAGCAGCTCCTGAGATCACTCTTGATGTTTCTAAGAATATACCGCCTTCTCTAATAGACCAATAAGACCTGGTCTTGGGTATAAATGAGGGGTAATTTTGTGTCAGGTGATATAGGGATTTGACTTTCATGCCTCTCAAACTCATGTTGATGGTGCCTGATCTAACCTCTTAATCCACACCTTCACACTGCCTTGTCGCCGTTTCATTGCAACTGTTAGGCACTATAACTTGCAGCGTGTTCCTCAAGCATACCTCACATGGGAAGGATTCTGTCCAATCGACTCACACCTCCTCCCATTGCCCCTGGTCTAAACCATGGGTTCGCAGGGCTCGCATGGCCCTTGTTCGACTGAAGATCAGTTTGGGGATGAAATGGCGCTTGACTACTCTGGTGATCTCGACCATGCTCCAGCAACCTCGCAAGGCACTTTCCTCCACGGCTCAAATGAGGGTCTGGAACCCTTAGAGGACTACCAAGAAGGTGGCTATCATCCCATCCATATTGGAGACGTGCTTGGTCCATCAGATCGCTATCGAATTATTCACAAACTCGGCCATGGAGGCTTCGGTACAGTGTGGCTTTGTCGGGACTCATTTGAAGCTCGCTACATCGCGCTCAAGGTCATGGTCAGTGATTTGAAGTCCGATGAGATTCTTGACTGCAGCTTGCCGGAACTCGACCAGTCCATGCCTGGCGCCAAGTACATTGCATCGCCGCTTGATTCATTCTCCATTGAAGGGCCAAATGGAAATCATCAATGTCTGGCACTCCCACCACTTGGGCCTTGTGTATCGCCCCGTTTGTGGATGCGGTTGGAAAAGGACCCTGCTGCTGTCTTACGAAAGTTCGCTCATCAGACAACCCAAGCATTGAATTTCCTCCATAAGAATCGGATTTGTCACGGAGGTAAGTCTACCACTCAGGTTATCAATTGACATTCCTAACATGCTTTGCAAGACTTTCGCCCATCCAACATTTTAGTCAAGTTGGCCAATCTGGATCACCTCTCTGAGGATGAGTTGCTCTCCCAGCTAGGGCACCCCGAAAAGATCCAGGTGCAGACAGAATCAGGAGTAGAGCTTCCAGCATCTAGCCCTAGGTACCTCGTACAGCCAGCCGACATCTCCCAACTCGGGGACGAATTCCTCACAGAAGAGATTTGTGTGATTGACTTTGGCGAGTCATTCAAGTTCTCATCGCCACCGGAAGACCTCGGTATCCCAGAGAATTATCTCCCACCAGAGATTCTTCTAGAATGCCGCGATCCAATTGGCCCAGCCTGTGATCTCTGGGCTCTTGGGTGTACACTGTTCGAAATCAGAGAGCAGCTTCCGCTCTTCTACATGATTTACGACAGAGACGAGTTATTGGCAGAGATGGTGAGATTCTTTGGCAAGCTCCCAGAAGATTTGTGGGCGAAATGGGAGGCGCGTGAAGAGTATTTCGACCCCGATGGGACATGGCGTCGTGACGAAGAGGATTGGTCGCTCGAGGTGGCGCTGAGCAAACCGATGGAGGTTTTTGATGCGGGTGAAAAGTACAAGGAGGAACCTAAGCAGTCGTTGAAAACTCCTGAAGTTGAGCAGAAGTTGATGGCGGAACTTTTAAATCAGTTATTTGAGTATAATCTTCAGGAACGGATTAGTACAGAGGAGGTTCTTAGACATAAATGGTTCGAGCTATAGTTTTCACCTTAGTAACCTTTTTCCTTCAGTAATATATTCAATCTTTGATGCTTGCTTCTATATTCCTAGGTAACTTAGTGTCTATTTTAAGAAGATTATATGGAAATCTATGGTCTAGGTTAACCTGACTGTGCTTATCTTAGCTTGATTTCCTTTATCTAAGGTGAACCAGCCAGATAAACTGATCTCGATTTCATACTAGCCATGTATTGAACCTCATTTTAAGCTTAATTCTGTGGAACTAGTTGGTCATGACAAAAAGCCGAGCTGCCCTTGAAAATACTCTTGATATTTCTTTCTTAGTAAACTAAAGAGTATACTGCTTCCTTTTATACCTCATAGACTCGTGTTAATTGTCCCTCGCCCAAGCAGCCAGAAACCCCTTCCTAATCCACATCTCAATACTGTCTCGTCGCCTTTCGTTGTCAATTGCTTGGGGCGTTGGTCGTTTCATTTCTCCTTGCAGATGAGTTATCGTTCCTTCGGGCTCTCAATTGTGCCTCCGGGTTTTGTGGCCGAGATGGCTACATAGTGCCAACGTCCATGGCCCCGATATGACTCCACACCAGCCACTGTATTAATGAAATGCTTCTCCAAGCCCAGTAAAGTGACGAACAGCCAGGGGATGTAGGCGACCAAGTAGAACAGCCGTGTCATAGGCTTGATGTTGTCCGAGTAGTCTCTCACAACGACATCGGTAAACCCGGCCTCCTCAAGCATGTCTTTGAAAAAACCAGGATGTGATAGATCATTTGTTGGCATGGCAGCAATGTCATTGATCTTACGCATCGAATTGGCCATGTCATCGGTGGAATTGCCAATAAACTCGTGGTCATACTCAAAGAGCGCTATGTGGCCACCGGGCCGGAGCTTTTGGTAGAAGCCGGCAAGGACGCCTTTGGGGTCTGTAGCGTGCACGAACGTCTCCATAGTGTAGATGCCATCGACTGACTGGTCTTCCAAAGACTCAAGGTGGTGGTAGTCCATCCGCCGCACACTGACCTGACCGTCAGGCAAGCCAGCACGGGCAACGTTGCGCTTGGCTTTGGCAACATGATGGGGGACCACGTCGAATGCTTGCACGCGGTACTTGAACTTGGTGGCCATGTGTATAGCGACGTGTCCGACACCACAGCCAGCATCGAGAACCTGGGCCCCAGAGGGGAGGTTCAGCGCTTCACCAAGCTTGTCCTCCATGCGCCGAAGCGCGCGGCCAATGGGGAATGGCCATCGTGTGTCATGTTCATAGTAGCCGAAATGGCGCGTGTCGCCGAGGAACAGCTTGTAACCAATTCTCGATTCGAAGGTGTTGTAGTAGGTTTGGAGCTTGGGATTGGGATTGATCAATGGCTCAGACTCGGTCGCCATCTTGAGGGGCGGCTTGGGTTGTATAAACCGGTCGGTCGGGCAGGTCGGGTCGAGTCGAGGCGGGGAGCGCGGGGGGGGAGCTGGAGCTGTCGTGAGCTGAAAGGAGACAGGAGAAGACACAGTCGCAGGTCTCGGCGAGTGGGATGAATGGTGAGGATTCGAAAGAGACGAGCTGAGGGGATTCGTGCAGATATTGAAACAGGAAATGTTCGCGACGAGAGACGACACGTGTGTGTCTTACGTCTTGCAACAAATTGCTTGGTTGGTTTCAACAGGAGCTCTCCAGGGGCTTAGCAAATTTGCCTGTTGAGCAAGTCTCCTCAATCCGATTGGTCAAGCTGCGCTCAATTTGACGGGTGCAGCCTCTTGTCCCGCGTTGCGGATCTAACCCGCTGAATCAAACCGTCCACTCAGCGCCATGTATTTAGCGCTCAGCCCCTCCAAAGCACGCACATACGAATACGTAGGCGCCCTGTTCGCCCGAAGCGTTTACTTGCATGTGATTGCGTTGCAGGAGCATGGTACATCCGTGTCGAGTGTATGAAAGAACCAATTATTATTTATAAGTATCGAGTCGAGGAACCAACATGCATCAGGCAGACGAATTTGGCAATTGAAAGACTCCTGGACTGACAATTGTCATCACACAATTTGTTTCACAGATGTGATTGTTGGTTGCGAATATGCATGTTGGCTCTGCTGAAGATGTTGCACCATGGGGGCCAAGAGCGAGAAAGCATGGATCGTTCATTCGTCCTGGTAGACAGGTTGACAGAAAAGGCTGGATGATAAATATACCTATACCAGTCAACATGTCGTCACGTTGTAGCAATTACTTCACTGTTACCGTGCTGCCTCTGGCCAGCCACCATGAGCTCAAACACCTCTGACCATCAGCCATTGGTTGGCTGGAAAGACAGCAGCGATGACAGAGGCTCTCTCGACGTCTTATGGTCCTGTCTTGTTACTTTGCTGCTATGCGCTTGGGTTTCCACGTATCCTAATGCTGGCTCGCCTCACGACAAATGGTACCACCCGGTTCTCGACAAGTTCAATCTCGCCATTATCACATTTCTTGGCCCCGATTTCCTTTTCGGCATCGCTTTAGGGCAATTTTCCAGTGCTCGTTCAAGTGTCAAGGTAAAAGGCTTACACTAGAACATGGTAATAACTGGCAACTGACCCTCTCGTGACAGGCTTTTAAGAGAGACAGCCACTTGAGCAGAGGGTATAAATGGAAGCTCATACACGCTTTCTTTGTTGATATGGGCTGTCTTCATCTCACAGCGCCTGACTACTCTGAGGCCGATGGCAAAAGCTTCCCAATCAACGCTGAACAATTCCACTACCTCGTTAAATCCGGTTTCGTCGATTTCCCGGACGTAGACAAATTGGAGATCAAGGAGCGGAATTCAGTGGATACACTCTCACGGTCAGTATACCATAGAGGTGCAAGGTGAAGCTGACGCTTGTCGTACGCCTTGCCTCGATAGACTTGTCCCCAGTGTATTGAGCTCATCCCTTGGCAGCATTATTACGGTTTTTCAAGCCGCATGGTTTACTATCAAAGAACTTGCTCGCATTCATAAAGGATATGCGATTTCAACCTTGGAGTTAACAACACTATCATTTTGCTTTATTACTTTTATAATATCAGCTCTCTGGTATCATAAACCTTCTATATCCAAACCTCAGTTCATCAGCACAAAAGACAATATCACAATCGAAGAAATTCGTGAGTATGCTAGATGTAACGTGGGTTGATCCGATTTCCGAGCAGTATTGAAAACGAAGACTAACGGATAAATGTACAGACGCACCCTGGGCTTCCACTCGATTATTATCGGACTCCTTTAGACTTTATCAGCCAAAGACGGTTCGGTATAGACGCTCATTGGAGATATTATGTCTCATTAGCACATAAGCTGCGGATCAATTTCGTATCTCGACCTATTTCCCGAAGACCTTGGGATCGAGTACCTTCAGACATATGGCTATCCCCCGAGCCGTGGTATGCTCCAGGAGCGGCGCTGATTTTAATTGGCTTCAGCGTCATATTCGTCCTCGCATGGAACTTTCAGTTCCCAACTGCCTCCGAGAAGCTTTTGTGGAGGATCTGCAGTGCTTATCATGCCGCGTTTAGTATCTATGGAGGAGCCTACTATGCGATTGAGATGTTCAGACCTAGCAAAAGGAAAGAAGCAGCACCGATTGCTGAGCTCAGCAGTCAACTCAGAACCAACAGTATGGAATCCATTGAGATGGAGTCTCAACGCCGAATCACCTTCGGACGACGCAGGTTCTTGCGCTTTGTTGAACGAGCTAGGGTCTGGAGGAACCTATCGGAGGACCAAGACCCGACAATGGAGGTTCCCCTCCGTGTAATCATCCCCATCAGTATCACGTGTTTTGTGTACTGCCTTTGTCGTTTCTATATCTACATCGAAGACTTGATCTCACTACGGTTACAGCCTGCAGAGGTGTACTTAACAGTAAATAGGTATTTACCGTTCCTGCCTGGAGGATTATAAATTAGTCTAGGCTATATCTCTGGTAAATGCAAAGGCAATATCATCATTTTTCGGGGTTAACTCAATCTCAATGGCCTTTAATTGGACACTGGTACTGTAGACTTCATTTTAACCGGCCTAGGGGAGGCCAGAAAACTTAAGACGCCTATCATAAATGATAAAAAGACTTAGGTAAGTTTAGTGTAGTTTTAGTGGACCTTAAACTAGTTATCTTTGGCACCTTGCCTCTAGGTCAGAAGTTTTCTTGCTCCCTAAGGTCGGCCCGCTAGGGATGATGAACGATTGGTCGGAAAACTTACCACGAACATGCAATCACTATTTCCACCAAGCTGTTGCAAAGACTGCGCGGCAATGGCTATTCGGAACATACCAGATACGGGTCCGTCTCTTGAAGATGTCAACACCAGAATGCCACAAACACTCATCATGGGCTATTATGTGAAAAAAGATGTATACAGGAGGATTCTGATGAGCCAGAAGGGTTTGCCATGCTGATAGAGCATAAAGGCCTCGCTGTTGGCAATTATCCTCGTCAAGCTCCTTACTCTGGCGCGAATAACGCATCATTCTTCCTCAGCCAATGAAGTCAAGCCACATGACAGCTTGATTACATGGCTTACTTAGGAGAGAACCCTGTTCTGTGAGCTGATCGATTCATGTTAGACGCCGTGATACCTCTCTGTCTTGGCAATAGGGCTGTGTTCTAGGACCACTCAATATAAACATGAACTATTTCCCGCTTTATTCCTCTTCTTTCACCATCTTTCCAACTCAGAAAGGTCAACTTTGGCCTGAACTGCGTACCGAACCAGGTAATTACACTTCCATGGCTGTTTCTACATAATTGATAGCGACTCTTTAGATGCAATCATGCCAGATTATAAGTTGTACACTATAGCGTGGATATGTGTCGTTGAAGAAGAGCTGGTCGCTGCTCTGGAACTTCTTGACTATGAGGACTCTGAGCTAGTTGATGCACCAGCAAACGACAACAACACCTATACCCTCTGATGAATAGGCAAATGCAACGTTGTAATCGCAGCACTTCCTTCCGGACATTATGGAACCACGAGTGCAGCTGTTGCCAGGGATATGGTACGCACATTTTCAAACGTCAGGATTGGCCTGATGGTAGGCATTGGCGGTGGTGTTCCCACGCAACATGATATTCGTCTAGGCGATCTTGTCGTCAGCTCACCTGATCGACGTGACGGAGGCGTGATCCAGTATGACTACGGCAAAGCGATACAATGTCAGGGATTGTTGATCAAGGGTTCTTTGAACCAACCACCAACTTCCATCTTGACAGCCATGACCAAACTCAGGGCAACAAATGCAAGAAAGGGTCACAAGATAGAAGAAACCATCCAGGTCATACTGGAACAGAATCCAAGACTAACAGACAAGTATCAGCGGCTCTCCCCGGACAATTATAGGCTTTACAAAGCTGATTTTCTGCGCGCTTCGCCTGGCAAAAGCTGCCTTTTGGCTTGTCATAATTCCAATCTCATTCCAAGAGATGCACGGTCATCAAGGGAGGACAATCTCAAGATTCACTATGGTCTTGTCACGTCAGGTGATCAAGTAATGAAAGATGCTGTCATACGGGATAGACTTTCAGCAGATGAGGAGGTTCTATGCTTTGAGATGGAATCTGCAGGCTTGAATAACCATTTTCCTTGTGTGATCGAGGCATATGCGACTGCTCTGACTCGCATAAAAACGATGAGTAGCAAGGCCATGCTGCGATAGTGGCAGCTGCATACGCCGAAGAGCTTATTTTGCAGATCTCTCCTCAAAGGGTTGAAGTTGAGAAGACGATCGAAGATCTCCTGGCCCATGGTTAGTAACCAAATTGGATTTGCGTGTCATTGTTGCGACTAAGTCTCTAATAAGCTGTGTTGTAGTTCATGAGCCTATACTTAAGATACATGAAAAGGTCGGAGCTTTAAACTTCAAAGCAAAGAAAGAAGAAGAACAAGGTGCTTAGTCAGATCAGTAAGCAAGACTACAGCTCTCAACAAAAAGACTTTATCCAGCAACGCCAGCCAGACACCGGTCAATGGTTTCTGAGAAGCGAAAGCTTCCAAGCATGGCTGCAATCAAAAGGTACAACACTTTACTGCCCCGGTATGCTTGGGACAGGCAAGACCATTCTAACAGCAACCACGACTGAGTATCTTCGGACAAAGTTCAAGAACGATGATAGTATCAGTCTTACGTATATTTACTGTCATTACCAGAGGCGAGAGGAACAAACTGCTGAGAACTTACTCGCGAGTGTGTTAAGACAGCTGGCGCAGTACTATTCTCCTTTACCAGACATGGTGGCATCGCTTTATAAGACTCATCGTCAAGGAAATGAGGAGTTAAAGATGCAAGAGATGCTTCAAGTTGTTCAAGCGGTGGCCAGTTCTTTCACAAGAGTATTTATTGTTATTGATAGTTTGGATGAGCTTGAGGCAACAGACAAAAGTAGAGGAATGTTTCTTTCAGAAATCTGCAAACTGCAATCTGAAGCCGCAGTGAACATTCTTATTACTTTACGTCCTGATAGGAGTCTCGACAATAAACTACTGCCATCATTCAGTCAGAAAGTATATGCTCAAGGTTATCATGCTGTATGTGGATAACTGGATGAAAGAGTTGCTGATCCTCAGCGATGACAACCCGGACTTATCAGCGAATACGAAAGAAAGACTCAAAAGTCAATCCGACAGAGAATGACACAAGTAGTCAAGGGGACGTCAGTAGCTCAATATTCATTCGATATGTCTCAGGAACAACGATCAGCTAATGGCTCTACAGGTGTCTACTCGCGCCGTTCTATCTTGAAAACTTAAAAGACAAAACAACAATTAACCAAATACTAACTACCCTGAGGGAACTACGCAGCGGTCCAGAAGCGTTCGAGGATGCATACGGAAAAACCATCACCAGAATCAGAAATCAAGGACGAGAACACCGGGACTTAGCAAGAAAAGCGCTCGTATAGCTCACACTCTCACCGCAGCGACTAACCCCTTTACAACTACAGCACGCACTCAGTGTACGAGTTGGGAGCTCAACACTTGGTGAGGGAGATCTGCAGTGCACCAATATAATTCTTCACGTGTGCATGGGTTTAGTCCAGATGCGAGAAACTTCTGACACAGTGAGCTTGCTCCATTACACAACTATGAAGTACCTGCAAGAGAATCTAGGATGTCTCCTATTTTCGGATGACCCGACATTTACCAAGGGCCTCACAACAGACGAAGAGAAGAACGAGACTGCCTGGGTTCAGGGTCACAAGGAAATCACTGCAATCTGCAATACATATCTCTCATTTGCGGCCTTTGAAACCAAGCCCGCTGGAGTCAAGGGGCCTGGAGAGCGACTGGATCTATACCCATTGTATTTCCATGCCGCCACCAATTGGGGATATCATGCTTTTGAAAGTGGTCCTCATTGTCCACCAATCTCATTTCTCAGAAGCCAAGCCCATATAGGTACATGGCTAGGAGTAGCAGGGCTAGTCCGGTCTCGGTCTTACTTATCCATTTTACTGAATAATCGAATCAGGCTCCGTCATAGAATCGGTGATCCTGAAGCAACAGGGCTGCACTGGGCGGCATTATATGGACTGGCCACAGAAGTGGCAAGCTATTTAGAGATGGGTATACCAGCAGACATAGTAGATGAGTGGGATCGGACACCGCTCATGTATGCTGCTGAAACCAGACGCGAAGCAGTAATAGAACAGTTACTTGCTACAAACCAAGTGGATCCCGATGCAGAAGACGACACTGGATTAACAGCCGTGATATATGCAACAGTTCATAATCATGTTACAGCAGCAGGCTAATTTTGGCAACTGGCAAGGTTCATCCAGATAGACAGAGTTCACAACGCATGGATCTACCTTATGCTGATAATATTGGCCATGAGGGTACAACAGAGCTACTACTTTCTCATGATGTTAGCTCCGACCTTGACACGAATGCCTATATTGGCTTTATAGCAAGGAATGTTGCAAGATGTATCGAGATTCTTGAAAGTAGGGATTGCTATTATAGTAGCGATACCGAGTCATGATGGCTTCAGCATATAGTGAAATTGGTAATTTATAGATGTTGTTAAAGAGGACAATAAAGGCGTATAAATATGTAATTTGACACCATGTCAGCTTACAGTCTAGACTACTCTATAAGTAGATACTTAACAAGAGACACTTAATAAGTCCGTATTTACAACATCGCAGCATTCTCACCTGCTGCTTTTGGCATTGAAGGATTGTGCTAACATCCATCGCGTGAGGGGAAGATATGATGCCATTGTGTTATTGGTCCGCGTCTGGCTTGCTGATTAATCAAACGATAATGAACTTGTTACTATTTATATCTTGGGGTACCTTATCAACTAGTGAATTCCCTCACTTATCCCCGTGAGGCTGCATCTGCATTATACAGAAGGGCCAACATCATATCACATATCGAAAGACACAAACCAACAGCAGCATGTCCACCAACAACATTACATTCTTTGATATTCCGAGCAGGGCACCCCAGGTTTGCTGGTCCATGAATACCTGGAGAAGTCAGTCTCCGTGACTAATGGACTGCGTCCAGCACTAACATCGTCTCCAGCGAGATTACTTCTGAATTATAAAGGCCTTGATTATAAGACCGAATGGGCAAGTTTTCGAAGCAGTTATAATATAATTTTGCTAACTTGTATAGCTCGAATATCCCGAAATCAAGGAACGCCTTAGTGAACAGTAAGTACAAAGCTTGGTTACATCAATTGAGCTTTCAGTAACAATCCGGTACTCAGTGTATCCCCAAACGAACGAGGCGCCCCCTTTACCCTCCCAGCCATTCAAATGCCAGACGGCTCATACATAATGGACTCTTACAAGATCGTCGATGTCATCGAGGAAAAGCACCCTGAGCCGAGTTTACACTTGAACAGCCCAATGCAGGACCGGCTGAGAGCATCCATGATAAAATTCATGACGGAAATGGTTCCAATTTACGTCCCCGGTGTAGCCAAAAACATCATCGGCGAAAAAAGTCTCGATTTCTTCCTCGAAACGCGTTTACAAGACGTGGGAATGCCTCTCTACGAGTACGGAGAAAAGAACTCCCCAGGAGCATTTGACAGAGCGGAGCCGTTTGCGCGTGAGATCACGGCGTTGCTGGAGGAGAATACGTCTGGGCCGTTCTTGTTGGGCGATGTAGTGAGCTATGCTGATTTCATCTGGGCGGGTATTTTGCTGTTTTTCCAGTGTCTTGGCGATGCGGAATACAAGGAGGTGCTGAGAATAACCGGGAATGGAGAGGTTCACACCAATTTTCTGGATGGGCTGAGACCTTGGACAGAGCGCAATACCTGACGCTATCGATAAGGGATGCAAGCGAAATGATGTTGGATGAATTTAGGCTAATTACCCTGTTCAAGTCGACTTGTAGTTCAGCTGATTGGGCATTTATAACTTTGATATATCTCGATGCATAGTATTTAGCAATAGAGTATCTATTCATTGACTACAATCATCACTGTTTTTTCCCCAGGTCCACGTTAAAGAGAACCATTTTATTTCTCCTCATTGTTAAGAGATCCAGGTGGGTCGCGTCTGCCGATCTCCATTCCCCCTGGGGTTGATGTTTTCTCCACGCCAAGTAGTTCTCTCGCATCCACAAGCTTATCCGTGAGTGCTTGGCTGCTTGGCTACCTCGAGGTTGCTTTTGGATAAGTTCTAGCCCCAATCACTACCCTTGAATGACGATGTTCTGACTGTCGTGCGTGAGACAGCTGGTTAGATGGTCAAGGCCAAGGCTCTTGGTAATTGCCACGCGGAGCAACTCATCAAGCATTGAGAACCGTGGCAATGGCTCATAATGGGTAAATTAATAGCATGTTTCAGCCTAGGTATTGTTGGAAAACCCATTCTCCAGAGTGGATTATTTTCGCGTAGCCTTCACGCGTTAAAGCGCGTCAGAGATATACCTACCCTATGCTTTCGAGTTTTAGAAGGCATTATCATCTTACAGAGCTTAAGATATATAAAACCATTAGTGTCACTGTTCTATGGAAGTAATATAAAAATCATAGAATAAAGATCTATTGAGAAACTGAGCCTCTTGAAGTTTGCTCTCGCGTTTGCCACATACACTGGGTTCAAGCCATCCCGTGTTATCGAGGCATAATCACTATCAACAGAGTCACAAGATATTTCGCACAAGCCTGACGATTAATAACTGGTGGCATTATCAAGTAGTCCAACCATGCAGTTCTCTTCTATTTCACCCAGATCCGTCCATTGACCTAAGGAGCGTAATCAGCATGACTATTTCCCGGCCAATTTAGTTCGAAGCCTAACAACTGCAACAATAGGTAGAATCCATTCTATGTCAGTGCATCTTGACACAACACGATTCAGAAGCCGGCGGCATCGTCAGCTGAACGTCTTATTCTTCGTGGCGGAGTCAACTCGGTTCATCAGTCACGCTCGACAGAAAACAGTGGATATCTGGGTCAGGGGAATTTCGGCCCTCGGTTCCTGGGCCATGTCAAACAAGGGCGGGTCGAGCTCAGGACAAGTCTTGTTAAGTGGAGATATCAAAGACAAGAAGAAAATTGGGTTCGTGAGCGCCAAGGTCTTGGGAACGGTTGTTGGCCGTATGAGAACTTGTCAAAAGTTCTGTCGTCTCCAGTTTATAGTCTTGGCTGTTCTGGGATCATCATGCGACGTGCAGGTTCTAAGTCCAACGGCTCTGTCAATCGGCTAATTTCCATGCACATGACATGCCGCTATACATATCAGTTATGGGCATTTCAGCTGGTATGCCGAGAGCAATTCGGGAATTGCATGTTTTTAATATTCGGGTTTTACGAGACCAACACGATAAATTGCGTTTGATCGATCAGGAAAAAATTGTTATGCTCGGTGCTTGGCGGACTGATATAAGGTTGTTATTTACCCGCATTTACCCGTATTTAGCCAAATGCCACTCTAGGCCAAGACTGGAGAATATCCCCGAAACCGCCTGAGCAAAAGTCACGGGTGATGATTCCGCACCACGTGGAGATCTCATTCCCGCTGCTTTTTTCTTCATTTCTCGATGTTCAATGGCTTATTGAAAACATCGAGGAGTCTTGGAAGATGGCAAATATTGGAGGCACAGTTCTATTGATGGCTGCCCCAAGACGTCTGGCTACAGGCAAAATGGGATCTACAAAGCCCAGTCCCGTGAGCATCCAGTGACCGTAAGCATCGGTGATGTCCATGATGTTATGTCGCACGTTGGGCCCGACGATTCTAGACAAAAGATCAGATCAGGGTAAAAACAGATGCAAAATCTGATGCGTGCCTGATAGACAAGACGATGTGTAGCATGGTGTTCCTAGCGAAAACCCGTGGCGAGATGAGAAATGGGGCCCCTTTTTTCGGCCGCCGGTAGGGTCAACAGGCTAATAGCGAAAATCACCCCCATGGGCGGCTTAATCGCAGAGCCCCATTATTATGCTTCAGATACGGAGTGCTCCGTGCAACAACATCAGTTCAAAAGTGCAGTGGAGTGCACAAGGCACAGATCCCCCAGCTTGTGACTGCAATTAGACTCGATTTCTTCTCCATTGTTTTTGACCCATCCCTGCTGAAATGAGCGCGGCCCGGCCTCCATCTTGGCTAGGACTCATGACTACCAAGACTTCCAAGACAGCCAAGGTGGAACAAGATCGCCCATTCCGACAGTGGACAGTGGAACCCCGTTAAGCGGACGCCTGCCATTTGATCGTTCTGTTCATCTGTTTTGCCTGCTCGGTTCTTCCGTCAATCTGGGGTCTGAAAGCCCGGTCCGCACGCCCGTTTTCCATTCAGATTGTTCTGGGCCTCACTCAAACGCGTTTTCTATATCTATCCAGGGATCTCCCCCCAATTTTTTGTCAGACTTCCTTTCACTCTTCACCTTCAGCAATAATCTGCTAAGCCACTGAGTGCTTCTGGCAGAAGAAGAACAAAACTCATCTATTGTCACTTTTTTTAATACTTTGTCCCCCCGATTGAGAAATCGTCATGGGCATCAAGGACCTCATCGGCCTCGGCGTCGACGAGAAGACGAAGAAGCTTCAGGAGGAAGCTCCCAAGTTTGAGCATGTTACTTGGTACAAGGACCCCGGTCTGAGGGTCTTGACCTTCTACGCATGCGTTCTTTGCGTTTCTTCCATGGGAACTGGTTGGGATGGGTAAGCAATCCCCGGATTTGCTCGTGATCCAGTCCACTGACTTGGCGTGTTTCGTAGTATGTACATGGGTGTTGTTCAGAACTTTGACACCTGGAACGACTTCTTCGATAAGCCCGAGGGTAGCAGACTTGGTCTTTTGGTCGCCCTCTACCAGATTGGTTCAGTCGCATCTATCCCTCTTGTCCCTGTTATCGCCGATCGCTGGGGACGTCGCCCTTGTATCGCTCTCGGCTTCATCCTCATGGCTATTGGTGCTGGTCTCCAGGCTGGAGCTCCCGACTTCGCTACCTACTCCGGTGGCCGTGTGCTTCTCGGTTTCGGCAACTCGTTCGCTCAGATTGCCTCTCCTATGCTTCTCGCTGAGCTCTGCCATCCTCAGCACCGTGCTCGTTTCACCACTGTTTACAACTGTCTCTGGAACATGGGCTCTCTGCTTGTCTCTTGGACCTGCTTCGGTACTCACTACTGGGGCGGCGGCAACAGTGACTGGTCGTGGCGATTCCCCGCTATCCTCCAGGGTGCTCCCGGTCTTATTCAGCTCGTCATTCTCTGGTGTAAGTTGATCTTCTGGTTACATTATTCAGCGATCTTGCTAACACGATTATTCTAGGGATCCCTGAATCCCCTCGATTCCTCATCGCCAAGGACCGCCAGGACGAAGCCCTTCACATCCTCTCCAAGTACCACGCCAACGGCAACGAGAACCACCCAACCGTTCAGTTCGAGTACCGTGAGATCCGTGACACCATCAAGGCCGAGCAGCTTGCCAACAACAGCTCCCGATATACCGACTTCCTGAAGACCAAGGGTAACCGCTACCGTCTCCTCGTTCTCTTCTCCCTCGGTCTCTTCTCCCAGTGGTCAGGTAACGGTGTTGTTTCAAACTACTCTGCCCGTCTCTATATCAACGCTGGTCTTGATAGCGAGAACGAACGTCTCATCATCACTGCCGGAAAGACCATTCTCGATCTGTTTGTTTCTATCGGCTGCGCTCTCCTCGTCGAACGCCTCAACCGTCGCTTCTCTTTCCTTTTTGCCACTGGCGGTATGTGTCTGACTCTCCTGTTCTGGACCCTTACCTGTGGTCTCCACGAGCAGCATAAGGCCCCTGGCGCCAACAACGCCATGATCTTCCTTGTCTGGCTTCACGGTGTCTTTTACTCGACTTGTTGGTCTGGTCTCTTGATCGGTTATGCTGTCGAGATTCTCCCCTACTCCCTCCGTGCCAAGGGCCTGATGTTCCTCAACATTTCGGTCCAGATCGCGCTTCTGCTCAACAACTACCTCAACCCTCTAGCTTTCAAGGCCTGGCAAGCCCCCGCCGTCCCCGAGGGCGAGAAGGAAACTGGCTACGGCGGCAACACCTGGAGACTCTACCTTATTTACACCATCTGGGTTGCCGGTGAAGTTCTCTTCATCTTCTTCATGTATGTCGAGACTCGAGGACCTACCCTTGAGGAGTTGGCCAAGGTCATCGATGGTGACCATGCCGCTGTGGCTGATGTCGATCTTGAGCACGTTGAGAAGGAGGTTCTCAGCAAGGAGACTGAGAGAGTTTCTTCTCTGGACCAGGAGGTCCATGAAGTTGCTCCCAGTAAGGTCTAGATACGTCCTGTTGCATTCACACCAGGAGGCCACTGCGATAGTTAGCAAACGGTATCTGTCCGTCTACGATAATTGTTTTTGTTCTAGTCTAATGAGCTAGTTGAATGAGTTTAATGCTATATACCTTTCTTGATGGACATAGCTCCCACTTCCCGTGACACAAAAAGCCCTCCTGTGATTTCAACCAAAGCCGAATCTTCGTATAATAACTACTAGATGCTAAAAACCCATCCGAGACAAACAAAATATTAACAACATCTCATTAGCGATTTTGCCGAGCCACACAGTCCATCACATCGTGGATGCTATGGGAAGGGAATCCAGATAATGGGAGGAGCGTAATCTGGTGGCCTTATTAGGGGGGCGATACAAAAATATGGATTATCTCTATGATAGCTATTTGCAGGATATAGTTTTACGTAAACCTGAAAACGCTACGGGGGTTAAATAAGATCTGCAAACTTGGCATCATGACGCATGTCCCCATATCACGTTCTCGAGATGCGTTTGAGCAGATGACAAGAACTGTAACCACCTCGGATGCAAAGGACTCTCAAACCGGGAAAGGATGAGTTGAATGTGGGGGTAAGAGAGGGGACCTGTCACCGACTCCTTGAAGCTCTTGAATGACACTGATACAAATCGTTAGAGTCTAAATTCGACGGATGAATAGCCTTGAGGGCTGAACTTACAGATTAATAGATCTGGAAGTTTCCAATGGGCCGAAAGTTGCTCAAGTTGGAGCAACAGAAGAAGTTCGCAATTCTCAATCTCGGATATGAGGTGTAAGTTGGTACTCTCAGTATATTTCTTGTGAATATCCAGGAAGACAAGGGCCGTCAAGCTGATGAGTGAAAGTGCTGGGTCTACGGTGAGAGTGTAATTGCTGTCCCATTTCTCTGCTATCCCCGCTATGTTCTGGCAGGTCTCCAGAACACGTTGCCAGCTAAGTGTCCAATCGTCACCTTCTGGAAGATAGTAGCAGCTCGCGAGGGCAGCCAACAGTTGAGCCATATGCAAGTGAAGTACTGAAACTAACCGGGCATGGTGATCAGTATTTGACTCATTCATAAACGCATTCCTTCCAGGATTTAGAAAGTTCCGTGGTAAGGCTAGACGTATTGCAGATAGAGTTCGTTCTGCATCGAGTACGATGGCCGTGATGTTTTCGTGAGGAACTAGATAACACATGCTCATTGGTCTGCCGAATTGTCGCAAGACAGTGATGGTGATGAGATGAATATTGAAGAGCAGGCTGCTCTCAGCGCCAGACTTGACAAACAAGAGCAGATCGGGAAGGCCACGCGGATCGTAGGGGAGCCTGCAAGGGGAAATAAGACTCTGTGAGAGCTGACCCTGGTAGTGGTCGTGGATAAAAGACGTATTGACAAGTCGCTCATCAATCTGGTAGGGCGTCCCGGATGAGAGGTTGGCATATGAGTCAAGACGATATACACACCACCAGACAAGCTTCCAGTCTTGGAGGTCCTTGTTGTTTACGTTTGACCATTCTGGAGAGACAGATTGGATTATGTCGAGACGATCAAGGCCCATCCAATACGCCAAACGGACAATTTTTCCTATTCGCATCCAGGCTTGTTGGCCTGGAAACTGATGGAACTCATAGAAAGCGAGTAGGCAGAACTTGCGGAAGAGGTCGAGTGATGGAAAGTCACCGGCTGTGTCTTCTTGGAGAGACGTGTTGCTCAAGACTTGGTCTATACGACTGTCGAGGTCGAAGTGCGTAGACGCGAATTTGAAGCCGAGCAGTTTCGCTGTGATGAGAAGCATGGTCTCAACGAGTTCACAGCTGCAGGTTGAGAGAATATCTCTGCTGCTTAATAATGTTGTTTCCGAGAATAGCGGTATGGCTTTATTAATGGATTTGACGTATTCGTCGGCCCTGACATGGTCAGTAGGAGGACACGACAACACTCATAGTGCCTGGAGTTATAGGACAATGCGAGGTTGTCTCTTACAGATATGCCTCCTCCTCGAGGAGGAAGCTCAAACGCTGTGATGATTGATTGCTAGCTTGTGTAGATGCATGGGAAGTTACAATGGTCTCAGGGCTCTCAGAGGGTATATCTGAAGCAGCTGGGACCAAAGAAACAGTGTCCTCTGAGACAGAATAACCATGAGAAGTGGCTTCATCTATGGCGTTGGTTTGAGTGATTAGATACCGCAATGCTTAATCAGTAAACAAACATCTCTTACCAGAATGCCTTCTCCCTCGGCTACGAACGCCCCGCGTTGCCCGTGATCCACGTCCGGAGCCCGGAGCTGGTCCTGGCCGACGACGTGTCGTGGAGTAGCTGCATGTCTTACCACGCTCAAGGCAGCGGGAGCATGACGGCTGACCAAGATCGCCTGTGATCGGTCACATCAGTACTCGTGGCTCGGTGTCAGGGACTGCCGGGTTATCTCACATCGGACTTTAGAACTGCAAAACGGAGATGTGTCAGATACCGTAGTGCCGAGAGTCAACTGCGGGGTCTACGAACCGAATGCAATTGTCGCAAACTCTGGTGCTCAGCCGTTGGGCAGAATGAGCTGTGCCGAATGTCCCGCTGCCCGAAGATGGCGACGCAGACATTTCCTCAATTCGGAAGAACTTCTGACAAAGGCCAGTAGTCGATTTTGACCTGGAACTCACGTCGCTTGTCGATGGACACTCAGATTTGGGAAGCTAATCTCGACCTGTTGGGTCTCGTTCACGCTCCGGTGTAACTGGGACTGAGCGAGAAATGGCCGAGATTGTGGATTCACAAGATGCTCCGAGGAATATTCATGCAGTATTTCCGATGACTAACCAACCTCGGCAGTTTCAGTGCAGCTAGACCCGCATCGGAGGATCTAAAAGTTGACTTCAGATCTGCCGTAGCTTATGTTTCCCCGCATTTTAGCATCGCAGAACAAGCAGCTTCTTCCGAATCCCGTGCTGAATCGTCGCAAACGCGTCCCTAATGAAGAACAGATGTATTTAAATATTGGCCTCGGTGGAGGGCTGCGGATCATCAATTTGCCCTGTGGTAAACCAACGCCATGGGCACATTCTCTGTTCTTATCAAGTTTGAGTCTGAGGAGGACGGGGAAGTATATTTCGCCGACCTTGGCCCTGATGCTCAAGGCCCACCAACTGTTGGGACAAGAGTCAGCGCAGTCAAGTCTTTACAGGACTTGACTGATAGCCACGTAACCAAAACTGTATCAATTCGTCGTGTAAGCCTTTCCGTGTCATAGCTTCAGTGAAATGAAGCTGTCACCAATCTACTATACTGACTGAGTACAGCTGTTAGCACCACTGCCGAGAGATGACCTACCTTTATACTGCGTTGGGCTGAACTACCGCAGCCACGCCAAAGAAGCTTCGGTATGCCAAAGACAGTAAAGAAAATAGCGCCCTCAGAGTATATAACTAACAGGCCTCTAGCTAACGTTGACGTCGGTACCTCCTCTGTGGACAAAGCCAGCTGCATCCCTTGCAAACCCAGATGAGGACATTCCACTCAACGACTTCTGCGCAAAGAGCCTCCCAGACTATGAGGTATGTTATCATGCTCAGGCTAACATGACACTGCCTAATTCTAATTGCATTATAGGGCGAGCTCGTATTTGTGACTTCCAAGCAGTGTCGCGACATATCTCCCCAAGAAGCCAAGGACTACATCCTGGGATACACCGTTGGCAACGACATTTCTTGCCGCATGTACCAGCTCCCCAAGCATTCAGCCGGTCAATTCTTCTTCGCCAAGGCTTTCGACAAGTTTGCGCCTATTGGTCCCGCATTGATCAGCCCAGCCATTTTTGGCGACGGTTCGGGCTTTTCTGTAGAAGCAAAGGTGAATGGTAAGGTTCGACAGGTAGCGGAGTTTAAGAAAGATATGGTTTTCTCGCCGGAGCAGATTCTGAGCCATATGAGTCAAGGTACTTCACCGATTGTTTACGAGCCAGACCTATGCATCAGCGCTAACAGAGTTAATACAGGAACAACCATCCCTGCTGGTACGGCTATCATGACAGGAACACCCGCTGGAGTCGGCGCTTTCCATAGTCCCAAGGTGTTTCTCAAAGATGGCGATGTGCTCGAAGTCACCATGGCAAAAGTTGGAACATTGAGGAACGTGATCAAGTTTGAGTAAGCATCGTTCGTTCACCTGCATAAGCCATACAGAGGAAGCTTACTAACTACTTACTTTGCAGAGTTGGGTTTTTGACGCGTGTGATAGTCTCTGTACAAAGAGTTGCTATCTTCCTGTTTAGTAGATTTATGTAAAATCGCATCAGACAGTCTATGTGGCTTATAGAGAACGTTATTTATATTTATAGAAAAGAACCCAATAGACGCCAAGGCAAGAAATACTATGCTTTAGATCTGGACCCTTTTTGTTAGAAGTTATACTGTAGACACTGATGTATTGTCATTGATTGCCTTAGACAGCTGAAACCCAGAACTAAAGGCTTCTATTTACAACTTATCTTAGCTATTTCAAATTGACTTAAGATCCCAAACGTTGGAAGCATATCCGGCAGTCACTTTTGATATGCTTTAGATTAGCATAGGATCATCAAGGGTATGTTTACAATATTGCACATCTCGTCATTATCTATCTTCCAATAGTGAAACTGAATTTAACAGCTTCTACACTTTGATTGGATGTCAGGAACTAATTACGAAGAGCAATATGCCTCAAGCTTCTTGAAATCATGTAATAAAGGAACAGTTAAATATTGGAGAACTATATAGCACGCTTTTCGCGCTCTATCTCGTACACTATTTCTTACCCCCAAACCCAACAAAATCTCTCAGTGAGTTCAGGGAGTTGGCTAGCCCAGCATAGTCAGAAGCACAAGCAAAGACAAAGAAATCGGGACGAATGATGGCAAACTTGGTGGTTCTCCCAAGGCGCTTGGCATAGACCGAGCTGTCATATCCCTTCGCCAGACGTCCGTCAGCCGTAGGGATCTGCGAAGCTGAACAGACGGTAAGGTGACCAAACTCTCCATTGGTGTCTGAAAGTGTCTTTGGGATTTGTGCTGAGTCGTCTGACTGTGCGTCGTAAACAATGATTGCCTCCTTCGAGATAATGGATGAGACACCAGCGTCTTGGACTGCGGCCCTCGCTTCGGCGTATAGCCTAAGCTGGTTGTTTTGCTTCCCATCACTGATGACCACCAGAGTGAAGATCGTCTTCTCTTTTCGTAGCAAGTCGTCTGATAGAAAAGAGCCCGTCTGGTCCGTGGATCTCATGTGTATCTGATGCAGACGGGAACCGCCTTTTCGTCCCTTGATAAACAAACCATTTTCAACTTCCGAAAAGCCCTTCTGCTCTTTGTGTGACATGTAGTCCACGTACTGGAAAAGAGGCGTGCCATGTAGGAACATCAAAAGCCGGAAACAGAAACGTAACCATAAAGTAGGCTCATTGTTGCAAATGCGCCCGTTGATCATGGAGAACTGGGCAGCGTCGTTGATACTCTGACGTCGCTCTGATTCCCAGCACTTGAGAAGCTTATCATGGTATTCTGGCTTCGCATTTGGATGGAGCATCAGAGCTAACCGCCATGCAAGCTGGTGAGCATCTCTGACACCACTTCCAATACCTTGACCAGCGAAAGGAGGGAAGACGTGAGCCGCGTCACCGATAAGAACTGTACGTCCACTGAACCAGCGGTCAACGACCTTGTGAACAAAGTGGAATGGTCGACAGCGTAGAATCTCAATGCAATCTCGAGGGTACTTCACAGGACCGTCAAATCTGTGCTTCCGGCTGCTATCTCCCTCAAGAGTAATCATCGGCGTGATATGTTCCCAGAACAGCTCTTCCGAGTTGTCCTTGATAAGCGACTCATCTTGGGCGAATTCATGACGCCAAAGTCTTTCCTCATAAGGACCAAATCTCCCGGAAGCCGTAGCCTTTCCAGGCGGGGTACAAAAGTGCCATCCAACAGGCCAGAAGAGATCATAAACCTCTTGTGCTGAGTAGCCAAACTTCCAAAGTGGAAAATCAGGATGAGTCTCCGGAGTAGGAAGCTTCATCTTCAAGTTGGCGGCTATCCAGGTGCCGCTGTATGGGTAGAGCCCGTCTGTCTGCTTGATGCCTACTGTTGGTTCCAGGAAGTGCTTTCGAACAATGCCCAGTTTTCCGTCGGCGCCGATAAGCCATTCTCCTTTGATTTGCTGTCTATTTCCTTGTTTGTCGTCAAAGTCGATTACTGGTGGATCTTGTTCAGACCGTGACACGACTTCGCAGGCGGTACGCAGTGAGCAATATTTACTTTCCTCGATAGCATTTCTCAAGGCCCCCTCTGTAGATTACAGTTAGCATAGAAGACACGTATTTGAGGGACGCAAGAGGAGATCTACCTAGACGGGGCTGCATTTGCAGAATGCCTTCTGGTAAGGCCTGGTCAAGACTGTTGGAGTCCCCAAGGCGAATTGAGAAGAATGGTACAGTATTGAAGCCGCCACGATGGACATTAACATGTGGCATTTCTGTGTCGCTCGAGATTAGCATATGATGTGACGGATTATGCAGGTTCATTTGCTTCCGAGGCGTGTGGACTTACCATGACCTATGGACGCCAGATCATGGATCCCGAGGCTGTGTAGTATTCTGACAGCATCACCCGTGAGGAATACGCCTCTAGGGTCTGTGGTGATCTCCGCCTCTTTCTCGAGAATAACGGACTGGTAAAAGTGCTTTGTCAGTACTGAATAGAAATGGTGCTGTAAGTATCGAAATGGTGACTACTAACATGAATCCTCAGTCGGGCTAGTGATAGTCCCAGGGCAAGACCTGCTGGTCCACCTCCAACAATAATTACTTGCGTTTCTTCCATTGCATGCGATAACGATTAGAAGTATTCGGGGAATGAAATCTGATTAGTTGTGTAAGCTAGACACTTCATCTCATTCAGAGGACTTATATGGAAGGTAGCCGGGTCAATCGTAGAATGCGAGTGCCGCGATCCCCGGGATCCCCAGACGCCACTGAATTGTCCACTATAGTCACACGTCGCGATGTACTGTACTGAATGTGGGGTCTACGCTCTCAAAGTGAGTTTGAACTGACTTCGGAAGATTCGGGGCCCACTAGAGTTCCTCCGAGGCTAGTTTGGAGATCCGCCGGTTTTTGTGGCGAACAAAGGCACCCGGCCATAACACGGAAGAATGACTACCACGATCACGAGTTGTTTTGTTTATGTGTTATTTGTTTCCCGAAATGTCGCCAAGGTGACGCTGAAGCACAGATCTTATGATTGACTTTCTTAGGCCCAGCTTGTTTACCCTGCCCTACTGGTTAGAGTTGATGTGCCGGTGAAGCATGTTAGCTGAATATCTTAGACTACTTGCCAGCGACTAGTGGTAAACGTGAGTGATGCATTAGATCCTAGTCAGCAAGCTGAGTGGCTTGAAGGACTGTGCCCTGGACATTGTCGATGATGAGACCCTTGCGGGAACATCAGCGAGAAGGATGGTCAAGGGTCAAGCCATAAGCTCACCAGGTGTTCTGAGCCGCTATACCTCCTTTGGCTACATCCTAAAGCCAATTGACTGAGCTTCACTACCACCAGCAAGAGACACAGGCATAAGAGTTCATCAGCATAATTATATTGTACTATCCCCTTCCCTAATATACTATAGAGCTATCTAGCTTCCATCCAACCTTCTGTCCTGTCCTATCTGTCAAATGTCCTGTCCTATCTGTCAAATGTCCTGTCCTATCTGTCAAATGTCCCGTCTTCCGTTTTCAAGTTCGCTTTACCAATCATTATCAGCTTATGCGGAGAAGCGAGTGGCGCGGCGATTGTTGCGGCTGCCAGTGTCGTTCCCATCCTCCTCCTCCTCCTGCTCATCATTGCCACTGCCATTGGCGTCACCATTGTTGTTGCCATTGGCGTTGTCATTGGCGTTGTCATTGTTGTTGCCATTGGCGTTGTCATTGTTGTTGCCATTGGCGTTGTCATTGTTGTTGCCATTGGCGTCACCATTGGCATTACCATTAGCATTATCGTTGGCACCGTCGTTGGCACCGTCGTTGGCATTGTCACTGGCGTTACCGTTACCAGCATTGCCAGTGTTTCCAGTGTTTCCGGCGTTACCAGTATTTCCAGCATTGCCGTTGTTGGCCTGAGCCATCTGGACCGGGATTACACCACCGAACGGGCCAGCGCGAGCTGGGTTTTGGCAGCGTACAAGACAGACGTTATCCTCGCCTGCGACTGTTCCAGTACAGTTTTGCCCGGCGGGAATAGAAGCAACAAGAGGAAAGTCTCCCATCTCGCCGTCTCGGTTGCGACCCCGCTCATTACCCTCAACATTAGTTGTCACAGGGATATTATCCCACGACGTACCGGTGCCGTCGGCGTTGATCATGCAGGTATATGGACCAGCACCGTCTGAGTTGACCTGATGAACCGTCATCTCAAGGCTACCACCGGGGTTGACCTGAGGGAGCTGGCTTCCTGGCTTGAGTGTAAGTCTGTGTAACCATTATCGAGGTCAATGGGTATAGCTACCTGTCTCTTCCATAATATCCACTGTTCCCTGCTCGATGTCGTTGTCACCGCCAGCCAAGGTTTCGCCGACGGTATCAGCAGCACTGCCTCGGAAGCGGGTTGCATCCGTCTGGAAAGGACGTCTTCGAGTTCCGTCTCGAGGAGTTGAAGTATCGACACCGAGTGCCATACCAGAACCACCGGCATCACCAACGGCATTGGTGATGACGCTGTGGGCTGACACTGCTGCGAGGTCGGCAGCGATGAAAAGAGCCAGGAGGATGTTCTTAATGGGAGCCATTGCGAGACTGTGATATTATCGTGGTATATGTTTGAGAAGAAAGGTGTGAAAACAAATGAGGAGTGAAGATGAGTGAAGTAGTCAGAAGGATTGATCGAAGACCTATGGAGACCTGACCAGCAGGAGAAGAGTGATGAGAAAGGAAGATAATGAAACTGATGCTGATGCTGATGCTGATGCTGATGATTCGAACAATGAAAGGAAGTTGAGCAGACTTATATAGAAAAGGCAACGAGTCATTTTCCTTTTACGGCTTTCTTAACATGCATAGATATCACCACCAGAAATACAGCCAAGGAAACACAAGACACCCACGAGACATTCAAGAGCTTCACGATGGCAGCCTCAAAATCTGGCAAAAACATCACCAGACAAACATATCACCGCACGGCTTCACTTACGCTTTGACCTTTCCCGCCCAGCCAAGACCCGGAATCCTCGTCTCCCGAAGAACACAGCCACTCTGTCAAACAAAACGTCAAACAGCCATTTCTGAACCATGATTTGCCAAATAACCATAAACCACTTCAACGTAAAACGTACTGATAGTTTCTGAGCTACGCTCACGGACCATGATCGGCAAACAGGTCATGGCGAACGGCGAAAGCGGCACATGTGTAACCGATACCAAGCCCTCGTCTATCTTCTGAGGAGCCAATCGTATCTCTGCGTCGTCAAGTTCCGAGATCTGTGGAGGTGTTCTTCTCGAGGAGCCAATTGTATGTTGCGAATTGTGTTTTGGGAGTTATGGTAAGAAACCCGTCGCAGGTGGTGTTTCAGGGGAGAGGGCTGAGCACAAGGCCAAGAAAAGGACAAAACAATTACACTGAAGATGTAAAACTGATAAACTATATCTAAGCTAAATATTATGTCTATTTCCTTAAAGTCTTGCACGTGAAGGCGGCCGAATTGTTGTTGAATGGGAATGACCCTTGCTGTATTTGTTCCCGCCCGAAACCCCAGGCGCCGCTAAAGATTCTCAAGTGCATGTGGGGTCTATGACTCGAGGCAATTCGGCTTCGGAGGATTCGGGCACTAATTGACTTGGAGTTCCTCCGCGGTCAGTTTTGACATCCCGTAATTTTTAGTACGGCTATAAAAGATGGTTAGTTAGCAAATGGGACCATATTGCTGGTAAGTAGTAATGTAATTTTTCTCTGAACTCCATTCAGACCAAAATCTCCCAAGAAACCTCACTATTACGAGCACTGTCAACAATGAACTCTGCGGCTGGCTCCCCACTTCGACTCCGATGCGGACTGGTCCTAAAGAACAGGCTTGTCAAGACTGGAATGTCTGAAAAAATGGCCGAAAATCTACTGCCATCTTGCAATCATAGAGCCGTGTATAAGCGATGGGCGCAAGGTGGATGGGCAGCTCTTATCACAGGTAACTCACGGCAAGAGGTTTCTCGAGACAGGAAATTTGTTCTAATCATGAGCAGGCAACATCATGGTTTCAGATCAGTATCTTGGCAGTAATGAAGACGTCGCAGTCACCGGAACCACATCAGCCTTGCTCAAGAGCTGGTCAGAGTGGACAGCTTCTACCAAGAACCAGAACTGTCATATGATTGCTCAATTGTAAGCCCAGCTTCCGCAACATGGGGAGAACTCAGGACATTGAAAGACGTAGTGGCTAATTCGAGTGATGTGATAGAAACCATCCAGGACGCCAATCTCCGATTGGAGCAGGAAAGAGAAGCATATTCTCAAAGACCATCGCACCAAGTGCCATTCCCATCAACCTCGGCGATAACGCCATTGCCAAACTGATCCGTATGTTGGTCTTTGGAACTCCAAGGGCCATGACACGAAATGAAATCGATGTTGTTGTCGCGCAATTCACTGAAGCTGCGCGACTAGCTCACCAAGCTAGTTTTCAAGGCGTTGAAGTTCACGCAGCACGTAAGTGGCTTGAACTGTAAGAGAAACCTGGGATGTTCACTAATCTAGATTACAGATGGATTCCTACTATCTCAATTTATGTCACCAAACAGTAACCAGCGAGATGACGAGTTCGGAGGTTCGACAGACAAGCGCGTCGAACTAGTTCTTCGCATTATCCGATCCGTCCGCAAGGAAGTCCCTAAGTCATTCTGCGTTGGTGTGAAGATCAACTCGGCAGACTTTAAGGACGAGAAAGGCATGAGACAGATGCTGCGACAGATTGAGCTGATACAAAAGGAGGAAATCGACTACATCAACCTCAGTGGTGGATCTTTTGAAGATCCTCAGATGATGAGTACCAATTCATCCCTGCAACTGAGTTCTACCGGGTCCCGTTCAAGCATTCGTGAGGGATTCTTCCTACGAACAAGTCAAGAGATCCGTCGCAGGTTCCCTGATCTTACGCTGCTTGTGACAGGCGGATTCAGAAGTCGAAGTGGTGTTACCGGAGCCCTTGATAACGATGCCTGCGACCTTATTGGACTGGGTAGGCCAGCTGTGAAATACCCAGACCTACCGAGCCAAATCATATTCAACAAGGGTATCAGCGACGAAGAAGCTAGATTTGACGTGGAGTCTGCCCCAGGCGGCGGATGGCTGTCTTCAAAAGTTCGTTCCGTGGGAGCAGGCGCAGAGACTGTAAGAGCATACCCTTTCTTTGATCCAAAGTTGCATTGGCTTTTGGCTCATGGGACGTTGTTGCTGACAAGACTCTAGAAATACTGGGTTGCTGCTATGAGTAAGCTATGACAGACTTCCCTTTCGATTGAGTGAGGGGCTATGTAGGCTTATACGGCTGTAGATGGATTGTCGTCTCGTTAGGGTTGGTGTCATGGAGATACGTGTCTCATAAGGGGAGTAACTTGGCGCGTTCGGACGGTTGATAGCATTATAGTATCGGCAGCGTGATATATGAAATGACGGATGAGGGTCAATATGTAAATTATAAATGAAAGATCTGAAGCTCTCCTTGACCTGTCTTGAGATACAAGAAAACACAATGCATTTACAGTTCTCAAGGCTTCTCCCTCCGGCCCGTTATGATACAAGCTGGGGCTTTTTATCAACAGCTCTTCACCTTATATGTTTCTCAGCTTAGCATCTGATACAAGATGTAGCTTGAAGGACACGAAAAGGGTAAACTCCTAGCAATTACGTTAGTCCTCAACCTTGATATTGAAAAGGCTCACATACCAATAACCATAAAGGGAAAAATGTCACCATGAAGCGCAATACACGGGACCGATGACCTTCCCATATCTCACGCTTGTATGTCTTGCCAAGTATCTGGCAGACGATAACGCGAGCATACTCGTCTGCAGGCATGCCGTTCTTGTTTCCTCCATTCTTGATAGTCTCAACAGTGTTTTTGATAGGTTGATACAGTGAGTCTTCAGAGATGAGAACACCATCACGAAGGATATTGCTGCGGACATAGCCGGTAACGACCTCTATGACTTCAATGGACAGGGGCCTTAGTTCCTAGACACGATGATTAGCGTCGAAACCCAGCGAGATAACTCAGTCGTGGATGGAGAGAGGCCAACTAACCACACGAAGAGTCTTTGTATACTGGCTGAGAGCCGCTTTAGATGCGTTGTATACAGACTGACAAACAACAGGAACGTCGCGAGTAACGCTTCCAATCTGAACAATGCGTGGCCGAGGGGCCTTGCGCAACAGCGGGATAAAGAGCTGGCACATGTGCATGATAGCTACAACATTGACTGCAAATAGCTTCGTGACTTCTTTGACGTTGATATCCGTTGCTGGTGTCGCGTAGTGCATCCCCGCATTGTTGACCAGTATGTCGAGGCGTCCTCCGGTGTGTTTGTCGACCGAGTCTCTGAGCCTTTCGAGACTCGTGGAGTCACTAAGCTCTAAAGGCAGTGCAATGATGTTTGTATGTTGTCTCGCGAGATGATCTAGAGACTCGATACGCCTGGCTGTGGCGAACACTGTAAAGTCGTTCTGGACAAGGGATATGGCAAGTTGCTCACCGATGCCACTGTTGCAGCCAGTCACTAGCGCGAATGGTGGTGTATATGAAGCAGTCATCTTGGAAATTTCATGGCGATGTGACAAAGTTTAATCGTGTTATTTGGCTAGCTTATATGTCATATAGAACCTTGGTTCATAAGCCAAAGTCATCCCGCAATTGTGAGTTCGCTCCGGATCTCTACTGCGATCTTCATTAGTACCGAGGCTGGACCTCTGCATTGATCTCGAGGCACGGAAACACGGTAAAGTCCGATTCTTCAATTGACTTATTTCTCGCGGTTGTGGATCGACATGCTCGAGCCGTTCTTGGTAGATGATAGATCCTCCGAAGCTAGCTTGAGTTCCTCCGAAGTCGAGAACCGTGTGAGTGGGTCGTGAAGAAAGAAATGACAAGGTAGACAATTTCTATAGCGTAATTTCAGTAGAGCGACATCTCGGTAAAGACTGTTTTATTTAATCAACGTTATCCCTATAACTAAATCCTAGCAATATGCACATCCGTTTTACTAATGAGAGTGATTCCTCTTCAACCAAGGGCAGACATAACAAGCTTGTTACCACCATTAGCACTTACAGCAGCGCCGTTAACCCAGCGACCCTCTTCACTTGCAAGGAAGCCAACGATATAGGCGATATCGTCAGGAACACCAATTCTTTCTGCGGCGGTTGTGTCTCGGATCTGCCCATCGAGAAAGCCTGCTGGCATCATGTGTTGACTGGCCTTGATCGAGTCCGTGGCTGTTAGGCCTACAATGATACTGTTGAACGTAGCCTTTTTCTGCTTGGAGAAGTTTTCAGCAAAGGATCGGGTGTAGCTCTGAAGAGCGGTTTTGCTAGCTCCATATGCGACAGTCGGATCGCTATTGGCTTGGTAGGCTAGAACGCTTGAAATGTTCACCACCCGGCCTCCGTAGTCTGGAAGGTGAGGTAGCAGGGCAGTTGTGATTGAAACCGGTGCGTAAACGTTGGCTTGCATTATCTCGAGAAACACATCCAAGGTTGTGTCTTTGATCGGTAATACCTTGGCAGGGTCGGCCAAGACGGCGTTGTTGACGAGGATATCGACAACTGTAGTGTCTAGTCGTTTGAGGGCCTCGGCAATGGTTTTCGGTCCAAACTGAGGGTCGAGTGCGTCTGCTTGAATAGCGATTGCCTGCTCTACCCCGAGTTCCTGGCATCTCCTCAGCGTTTCCTCTGCAGCCCCGATGTTGCTTGCATATGTGATAGCCAATCTAGTAAGACCCTTGCGTGCCAAGTGAATAGAAATAGCTTGTCCAATACCGCGAGAGCCTCCTGTCACAATGGCAGTCTTGCCATTCAGTGACCAAGGTGCATCAGAAGAAGGGGGTGTGGACATTTTGGTTGTTTGGCTTTTCTTTTTTGGTGTGGTAATTTTGGTTCAGAAAGAAATGGTCAATTTGTTGGCTTGTTCGTTACTTAGTTTCATCCTCATGTCTAGTATTTGTACTCTTCTCGAATGAATATTTACTGGCCTGATGAATCGGACTTAATGCAAGTTGAATGCCGAAAGCCAGGACACTAGAAGTCCGCTCACAGAAGTCAAGGATGAGCTTTGAGCAGACCGGACAAAGTGGCGGAGTTGTACTACTGAAAAATGGTATAAGTTTAATTGTGGAGAGCGGAGAAGATAGAAAACCTTAGTTAGGAATCATTGATATAGCGTATGGTATGAGAACATGGCCAGCGGAGATTGAAGCATTGACTACAAGCAACGTTCGACTTCAAGACCTCTTAACTCCGTAATCTCCTTACGGATGGAGGCTCCCATAAGCTGTATCACATAACTGGCCCCATAGTCGCTCGAGGTCAGTCGAGGGACAGGCCCAAATCGTTCTTCTCGGTTGACGATAGATCCTCCGAAGCTAACTTGAGATCCTCCGAAATCGAGAACCAGGTGAGTGGGTCACGGAGAGAACCGTCATGGTTGTCTCCAACGCCACTCACTGCTACCCCAGATTCGGGGACTTAGAAACCCACAGCTGCGGGACCTATAAACTCTATGTTCTCGACGAACAAATACCCATAACCTATAAAATAGTTGTGATTCATCTCTTGGCGTTCTACTATGTCTCTTGCGTTAAAGATTGCATTGACTGTTCTCACCAAACTGCCCAGGTGTTTACGAGAAGCCATCATGACTGACATGCGAATCCCCACAATCACCAACGACCCTTCCAAGGTCCAACTGTCCCGCATCGCCCATGTCTACTTCGAACACCCAGACCTCGACCAGTTCGACAGATTCGCAGATGACTTTGGCTTCGTTAAAGAAGCTCGTGTCGGAGATACCATTTACTATCGAGGTTATGGAATAGACCCTTTCATTTATGTCGCAGCTAAGAGCAAAGATGGCAAGCGGAGATTCCTTGGACCAGCTTTCGTGGCTGCCTCTGAGGAAGAGTTTGAAAAGGCAGCTGCTCTTGATGGAGCTGAGAGAGTCTCTCTTGAGCATGCGCCTGGTGGTGGAAAGATGATCAAGTTCAGTCGACAAGATAATACCTTTTTTCATGTTGTCTATGGCCAAGAAGAGAGAAAGACGGACTCGGAAGAACCCACTGCAACACACGAACAGCAGGGTCCTTACAACAAACCCTTCACAAAGCCAAGGCGAGGTGAGCGCTATACTTGTTCATATTCTACTCCTAGGTGCTAACTCTTCCTAGGCAAATACCAACGCTATCATCCTGGCCCAGCTCTCGTCCACAAACTCGGCCATTTCGGCTACGTCGTCCCAGACTTTGACAACGAGCTAGCATGGTACACAGGTAACTTCAATTTCGTCCCCTCAGATATTCTGTACCACTGGGACTTCTCCAACATGGATGTACTCACCTTCATGCACTTGGATCTCGGCGATGAATATTCTGATCATCACTGCTTCTTCATGCAGCGAGCTGAACCTCATGTTAAGAAGATCTACTGCCACCATACCTCGTTTGAAGTCGCCGACTTTGATACACAGCTCATTGGGCATGAGTACCTGGCTAGCAAAGGCTGGAAGAGCATCTGGGGCGTCGGACGACACGTTCTGGGCAGTCAGATCTTTGACTATTGGGCTGATCCTAGTGGGTTCAAGATTGAGCATTATGCTGATGGTGATGTTGTGAATCGGGCAAGTGGGACTAAGAGGGATGTTGTTGGGCCGTTCTCGGTTTGGGGTCCCGAAGTGCCAAAGGACTTTGGAGAGAAGGGTGCCTAAATAGGCCAGGTATAGCAAAACACTCGGAAATAGCTGGTATTACTTTGTATGAGGCTCTCATTGGAATTGAAGTTCTTGCAAGTGGCTATATATCAATTTCAACATCGCTATTTGTCCGCGCTGTTAATTATCTTGTTCTTGTTGCTTTTCCTCACGAATTAGCCGGAACTCTTCAATGAGCTCAATTTCTGAAGTTGGAATGATCTTCGATCTCAGACGTATTTTAAAGATTGTATACAGTACTGGAGTCATCTTGTTAGCCTATTGTGTACCTGCGATAGTGGCGAGTTCAGATATACCAGCAAATATGGCGATGTTGATGTAACACGTAATGAAACCCTGGGCCGTGAAGTGACCCTTCACAAAAACATCGAATCCTGGAAGCCAGTTAATCACACCATCAACGGAGAGGAAGAGAGCTAGAGATGGGGGAGAGAGTTAGAACATACCACAGAACAGAATAACCAAAGAAACCATGAATAACGTCGCCCAGGCCACGTATGGCTGGAAAGGACTCTTGTAGGGAAGATCTAGATACGTTAGAGAAACTCTAGAGAAGATCTTTCAATTTGCATACCTTCTCTACTGTAACCCTGCTTTTCGAGACCAGCAAAGAACCGGAGATAGGTCACCTGGATAACCACCCAACCTATGAGGCCAGCAACAGTCGTGATGTTTACAAACCACGAGAAGACCACGGAAGTGTTGTTCACGACTGTAAGATACACCAGTGGAGATAGGAGGCAGCTCATACCAACTGCGTAGTGAGGGGTGCCGAATCTGTTACAACGTTGGAAGAACTGAGGAGCATGGCCGTCACAGCTGAGGCCGAAGAGAGTTCGAGAGGCGATGAAGATGCAAGCAGATCCGCTGCTGATGGCTGAGGTACATACTACAGCGTTGATGATTGAAGGTACGACCGATACTCCGGATCGTTGGAAGGCGATGACGAAGGGGGACTGGGAGGCTGTTCCGGTAGAGACTCCAAGTGCTGGGTCGTTGTATGGGCTAGAAGCTGTCATCAACAAAAACCCATTTGGGATGCTTAAAGAGGAATACTTACACAATGAGACCAACGATGAAGATGCTGCAAAAGTAGAAGAAGAATATGCGGTAGAAGGTCTTCTTTGTCGCAGCTGGGATGAGCTTTCGCGGATTGCGCGTTTCAGATCCCGAGATGGCTACGACTTGAATGTTGCCGTAGCTGAAAGCGGCAGGCAGCATTGCTTTCCAAAACGCAAGGAATCGTCCAGCAGAGCCATCTTTGATGTAAGTATTGAAGGCTCCTGGATAGATCCAGTACCGAAAGCCTAGTCGTTCGTGATTCGGTGCTCCACCGAGGTCAATGACTAGTCCGCCAATAATAAGACCAATAATAAGCATGATCTTGAGGGATGCAAAGATGACTTCGGACTCGCCGTAGAGTTTGGCTCCGCAAAGGTTGGCTAAGATGATGAAGACAAGAAAGATGGTGATCCAGACGCCAGGGTTGATCGATGTATTCCAGAACTGAACAAGAGTTGCTGCAGCACTGATCTCTGCGGGCATGTTGATTGCCATAGTATACCCTGTTTAAGTCAAGTCAGGATGTTGCAACCACTTTCCAGGCGATGGTGACTTACAGAAGTTCCAGCCCGTTGCAGCACCAAGTGCAGGCTCAACAAACTTGGTCGCATGACGAACGAAGCCACCAGTTGATGGCATAAACGCCGTGATTTCTCCTGTAGTATACGCAACGCCTGCTGTCACGAGTCCCATGAGGGTATATGCCAACAGAGCTCCAACTGGGCCTGCTGTCGCGATGACTTGGCCAGAGCTAAGGAACAGTCCCGTTCCCTACAAGGAGTCAATTATGTTAAGGGTCAAGGCACTGAAGAAGCTTACAATCATACCGGCGACAGCAATCATGTTGATGTGCCGGGAACCCAATTCGCGTTTGAGGCCACTGGATGAGATGATCTCTGTGTTCCCGCTGCCCATCTCGACGTCTGCCGGCATGCCACTGCAGGCGACAATCTTCTCGTCCTTATCCATTGCCTCCTGACTGTCAAGGATAGAGCCTGAAATAGGTGTTGATATGAAGTTGGGTTCGAAGAGAAGTCAAAGAAACTCCACATATGACCATTGACAGACGAGGATAATAATAATGTTCTCCCAATGGAATGACTCAAGTCATGTTATCTGAGTCGGCCGATCTTCTCCATTATTTATGATGGAGACTGACTCCAGTGGCTTATCGCAATGCATGGCTCGTTTATGATGAGGGGAAACAGGGGTTTAGTTTGAGTCGCCGGTGAATGTTTAGAACGCCGGTGCAGAGACGCGGGGAAATTCGCCGGTCGGCCATAGACCGACAACCCTCATTGCCCAGACCGATCCAGAACTTGATTATAACGAGCTTATAACTCTATTGGTATGAGGAAAATGAACCTCGTTCAAGCCGCTTTCTTTAGTCCTGTTTCTTATCAGCAATGACTTCCACTAACCCCAATACCTCGCATGACGACTCCTTCGAGCTATACGATTTGAGAGTGGAGGTCGTTTGTCCGCCAGGCAAGAAGATCATGTGTGGAGCGAAGGAAGGAGACTACTTCACATTGAAAGGCGAAATGCTTTACCTTCCACAGGACCAAGGGATTAGCATCTATAGCCTTGGTAAGATAAGAAATACCTTGCAAGTACTTGAAGCATACTGATTGGAACCAGCATCTGTCCTTCCACTTCTCCCAGCCAAGCAGAGAGTGACAGCTCCCAATGACTGGATGACTACGGATGCGCTGATAGCTTGCCCTGATCCTAACTGTCCCTCGCAACTGAAGATAGTAAAGGAAGGAATTCGGAAGTTTAGCCATTCAGAGACTACTGTAGTTCCATTAAGTGGGAACTCAGGGTCATAGAATATGGTTGAAGAGAGTAGCAGTTACATGTATATTATTCAGCAATCGGTTTGTGAGAAGTATGATATATCTTGGGCGTTCATTCCAGCCGTGCCAAACATTTCTGCCCACATATCGTCGCATTCAAACGGAAAATCCAAGCTTTCTTGCGGAAACAGTGATATTTCCAAGTTTTCCAGGCCAGGCATATGTTGCATAGATGCATCGCTTGGTAACATTACGTTAGACCCTCCATCCAGGCCATGTTGGCCTGGAATCAGCCGTGATGCAGTAGGAACCTCTTGAGCAGTATCACTTTGAGTGGCATTCCTTCTATTTCGGGTTTCGACAAGCTTCAAGCCCACTCGAGTCAGAAAGGTTGCCTGTAAGCTGCAACTGGAGCTTATGCAGCTTGTCTGATTTGAAAAGACTCTTCCAGCACTCTCAACAGCTTCAATGCAGCTTGACGCGAGCTGGTCCGAAATGAGGTTGGGAAACGAAAAGCTGATCTGCAATAAAAGAATTAGCAATGCTACACGCAGGTGACGGAAAGAGTACCAACCTTGGCAAGAAACGCAGCACTATACGCTGTCATAACATGAACGGAGTCTTGCGCGAAAGAAACATAATCCGAGTGCAGGGATATTAACCGCAACATATTCAGGGCACTGTTGAAGGACACCCATATGGTATCAAGATGTAAGTTGACGTCTGACTTATTCGAGGTCAGAATTCCATACAATGGTAATGTGTGAATCTGCAGACGGAGATGGGTGCCGTAGAAGCGGATTAGAAACTCATGACATGTTTGTTCGTGCTGCGAAAAAACCTTGCGAGTCCACTTCTCCTCCCATCTCTCAATACGGCTATTAAGAAGGCTGACAAGTGGTGCACTCTCGTGATATGATGTGGATCGTTGTTGTGACTTAGTCACCAGTAGTGGGAATGCAGCCGATGTTACCAGCCTCAAAGTTGTAAAGGCCCCGAGAAGCTGGTCATTGTCGATAGCTAATGGATCATCACACCAATCTTCTATCGATTCGATGAACTCGTTACAATCAATCATCCATGGCCTCCCAGTCTGTAGGCTTATGCTGTGCAGGTTTTAGTTAAAATGATATTGATTCGTGGAATTACTGGGATAGGACTGGCAACATCATACCTTCGATCATAGACAAAGAGAACATACCATGTCCTCTCTATATTTCGTCGCTCTCGTCTTTCCACTTCACTTTTTGAGGCGATTATTTCCGGAGAGCAACTAGAAATCTTATGCCATCCCAAGTCCATACATATGCGAATTGCGTATCCAACAGAGGTCCAGACTCTGGTGTCTTGCGGCTCCTTCCAATAGGTGAGAATCAGAATTGCTTGCACGATTTCGACTGATTTGCTACCTCGACGGAAGACATTGGAATAGAGATCTTGCGCGTGATCATATAGCTTCATATATAGAACATGGCTGAAGGCTTTAGCTGCCATGGCCAGCATGGAACTCAGGAGAAACGCAGACTTTGAACGGACGTAGGGAAATGTATGGAGATGGGGATCGAGTTGGCTGATGTATGGGTTTAAAACCGTTATGAAACTGGTTGGAGGTCAGCATATCACACTATGACTTATATGACCTTTGACCGACCTGTCGAAAAGAGACTTCGCTAGTGACGGAGTAATCAGCCCAAGCTCAATAGGATCCTCAAGTGACTCATCGCGGCTTCTCTGTCGCTGCACAGGCTCCTGATCCGCATTAAGAATATTTCCGAGAGAGAATTTACCCTCCAAGGCCTGATGATTAAGTAACCCTGATGGTTGCAGGTTGTTTGCGTCATCTTCAATTTCTGAAAGCTGGGTCCTTGCCGCCACTGGACTCTCCAGACTTGGAGCAGACTCTGGAGAAATGGTAGATGCCTTCTTTGTTTTTGAGATTCTGTGCCCCTTGTTAGATATGAGCTTTCATTTATGTTGCCCTACCTACTTCGTGCCCGGTTTGCGACCTCGACGATGCTCTCTGAATACACAATCAAGGGATCTGCGGGTACAACGTTCACATTTAGACGTGTCCTGTCCCAGAGGACGACATTTCATCTTAACTCTTCGACATTGTATACACGCATTAGCACTCTGAAGAGATGGACTTGACATGTTGGTAATGTGCTGATGCGTGCTTCATTCAGTGCTCTGCACCTCGCTCTGGAATGACCGTGGTTGAAGAATCGTCACCAAGCCAATGGCTGCCTGCCCAATCAATCGTGGTTGCCACCAAATCTGGGGTAACTAGCGTAGTGGATGCTCTCGATAAAGGCGGTGCTGCTGATAGGTTCAGAAGCCGATAAAGCGATTAGCTGATCATGAGCCCGGCTATCTCGGCATTCTAGCCTGTGTCTAAAACGCCGGTGCCGCTTTCTTGGACGCCGATGATAGCCTTGAACACCGGCGGTCTTTTCCCCAGTCGTCATATTCAAGCACCGATATCAGTCTTTATCAAGACTAGTAATTTCGTTATCTTCAACCTCACGATTTACAGAGACATTCAGCCAGTGCGGTATTCTTCAAACCCTTTCAATTCGAATCAAGACTTCACAATGGCCGTTTCTCGCAATGGCAGCAGCAATACGGCCCACGTCAATATGATGACGGATAACGTTATAGCGAACCTACCTCCTGATGGCCTGAGGGTTATCATCCGCTCGCTGCTGGCATCTCACCCTAATATCACCGCCAGTTTTGAAGACGCAACTCGGCAATACCTTGCTCAGACCCAGACAAAGTCATCCAAATCTCAATCCGCCACTCTCGATCTTGAGGGGCTAGAGAAGACCCAAAAGATTGTCCGATGTATGCTTGGGTCCGGGCAAGCGTTTGAGGGTGTTTCTATTCTTGACAAACTGGTTGTTGACGGCATTCAGCTCGCTCTCGAGTCACCAGAAGATGAGGGAGAGAAGCTCCGCGTATTCCTAGCTTCTTTAGATGGCGACTTGGTTCAGGCAATGACAGCTGTGAAGAAGAGCCTTTCTGTGAGCTCGGGAGCCCGGGCGCTTTCCTCACAAGAACGAACCATTATCCAAACTCTGTTTCAGTCTCTCATTCAGTGTCAAGAGACGTTAAGGGATACTGGTATAGAATTCCCTTATGGAAGAGGTATGCTCACAACAGCAAACATACTGGGCGTTCCTATCCCAAGTTCCCAGCAATCATCCTTGAATGGGCTACCTTCAGATTTGGCCAGGCCTCCCCAGGCCACGGAGACTTTCCAACTTGGTGACAGAACCCTTCCTCGCATCTTTTCAGGTCTATGGCAGATGTCAAGCCCAGCCTGGGGCTCTGCCCAGATGTCCAAGATCGTTGAAGGATTCTCTACACATGTTCAGAATGGCTTCACTGCATTCGACATGGCAGACCACTATGGTGACGCCGAAGTTTTATATGTAAGTTCAATCGATACTACCAGGCTTGTGACTGTTGACTAACACGACTACAGGGACGTTTTCGATCGCTGTATCCGCACAAAGACGAAATGTTTACTGCAACAAAGTACTGTGTGTTTCATCCCATGACTGTTTCTCGGGAAGCAGTACAAGCGAATGTGAGCGAGAGATGCAATAGATTACAGCAAGATGTGATCGATCTACTTCAATTCCATTGGCAACTTGTAAGTCTTGACACGTGTTTCTCTTATTCCCACTGACATATTCTATAGTGGGATAATCCGCAGTATATCGACGCGTTGCAATATTTAGCAGAAGACAAGCGAGTGGCCCGGATTGGTTTGTGCAATTTTGATACAGAACATCTTGAACGAGTTGTCGAAAGTGGTGTCAAGATATATACGAATCAAGTACAGGTTGGTACTTGAGCAGACACTGATAAAGCTTTTTCTGATTGGATGCAGTTCTCGTTGATCGACTCAAGGCCTACCGTGAAGATGTCAGATGCATGCTCTCGACATGATATCAAGCTGTTAACATATGGGACTTTAGTGAGTGTCTTCTGATATACTCGCCGAACATGTAACCACTAACAAATCATTTCTTCAGTGCGGCGGGTTCATCGCAGATAAGTGGCTCAATCAGCCGGAACCAGATGTCTACGATACCAACATTACTCCCAGCCAGAGAAAGGTAAAGAAAGCACCCTCTTGTGTTATTATTGTACTGATGATTTAGTACTACGGAATGATATGCAGCTGGGGCGGCTGGGTTCTCTTCCAAGAACTGCTTGCCGTCCTACGCAATATCGCTACAAAACACGGAGTCAATATCTCCAACATAGCTACGCGCTGGGTGCTAGACTTTCCCTACGTCGGAGCAGTCATTATTGGGGCGCGGATTGGTATGAGTGAGCATACAAGTGACAATGCTACTACCCTCGGTTGGAGCTTGGATGACGATGACCGAAGAGTCATTGAGGAGGTGTTGACGCGGAGTAGCAGAGCCGAGATGTTTGAGGCCATGGGTGACTGCGGTAATGAGTACCGATAAAAGAACCTTATCTATTAGTGGAGATAGAAGTTCAGCCCTGGTTCATCCGAGCTTCCAAAATAGGATGGGAGGCAATATGTAACGTCTGTTTAAGACAATATCCACCTCGTGTATGCAGGCGGCCCGGTCGAGACTGGCGATCTGAACTCGTACCGGACGTTTTCTTCCCGAAGTGAGTGCCGTTTGACCTATCCCCTCTTACTGGATAATCCGTGCCTTGTACGCACAGAAATTTGTCATTATTCTCAAATGCAGTGGAACCATTGTCTATACTTACATCAGCATCTGTAAAGATTACAACCATGCCCCAGTTCAAGCAAATCTAATAAATGCGAAAACGTTCCAGAGGGCGGAGATGTATATAAAAGCAACATCTCCGGGGTCTTTTCCGCCGAGAAACAAACTCAGTAAATGATCTTCATCCCACCACGTATCAACCCTCATCTGTAGGTCACTACGCGTTCCAATCAACGCCTCCTCCACATGTTCTTGTGACTAACAACGCGCCACGCAGAAACCAGAACGATGCACTTCTCAACCGCTTCCGTCCTCACCACTCTGATCTCCGCGGCTGCGGCAGCCAAGCAGATGCAGATCAACTACTACAGCGACACCAAATGCAAGTCATACTCTGGTCAAGTTGATGTGACCTGGGCGCAAAGTGTTTATGCTGGCAAGACGAACTGCTACAACTATCACTACGGATCTAGCATGTTGATCGCAGAGTGCCAGGCTGGAGGGTGCTTGTGCAACATCTACAAGAGCAAGAACTGCAATGATTATCTGGATCAGATGCGATATGATGGGGATTTCAAGTGTCGGACTGCAGCGAACCTGGCTCAGTCTTTTGCGTGCTACTACAATGCGTGAAGCATGAGAATTGGTTCTGAAGCAGTAGCTAGGTCACACGTTTCTGTGTGATATTGGAAGTTGGTTACAAGGCGACATACATCACCTATTCTGATATCTATTAAATTGTGAAAAAGCTTCCAACTCCGATGATCATATTGCCTATAATCAAGTGCTTCGGGAAGTTCATGAGCTGTAAAAGGATCATGGGATTACGTGTATCTTGTCTCAATGAAAGTCTCTATTAGCACTCATTATAGTAGTGGGTCGTCTGTTAATTTTATTAAACGGTTGCAAAGGAGAAAAAGTAAGTAATCATCATGCAAGAGATTGTGATACATCTGAGATTATGCTATAGACCGGCAATGATGATGTGTTACTATTAATAGCAACATCCTCTCCAGCTACCCTAAGGAACCAATTTACATCATATCATCAGTCTTGTTATAAGGCTTCATCAACATTCATCGACATTGACCAGATAACCGCCCCGTGACAGAAACGTATCAGATGTTCTTAGGCATAAGGATTTATTCCTGGCAATATACCTAGACTCTCATTGGCAAGACGCTGCAATGCAACCCGCTGCATGTTACTTCCCCTCATTGGTGACCTCACAAGGCATGAAGAAACAAGGCTTTCTGAAACAAGAAAATGATCACAAGTGCATAGTCACACATATCTCTTAAGTAACCAACAGTATGACGATTGGGAATTACTACCTGCCTTGTTGGTAATTCCATCTTAATGTTATATGAGCTGGGAGACTAGCTCTGAATGATGGGGTCGGACGACGCCTCATTCTTGTGGAGCGTCTGTTTGTGGATTTAACAATATCCTTTTCGATAAAGTGAATCAAGAATATTTACTAAAGAGATCTCTATCATGGGTACCTTTTTGCGGCCATTGACGCTGTCTCTTATTGTCATGCTCATCGGAGCTGAATATGGCCTTTCCTATCTGACAGAGATGGCAGACACCATGATCGCGAAGGGCGTCAAACCGGACCTTGGGTATCAAGATGCTGTTCTTTATCTTGGGTTCGAAAAAGCTTACGAGCTTTCTGGGGATGAGAAATATCTTGATTGGTACATCGGTCAGATTGATGGCCCTGTTGTCCAAGAGGATGGCTCCATCAAAGGTCTCAACACATCCAGGTATATCCTTGATGAGTACCGAATGGGAAATAATTATCTCTATCTTCACAATAAGACCGGAGAGTCAAAGTATGAGACAGCCGCCAACACCGTCAGACGCATGTTGGACTCTTATCCCCGCACTCCTTCCGGGGGCTTTTGGTGAGCGAAACACATGGATCATTGTCGCAACAGCAGCTCAACAGTTTACAGGCACCAGCAATTCTTCCGCGATCAAATGTGGCTGGATGGTATCTACATGGCAGATTCATTCTACGCCAGATGGACGCATCTCTATGACTCGGATAACAACACAGCTTGGGACGACATCCTTCTTCAATACGAGCTCATACACGAGAACACAATCAACGAGACAACAGGTCTTCACGTACACGGCTGGGTTGAAGGCGAAGCATCATGGGCTGATCCAGAGACAGGCCGAGCGCCCAATGTCTGGGGACGTGCTCTTGGCTGGTATTTCATGGCCCTCGTTGAGGTATTGCAGTACTTCCCCACGTCACATCCCGGCTATGACCAGTTACTCGGGTACCTTCAATCTGTCGCACGGGGTCTGAAAGACTCCCGCGATCCAGATCTTGGCAGCTGGTGGCAAGTCATGAACGAACCTTACCCCAAGCGCAAAGGGAACTTCATCGAGAGTAGTGGCTCCTCCATGTTTACATGGGGCTTGTTGAAAGCTGTTGATTTGGGATACCTTGACTCAGATGAGTATCTCGGGACTGCGAAAGACGCCTTCACAAGGTTGATTGAAAACTTTGTCACTGAAGGCGAAGACGGGTCGTTGATACTGAATGGCACAGTCGCTGAATGTGGTTTGACTAGTTCCAATGTCACCTTTGAAGTGAGTATAACGCTCACAATGCAGAAGCATGCTGACAGCATCAGTACTACGTCAGCAGACCAAAGTTGGAGAATGGACAGAATGGCGTAGGTCCGTTCATGCTTGCGTCTTATGAATGGGAGTCATGGGCGATGGACGCATGAACTTTCCCAGGTTCCAACAAAACAGCTGAATGACATCGGAAGCCAAGGATGCACGCTTGGTTCTATCTCGCCCATATATCTTTGCTGTACAGCCTGTTCGTCGGATCGGGCACTATTTCTTATTGTCCTTGTTCATCTTTGTTGTACTATCATCTGCTGTACTTTAGTGAAATCCTCGCAGCTTCAATTGCCTAGTCGTCACCATCTCACGCTCCTTACTCGACGCACCTCGGCACTGGCATCGGAGAACGAGTATCCGAGTTTGGCTACAGAGTTGCCAAGGACAGAACAAAGCCAAGAAAACAAGTGCCGGATGTGTCTACTTCAACTGATGATGCGAAAAATGTAGCGGTCGAGGCAGCGTTTTAGCCACTGTAAACGCTCTGTAAGTATGGCGGGGATACGCTGTGGTTACGCGAGCTGCATGCAGAGAACTCTCAATCGTATGAGAAAAAGAACTCTTAAACTTCCTCGGACGTATTCGAGACCGTACATATAACAGGATCTCAGAATTGCTTCCGAGAAATACCAGATTCCTTGGTATTTACTAAGTAATCGAATGCAAATCTCCCGCGGGATTGGCTGGGCACGGCAAACTTTAGGACTCGGAGTAACATCGGCGAAGGATTAATCCCGCGGGTAGAGGAAAGCCCCATATGCCAAGGTCCTGAACAAGCTTAAGAATAACCTTTTCCCACCTCAAAACAACAAATTGGCGAGATTGGTCACCATAATGCTTGGCCCTGACATGATGGTGGAGTAGTGCCGAGACGGGAATAATCCACTATAGTGGGTAGTGATACCCGGAGCATTACAGTGCAGGTCTCAGCAATGGACTCTCCGCCCTTGGCACGGGAAGACTCGGACTTTTACTGCATTTTTGGAGAACATGCCCAGAATAAACGGGAGAGACGGGAGCTGATGTTTTCCCCCCCTCCATAAGTTAAAAATTGTTGCAATAATCGGGGAATATGATGAACGCATTGCGATTTATTGAGCTTGGCGCGTGGCTAGCTAGAGCCAAAACATACGAGAGAATTCTTTCTCCGTTTTCCTTAGACAGATTGAATAAAGCGTGGAATAATAATAGCACACGAGATTGTTATAGGCATTTTTAAAAGAGACTAAAGTGATCCAGACTGGTCTATTGACCACGGCCCGATAATGCGGCGTTGTTAAGAAGAGCCTCATTTTCAGCCTCTTTAACGACAAAGGTATTACCGTAGAGTATTAATCTAAGTCTAAAACAATAAGTATGAAGGACGATAGACTGCAAGTGATCTGATTTCGATTTGACACCGCCGATCTCTGGTGATTCATCTGGGGTCCGGCCCAGTCTGTGTGCTTTTTTTTGTGCACGCGAGACCGTTTTGCCCCAGAACCCTTCTTCTCCAGTTTTAACATGAGCCAGACAAGAGATTGTTCTTTTGCCCCGGACTCTTGGCTCACACATACACCATCTGGGGACACGACTTTTTCCCCAGCTTGCCCAGCCATGCCGACATTGGAGAGATGCGGGGTTTTCCCATCGCCATTGTTTTTCTCTCGTGTCTCCCTCATCTATAAAACTTGCAATCCACCTGCGTCTTGATCTTGCTTTCTCTCTCGTTTACGCAGCCTCTCGACCTGGTTGAACATCACAAGCCCTCCCTTTCTCAACCATTTCAATAGTCGTTATTTCTTTATTTGTTCCAGTTATTCTTCAAGATATGACGACCCCGAATGAGAAAGCGGGCAGTGATGTGCCGCCGCAAGACATTCAGGTCCCTGCATCTGATGTCAAGGCTCCCATCGACGACAAGGCTGATTCCGCTTCTGCCATCGAGAAGGAACTCGGTATGGTAGAGGAGGGGTATCTCAAGAATGAAGGTCGTCTTCCTAGCCCTGAGGAGCAGATTGACGCTCTTGGCATTCCGAACTGGCGGGAGCTGGAGAAGAAGATTGTTCGGCGTCTTGACCTTACTCTCATGCCTTGTGTTTGGTGTCTTTACTTCTTCAATTACCTTGACAGGGCGTCGATTGGTCATGCGAGACTTAGTACTTTTGATGCCGATCTGAACCTTACTGGAGCAAACTTTTCTTCGGCTGTCTCTATTCTCTCTCTCGGTTATGGTACGTTTATCTCCATCTTGGACTATTTCGGATAATGCTGACCTCTACAGTCCTCGGTCAACTCCCCAGTAACATGTTGATTACCAAGATCCGGCCCAGTCTCTACCTCTGTCTCATGGCTATTGTCTGGTCTGGAGTCAGTGTCGCTACTGTCGGAGTCAAGTCTTACTCTGGACTCATGGGTGTTCGATTTGCTCTTGGTCTCGTTGAGGCACCTCTTCTCCCTGGCGCTATTTACCTTCTTGGCTGTTGGTACGTCTCTTGCTTCTGATATACCAATAAAATTTCGTGCTGACATATCTTTTTAGGTACACCCGAAAGGAAGTCGCTTTCCGCATGGCAATTCTCTACTCAGCTCAGACCATCGCCTTCTGCTCAGCCGGTCTCATCGCTGCCGCCACTTACGCCACTCTCGAGAAGGCTCATGGCCTTGCTGGCTGGCAGTGGCTCTTCATCATCCTCGCTACCGCCGGTGCTGGTTCTGCCATGATCTGTATCTGGTTCATCCCCGATTATCCCGACTCGACGACCGGCAGCGCCATGTGGACTATGACCGAGGACATGCGAAAGGTTGCTGCTGCACGTGTCATTGCTGATCGTCCCTCAACCACCGAGGCCAAGACTGGTGCCTGGGAAGGATTGAAGCTCAGTGTTCGCGACCCCAAGCTCTACATCCTTACCCTCATGAACATCACCATATCTGCTGCCTACGGATTCTCCAACTTCTATCCTTCTATTGTTCGTGGTCTGGCTGCCGATTGGGGATACAGCTCCGTCATTGCCCTTGTTCTTACTGCGCCTCCTTATATCTTCGCTGCTATCGGCTCATATGTCAACGCATGGCACTCTGACAAGTAAGTCTCAACGGACATCCTGCACCAAACAATTGCTAATACTCGTATTACAGGGTCAAGGAGCGCGGTCTGCATTATGCCATCCCTGTTGCAGTTGCTTGCATTGGTTTCATCGTCTGCTTAGCCACCACCAACCCCCAGGCCCGATATGGAGCTTCCTTCATCTACGTTGGCGGCATGTACATCGCCAACCCTCTCATCATGGGTTACGTCAGCGGTATGTTATCCGAAGTAAGGTACTACTTCAACACAATACTGACTATTCTTTAGGTGCTCTTGCAAAGACCCCTGAAAAGCGAGCTGCTTCAGTTGCTCTTTGCAACCTTTTGTCTCAAATCGGTAAGTCTGTCTTGACAAAGCTTCTCTCATCACTGCTAACAGTATCTGATAGGAAACTTCACTGCTCCTTTCATGTTCGTCACAAAGGAGGAGCCTCGCTACATCAGTGCCTTCATCGGTATGATGGCCTTCGGCCTGACTTCTAGCGCTTGCGCTATCGTCATGAAGATCTGGCTCAGCCGCTCCAACAAGCGACTCTTGCGGGAGGCGCAGCAAAATGGTACTGTTTATCAGCCTTATGTCACCTAAGCTGTCAGCAATCTCATGCACAGCCTCTATATCATATTGGGTTACTGCAACTGCGTCTGGTTTGAGTATGAGCGTTGCTATGAGATGACACGAATCATTTTACCGGATAATATGAAAGACATGAAGTAGGAGGTCTGTGATGTTGGAGTTGGAGGCAAATGGCTACTTGTCGCAATCAATTCAAGTTATGTACTATAGTCCAACAGACTAATATCTACAAGAAGTGCATACTCTCATACCATCCGCATCTCAAGTCCTTTAGCTGAACTGCCACCAGTTAAAGTTGAACAGATAGTCCGAGGTAGTACCAGTAAAGACAAAGAAGAGGTCACTCGTGCCAGTAGCACCACTAACGGGACAATCAACCGTCTTGTAAGTCTGCCAGTCTCCAGTGGTAGATACCGTGCAGGTACCAACCAACTTGCCAGTCTTGCTGCCAAGTCGAAGCTCAATCTTGCCACCACTGCTGTTAGACGCGACACGAGCGCTGAATGTCTTTGCACCAGTGCTGCCAAAGTCGACTCCCTTGACCTTGATGTAGTCACCGTTGTTGATGAATGCAACGTTGAGACCACCTTCACTGCAGACTTCAGTCTCGATGCCTTCGGACCAAGCGATGGTCTCGGCCTCCTGCTTGACATATGGGTTCAGATATTTAAGCTGAGCTGGACCCTGCGTGGTCATCTTGATCTCAGGGATGAGACCGTTGGAACCGTACTTGAAGCTCTCGACGGCCACGGAGCGGGTATAACCACTGCCACCAGTAAGAGCACCATTGTGGTAAAAGAAATACGAGTTGCTCTCGAAGTCTATGATGCCTGGGTGGTTTGTGAAGCTTCGACCCTCCTTGTTCATTACGACACCACGGTAATTCCAGGGACCGATGGCGCTGGGTCCAGTTGAGTAACGAATGTCCTCGGAACAGCAGTTCGCGGCGTAGATCATGTAGTAAAGGTCACCTCGCTTGTACAGCCAAGGTCCTTCCTCAAAGGTAGTAGGGCGCTGGGCATTGTTTGGACGAGATCCGAATCCAGCAGTTGTCAGCTGGACTTTGTTGATACTGCCGCTGTAGGAGAGCATGTCTTGGTTGAGCTTGACATAGTACAAGCCAGGGTTACCCCAGTACAGGTAGGCCTGGCCATCAGTGTCGATATAGACTGTTGGGTCGATCTCATTATTCTCAACCAATGGCTTTCCAAGGGCATCTGTATAGGGTCCGAGAATGTTGGTGCTGACGCCCACGCCAATGGCCATTCCTCCCGTCTTGGCATTGCGGACCGGAACGTAAAAGTAAAACTTTCCGTTTCGGGCAACGACCTGTCCAGCCCAGGCTCTGCTGTTAGCCCAGCTGAAAGTCTTCAGGCTCATGGGTACACCGTGGTGCTGCCAGTTGACCATGTCTGCTGACGAGAACAGACGCCAGTCTGTCATGTTGAAGTCTGTGGAGCCGTCGTTGTCATGGCCGGTGAATAGGTAGACACGGCCGTTGTAGACCATTGGTGCTGGGTCTGCGGTGTAGATGTCTTGGACAATGGGGTTGTCAGCGAGGACAACGCCAGAGAGGCCCAGGAGGGTGCTGACGAACAGCAACGGGGTAGTCAACCACATCTTGAAGGTGTTTCAAGAGATAGCTGTCGCTGTGAGTCAATGACTTGCCAACTGAGGCTCTTGAAGGATGGTAATTCTATAATGGGACTGTTATAAGCTGCTCAAGGTCGCCTTTAAATATCTGATCCCTATGCTGACATGCAGATCTCAGTAACCACATATAAGGAAGGTAACAACTCAAATCCATTTAAGGACCCTGATAGCGATGGGCTGAGTAGTGATAAGCGAGCGAATATCGTATTTACACAAATAGGCTATGATCTCTTCGTAAGATAGCCACAAACAATTTGCGCGCATAACGAGTATGCGGACATGAAGCCATATTTAATACCGACCTTGAGGCTACCATTTGCGCGCATCGTCAGACTACAGCTGTTTAAGGAAGAGTAACCCGGATATTCGGAATAAGGCGAATCATTTACTCGAAACAGATAACATATCTCCTGCGACCTCGCTGATTGGCACGGATACGAGAAGACACTTTGGGCTATGTTTCAGTGGCGGAGGAGATGAGCAGAAATCTTCTGTTGTATCTTTGCTCATCTGGGGTAACGGAAGAGGCATTCCGTCTGTCAGAAGCGGACATGATGACATCTACCAGATGCCGAATGCTGCAAGTGCCAATCATCCGTTAAGCGATCCATATAAAACACGCCCAAATTAGGCTAATAGGCCAACCGAACCCTAGCTATGGCTTTCAGCTCCCCTTAATTATTGGAGTAGTAACAAGTAAATGAAGCGTCTGCTGATTTGTTTGACCACGTTTGTTTCAGCCTGAAGTTGCACCTCGTGCATAATGCGGGGACAACCCTGCAATAAACATTGGCGTGCTGCTACTCGTGGCTCTAGAGGCGATTGTATTTCCGTGAGAACTCTAAGTAGGTAGACCGCTGATCCTTGTTCAGCTAAAGCGCGCCAATCGTTTCATGTCAAAACTCCAGAAAGGAATGTCCCTCGTTTTCTTATAAGTTGCGAGAGAAATGCTCTAGATGGATTCTGTTAAACAACGCTCTTTAGTTCTTTACGGCTTCAAAATGCGTGCCGTTCTTGGTCTTCTCTTTTCGGTTGCTGCCACTATGGCAGAGAAATTCACCAATCCTGTTGTTTGGGAAGATCTTCCCGACAATGAAGTCACCCGCGCTGGAGATGCGTATTTTATGACCGCTTCAACGTTCCACTACTCTCCCGGTGCTCCTGTCCTTCGATCATATGATCTCGTCAACTGGGAGCATATTGGTCACTCTGTTCCCGTTCTTGACTGGTCCCCCAAATACAGCCTTGAGAATGGACAGCGAGCTTACGTCAAGGGAATCTGGGCCTCTTCCCTCCGATATCGAGAGAGCGATGGAAAGTTCTACTTTGTTGCTTGCATTGAGTTCTCCAAGACCTATGTCTACAGTGCTTCAAGCCCAACTGGGCCGTGGTCTCAGATCGCAACCATCAACAAGTGCTATTACGATGCTGGCCTTCACTTTGATACAGATAACACTCCCTACGTGGCTTACGGACGTGGTGACCTTCATATCGCTCAGCTTTCTAAGGACATGAAGTCCGAGGTCAAGGAACAAGTTGTCCTCTCACCTCCATCCACTCTTACCCTCGAGGGATCGCGCTTGTACAAGAAAGACAACAACTGGTACATCTTCTTAACCAGACCCGCAACAGGACAATACATCGCCAAGTCAAGCAACGGTCCCTTCGGAACTTACGATCTTCGCATCATCGCCGATAATCTCAAACTCGCTGCTGCTCCTCGATCCGGAGCACCTCACCAAGGTAGTCTTGTCGAAACACCCAGGGGCGACTGGTACTACATGGCTTTCGTCGACATGTACCCTGGCGGAAGAGCACCGGCTTTGGCACCTATTACCTGGGGCAGCGATGGTTTCCCCAAGATCACCCTCGTCAATGGTCAATGGGGCGACTATGACTACCCGCTTCCTAAGCGTACTGTTGCTAGCCCTATTGGCACAGATACCTTCCCTGGACCAAACCTTCGACAGGATTGGGAGTGGAACCATAATCCTGATACCAAGAGCTTTACTGTCAACAACGGCTTGACCTTGAAGACCGTCACTGTTACCAAGGACCTGTATCAAGCTCGCAACACCCTCACTCACCGAATCCGTGGCCCTCAAGGAACCGGTACAGTCCTCATCGACTTCTCCAAGATGGCCGACGGCGATCGTACTGGTCTCAGCGTTCTCCGCGATTCATCAGCTTGGATCGGCATTGAGCGCGAAGGAAGCAACTTCAACCTCGTCTTCAACACAGGCCTGAGTATGAACACCGACTGGACGACCAAGTCAACAGGCACTGTCTCAGCAAGACAAAACAACGTTTCTTTCCGCAAGGTGTATCTTCGTGTCACCGCTGATATCCGCCCTGGTGCTGCTGGATCTGCTGTGTTCAGTTATAGTACCGATGGTAACAGCTTTACTAACTTTGGGTCTACGGTCTCGCTTGGTAATGATTGGCAGTTCTTCCCTGGACATCGATATGGTATCCTTAACTATGCTACGAAGAGCCTTGGTGGCTCTGTACTTGTTTCCCGTTTCGATAACAAATAAGTGCGGTGTTTGAGTTTCAACGTAAATAGTCTTAAAGTAAATACAGGGAGAATGGGAAAACATTAGCTTGCAAATCTTAGTATCACTTCTTGTGTTTCTTAGGTACGACAGCTTCAGTTTAGCGCGCCTGAACATGTCTCAAGCAAAGGCCGAGAACCAGGCTGTAAAACCCCTGTATAAGAATACTAGGGCTCATGTGCAAGCTGCTGGTCGGTGAAGAGGGTCGGCATATGGCACGGACTAGTTAGTCCGTAAGCGCTGTGCTGATTCTTGTTTCTTTTTCTCCGCATATTTTCTGTCTAGTTCGGCTGAATTTATCCACATACACCTGGCATACTCAGAGCCAGAAGCTCTGATGAGTCAACGTGAGAATAGTAATAATGTATTTACGCATAATGATTATACCGTGGGATGGGTCTGTGCCCTGCCCAAGGAGTTAACCGCCGCTACAGCCATGCTCGATCAGCAGCACCCATCACTATTGAAGCCACGAAACGATAGCAATGCATACACTCTTGGGTCTATCGGGCCTCACAACATTGTCATCACTTGCTTACCAAAGGTTATGACCGGAAACGTCCCAGCAGCAACTGTTGCTAGCAATCTCGTCACCACCTTCCCATCCATCAAGGTCGGCCTCATGGTAGGCATCGGTGGCGGCGTTCCATCCAACAAGATCCGACTTGGAGACGTAGTTTGTCAGTACATCCTCTGGTGAATATCCAGGAGTTGTGAAGTGGGATGCCGGCAAGGTACATGGCCAGGGAAAGTTTGAACGAACGGGGTCACTCAATAACCCACCTCAGTCACTGCTGACGGCTTTGACACTACTGGAAACGCAACACAATCTGTTCGGAACCAAGATACCAGATTATCTGAAGAACTAGATCGCAAGTGGTCGAGGCTTGCTGCGGCATCCCTCAGGAACGATTCTCTCAAAGATGTATTGTTCAAGTCGTCATACGAACATGTTGAAAATCCGGTTTCCAACGGGGATCCTGAAGATAAAGATATGTGCGTGGATGAGAAGCAGGACCCTTGTTGATTCGGTGATAGATCTATGACTGTAAAGAGGAAAGACAGAGAGATGTGTATTCACTATGGACTAATTGCATCAGGCGACAAGTTGATCAAAGACGCTGCATCACGAAACAAACTCAACGAAGATCTTGGAGGCCATGTTCTTTGCATTGAGATGGAGCCTGCGGGTCTTGTGAATCACCTTCCTTGTCTTGTTATACGAGGTGTATGTAATTAGGCTGATACGCACAAGAACAAAGATTGGCAGGAACACGCCTATTGTGTTAAACCAGAAGTGTATTTGCTAACCTTATGACTGACTCATAAACTTAATACCGACACGACCTTCTGATAGCCCCAAACCTTACTGGTCCTAGAACTAGTTAGGGTAGTCTATAGAGACAAGCTTTCTTTTTAGCATATATGCCGCTATCTTGCTTCCTTATTATCTTATAAGATCCTTAGTATTTATAATATTAAGTTAAATTATTTTAGTAAATATATTAAAAGAATTTTCTTATATCCCTTAAAGTTAGATAAAAAAGTTATAATCTAGGTTTTTCTCTTATTAGTACTTATATTATAATAATTAATTAGATATTATAATATATTATCTAAATAATAAGCTAGATATATTATTTGCAGTTAAGACCTATGGCTAAGAGCTTATAATTACTACATAGAACTTAGGCAAGAATATGCAGCTATTGTAGTCGCAGCATTTGCGAAGGAACTTTTACAATATGTGAAGTCAAATGATGTGGAAGGGGAGCGCCCAGTAAAGGATTTGTTAAGCGATGGTCAGTCAGTCCCGTCTTCTGTGTCAGTAGTTAGTAGTTAATGAAGAACAGTCCACTGTCTTGTTTCTGAAACACGGGAGGATGTCGCCCATATTAGAACCAATAAGACCAGAAAAGACGACATCAAGATTCTCGACTGGCTTACGACAGTTGACTACGGTCTGCAACAGAGCGAATATCAGAAGATTCGAGAGCCCGGAACTGGTAGTTGGCTTTTTGATCCCTCGGAGTACCAGACTTGGTTGAATACATCTGGGCAAACTTGGTTTTGCCAAGGCATCCCAGGTGTCGGGAAGACAATTCTTACATCAGGTTTGATTGAGCATCTAAACTCAGAACTCGCAAATGACTCTACAAATGGAGTTTCATACATCTTTTGCAACTTTCAAAGACATCAACAGCAAACCAGTGACGGTCTCCTTGCATGTATCCTGAAACAACTCGCTGCTACAAGAGATCATATCACGAAGAACATGTTCGTGGATCGCCATTGCACCAGCCTTGCGACCACTGTCTGGGTAGAGACTAGCGAGAAGACGTGGGAACTCGAGAGTCTCAACGTCGAGACGACCACCACTGCGGCGTAAGTTGTAGCAGAATAGCTCGTCTGTCTCAAATGCGCAGGCCACATCCTTGCGAGCGTACTGGGCGTGTACAAGCATCTTTCCAATGTCCAAGACCGTGATAGATGACCAGCCAGACTTCTGAATTCTCTCGCGGGTATTCCAGAGACGATGCAGAAGTCGTTCAAGCTCATCTCAATTATGCTGTGTGCCAAGAAGAGGATTGAGGCCGCGAATGTCCTCAAAGCGAAGGTAAAGTTATTCAATCTTTGCCTGCTGGAAAGCGACAAGAACCTTAGTCATAATCTCACGAGAAGTCGTCAACAGAGCAGTTCGAATCTTGCGTGATAAGACCAAGCGAGCTTGATCAACATGGCGATGCAGAGGTGATCATGGATGTCGAGGTCTTCCGTCGAAGATGAACTCTTCGAACTAACAGATTCCTCTCTCTGCATCTTCACCCTTGAGAACGGTGTCAAGGATGCCGAAAAAACCGCCAGTTCGACTAGCCTCTGGAGACTTCTTGCCTTAGCGAATGATAGTGATCTCATAGAGCCCCTGGCAAACAAAGGTGGCACGCCACTCTTCGTGAATGTAGATGTACAGCTTGGCGAGCTTCTCATACCAGCAGATGACCTCGTCACTTATTCGGCCATGTTTGTGCTTGCTGATCTCAATTTGGGCCCGGATCATATCCTCGCGACAGGTTATAATCTCTGTTCGTTTGTTGATGGCCATGGTCTCATTCCATGTTAAGAACATATGAGTGCAGGTCCCCAAGAGGGTGCTTGTCTTAATAAGGACGATCTCGCCGAGCCTGGCGGCACGGTAGAAGTATCGCGAGCCACAAATATCAGCACCAGAGGGCATTGAGAACTTGACGTGAATTTGACCGAGCGCAATGAGACTTTGCAGGACAGTGACGTGCTTCTCACCGAAGCAAGACTCCCAAGTACGAAGGGCAAGTTCGTGAAGCTCAATGGTATCCTGTTGGGTGTGATGTCTGCTCTAGCAAGGTCGCTCCAGGAGAGTCAACATAACAGACTCGGGGAAGACATTACGGAAGCCTTGAGATAGGCTAATCTTTCGGTCAGAGCTGATAATACCGCCATGTCGGAAGTGATCGACCCAGTTGCGCATGACATAGCCCAAAAGGTGACGCTTGGTAAGGACAGCCTCTACAACAGAATCATGCAACTCTTCGGTGATTGACTCTTTATCACAGTCAGGTTCAATCCTGCATAGAGAAACATTCTTAAAGTGAGCTGCGAATGTGCCACCTTGGATGAGAGGAGCGACTTGTTCAGCAGAACGTGGAAGTATAACTGTCCAACAGAGTTGCGACCGCCACAAATTCTGAGGAAGTCGCTGCAGTGCTCGGAGACAAACTTAGGATTTTTTAGTGCAGTGGGAAGAATATCGCGCTTATGGAGATCGGTGGAGAAAATCTCTGCAATCTCTTGAAAAGTAAAGGAAGTGTTGGTGACAAGCATGAATAAGAGTAAATACTCAACCGTCTCATTATGCTTCAAGGTTAGCTTCTCAACACCAATGCGTAGCACGTCAGATACATCGGCGTCGACGTTCTTTGCGGTGGCGAAGAAGCTATCGCAAGACAGGAAGACATGGTTGAAGACGATGAAGAGCATGGCCCTTGCAATTCTTGTAATAAATCTATGATTGTGACGAGGACAGTCAGAGATATGTGTGCTCAATATGGGTTAATTGCATCAGGCGACAAGCTGATCAAAGATGCATTGCCATAGCTATGTAATTAACTCTACATTTAAGAGCAAGCACCTCCCCAAATTGTTGAACCTCCAGTGGGACGGCAGCAGGCTGCGAAAGCTGCTGTGGCATCGTTTTCCTTTTAACTCAAGTTAGCTCTTGCTTAAGCTATAATAGTTTCAAGAAGAACTTACCGAATTCTGCGAGAGCACTTGACCAGAGAAAACGCAAATCTTATTGCTACTATCCCAACGCCCCTTGACATCACCTGTAGTATGAGGGAATGAAACGCCATCACCATCTGTACAACAGGTATTTGCGGTCGTATCAGCGACAGCTTTGTCAGATCCAGTGCAATAGCACTTGTTCCACTATTTATTAAAGTACATTTGTTAGTATTTGAATATGTAACTAGGGTCAGATGTCTTGAAATGGGAAGATTTTCCGAGTGGGAGAAAGGGATTGGAAGGGATTTTAAAAGAGCAAGACATACAGCGGATACTCTCAAGAAGAGCGAAAAAACTGTCAACGATACGTAGGCCCTCATGATGGTATGGCAATGGCAATGTTGGTCTAAAGATTTATGTTGTTTTAAAGTTGGAGAAAGTTGACTTGATTTTCTTACTTCAAGGGCTTGATGATAGGTATTTATATTTAGGAAATATCGAATATTTGCTATATGGCTGCCACAGGGTATTGAGGCCATAATGAAATGCCTAAGGCACTTAACGGGCCATCGGCTCCGGATGCTTCGGAGTGCTTTCGCAGCGCTATCTCAAGCAATACAATTGCCGTGATTCAGAACCCTAGTTAACTTAAAATCGGATTAAAGTTATGTTAAGATTTGGCTTTTCTTTGCCTCACCGCTAGATGTGTTATTTGAGCTTATAATCACCATACTGAACTTAGTAATCCATACAACCCACCAGTAAGGTAAATAAGATAATTAGAATAAGACTGATTATATGCTTTAAATTATAGAATTATCTTGGTGTTATGCATCTAACAGTAAGTTGTCCCTTAGTAATAGGTAATTACTGCAAAGTTATAGTCTATTGCTATATATGCCATCCTTTCCTCTGACAATAAGACAAGCTTTAGATCAAACTGCCTTCTGCTTATTAGCACGCCTAAGCATTAACCAGGAGTGGGGAGACACTAATTAATTTAAGTGTGACTGCTGCAGGCACAATCCCGGCACAAGCAGTTCGGCGGTCATTGCCGGTAACTCTATACTGCTCGGCTCGGCAGTTATCTAGAGAATTTAAGACAACCTTACCGTTTCTCTCCGCGACCTACTCACACGACTTTGGAGGAACTCAAGTTAGCCTTCAGATGATCTAGCATCAACTGATGAGAACAATTAAGGCTGTCTGATGATGAGAAAAAAGTCAATCAGAGAATCGGATATCATTATAATCCTGAGACTCGTGATTAACGCAAAGGTCCAGCCTGACAAGGGTGTTCCGCGTGAGCAAGATCCAACGGCCCGGTCTGAGCTGCTCTGGTTGCCCATAGGTCGTTGCAAAGTGGCAACCAGGCCATGTAGTCGGGCTACGGATCAAACGGGAAAGGATCTCCCCACGTCCCGGAAGTCGAAGGAAGCATGAATCAGGCCACGGTTTTCCCCATTGTTTGCAGAGAGTGCTCTTCCGGCACCATGATCTAACTCTAACTCCCTGGCTACAACATTGTAGACTTCATAGAAGTAGGACTTGTGTACCTAAACGTAACTAATAAAGGCTTCTCATGGGGCTTAAGCTCACATCATTACGCCAAAATAAACTGATTTCTGATTTCACTTAGCTCCTTATGACTATACAAGCTCCAGCAAAGGCCCGAGAAAAGAGGTATGCAAAACGCAATGCAAATGCTAAAGATAGTCATCGCGTTGTTATGTGGATAAGGAACACTTACCCTGTGCAACATATACATCTGCAACAAATACAAATATAAAGTCAAAATAAAAAAAGCATTTAATATATAAAACTCATGGCATGCTTGAACAGTAATATGAATTTCACCACTAAGCTGATTATACTTACTTATTATAAATTGCTCTGCATTAAGTCTTAAATTCTGTGTGGTGGAAGGACTCTAAGTATAACTCAAAAATTCGACATAAGTAGCTCCATATAAGAGCAACACAGACAAACGCCTGTACTACTATGATAATAAACTAAGACATACCACATCAACAAGTAAGGCCTGAACTAGTATATAATTCATATAATGCCTAACATAAGTACCTTAAGAACTGTATTTAATGAATTAATAGCGCTCACACTCTTACGTCTAATGCAACAGGAACCTCAGATATTACTTAAAGCTCCTTTGGAATAGCAGATTGGAGGCTAACTACTCTTTAAGTAGCAAAACTGTATTAAAATGTGTCTTTTTAAACTCTCTACGAAGTCGATCCTGTTAAGAGATGCGGCTGGGATGTTGACCTACTGGTCAGGAAGCGAAACGCGGAAGTAACAAGCCCGAAAGGCGATAAGCTTATCGTAAGTCTCAACCAACGCGTTATCCGTTTTTTCCATGCTGTCTATATAAACTTATGCCTGTTCTTTCTATATTTTAGGACAGTAACCATTATCTATCTATATTCCACCCAAGTATGCGATTCCCTCATGCAGAAACTAAGTATAATGTCCTAAGCCCAGGAGATAGTTGCCTGCTGTACAATTACTTGTTGGCCATAAGGTTAAACTTTAGGCGGCGAGATAGTTATCTGTTATTCAGGAATGTACCATAAAAATCTCGGCTTCCGTCGTGCGTCGCAGGATGGAAGACAATGTACGTGCCATGACGTTCTTCGTCACACAATGTACGTTTTTCCTCCACCTTGTTATTATCTCAGATTCACAAATATGCAATACGAAAAATCCCTGTATCGGGAAAACTTGAGCCTCTTTGTATAACATCAGAAGCACAAAAGGATACACAAGATGAAAAGTCAGTTCAGCTCAGCCTTGCTCTTACGACTGGAACACATAATTGAAATGGCATGCAGGTGATAAGAAGAGGATTGGACGTGGATAGTGGTGGGTGAGTGGCTGCTTATCTGCATCCAAGGTGGGAAAACACGCAACATGATCTCAGGTTCTGACACTCCATTACATACAAGCAATCCTATGGAAGAATGACTTTGAACAGGTTTAGATATAAATTTATTAAGCTCATTTATTCTCAGAGGGAGCCTTTAGTGTATCTTACTTACACCTGAAACTTCTCACACCTTTTCGCGGAACTAGTTGCTAACTGTTGTCACTACTGCATAATGTCATCAACCGCAAGTCCAATTGATCTATCAGTCCCCCCTGCCCCGCCAAGTCCTGCAATAACGTCTACGACCGCGCCTTCACGTCGGCAGTCATGTGATAGATGTCATAGCCAGAAGCTAAGGTGTACTCCTTATGGAGGCAGCAGAACGGGAGCTTGCAGTCGTTGCTTTCGACATGGCACTCAGTGCGTGTACAGTCTTAGTCGCCCCAAGGGTCGTCCGAGTTTACTCCACTACAAGGGCGAGACAGTGTTTAGGCCCCCAAGAAGACGCAGGGAAACGGTCGTGCAACCGCTTACGCCCGAGGAGGATGGCTATCCGAGTATCCATGAACCTGGAATGACATACAGCTGTCAGCTATCAACCCCGCCGTATGCTTCTGGAACCATGGTTTCATGCCAGTCTGAGTCGGAGCCGATCTTGGTTTCGGCACCGTATCTGGAGCTAATGCCCGGAGCATGGCTGGGTCATGCACTGCTACCAGATGTCTGCTCGTGGGACACGACGCATGCGCAATATCAGCCCATTGACTTATCAAATTTCATGTCCAACACCCAAATCGACATGCAGCTTGGGTTTCACGACATCCTGCAAGATCTATGCATACCTGAAATTCAAGGCGACTGGCTCTCGGACACGGCCCACGATTCCTCGCAACTGAGACAACTACCACTTTGCAGTTTTAGCAACGCCATAACCACTCTTAGTCAACTAGCACCTAGAGTCCAAGCCCTTTACAACAAGAGCCGTAAAATCTTCGAGAACTGGGAGCTATCTCAAAATCTGGGAGATATTGACCGACGTGTGCCTACGCTGTTGCTCAATGACACCGTGTTCAAACTTGTCGTGATATGGCTTTTGAACCCTTTTGGAGACACGACCGGTGATAGCAACGTTCTTGATTCTCTTTTGACTAGCAGAAATGAGGCAGCCAATGGGGAGACTCTTGTTGAACTGCTATCATGCTCATCCAAACTCAGAAAGGCGACGCAGTCACTTCACGAGGAACTCGGAACCCGAAGCAATAAGCCTGTATGCGACAACAGTGTGGGGCAACATCTAGTGGTTGCATGCCATTTGCTGTTACTCAGCAGCTTTGGAGCCGTACTAGGTGCCTTGCAGGATGGCGCTGATGCTGTCCAAGGAAGCACAGCGCCAGGACTTGCCGATCTCCGGTTGGCAGTAGTGGTACAACTCTGTTCTTACTTATTCGTGCGACAATGCCGCGTGGTGGACGCTTATCTCGAAGCAAATTCGGGACCGAAGTCAAGTGCAGGATATCCGAAGGAAGGGACTGAAGACGAAAGGGTCATACAGGAGTTGAAGGCGCAGGTTGACAGCCGCGTTGCATGGTTTCAGAGTCTTTGGTATGGTGCTACGTAGATGTGGTGTATTGATCGCGATGCGGTATCAATGAGAGTATGCGTGATTTTGATCTTGGATTCGGGTTACTTTCGGTGCCGAGAGGTTCTTTCATGCCCTTTCGATTGACTCGATAGTGACCGACCATCGAGGACGACTTAAGGCATACATGCAATCCTTCAGACGAAGCCTTGGATTGTGAATAAGGGAGTTCAGAAAGTGAACTCTGCATACCGATCACAGTTATTATAAATAATAAAAAGTTAATAACTTTTATAGTTTCTTAATAAGACCTGGCAAGACACTGATTCCTCCAACACTCAATAATTTCATAACCATAACAATACTTTGCTATATGGAATTTCAAGGATAAGACGGCTTTGAGAGTTTCTGAGCCTGAACTCGCTGAGATGAATATTAGTTACAGATACGGCCCACAAGAACAAAGACTCATACTCAGTTATAACCTAGACCTGCCTTCCCATAGCTCGGATGCCCTCTCCCCTTACTCTCCATAACAGCAAGTCCTTCACCTCTCTTCGGTTCAACCAAGCTCATACCCAATAGCTTCTCGTAAAACGGCACAGACCTCTCCCAATCTCCCGTGAGCAGCATTGCCCGTCGCAGATCCGGCATCTCGTCCAGCACTTCTTGGATACATCGAACAAGCCAGCTCCCCAAGCCCTTTCCTTGGTATGTTGGATCAACCCATACGTCTGTGAGATACGCAAAGGTGACGAAGTCTGTCACGCATCGAGCGATGCCGATCAATTTGCCTGGGGATTCTGGGCCGGGTGACTGAGCCGAGTCGTACACGCCGAAGGAAAGGGAGTTGTGAAGGGCTTCTTTGAAGGCTTCGGGTGATAGCGCGCTGGCCCAGTAGAACTCGCTCGAGTTGAAGATGTTTGAGAGTTGAGATATCGGGAATAAGTTGGGGTCTGTTGAGATGACGAATTGATCCTTTCGCCAAGATCGCGACTGGAATTTTGTTTTAAGAGATGTCATGATGGGTTTGACCAGTGTTGAGTTTGAGGCAAATGGAAAGGTATCTTAGTGAAGAAGAATGAGTGTCTGAACAGAACTTATGCTTATATATATGCCACCTGAATCTAGTGAGTCATTGGCTTGCGATGCGCCCTTCAATCTACGAGGCGCGAAGTGGGTGATGAGGAGTTAGCCTCACCGTTTCACCAATGACAAGCCGTCCTTCCTATTGTGAATTCGCAGTCACCGATCACAGCAAGACGATTTCCATATCATTTAAAATGACTTAAGGTCCCCTAGAAGAAATAATATTGAATTACAATCTTTATTTCTAGAATGCTCCATTATTAAGAAGCTCGGTCGCTGTCCCCTAATATGCCTTTCTTTGATGATCGGAGCTATCCTCCGAGCCCGGAGCTGTGCCGAATTGGTCCTCAAAGTCCACAAATCCAGCCTTGCTCGAGGGGCACTATTCTCCTCGGATCCCAGCCGAGTCAAAACTCTTAAACAAGGCCTGCGCATCAGCCATAAAAGCCGATAAAGTCGGAATATCAGGCTCTGTCTTGGTGACGGATCCTTGCCAGCCTTGCTTATAGACTCGTGTTTCCAGAAACTCCAGTTGCGTGCCGCCTGAAGCGCGAGACTGCAATCCTTCCAATAAACCTCTGACCTTGTTATCGCCTGTGATGAAATTCCTCATGGCATCAGCGTTTAGGTAGCGGTACGCCGCGCAGTATGATGTGCGGTCCAAGCTCCATCCTCCAATTGAGTAGCTGGCGACGACAGCGCCTGGGCTTAGCATAATTGCCCGGTCTGTTTCTTGGAAAGTTGCATCCAATTGCTGACCATCGCCAGCGCTAAGTTGAGCATTGAATCTGAAAGTGAAGAGGGCTGAGACGGTTTCGAAGGTGCTGGATAAAGCTGTTTTTCTGGCGACATCGCTAGAGGTGAACTTGTATGTGTCTTTGGTGACTGGCGCTACAGTGATGGATTTCCAGGCGCTGGCAAGCTCTGTTGCTTGGGGGCTAGCTTCAAATTGACCTCGACCAGCTGAGCTCTTCCAATCTTCAAGACATCCTAGTTAGCACCGTTCTTTATATGAGCCGCTTCGCTGTACCTACCGATAAACAGCTTAGCTTTGTTCGGAGCGTCACGCACTACCCCCCACCAGACGATGCCGGTTTCTGGGTGATCGAGATAAGCCTTTAGCGTCGCCGCCCATATCCTGCCGACTTCGGTATTCTCATCCGAGAGCGAACCGGAAACAGTGGAATTCGAGAATTGGAAGCTAATGATTTCTGTGCCCTCGTAAGGAGGGAATTGAGAAGCTCCAGAGGTGGCCATGGTCCTTAAACATGCAATCCAGGATTTTCGTGAGTTTGAAAAGATTACACGTGGATGCACTTCGTCTTTATAAAATCAGTGGAAACGCTGACGTAACGCGACGGGGTTACCTGTCATTTTGAGGCCTTTTAGCGACCGTGCCCACTGTCAGCCGCAAAATCCGACCCTGAACATGAAACGAAGCTCATCAAACCCTTTTCATTTGCACTCCTTTTCATATGCATACGTTTGACCAGGCAATCACAAGAGTAATTCATTCGAGATATTAAATATGTCTATTGTAAGATTATGTAATAGCTTTCCAAGCTTTGCAGCCGATCAAGGTTTGGTTAATTGCATCGCGTGGATAATTTGCTGTCCATTAGCTTCTGTCTGGAGTCTGTTCCATATATCTTACTTCAGGTTTAGACTACTTTACTAATTCACTCCTCCATCCCCTAAGTTCCCTCGCAATAAAGTGGTGCCCTTGACTCTCCGCATAGTCTGCAGCCTTCTGACAATGCCGCTCCAATAGCTCGGGCTCGTTGTCATTCTCAAGAAGCAAGCGTACAATATCAAGTCTTCCATGTTCTGCAGCACCTTCGAGTGCCGTACGACCATTTTTCACAGCCCTTTAAGCATTTATATTCGCTCCGTTTTCAAGCAGCAAGAGTACTATGTTGAAATGGCCCGATACTGATGCATATTGCAAAGCAGTCATACTACCTTCCCAATATGCTGGCTCGTTGACATTTTCGCTACTGGAGATTAAGAGTTGGACCTGTTTAGTATCCCCTGAACCCGCTGCCTTTTGTAACTTGGTGAATATGTCGCGTTCGGCCGTTGGTTTCAATGAGTTTGGGAGCTGTTTAGGGCGAGCGCCAGCTTGTAGAAGCAGGTCCCGAGCATCCCCAGTAGCCATCTGTAGCGGATATCCTGCTATTGCTGAATAGGCATGGACGTCTGCGCCCCACTCGATCAGAGTTTTAACAATATTAATATCACAACCGACTTGTCGCTGATCGAGAGCAAGATGTATGGGTCTAACATCAGACCATGGTGAAGGTTTATTTGGGTCAGCACCACACAAAAGCAACAGATGTACTATGTCTGTACATCTGTTCGAAACAGATAGTCCTAGGCAGTCCGAGTCCCTGTAGTCGTTGACATCGGCCCCTGACCCCAAGAGCATCCGGACACATTGTACGGACCGTCTTGAACCGCTTCAAGGAGTGGCAATCTCTCCAAGTCTCCGACTTGTTTGTTGAAATTGGCTCCGGCATCTAACAGGGTGCGAACAGCTTGAGGCCAAACTCGTCAGATGGCAGCGATCAGGGGGCTGCAGGGGCTGTTTATCGCTTCAACAGCAGCGCCTCGAGATATGAGTAGGTTGAGCATTTCCTGATCTCCTCCTTCTATTGCTGTGAGCAAAAGGCGGCGGACTTCCTAGGTTGACATCCGCTCCAGCATCGAGAAGCCTTATTGCCACTAAGCAGTGGCCGTTTGTGGTAGCAGCCTCTAGGGCCAATTGGAGCTAGCCCCCCTGAGTTGTCTCAGTATGAAACCCTATGATCCAGTCAACGATCTCCAAGTTCCCAGACGATGCGGCCGCATTCAAAAGGGTTTGGTCATGTTGTACATACTGCCTTAAATATGGTTCGATGCTTGATTCCTTTTCAGTTATGAATTTGACTAGCATTAAGTTGCCAGAAGACAAGGCAGCCTTCAGTGCTTTAATATAGACTTTCCAAACGTAAGAGGTGAGGTGAACAAGGAGATCCAGATCCCCAGATCTTGCAGCGACTTGCAAAGCCGTCTCGGCTCCCATCATCATGGCAGAGGGGGCGTTCACGTCGGCTCCAGACTCCAATAGCACATCTATAAGCCTCCTTTGCGTCCAATAGTCCCTCGTACCCTTGGCAAGGTCTTCACAGGCTTACTGCAAAGGCGTTGGGAGAGATGGATCCCGTTTTTCAGGACTGGCGCCTTTTTCCAGCAGAAACTTGGAAACAGAATCATGACACCATTTGACCGCTGTCTGAAGTGCGGTCTGATGATAGCCCCATGGTACGGCGCTTAAATCGTCGATGTCGCTCCCCACATCGAGAAGGCGATGAATCATAGCCATATCGCTTGCCGCTCTATCAGATACCCTTGTCGAAAGGTAGGCTCTTCTGTCTATTGTCTGAACATAGGGCAAGGACTTTCTTATAAGTTCGTGCCTGATGCCCAGTTGGGGAACCTCAGGTCTTGATCCCGTAGCGGCCAAAACATCGAACATTTCAGTGCCATCTTTTTCGATCGCTATCCAGAAACTTAAGGCATCCGCTTTGGCTCCAAAGTGAATCAAGGTTTTCACACATTTAATGTCAGCTACTTCAACAGCCAGCCCCAAAGCTGTTTGCTTCCAATTCAAACTATACGTGTTATTTGCAGTTCTTGATGTTTCCAAATCCATAGACTTACTGGCTGTCAGTTCCTAGTCCATTTATCCAGCCGTTGGGGTCTGCTCCTGCAATCAACAGGGCACAGATCATTTCGCGATCCTTACGTTTGATGGCTGATCTGAGAGGCCATGAGTCTCTAACACGGGCTCCGGCCTTAATTAGTTCCTCGGCACAGTCCAGCTCTCCATTTTGGACAGCAAGCTCGAGAGGGTAGATGGAGCGGTGTGGGTGAACATCCACGGTCACTCCGTTTCTGAAAGCCTTCTGCGAAGAGAACTGATGACCGCAATTGACATTAGCCCCGGCATTCACCAACAGTTTGACGACGTCCAATCCGCCTGGTTCGATGTGTGCCAATGTCAATGGAAATTTTAACTCCATTATGGGGGGATCGTGTTTGTTTGGGTCAGCCTTTTTCTGAAGTAAAGCATGCACAAGACTTTTATCGTGGAGTTTTGCTGCCATCTGGAGAACAGACATATATGGGTAAGTATTTTCTTTCGATCTTGGGTCAGCTCCGAGTTGGAGAAGGATTCGGGCTTCGCTGGAATGGCCACGAGTCGTGGCATCGACTAGAAGCTTTGAGAGGGCAATCCGGGTGGTTGGTCCGCTTATACAGCTCAATTCTTGGGACAGGTTGTCGAGGCCGTTATGTTCTGAAATTAGGATAGAAACATATCGAAGGAAATTATAGGTTTAAAGTGAACCCAACAGATCGTTGGTGCAGCGATAGATGGCCCACTCGATGATGTGAATCAATGGCCCATAGTCGTTAGATTGTAGGCCAACGATGGAATAAGGGTTCCAAGGGACCTGAGCTTGCATAGCTGATACGAGCTGTTGAATGGTTTTGATTTCTTCTCTACGACCTTCTTCATAGGGGAGAAAGCCGGCCAGTAGTGAAATGTCTGCTTGACTATGCAGTTGCGCGTTCAAAGATGCTCTTGTCGGCTGGTTGCTCGGACCGAGAGCAGCGACTGAATTAACTAGATCTGTTAACAAATGGAGTAGTCTTGAGTTCCGAATACTATACCTAGCAGACAAAAAAAGCTCTGGAAATGGAACAATGGGATTGTATCCGTTAGAACGGTTGCCAGGGATGACCAAGTGGGGTCATTACTATGATTGCTGCCGGGCTAGTATCACTTTAAGTAGGAATAATATACTAAATCTTTAAAAGCACTAGTTATGTTATTATCTAGCTTTAGAACCCTTTACTAAGCTTAAGCTAGGGGTCTAGGCTATAGATTGCATAGCCTACGTCGCCGCCACTGCTTATAAAGCCATCGTCTGGGAGCAGAAGTACGCCCACATCGATCACCTGGCAAAAATGAGAGCGCCCATGGACTTGACCACTTGAGTTCCGAAAGCCTGTAGTTGAGACAGAGTCTACATTTCACGTGATACAGAAACTTGACATTGGCCATTTTTCAAAATCACACTCCTCCCCGAACATGGCATTTTCGAGATAGCATTGCCCAATCAGCTTAAATGCCTGCTTCCTTTCGTCAATTGTGCGAATCACCAGCGGTGTTGCAGAGCCATGTGCGATGATGACGGTATCACCGGCTCTCACACAACTCTGAGCTAGCCCGATCCGACCATCTGCTGTTACAAACAACTTCCTGTTCTGAAGTACTAAAACATACTCCTCAAGAAGCAATTTCTCATCGATATATGATTCAGGTTGTTCCTCACTGTTGAGCACATAGAGTAAGCTCTCGAGATTAGCGTGGCTGAGCCCAATAGATTGTCGAAACTCAAGGTCTCTCGCCACTGCCCTCGCGGAGAGATGCGGTATAAAAGACCCATCAGAAATGCAAACACGAAGTACTCTCTTTCTTGTCAGCTGAAACTCGTTTGTTACTCGACGTAAAATCTGACGGAGAGCGGTCATTTGTTCGTCGAGTTTGACGAAGTCGACTAACCGTTGGCGGGATCCGGTTCCTGACAGGATCGGAGACGTCTCGTAAACCGTTGCAATAACTCTTCCTTGCAGTATCAAATGGTTCGGTTCATCAGGCTGTGGGTTTTGTTCTATCCACGGCAAGCCTAAACAAGCGTTGAACGGAACATGGCTGGCTCGAGAGTACAATGGCACACTCAAACGGTCACAACACCAATTTGGAGCCCAGGAGGGATAGTCCTCTGGGAATTCGATGGGGATATGGGATATGCTGGGGGGTTGGCGTGGCGCAACGGCCAAGATGTCCAGGTTCTCTGTCGCCGTAATGATTGTTCTGGCAACTTCAGTGAAGACTCGATGTACAGGTACGTCGTACATTGCCTTGATGTTAATACGGGGGTCCCTGTTCAGCGCAAGAAATGCGTAGACGCGATCCCTTGGCTCAGAAGCCTTGCACTTGCTGCCCATGCGCGAAAGTAGCAGGTGGAAGTCCTCATGCACCTCCTTGGTGTTCTGCATAATCTGGAAAGGGTGATTCTTGCGCAGGTATGAGATCTCGTGACGCAGGAACTTGGAGAAAGTTTCTCTCCCAAGATCTCGGAATAGGCAGGTTACGAGAAACATGGTGTCGGGATGCCAGCGAAATCTTCCGTGCGCGAAGATGGGGTCCTGGGCAAGCACAAATTCCTGCACAACCCACGCTCGCTCAAACCATGGCAACTTCATCATCGAAATCATGGCCTGCTTGTTGAGATAGGCTTCCTGTGAGAGGACGAAAGCATCCATGAGCATCATGTCGGTAGTCAAGGTCGCTGTGGCTGTCTCAAAATCTTGGAATATTCGGTCAATTCGTTCCGCGCCAGTGGCTTCGGTGCCGAGCCAAACGAAAACTCTGCGTGCCCTCCGATATATATCACCCATCATAGGGACTTGGTGGTTCCTCTCGTTGTTGTTGTTCTGGTTGATACAAATCTGGTCGATCCAGAGGAAGCCATCCTCGATGTCGTCAAGTACATGGATCAGGGCCTCTGCAAGGGACTTGGTGATCGGTAAGAGGGTGTTGTCGCATAGTCTGAGCTGATGATCTTGATTCGGGCTTCCCCAGGTGTAGGAAAGGGCAGTGAAAGAGGGAGAGTCCGTAAGCCGGACTCGGTCTATTCCAATCTCACGGGCGATTGTGGTGCGTGTGGATCCTGGGCCACTGATGCTGGTAGAGCATCTGACGGCCCCAGTGGAAGTGAACGTCCTTCGGCAACGCAACATTCTGACCTCCCCATGCTGTAGTGGCATGTAGATATGCATCTTTGGCTCAGGCATAATGGGCGACAGCCACGAATTATAAACTCGAAGACTGTTTCATTAACCAACGGGTCTTATAATCGTCTGCTATTACTTCGTTTGTCCTAATGGTGGCGGACTGGATAGCGCGACTGTGGGGGAGATCTGGTACAAGGGTACTACAGTGATTCCGCAAAGAAATACGGTGGGACATAACCCGGTCTTGAGCTAGTACACGAATATACTGTCACGTGCCAAAAGTCTGGCAATACCAACGCGTCTACCCCGCTTCAGTCAGCATCGCAAAATAATCGTATTATTTAAACATAAGAAATATATACTTAATACCTTCTAAATAATGCAATTTTAATACTAAAGTAAGTTAAAATTACTAAATAAATTAAAAATTTATTTCTTAGTAAAGAATAGCCTTAATAATAAAGGTATATATTAGTAAATAAAGATATATATTAGTAAATAAATAAAAAAAAATATAACCTCTTAATTTACTAATTCTAGGATTATTATTAAAATAATTACTAAGTTAAAAAAAGCAATTTTTTCCCCTTACTTTTAGCTATATATAAGGCTATTAAGCCTTTTAGCTTTTTTATTAATAGTTTAAATAATAAAATACTTATAGCAGGCTATTATTATAAAAGTTGGAATTAAATAAGGTTTATCTACCTTAATAACGCAATTACTACCTTAACTAAGTAATATAAATACTAGCTCTTAGTAGCTAAATTAACCGTCTTCCTTTAACCTACTTAAAGGACTATACCTTAATTAACCTTTATAGTATATTATACCTAATTTATCTATTATACTTAAGTATATTACCTAATCTAACTTCTAATCCTTTTTATTAATAATATAATAGCTATACTACCTTAATATTTATATAAAATAACTTATAACTATATAATTATATTTATTATATAACTAGCTATAATCTTAATTTAGTTATTATGCCTACTTTAAAAGTAGCTAATAAAGAAGAACTCTATATAATATATAGAATAATTATATTATTATAATAAACTATATATTAAAAGGTAAATCTAATTTTATTAAAATAGCTATTTTTAACTATAGCCTAATTTAGTTAATTAATTATATAAATCTAACTTAATTAAGAGATATTATATTTCTAGCTTAGATTATTTAAGAACTATTTAAATTTAAAAAGTTAAAAAGGCTATAAGATATAACTAGCTTTTAATAGTAAAAAAAAGCAGCTATGTTTACTAACTTTATAGGCCTATACTTAGCCTAGTATAAAAAGTAGCTTATTAATATAATTACAAAATAAAATAAGTACTTTATATTCTTTTTATTATATATAAATATAAATAAAGGCAGAGTAAAGGCAGGGTTTAAGAATTTAAAGAAATTATATTAAGTTTACTTTATATAAGTTAGTTAGTAAAAGTTAAATTAACCTTAAGTAATTAAATATATATAATAAGTTATAACATATTTAATAAGCAAGTAACTTAAAAATCCCTTACCTTATAATATTTCTATTTAATTAAATCCTTCTTAACTACTAAGTATACTATAATAATTAAATAAAGCTTATTATAATCCTTGTAGTTCTGTTATATAAAACCTATAAATTTCCCTTAATTAATTAATAACTTATGCTTTCTCCTTATTCTTATTATAAGCTACTTAATAAGACTTATAATTAGACTTATAACTTATATATAAGTACTAACTTATTATAGTAAGTTATTATAAATATATAAAATATATTTATTAATACTTTTATAAATTCTAGCTTACTAACTATTAATATAACTTCTTTATATTAATTAAGCCTAATATATATTAAATTTATTATTAAAAGATATAATATTTTAATAATACTTAATATATACCTTATATAATCTGCTAATAATAAACCTAATATAGCTTAGTTTAATATAGTTAGACCTAATTATTATATATTAATAGCTCTTATTTAAACTATACTATATAAATACTAAGTAATATAAATATAATAGCTATATTAATTACTCCTATTTAGTAAAATATTATTACTAATATTACCTTAACTTTAGTTAATAATAATCTACTTACTAACTAAGATATAAGAGAAAATAATAATAACTTATCTAAAAGTAATAATAACTTTAATATTATCTAGCTTTAATAGTAAATTATTAATATAATTATTAAAATAATAAAGCTTTATTAAATACTTACTAAAGTAATAAACCTCTAAGCCTAATAGGCTAATAATAACTAAAATAAACTTTAAGAAATATATAACTATATTAATATTATTATTTATAATAAAGATACTAAAGAAATCCTTAAGCCTAATTTACCTAAGATATTTAATAAAACTTTAAGTAAACTCTTTATATTCTTTACTTAGTATTAAGCCTTTATATTTTATTATTTAACCTAGTTTATAAAAGAAGTAAATAAAACTAAATATATATTAAAATACCTTAAGGGCACTACTATATAATAGTTTTAATTACTTCTTAAAGACTAAACTACTAAAGAAAACTTAAAAGCCCTTAAACCCTAAACTTATATATTATATATTAATTACCTAGCTTTTAAAAAGGCCTTATAATAAGTATTTAAAATTCTTAATAAAAAAGGATAAGCTAAAAGAAAAATTAAAATACTTAAATAAACTTAATTTATATTTAAGCTTAAAGTAAAATTCCTTTAATTAATATTTAAATTACCTTAAGATTAAAATATACTTATATTATTCTTTTTTAATATACTTAAAGAACTAATATAAGCTAAGCTATATAAAGAAAATAAACCTAAAACCTTAATAAATTATATTAACTAAGTAATTAGAATTAATAATTAGTAATTTGCCTAAAGAACTTAAAACTCTTAATATAATAAATAATAAGATAATAAACCTTATTATAATATTAATTAAAAATAAAAATATAATAATAATATATCTTATAATATTAAAGTAAGAATAATAAAGATTAAAATAATTAAATAAAATAAATTTAAATTATTTACTAAAATTATAATAAAAAAAAATATAAAGATTTAAAATATAAAAACCCTATTAAAATTAATTAAAAATATAAGCTAATACTTAAAAAAAAGAAATATATTAATATTATAAAAAAGAATAATAAACCTTAAATAGTAATTAAAATAATTAATATAACTAAAAAAAAAAATATAATATATTTAATACTAATTTTATTATAATTTTAGATTATTAAAAGTATATAACCTATTTCTTAATAAGAAAGAAACCTTTAAAAAGTATTATCTTAACTTAATATTAAAGAAATAACCTATTTTAAGATATAAAATACTAATTATAATAAAAAAAAGGAAATTAAAAAAAATCCCTTAAATAAAAAAAACTTAAATATATTAAAAATATAAAAGATCTTAAATACTAAAGAAAATAAAATAAATAATAAAAGGATTATTAAAATAAGTAAAGTATTTAATAAAAGAAAACTTAAAACTAAAGATTAAATAATAAAACTAATACTTATATAGAAAAAATAAAATAGTAAATATAATAAGATTATAATAATAATTAAAAAAGGAAAAGAAGTTAACCTTAACCTAAATAATAAATTAAATATTAAAGAATTTAATTAAAGTATTAATTAAGTATTAATAAAACCTTTAAAAAATTAAAAATACCTCTTAAAATTTAAAATAAAATAATTATATATAACCCTTACTTAATAATAAATAATATTCTTATTAAAACTACTTAAGGTAACTTAATAAATATTATAAAGACTTAAGCTATATTAAAGTAATTAAGGTATAAAAGGAACTTAATATTAAGAAATTAAATAAAAAGAGAATTAAATAGTTTAAAATATTAAAATTATACTTAATATAATAAAATTAAAAACTATTTTTAAAATAATAAATACTAAAATATATAAAACTTATTAAAGAAAAAATAATTATAAAATAAGATAATAATATTTATATTTAAGCCTATATAAAAAAGGTAATAAAAGATCTTATAACCCTAAAAGAATATATTTAATTAAAAAAGAATTATAAAGGTATTTATATTACTTAAATTATAAGTAAATATTATAGGTATTATATATATAATATTACTATTTATAGTATTAATAAGATAAAGTAATAAATAATTATTCTTAATTTAAATTAAAAATATTAAAAATAGAAATTATATTTAATTATTAATATAATAAGATATTAAGTTATATAAAGATATAAAGGATTTATATAGCTAGGCTTAAAAGCTTATATAAAGATATATAAAAAAGCCTTAATATATATTTAAAACTTTAAGTATATTATATAATAAAGATAATAAGTATAATATAAAGTTAATATAAAGAAGATAAAGTTATTAATAAAGGTATTACTAAAATATATTAAGATATAAACTAATAAAAAAAGAATATTTTAAAGAAGAATCCTTAAAAATATCTTTAAATAATTTAAAAAAGAATAACTTTAATACTTATTTATAATAGTAAAAAGGAAAAAAGGAAGATTTCTTATTAATTAAGAAAAAAAGATATTACCTTAAATTATAAAATAAGGAAAATAGCTTATAGGAAATACCTAGTAATTATTAATATTAATAAATACCTAAATAACCTAAACTATATTTATAATAAATATAATATAAATTACTTAAATAAGTAAGAAAAAGATTTATATTATTTATAAAAAAGTAATAAATAAGTAAAGAGCTAGAAGAGCTAGAACTCTTAAGAAAGCTTTATAAATAATAATAAAATAAAATTAAAAAACCTACTTATAACTAAAAGTATAAATTAAGGGCAAGTAGCTTAATATACTTATAAATAGTAAAGTAAATATAAATATTATTTCCCTTAATATAGTAAATAAGCTTTATATATTATAAAGATATAAGAAAAAAAAAAATCTATATATTATTAATAAAGAAGGAACTAATTATAAATATAAAAATAAAAAGATTACTAAAGAAATTAATTACCTTAAGGTCTTTATAAATAGAAAAAACTAAAGAATTAACTTTAATATTATCTTAATAAATAGTTTTAACTTAATACTTAAATACCTATAGCTATAATATTATAACCCCTATATTAATTAAAAACTAGCTAAATAAACTATAAAGATTATCCTTTAGATAATAAGTTAAATAATTTAAAAAATAATAATAAGAAATCTTAAACTTTAATTAAAGAGGATAATAAAGTCTAGTATAAAGAATATTTACTATTTTAAAAAGAATATAATATATATATAAAAAAGGCAAAAAAATATATTAGAAAATAATAATAATTCTTAAAGGTTAATTTAGATAATTAAATTAAGATATTAAATAAAAAAAATAAATTACCTTAAAGAATTTAATAATTAACTTAAAAATATATTATTAAAGTATTATATTTATAAAAACTATTTTAAAAAAAACTAAATATTAAGTTACCTTAATATATAAATTATAATAATAAAATTATATTAAAAAATAAAAGAACTTAAAATTCTTCTTATTTATAACCTATTTAGAATAAGCTTAATATACTTAAGGAATAAATAAATAAGTATATTAAGCTTATCTCTAAATAGGTTATAAATAGGAAGAATTTTACATTCTTTCTATCTTTTAATATAATTTTAATATTATAGTCTATATATTAAGGTAACTTAATATTTAGTTCTTTTTTAAAATAGTTTCTTATAGATATAATACTTTAATAATATATTTTTAAGTTAATTATTAAATTCCTTTAAGGCAATTTATTTTATTTATTTAATATCTTAATTTAATTATTTAAATTAACCTTTAAGGATTATTATTATTCTTCTAATATATTCTCTTCTGCCTTTTATATATATATATTATATTCCTTTTAGAATAGGTAAATGCTCTTTATACTAGACTTTACTATCCTCTTTAATTATAGTTTAAGATCTTATATTATTATTTTCTAAATTATTTAACTTATTATCTAAAGGATAATTTTTATAGTTTATCTAGCTAGATTTCTAATTAATATAAGGATTATAGTATTATAGCTATAGGTATTTAAGTATTAAGTTAAAACTATTTATTAAGATAATATTAAAGTTAATTCTTTAGTTTTTTTTTATTTATAAAAACCCTAAGGTAATTAATTTCTTTAGTAATTTTTTTATTTTTATATTTATAATTATTTTCCTTCTCTATTAGTAAGAGTATAAATTTTTCCTTTTTCTTTATATCTTTATAATATTTAAAGCTTATTTATTATATTAAGGGAAATAATATTTATATTTACTTTACTATCTATAAGTATATTAAGCTACTTGCCCTTAATTTATACTTTTAGTTATAAGTAGGTTTTTTAATTTTATTTTATTATTATTTATAAAGCTTTTTCTAAGAGTTTTAGCTCCTCTAGTTCTTTACTTATCTATTACTCTTTTATAATAATATAGACCTTTTCCTTACTTACTTAAGTAGTTTATATTATATTTACTATAAATATAGTATAGGTTATTTAGGTATTTATTAATATTAATAATTACTAGGTATTCTTTATAAGCTATTTTCCTTATTTTATAGTCTAGGATAAGGTCTTTTTCCTCTTAATTAATAAGGGGTCTTCCTTTCTCCCTTTTTACTATTATAAGTAAGTATTAAAGTTATTCTTTTTTTAAATTATTTAAAGATATCTTTTAAGGATTCTTCTTTAGAAAGTTCTTCTTCTTATTAGGTTATATCTTAATATACTTTAGTAATACTATTATTAATAGCTTTATCTTTTTTTAAGTTAACTTTATATTATACTTACTATCTCTATTATATAATATATTTAAAGTTTTAAATATATATTAAAGCTCTTTTATATATTTCTATATAAGCTTTAAGCCTGGCTATATAAAATCCTTTATATCTCTATATAACTTAATATCTTATTATATTAATAATTAAATATAACTTCTATTTTTAATACTCTTTAATCTAAACTAGGAAGTAATTATTTATTACTTTATTTTATTAGTATTATAAATAGTAATATTATATATATAATACCTATAATCTCTATTTATAATTTAAGTAATATAAATACCTTTATAATTCTCTTTCTAGTTAAATATATTCTTTTAGGGTTATAGGATCTTTTACTACCTCCTTTATATAGGCCTAGATATAGATATTATTATCTTATTTTATAATTACTCTTTCTTTAGTAAGTTTTATATATTTCTAGTATTTATTATTTTAAAAATAGTTTTTAAGTTTATTATATTAAGGTATAATTTTAGTATTTTAAATTATTTATTCCTCTTTATATTTAATCTTCTTAGTATTAAATTCCCTTTATACCTTAATTACTTTTTTATAGCCTAGGTCTTTATAATATTTATTAAATTACCTTAAAGTAATTCTAATAAGAATATTATTTACTATTAAGTAAGGGTTATATATAATTATTCTATCTTAAATCTTAAGGGGTATTCTTATCTTTTTAAAGGTTTATATTAATACTTAGTTAATACCTTAGTTAAAGTCTTTAATATTTAATTTATTATTTAGATTAGGGTTAACTTCTTTTCCTTTTTTAATTATTATAATAACCTTATTATATTTATTTTATTTTTTCTATATAAGTATAGGTTCTTATTATTTAATTTTTAATTTTAAGTTTTCTTTTTATTAAATACTTTACTTATTTCTATAACCCTTTTATTATTTATTTTATTTTCTTTAATATTTAAGGTTTTTTATATCTTTAATATATTTAAGTCTTTTTTATTTAAGGGTTTCTTCCTTAATTTCTCTTTTTCTTATTAATATTAGTATTTTATATCCTAAAATAAGTTATTCTTTTAGTATTAAGTTAGGATAATATTTTTTAAAAGTTTTATCCTTATTAAGAAATAGGTTATATACTTCTAGTAGTTTTAAAGTTATAATAAAATTAATACTAAATATATTATATCTATCCTTTCTAGTTATATTAATTATTTTAATTACTATTTAGGGTTTATTATTCTGTTTTATAATATTAATATATTTCTTTTCTTTAAGTATTAATTTATATTTTTAATTAGTTTTAATAAGGTTTTTATATTTTAATTCTCTATATCCTTTCTTATTATAGTTCTAGTAAGTAAGTTTAGACTTATTTTATTTAACTATTTTAATTTCTATTAATCTTACTTTAATATTATAAGATATATTATTATTATATTTCTGTCTTTAATTAGTATTATAATAAGGTTTATTATCTTATTATTTATTATATTAAGAGTTTTAGGTTTTTAAAGTAAATTATTAATTATTAATTCTAATTACTTAGTTAATATAATTTATTAAGGTTTTAAGTTAATCTTCTTTATATAATTTAGCTTATATTAGTTCTTTAAGTATATTAAAGAAAAATAATATAAATATATCTTAATCTTAAGGTAATTTAAATACTAATTAAAGAAATTTTATATTAAGCTTAAATATAAATTAAGTTTATTTAAGTATTTTAATTTTTCTTTTAGCTTATCCTTTTTTATTAATAGTTTTAAATACTTATTATAAGGCTTTCTTAAAAGCTAGGTAGTTAGTATATAGTATATAAGTTTAAGGTTTAAGGGCTTTTAGGTCTCCTTTAGTAATTTAGTCCTTAAGAAATAGCTAGAACTATTATATAGCAGTGCCCCTAAGGTATCCTAATATATACCTAGTTTTATTTACTTCCTCTATAAACTAAGTTAAATAGTAAGATATAAAGGCTTAATACTAAGTAAGGAATATAAAGAGTTTACTTAAAGTTTTATTAAATATCTTAAGTAGGTTAGGCTTAAGGATTCCTTTAGTATCTTTATTATAAGTAATAATATTAGTAAGATTATATATTTCTTAAAGCTTATTCTAGTTATTACTAGCTTATTAGGCTTAGAGGTTTATTACTTTAATAAGTATTTAATAAAGCTTTACTATTTTAATAGTTATATTAATAATTTGCTATTAAAGCTAAATACTATTAGAGTTATTATTACTTTTAAATAAGTTATTATTATTTTCTTTTATATCCTAGTTAATAAGTAAATTATTATTAACTAAAGTTAAGATAATATTAGTAATAGTATTTTACTAAATAGAAGTAATTAATATAGCTATTATATTTATATTACTTAATATTATATAATATAATCTAAATAAGAGCTATTAATATATAATAATTAAGTTTAATTATATTAAGCTAAGCTATATTAAGTTTATTATTAGCAGATTATATAAAGTATAAACTAAGTAGTATTAAAGTATTATATCTCTTAATAATAGGTTTAATATATATTAGGCTTAATTAATATAAAGAAGTTATATTAATAACTAGTAAGCTAGAATTTATAAAAGTGCTAATAAATATATTTTATATACTTATAATAGCTTGCTATAATAAGTTAGTACTTATATATAAGTTATAAGTCTAATTATAAGTCTTATTAAGTAGCTTATAATAAAAGTAAGAGGAAAGCATAAGTTATTAATTAATTAGGGGAAATTTATAGGTTTTATATAACATAACTATAAGGATTGTAATAATTTTATTATATACTTAAATCTTAGAGTTTTTATTTAAGCTTTTTTATTTTATTCTTATAGGTATTTAAGTATACTAGGATAATATCTTTTTTTCTTTTATTATTAATATTTATAATAACTTCCCTAGCTTTATAAGCTATCTTAAGTTAAGTTAGCTACTAGCTATAGCTAGAGGTTAAGGCTTAGCTTATAGTAATAGGTATTATTATATAGATAATACTTAGTATTATATATTATTATCTAAATAAGATCTATTAATATATAATAATTAGGGTTTTTAAATAAGTAAACTAGTTTATATTAAGTATATATTTATAAATTATATATAGTATAATATTAAGTAATTATAAAGTATTATATTTTTTAATAATTAAGTAATATATATTAAGCTTATTAATATAAATATATTTTATTAATAGCTAATAAGCTAAATCTTATAAACATATTAATAAATATATTTTATATACTTAAATATAATTATAGCTTAAAAAAGTAGTTATTAAGTACTTTTTATAGTTATTAATACTTCTAGGAATTACTACTATTTTTAGTTAAATATTAGTAATTAGATCTTGGCAGTTATTTACAAAATCCCCTAGTATATAGTAACTATTTATAATTAAAAGAAAAATATAAAGTATATATAATATAACTGCTAGGATTATAATAGATAAGACCTAATAAAGAGGATATATTATATTATAATCCTAGTAATTATATTATAGATACTTTATAAATTTCCCTTAATTAATTAATAACTTATACTTTTTTTTTATTTTTATTATAAACTATTTAATAAGACTTATAATTAAACTTATAGCTTATATATAAGTACTAACTTATTATTATAAGTTATTATAAATATATAAATTATATTTATTAATACTTTTATAACTTCTAGCTTATTAGTTATTAATATAACTTTTTTATATTAATTAAGCTTAATATATATTAAATCTATTATTAAGAAATATATTACTTTAATAATATTTAATATATACTTTATATTATTTACTAATAATAAACCTAATATAGCTTAATTTAATTTAATTAAATTAAATTATTATATTAATTAAAAATTATTTATTTAAATATTAATTTAATTTATTAATTAATAATTTATTTCTTATAATTATAATTATCTTTTTAAAAATCTAGCTTTAAGATTTTTAATTATTAAACTATTAATTAATTAAGTAAACTATCTAATTAAGGCCTTTTTAATATAGCCTAGCTAATCTCTAAAAAAGGGGTAAAATATTATATAACTCTTCTATTTTAGGAAAAGCAGCTCCTTTGACCAAAATGCCCTGCTAATTGGCATCCGGCGGTTTGACAAAAGCTGGCTGCAGGAAATGCTCTCTTCACGAAGCGTTCACAACCGGAATGCACGCAAATTTATATCGCAGGTAACCAGCCCCTCCAACATCACAAGAATACTCGGTTTATACCAACTTAAATGCCCCAAAGCTCATGGCCTCATTCGCTCCTCTCAATGCAATCGCACTCTAGGCAAACATCAAAGGCATGTAAAGCATAGACGTCACCATGCCGACTCGCCGCGGCTTGAGATCCAGCGGTTTACAAATGAGGATGATGGGTTGATAGGCGAACTATTTCTACCCGGCGTTCTGGATGCTTCTTTTGTCATGGCAGGAAGCCGGAAGATACTACAGGATGTCCTGGCTAGGGCTAATATTTCGGAGGACCCAGACAGCGAGGCTGAAAGCCATAAAAATCCTCTCGAGGGAAAATCAACAGATAACTCTGACGATGAGGATGAGCAACATGAGACCTGCCCTGAACAGCAATCATCTGAGATATTGGAACATGAAGATAATCGCCCGACAGAGCGACAGGGCTATGAGACCACAGAAGAGCTGAGGTCTAACAATTTCGAGAAGAATACATTCCGACAACCAAAGTTCTGGCTATAATAGAGAGGAAATATACTTGTACAGCCTGAATCGGATGAAGGTTCGGAAGAACACTCACCACCGGACTCGATTCAGTCAGGTATGGGTTATATCATTTTTACTGGAAATAAGTACCAAAAGTTCAAGGGTACAATCAGTTGTGATACTCTGGGCTGGGATAATGTTGTAATGAATGGTTGGGAACAGTGAGCTCTGTCCGTGGAAAGTTCAGACTCTCATAATAATAAGGCCTGGACTGAACAATCTCTTCCGACGAAAACCATGCAGCCGATAGCATAGCTTGCTGGTTTAAGCTCGTCTTACTACTCCGTTTCCCAATGATAATATCGCAATCTGATGGTTAAAGCCTTTGGCGCTTCCTTTTCACTGTTTTTCTAACAAGATTATCCTCAGAGAGAATACAGATTGTGTCAGGATCCGAAAGCGTAAAACAACCGCCTCACAACAAGTGAATGTCTAACAGCTTCTGAGGTACGGTGGTTATTCCCTCACGTCACGTTGACTTCAACTTATTGTGTATGTCGGTCTCTTAGTAATAGAGCATTATGGTAGCAAGCTCGTATCTATTTGAGGAAACTTCAACCAGATAGTATCTCTTCAGAGACCTCACTGCACAAATTTGATGCACGGATTTCTGTCCGCTACCATAAGCAGTAGGCAGGCAATACGAACCTGAATTATATCAGGATAGCATAAGACCTCCAACATGTAATGAAAAGCGTAGAGTACATCCATACACTTGTTCGAAGTTGGGGTATGAACCGGAATACGGAACCCATACCGCGAGGTAAGCTAGCACCCTGCGCAAGTGCATCATCCAATCCTGCGACACGTCGACAGACGGCTTGAACGTCACAGCTCGGGTTTCTATCGGTAAGGACTTCAGCTCTTCACCATGGTACGAGTGTATCTCATTAGTATGTGAGTACCGACTTGACGTGAATGGAGGGAGGAGTCATGCCAATAGGCCATCAGCTAACCTCCGCAATAAGTCGGAAGGACGGAGAGATGCGGATGATTCGTAAACACGAGGTGTAAAAGAATCATTACATACAGTGACATGATGCAACTTGAAGAGTATGGCTTTCAACCAGGGCGATGATGTTGTTGTGTGAGCACCTGCAGGCATTAGTGTCGTTGACGAAAACAATCCTATAGCGTGTAACACCTCTCCGCGACGGGCATTGGAGTCGAATCCCGGGACCGATGACCAACTCCATGCAACTCCAATCAGAGCATCGATTTCTACCATATGGTGGTGGTGACCAGAATCGGGTAAGGAGTGAGCATATTGGCTCCAATTACCATGAATCATTAAAGACTCGAGATTGTAAAACTCGGCAGTGCATCTCACGTTGCACAGCTCCATTACTACCACTTTAGGGATCCGCCGGAGTGCAGAAACCAATGGATGGCATAGGACTAACGGATATAACTAGAAACAGACTGTGAGCATGGCAATAAGGGCTCTTAATCGATAAAAAGTGCTAAAATCGGTGATCTCTCGTAAAGGCTAGTTATCGAGATGAGTAGAAAATAGTTATCTAGGGCTTACACTGCATGCGGCTAAGTGTCTAAAAGTCAATAGTTTGAGCTTCTGGTGAGGCATTACTAAGTGATATGTCTTCTCTATGTTTATGAACTCAAGTCAAATAAACTTAGATATCAAACTAATGCAGGTAGAGATCAATACGAGGACTCAACTGTTTCACATCTCACGTGATGTCATGATCTGGCCAAATCAGGATCGGGCTTCCATTCCGAGGTGTAGTTTATCCCAAGGATAGTCTCCGACGAAAGCTAAAAATACCCTAAACGAGACTATTGAATGTTGTGCATACAGAACTGGGCAAGCCATCACACCCTCAAATGGTTAAATTGTGAGCCCAACCATTTCGTTTCCTGTTCTGAGTGGCACTAACGGCGAATCGCAACACCCTCTTGACAACATTCGCTCTGTTGGTGGACAGATGGGGCAATGCGCCTCACAAATGTCGCAATTCTCACCAGTGGCGCGAGACTCAGGAGTCGGTTGATTAGCAACGACTAAAGATCATGAAATGCAAGTTATGACTGTAAGCCATGCATTAATGCATAAGATTCGAAACGAGCTCTCAGGCGAACACCAATCGTTGTCGGCCCCAAATGATATTCCCCTGATTGACAGCAGGAATACCGCGATCGCGCTTGCATGAGGCGCCTGCATAATTACGCTCACATGTACTGTTGGTGATGGAGGACCTCAGTGCTTGCCTGGCTCAGTATGCTTTGCATGCCTTGTTGGGTCGGCCAAAGCCAAATCGATCGATGAGAGTACCAAGTCAGGTTAAGCTGAAAGGCTTGGTTGAGAGGAGAAGCTTGAATAGAGTTCGTTTATCTAGTCATGACCGATTAAAGATGACACTATAACTATGTCAGCGTACTAAACTAGCTCTCAGATTCCCAGGTACCTGGAAATTCTCGCTTGATAGCTCCAGGGACAGACATTTTAGAGACAAGAACAACCATAAGTTTTAGCTTAGGTTTGATGCTAACACGGAATCGAGTTTGGATCTGACCGTTACACGTGCCTCAACGTTGAGGCCGGTTTGGCTTGATACCCGCATTCCTGAGCATTCAACCGCTGGTGATGTCTTGATTGGTGATGACCAACTCGGCCAGACCCATTTTGTCCTACACACAATATGCATAATGAGTAGCATATTGTGTTGTGTCATGGTCCTAGCATTATCTCCGGAAGACTCGGTTGTGAGAACGGGGAAAGGTACAACAGCAGCAACGAACCAAATGTGCGGAGTGAGAAGCTGTTCTCTGATGTGATTGTGCCAGAAAAGCTCTACGGTTGTATTCCTATTCGACCATCAATGAATACGATCTATCCCATGAACTATTGTTTCACGGCAACTGGGTTATTCCATCTCAAGCTGACCTATGGCCGTCTGGTCACGGAGAGTCCATTTGTCCGAACTGCACCTGAAGACCAATCAGCCACTCGTAACCCCACAAGTATTCCCAGCCATCTGTTGGTGGGGTTTGACCTTAACTGTTTCAATATTCAGCCTCAGGGGAACCTTGACCCAACTTTTACTCTCTGCTTCTGCATGAAGACACCACATTCAAAAGTGCGTGCATGATACGAGAAGACACAAATTGCTGTTGGTAAGCAAGCCACCACTTGAAGATATACGATAATGACAACATCATTCTGCAATAACGCCATGTGGCAGCTTTTTCGGAGTGTCTACTCGATCTCGACAGAATCAGCCATGTCTAACTCGGAGCATCAATGTCCTTGGGGAAACCAATCGCATCTGAGAATCAAGGCGGAAGTTCTCATCCGACAGCCAGGCCATCTATTCGATTCGAGGCTAAGAACTAAGGCATCACGATGCATGTCTGTTGAATGTTTTCCAAGTGCCTGAAGGCATGCCACCATGAACTCAACGTGGAGTTCACTCGATTCTAGCCGATGCATTCACGATGGAGTGCAGCACGTTGATCGAGACCAGCCTACAGGTCTTTGTATGATTCTTCTCAAAGTCGCATCCAGCGACGAGAGAATAACATAAAAGCTCGCCGTTTCCCCTTCTAAATCTATTCTCTTCCCTCCTCATCCGCCTTTCACTTTCTCAACTTCACTTCTTCAACTGTCTCTTCAATCTATAGAGAAACTTGACAATCTCTTTACAATCTTGTCTTCACAGCAGCACAGATCTGCCAACCATCTGCAAAGATGAAGCTGTCTGCTGTCACCCTCTTGGCTCTGAGCTCGGGTGCTATCTCTGCTCCTGTTGCTGAGCCTGGTAGGGAGGTCTACCACCATGAGTACAAGCCCGTCAAGGGCTGGGGAGAACACGGCGGGCCTGGAAAGCCCAAGCCATATGATCCCGGCTATGGTGTAGAGAAGCCGCACTATCCTCACAAGCCTCACAAACCGGAGCCTCATTATCCTCCTCACAAGCCGCACAAGCCTCACGAGCCCAAGCCTCACAAACCGGAGCCTCATTATCCTCCTCACAAGCCGCACAAGCCTCACAAACCGGAGCCTCATTATCCTCCTCACAAGCCGCACAAGCCTCACGAGCCAAAGCCTCATTATCCTCCTCCTAAGCCCCATAAGCCAGATCATCCAGGCAAGCCTCACAAGCCGTGGGAGAACAACCCTGGCCAGCCTGGAAAACCACACAAGCCTGAGCCTCACTACCCGCCTAAGCATCCTAAGCCGGAGCCCCATTATCCTCCTCACAAGCCGCACAAGCCGCACAAGCCGCACAAGCCTGAGCCTCACTACCCGCCTAAGCATCCTAAGCCGGAGCCCCATTATCCTCCTCACAAGCCGCACAAGCCTCACAAGCCGGAGCCTCATTATCCTCCTCACAAGCCGCATAAGCCTGAGCCTCACGAGCCAAAGCCTTACGAACCAAAGCCTCACGAACCAAAACCTCACGAGCCAAAGCCTCACGAACCAAAACCTCACGAGCCAAAGCCTTATGAGCCAAAGCCTCACGAACCAAAACCTCACGAGCCAAAGCCTTATGAGCCAAAGCCTCACGAACCAAAACCTCACGAGCCAAAGCCTTATGAGCCAAAGCCTCACGAACCAAAGCCTCACGAGCCAAAGCCTTATGAGCCAAAGCCTCACGAACCAAAACCTCACGAGCCAAAGCCTTATGAGCCAAAGCCTCACGAACCAAAGCCTCACGAGCCAAAGCCTTACGAGCCAAAGCCTTACGAGCCAAAGCCTTACGAGCCAAAGCCTTACGAGCCAAAGCCTCATTATCCCCCTCCTAAGCATGACTATCCGGAACCTGGTAAGCCAGGCAAGCCATCGACTTAGGCCAACAACCTAAACCTCTCAATCAGTGCTTCAACAAAAGCTCAGCTTGATCTTGCTTGATGCAAAAGCACACTTACGACTGGCCCCTAGTCTGGGATCATTGGGCCAGAGGACTTACGACTTATGTGCTAGGATGATGACATGTTTGGGGGATATTCACCCAAGGCAATCAACACTCATTTCCTCACTTCTCACACATCTCAACGAGAGAACTTCTGTTTCACTTTTTAACTCTATGAATTCTACTCTGAAAGTCTTTGGCATCTGTCATTGACTGTTATATTCTCTTCGAATGCTCTCTTTGATGCTCTTCTTCAATATATAAATTGAGAAAGTGGAAGGCGAACGCGACCTGACACTACATACTATCATTTATATCAAACACGTTCTTCTCTCAAATTCCACTTCTGTGACTGTCCTGTATCGTTTTCAAGCTGTGAAGCAAGATCCCTTCTCGTTGTGATCCAATTGCCATCACATACCGTGGAACTCACCAGTATTTCAGCATGGCATCTTCAACTCATCCAGGGCTTCTTTCTATCCGTTTCTATTAACTACACACTATAAATGCTTGGTGCATAGGTCAATAAAGTTCGGTTCCGAAGCCACTTCCGGGAACCGGACCTCTAATTCCGATTATCCGTCATCAAGCGGGGTCAAGCACTCCATCTCACCATACGAACCTCACATTCTCATATGTAACAAGTGCACAAGTTTTATGCATCGTTGTCGTTGATTTAAGCTCATAAAATGACTGTTCATAGTGGCCCTGACGACTCGTGGCATGGGGTTGTTACTTCGGATGGCCTGTTCCAGCCCGAGAAGGACCGCTACCATCTGTACATCGGACTCTTTTGCCCCTTTGCACACCGAGCAAATCTCGTTCGACATCTCAAAGGCCTTCAAGACATCATCAGCCTATCCGTCGTGAAGCCATACCCCAAAGGTGATGATAAGGGATGGCCAGGTTGGCAGTTTCCGAGTCCTCCGGATGATCTCTATGAAGGCGCCACTGAAGATCGCCTCTTTCAGTCAAAGTATCTACATGAAGTTTATTTCAAGGATGACCCCGACTATAAGGGGCGGTACAGTGTACCTGTTTTCTGGGATAAGAAGGAGAATCGCATGGTCAACAATGAGAGTCACGAATTGCTCCGTTGGTTGCCAACAGCTTTCGATTCTATCCTCGACTCAAACGCTCCTGGGTGTGACCTGGATCTTTACCCAGAGAACCTGAGATCCGCGATTGATGGCATCAATGTTTGGATGCAACGAGACCTCAACAGCGGCGTCTACAAAGCCGGCTTCGCAACGACTCAGGAGGACTACAATAATAATGTGCCAACGGTCTTTGCGGCACTGAACAAGCTCGAGGCACTGATTCACCAAAATGGGGGCCCCTATATCCTTGGCAAACAGCTCACCGAAGTTGACATACGCGCGTATGCCACTGTCGTCAGATTTGATGTTGTCTATGTTGGCCACTTCAAGTGCGACCTCGGAACTATTCGCGCCAACTACCCAGTGATTCATGAGTGGCTCAAGAATCTCTACTGGAATGTTCCAGGGTTCAAAGAGACGACAGACTTTAGGCATATCAAAGAAAATGTAAGCGCTCAACTAGCTGCCTGGTCAGGACTAATCTAGGATATAGTACACAAAGAGTCATTATAAGATCAATCCGCTCGCTATTACACCTCTCGGTCCATTTCCCTATATCGAGGAAGGAGTCGACCTGGACTTTGGTAAGCTCACGCCAGGGGTGATTCGTCACCCGGCTGTGCTTGAACGTCAAAAGGAGTTGTATGGTTTGGAGGACTTTAGCCAAAGACTCTAAAACCGCGTAGGTATGACACTGCTACATGAATAAAAACAGACGAATCATTCGATTTTGCCTTCTATTAATCCGTCCCTAACCATCGAACCGACCTTCATGTTATCTTGATTCGTATTTGCTCTATGCAAACATCATTCTTGGACTGAAGTTCTGAGGCCCACTACTCAAGATTACTCAAATCGGCCCCGTGTTTCCCGCATTCAATTCCATACCCGTAGCAGACTGTAGCCATGTATTCCAGTCGATATCAGTATCAATGTCCATATTGATATCTGCCAATGCATTACCACTCTGATCCATATCATTCCAAAGCCATGATGCAACACCTGCATCTCCAGGCTGACCATCAGCCAATGTTTGGGGAAACGCAAAGTCAAAAGAGGGGTTCGCCCATTGGGTGGCACTGTCACCCATGGCCGGATTAGCTAGAGATTGCGTCGTGTTGCTATCACCAGTTTGGGGCCCAGGTTGCTCGGAAATGCCATAGCTTGTCTTTCCGACAGCAGAGCGCCAATGCTCAAGGAACCGCTGCTGCGAATTTGTCTCCTGCAACGATTCCGGGCTGATAGGAATAGGGAGGTCGCGATCAGCCTGCTCCAGAGACTCAATCATGGCAGGGTTGTTCCGGATTTGCGCCAGTTGCTCGTCCCGATGGCTCCTCGCTTTAGCCATCAATCGACGCAGTGGAATCCACATGCGCGCATTCTTGGCCATGTTATGCTGCGACGGTATCAGCCAGACGCTGTGCAGAGCCACCCATGCGCGGTCAACAGTAGGCGACCACTGCCGTCTGGATATCTCGATCAACAGCCATACAATGGCATACCAATGAGTATATGTCTGGTATATCCATCGCCATTGGCGACATTTCGTTTCAGCATTGAGCGCGTGGTTATGCTCTGCCACCTCGATAGCTGCGACAAGCAGTTTGTCTCGAATCTCGTCCGAGAAACGCTCATTGGGCGACGCAAAAAGCGAGGGAAGGTATACCAAGAGTGTCAACTTGGAAAGGACAAGCCGCGTACACACGATCCCGACCCAGTTAGCTATATCTTCTGGGTGAGCGGAGCGGAAAAGGTAGCCATTCTCAAGTTTTTCCTGAATACCATCAAGCAACTGAGTTTGCTCTTCCAGAGTAGGCCCAGGTGAGTGGATACTTGATGCCATCAGCTGTCTCGAAACTCTTGCTAGTTCACACATGGCGAGTGCAAAAGACATGTCTGTAACGCCTTTGCGCTCTGGGGGAGTCTCTTTCGTGTCAGGCTCGATGTCCGAAGTGTTGACGTTGAGAGGTATCTTGGTGTCGAAGCTGTCTTGCGTGATTGAGAATTCAGTTCCCTGGTCTTCAGACGCGCGAATGTCGACTGTAATGATCATCCACCAAAGACGACGTCGTTGCTCAACTTCGAACGGTGATAAATGCTGGAACCTCGAACCGTCTCGATGTAGACCGACGGCGTGAGCCATACGGATCATCAGACCCGTCATCATCCACACGTATACAGGGCTATCGTAACGCCGGGCGAGAGATAGAAAGATGACCAAGGCCTGTACAAGGACAATATCTGGATTGTTGAGAAAGTCTGCTCTTGCCAAAGCCTGTTCAAGGCCCCGCCGAAATTTCATATTGAGCTCCGTCTTAGTAGACCCAAAGTTTGCTAGCACATCGTCGTCTTCCATGGACGTGATGGCAGCGTAGTAGATGGAGAAGAGCAGCGCTTGGTGCTTGAGGGATATGTTGGCCGCTGTCCCGGGAGATGGACGGACCATCTTCCTGATACTCGGCATATGCACGATGTGCATGATGAGATTAATGTTCTCGTCGAATACGTCCAGCAGGAAGGGTATCTGAGACGGTAACGGGCTGAAGTCCTGTTCGCCGGGCGACGCTGGAGCATGGCTGTTTCGAAACAGGAAAGCATGCCGCTCCGAGGGTTCTCGGTAGAGTTCTTGAGTTGAAGGCGTGCTGACCGGGAAGTCTTCGTCTTCAGAAGACTCATCATCATCTGCCATCCTACGAGTGTCCATCTTCAGCCCATCGAGCTGCAGGCAGTCAGAGCGATAAACAGGAAAAGTAAGGCTGGATGGAGTTGACATACCTCATCGCTGATACGGGACCAGAAGCCACTTGCTACGTACTTCTCTCTATTCTTATCCTTGATCACCATTCTTCCAAAATGCTTTTGCACATCTGAAGCCGTTGAAGTTGACGAAGGACTAGCTGCGTCCTTCACAGCATCTTGAGGCGATGACGCATCAGAAGAAGCGCCCCGACTCGCAGCAGCATTAGCCACCTCAAGCTGTCCACTCAACTCCTTAACCAAATTCTCCAGCGTCCGCAGTCTATTCATGACCTGGTCGGTCCCAGAGCTGCCACCTTGACCTGCAGTGCCCTGTCCATTATCGGCTATGCGCTCCAAGCGCCTTGCCCATCTTGGCGGACGGTCATTGGAGGGCACAACACAGGGAATATTAGCCTTGCGACAGTTTGAACATGGTGACAGCTTGTCGCAGCGCACTTTACGACTGCGACACACGACGCAGCTGCGGAGCTTGGCTGTGGAGGCGTTCCTCGCGTTTTTCTCGGGCGCGGAGGCCGAATCTGACGCGAGAGGGGTTGGGACAGCGGGGGAGGGCGTCATTCGTGATGAACGGCGATAAAATGATGGACAACGGTATCAGGCGAACTCATACACACAGCTTGATCTGGCAATAGTTTGATCTTTTTGCCGCGATACAGATTTACGCCTTTCCATGCGGGAAATGAGCACTTGATCGGGTCAACCATCGCGGATGATGCGCTGCTTGGAGACAACGCTATCATATACCATCAGTCGCTACTTCATCACTGCTTTCGGCAAGCCGGGAATCTATGTGTTAAGTAGTATTTCTTTTCAATAAAGACCTATCCAAATTACTTCTCTACTCTGAAGCTTATATTAAGACGTCAAATCTGCTATCTGATCTATCTCCTTGCCATTGCTCCTTTCTCTCCCCCATGACTGATAAGTAGCTGCGATGCTGAGCGTTAGACCCCCGATAAGTTACCTGACAGTAAAGATAAGCGCTAAGGCAATTTGGGACGACTGTGCCGTTCTCCTGTCACCTCACCACCGCGATGCCTTGGGGTAATCGGGCGGGCCACCATGCCAGTTCCTCTTAACAGGACACCAAGAGTTTATTCAAGACGCGCTTGGGAATTCTCGGTGTTTAGATAATTTATTATTTGTATTGAGTAAAGACTCGAGATACTGAAAGCATGTGTAATTTGTACGTCCACGCTGTAACCCAAAGCACTATCCAACGCCTTCTAAAATACACAAAATTACCATGAACCCTCACCAAGTAATTGACACAATTTTGTTGATATACTCAGCCTGTGTCTTGATCAGCAACTTATCTGCCAGCCACTTCCCAGCGTCTTCCCTGGAGATGGTGTATCCAATCTCCAATGACTCTATCCCATTCTTGGGGTCCTCAATGCCTACGCGCACTTGTGTTTCAGTCTCACCATCCACCAACAGACTGCCCCGCACGATGGTGAAGTCCTCACCACTGTCGGCCAATTTGGTCTCCATGATCTTTTTGTCTTCGTGCGGGACCTTTAGAGCAATCGCGTATATCGGATATAGCAGAAGGGGATAATCGCGTCCAAAGTCTGACATGCCAGTGGTGCTAAAGACGGTGATATGAGGTCTTCCAACGGCACCCTCTGCACGTATTTGCGCGAGAGCGTCGAGAAGGACAGCCATGCCCACCCGACAACAGTTGGGATCATCAATTGCCAGTTTGTGAATGATGGGCTTGCCACCGATTGTAGAGACAATCGCATCAATTATTGAGCCATCGTCCTTCTTCAGACAAGAAGCGACTGCCTTGATATCGTGGGCGTTGCCCTCAACAACCCGTAGATTGGCATGGTTTTTTGGGGAGACATGAGCCTCGAGTTTTGATGGAACTCGGCATAATGCAACGCAGTTATGCCCTGCAGCCAGTGTATGTTTGAGCGCTGAGAGGCCTACGCCTGTGCTAGCGCCCAAGAAAGCGACTGTCTTTGGTGAAGACATGATGGCGGGTGAATCGGCGTCTGGAAGATTGGAAAAGGTCGAGATAGATTGTTTCACTTGAGAAATTGTTTGATCTAGAATCTTTATTGTTGGAGTCTATTCTCAATTGTCGATGCCGCGACCCTTTTTTTGTAGAGTTAGCTTGAGGCCGACAGTTGACCGAAAGCGAACAGGCCTGTAAAAACCCGCTAGAATCTCGCTCTTTTTTCGCGTCTCTTCGCGTGGCTGGCTGGCTACCTGACTGGACAAGCAGGACAAGCTCACAGTTCAACCGCAATGTCTTTGCACCGACTTGTTGATATCAGTTCTTATACATTATATCATAATAGCTGCTCAAGTAAAAGTTGTGCGACCGACCGTGTCCATGGACACTGCCCTCAGGGAGGAAGGAAACTTTCTGACCTTTAATCAGTGTGCCAAAAATGACCAGTCTAAAGGACCAACAAGCTATGCTAAACTTACCTAAGTCTTTTTGTCATCTCGAATATAGGGCTGAAGTTTTATTGCCTCCCCTAGACTGCCAACAGCAAAGAGTCGCTGGAAGAAGCCGACCATGAAACGATTCATCAGCCCCATAGATTGCAATAGACCAGGGAGTGAAGCCTATTACGATGAGCCATCAAGATAACGCAATAGATTCGGGCTGTGGCCTTGAAAATATATCTATTGGCTACACCCGGCATATGCAGTCAGCGTTTTACGTTTTACTGGACGCCATCCGCGTGAAGGCGAGTGCCTAAGGTGGCGGACTAGAAAGGCAAGCGTCGCGAGCATTGCGGCTGAAACTTGGTGTCTATGCCATTACCATTTCGACATTCGCAAACAGAAAGCGGAGTAAATAGCGAAAAGAATAAACGTCAACTTTGTGAGAGCGTCATGGCGACACAAGCCGTCACTCCAAGTATTGCTAATGCCCAGAGTCTCTGGGATCAAGCCTTCAACTCCCTCAGCGCAGATCTAAAAACGTCGCTTGGCCAGGCTGCGACACATAAGCGCGACATTCTAGCGGCCGCTCTCGAGGCAGCTGAGAACCGTAAAGCCACGAGTCTCCGCAAACGCTGGAAGTTCAAACGAACAAATGGTGAAGTCGTTATCATTCGAGATATTCTTGAAAAGATCGCCAAATGGATCGACTGCTTCAAAGCCGTCGGCGACGCGGCTGTGCAATTTGATGCTAGCAACGCTTCGCTGCCCTGGGCCGCTGTCATATTACTTCTTCAAGTGACAGTTAACGATGTTCAACAGTACGGGACCATGCTTCAGGACCTGGAGGTGGTCTCTCGGATCATGGCACGCTACAAGGAGTTTGAAAATCTCCATCTTGGTCGAGATCAATCCGCTGAGCCCGTGCTTGAAACAGCCCTCACTGTTCTTTATACAGAAGTTTTAACATGCTTGGCAAGCACCATTGCCTTCTTTTCGCAATCAACTGCAGGCATGTTTTAAAAAACATTTGGGAAAGACATCCGCTGACCCGAGCAGTCCGATTAGCCAAGAGTGTCTTCTGGACGGGTGATGACGGGATCCAAAAGATCTTATCAAGAGAAGACGAGGTTCTCAAACTGGCCAAGCTTCAGGATACTTCAGATCTACGCTTTATCCAGAAGACTGTTCTTCGCCTAAGAGATCAGATCAACACTACCACCAAGCGCATTGAGGAAGAGGATTATATGAAGATGATATCTTGGCTTTCCACGCCGCCATTCTCAATCCACCATGAAACCATATCCGAGCCAAGAACGCCAAACTTTGGCCAGTGGCTTCTGCAGCATGAGATCTACAGAAACTGGTGCGAATCCAGCTCTTCATCAACATTGTGGATACATGGAATCACGGGTTCAGGGAAGACCAACCTATTCTCTGTCGTTGTTGACTCATTGCTGGCCACCAGGGCTACGAACCCAGAATCGACTCCCTTCGCATACTTCTACTGTCTCGAAAGCGAGTCAGAACCAGAGAGATCATCAGCAGACGGGATACTCCGCAGCATCCTGCGTCAGCTGACGATTACAGAAAGCCAAAGTGATATCCGCGACTTTCTGTACTCCGACTTCCAGCGTCGTTCCAAGTCCTCTCTTCTACAGGGACTAGAACTACCCAAACTGAGTAGAAAAGATTGTGTGGATCGTATCATTCAAGTCGCCAATGAAGACCCCATCACAATATTACTCGATGGTGTTGAGCAGGTTGAAGACGAGAGTTGCGATCTTCTGCTGCAATCCTTGTCTGACGTCATGTCAAGGGCTGAAAATGTCGTCAAAGTGCTTGTCACGAGCAGAAATAGTATCGATATTCTCTCTTCGATGCCAACTGCGAGAGAGATAATCGTGGCAGCCGACCGAGTCCACGACGACATGTGCAGGTTCATTAATCAGAAGATTGATGACGCCAAACTCATCAGTGGAAGGCTCTCACCACATGCAAGAAGCTGCCTGACAAAAGAGTTGCTAGACGGTGCGGGCGAAATGTAGGCTTCCCTTTCTTCTTTTCCTCTTTTCCTCTTTTCTATTACTTTTCCCACCGTGAATGGAGTTATTGTTAGCTACCTGCGTTACGGGAGGCAAGAAAACTTAGGAACCTCATCCTGAGTGTGAAAAACTAATCTAAGGGCCTTCTAAGTCTATACTAAATTTACCAAAGTCTTTTTGTTACTTATGATAGAGGCCCTAAGTTTTCTTGCTCCCTGAGGCTGCGCCAACTAAGGTCTTCGCCTTACACAATTGATCTTCCCGATTTTCTATCCTTGGTTTTGTTTACTGAAGTGACTTGATCTAGGTTTCTATGGGTCCATCGGCAGATACAGCAGCTTCGCAAAGTCAAGAGCGAAGACGACCTTCTACCGGCCCTACGGTCCACCATTCTCTCAGATCTCGACAGGCTTTACGAGAACGACCTGGGACAGATCTTACAATCAGGAGACACATCGCGACAACTCGCCATTCAAACTTTCTCTTGGTTGCTGTACATGAAATCACCATTGACTCCTGAGGCCTTGTTAGCCGCCATCGCTACCGCAAGCTTAGGGAATGTACCTTGCACAGCGGCCGATATTTCTGTTGTGTGCTCGAACTTGGTGGTTATAGACCTCGATCGCCAAGTTGTCCGACTTGCTCATCATTCAGTCCGAGAGTACATCCTCCGCTCCCAACAATCTCTGTTCTCCGCCCCAGTAGCTCACAGTCTGCTGGCATCGATCTGTATTAAGGTCAGCTCTCGTGGTCCGCCAGATAGTGGAAGCCTGGAACAACAAGTCAAAGGCTTCTTCTTCTATGCTGCTACGCACTGGGCAGGCCACTTTGAGAGTTCAAAGGTTGTCAAGAAGGAAGAGAAGTTATTTCAAGACATGGTCTCATTTGTCTTTGAAGATGAGGACTGCGATGCCAGTCTTTCCTTCGAAGCCTGGCTGGAAATTGCGAAGGAGATAGCAACACTGCTGCCAAGGGATCACCCTATGAAGCCGGCTCTCGATGCCATACCTAATGAAACATCGTCTCCCCTCTTCTTGGCAGCTGTCTTTGGTATAGACGGGCTGCTGACTCTTCTTGCTGAATCAGGAGCTGACATAGACTGGGACCAGCGAAATGACCTTGGGCACACCGCACTCTACCTCGCAGTTGCGTCAGGGCATCTCTCCACTGTGACAACTCTGATTGAGAAGGGCGCGGAGTTGAACACCGAATGTGGTGCATACGGAAGTCCGTTGCATGTTGCGTGTTTCAGAGGATATGAGGAGATTGCAGAGAAACTTCTTCAAAATGGAGCATCTCCAAAGTGTGGTTCGAAGTTTCAGAGTGCCGTTCAAGCTGCATCTCAGGGAGGGCATGAAGATATCGTGCTCGCTCTCATTAGGCACGATGCAACTATTGATACTGAAGATGACTATGAGCAAGCCATACAAATGGCAACGGAGTATGGCTTCATAAGGGTCATCGACCAACTTTTGAAGCCAACTTTCAAGCGCTTTATAGACAAAGAATCCCCAGAAAAAAACAAGATGAGGTTGGCAAAGGCGATTAAAGGGGGCCAGCTGTTCGTGCTACAGCGTCAGTTGTCAAAAGCATCGTCCGATGCGAAAGGAATCTTCCCAAAAGACTCGGTTGCAATTGCCGCCCTTTATGGCCATGCGGATATCGTCAAGTACCTTCTGGATCAAGGTTTGGATATTGAAGCTGAGGGTCAGTTCGGTACGCCACTCCGCTCAGCTTGTTTGATGAACCACAAATCCACTGTTGAAGAACTACTCCAGCATGGTGCCAATGTCAAAACAGAAGAACGGAAAGGCAATGCCCTCTACGTCGCCGCTGTCAAAGGCCACGCAGATATTGTCAGGATCCTGCTGGAGGAAGGTGCAGACGTTCACCAGAAGACGGGGTCTTTTGGCACAGTTTTACGAGCTGCGGCGTACTACGGCCACAGAAATGTTGTCGAGATACTACTTGACGCTGGAGCAAATGTCCATGCGGAAGGTTCCTCCCCAGATGCGTTCCATGCCGCTGCTGAAGGTGGTCATCAAGAGATCATCATGCTCTTTCTTGAACGGGGATATAGGTTTCTTTATGAGCCACCGGGTCCGAAGTACAAGAGAGCTCGCCCTTCTCCGTACAGGCCGCTTTATCGGGAGGCTTCTCCTGGAAGGGATAAGCATCCTCGTTCTAAATTATGGCCGCACCTTTACAAGCGGAACGTCAGGAAGACCGAACCTGTAGTTGATGTAGATGCCCATGACAACGCCACTCAAGTCGAGACCGATGATGGAATGGAGATGCTCGCTATCGTTCTACCAGAAGACAGACAAGGAAACCCCCCCGTAACGATGATGATACGCAGGACGGTTCTCAAAAGAATCGCCCTCTGGAAGCTAGTGCTGCCGGAGGGAAGGACGCAGTTGTCAAGGTGTTACTAGAGCAAAAGGAAACTTTAGGATTCTGGGATTCCGAGGTTGGTAATGCTCTCAAGGCAGCGGCCTCCAACGGACACTTGAGCACAGTCAAGATACTGCTCGATCACGCATCGAAGATGAAGGGTCCCTTTATTGAACGCATCTACACAACTTTGGAAGGCATACCAGAAGAGCGTGATGACATCTTGCAGCTTACTCTTGCTAAAGCGTCTGAAAGTGGTCTTACAGCGGAACAGATTGACCAACTCAGATTGAAGCTCCCACCAGGGCAGGAAAAATACAAAGTAACAGTCATTGAGCCGAAAGTCTTCAAGTCAGACTTCTTGGCATGCTGCAACTCGGGAGATCTAGCTGTACTAGAGGCCATAATGAGTTGCAAGCATCATCACCTACTGCAAGCCAACGACCTCCTGGATGGCTTACAGAAAGCTGCAGAAAAAGGTCACGCCTCATTCATCAAGAGCTTGTTCAAACTTGGTTCTGGTTTACAAAATGTTGCCATTCCCGACACGACACTGGTAGGCGCCGCCGGAAAGGATCTTGAGACATTGAAGCTTCTCCTCTCTCAAAAGGACGACATGTCTCATTATGAACTTCTTCTAGGCCGATTGACCTACGCGGCTTGTAGCAAGGGACAGTCTGACATCATCTCGTATCTCGTATCCGACTTCGGTGCTGATATCAACGCTAATGTCCTCGAAGAGGATAAACCCAGGTATCTCAGGCGTTTGGGGCAGTCTGTTGACCCTCGTCTTAACAGTGTCCCTATAAGTACCACTGATGAAGCGACTCGACATAATGGTGGTTCGCGATCGGCTGAGGGTTCTCGCCTTGTCAGTCCGCTGCAGGTCGGATTGGGTGCTTTTGACAGCTATGAATTGCCTTATTATGCGAGATATTATAGAGAAAAAACGATGTCTCAGCAGCAGAAGGTTATCCAAACACTACTGAAGCTAGGGGCCGAACCGAACTGTCTCGGTGGAAAGGGTGTCTATCCTCTCCAATACGCAGCGAGGGTCTGTCCAGATGTCGTGGTAAAGGAGCTGCTTGAAGCTGGAGCAGATGTCAAACTTGCCGGTAAAGGAGATGCAGCTCTTATGGGAGCAGTTCAGAGAGAAATGGAAGCCATGGCGGTTACAACAAGACTATTGAACAGTGGTCACCAACTTCCAAACTATTGTGATGGAGGCAAGGAGATTCTTGAAAAAGCTCTTGAGTTCTTTGAAGGCGATAGAGAGCGACAGACTTTCCATAGCATTATTGTTGACCCAGACGGCCGCTTTGTACAGGCCCCGTCTTTGGAGTACGTCTTCGAACAAGGACCAGGAGCGGTACTCGAGTTCCTTCTACAGAATTATGATACAGGCAACTTGGAAAGCCTAAGATATGGTCTAGTTCTTCAGATGGTTTGCCTTCTCGGCAAAGCTTCTTTTGTCGAGTTGCTGTTATCTCGGGGAGTCGAGGTTGATGCAACAGGATACTACTATGGAAGTTCTTTACAAGCCGCGGCACGAACTGGACAGCTAGAGATCGTCAAAACTCTACTAGACAAGGGAGCAAACCCAAACGTGATACAGGGTCGCTGGCACACATCCCTACGCGCAGCCATTGTCGGTGGTCAGCTTGAGATTGTGCAGCTTCTGCTTAAACATGGCGCAGATCCTAAGCTCAAGCACCAAACTGAGCGACAGTCTAGGAACAATATGGAAGATGCATCATCAAGTACACTCCAGCTTGCTCTGCAGGAGGGACATTCGGAAATTGCCAGACTGCTCCTCGAGACAGACCCCTCAGTGATAGATGAAGAGGGGAGCCTGCAACATCCCCTTATCATTAGCTGTCAAAAAGGAGACTACGCCATGACGGAGTTGCTGCTAGAAGTCAATGCTTCTGCCAATGTGCGAGGCCAAAAGAAAGCCGATGTGGCAAGTATAGAGGCTCAAGATGCGAGTCCTTTGCATGCCGCTATTTCTGGAGGTCATATCAACCTTGTCGAACTGCTTTTGTCAAGAGGTGCCGATATCAACCTGCTAATCGACGAATGTGGCTGCCCAACGCCCCTTGTAGTAGCGGTAAAGACCGCAGACTTGCGCATGGTTCGGCTACTTCTTGACTCTGGTGCTGATATCTCCAAATCTCCTGGTGCTCTTTCGAATGCTGTAGCAGGGAAAGCGGGTCTTCAAATCATCAAAGACCTGATCGCGGCTGGCGCAAAGGTTGACAGTTCTAGTCTCCAGGATGCATGCCGAAGTGAAGACGTTTCCATTGTTGAGGCTGTTCTTGAACAGCTGTTCAATGACGGGTCGGATCCATCTGAGATCATCGACGAAACCTTAGACTCACTCACAGTGGGAAAGTCTACTGACTACAGAACTCTCAATCTTCTACTTGACTATGTTCCTCCAACTCCCAAAAGATTTCTCTTCGTGTGTTCCTCAGGTTCTGTGCCTCTGGTGAAAAGAATGATTCGACAAGGCATGAATGTCGATGGCAGCAACGAAGAGGAGGATAGCCCGTTGCAAGTGGCTTGTTACTACTTGAACTTTGAAGTGGTACGGCTACTGCTACAACGAGGCGCAAACGTCCGACCAAGATCATCCCAGCCCGGAGACCCAGTTACAATGGCACTATGGGCTTGCGCATTACCATTGCAACAGCAATTGGAGCAACGAGGGACGAGACACCAGAAGTACCTCAACGCAGAAAATGTGGAGTACCGAGCTATCCGGAGATGCACTAAAATTGTCCGTATTTTGCTTGAATATGGTGCCAGCGCTGATGGTGGAATGGATGGCTTCGAGACCCCGCTTCAGTTGGCTTGTCTCATCGGGAACTTCGAAATCGTGAAGCTTTTGGTCGACTGCGGAGCCAGCCTGCACAAAATCGCTGGGGACTTCAAGACACCCCTCTTTTCAGCTTTGCAGGGAAACAAGAGGAACATCATATCTTTGATCCTGGAAAAGGGGGTCGACATCAACTACGTACACCTAATTCATGGTACAGCATTACACTTGGCCTGTCAGTACAACGATGAGTCACTTGTTCTTCAATTGCTTCAACACGGTGCCTCAGCCGCTTTGAAAGACGCGGACGGGAGAACTGCGCTTACAGCCGCACTCCAGTCTGCAGCTTCGTATGGCTCTTATGGTGGGAGCCAGGCGATGCCCCGAGTTATTTGTCAACACTCAGTAACCCTCGATATCACAGACAGCGATATCGTAGCTGCAGCTCGGTTGGAGACCAGCGATATATTGTGTTTCCTCCTTGCCGAGAGAAGAGTACGGCCAGTGTCTGAAGATCTGATCGTCCGTTTCCTCAGCGAAGAGAGTCGGCCAAGCCAAGAAAACATAGACGTTCTCTTTGATGGTAGCGAGGGACTGGAAATAACTCCAAGGATGCTAAAGGCTGGGCTCTCAGAGCATGCTTTCAACAGTCTGATCAAGACTCGGAAGCTTTCATTGGAAATCACCCCCGACATTCTCGAATCGCAAACAGATATTGGGACCCTGAAAGCGCTCATGGAGTATCAACCAGGTGTGGAAATAACGGAAGGTATTGTGGTCCAAGTCTTGTCAATGAACACGCCTTACAGCAGATGGAGACTACCGGAAGAGAATACCGAGGTTCTCTTGTCAATCTGGCCCCGGGACTCGCCACTCCCGGTCACTAACGACATGCTCAAAGCAACCAAAACTTTGCCACAGCTTGAGTTCTTGCTTGAACATCTGATGCCAGCTCGCGGAAAGTTGCAAGATATTGCTACATGGTTTTGCGAACAGAGCCCTGACTACTTTCTCAACCAGGCGGATATGTTGACGCTTGTCTTGAAGTCTGACCCAGAGATTGAGCTGTCACCTAGCCACATTGAGAAGATGGTGCTTGGTGCCAAGCCTTCGCTATTAGATTCTATCTTGACGCATACACCATCATTGCCAATCACAGAGAAATTGTTTCTCAGTATCTTCAGAGAGTATCCACTGGCCCGAGAGGAAACACGAAAGGGGTTTGCTGAAGTACTTATGAGACACGACAAGAAGATTGTCTTTACGGAGAGGATCCGCGATGCTCTAGATGGGGCGTATCAGAAGCATTCTGATCTTGATAAGAGAGAAATATGGTACAGTTTGCGGGAAAGGGATGAGACTTAAGAGGAAGCTGAGGCCAGGCGGTTAGAGAAGGAAGATGGTAACAGTAACGACAATCACATGTCTCCTCCAAGATATAACCAGTAATTAATAGGAGCGATGGCAGTTGTAGGTCACGAGGTTGGAGGAATACAAGCATTCCCGGGGCCGAAATTGTATGAGACTTTTTGTAGGCTACTCTTAAGGGGACTTTGTCAGTAACTGGCGGTCGAAGGTGACTCAAGGCTAAAGTATCTCAAAGAAGAACGCTTTCACGAGAAATGACACATGTATTTGAATGAACATTTGATTCGAAATAGCTAGCTGGGGTATAAGGTACAGAGGCTGAAGTACGAGTTTAAACAATGCACAGGCAAATTCCAGGCTCATTTCCAGACCACCGAACTCAAAACCTTGAGTACTTCTCGTCTACTCAGGAACAGGGCAAAGATCATAATTGCCGTTGACGTTGTTTCCCCACCAGCTTGGGAAAGGATGACCCGGGCCACCTGCTCCAAACACGGCGAAAGAGAGGATGAAGAGGACAGTAAGACTGGCACCGTCAAAGGCACCAGTTACAAGGTATGAGTAGTCCCTGAAGATGCGAGGTCGGTAGTTTCGGAGGTAGAATTGGACGAAGAAGCCGGAGAGAATCTGGCTCAGGATGACGCAAGTTTGACTCTGGTTGTAAGGGATATAACCAGCGAACTGGATGAACTGGGGAAAGTTGACGTCGGCGACGTCAAAGTTCTTGATCTTGGGGTAAAACTAGAAACCGTTAGTCGGTTGTTCCAAGACTGGTGACTGGGGAGATGTACCTTGTAAAAGATTCGGTGGATCACAACCAAACCAGCACCAACAAGCAGACCGAAAGGAACGAGCTCGTAAGTACCACCAAGCTTGTAAAGATAACCAGCAAGAGCCCAAGAGGTTGCGTTGGTGTTGTAAGATTGCATGGTAGCACCACTCCAGGATGAGTTACCATCACCGTCACGAAGAAGGTCTCGGTTGCTGCCGACGATGCTGATCATGATAGCGTAGTTGATGAAGCCACCGAGGATAGTTCCCCAGATCTGAGTGAGGAACATGACGCGAGGGGGAATTTTGACTGCGTTCATGTCAGCGAAGACCTTGAATGGTTAGCGTAAGACTTACGGTATTCACCCATCTTGAGATCACCAGACAGGTTGACAGCGTTGGAGATGACGTTGTGAGACCATGCCGCAAAGTACATGTTACCGACAGGCTTGCCAGGCAGCATAAGACCAGCTATCATCTTGGAAAGGTTGTTGGTCGCAATACCGTTTCCATAACGAGAGTAAAGGAGTGTGCTCTAGAACAAAGGTCAGTGCCGTTTGCTGTATTATGGACCTTCTGAACTTACGACTGGTGCAATAATGGAACCCATGATAAGTGAGACCACGTAAGCCCAAGCAGGGAGAGTAATGTTCTCCTTGATGACGACGATCAAGCCCAGAACAAAGCTTCCCACAAGGACAGTGACATACCACCACCATGGAGCTTCCTTGTAGTGCTTGGCCATGTGTTCGTGGTGACGGTCGTCATATCGTCCTTCCCTGGCACTCTTGAAAGCCTTGACAACGTCCTTGCCCCAGAAGAGGATGCAGTGAAGGATGAGAGCACCGATCTGTGTGCAAGTTTAGCTTTTAGTACGGTAAAGGTAGAGTCGATGACTTACAGCAGCGTTGGCCATGAACATGGCGTAGGCAAAGGTACCAGTCAACTTGGGAAGCCCAAACTCCAACAAGCGTGACTCGTTGAGGACTCCACCTTCGAAAACCTCAGCAACGGGGTAGGTAGTACCGTTGGCCAACAAGAGTCGAGTAGACATGAAAGGTAGTGACTTGGCTCCCCAGCCATTTCCGTAGTAGATACCAGCCATGACGATATAGCAGACCACGAACCCAATAGCCATGTGAGCTTGAAGGGGGAGAGGAAGAGAGGTGTTGAAAGAGGTAATCTATCAATGTAAGCTCAAGTTTGATATCTGTGGTTATAGTAACTTACATATTGCCAGTCCAGAGAAATGCTGAAGAGGCCAAGACCCTCGTTATTAGTAGCGCCACCAAAGACGTGGGTGAGATTCTTGGCAGTCTTTCCGGTCGCCTTCATGGCAGCCAGGCACTTCACAAAGCGGTTAGCAAGAGTAAAGTATCACCAATGGGGGTGTAGCTTACAGGAACAGAGACCGAGTTGAGCCAGGGGAAGATGTAGGCAGGGAAGAACTCGTAAAGTGACATGCCACCGAAACTGTACCAGAAGACTCGAAGAGGCTTAGAGTCCTTGACTTCTTGCCAGTGGAGACCCTGGAGAGTCTTGACAGTTGGCAAGTTACTCCAGAAGACAGCGTCAACGTGCCAGACAGCAACAGGACGCATGATACCGCAGAGACCATAGCCGAACAGACCAATAGAAATGGTACTCAAGATAACAGTAGTCGGACTCAATGGCATGTTGTAGAAGAGATCCTGGGCCGCAAATACCTGAACACTTGCAGCGGCATTAGATGCCGAGGTGGCTGTAATGGAACAGATGGCGTGTTCCTTGAGACCCCAAGGTCCTGGGTTGATGAACTTGATGGCCTTGATCAGGAAGGGGAGGGCACCGGTGTTGCCCTTTGCTCTCCATCGAGCTTCGAACTTGTCACCTCGGGGGAGGGCAAAGGCCCAAGCGTTGCCGATGAAGTAGGAGATGAGGACGATAAAGGTTCCCTGAATGGTGATCATGGTAGGTTTGAACTATAGTTGGTCATATTAGATGACGTCCCATCGAAGTTGAAGGGTAAAGAGCCACGAACTGTGTAAATCTGGTACATGACAGCTTGGAAACAAGCAAGACCGGAGGCCAAAAGAATACTTCGGAACGTCAAAGCACTATCGTGATCGTCTCTCATCGGGAGCAGGTGGCGAGAGGCGTCGGCGCCGGTAACGATAATGGCGTCTTTGCTATCGCTATCGCTTTCGTCGGTATGAGATGCATCGTGAACCTCAGGGCTAAGAACAGCGTTCTTTGCATCGCTCTTCTCATCGACATCTGTTGGGCTAGGAACTGGGAAGACCGAGGTCTCGAAGGTATCCTCGGGGCCCTGAGGCCCCTTGGGCTCGACATTCGTGGACGACATGCTTGAGTAGTCCTCTTCCTGAGAATGGTAAAGAGGGGTTTGATGTCGTTGTGTAACAATCCACAGCTGGCTCAAATCATCTGGGCTGCAGAGTCAATCTATGCATGGGCAGCAACCCATCTTTATCTAAAACCATATCGTGGGTGATACCATCGCATTACACGATGAGCGAATGTAACATCCGTTGGTTCTGGAACTTCCATATCGGATACCACGGCGATAAGGACCAAAAGTGTCGGCCGCGTCTCATTGAGTTCCCGGTTTCTCGAGGTCCTTTTGCAAGATCAATTCCCTTCTTGGACAATTGCCTCTGGGGGAGTTCGACCCTCGTGGTGCCGTTGCAACATACCAAAACCCTGTTCTCCTGCTCTTTTCGTACTAGTCACGTCCCAATTCTGTAACCCTCCCGCGCGCATATCGTGGAGGCGTTAGCGTTGAACCGTCAACTCAAGTCCCCGAGGCTAAAAACGTCTTGGCCTTTGCCTCATCAAGTAATGCCTCCATGTTGCGCTATCGACTGTGTCCTCGGAAGAGCCGCACTTGAAATCCGCCTCTCCCGATTCCACCAGGAACTTGTGTTAGCGACTGCAAGTGTTGGTGACATCGCCTCAAGTCCATTGGCTGTTGGGTGGCTAATGTTGGATCGATGTTGATTGCGACATTCTGATTAACAGGGGTCTTTTACAAAGGGTCTCAGATGGCTATAATCAAAGCGCGGCTATTGGTTTGAACCTCGGAAGAGCTCATGTTACAGGGACTTTTTTTTTTTTGGTGTTGGTCCAAACCCTTGTCAACTTACACGGAACGATACGTAGCTACTGCACACTAAGAATCCAGAATTCTGGAACACGCCATGTCAGCACCCAATTGAAAGCTCTAAATGATGATGTAACATGTCTACAGCATATTAATTGATGTCTGAGGGCGTTATCTGAGAAGTAAAGAACATCTTCAACGGCAAGTGGGAATGATATTGATAGACCCAGTGCACCAACATGCCTTTCGACATGCCACATTCCGGTGTTACATGGCCAGTGCAGCCGATTCAGTGGGATTTGGGGGATCATTGGGCCCGATCGCTTGAACTAGGGGCCATTGACCTTTTGCAACGCACGTCAGATACAATCGTTCCTTTACTATCCGGAACCTTTGATCTTCAAGGGGTCAAGGCCGAGACATTAGTAGAAGCGCCGACAGTAGATTCAAGCTTAAGTTGACTTAGGGTTAAGCGGCAGGATTGGGTCGCTTGTTCTCGATCTCGCTCTCTCATTATCGGCAGATTCGCCCTCTTATCTGGGTCGTTTCCTGCCGTGATAACCGGAAACTAGTCACGTGGTCCGGGTTGGCAATTAAATCGGGAGGGTCTCGAGGAACTTTTGCTCGATGCGACTCATTCGTCAATAACCTTTAAAAAGGCGTCATCCAAGCTTCCTTTTGAGGGCTCAAGATGCGGCGGCTCATCACGACAAGATTGAGATTCATTTTATTGTAATTTGCTATTGACTTTGCACTTGAGAGTCGTCAAAACGTTGATCGCATTCTCTCACATCGAAACGGTCGACATGTAAATACCTCCGGTGGGACTTATCTGCTCTAGTCCGAATTCGAAATATTCCGATATCTTGACGCAGGCTAGCACCAGCCCGTTCCAGACGCCAAGAATTCTGCCAAGCCGGCACTGATCGGTCTCTTAAATCTCCCCATCGATAGGTGCGGCCGCTATCTGTACGTGAGGCGTGACCCCCCAGCACTTCGCCGCTTCACACGATGCGATGGCCAGGTCGAGACTGAACCTCACTTGCGGATCCTTTGTGTCGACAGTTTTCGACCGTTGTCTACCTTGGTGGTCTCTTGTGACGAAGTGCTGTAACATTGGAGTTGCCTAACAAAACAAATCGCCTCTCCGCTTACCGGGAAATACAATACTTCTGTACCTAGCTCTCACGTTTCCATTGCAATAAATCACCAGAAGAGGTCTATGCGCTATTCCGCCTTGTATATCAGACAAAGATCTATCATCTGCATAGTACAGCTTCAAGAAAGTTTAAAACTGGCAGGTTGCTCTGCATGACACCTATCAACGTGTAATCGCTTGGCAATTATGCTTAAACCTTTTGCATGTTCTGTTCTGGGAGCAGCAGTTTTGATCTTTCCAAAGTATGCATCTATGAAGGAGCCTAGCTCGAAGGATTTTGACAAAGGTCCCTTGATCTGTATCATGGTACTTCCATAGAATACCATCACAAGCAGATACGCAGGATACAGAAGTGCTTCAGAGTTTCATCCAAGGTGCATAAGCTCTTTCCACTGTGGCGGGTCGAGATCTGACAGACAGGGAATCAGACAACTTAACGGTTCCTTGCAACGTACCATTAGAGCCCGACCTCCAGTACCAACCCTACACCTAACAGTGATTGGGCATGAGGGCAATGTACATGCCGTCATTCAACCGGACATCTCATGTCGTTGGAAAAGTGCAGCCCTATAGCCTATTTCTATTCCCATGCCCAACAAGGAAGGTCGGTGATGTCTGATCACTTCAATGGCTGCCAGCTATTCCCGCGGCTATAACGGCTTCTTAAGTGGCAAAGTGTAATAAGATTCTTGTATTATGGTGCTATTGCGCTTGATATAACAATCATCACGCCATGGACATCGTTTCTCCGTTGGTCTCACGCTCGCCTGCGTCGCCACCGAGAACGAAGTTTGCCTTACCAACTGACTTCTCTCTGTCGAAAACCGTAGCAGTGTTGTAACAGTGCAGTGCGAAGCTGGAAGCAAGTCGGCGCGAAGCCCGTTGGCCATAGCGAGGCCATCAGTTATAATATTGCAAGACATACTTGGATTTTTAAATGTGTTGGCTTGATATATCGCGTTGACATCTTATAAGCTTTAACTATCAATCAACATATTTCATGATCAATCAATGATAAGTCAGAATAAAAGTTGACATATGACATGCATCTTGTGTAAAGCCTAAAAGGCCAATGGCTTTTGGAGCGAATATGCAACAGAATGAGTTACAGCTATGAAAATAAAAGATATCTCCTCAGCATCGACGCTAGCAACGTTCGAAGCGGTCATGAATTGATACCTATAAAGAGCTCTTAGTGAGCAGTATCGAAACAATCTCTCTATACTCAGTGGCCTATCTTGGTTCTTTCGAGGTAGAAAGCTTTTTCTTATTCTCATTCATATCGATGACTACTGAACGTTGACTCTCGGGTAAGTAACTGCCTACCCCCTGGAATGGATGACGATATCAGATCTAGCACCATCTAAGGCCGTGTATATAGCCCAAGAACTAGATGTAGGCCAAAATATTTCTGAAATTTGCACAATGAACTTAATCTGACCTTGAACACTGCGACTAACAGCATGACTCCAGGGAGAGATCAGGTATGCCTCGGTGCTTGTAAAGATGGGATCTTTAAATCTAGGACGACAAAGAACAAGACCAATAACTACAAACAAACTCTCAAGTTCTTCTTTGCAAAGTCGCCAATCTTAGACTAAATACGGAGTATCAGTTGCCCTCGAACATTCTGTACACCTCTGCCACTGTAACCAGCCCGTCCAATCCTCGACAGACTTGCCGCGAAGCAGGATTACTATATGAATTACAGTGCAACTTTAGGAATTTAGCTTTCAGTCCGAGATTAGCTCTTCACGGTAGACTAGTGTCTTGTAGTGACTGTTATTTGTCGACTCCTGTTTCTATTCGACTCAAGTTCGAGAAGCCGGTTACCATCAGTATCAGCAAGACATAAATGATCAACCTGGCAGACTCCGTGTATATACTCCTCTGAGATGAATGACGTTCAAAGCAACTAAATTAGCTTTACTTTTCACAGTGTCGCCGGGACGTGCTTTTACTAAAGTCTTGCCTCGATGAAGAAGCAGCGTCCAGTAACCAGATCCTATTTATATGAAGCTTTCACCAGACACTCGGTCAGCACTCCATCTATTTGTTGTTGCCAAACCTGTTTCTAAGAGTTGTGAGACGATATCTGGGTACAGAACCTGGTTATCTTGACAATACTTGAACTAATTCGCTCTGTATCGCTGAGGTCCACCACTCTTCTTCAAAGAAGAGAGCTCAAGTCAATCATACCAGACATTCATATCAACAGATCATATCAAAGCATTATATCAAGTTTTCATATTTGCACGTGATGTCCAATACCAATGAATCATGCCAATATATCATACCAAGAGGTCTTATCTGAAGGCTTTTATTTAAGCCTATAGCAATGGACTCATACCAGGAGGAACTGGAATTCCAGAGATTTTTTCAAGCGCACGCCGATAAAGTTAAGTAAGATAAGCGATCTTCGAGGCCAACTATTTATAACAACAGTATAGCCACTTATGCTTTCCTTGGTATTCAACTTGAAGCAAGAACTGCCGAAACTAGACCATCTTAAGATAACGGATCTTTGCGTCCGCAGCGAATCAGGGAGAACATATCAGGACGGCTGTTTAGCCGTAAGAGGGAACAACCTTCAAAGATCAGCCCTAATTTCCAGGGGAGAAGGATCCAGTTGTTGCACCAATGATAGTCGCTTACATGGCATTTAAGCTTAGTGCTCACGCTGTCGAGCGGCTATGCTTAGTCTACAGCGGGCCGTTGAGCCATCATCTTGGCCGCAAGACAATGCAATTGAGATTCAGATTTGTTCTGGTGGGAAGACAAAGCGGCAGTTGAACTTGGGGAGAGGTCGCATTTCATGTTCAAATCAGGACATCCTCTCCGGAGTATAATCCAACCCTAAATATCAGCTCAAGGTCGCAATCCACTTCCCGTGTCTTGCTGCGCACAGCCCTGTAAGGACACTGAAGTGTAAGCACTAGCCCCTCAGAATTACAAAGCAGCCAACCACGAGCTTGCATTGAGTCCCCTGCGAAACGACCTCTGCCAATTCTGGCTTCATCACCTTTTCTCACGCACCAAAGTCCCTTCAAATCTCCGCTCTCGCTGCAACGCGATGCCAGGTAAAAAGTCCAATGGATGCCCATGTGAAGCTGGGCCGCTGCTTGGCCCTCTCGGATACCATTCTCTTTCTGTCAGCGTCACTTTCGCTTCTCGTCTCACGCTTTGCTTTGATGGACGTGTTTGTGTTTGTTAGTTGATGAGGCTGGAGCCTGTGCCTCTTCTCTCCTCTACCTCAACGCCATTTTTTCGACATCGGAAGACAGGCCGACATGTCTCGCTCGGTGATTGCGGTTGCGTGCCTTTTAGCAAGGCCAGTAGTGGGTTTGGCTGGATGGTGGACTTGGTCGCCCTACACTCTTACACCGCATTTCGCATACCAAGATCCGGGATCTGGAGACATTCTACACAGCGCGTGCAACAGCAACGGATCAGCTTCCTTTTCGACCAAGAACCCCAACAAACTTCCCCTCAAAGAGCAGCCCAAGGCCGCGACACCGCTCGCTATCTCGGGTTGGTGGGATGACGAGCTCAATACGCCAATCGTGAGCATCTTGCAGCTCTCGTTGACGCCGTTTCGCTAATGTTTTAGGCCTCCGTCTTCTACCAGAATGCCGACGACGGCATTGTGAATGCGTACTTGGTATGTGACAACACAACAGGCAATTACAAGCTCGACACCGATGGCGAAGAGGTTGTTTCCGACTCGGCTGGGCTGCCCTCGGTGCACGAAAAGACTGGATTGGCGGTCGCGGAACTAGGAGATTCGGGCGGCTCCCGAGTCTACTACCACGACGAAGATGGACGAGTCAACCTCCTCGCGTACGATGACGATACCGATTGGCGATACGATGGCCCTGTATCACTCAAGAAACCGGGTGGCATGGCGATAGCGGCCGTACAGACGAAGGGTACCAATGTTTCGGTGGTTTACCCTTACGATACCAAAGACATTGTTGTTGCTCGCTACAATAACGACAACAAGAGCAAATGGCGACTAGGTAAGAGAGACAGTTCACTTCGGGTCAAGAATGCAGCTGACAGACGCTTCAGAATCCTTCCCAACGCCGTTCGATAGCCCAGCGCCGACGAATGCGACCGAACCTTCGGATATACGACTCGATACATCGACGGCGGCGTCGCTCACACTCCCGTCCTACGATAACTCGGCCGTCGATCTAGGCCTCGCGAATCAAGCAGGAAAGGGATTGACAGTGTTTTACATCGGCAAAGACTCCCAATTACACGCGATGACACATAAGAATGGCGACTGGGCGGAGGAGGACAGCCCCGGGAAGAAGAAATGGCCCCAAGCCGATGATGCGTCCGCGCGCTTAGCTGTTGTATCACCGCTGGACTCGGACGAGATCTGGGTATACTACATGAGCGGCGATAAGATCCAAGAGCTGCATAGATCAGAAGGCGGAACGTGGGATAATGCGCAGACACCATCATCAAATAACGCTACGGACAGCGACTCTGATTCCGAAGGCGGCGACAACGCAACAAGCACAGGCGGTAGTTCCGGCGCAAAAGAGACAGAGAGCGCCGCAGCTGATACAGACACGGGAGGAATGACAGCTGGAGCAAAGGCCGGTGTTGGCGTTGGCGTCAGCTTCGGCGTGCTAGCAATTGCTGCCGGTGCATTCTTCTTCCTTCGCAAAAAGCGTCAGGCACCGGTTGATAGCGAGCGTAAAGGCTCGGCAGAGCTGGCTAGTTATCATCCTGTTGAACTGCCAACGGAGGTGCATGAGCCGCAGGAGTTGTCGGGGATGCAGAACCAGCAGTATGAGCTGCTAGGCGACACAAGGAGAACGACGTAGAGTAGTCCAGATGAATATTATGTCTTGTTCAAGCAAAGAGCACTTCGGTGACCCCCTCAAGCCCTTCACATCGATTGTCTCGTCAGCTGCCACTCCACAGATCCAGAACCAAGAAAGATGCACCACCCTCTTTTCCGCGTGAATAAAATCCACCAATGCCCCCTCTTCATTATGTCACTGACCCATTCCAAGGTTTTCCAAGATAACCTTAACCTTTCGCTCCACTTTTCAAGGCACAACTGCTCCGGGCGGGATGCCACTTGACAATCGCGATCATTGACGTAATGTTCCAGGAGCACGATCAAACAAACTTGAGCACGCGACATCTCAAACTTCAACTTTACTTTACAATACTCTTTGCTAGATACTAATGACAAGAGAGTGAGCAAACATGTCTAGCAGTGTTGTCAGCACCTTTGTCGGCGCCATTCAGGCGTCGGCGTCTGTTCTCTTGACCATCTTCTATGGTGTTGTCGCTGGACAGACAAAGCTTCTCAGTGTTGAGACGGGACGGCAGATCTCAAAGATCTGCATCAAGATGTTTCTTCCTGCACTTCTGGTCGTCAACCTTGGTACTCAGATTGAAGCCTCAAATGCACTTCAATACGTTATCATCCTTGGTCAGTTAACAATCTTCTGTCTATCTTCACAGTCTAATGTAATATAGCATGGGCACTCGTCTACAACCTCGTCTCGATCGGAATTGGTTACGCCCTCACCAAGTGTCTTAGCCTCCCGAAATGGTTCACACCCGCGATCACCTTCAACAATACCACGTCTTATCCTCTGCTCTTGATCCAGTCCCTCGGTTCAGCTGGCGTTCTCTCTGCCCTCGCAAAGTCCGACGACGACACCAGCGATGCAATCATTGACCGAGCCAAGTCCTTCTTCCTCGTCTGCTCCGTCATCTCCAACATGCTCACATTTGGCCTCGGTGGAACACTTCTTGGAGTCAGCGATGAAGACCCGGTCGATGCTATGGATGAGGATCTTCGCGACAGAGCGGGACATAACGATACGCCAGATGAGAATGGCTCGGCCGAAGAGAATGGAGAGTCCAACGAACGAACATCTCTCCTTCCTGGACCTCTCCCGCGATACGCAAAGAGAGCATCTCGTGGTACTGCTCAAGCTCAGCACGCCGTATGGGACAAGCTGCATCCTCGCATCCAGCACGTTCTGGCTCTCACGACTCAGTTCATCAGCCCGCCATCTGTCGGCGCTACCATTGGTGTCATCCTCGCCTTCACGCCTCCTCTCAAGAAAGCTTTCTTCGCCGACAGCGAGGATGGGGGCATCTTCAACGCTTGGTTGACTGTCAGTCTCAAGAACATCGGAGAGCTCTTCGTCACCCTGCAGGTCATTGTCGTCGGCATCAAACTCGCTCATAGTCTTCGTCGCATGCGTCGAGGACATGACTCGGGCAGTGTTCATTGGCTTCCTCTGTCTATCGTTGTCCTTATCCGCTTCTTTATCTGGCCTGTGTAAGATCGCTCACTGGACTCCTCAAGATATTCTCTACTGACACTGGCAATTAGGCTCAGCATTCTGTTCATTCGACTGCTCATCACCCAGACTGATGTTCTCGGCCAGGATCGCGTTCTCTGGTTCACCATGATGCTCATGCCAGCGGGTCCTCCAGCCATGAAGCTTGTAGCCATGGCGGAGGTCGACGACGCGGACGAGGATGACAAGATGTCCATCGCTCGAGTCCTAATGGTAATAGACTCCTTGGTTCGATCTCATGAGCCCCGCTAACATGTGTTACAGACTTGCTATGCGGTTTCTCCCTTGTTGTCTCTCGCTGTAGTCGCAAGTCTGAAAGCCTGTACTTGATCGGCGCTGTCGTATCAGCGGCATACCGAGAACCAGAAACAGTTGTCATAACTTACCAGAGTTCTCCTCCAAGTTGCAGCACCGGTCACACTGCGGTGTCGTCGATGATTCTCGAGTCCTAATCTTGCATCCTTACGTGGAAGCATCACCCACTGGTCACTTTATTGAGCTTTGCCCAAGATATGGAAGCAGGATCAACGGGAAGTGCCATTCTCATTCCTTGCCCAGTCATCATAGATATATACAGGAGCCTAGGATAACAGACCAAGACTATATCTTTGCAGATAGTTGAAAAACACAAGAAATCATTCTCCATCAGCTCTCATTGTGACGGTTCTCTTTTCCCCTTCACCACCTTGTGTCCGTCCAGTCATTGGCTTTTCAAAACAGCCCAGGTCAAGAGCGCAACAGCCGTCGCCACATTCCCAGCAATCTTATTCATCTCGCTTCCAATTCTCCAAAGTAGTACCGCAACGCCAGCCTTGTACATGCTCATCAACCCCAGAAGAGCCGTAACTCCTTTATCGTTTCTGTTCATCTGATGCACCAACAAAAGGACGCCAACAGACAACTCCCAGATGCCGAGCATGTAAATAGGTCCCGAGCTTGGGTCGTCCTTTGAAGTGGCTGTGTGCTTTAACCCATTGAGTGCATACTCAGCTTGCGGGTTGGTGAAGGCCATCATGCTTCTGGCGATACAAGCGAGGCCGAGGGCGTAGATTGCAAGTTCTGAGAAGCCCATCGTAGTGCAAATCAAGCCGGGCCTGTAGTGCTTTCAGTGTTAGGTGTCGCAGGAATGTGCTGGCAGTTGAGAGGCTCTATGAGGACGAAACTGTGCGGGCAGTGGTTTGAAGATTTGCTGCTGACGTGAGACGTCTTGCCCCAGGACCCACGCCAGGTCCAGTTGTCTCAGCACACAAGAGCGCAACAACACTATTCATGTAGTTAGGCCACCGGGGCATGACATGGACTTTATACGTTCATTCTAATATTCAACATCTATAATAACAGTACTCGACACAAGTTTCACGAACACCAACCCCCATCTAAGTTACAGTGTAGCCTCCATCAACTCGAAGATCCGATCCAGTCATGTACGAAGACGCATCAGACAAGAGGAAGGTAACAGGTCCCATCAAGTCTTGGGGCTGACCCATTCGTCCTTGAGGGATGAGAGAAGTCCATGTCTTTTCAAGATCCGGGTTATCATTCAAGATCTTTTGTGTCCTATAGGTTGTTAGCACCAAGGGTCAAGAGAGTCGGATAGAAGAGCGCACAAAGCAGTCAGCATGTAGCCGGGAGAGATACAGTTGACACGAATGCCGGCATGAGCCCACTCAACTGCCAAAGAAGCAGCTAAATGACGAACCGCCGCCTTGGCAGCGTTGTACGGACTAGTCAACACTATCAGCAACCACTCCTCTCGATATCTTGGCGGTAACTTACGCCTGCGGTTGAGGAACATTGACAATAGCCCCAGACATACTGCCAATGACAACAATACTACCAGGCGCCTCACGTTCCATGAGATGCTTGGCAACAGCGACGGCGAACAGATAGGTTCCGTCGACGTTGACGCCCCATAGCTTGCGCATACGTTCAATGGGATAATGGATCGCATCAAAGTTCTCGGTAAAACCAGCAGATGTAACTAGGCCATCGATCTTGTGATGGATGCTAAGAATCTCGGCGATGCATTTGGCCACGGAATCTTGGTCCGCGACGTCTGCGTAGTGAGCTGTCACTCGTGGAATTCTGTTGATCTGTTAGAAGATAGATCGGAGAACGGACCTGCATACTGACTTCTGGCTGTTGGGATTCTCTCTCTTGAAAGCGTCAGTCAATTGCCCGACCTGCGACTGCGCTTCCTCCTCTGCAAGCTGTCAGTACCTCCTCAGATCACTCGGAATGGTCACATACTGTTCAAGTCAACAATCGCTAAATCAGCACCAGAGTAAACAATCCCCTGCCCCATAACCAACCCCAATCCTCTAGCACCACCAGTAATAACAATCGTCTTCCCCTCAAGCGACAATGACGCCAACGTCGGCTTAGAGAATTGCCCACCCTGGCCTATCAACGGCTTACTAGCAGGAAGTTCATGATGTTCAGGGTACTCGACGCGCACAGCAGCATCGGTACGAGAGTAAGATCGTTTTGGTGGAACTCCAGGAGGCATATTGAAGAAATAACCAAGTCAATTGATGAATAGATATGATACAGAGAACCCAAGTGAGGGGATAGAGGTTCAGTTTTATTCACCCCTCAACATCTGGTGATCCTTTCCGAATCCCGATCACCGTACCAAGAAAACATGACATTCTTCTGCTGATCCAAGACCTTGATACTGTGAGCTGCGAGGGGGACGCGTTATGTAGGTCTCAGCTGATTGGCAAGGATTTCCAGTTTGAGTAGCGGTCAAATGCATCAATGCCCCTGAAAGAAAAGAATATATCTGAATGGTCTCAGAGTAATATTTCATCCCCCGCGTGGCGGTTGACCGATCCGGGTATGCCGAGTGCTGATACGAGCGTGGGCGTTCACGTGAACCCCCACGTTTTCAGGTCCCGTTACCCTGGATCAGATCATGTCGAATTGTCTGACAACGAGATCTACGGCGATTGTTGGTTGATTTCGACTGGAAATAACGGTCATCTGCTTTCCAGAGTTTTATTTATGGAGATGGTGTTATTCTGCGTTTGGGGTGAGGCGAAGCGGAAATGCAGCCCTGTAATAAGGCGATGGGGGCAGAATAATGGCAAGCAACCACTTCATCTGTATGCGATTACTATCCTCTCCGCTTCCTTCTTCAATTCTGAATGGAACGCATCAAAGCACACCTGTGTTCTTCTTCTCATAAACCAGCCAGGCTGCCAAAGAAGCACTAACAGACCACGTAAACTCTCTATCCGCGTAAAAGTCGTGGCTCCAGGAGTCTTAGTGCTCGCTCTCCAGGTAAACTCATGCTGACCCATAAGAAGCGGCCACCAACCTCCTCCCCACTCGAACACATCAGGGTCATCTCTCTAAAATCGAATTAGACACAAGCTTGGGATAATTGGGGGATTGCTGACTAGAAGTGTTGCTGTGAACTTTCCATCTTTGACGTCGACCTTCAACTTGTCGTTTGGCATCAAGTCATCCGCTTTTTGGATGATACTGCCGGTTCGATGGACCAACTGCTCCATTCTTTGAAACGAGAAAAGTCTTTGAACTAAGTGGGCTATTTAGCTGTGATGCGCAAGCTATTAGCTTACTTGACTTTGACTTACAAGAGATCTAACAACCTCGACTGGAGCTTCGATCTCAACTTCGACGACCAGGGATGTTTGCTGGCCCATGACTAAGGCGACTTTCGATATACACAACTTGTAACAGAGCTAAACCATCATTACTTCACTAAAGGGGATCATCTGGGAGATTTCTTTGGTATATATCATATAAGCGTGCGGACTGTGCGGAGACACTATCGCGGAGAAGCTACGCTTACATGAGGAGAGCAAGCTTCTAAACTAGAAACTGCGGATATTATGTGAGAGTGAGACTTGTTTTCTTATTAAGAGTCCTTCAAGAAGGTCTACAAACGCCCGCTCCGCCTTTACAAAAAGCCCAATAGTGAGTGACACGCGTGAATCACGGCAGTTAGTTAGCCTCCGGAACCCACGGAAGCAACGTCTAACTGCCGGCTGAACCACGAGATAGCTAGACTACATCTTTCCAGGGCAAAATGTCAGTAGCAAGATAAGGCCAAGCGGCGTAGCTGTCACTCTTCATTTTTTCCCGTACGGACATGGTATTGATCTTTTCCATTCAAGCCTTGGCGGACTGGTAAACCCCAGCTTAAGCTCAATTGAACTGCGGGGTTGACCGCCGACGGTCGGCGTATGGAAATTTACGATAAGATAACCACCACCATTGAAATGGCGGCAATGGCATGCGGCGTGACGGTTCACATAAAAATTCCCAATGAATCATCTTAATTGTGTTTATCGTGTCGCTACAGTGATCCACGTGGCTTCCGAGATTCCGAGTTAAACAGAGAGGGGAGGAACCTTATCCACAGTGGTCTTACAAGGAATAAGCTCAATGCTACTTATACCTTCACGCCGGTAATCTTGTACGAACATTCACCTCGACCACATCTACAACAGTCACAATGGCACCTACGGAACTCACCCCGGAGCTATCCCAGCTCTTCCAAAACATCGAAACCCGCTTCAAAGACACTCAACTCGGAGACCAACGCTGGTATCTCCTCGTCATCGCCTGTCTCTCCGCCAGTCCCGACCCCGAAGCCGCAGCAGCTCTATACCAATACCTCATCAGCCAAGACGTATACCGGACCAGCGAATCACGCCAGGCTCTCGTACGACGCCTCCGCGAAGCCCTCATCAAGACCACCATCCTCGTCGGCGTGTGCAAGCCCATCGAGGCCATCCTATCAATCATCAAGGTCGAGAAACCTGAGGATCGAGACTTTAGCCAAACGCGCGACGGATGGCAGGCCGACCAAGCAAACCACGATTGCGGAATTGATTGGTTTAAGAAAGTGTACACTCGAAACGCGGGGGATACGATGGGATTGTTCGACGCGCATAAGGATTTTGCGTGGGTTTCGGCAGAGATCACGTATGGGTTGTTTCTATCGGATCGGCAGGTCTTGGACGATACGGACACGCAGCTTGTGGTGCTGCCGGCGATCATGAGTCAGAATCTACCGCTGGAGACGCATTGGCATATTCGGGGGACGCGACGAATTGGTGTGTTGAAGGAGGACGTTCAGGTCATCTGGGATAGTGTCAAGGAAGTGTCAAAGTTCTTTGGGGTTGAGTTGAACAAGGTGCCGACTGTGGACGAGGTTGAGCCTGATGTGTAGGCTGGAATAGGCTGCAATGTCATGGAATAGATCAATACAGGCAAGACACAATAGATCGGTCATGGATAAAGACATGGAGCGTAGAAGCGTCAAGGTGCTTCAATATCACATTGCACAGGGAATTAAGCCGAGCATGTCCGCAGTGGCATTGATGGGTGCAATCCATCCCGGTGAGGAAGCATCGTGATAACACCACCGACAGCCCGCCCTCATCAAGGACGAACCTTCGGGCCAGCTCGGCGCGGTTGTACTGCCAAGCTTTGGCGGCGACCACGCACGAGGGCGAAGACACCAACAGCTAGAACCACGCGGCATCTACCAAAGGCAGAGAAGTCTTGACAGTTCAAGGCCAACATGGAGTGCATTATCGAGAATGGCGGGCTGTAATGACGCGGCTCGTCTCGGCAGGAAGAGATACGTGATGGAATAAAGCTCGGAAGGACGAGAGCGCTGGCACCAAGGGTCGCGAGCGGGACGGAATGGTTGGACAGCGTGAAGTGGGAGGCAATTGCAAGTCCAACGTCGCGGCATTCACAGTCGTCTGGTGGGTCGGACAGATTATGCCCAAGGCAGGCAGCATCTGGGGTCGTTGGCTACAGTCGCTAGGGAATCGAGCAGGATGGTATCCAACGTTGCGAGAGACGCGAGAGACGGCAGAGTAACAGTAACTAAAAATTGAGTGAGCCAAGATGATCGAGGAAAATGGCCATCCATGTCAACTCAGCGTTGGACCTTGCATCGGTGTAGTGCGCCCCGAAATCACTTGGGAACTGCTGTTGGTCAAACACGGCACTGAGAAGCCCACCAAAAGCATTAACAAACGTTGTGCACGCCAACCTTGCTCTCTTTTCGACAAGGGTGCTCGCCTGGCAAAAGGTACATTCAAGCTTGTCGCTCTCGATGTACCTTTCTCCCTGACTCTCCAGCCATCTAATTTTGGTCGCTCGCGTCGCGAGAGAGCAAACGCGTTAGTGGGGGCTTTGGCGTGTGTTGTGTTGTGCAACCCGGGGACATTGTCCGGCGCGTTAAGTAGAGTTAAAAACTGGGGCCGGGAGGACGCGTCTCGTGTCTGCGTATTTGCCTGTCGTGGCTGGCTCATGTCTGAGCTGGGGCGGCTCAGAACAGGGGACGACAGAGATGACGCTGGTGGCTGGGAGAAATTATGGCTTTATGCCGATTCACTGACTTGTGCAGGCTCTGAACTGCCCCTCACTTGTGAAGCTCGGTCGCGATATGAGGAACAGGTGCCGCAATCTAGCACAATTTTTATCGTCCGACTCCAATGGCTGCTCCAGCGGAATCGTGCCAGGCTTGGTGTCAAGACTCTTTTTTTTATGACGATAAAGGTGAAGCGGTCACCAGTAAGCAAAATACGGTACATCAACAGTCTGTTATCACTTCCGCATGGTCAAAATTACCTCTTCTTCTTCATGTCTCCTCGCTTCTCTGAAAGTATCTTACCGTGCGAATACACTCTGAAGCTCTAAATGCGACCCGTCTCTCCACTCATTCCCAGGCAAGGGCTTTGAAAGACACGTGCACATCGATGGTTTCACGGTCATCTCTCTTCAGTAATCCCCCACTCACAGGAAAAAGAAGAGATCCTCATCCAGCATCTCCGGACGCAAGCGGGACTGGGGGTTCGGCTGAGACATGGAGGACGGGAAGAAGTGGGGACAGGCCCCACTGCCAATTGCTCCGAGCCGTTTGGACTCCACTATCAACGCCAACAACTCACCTTCAAACGTTTGATAACTGCTACTACTGCCAATAACCGCGATCTAGACTTCATTTCGCACGAAAAGAAATGAGTGACTTGCAGGCCGAAATATCGGTGAGAGTCTTAGCCCAACTTCTCTACTTGATAGAGACTGAGATCTGATAGAAACAAGCGCTAGAACATGGCAACTCTGATTCTCAATGGCAATGCGAATACGCTACACCTCAATAAATCGGAAACATATCACATTTAGCCTAACATGGGGAGGTAATAGCCCCTGTTACCCATTCACAACAATAGCTATTTGGTGGCGCATAAGCTTGCCAACACTGTCGCAGAAGAGGTCATAGCCAAGCGCCATGTGTCCGTATGAGTTAGCAATTGCTGGAATACGAAGATGATAGACTTTCTAGAACGTTCGGTGTCAGATAGGAGAGTGTGGAGTTGCTCATGTTGAGACGGAGTGGCTCATCGCGCTGCTCGTTAGTGCGAGCGTGGCTGTGATCATGGAGCGACAGAACTGCCTCCAAGATAGAATGAAGGCAGCAACAGTTTACAGCCTTACTCCTCTCAGTGCCAGGGAAGCCAAGTCTCGGATCTGAGCTGCTCAAAGACATCGTCGCACTGATCGCCCCACTATATCACAGCGTAACTCATCCTCAATCTCCAGAACATTGGCAAAGGGTCCAACAGATCGGAACTGCCCCTTGACGCAGCAGACCTACCTCCTACCCTCCTAATCTCTCCTCCAGCACAGACATGGGACAAGGGTTCTTCTTACCAGTCGGTGAGGACAGTAGCATATCGCTAATGTTGATTCCCGTCATATCTCCAACGCCACGCCGTATAGTGGATCCCCACCAACGATTATTTTCCAATATATGACTATATCAAACAGTCTAATTGACAACCGTACACGTGATTCTGGAGGCGATGGAAGGACTCAGTGAAGTTCAAAAGGACGGTTGAATCCATTCATGATTCAGTTAGAGTTCATCTTTTTCAACTGCCATCAACACTATTATAATCGCGCTTGAGCAAACATTCTACTCTCTATCTTTGGTTCAACTCTTCGCAACTCACTCGTACCCATCTTAACTCGTTCGATCATGAGTGACAACAACAGTCTTCGCCCCTACCTCATGCCTGCCCCTCGAGAAACCCCCTCATCGCAGCTGGTCGTGCAACGTCGACCTCTCCCTTCATCGGCCCCTAAGCGCACTGCAGCTCAGATGGACGAGGTAATATATTTCCATGACAAAGACCATATAAAAAAGCTGACTGATGTAGGACGCAAACCAGGAGCGCCCTAGCACCCCACCTAGGCGTGTTCCTCGTAGAAATGCACGAGCAAAGAACAAAGCGGCTGAGAGGTCCAGGGCCAAGCGTGTTGAGGATGAGAAGAATCCTCCGCCAAGCCCTCCGACCCCTTCGTCCGCCTTTCCCACTGAGTACGCAGTCGCTACGCATTGCACGGTGGTCCCGGGGCACGGGTACATATACTACGCGGGAGACCGTCATCCGCTTTTTGTGCCGATGTCGGTTATGCATATACATCATACCCCCGGTGTATATACCTCCCCGTGCCATCAGCCACAGGCAGCGGGCATCGTTCAGATGCCAGGCGTGCAAATGCCCTCTATCGGGGCCCCTGCAAACGGATACGGGGGAGAGCACTGTCGGTTGACCAACCATGGCTTTATGTTCTAAAACTAATATTGTCACTTATAGGGTGGACGGAGAATGCCTGGGGTTATCTGCCAGGGTTCGATCTGGGAGACACCTCTCAGATGCATGGAAATTTCAACTTCAACCAAGATCTTATCTGAATGTCTTCTGACATTTACAGTACAGACATGAGGTTTGGAATGGGGATCTGGGTACTAGTTGGCAGACTGTAATGACGCGAGGTGATAAATGGTTTAAAAGCGACATTGTTTTTGTTTTGACATTGCTTTAACATATTTCCTCTATTTCTTTAGACTACATGGCAATTTCGGTATTAGACTTCGGATGACTGGCACTGAGACTCTATCGGCGACCGCATCACTGCATCTGTGACACGCATCAAAGACAAGGCCTTTCCGACAGATGTCAGTAGCATTCTCCGTTACTGGTCTATGGGAGTTGGAGTTCATATTCTTGGATATTTCCCTCAGACGTCGATAATCTAAGTCTGTATGACGCATGCTATTAAAAGACCTCCCTGTGTAATATGTTGACTGCACTGAATCTATGCACGAAGAAGCCGTTAGTGATTGGCACCAAGGCACGTCAGCGGTGGTTGGATGCGTCTTGTGGACTCCAATAGCGAAATCCAACTTGAACCACATCAAATCATCATCCGCCATTTCCTTGTTGAGCAGTGGGGCACTGTATGCTGGCGATCAATAGGTCTAATAGTTATGAAATGCTTATATAGAAGTACTAAGCAGGAGAACGACCGTTCACAAATAAGCTATGGAGTCAATGAGTACATATAAAATTAGCTAGAACTCGATAAACCTTTGTTAATCTTGCCTAAACGCCTGAAACATGCCAGTCCATAACCCACTGCAGTAAACACATGAGTACTTATCTTAACCATCCTCCAAGCGGACTCTCCTCCATTCTTGCTAACAGCCTGCGAGAACCATAAAAATCCCTGCTAAGCTGAGAACCATGCTCAGTTAGATATCCAATTCCATCATCTGTTCCTCAATCTCATTGGTGCCATTCTCTTGGGGAGCTTTGGCTAACTTGGCGTCAACAAGAACACCATGATACATGCCGTAGATATCCTTAGGCCCACGATAAGGATCAAGCTTATTGATAGCCAACTGAATACAATCCAACTGCTTCTCCAAGTTTGTCGTCACCTCTTCCAATTGCTTCAACATATTCCGTTCGCTCTCCTGGCCAGAGTAGAGCCGATGTTCCATGTCAAACAAAAAGTCCCTGACACTTCTCAAGTCATCAAGAAGCTCACCAATCTCATGCTGTGATGGTATCGATGACAAGGCAGTTTAGCAGACCCAAATACAACAGTCGTGAGCTCGGGGTACCAGATTAGGAAACGCGACTGAGCTTGTTGGACTTTCTGTACCTTGCCTAGAGCGTCAATCGATGTGTTCTTGAAAAGACTGTTGTTGATCTTGCTGAGTAATTGGGCGAAGAGACTGAATGAGATGTTGATGCGTGGCATACCCGTTGGTGCGTTGGTAGTCATTGGGGCGATGACTTGCGGGATTCCAGGTAGTGAATTGAGACTTGATAGATAGGTGGACTTGAGAAGGTAAGTTTGCTCTTCAGGTACAGTTGTCGAAGGGGATAGGGTTTTATATAGCTGCGAAATACCACGGCGTACTTTATCCTCATGTCCTGCCAACAGACCTGAGCATCACACAAGGTCGAGCCGATGCTTGAACAAAACAAGAAGTTCAGTGTCCAAAGCAAGCTAAGATTCTCTTAATTATAAACTGTTACCGAAATCGGACGTTTCCCTAGCACTGAGATGTGAACAATCGCCGTCTTTGTATGTTCAGCGGAACTTTGTCCCAATGAGCTTTCTCTCTGTAGCCTGCATTGTTCAAGTCTTTACCGGAGAACAATAGTACGGCTTTCAAAGCGTGTATCGACAAGCTTACACTCATGAAAGGTGTAAATCTTTGAACCAGTTTAAGACCCATTTGCAAACATGGTTACCGACAAGCGCCATATCCAGGACGTCTAGAGCCTCATAATATCAATTGAGCTCCCGTATAGCTTATCCGGAGCGCTGTAAGTATGTGCGATATAATGCGGGTCGGTGTACAACGTCATTGAAACAGTACTTCGCTGATTCGGGGTCCAAGGGGCGTTTGGCGAAGATGTTCTGGGTCATAAGATTCATCACCCGTCTCTTGGTCCAGTTCCAGCTATTAGACTCAGACAATTCCAGGTCTAGATCATTCTCAACGCAGATGCCAAGCCCGCGGACATATTTCTTATCGCCTATGTGGGCGGCGTTCTCGAGGAGCTGTATGTCTGTTACACCCGCAATTCGGACCTTGTAGTGGGCACAAAGGGCATCGGCGTCGTTGCGTACATCCCAAAGACACTTAGATATATGAGGGTCCTCGAGTACGGTCTTGAGAGTCTTTCCATTGGCGGCAGGCGTAGTGAAAACGGCGCTACCAAGGGTCTGAACATCGATAAGTCTTGTGATTTTCGTGGGGTTCACGAGTATGGTTATGATGGAAACGGTCCCGTTACGGCTGAGACTGTTGCCTTCGAGGTCGAGGTAGAGCGTAGCAGACGGGGGAATCGAGTCGATGAAGTCCTCGAGACCTGCAGGTGAGGTGGTTACAGTTATAGAAGAAGCCATGTCTGATAAAAGGACGAGCCTCGCTGACGATAGAGTATGCCGAATTTGCTGGTTTTTAAACCAAACTGTGGATCACTTCTTCATTGTGTCCTAACGTAAGGAAGTCAGAGATATGACTCCACTTATACATCTTTTGCAACGGAAACTTCGGTGATTCCAGTAAATGACCTTTCAGCCAAAAACTAGAGATGGCCCTTATGTGTTGTTATTGGGCGTTCTTCAGGCGTGTGATGAGCTTCTAAGCTTTTTACCCGCAACCATGAAGTTTAACCTCATGGCCAGCAATCATCTATGTAGCTGATAGAAGCTTGTATCGTGGAAAAGAAAAAAGAAAAAAGAATCGTGTTCTTTTAACCTGAGTTAGCTGCCTAAAGTTTAACCTTGTGTCCAGCAAGTACTTCCATAGTTGAAAGAGGAAGATTGAATGTCCGTTTCAATTAACTTACTGCCATTTCTTACAGCACTAAATGGAAGCAAACGTCCGCAAATATGTATCGCTTCAGGCTGTTACACCAGCACCTCATTGCTCCAGAAGTCATATATTCTCTTGTCTTCAGATACCCAGTTGGTAGAATTTCCACTCTGATAAAAGATAACCCAAAGGGCGGAAGTTAACGTATTAGGTCCTTGCGGACTGTGTAAGAAGGTTGAGCCCAAGATCATGCTAGAAGAGGTTGGTACATGATAAGATGAGTGAAGGGGCTCTGAAGAACACGGACTGTGCTGTTGTGCCGATGCTCCGGTTCTTAGCAAACCTGAATGTCCACCAGCCAGTCGCCCTCACTCAACAGTCATACCCTAGCATCAGTAATATCCATCCTTCATAAAAGAAGAAAGGGAGTTGATTGAAGCAACCCTGTAAGCTGACCTGCTGGAGCATCCCTTACCAGGATATGTCGATCACTTGTATCAAGACTAACCAACTTGAGTGGGCAGAAACATGTAGGTGAAGACCGTTCAACAGTCAGTCAAAAGCAAGGAATAACTTATATCCATCCTGCAGTGTCTGTAGTACTAGCCTGGGCAGCTCCAATACGGAGAGGCATGTATCTGATAACAAGCTTGGGATACTCTCAGCAAGTCACCAGGGCAAGTGTTGGGGAGTAGCTTCACCTCTGACACTTTGAAGCAACGTCTTGCTAATAAGACCAGTTATCAGTTGTTCATATTCGCCTATTGCAGAGCCGTTATGCAGTCAGAATGCAGCTGTGGGTTGAGACCGTTGCCAAGATCATCAAACCGTCGATCCCTGTCTAATTCGGATCTGGACAAATAAACGAGACCCCAACCCTAACTCCTTTGAGTAACTCGCACAGGCCAACTCATGATTGGGCACAGAGTCGTCGAATGTGGATACCGTAGGATTAAACGGTCTGAAACTCCTCCACAGAAAGTGAACAGTTCACTCACAACGCATCCCCCTCCTCGTGTCATCTCGGGCATTCTGCTCGCCTTCCCCATACCGTCACGCCACACTCTTTCGGTCCCGACAGGGTAAATGTGTGATGGAGCAGACAATAGCTATCAAGCCTAAACCCAAGGCTTCCTCTTCTTCGTCTTCTTCTGATGGTGGCGGTGTGCAACCCCCTCGCGGCGGCGACCCATCATCATCTCAGATCGTCTCGGTCCCGGCCAACAACAAGCCACGGGTGAGCAAAAAAACGCCGCTAGGGCAGACCCGTTTCATGTCGTCGGTGGCTTACTTACATGTTTTATCTTTTTGCTTCCCTTAGATCCCGAATGCCAATGTGGCAGTCCTTGACATTGCAGATCGTTCGGGACAAAATGCCGCTAAGAAGCCCAAGACCAAGTCTTTCAAGACACGTACTGGTTGTAAAGAGTGCAAGTTCGTACAGACAGACACTCCAGTGTAAATGTTTGCTAATATCATGCAGACGTCGCAAAGTGAAATGTGATGAGGGCAAACCAATCTGTAACCGGTGCAAAGCCGTCGGTCTAACATGTCATTTCCCGCTCAGCCAATCCGTCAGCTTCAACACCACAGCTACAGCCGTGACAACAACGCGTGCAGCACCCCAGTCCGACACACGCATCCTAGCCAAGCCAAACTACATCCTCTCACTCTTCAAAGACCAGACGCAATATGACATGTTCTCCACTTTTCTCTGGTCCAACGAGCAGGGCACCACCCTCCCTCACAACACCTTGGCTGCCATTACGCCTCAGCTGGCCCATGAGGATGCGGCTGTCCGTGAGACGTGCTGTGCCTTAGGCGGTGCCGTCAATGCCTTCACGCAGCCAACCATCGATTCCGTTGCTGCTGATAAGGCGCATCAGCTGTCACTTCAGTACTACACACGTACTGTACGTGCTGTTACGACTGCTACTTCGACACTTCGTGCGCTGCGTAGTGTTACTCACGTGGCTCTTGTCTTTCTCACTTACGATATTCTTCGTGGAGACATGCTGGCTGCTGCTTTGCACCACGACCACGCTGCTCGCCTCTTTGAAGCATACCTGGCTAAGCGATGTGCCCAAGAAGGTGCATCGTTGTCAGATCTGGTTTTTGACGATTATGAGAATGCTCTGTTTGACATGATACAGCGATTGAGTACCTACCCGTGGGCCCTGAGACTGGGTATCACCGGGGATACGGATGAGTTCCTAGCCGCGAAGCGATGTCTGGGAAGACACAGGTACTCCATAGACAAAATGCCCTCCTCATTTCACGATTTGGATCAAGCTTTGAGGTGGTGGGATGTCGCACAGCACCATCTAGCTCATCATCTTCTGGACGACGATACAGAGACGACCAAAGCAACATGGGAGAAAGCTTTCTCGGTCCTTTCAAGCTGGCACAACGGCTTCGTCTTGCTATACCGCTACACGCAGCAGCGCAAAAATGAGGAGCCGCACAGTTACGTGACAGCCAGTGTCTTTGAAGCACTGTACCTGGAGTGTTTGTCAAGTCTCCACCTGCAGCTCAACACGGATGCAAAGGTGTTGCCCGACGCGAAGCCTGTGTACCGCGAGATCATCGCCACGACGCATCGTATCCTCGACGAGCTAAAGGGATCGCAAGCAAACTTCCGCTTCATGGATAACAACGTCATGAAGCCTTTGTTTGTTGTTCTTTTCAAGTGCAGCGATCCTGAGATCAGAGAAGGCGTGAAAATGGTGTTGCAGCATGGTGTCGCTAAGTTTGGAAGTGCGTGCCTTGCTGGGATTGTACTGGGTATGATGCACATGAAGAGCGAGCATGTTCCCCAGATCTTGAGGAACGTTGAAAGAGCGGTTGGATGGCATTTGACTTCTGTTGGATGCGGACCTGGAGTGATTACCGCTGGTTAAAATTGAATGGATACTGATGAGAGCGTGATTTCTTAGAATATACGACAGTCATGATGATGAAAATAAACACTTGCGTTGAACATTTCGTGGTGTTGAGTTGAGCACAGTGCAATTTCGGATCCGATCTTTAGTGCTGAGCGGACATCGGAGAGTATTCTTATCTTATCAGAATTATCGGTGGAGACTGAAAAAGGTACTTATTGCTTACTGTGGGTCTCTCAGAGAGGTACTTCTCATCTGGAGAGAGACTGGAGAGAATTTAGTGCAAGTCATGCCCCTGCATAAGTGGAGAATCGCACACAACTCAACTTTGTGCGCGATTTCTTGGATTGTGTGCATACTCGACTCTGTGCAGTTGTGCAGAGCTCAACAAGGATAGCATAACAATTATTCACAGCCAGAATAAGACATCATGTATGGAATGGATAATAAAAGAGTGTAATTCGTTGTGATATCTATAGCTTTTTCCTACTCAACTCCAACCAGAGTCTTCTTCGCAAACCCAATCCTCGTCTTCTCCGCATCAAACACCACAAAAGCCGCCTTGAGCGCAATATCGCCAAAGATATTGATATCGCCCGCGCTTGACTGCAATCCACCATAACAAGTTCCAACCTCCCTCTTCTCTTCCTTCTCCCCTGGAACAGGTCCCTCAAGCGGTGCGAAATTCATGTATGAACCCGGAACTGTGATACCCGTATCCCCCACGTAGAACGAAAAATCGGGCATCTTCGTGTCGCACGGGAAAACGTAGCCTCCCGCTGTTTGGTCGACTTTGGCACCGTCGATTTGTGAATAGTACGCCTTGTTGACTTGTTCGGGTAAGAACATGAGTGATGTCCCTGTGTCGGCGATGGCGGTGATGGGCGTCTTGGTGAAATTGCCTTTTCCAACGGCATATCCCGTTGAAGTGAATGTCCACATTCCCGTTGATGAATCAACAGCCGTATACGTAAGATCTCCCTCATACGCCGTCTTGTTAATTACGCCAAAGGTATATGTACCTGGAGCATCATGCTGTAAATCCGCTGTGAAAACTGCAGTGCCTTGCTCCGTCTTTGCATTGTCAAAGAATGTATTTTGCTTCTTTGGAGTGATAGTGTTGATGGAACGGAAACCCAGTCCCACAAGGCCGTCCAAGTCTTGCTGCTGAGCAAAAGACTCATGAACCTTGTCGGCGACCTGTACAGCCTGAGCCTCCACTGAAAGGCCACCGATGGAGACTGTATCTTTCACAACATGGCCCGATGCGCCACTTCCATCACCGTACTCAATCACCCAATTTGCACCGGCCATCTCCTTACAAGACGTTGATTTGGAGGAATTGTACCGATTTCGGCTACCGCCTGCAGTAGCTGCTTTCGAACCATATACCCAAAGATCCGATGATCCTGTATCGAGATCCATCTGGAACGTCCTTGGAGGGTTGCCGATTTGAACTGGTGTTAACCACTCAGCATTGTTCTCGATAGGTCTGTTGGCGACGGTGCCCGTACCATCTCGACGGGCGAGTACTGAGTTTTCGAGATATTCCGGAAGGTCGATATGGTACTTTCGATATATCTTGCCGAGAGCTGCAATTCCATTGCGCTTATATACTGGATTTCGGACTTGTTGAACAGAATGTTCACTTGGTGACAAAACAGTCGGAAGGCCAGCGACCAATGTGAAAGATGCGAGCCCGCTCGTGACAACCGAAGAGAACTTCATTATAAAAGGAGAGTAGATACAATGAAAAGAAGAAACAATAAAGTGAACGTGCCGTACAGAAGGAATGGCTACAGCGAAGCGTATAATGATCAAAAGTCTCTCAACTCAACAAGGGGAAGAACAAAAACTCATATACTCCCGCAGTCCCAACAGATCGGAACTCCGCATTCTGGACTCGGGATGAAAACTGCAAAACTTGGCTTTTTGTTAGTCTCACAGAACGCGTCAACCGGCACAACGCCCCACGAAACGCATGAGTTTTGGAACGATCATATTGGATACCGGGTTGTAACGTGGGGCGATCAACGGCGGAAGAGAATATCAGTGGCGTTTAACGTGGTGGGTTGCTTTGAATCGTGTTGTGGGTTGGTTCTTCGTACAGTACGTCAGCTGGTGGTGGAGGTTGACACGCGGCTAGTCAGGGAGAGGCGTTTCATGGGGTGATACACGGGAGCTTCCGTGACAATTGCAGTGAAGAACATGACTTTCAAGATGCGAGTTTGAAAAGTGTTACTGAGAAGTTGGTATACAGTGATTAGACATTCACGTGGGAGAGGAGTGAAAAGATCGAATGCAACGATGAAGGACGTTGATCTACAATGGGATCCAGTGGAATCCTCCCTGTAAAAATGTTTCAACTCCACTGAAAACGCTTTTGACGTGCCCTGCATTAGCGCACAATGAAAGCCCCTCTACTCCCACGTTAGTGCGTATACTGGAGCGCCCGATCTGCGACAATCGCCACATCCCGACCTGGAGCGTGCCAGGGTTACGAAGTCAAACGCAAGGCCCTGGTCCAGATATTCTGTCAAGACAGGGGATGTTAAATACTGCCCATGATGCTGTCCATTGAGTCTTCTTTCTCTTTATAAAGTAGCAGTTCCTCATACTGAGCCCCAACCAAAGTAGAGATACTGTTCGATTACCTATTTGGGACGTCATAGACATCGAGACCACTCGTAACATGATTGGTGAAAGAGATTTCACGTGAGGGCTCTCCAAACCCCCTCACTTTCTTCACCATGAACATGTTCTCTGCAGCATTGGTTGCATTAGTAAACCAACTCACCCGCGAGTGAATATGTCTCGTTGCCTTTTACCAGGCATAGCCCCGGAAAACCCCCGACTCCCAAGCCAAGGTCCACCGCCCGTTGCAAGCCTAGTACGACGCCGTAAACCTATCACCCTAGCCTGCGAACCATGATGGCAGCACAAGTCCCGGGTGCGTATCAAGAACTGTTCCATCTTCTAGCGGCAAAGCCGATGCATGAAGGGACTGATATTCTGAGAAGAATACAGAGCGGCCATGATGCTGAGTCCATACTTGGGCATATTCAACGAGCGGATCTTCTCAAACAGGTTCATGTAGTGCCGGATCACTAATACCAGTATGAGTTTCCTTATGGCAAGGACATGCCCAGTCTCCTGATCCAAGAGGGAAACCAGTACCTTGATTCATGGCTGTATAAGTATTCCTCGGGTGAGACGAGGATACAAGATGGTGACAATTCGCCATTGGAGTTTCCCATAATTTATGAGGCTCCTTATCATGCAGCTAACATGGTTGATCCTCGTCTAGACCGGATCGAAGCGAAGAATTGAACGTCCATCATCGATGATAACAAGTTATTACGGAAGCTCTTACAGACATTCCTGACTGAATACACTTTCTTTCCAGCTTTTCAAAAAGACTCCTTCCTGCAAGACATGGCATTGGGCCGCAAGAAATACTGCTCCTCCCTGTTGGTCCATGTAGTCCTTGCATCTGCTTGCGTAGGTAAGACCCCGTAGGCTGGTAGACCTTTAAATTATAAACCGTTGTCTCCAGCAGGGCCACTCCAATACGAATCATCGGTTTCGATTCTGGAATCCACAGACTCTCGGGTACCAGTTTCTCGCAGAAGCGCGCCGGTTTTGGGAACTCGAGATTGGAAATTCTTCACTAATGGCCATACAAGCCGCGATTGTTCTGTCGATTGTACATGACGCGAGTGGAGCGATGAGGTTGGAAGATTATACCTAACTCAAGCCGTTGCGGCTGCGCATGCGATGCAGTTATTCTCTTTATAGACGAAGAGCGATGATTGTGAGTAAAACGCAAGAGCAGTTACGGCATGGGCGCTATTCAAGCTGCAGGCGTAAGTCTCGCCTCCTCATCTCATGATCAAGCTGACAGACAACAGCGTCCGTGTTCAAAGCACCACTGCTATCTATACCACTTCCCGATAAGGATGAATATTATGGAGATTTTAGGCTCCATTATTCATCGGGAAAAGGACCAGTATCATTGAACTATGGCAATACCTTTAATCGCTCTCCAAATTCCGAGTCATCATCAACAACGTTGCCACTGTGTTCTTCTCCGATTTCAAGATTACTCCGGACACCACCGTGGACAGAATCAAGGGATTCTGCATTCGACTTGGCAGCTAGTTTGGATAGTTCTGGGATGGCAGATCTTGAAAGCAGGCGATCGACTCTTGTCCTTGTCCCAAAGGTCTCCAGGATCAGAGCCAGAACAGTTGTCTGGCTAGACTGGTGTTTCGTATACTGAAAAGTAGTATGGGGAGTGAAAACCACCCTTTGCTAAAGGATGTGGAACTTGTGGAGGACGACAGGGAGGAGGAGAAGATAATGGAAGAGCAAGTGAACTCATCTTGGCCTATTGATCTTGAGTGGATTGATGTTGATCCAGAGAAGAAAAGATTAGAGAATCTGATCAGGAAGACAAAAGAACTAGAGGTCTGAGGAATCGTATTCCAAAAATTATAATTATTAATATTCACCTCGTAATATTAATCTTCTCATACGGGGTTTTGTCAACACCTGGCTAAGACATCATATAAGTTTGCAACCAGTTCCGCATACTGGCTGGAATTGGGTCTTGGTTTCGACGATCCTACCAAGGAGCCGACGACATAAGAGGTGGATTAATCGGCATATCTAAGACGTTCACAAGAGACGACTTGGATCTTGGAAATTCCTTTATTCGCCAACCGGCAAGCACGGTTAACCAAATTCGAGTTTAGACAGTATGGTATACTGATGACACGGAGATAGCACCATGATGACTTTGGCCGGCTCCACCGGGATAACGTCACATCTTCACTTACCAGTTTACCGGTGAACAAACAAACGGCGTGTCTCTCATCTACAACGTAGCATAAACAATCGTCGCACAAATATGGCTTCTTGGTACACAGAAGAGACGACCCGCCCGGCGTTCGATAACAAGCCCACGCCATTACTCAGCTATGGCCGGCCATTCCCAGAAATATGCCTCAAACAAGTCCAAGACAGGTTTAAAAGCTCACGAGTCTTCATCATAGCATCTCGCTCGTTGTCGAAGAATACATCTTACGTTGAGGACCTTAAATCCGCTTTGGGGAATCGCGTTGCCGGCGTTCGTATCGGCATCTCACCGCATACGCCAATTCCGGAAATCGTGGACATCTTGGCTGAAGTCAAGCCTCTCGATATCGACTGCATCGTAACTCTAGGTGCAGGAAGTATCACCGACGGAGCCAAGCTCGTGCGGTTTGCTATTGCAAATGATGCTTGGACCGAAGAGGACATCGGTACGCTCTGGGGCGGCAAGTCGTACAATCCTAACAAACGGGAGAATTTGCATAAGCCTATGATTCCGTTGATTTGCATCCCTACATCACTATCTGGTGGTGAATACCAGGCTATTGCCGGAGCGACAGACTCGAAGAGCAAAGCGAAACATACCTTTGAGCCAAACGTTGATCCCGACTTGGTCATACAAGACCCGCAGTTGACTACCACGACGCCACAAAAGATCTGGCTCAGCACCGGTATCCGTTCTGTTGACCATTGCGTCGAGACTCTGTGCTCGTTGCAGAGTAATGACGATGGCGATGCATGGGCAGCCAAAGGTTTGGAGAAGTTGATCTCTGGGCTTTTGCGATGCAAACATGACCCCAAGGATCTCGATGCTCGCCATCTTTGTCAGACCGGCGTCGTCGAAGCCATGCGTGCCGTTTCTTCAGGCGTACCACTGGGCGCAAGTCACGCGATAGGCCACCAACTCGGACCCTTGAACGTCGGACACGGCGAGACGAGTTGTATCCTCTTACCGGCCGTTTGCAAGTTCAACGCTCGCAAGAACGCCAACAACGTTCGGCAGAAGCGTACAGTGGACGTTTTGCTAAAGCAGGAAACTGTACAGCCTCTGCTGGCTGAGAAAAACGTTTCAGAGAAAGAGGTTGATCTTGGGGATATTCTCGATTTGATCATTCGGGAATTAGAAATGCCGCGGACTTTGAAAGATGTCGGAGTTACGTCTGAGCATTTTTCGGGTCTGGCTGCGAATAGTCTGAATGATATTTGGATCAAGACGAATGCTTATGCGATTACGAAGACGGAGGAGGTTATGGAAATTCTGGAAGCTGTTGCTGGCAATTGAGTAGTTATTGATGCAGTGTGTACATCGATTACTGCTGGATACCATACGCATAGCTATTTCCATACATTATCTGCTATTATTTATCATGTATCGCATTTCCTCGTGCATTGTGTGCTTTGTTCTATCCTAGCATCAGGATGATTGCCGGCTTGGCATGCTCATTGCCATTCAATTGTCTCAGCATCTTGCCACTCACAAGTCTAGTCGGGGAGAGTAATGAACTTACGAATAAAAAACAAGCCATTGTCCGCTCACCTATCTCCAAAGGACAGATTAGACGTACACGCCGAAACTCTATCGGAACAAATCCCATCTTAACCTTATAAAACACGTAAATATCTACAGGGTATCACGAGCTGCCTTTCCAAGTAATTCACCCTAGGCTCGGTTCACCACCCGGACCCTCACCATCTCCACAACAAGGGGTCCAAGCATTAACCTGGCGTTTTAAGATGGTAATTACAATCCCTATTATTGGTTCATCTCCGGACCTGCATCTTTCGTCCGAGTCGCGCGGCGATTTTGCACCAATCTTGCGACTCCAAATCAACGGCATCGTCCTCTTCTGGAAGTCGTCCGTGAGCCTCGGCATTGACCACGACAAATTGGAGGGAGCTAAAATAGAATGTGAAGGATGATCGTCGCTCAGGGGATAATGTTGATAAAATGCCATAAGGAGACTGCTTTTGCTTGTGATTTGAGTTCTGTGTTCTTTGGACTTTGTTGAAGAAATCACGATGCTTTTTAACGTTGCCTTCTTTTGCTCTGCAGCTTTGGCTGTTACCGCCAGCAATGAGTGGCGAGCACCTACTGCGTCCGATCGTAAGACGATTGGCCCAATGATGATGATCCGTAGCTAACAATTACAGGCCGAAGCCCTTGTCCCATGGTGAACTCGCTCGCCAATCACGGATATCTCCCTCGCGACGGCCTCCATATCTCGCTTGAAGATCTCATCGTTGCCTTCACTGACGCCATCAACCTCGACCCAGCTGCGACAGCTCTTGTTGGCCAGAAGGCTCTTACCACTGGAAACAACGGTACCTTCAACCTCGATGACCTGAACAAGCACGGCGGTCAGTATTCCGACATGTATCACGAACGTAGAAGCTAATTGTAGTAGTTATCGAGCACGATGGTAGTCTGAGTCGCAGCGACATCTTCTTCGGCGATAATCACAGCTTCAACGAGACGATTTGGGCCTCCACAGCCTCTCACTTCACCGAGCCCACCATCTCCATTGCGACCGCCGCCAAGGCTCGCAAGGAGCGTCTCAAAGCCGCTGAAGCTGCCAACCCCGAGTTCTCGCTGCCTGCCGATCTTCAGCAGTTCAGCTTCATCGAGACTGCGCTTTACCTGTCTGTCTTTGGAAACTTGAACGATGGAAATGCAAAGACCGAGTGGGTCAAAACATTGTTCCGTAAGTAAACCTGTTGAGCAGATCGAAATTATGTTAACGTTTTGCAGAGGAGGAGCGTCTGCCTTTGGAGGAAGGATTCAAGAGATCTGACGATGTGATCACTGCTGCCGGTATTCTTGGTCTTGTTGCCAAGGTGGCTGTTGCTAGCATCTAAAATGATGTAGCATGGTTAGATATTGATAGCAAATCACTGAGTATGTCAGCTACCTCTGGCATGTCCCTCTCCTTTGTATAGTACGGGATGTCACGATAGGAAATATTTGGCTTCTATTTGTAGCTTATGACAGACATTTCGATGAGAAGTTACTCGATTTAATGATAATCTCAAATTATTGTCAGGCATTCATCGTTTGATCAATCAAAGTGAGAAGAAAACGCCATGATGCTCGACTATGCAACTGACGAGTTGTATTTTCATGTAAGCCCTAGTAAACCTCGCACGTGGATCTGGCATGGCTGAACAAATGTTGAGATCTGTCCTCACCAAATTCTGTTGTCAAGTAATGGAACCTTATTTTGTCCTAACGTTAGTCATTTTGTAACCAAGGTCGATTAATTACAACACCAAAATGCCCTCAATCACCGCCATAACAATCTTCATCTTCGGCCTCAGCGCATTCAACCACGGCGTCAGCAATCTCATCTCCCCTCGCAAGGCTCTCGCCGCAAAACAACTCCAAGACTCAGCCCTCCCCGCCCTCAACGGCTTTTCAGTCGCCATCATCGGCATCGGCATCTACTACATGCTGGCTGCCTATCAAGAGAACCGTGGTTTCTTTACCCTCACCCTAGCACGATTCATTTCAGCAAGAATCTTTTGGGTGCAAGGACCTGCTTGGAGAACAATTGCGACGTGGGAGGCATTCTCAGCTGGTCTCACAGCTGTCGCTCTGGCTTATGAGGGCTATTATGGAAGATACGCAGGATGGCCGAATGAACCTCTGTATGAATATCCTATGGATGGAGAAAATGGGTATGATTTCTTGTGATTTGGACGATTTGCCAGTAAGGCATCTATCTGAGGATTGAGTCAGCCTTTGCTGCCTGCTGGTTTAAGAAACGTTTAGTCCTCTGTTATTCCAATACAGCCAAAGAGCCTCATCCTCGCATAAACCCTCAATGAGCCTGTCCAATGGCGGAAAGATGTTTTGTGACCGTGCGGCTTTGAGCAATTGGTGATTATATAATGATGCCTTCAGGCTGACACGGACACGGACAAGCGGGGGTGCTGCTTATGCAGCCTCAAACTGAATTCATATTTCAGCATCCGACTTTCGCTTTCGCTCTTTCTGACTTTTCATCACCAAGCTTTTTGACCATGGGACTACAAATTATTCCTGTCGAGATTCGACAAACCATCTTCGCGCACGTCATCACAGCGCCAGTCGTGCCAATCAATCCCTCAGAGAGCCAAGACGGCCGAACAGAATCCCGCCGAGGAGTCTGGAAACTGCCGCCCAAGAATAAGGCCCTGGGCTTGTTACTCGTCTGCAAGCAATTCCACGCTGAAGTACAAGATGTTCTCAGTCGCTTGCCCAACAGCTATCACGTCGACATCATGTTTGTCAAGAACTATGGCCTCTGGACGACATGGGATATTCCGAAGCTCCCAGCCTCAAGATACATCGACAAAGTCACAGCGACAATGCGCATTTTTGAACCTACCGACCACCTCGATGATCGTTTCAAAAGAAGTCTGAGTTTTCGACGTGGCGATGGAGGACCCGAGGGCGCCGTTTGGGGGTTTTACCAGCTCCTCACAGATCTAATCAGCGAAGGCCCCGGTTGTATCGGCTCTCAACATATTGGTAATCGCTGCTACATCATAAACAAAATCGACGTCAACGTTGTAGCTCCAACGGACGGGGCCGATCATACAAGGCTCGATGGATTGGACAGGGACAGACGAGGTCGACTGCGCCTCAGCGCCTTCTCTTCTGGCGTAGATGACGATGAGCCGCCAGAAGGGAAGCTTGCTCACTACATGACCAGAAATCTTAGGTGGGTATTGGGGGCAAGCCGTTATACCATTGAACATTGTTTGGTCCTCCACGAACATATTACTGAAAGCATTAATTTTCGGGTCAACGGTGAAGAGTTGGAAACATTTGTCATGGATGAGAGATTGAAAGCGTGTGATGTTGCGAAGTGGACATACGATGACAGTTTCCGAGACCGCAATGCGACCAAGGCAACGAGGTGGATAGAATGGGTTGTTCAGAGGCGAGAGAGGATGAAGAAGGGTCTTGAGCTGAATGACAACGGGCCTAAAACTCTTCTGTTCTAGGGGAGTGATCGGGAAGCTATTACGGAAAGGGAGTTTAATCGAAACTTACGACAGTCGTCATTGCTGAATTATGTGTGCCATCTTACAATACATGACCATTCTCAACACAGGAAATATTCTGTCTCACAGCTGAAGTGTTTCAAGGATAGGCCGTGTCGAAATTTGTCAAAATTCCAATTATATCCAAGAATATATCTAGTTGACGTTCCGTTGTGGAGATCCTTACCTGATCAGTTTCGGACTTAACGGCTGGGAGAGTCATCATCAAAGTAACGACATGACGTATTCGACCCGATATTTATATAAACACACAGAAGATTCTCATCTAACAACAATTCTGTCAAGAAACATCTCAGCATTATAAAATGACTCCCTCAGGTCTTGCAATCATCATTGGAGCCGGTCCAACAAGCGGTCGCGGCATCGCTCGTGTTCTCGCCCGTCAAGATGGCGGCAACCTTGCTGTTGCTCTCTTGGCCCGCAATGCCGACAACCTCAACAGTCTACGCGACTCACTCCGCAAAGAAACGGATGGTGTTCTTCACTCTTTCCCTACAGACACTCAGCCGGAGAACCTACGCAAAGCGTTCAAAGACATCGCCAACCATGCCGACTTCAAGGATCTCAAGCTAAAGCTTGCGATTTATCATGTCAAACATGCCAGCAAAAAGCCTTTCCTTGAGGAAACTCCCGAAGAGTTCAGCAAAAGTATGCAGGTATACACAACTGGCGCAGTGGTCTTCGCCCAAGAAGCTCTCAAGCTCATGTACGAGCAAAATGGCGGCCAGACCCTCCTTGCCGATACAAGCGGCGCCAAGAAAGGCACCATTATCTTCACGGGTACCCTGGGAGCCATGCGTACGAACACTGGCTACGCCGCTTATGGAGCCACTCGCGCATCAGCTAGGATGGTCGCACAGGCTATTGCGAAAGAGCATAGCAAGTTTGGCGTTCAGTGCGTGCATGCTATCGCGAATGGACGGATCACCGATGAGGATACTGAAGAGACCAGGACGGGTAAGCATATGAGGGCTGAGGATGTGGGACAGACTTATTTGTGGCTTTCACAGCAGCCGAGTTCGCTTTGGGTTCATGAGTTGGACTTGAGGCCGGCGCAGGAGTCGTTTTAGAATGCTGATGACATTGACGTATGTAGAAGTGATGATGAATTCAGTATACATATTCAAACGTGAATTCATGTTCCTATAATTTGCGATGTGATGTTTTGTGAAATAAATCTATTGTCATAGAGGCTCAGTATGGAACTAGCAGCCATGTCCTTCTCATGCTGATCGCATCATCATGTTCCAGAACATCTAGCAGACCATTGCTAGGTGACAACCGCCTGTGATACTAATACATCTCCAACCCACCACTGGCAGATAACGCCTGTCCCGTAATCCACCTACTCTCCTCCGAAGCCAACCATGCAACAATTTGCGCAACATCATCAACCTCACCCAACCTATTCCCCGCTGCAGTCTGCTTCTTCTGCATGTCTACAATCTCCTTTGGAATATTATCCAGTAAATCACTCTGCACAGGTCCAGGGTTAACCGCATTTACCGTATGACCCTCTTCACCTAGCTCAGCTGCCCATGAGCGAGTGAGTCCTTCAAGTGCAGCTTTGGAAGCGCAGTACAGGGAGAGGTTCTTGAAACCGCAGCGTGCGCCAACAGATGAGATGTTGATGATACGGCCGCCACCTGAGGAAGGGAGATAGGGTTTTACAGCTTGGAGAAGAAGAAGAGGAGCGCGAACGTTGAGATAGAAGATTGAGTCAAAGTCGGATGTTGTGATGTCAGTATGAGATTTGACGACTTCCATACCAGCGTTGTTGACAAGGATATCGATTTGATGGCCGAATGCAGCGACAGCTTGGCGAACGATCTCTGCGGGAGATGACTCGTCTTTGAGATCTGCTTTGACGCCAATACATTCTGATGGTGGATTGAGTGATGCGATTTTGTCGGACAACTCCTTCACTAGCCTTTCGCTGCTCGGGGAAGTGTATGTAGCGACGACCTGTCATGCTTAGTGCTGCTGTATAACGAGACTCAAAACTGGCTCACCTTTGCGCCTCGTTTGGCGAGTTCGTAAGCAAACCCTGCTCCAAGGCCTCGAGAAGCGCCTGTAATGATAGCGACCTTACCCTTAAAGGTTTGGAAATTTGGTTGAGCCTCCATGGCTATGGCTGAATGAGAATAAATGGGAGATGTTTAACACGGCAATTGAGCATCTATCAGAGTCTCATTTATATATGTCTGACTGAAGCCTTGGCACTTTGATCCTTCTGATTCCCTGTTTGGTACCGGGCTGAACGCCGATGGCAACGGAGATGTGACGCAAGTGGGCTTCGGCGATAACTTCAATGTCAACCATGATTGGTCGATTCGTATGATCAACATTTCGGCGTTAAGACCAGCACTAATAAACATGTTTCTTGATATAGCCGAAGGCCATAAAACATACGGGAAGAAATGTATGATCGAGTAGAACATAGAGTACCATGCATACATGCGATCAAATCTTGGAGAGCGGCAAGATCTGGAGATCATCTCTACTCAGGTCCCGAACGCTCTTCTTGCCAGCATTCGCAAGCATATTATCCATATCCGCCAACAAACACTTCAAAACATGCTCAACGCCTTCCTGTCCGCCCGCAGCTAGACCATAAGCATACGGTCTTCCGATACACACTGCCTTTGCACCAAGGGCCAATGCCTTCAAGACGTCTGAACCAGTTCGGACACCGCTGTCAAACATAATGGTCAAATTTGAATCCTTGACCTTTTTGTCCGCTGCGATATCTGCCAGGGCATCGAGTGACGCTATGGCACCGTCAAGTTGTCGACCGCCATGGTTAGAGACGATGATACCGTCGATTCCATGCTCGATAGCCAGGTGAGCGTCATCCACGGTCTGAATCCCTTTGAGAACGATTGGTCCATCCCAGAGATCCTTCAAGATCTTCAAGTCTGCCCACGAGCGATATGTACCAGAATTGATCACATCAATCCAAGCTTTGGACTTGATCAGAGTCTTTGCATTAGCCAGAACCCTCGCAGCTCCGTAGACGGTCCCAGGCCGTCTCATGATCGTCCAAAGCTCAGCGAGCCTCTCCGCAATGGTTCGCGAATCATTCTTTTGCATTTCATCAAACAGCTTGTTGAATACAGGATCCGAGAAGCCGATCTGACAACCTTGGCCCCAGATGAACGGCAAGTAAGACGTGTCAAGGTCTGTAGGTCTCCAGCCAAGTGAGAAGGTATCAAGCGTGACGACGAGAACCTTGTAGCCTGAAGCTTTCGCACGAGCGAGAAGACTGGCTGTAACCTCCTCAAATTGGGGCTTTGGCCAGTAGAGTTGATACCATCGATCACCATCTGCATTCGCCTCAGCGACCTCCTCAATCGTTCGCGTCGCAGCAGTCGATAGAATCATCGGCATGCCAACATTATGACACGCCCTCGCCGTGGCTTCTTCCGCATCAGGATGCAAGATACTCTGCACACCAATGGGCGCTACAAGCAGCGGGCTCTTATACTTGGTTCCGAACAGCTCAACGTCAACATCACGCCTGGTGACATCAACGAGAAAACGCGGTTTCAGGCGGTACCGACTGAAAGCCTCGCTATTTGCCTTTGCAGTAGCAGCACTGCTAGCTGAACCGTACACATAGCCAAAGTTGGTGGCGGGGACCTTTTCCTTGGCGAGGGACTCCCATTCTGTGGGGTTTGTTGAGAAGATTGGTGGACGGAAGGATTGGTAGATGTCGCGTTGGAAGTTGGAGAAGCTGGTTGGGTCTGGGATTGAGAATGGTTGGCTCAGCCTCTTGGGTTCAACTTCATCTGCCATTTTGCGATTCGGAATGTGAGATGCTTATATAGTGGGTGATTTCCTATGAATCTTGGGGCTGTTTAGAATTAAGTTGAGTTAAGTTGAGGTGCGAGAGACGCGCCTCGGATCTTCCCTAGTCTTCTCCTCACCTGGAACGTGCCGAGGTTGCCGATCCTTCAATCCTTCATTAGAACGTCATGTTACATTTTGCGGGGATACCATGCTAACACCATTTATTGACCCCACGAGTCCAAAGGAAACAGGTGTTGCATTATTCATGTCGATGAAGATTCACCATGCGTTGAACCATCTCCTCTGCTATGGGAGTGCTGGCTGCACATTAATAACATTTGGCAGTGCTTTTAATCCAGAATTTCTGACCTCATAGTGTCATCAGTATGGCTTCATCTATGAACTGCATCAAGGCTACCACTGAGCCTAGATTTTATCCGTCCTGTCTCACATCATTCATTTACCCCGACCTTACTAAGTAGTTACGGATCTCTTGAGCAGCATTTTATCGGCCCCCCCATTCCGGATGACGACTCCCAACCTCCTCTGCCTTCTTTCGCATCCCCGCGGACTCCGGTCCAAAGAGAATCTCCAACAATGCCTCGGCGAGCTCGTCCTCTTTCCATCTAGGCTTTGCTTCCTTATTCGCCCAACGCCCAATACCAAGGAGCTCAACGCGGTTCGCAAAGTCATAGCAGTCTACCCAAGCGGGTAGAAGCGCCTAAGAGATTCTAGAACTAAGCACATTGTCGGAGGGTGCAACACATCTTCGGAATAGACTCACCATAACGCTTCGTAGAAGGAATTAGCTCCGCCGTGACTCACAGAACAAACAATGCTTTGTGATTCAAGTACAGAATTTGGTTCAGCTAAAACAGCATTAACTTCCCTGATAGGTGGAGCGGCTTATATGATGGGACCGCACAATGTGAGCTGTGGAGGTACGATACTGAACGGGTAGTCTATATCAGGACTGCTGGCGACAAGGATTGGCAGACCTGGCGGCGCGGGCTTCAAAACACCTAGCTCCACCATGGTCATTAAGGCTATGGATGGATCAATCTCTTTGTGAAGTATCTCGGTAGTCGTTTTTAGCCTAGTGTCAGTAAGCAGAGTGTATCCAGCCATGAAAAGTACATATTCTACGGGATCTTACCCTACGGTATGGGACAAGGCAGGGCTTAATAAGCACTAGTTATGTTAGCATAAAAGCGCACTTGCCGATTTAGAAACATAACTTGCATTGGATACTTCCACAGAGCGGCTAGCTTTGGCTGCAGCAGAACGGCAAATTCTTTAATTGTATTCGGCGAAAGGACCATCCATCTGACACCACTTCGGTAGTGGCAATAGGTTAAGCCTTGGGTGAATAGCGGTTCGACGATGGTCAGATCAGGCTTGGCTTCATCAAATACTCGTCCTGTTTCCTTGTAGATATCGAGAAACTCTTTCGGACTCCAAGGGATCATGACAGCCGGAAGAATAGCGATGCCTTTTGCCGAGTTTAGGGGTCCTGGAGTTAGCTCGAGCGTCTCGAAGATTGCCGTTTCTGGACGTTTGGTAGCCGGTCCCCAGCTCGTTCCCTCAATCTAGTGGAACACAAAGGGTGTAGGTATTTTCTTTTTCTGTTGAGCTGCGATTGCCTGCATGAATCTTGAGGCATCATTCACTCCGCCTCTTAGGTCTTGAAATGAAGCAATATGGATTTCGACATCTTGGCAGGCAAGACCGAGTTCGTGAGCAGTAGCGAGGACTACATTGGCTTGACCGAAGTCACTATTGGTCAACAGGAGCAGGCGTTTATTTCCCACCATCATGTTTGATCACTGGGAGAGCTGAGTGCCTGAAAAATGCCATATAAGGGAATACAGGGCTTCTCCGCCTCTAAATACCATTGTCGGGTAGGGCTGAGTCTTGGCTATGACATGGTCAGGGATACGACACTGCATGTCAGCTTATCTCTAAACACTCTAGCTTTAAGTATAGATAGCATAGAGAGCTGTGCCTCTCTGACTCAACATTAGCAAATCGCTCAATGGCCTTTTTTGACCACAAGATGTGTCTCATGGTTGCAGTAGTTGTGAAGTATGGTAGAATATGTCAAGAGAATGCTTACCATGTTAGGTCATATCTTCCATCTTACCCTGCGTCCAAAGTGGTTCTGGTCAATCTTGAACGATTGAGATGCAATTCAACAGTATTTGTAACCACGGCGCGGAAACTGTTCAAGCAACCTTAATCTTGAGGTGATTCAACAAGCAATGCCGAATTCGTTTCTTAAACCATAAGTTCATTCTTGAATAAACTGTACTAGCGATTTCTAAGAGCGAGCAATGGCTCAAGTCCGTCTCGCCTGAGTAAGCCACCTATGACGTCGTAATTCATAAGCCGTGTGTTCCGTGCTAACCTTACTACCCGCCATCCGACCGTCAGTATAAAGGACATGGCAATTCCTTCTCCTGGGCAAATTTGCAAGCAACATACATCTTCGCCTGTTATATCTATTCTTGAGGATGCTATCACGACCACGATTTGACGTACCTGAGGGCAAAGCTGCCAAAGTCAGTATCATTGACTCCAGCTTGAGATTGTCGGGTATGCCACTCACTCATCTTATGAAACCTGCCATGAAAGGCCTTGATGCGATGCCAACCTTGACAACGTGGTCATTTCTTGTTGAAAGTGCTTCGGGGAAGAAAGCAGTCTTTGATCTGGGTGTCCCGAAGGAGCCGTTGAAGAATTTCTCGCCCAAGTACGCCAATACGATAAGAAGAAACTCGCATTGGGATGTGGATGTGCCGAAGAATGTTGCAGATATCCTTGCTGAGAATAAAGTGCAGCCTTCGGAAATCGATAGTGTGATCTGGAGGTTCGTAGTATAGGATATCCATGTCTTGAGTCACTTACTAATGTTTGCCTAGTCATCACCATTTTGATCATATTGGAGATATTACAACCTTTCCCCGGTCAACGGAACTCATCGTTGGACCAGGATTCAAGGAAGCCTTTCTACCTGGGTATCCCGCTGACCCAGACTCTCCCGTGCATGAAGCAGACTTTGAGTAGGTATCACCAACGCAGTTTTCTCTTCCTGAGAGCTGACAGGACCCCAGGGGCAGAGAGTTGAAAGAGATCAACTTTGAAGACAAGCCCCTTCAGATTGGCCCATTTCGAGCTTTTGACTTCTTCGACAACGGGTCATTCTATCTTCTTGATGCGCCAGGCCATGATATTGGACATTTAGCAGGTCTTGCTCGTACAACTACCAGCCCAGACACATTCATCTTCATGGGTGGGGATCTCTGCCACCATGGAGGCGAATTACGTCCTTCAAAGTATCTAACATACCCATCAAATCTCTCCCAGCATCTATCTCTATCCGATTCTCTCCGCTTTCACCATTCACAATGCCCTGGAAGGGCATTTGACGACATGAATGTCAAGCGTGGACGAGCCCTGGGAGAAACTTTTTTTGACCCAGCAATTGGCTTCGACAAGGAACTGGCGACAAAGACGATCAAAGAGGCTCAGAAGGCAGATGCACAGGACAATGTCTTCTTCGTGTTTGCACATGATACGTCCATGTTCGGTGTTATCGATACGTTCCCGAAGCAAGCGAATAATTGGAAGGAAAAGGGCTGGAAAGAGAAGACACACTGGAAATTTTTAAACGATTTTGAAGCTGCGATGACATCGTAGAATGCCTGATGCGCCGATTATTGTATCTTTGGACCTTGATGAGCATCAAGCCGCTTCGAACGCTCCAGTACAGAATCACTGATGGCATTCAATACTACACCACTCCAACCAAATGCGTGCTCTATATATTTCTCAGACAAGAGACACGAACGTCATCGCTCGCCGTCGAATTTTCACACCGTCCCAGTGTATGGAGCCTCGGAGTGAGGCCATCGTCATAAAAAACTCCGGCCGCGTGGCCTAATGGCTAAGGCGCTAGATTTCGGTTCTCATCACCCGTAATCTCTAGAGATTCCAGGTTCGAATCCTGGCGTGGTCGATCTTTTTGAGCATTGTCTCACTTTCCAGCCATTCTTTTTGTTCGAAATGATGTTTCCAAACTGCTTCTCGTTATTGAGTTCATTTCCTGGTCCTTCGCGAACTCTCGACTCGTTCAAACCATACGTAATACCAGTAGTAACGAGTATTTCACGCCGTCAAGAGGTTAATGAATCTACAATGGCAGCAATTCTTTTAGGCACAGCATGCCTGTGTACTCGATTTTATCGGCTCTATGTCTTTCCAAACCCTGAATGTCATAAAGCTAGAGGGAAGTTCCTTAATGTGGCTAGTGGACATATAGGTGAAATAGAGTGTGAGGCCTTAACGAGGAGATTTCTGACAATAAAAGATCTCTTGAAAGCAACGACTTGATAAGAAGTGGCTCACAATAAACATCTTCCAAATATGCGACCAGGGCTAGATTTATATCCGGGATCTCCGCTGTTAGCCTGATAGCTTTTCTCAACATAACATTCACTATTCCCTTTAGTTCCCGTAGCAAGATGGAATAAGTTCAGAATCTAAATGCCTCTATTGTTTGCCCCTACAAGTAGACCTAGTCTAAGCTCTGATAAAACTTCTTAGGAAGTAATCTCGCAATATGCCACGCACGTCGGGCACCTGCCGTAGTAGGTCAGTGGCGCCGAACAGCCACATCTACAATAGCATGCCCCGTTAGCAAAAGTGACGATTGGATTCGCCGAGCCTTCTTTATTGTCACTCTTGGTATGCTGGGCAGGGATTGTGGCCTTTGTTGAAACCTCTGGTTTAGCGGCAGAAGTCTCGGTTTCCTTATCACCCTTCTTGGGAGCCTCAGAGGATGGGTTCTTGTTGGATGAAGTCATTTTACTATATATATCGTGAGGTACAGGTCAAAGGTTTATAGAATGCTTGTTCGTGGAAGTATAGTTATGGGAAATAACGCAGGAGAGAAATTGGGAAGGATGGCAGGTATTTATATGTTTCAAGAGACGGTGAATCAGAGATGTAGAAGGAGTGTGGAACTGCAAAAATGAATATCTGATGAGACTGGGACTCGAACCCAGGAGGATTGCTCCACCAGGAAATTGGTGTTAAGGTTGACCTTAACCTGGCGCCATAACCAACTCGGCCATCTCACCGAAGCTAGATGGCGGGTCACAGCAAGTCAAGGACTACAAATTCACAGTGCAGCAAGTTTCTCGTACATTTCCATAGCATCTTCCGTGTTAATCTCTTATTATTTATGATATCAGGTTCCCATCTTAAGATATGCACGGTTCGCAAGCAGACTCGATGTCGGTTACAGTCCGTGCCCAAGCAAGTTGCAAAGGATACATATGAAGTTCTATGATTCAGCCGCCATGGAAGCTTTTGGGTAGAAGCTAACATCGTGAAAAAAAAATCGGGTTCCTTTCATCTGTGTTAGCTGCCTACCGCTTAATCTTGTGACCAGTAAGTACCTCTATAGTTGATTCAGTGCTTCTTATGAACAGTGAATGTTATGTTTAACTCATCGCATCCGCATTTACAAGGGCAGTGGACCCCAGGCAATCCTAATCCAACTTTCGGTACAGTGCCCGTCCTATCGGCCTTGGTAGTGGATTCGGTGTTTGTCTTGTTCTTTTGAGCAACCGGTTTTTCTTTGCCTGGAGCATCTGGCTTCGGTGCCGTTTGGGCCTTGATTGATGCAGTCATTGTGTTTAAATTGTTGAGAAGAGACTGGTTTGTGAGGTCGCGGAGGTCAGAAGTGCAGTATTGTGATTGCGAAGAACGAGTCTGTAGTGACGGTATCCGAGTGCGGGTTATATACCCGTCGAAGCATTGTGAGCCAGTTACCAGGCAGGTTCTTTATACTGCATCAGAGAGGGGATTTTCGGCCATTTTAATAACTGGCTTTTCAGTCTGAAGCTTTTCGTAGGACATCAGGGAGGGGCATCAATATATTGCCTTGATATATGCTCTTTGTGTTTGTATTAGGGCTGAAGCTTCTCTCAACCCCTCAACCTCATAACCCACCTATAGTTAGGCAGTGGCGAGTTCAACAATAATGAATTGGGGTGTGATAGCTGAGGCTTCAAAACTGTCAGCTTCCTTGGTTCGAAATCAAAGATACGACGTGGATATGCGAAAATAAAGAGATGGTTTAGAGAATTGGACAGTATGACGCCTCGTTGTCGACGCGTTTCTCTCTCATATGGGTCGCCACGCATGACGTGATCGAGGCATCATGCAACATGCATCAATGTCAATCGGCTTAAAGCCATATGGATAAGGAGTTCAGTGACATAGAATCACCGATCGTCATCAGAGAAACTCTGACTGGTAACTCTTTTGATGAAATATTCACATATCGTGTTAGATTTCCACTCCGCTGAACAAATTAATATATTAATAGTACAGGTTTAATCAGCGCCGTTTAACTATAGTCTAACCTTCTTAGTTTCCAGCAGGCTCAGCATCCCAAGACCAGTTCCACTGAGTAACACAGTCCCTACACTCCCAACATGTATGAGAGTACCAACGATACTGAGGTCCCGAAGAAACAACCTCCAGTTGATCAACTTCCGTTTGTCCAAGAGAAAGAACACAGTTCATGTTCGTGCTCCACTCAAAACCCCAAGCGTAACAATCAGGGTTAGTGTGACACATGATAGCACATTGGACAGGCTCTGTGATTGTGGGCTTCCAGTCAAGCGGTAGCTTTCTGTACTGTGATGGGTTGACAATCATGAGTCTTCCACCGCAGGGACCTTGCTCCTTCTCGAAAGGTCGCTGACAGATACCCTGGCCGAAGGACCAGTCGCAGGGCTGCTCCACGGGACCAGGTGTTGGGGTTCCTGTGACAGCTTGGGTAGTGGCCGTGATAGATACGGCGGTATTTGGCTTGGGTGTGACAGCGCGGACGAGAGTGGTAGACTCTGCAGGAATCAAAGAGGTGGTCTCGCTGGCAGGGTCGTCACGGCACGGGCAAGTCATGCAGTCGAGGTCGTGCCAGTAGTAGATGCCATCCTCGACGGAATCCTGGTTGGGATCATCAGCCATGACGAAGTCATCATCTGAGACTTGGTGCGTGGAGAAGCGACAGGATCGGTCACTGGGCATCCAAGCTGCAGACTTGCAACCAGGGTAGAGCGAGCACCAGGCAACGCACCACATCTGACTCAAAGCCATAGGATAGTCGCGGGGCTGCTCAATAGCAAAGCCAGCACCGTCGCTTCCAGGCCATCGACCACGATAGGCGCAGGATGGGAGACTACCGCCCTGGGACCTCTCGTTCCACTGGCAACCGTCGTCAAGGGACTTGGGGCAGGTTGATGCAGCAGGCAGTTTAGCCAGTTCGGTAGGTTCACTGGACTGAGTGGTTGTTGCAACAGAGGTAGGGGCAGGTTCGTCGTTACAAGGACAGTTAAAGCAAGAAAGATCATGCCAGTAAAACACGCCCTCAGTGTCGATATTAGGATCAGGACCAGGAATAAAGTCAGAATCCTGAACTTCATGTTCTGAGAAGCGACATGTTCGGTCCTCGGGGATGAACGCAACGGACTTGCAGCCAGGGGAGAGAGAGCACCAGCCCAAGCACCAAAGCTGACTCAAGGGCAGAGGGTAGTTATCGGGGCGAGGAACAAGACGGCCCTGTCCAGTGGACCCGGGCCAGGAACCTCGGCTGGCACAGTTGACCATGTCGTTGCCATTGTCAGGACGCTTCCACCAGCAGCCTCCATTGAGAGCCTTGGAGCAGAATGGTTGCTCAGGTGCTGTGCTGGTTGTGCCTACAACAGGCACAGTTGAGGTCTGAACTTCAGAGACCGGTTTGCTAGTAGTCTCGACATCGGAGTTACCAGTTGAGGTCTGTTGTGAAGCAGGCTGAGTTGAAGTTGCCTGGTTCTGTTGACCAGTGGTTCCTGTCTCGGTGGATTGTACTGGGGCAGCAGACGTAGTTTCTGGCTTCTGGGAGATGGACGTAGTCTCTTGCTCTTGAGTAGCAGACGTAGTCTCCTGCTGAGGAGAGCTAGTGGTCGTCTGCGGACCAACCAGAGGGGGATCAAGAGGAGGGTTCGCACCAGTACCGGTATTGCCAAAGTTGACAGCAAAGTCGTTGATGTTCTGTGGCGTGACAGCGTTGGAGATGAATACAGAGTCAACAAGCACAGTCGCTCCACCACCAATAAGACAGTTCATCGCGATGCGGAGAGGAGCATTGACCTGTGCCGGAGTGACAGCCTGGAGGACCTCGTTCCAAGACACGGCTGTACCAGTGCTGAATACCCAGTTCTGGTAGAAGACGGAACCGCCGAGATAGCCCGTCAATTGGCAGAGGTTGATGGCCGCAGGCGATGTAACGACAAGGTAGTAGAAGCGAATGGTGTAGGGCGTCGAAAGATCCAAGTTGGACATTGTCTGCGAGATACTAACAGAAATCCCCAAAGCACGCTTTCCATCACCGGTATTCGAAGCACTCATCGCAGCGCAGCCTCGCTCAGTACTTCCAGGCTCTTCACGCCCAGCACCCCCGACAATACGACCGTCACCATCAACTTCCCAACCAGGAACAGAAAGAGGATTATTGGGATCGATCTCGGCCATATTTCCATTAGTGGCCAAATTTCGCACTCGAGGGAGAGTGACGACACTTGTAGCGGTCGCTGAGCTTGTTGATTCGATAGATGATGAAATGATCGTAGGGATGGTATTACTGGACTTGGGCTTACAGGCGCTTCCCGCGACGAAGTCGACGGTGGCGAGGGCCGCCAATGCCAGGATAGAACGCATCATGAATGAGTGACTGGATGAGCGCAAAAGAGACAAGCAAAACAGTAAAAGCGGGAAGAAATGGGAAGGAGATCGGTATTATATGGTCATCGTCGAAACTACAAGGGGCATACTCATCTTAGCTACGGCAAAGACCGCTCGGATATCTCTCAATAGCCTCATGAGGCGTTTTGTTCAGCCGGTTACTAGCAGATAATAGCTCCAGTCGTCTGATAAAATCGGCGGAGGGAACCCGACGAAGCAAAATAGGCCATATCGCTTTCTCTCATCGTGACATTTGTAAGTGGATTTTGGTGTTTTTGGGCGTAATTGGTGGACCCTTGGAACGGTCGGGGCTCAATAGTTTTAAGCGCTATTGAGGCCAAAAATCGATAAATTTCTAGAACTCCTGGCGCTAATTGACCTGCTAACACTGAATGAGGATAGTGAGAGCGTCTAATTTCAGGGATTTTGTGGCTGAGGCTTGAGGGACTACTGCAAATATGCTTGTCGTTGGGACGTCGGGTGTTTTGATCCGAATAGTCGGTGTAAGCATAGTTGTTCTTCCTTCGCGGTTTCTTAGGAAACTGCGTCCGTTACATGGGATGTCTTGTGGCTTTGATTGACGTTTCCGTGGCGTCTTGAAATGTGAGGTTTATGTGGAATTAATGTACCAAGGTATTTGCGTTCTTTTAAGAGGGAATGGAACCTGTTTCTTCATCCGCGGAGAAGTCACTTGGGTAGCGTCATTATTGCGTTTCTCAACCTTCAGTTTAGCTGGATATACTTGGGCTTCTGAGAGCTCCACTGCACAGCATTCTTCTCCCCACACGAGTCAAATGGTTCTATACATATATAAGAATGAATAGTCCGCATGTAGTTATATGAATACGCTCTTTTCATGCAGATTCATTAGTACTATGTGTTTGTTCTCGATCACCGTTCTCGGCCACCAACTTATGATAGAACCGATCCAGTTTCTTCCATAAGGGTTCATCCCGCATATACGTATCCCTTAAAGTAACAACATATTCCACTTCTGTATTCCTGCAAGTTGCATTCTCAATGAGAAAGCTGAGTATCCCAAAACCCTGTTCAATCTCACACGCTTTGCTCAACGCTGAGTATTGGCCGTCTCTTGAGTCTATTCGAGCCCCCCTATCGAGAAGCAGACGTACTGACTCTTTGCGCGATTCAACTTCCTCTCTCATCTCTGGGAGAGATGAGTCCATTGCCATGTCATTCGCCACCATGTCGAAAAAGTCTCGGAGCAGAGTATCGTGGTGATTCTCATCGATAGCTTCCCGGGCCATTCCTCCAGCGTCGAGAAGGACCTGCATGTACCGCGCGTCTCTGGTCGCGACGAGTGCGGAGTACAGCGGTCTTGGTACATCCTGGCTGTCTGGATTACGGGGTCTGCCAGGATCAACTCCCTTTTGGATCAGGAGGTTCAGCAAACGCAACCCGGTCTCTCTCCTTCTCTCCGCGCGATCTGGCGAGCACTTATCAATATTTTCTCTGTAACGGCCAATGATGCAGTGCTCCAACAGCCGCAGGCACCCATCTTCACCCTGTTGTATCATCGGATCGGCCCCAAGCTGCAGTAGTGTAACGGCAGGTTCAAACTTTCTCCTTCTGATAAGGACAGTCAAGGCTGTGCCGCCATACCAATCTCTCCACTGACCTTTAGCTTCCGCGTCTAGAGGAACACCCCACTGGACTAGCTTCCCGACCATCGCACAGGCTACGTCCTGATTATTGCAACGTTTGACCCAATGAAGTGGTGTCTGGCCCTTGGCGTCTCGATAATTAGGACTAAGACTCTTGTGCTGAATGAATGCATCAATCGCAGAAAGAGACCCTTTTGCGATAGCACAATGAAGCCCCGGGATTTTTCCGTCATCGGATATCGCAGAGTAAATAACGTCTCGCTCCAGCAGCAACTGGAAGATTTCATGGGTGCTGTGGCGTATGGCATAGTGTAGTGGTAGCCAACGATGCGTATTGCCTACTCTTCCATAACTCCCGCAATTGCAGAGCTTATCTGGTCCTTCATCCGTATGAGCACCATTGTCAAGAAGCCATCGTACAATCTCGAAGCGCTTCTGAAAGATGGCAAGATGCAGTGGCGTTGCGAGCTGCACTCGAATGATGGGCCCACAAATAGCAATAGAAGCGCTATCTGCCTCATAGGGGACGTAGTCGGCAACGTCGTTGATCTTGTTGATATCGGAGCCATAAGCAACGGCCAGCTCGATTGTAGAGAGTGAGTCGTGATCGACGGCCCAATGAAGGCATGATCTTGAGGCCTTATCAACGGGGCATTGCCCGCAGTATTTTGGATCGTGTTCGAGGGTCCATGGATAACAAGATGGTAAACCAGTAACAGCACCATTGCGCTTGTAGAGGATGGGGTTAAAAATAGCGTGGAACGCGTGATTAACGCGAGACAGACGCGAGAGTTGGTGGGGGGTGCAGTAATCCGCGAGGAGATCGGCCAGCTCCACGGGCAATGAATTGAAGCTCATCCTGCCAGGTTTGACACTTGATGGAGTTTGATACAGCAGAGTTTTATTCAAAATGGAGTCAACCAGATTTGTTGGATGATGATATGAGAATATTCTTAGGCAGCAGCCCCACCTTACAACTTTGGTATTTTGGTGCTTAGGTCATGCTGACGCCCCCAGATGGAAGGATTTCCAGTTTGTCAATAAGCACATATGACCAAAGATAGTGGAAAATACTGGATCCCGTTTAGTTTTCGTCTTTTGTTTGAGGACGAAGGCAGCGCTGCCTATGAAAATGGAGATCGAGGTTATCGTTTTCGTTTTGTGAACAGAGCGGCGGCCAAGGAAAAGATATAATTTCACGAACGATAATAGCATGCTCGTCAGAAGCTGCATCTGAATTCTGGATATAACGTGGGGAAATCCAAAGGAAGCGCATTCAAGACAAGAGCTTACGCAGCAAAAAGCCTTTCCACATCCTTCTCGTATATCTCAAATATCTTTCAATCATGAACCAAGATTGAGAAAAGTTGAAGAATGGCAGCTACTCTTCACAGTACTCTCCATACTGAGCCTCTCTCCACTCACACATATTTCGCAATTCCGATTCACTTCCATACAGCACAGTCATGAAGACCCTATCAGAAACAAGATCCGGCTCTGAATGGACTGGGCTATCATCTCTTCCCCAGCTGAAACGCACGACTTGCCCATGTCCAACCTGAACTCTAGGGGTATTCTTGAACTCATTCGTGAGACACTCCCGCAATTTGTCATCTGCTTCATAGATCTCGTCTTCCGAGGGCTCAGGCGCATCATCCTTATTCCACCACCAAAAATGCCGCGCTTCCGCTTTCCGGTGCGTCGTGAATACATTCTCATCTGGCTCCAGCATAAGCGTAGATGGCCCGAGTAACGTGAGCGCATACTTGCTCCTCACAGCGTCTTCGCGTCCTTGGTCGTACGGAAACATAGGACCATCTTGATGCCACCTTGGGATTTCGAATGCGGTACTAGGCTTTGTGATGCGGATGGTAAGCCAGCATGATTTCTTCTCCTCTGCGTGGCCAGTACAGTCATTGTGCGTAGCGTCCAGGAAAGCCTTGATCATGGGTTCTGCTTCCTGCTCTGCTCCATCGGTATTGCTAACGAGGAATTTAGACGCCTGCTGTGCAAGTGAAGCGTCAACAGGGCCATAGTAATTGAGTGTCGACTCTTGCTTCGTACAAGTGATGCGGGGAATATCGATGGGCGATGGAAGAATCGAGCATGGTGATTGATCCGACATGTCAGGATTCGGGATGAGGGTTTGCGGAACGATGTATGTGAAGTGTTATGGTTCTGCCTTTAATGATTAAAGTACAAGATTGTTCTATGACTCAGGCCCCCGTGCACGGGCGCTACTGCCTAATATTAGTGTCAAGCCATAAGTGCGTGCATTGATCTCAGACTTATCGTGTGCTGTGCCACCTCAACTTAAAGCGCTGTGTCAGCCTTATCAACAGTAAAATCAATAACCCGCTCCGGGCCACCAAGAGCTGATGTCGCGACAAGTCATTGGCTCAAAGGTCAAACCGGTAATTTCTCCAACAGGAAATGACCGAGCGTCATGGCGATAAATATTCACGCCCAGCCTTGTCAGCCTGTCACCGCTTCACGTCACAATCTCACCACCACCAACAACAACAATGAAGCTGACCAACGCGATCCTTTCTGTGCTCGCCTCTCAGGCGACGGCGCAACTCATCGACATTCAGGTCGGCGACACCGCCAGACTCGACATCATGCGCCAAGCAGCTGAAGCCTCAGCCCGCGGTGATAAAGCCAAAGCCGCCCAATTAATGGATCAAATCCGCATTTCAGACTCCACCTTCAACGAACAATCTCTCTGGAAAACAGATTGCCGCATACGCTCTCAATTCGAAGCTGAGATCTACACCGTTCCCGATCCCTCGCGTGCACCTAAAGAAATCGCATGGGCGATGGAGTTCCTCGATAACCATTGGAAGACAGACGACGGTCGTGATCTTCCGTACCCTGGTGACTTTGATCGCTTCATGCATCCCGATGGATTCAGAGTTATGCGTACGGATTATAAGAATCTTCCTTGGGCTGTGCGCAAGTATCATGAGGAGCTTGTCAAAGAGGGTAAACAGATGGAGCGCAAGTTCATCGCTGAGATTGATGGGAGCGCGTTCTTTGCGCCGGGTGTTGTTACGTGGTTGGCGCCTTTGTTTGCGGGAAGTAAGGTTGAGCCCGGAAAGGATGCGTGCGAGGGTAAGTTGATTTGACCCGTAAAGAGGCTCAAGCTGACGAGAGTAGATGATCTTGTTAATTTTAGCAACTGGCATAAGAAGAAGCCTGCTGCTGACGGTGTCAGGTATACCTTTTCGTATGGTGGAAAGGTTCAGATCGGAGATCATATCACGGTTGAGGTGCACGCTCAGAGGTCTTCTAAGCAAGGTGCTATGAAGGAAGCCGAGAAGACCGGGGAAGGTGAGGACACTGAGGGAACTGAGGAGCTGTAAACTCAAAGCTCGCTGCGATAGTAAACGGCTTTTAGCAGCCCGGGTGGGCTCTTTTCAGATTATGTATATGTCTTGATGTTTGAACGATATGAAAGTAATGAGTTTTAGTTTGTCAACGACCAGAAAAAATATTTGTATGTCCAAATCTTCCACCAGAGCATACAGTTGACCTCACAGTTTTGCCCCTGCTGCTTTTCTAGTCTCCCTCTCTCTATCGCGCAACTTCCGTCTCAATATCTTACCAGTTGGACTTTTCGGTATCGCTTCAATAAACTCGACTCCACCCTTCAACCACTTGTACCTAGCTTTATGCTCTTCAACATAGCGCTGGATATCCCTCACAAGTTCTTCATCAGGCTCTTCTGCATGGTTTGCTTTTACAACAAACGCTTTCGGAACCTCGCCGGCTCGTGCATCGGGTATCTGTATGACTGCGCAGTCGCTCACGGCGGGATGTGTGAGAAGATGGGACTCAAGCTCTGCCGGTGCGACTTGATGGCCCTATTTACATAGTCAGAAATAGTACAGCAAAGGGCAGAAGTAATAAAGGACTTGAACCTTGACTTTGATGAGCTCCTTAACGCGATCAACAACGACAAAGTGCTCATTTCCACTCTCTGACATGCGAACCAGCACTTCGTCACCCGTTCGAATCCAACGGCCGGTACCATCTCCGAAGAAGGTCTCGGCGGTGGCCTTGGGGTTGTTGAAGTAGCCAATAGATACCGTTGGACTTTGGATCAGTAGTTCGCCTGGCTTTTCGTATTCAGTGATCTCTTTTCCGTCGGGGTCCACGATTCTGGCTTTCACTGCTGGCAATAGTGAGCCCGTTGTTCCAACTTGGGTATCGTGTTCGCTGCTTTGTATGAAGACGGTTGCTGTCTCCGTCATTCCTGTTTCAAGGTCAGTGACTACTTGGACCACAGGTCCTGAGTAATCTTACCATAGCCTTGCCCAAGATGCCACTTCGGATAAATACCCAACAGATCATCCACTGTTTCCTTCCCAAGAGGTGCAGCACCAGTATACACAAATCTAACACTGCTCAAATCATACCTTCTGCACAGTTCTCTCCTATCAAGCATCTGGATCACGATGGGGGGGACAATTGGAAGTTGCTGTATCTTGAAGCGACTGACCGCGGCCAGGAAGGGCTCGAATTCGAACCGAGGCATAACGATGATCTCGTCGCCGCGGTAGGTCCCTAAATGAGTGATAAGCATCAGCCCGAAGACATGACTGAATGGTAACACTCCAAGCATAACTTGTGTATCAATTCCGTCGGCTTTTCGGGAGACGGAGTCGAATGTGCATGTTTGGATTATGCCTGATATGATGTTGTAGTGCGAGAGCATGACGGGTTTCTTCCAAACAGTCAGCTGGCAGCACGTCATGTCGGTGTTGCACTCACCGGCAGACCAGAAGTGCCACTCGAATACAAGAGATAGGCTGTTTGTCGAGCGCCCTGTCCTTTTGTCCATCGAAGGGGTGATAAGGCGGGTAATTTGTCTCCCTCATTGATGAGGTCCTCGATTGTCTTGAAACCATGCGTGGTGGTGGCGCCGGGCACTGGAAGGAGGAACACATTTTGTTGCGATATGCCAACTGTCTCTGTAGCTTTCAGAGCTGTATCGAGAAGAGGCGCACAAGTAAAGACTGCTTTTGCGCGTGAAGCGCGGAGCTGGTGCTCTAACTCCGAGGCCGACAGGGCTGCGCTACTCAGACTGGCGATACCATTGAGACGATGGATGGAATGCGTGAGGGGAATGTAGTCAATCTGTTATCTGCGTCAGCTTGACAATCAGTCTTTTGGCCGGTGGCTATACCTACGGAGTTGAGGGAAAATATGACGAAGACGCGATCCCATTCCGACCCAGATTGCGAGTCGAGTTGGAGGGCTTTGCCAATGCCCCGCGCAAGAAAGCCCTCTCTGCGGATAACCTCCCCGGCCGTACGCGTCTTTCCAGTCAAACCGCACGTGTATGGATGTCGCGCCTTGTTGATAGGATATCGACCATACTCTTCCGAGCTCATAAACTCGGCGACGCTGATGGAGTCTGGGGGATCTGCACCATATTAGCAAGTTCATAGCCTGGAAGGATTCTTTTCGGTACCAATTGGTAGATCTGGGACCCATGATGGTGGATGGAAGACCATTGTGACTGAGAAAGTCGGGCGCTCCAGTAGGCGCGACCTTGTGATGGTGGCGAGTTAGATTGATCTGATAAGATCTTGGTGTCCACGTTTCTCCCGCTCTGCGCCCTTTTTGATGTGACCCCGCATCTGATGTGATTGCTTGGCGATCGGCGGGGACTGCCGAGGGCTTAATCATGTAGCGGGGGTTTGTATGCTTAAGCAAAGATGCAGGTGTTATTGCACCTTGAGCCGCAGCTCCTATCAAGCAGATCTTGCATCGATGCAATGGTTCACAAATTGAGATATCACTGAGATTGCATGAGCCATGAAATGGTGTATAACAGATTATTTAGTCTATACTGGTGTATGTCCTTCTAACCCACTTTCTAATTATTAACATTACTATCGCTCATCCTCCAAATCATATCCTCCATCTAAATCGTAATCTCATAACCGCTTAAGGGAGAGCAGCAGGGGAGTAGCTCTGGTCAGGCTTGACAACCTTACCACCAGCGAGCTGCTTATCAGTGTAGCTGGGGTAGATAATCTGCTTCTTGCTGCTGACGACCGAGAGAGTGGTGAAGCCATTGTTGGGACCGAACTGTCCACTCCAGCCGGAGGTGATTGTGAAAGTGCCGCACTTGGCAGGGCCGCCGTTGGCCTTGGAGGCGGGCTTGCCCTTGACGACGTACTTGCAGGCGGTGGCGGCGCCGCTGCCGGTGTTGATCTTGAAGTTCCAGGTGCAGGTTGTATCAGCCTTGTCGCATGAGCGGGAGAGGGACTGGATAGTCCACTGGGGAGAGGCTGCCATCATGGAGACGGAGTCGGCGGGGGCAGGGGCTGCGACTGCGCCGGTGGCGGAGACGAGAGCGATGAGAGCGGCGGTGAACTTCATTTTGATGGTTTTGAGGGGAAAGAGTAAATCTTGTGGTTGAAGAGTTGTTTGTTTGTGTGAAGAGTTGGTTGTTGTGAGTGAAGAGTGTTTGTAGAGATGCTTGAGAAGATGAGATGACTGATGATTAGAATTGTAACTCTGAGGGCTATTCACCAAGTCTTTATAGATCTCGCGAAAGGTATTAATAGACTCATGACTTCATATCTCTCGGCTCATCGGCTCCATAGTGTTGAGCTCTGATGTCGCTCTAGCCGATACTACAGTTGATCAATTGACAGTAACGTTTGATCCAGGCTTAGACCCAGCCTCACATTCTAGAACCCATTTCCGTAGCATGACAGAATAGTCCAGGCATTTCTCTCATATGCCGATTTCCGTCGGCCAGCCCCTTCGAGACCTGGGGAACCCCGATAGCTACGGCTGAGCTTTAGCCTTTACAAGTTTAGCTTGTGCCTTTTTTAGCGAATCAGGGTGTGATTTATTCTTAGATTCTTAACCCCTGCGGATATGGTGCCAGAAGCAGTTACGAGCTTCTGGCAATACGAGCGGATCAGCAGGAACTATTGTTTGTCCCTTGCCCTTGCATTTCAACTCAATGCGAAATTGTCTCAGAGAACCTCGTAAAGCAGAGTCGGTGAAGATGATGCTCGTGTTGATTGTTGAGGTAATCTTAGCGATGCGAGGCCAAGCTCGACCCACGTGGACTGCTTCGGCATTGGAGCTTGGTGATGATGTAATTGCGATCGCTGTTGGGACCTGAGAACCATGGAAAATCATCGTCTCAAGGTCTTTGCAATTGGGGATCAACAGACCGCAGCTTAGAGTCTTACGGTCAGTCATTGTATCGTCCAGCATGAAGAGAAACATTGGTGAAATTTTTCCTGGAAGTAAATGATTGAGCTTTCGTCTGTAACGTTGGTATGCAAGGTAACTTTATCTTCTAGCTTAAGAGTGTAAATTTCCGCTGCGTGACATCCTCACCCAATTGCGGAACTTAGCGGCCTTAGACAATTAACATTGCATGCAAATATCTCAAGACTCACAATGCTTTTACCATTTGTTTAAATTTGTCCTAAGATAGTAAAGAATATTTTTAAAGCAATATAGAAGGATCTTTTGCAGGAGAACAAAACATAGAAAGTAAAAGAATTGGGGTTGGAGGGACATTTGCTTACTGCAGGGTAGCGACTTCAATTGCCCTTGCTTACATTTCCAGGTAATGAAGCTGACTTTGTGGCTTTCCCAGCGCCACTCAAATAATCAAGAACACAGTACAATTAACTCTCTACTGTTATTTATTTATAGACCGATAAAGCTGTGGCGTCTCTTGTCTCAATCCGTCGATGTGATCTCGGCGGTGATTCCGCTCCAAGCAGAAGATGTCTGTGGGTCAGAGCATGGGAACCGGAATCGCGTAACTTTGTCATAGTGATTAAGGAGCCCAGGTGAGTTCTTTTATCAGATAATTTAAGATGTTGCAGATTGATTGCCTTTACGGGAGTCATGGATGTCCTGGGTGGCATTTGTGAACGGATGTCTCCGGATTAACGGGATCAGTTAGTCCCATTGATGCGGCCGCATTCTCCGCACTCATCTCCGCGCTAAAAGCACGGAGTTAGCAGTATGTACGCCGACTCGCGACTGTGCATATTCTCAACGTGGGGCTGACATCCGCGTCTGTCAATTAATCGATTGAGTAATACACCCACCACAAACACGAGACTTACATACACCAACCATGGCAACCCGTAGCGAGCAAGCTTGCAAAGCCTGCAAAAAGCAGAAGCGGCGCTGCGATAAGGCTCTCCCTGAGTGTAGCTTATGCAAGCGGACTCAACGCGCGTGCGAGTATGGCGTCCCTGCCGAGTTTCAACCAACTGCTGGCGATTGGCACATTATGCAGGCACGTCTCGCTGAGCTCGAGAATCGTCTGGCTAATTCTCCGAGAGCCACCGACCAGCACATCTTGAGCCCAATCTCAGGCCCAGCTTCGGGGTCAGCGTTGGGACAAGACTCAACGTCTGGCGCGACATTCTGCGACTCCATCGATGCGCACAGCATCGGGTCAAATAGTGTCAACTCATCGTCCCAATCCATCGGTTTCACGCCTTCCTATTCTGCTGTCGAATATTCAGGTTTAACCTCGGTGACCCATTTCCCGGCATCTATGTTTCTCGATGTTGACTGCTATGTATGGTCTCATGCTAGACTGCCAGTTCCCACCGGCGCCATTCCTGCGGTATGCTGCCTCCACTCATCTCCAACGTCACCTTGTCCCTGCCTTGATCTTACTACAGTTATCTCTTTTCATATCTATTAATCAGTGCTCTAATATTTGGTAGCCCGTCCTTGCGCTTCTCAGCCAAGGCAACGTCGTTCTAGATGTATCACGAGACTACTTTGCGACGATTCATACCTGGTTCCCCATCATATCTAAAAAGAGGATGGATATGGGTCTACCTGTGCAGAATGCAGGCCCCGATCTCGCCATGCTGTTCCTTGGAATGAAGCTTGCCACGACTCCTGCTGTCGACATAACCGACTCAGCCTTGTATGATACAGCCAAAACCTTCCTCGCTAGTCTGGAGGGTAATGGTGTCGTCTCGCTACTCTGTCTTCAGGCTATGATCCTCGTAGCCTTGTATGAATATTCGCATGCGATCTATCCGGCAACTTGGATGACTGTCGGGTCGTGCGTGCGCTATTCTGATATCTTGGGCATCGCCCCTGGTGATTATTCTCCATTAGGTCAAGTGGTACGTATCCTTGATGTTATGGCAGGTTGTTGAATGATCAGCTCAGTATCGCTTGACCCCATTGACAAAGAGAAGGGACGAAAGAAGCTGACACATCTTTAGACAACATGGACGGAGGCTGAAGAGAGAAGGAGAGTATGGTGGAGTATCTATATCCTCGATAAGCTTGTGTCGATGGGAAGCAGGAAGCGTTGCTTATTACCTGATCTCCAACCGGAGGGTAAATTGCCTGTTGATGATGACGCATGGGTAAGTCAACAAAATCTCAACGCGGTTCACAACAGAGCAGCTGATACGCAGTTAGGACCGGGGCGACGTCAGCATGGCGGTCAGCCACTCAACGTCAATACCATATCATTTCCAGCAATCTGCATTCGCAAGACTATGTCAAGCCTCAATGTATCTCGGACGTGCGACCAGCTACGCACGCGATAAGTCAGCCATGAGCACTTCCCGTGTTGAACAAGTCATGTCTTTCGCCGAGGAACTGTCAGCCTTCGAGGAAGTTGTGAATAATGAAAGTGCAGCCCTTGGCCCTGACAGGGGTTCCGCTCTTCTTGCACCTCGATGTATCGCCCGCTCAGCGCTCTTCGTCACCCTCGACCGTTTCACTTGCCCGGAAAAGATCAGTGCAGAGCCTGGATATGTAGATAGTCCCGGGGACAAGACACAGAAGGAGCTCGAGCTTCAAAAACAGTCTATGCATATCATAGGACAGGCCAGCGAACAGCTACACACTATGGGCATGGCCATGTTGCCAATGCTCAGGGCAGAAATGGTATCTTCGCTCGGGAATGTGAGCCCTTTCATCTTGGACTCCATCTACGCAAGTGCAGCGACATTCCATTGGCTTCTTGGTGAGGGCGGGAATGAAGTTTACCGCACGGCTGCGGCTGATCTGGATATGTTTCTGGATACTATGAGCTCGAGGTGGCGGCTTGGAAGCACTTACCGCGAAATGCTGATGGTTCACGACGTCACAGCAAGGGTCGAAGCTAGGACGATGGTATGATAGAATAGTTTTTAAGTTCCGAATGTATTATGAAACGTTATTCTTAGTAAAGTTCGTTCTGTAATAAGAATAGAGAAACGGCCCATCGATCGCGCACTGTACTATTTCTATATGTGTGGCCCTAGAAATGTGATAGTGCAGAGTGCGGCCGCAGAACCCGCATCATCGCAGGCGGCGCCCTCGGCCGATCGAGCGTCAGACGCGACTCTCAGGTGCGGCCGCATTATTTATGATCAATTTAACGAAGGTTGTGATGGCGACTTAGGACAAAAACTCATATTTTTTCGGATTATTGACGACGGACTGCCTATATATAGTCGAGAGCAGCCCCAGTTAGTGGCCTCAAAAATTATTCACCAAGATATCTACGTCTTTGATCAAGTACGAGATTACCTTTTATAAATATCCTTCTCAATCGTCTAGAAATTGTTAGATTATTGACAACCTCCAACCACGAAACTGCCCACAAACCTGCCCACGATGAGCGTCCGCCGTAGCACTATTATTCCCAACAAGCCGACTCTGACGGAGAAGAATCTTCCTGACCAAGCAGGCAAGGTAAGCCAACTTGCTGTACCCATCGACTACCACTCGTCTAAAACCAAACTTACCAGGTCTTTCTTATCACCGGGGCTTCTGGCGGATTGGGCAAAGAGCTCGCTTCAATTCTATACCAGAAAAACGGAAAGATCTATATGGCCGCTCGCTCCCGATCCAAGACCGGCGACGTTATAAGAGATATCAAGGCAGCACATCCAAACTCTACCGGCAGTATGATCTTCCTACCACTGGTCCTCGACGATCTTACCACCATCAAGGCATCAGCCAACGAATTCCTTGCACAGGAAAGCCGTCTCGACGTACTTTATAACAATGCTGGAGTCATGGTTCCTCCTCAAGGGTCCAAGACAGTACAAGGCTATGAGTTGCAGATTGGCGTGAATAACCTCGCTCCATTCCTATTCACTCACTTCCTCCATCCTATCCTCGCTGCTACAGCTCAGGTTGCTCCCAAGAACTCTGTTCGTATCATTTGGGTATCTTCCAGCGCTGCTGATGGTGCACCAACACCAGCTATCGACTTCACCAACATGGACTATCATATTGAAGAGGGAATCTGGCCGAAGTATTCAAGAAGTAAGGCTGGAAACGTCTTGCATGCTGTTGAGTATGCCAGAAGGACTGCTGGAGAAGGCATCATCAGCATTGTTTGTCATCCCATATCCTCTATTCCATCAGATACTAAAAACTGACTCTTGTCTATAGGCTCTCAACCCTGGCAACTTTGTGACCAACCTACAACAGAACATGCCAAGAATGCAGCTTGCTATCTTTGTAAGTTAGCGCCTTGCAGATGTAGAGACTATAAACTGATGCTAGCTGTGTAGAAACTCATCGCTCACGCACCCAAGAACGGTGCCTATACTCAACTATTTGCAAGCCATTCTTCTACTATCACAGAAAAGGAAAATGGCTGTTGGGGTAAGTCTTTTGCCATTCCACGATGACAGCCAAGTTATTCTAGAAATCTTTTTGAAATTTCACATGGCTAACTGTATCACTTGGATAGTTTCTCCATTTGGAAAGGTCGAGCCGGCCTGTAAGGATCTTCTTGATCCTGACCTTGGGAAGAAGTACTGGGAGTGGACTGAAGAACAGGTCAGCAAGTACAAGTGAAAGCTCCATTACCTAGGAAAGCAGATGACGGGATATTTTCGAACCAGATTGTGTTATAACGCTTACTATTGAACATTCATCTTTTAAAGGGGCTTTGATATTGTTAGATTTGTATGGTTACATTCCACTTGATTAATGTATTTGTTCTTTTCCACTTGACCCATGATTCTGCTCTCTCTTTAAGCCCCATGAGATATGAGCCATTGATGCTTATTGGTGAGCATGCAGTAAATCAGGACCTACAATTCCTACTAAAACCTTGGACTGTCACATAAAGCAACACGAAAACGAGATACCAAGACGATCGTTGGCGAGGAGGGAGTACAGCCGTTTAGGAACCAGTACCGTTGACGTGACAGAGGGTTCCTTGGTGTCTTGATTGAGGAGGTGAGACATCTACTTCCACGATCAACACTCATCACCCTCAAAGTAAAGCTTTCAGCTCAGCCAAATCCCATTTGTCTCGAAGTTCATATCAGTAGCGCCGCTCTCAGGTAATGGTATGAGAATTTCTGTACATCAACGGACCATGGCTGTCAAACAAAGACATGGAGTTTCTGGGCGTTGTGTTGACTATGCCTGATAAGGTAGTTCAACTTTACGCCACGTCTGCAACAGGCAGAGCTGAGGACGGCATTGGCCGTTCTAGTGCGCGCGGCTGCATTATCACATAAACTATCCCTTGCTGATATGTGACATTGCCTAAACGCTGTGATTTGATACGAGAGTGAGGTGATCGTTTCCGCTTTTTGAGTACGTCACTGAGACAATGAACGGTCAGCTTCGGACCCCTCCGCGGCCGTTGGCTAGCTGGGTGAGCCTAATACGGTGAAACATACTCATTTCTGGCATGCGTGTGTTACTCCAGACGTAGGCCAAGGACTAGAGTGAGAGCATTTATAGGGCTGTCGTATCTGAGCCGCTTGAATGTGTGAATCAAGGTCGGGGAAGAGACCAGATGCGGATGTGATATCCAAACCTTCCCAACCAATATTGGATATAGCATCATATTACTGTGATATCAGCTCATTAGAGATCGATTTCAGCTGGAGAATGAAAGCCACAGAAGGAATCAATCTGATGTACATTGGCCTCCATTTACCTATAAATACCTGTTACCATTCCGCTGAAAAGAGATCAAATCATCAACAACCAAGCACTTCTACTTCTCTATCAACTACATAACCCAAAGACTTCTTGAACGATGGCTTCTCTTGTCCCCATCGACCCAAGGGCATCACAGCCCACTACCATGGTCTCGGCCGCAAGCTTGTTCTCAAGGCTGAGGGTAAGATTCCCGGATACTTCCTCCTCCCATTCTTTGAACAGGATATCTGGGACGGCGGCCTTCGCTTTTCTGTCAAGGCTTACAGTGGTGGTTTTGCGAAGCTCCCTAAAGAGAAAGATGTCAAGTTCGAGTTTGAACTCCCTATCCTTCTGCCCATCCCCCATTTCAACAACAAGTCGGTCCTTGTTGAGACCGCTTTCGGTACTTCCGAGATCAAGATCGTCTATCTTGAATGGCCTGAGCCTCCTGAGGATAACGCAGTCGCTGTTCAGTCTGCCGCAGGCGACGCTGCTGCCTCTGACTCAGAGACTAAGGAGCGCAAGAACACTGTCGTTCTTCCGCCCATTCACTTTTACCTCACGGACGAGGGCCTCCTGCTTCTTTCTGCCTTGATCCCCAAGGAGCTCAGCTCGGGCGTCAAAATTGATTTCAATCCCGAATATGTGAAGCTTGTCGACACAAAGTTTGAGAACGGCTTCATCAAGTGGGATATTTCGTGGGCCAAGATTCCCACCGGTGCATCAGACCCTCAGACGGTCCATGTCATCGCCACTATCAAGCATGACATCAACCTTCCCGTCATCCCCCCGTTCCCCAGCGTCACCATTGTCATCCAGCCCTACATTGTCCACCGCATGTTCATGTTGTCCGATAAGAAGGAGTAACTCTCCTGTGCCCGGGTTCGGCATACATCGACCTAACGGTTTTGCCAAGCCTTGTTTTGGAAGGGAGGTGGAGTATTTGAGTTCGAAAGTTATGGAGGGAAATGGCCTTCGATTTGTGCTGTAACTGACCACTGTCGCTCCCATGTATCGGATCCTGCATTGCCTCTAGTACATATAGTTATAGAACAGATCGTGGTCATGGCTCTCATACTTATATGCAAGTATTTTGATGAATGTACGAGTGCTATGTGTCCCCGTGAAGCTCCGGTTCTTATTACTTGGTCGACGGCTTTAGATTCATTCCCATGCAAAAGTCTATAGCTCGCTAGTTCGCCTTCTTTACGGCTAAATGTAACCTAAAGGTGATAAAAACTTTATGAAATCGAGTAAAAGAACATATCTGGCTATGATATGCTAAGGGCCGCAACCGATCATCTGTATGGTAGGCCAATACTTGCGAGTCAGATCTTTCGGATTGAATCGTTTCTCAAGCCCCGCACATTTTCCACCCCCCTGAGGGACATCCACAGGCCTCAAAGCCTAAGGGAAGTCCTCAAGTGGGAGTGATGGTTCAGGAAAGCGCTAGAGGATCATGAAAGCGTCGCAAATCAGTTTGTGTTAATTCTAAGACACGCTGTGCTGAGGAAACGGCTGCCTAGATCACATGGATAAAAGTCAAGGGAGAAACCCTACCATGTAAGGAGTATTGTTATGCTCCCAACAAAGACTTCAAGGCTGCGTTGAGTACTGTCAGCTACACCCTTCCCATGGCTAGCAAAGCTTTTCGTTGAGATCTATCTCTTATGGCAACCACCAGCTCATACGAGCCCTCGTGTTATTCGTCCTGTTTAATATTCTCCATAACACCTTTAGTAACAACAGGAGCGACTCCAATGACGGTTCTTGCAATCTTTTTGACCGTACCGACCAGATGATGAAACAAATCATCCTGCACCATAAGAGTGGGAGGTATAGCCATGAGACCCTGCAGAGCAGCGTCGCCTATAATAGCTCTGTGGCACAGAATCTCGACGTGAATCGACATATCGGTCACGCTCACTTCAGGTTCACCGATAGCTCGAGTAATGCCGCCGAAGTTGGGAGAACCGGCAGATGCAGCAGCTTTGACAATGTCCCCGAGAAACTCAGACATCTCATGGGCATCACCTTGTTCTGAGTACCGGACGAAGGCCTCAATAAACCTTTTGTCACCGTCGCTGAGAGAACTGTTCATTGGAGGGAGCTTCGGGTAAAGTGTGGATATTTCTTCGCCCGCAGCTTGTGCCTTAACAGAAATTCGAAGTGCGGACTCAACGATTCCAGGTGTGATGAGTTTTGCAACCTTGGGAATGAAATCTCTTGTCTTTATATATTGGGCCTGCATCTTGTCGAACATTGTGAACTTATTGGCCTGCTGAGCATCCATCATCAAGACAGTCTGAATAGCAGCCTCTGCGAGAATGGCACGTGCAGTACACTGCCTGTAACTGACATGGACGGACTCAATGTCAGTTGAAGCGTCTGAACCAAGCTTGCTCATCACGCCGAGTGCCGTACCTGCAACGGCAGCGATAGGATTGCCCATCTGGCCCAAGAAAGGTGACCCCGCTCTCAAGACGGAGTTATCAATCCTTTGGCCGACGCTGGCAACGTTTTTGAAAGTGATCCAGAAGGCCTCGGAATCACTGAGGGTTTCTTCTGCCATACTGCCCTCGGGGCGGCCTATGGTCCGGATGTAATTGACGTCCTCACTGCCAGGAGAAGCACGATCCAGGGCATACATGACACCAGACATGGCGCTGAAGTAGTTTCCGAATTTTCCTCGAAACACAGTTGCAGTGTTCTTGGATCCAGCACCATACGAAGCGACGCCGATAGCCTTGCTTTCGCCACTGATGAGAACAGGGGATCCGGATTGACCTAGTATTGATGAGTATCGCAAGTACTTTGGATCAGAAACCACTACTTACCACCTGCAAAAGACACGGTATGCTCGAGCATATTGAAAGCTGATTTCGATAGATCACAATCTGTCGGTTTGGTCATCTCATACATTTGCGCTCCTCGTTCATCGCCCAAGGATTTGTCGCACGGGTACCCAACCACGCTCAAAAGCATCTTAGTCACAATACTTGGAGTGGGCTGCTGGCGGATAGGCACAATATTGTCAAAGTCTTCCACTTTGATGAAGGCGACATCGCTGGCGCGATTGGTGTCACTGATCATCCAGTCCTTCGGAATGACGACCTTGGTACCTCTGCGAAATTGAACACCAGGCTGGTCAATAGCGTTCTTGCCATTGTATCCCACGAAAGAACTGATTTGAACAGCTTTCCCGAAGTTGTATGTATGGTCATATACGCAATGAGCAGCGGTGACGATTAGGTTAGGCATGATCAGCCATCCTGTCCCTTGGGCTCGGCGCGCATCGCCAGAATCCTGGTTCTCAAATCGAATCTGGAGCTTGACAATAGCTACGCGCAGAGTCAGATTTGGGCTGACCTTGGGCTGTCGATGGCAAAATGCTCCAGAGACCTACAATAATATTTTCCCCCAGGTTGGATATCCGCCGGCTTCACTAATCTACGCGAATCATCGTCGAAAGACGTCTCAATTCCATCTGCTTCAGGTCCGATGGGAAGAACATCTGTCGCAGGCGTACGAGGAACGTCTCGGAGAGACCACCGAGCGTAAGTTCTTTCAGGATTAGATGAAGCCATAGTGGTATGAATCGTGACAGATGTAGAGAAAAGCGTTTAGGGGAAGGTTGGGGACAAGTATTTCTATAAATGATCTGGTGATTCTGTATGAAAATCCCAGTTGGGGTAGAAGTTGAACGCTAAAAACCGATAGTGTCTCGCGAGATCTTTCAGCTGGGTGCATCGGCGCCACCAAGTCGATTAGCCAGGCCTGGATGGTTCTATAGGCTAGCTAACTGGCCAGCTAAGTTGGAGAGCCCAGTGGCAAACCCTTTGAACCCCCCACGATGCCAAAATGCAGCTTCCATACAACGCGCATGCCACCATAACACGTTTCAGCAGACACCAAGATAGCGATATTGGACTACTGGATGCAGAGAAATCTCTCGCTTTGCCCATATACAAAGCTATCCTAGACTAACTATATGTCCTGCCCCAAGACCGCCTCGCCGTCAAAGTATGCCCCTCTCCTTCATCCGTCTGACCCCTTTTGGTAGGCCTAGAAGGAAGCAAAGTCTCCATAACAACATCATTCCCATCTGGGTCGGTCTCTTCGCGCTGCGTAATCTCGATAAATTGGCCCAATCGCTTTCTCCAACCAGGGAGAGCCCCGTCTTCAATTTGTCAGCTATAAGCCCGGACTTGGCGAGAGACGAGAATGATTTCGACTTACCAACCATGAGACATGCGAACTTGAGGATAACAGGAACCCAAACGCAAACTGCTACTAACTGTCCAAAGCCCCATTTCGAGAGGGCAACCTTGCTCTCGTTACCCGATTCCCCACCACTGAGTAGATGCATAAATGACGCAAACTCATGCACTCCTATGGCGCCCATGACAATAGTGAGGACCTCCATTGAGATCCAAATAGCTTCTGTGAAGAGCACAAAGTACCTCCGAGTATAGAATGACTTCAGGCGCGCTGGTACGCTATCCATCAAAGCATGGGCTTTGTGAGATAACCAGTCACCCCGCTGAAAGAGGTGCATCCTTATCATTGCAACGAGCCAATCCAATATCAGGAATGCCATTATAACGTGCATGGGTGCCTGTATCCTAGAGTGAAACTTGAAGAAGTTCTCCGCATCGCGATCCAGATGACCCAACTCTTCACCCGTATTAGAACTCGAATCCCCCTCCGCGGGCTTGTTGAAAGTCTGACAGAACGTCCTCGGCCCAGGTTGATTCCCGCAGCGTTCCAGGCCGGAGGATTCACTAAAGTGCTCTAATAACGTAGGCTCATCAACAGTCTGGGGCCGAGCAATAAGCAGAACAAGAACCCAGTTGATAAACACAAGAACTAGTGTATACCACCAGCGATTATGGGTCTTTTGAAGAATGAGTTGGACAAACAGTAGTGGGTACATTCCCGCCGAGACCATTCCCCTTACAGTGAGGTTATTTGTCAGCCAAGAGAGGAGTGAGCTAATGTTACCAAGTCCAGTTCCACTAGAACTTGAGAAAGTGATGATGGCGGCCGTAGATATAGTGCCGAGAAATACAGCTTGAGCTTCTTGAAGATCGACAAGAGTTGATGCGACTGCAACACCAAAGCTACTCCTTGAGACCGCTTTTTGCCAGTGAAAAGCTGTCTCGACAGCTCCAGAGGGTCCTTGAAATGGAAGAAGGGAAATCAGTGTGAAGTTCCTTATCCAGGTCTTTGTGACTTTGTAGCATAGTGCAAAGAATAGAACTATCGTGAATTGGATCAGATATGCCACGATGATCTGCATGGGTATTAGTACTAAGCTCCCTTCAATTCTATGGCCATACTCACGCCAGGCCCTGCAATATCGTAATCAATTCCAGGATCAGCCTTGTCACAATACTCCGTGCTCATGATCCTGCCCAGATCCTTAATGTTCTTAGATGTGATCATCTGACACTGGAACGTCCACAATTCCGGCGGACACCCACCAAACTTGGAGTCAGAACACGACTGTAGCGCACATTTGACATAGCTCAGCAATGCACCAAGTCTCCAGAACTCATCCAGTGGGCCGGTGTTAAACCTTTTATCCACTTTCTCCAACGTCTCATTGCTTATGGTATCTGGTCCACGGTTGGTAGCCATGATAGCGACGGTCGCCAGGGTTAGACAGTTCCATAGCGTTTCGGGATTTGAGAACATGTGTTCTTCGCTTCCGCACGCTTCATGACAATTGGCAACATTGTCGATCATACACCCGCTCTCGATCAGCCTAGCAGGATAGCTAGCATGGGTGATAATGGCGGGTAAGCGATAAAGCCATGCGACTTCCCATGCTCTCCAATCTTGGGGAATGGTGAACTGTTGAAATGGGTTGTCGGTGAAGTTGAGTGTTGTGAGGTATTGGAAACTTCTTTCCACCATTTTGACGAAAGCGCGGGTCTGCTTTCAGGATAGTTCCTGGTGCTGAGAGGTATTTGAAATACTGGAGGAGAGATAAAGATTATGGTTCTACCTTGCTGCCTGGAGAGCCGTGTTTGTTGAAACGTCATCTTCATGCACCTCACCGTCTGCCAAGATATTGATCTGCATTTCAGCGTTGGAGTCAGGAAGCAATTTACCAGTCCCGTTGGTCAGAACATACTTGAGAATAACGGAATTATGCCTAAGATACGGGCGTTTTTAAATACTAGGCACCATTCAAAGTTTCAGAAATACTAATTGGACTTGAGAGTCTTGTATTGGTTGACTTTGAAGCAACGAAGGCATGTGAGAACAAGCAGGCTGTGGCTTCAAGATCCCTGCCAAGCTGAAAATTCCCCGCGAGTCACAGACCAATGATATGGATGGGCCTAGGATAGACTCAACCTCGATTGTACTACTGGTTCCTATACCTCCATCTCGCTCGTCGATGCAGATTGATATCCCCAGAGTAAAACGCCAGTATCATGCCATAGATTCCTCCAATGGGCCACCTATTCATCAACGTCCCGAGTGCCCAACCCTTATCTCCCCTCTCGTCCGCATCCTGATCCCTCTTTTTCACCTTGTCATAGACGGTTGGTAAAGTCGTGGTAAAATAGCGTTCTCTAAGCCTCTGGTACCTGGACTGATCATACAAATCCCAGAATTTCTCCTCGGTGTAGTAAGTATGTGCGTAGAACCATTTACGGCCATCCAGCTCCATCAATTTCTTCTCTAAAGCCTGATTCTTTGCTTTGAACTCTTCTAGGTCTGATGGTCCCCAGCCCCAAACACCAATGTTGACCATCGGCTGTGACATGTTATCCCCCGCGCTAGTATCTGTAGAGCTTCTTGTAACAGGATGAAATGTCGGCATTTGACATCCTTTCAGGGGACAAAGCCAAAGTGGCCATATTCCGAGCTGTGAATCCACCGAGTCAACAAATGCTTCAGCTGTGTCATATGGCAATGCTAGATCATGCACCACGAACTGGTTAGAGATTCGGCTTGCGTGAAGAGCATGATATAGTGTCCGTGTATGGGAGTAGTCATCCAGAAGCCAGCGAAAGAACCTGTTGAATGGGACGATCTTGAAGTACGCGTATCCTTGGCGACCAACCCAAAAGGCAGCCCTGTCGTACCTGAAGAGATATTCACCGAGTGGTATGTATTCTGTGACTACTGCTGAGGGAGGAGGAGATCCAGTTTGTTCTTTCACGTGAAGATAGAACCAAGGGTCTCCCGCGTTACTGAAAGTCCGGATTTGATAGTCATCTGGCTTAGTATTGGTCAACTCGCCCGTTATTACAACGCCGTGGTCTTTCGAATAGAGGATGCCATCAACATAGTCAACATCAACATTCTCGCAGCAATTCTTCGTTGTAGAGATAGCAGACGACACGCCGCCAACTCTGTGATATGTTGTCTTCACAAATTGCTTCGCTTCCACCAGTCGGACTTGCATCAATGTCGTCAAACCTAACGTCCCAGCAGCACCCGCAGCACCATTAAGCAGATCCTTATGTTCTTCGCGTGATGCCCGGATTATGTCTCCATTTCCAAGTATCATTTCCACAAAGTTGACTGTTTCGTTAAGAAACCATGCCGAAATGAGCTGCTCTCCCCAGATGTCCCTGCAAACCCCCCTCCAGCTGTTGTCCCTGTGAATTCCATCACCACCGGAGGTATCAGGCCGTATGGCATCGTGGCCTCGACCAGTTGGTCCATTGGTACATTCAGTTCCACGAGACAGGTCTTTCGTGCGGTGTCTACAGATATAACATGGGATAGCATGCTGATATCCATCACATTGGTATCAGATCCATGGCGAGGACGGGTATTGCTTGAAGAACCGTGAAAGACGTGATATGGCTGGCGGAGTTTATAGAAGTTTCTTATGTTGTTGGAGACATCTTGGACAATTTGGTTGTGCCGCTCCATGGTTAAACACGGCTTGTATCAGTAAAAGAAAGGAGACATCCTCGAACATTTGACGGATGTCTTGGGACATCATGTATCTCCTTATTTAGGGAGCACTCGAACCGAGGCTAACTTGGTAGACCTCATAGATACCAAAAATTGAATGGCAGGGAAAGGCTTGTGTGACTATGGACGACATTACAATTAAACCGAGCCGGCAGACTCGAAGGAAAGGGCGGTGACGATGCCTACACGCGACCTCGCCCGCTAATCTATGTGTTCGGCAGACAGCGTGACGCCTTGATGCTATTTACGAGAGGTTAGGTGACATCTTCGTCGTACATGCAGCGAGAAACCTCTCATTGACGAGTATAACATGCATAAACTGCACAACAAGCTAAATCTATCGAATCTAGACCCGGGCTGAGCTTTCTCTCCGGGCACAAGTAACACCATCTATCCTTCACCGTTCCACAACCTTGCACCAAGTGTAGCACAAATCTCCTCTAATCAAAATCCTGAAACACCAAATCTCACCAAACGCCAGGAATGAATCGCCAAGGCACCCGTCTGCAATACTCAGTCCACGCAGCACCATACTTAACCGAGCAGCTCTTCTCGTCACGTATACACCTATGCACAAGTAACACCGTCATCCACACCGTGTACGTCCATACCACAGCCCTTGTACTACCCACCAGCGCACAAGTGCTGAAGCTAAGAATCAGATCGCCGAGGTAATTCGCGTGCCGAGACCATCCCCACCAACCACTGCAGAGGAGTAAACTTCTGTGCTGCCGACCATCGGAGGTCCTGAAGGATGCGACTATGCAGTCTGCCGGTTTTCCCCAGATGGTGCATTTCCCGCCTGTTCGACGTACGATTTCTTTTTGGTGGTTGACGGAGCGGAAGAGGATGTAGCCTGCTACTCCGAGGGTGAAGAAGAATGCTAGGTAAGGTGTTGAAGCTGAAGATGGGTAGCGTCCGAGATATTGGCCTTGGATCGTATATGTTGTTGGTAAGAAGCAGAAACATCCCCAGCTGAGATAGAAGCCGTAATGGTCGAATTTGACGTCGATTGTGCGCAAATACCAGGATTCATTAATGAAGAAATCCACCACGTAAAGAGTCTGTAATGCGGTGACAAGGATAAGCGATGGCTCAACATATCCCTGGTTCTGGTACTGATACGCCATGTTCGAAAAGTCGCTGCATCATATAAGTTGGCGATCTCGTAAAAATGGTTAGACTTACATCAGGGTCCACACCATCATTCCAGCCCTCCCATTACTGAAGAGCTTGAGGTCAAAATTCTCACCCAACCGCGGGTTCAACTCAACCCCCATGAAGAAGTCGTATAGGAACGACCCTGTTTACGTCAAATTAGCGTTTAATTACACCAAACACTCAAAAGTGGTTCTCACCGCTGAACTTCCTATCTTCTGGGTGAGTCGGCATTACGTACGCTTTGACGAGCGCAAGTGCCGAAATAACGAACCCAGCTAGGTTCATAGCTCCAATCAAGCTACTCCAATTGCGGGGAATGAAGCCAGGGTCTAGAATCCCCAACCAGCTGAGAATTCCGTAAAGGAGATGCGTGACGATCCAAGCGGAGAGGCCGTTGATTTTGTAGTTGAGAAGATAGCCAGCTGGTGTTAATTGGCCTTGGTGTCGTTCTCCGGGTAGTAAGCAGTAAAGAAGTGCTTGGATTCCGACCCAGAAGATCACAGCTGCGACGCCCTTGGTGGTGAGGTGAGGACCGTGCTGGGCGCAAATGGTCCAGAAGCCGTGTTCTTTCACAGCATCTGCGAAGAGGGAGAGTGATCCTTCGTATTCAGCCAACGTGATAAAGATCGATATCGAAGCCATCGGCGCGAGAAACAAAGGCGATGCACCAACAAGAGATCGCAACCACGACCTCCCAAATGCTGCGCGACCCCAAATATCAGCACCAGCCAACATCTTGACCTCCGTCGTCAGCGCCTTCGCTTCAATCGGCCTCTGCTTTCTCTGCGTCGTAATGGTAGTCGTCGAGCCAGCCCGCGGCAAGCCCTCTGCATTTCTTGCCATGGTATGTATATCGTATGCAGTCAAGAGTAAGATACCGTGAGAAAGTGAAGGAGGAGAAGAAGGAATGTGTAGTACAAAGGGATGAGATAATAATCACGGCAGTTTTAGTGGCTGGCACATCGTCATCGATCAGCGGGTGGATTTACAGCCCGGCCATGGTTAGAGTATTTGTGGCTTGGCTTTAGGTTGTTTTTTATGTTGGTTTGAGTTATGCAAGCGGACGCATGTCCGCGGGCGCGTTATGAGTTTAATGTTAATGTTTGGTGCTAAGGTAAGGTAGCTTGAGACATGTTGGTGGCTGGTTATGCGCTAGGTATTTATTCTGAGTCACAGGGTAATACAACATAAAAGTGAGAATTTGGCGGTGAATGTGAGACATTTCGGGTGTTGAATAGATTCGGTGATCCGTTGAGACTGAGGTCTTGTTGTACGGCATCATCGTGACGCTGATGTGACACCAATCATTTTAGACCGACTCACTTCTCATTTGTGCCACGAGGCTCGATTTTCGTGTTCCTTACGGTAATTTCCTCCTAAACCGTAAACCTTAGTATGGCTGAATCACTGACCGCCTCCATAACCGTCCGCGGCGTCCGATATGGCAAGGTCCCAACCATGTCGATGTCCATGGCGTTGCGTTTCACTAGCGCCAGAGCCAAATGGCTTCAGTTCACAGCCACAAATTCACCTGGGATTCACTGACAACCATGACTATACATGCTTCATTTTCAATAAGGGTCCATGCCGCTCTGATAGGTTGCGACATATCTTTATGCCAACACGCGTTGCATGCACACTGCATAAAGCCCCTCATAGGCTCAATAAAAAACCAATGGCAATGTAACCTCATTATCAGACTACCTTAATCGTATATCTGTCTGTCTCATCCTTCTCCAGATAAAACCTTTCTTCTATACCTGAATCACCCCATATTCCTTCTCTCAACTTGGATATCGACGTGAACGATGTCTTCTGGTCTGCCCAGTCCCTCTTCATTTTATCAACAGCAATCTCAAACATGCCAATTCTAGTAAACGTTCCTCGCTCTTGACCAGTGACTAACAACAAGCCGCACTCAGATGGTAATCTCTCCTGCCAAGGATGTCTAATATCCGCTTCCGCAATCTTGAGCGCGAAGATTCGAGTATCCTTGGGCACTTCCCTATCTAACCAGATAGCACATGGATAATCTGCTTTCAAGCCTTTGCCCCTGAATACAAGTCTGGGCGCCAAGTCAATTGGTTGTAAGAACTTGATGCGATTTCTCATCGTGTTGTGGCTCTTCCACCAGTTTGAATGCAAGGGTCCTAGTGCGTTGCGCGAAGTAGATCGAAAGCGCACTTCAGTAAGAGGTCCCTGAAGAACAAGTGCCGTAGGACGCGATATCTCGAGACTTTCTGGCTTATAGCCGGGCGTGATGATGTCGATGACTTTCGTGACAACCTTAGGCTCAGTCTGCGCTCGGAACAAGAAGTTGAACTCAACTGGCGTATAAACAAATGCCCAAGACCAACTTGGCGCGACGCGAATGCTAGGCGGTGTCTCTTCCGTTTCGGTGCACCATAGTAGAGAAAGCGGGAGACTATCCTGTCTCCAGAGTCCGTTGAGATATTGTTCTCTTGGTACAATACTCGTCAACTGCTCAGCTACACCATCAATGGCGATGAGCTTATCTGTTTCTTTCGACAGCTTGCCGACGCTGTACTGAGCTACCACTGAAGCCCATACGTAGAGAAACATCTCTTCATCCGTGACCGTCTCCTCTGCGTTAAGCTCCCGCGTGAGAAGTTCCGTGTATACATGCTTGAACCTGTAATCTTCTACCGACTGCACACCAGAGGGAAGCCTGTCAGCAACGTCGTATCTCTTGTATCGGTACTGCAGATCCCAAGGCCCTCCCTCAGGATAAAGCCCGAAGCATAGAGCTCGCCGCATTCCCAGTAAAGCATATCGTGAGCGAAGTAGACGGTTCCTCGTGATAGAAGCCGTTCTTGGAATACCCATGCGCGCTTCAACAGTGGTGACTTTGCGACTGCTTTCTCCCAGGGATCTGTCGGTACCACATAAAATTCTCCTTCAAACTCGTGTGAGGGCCATTTGAGATTGATCTTGGCACCATTGATGGCTGTAGGGTTGCGTTCGCGAAAGAGTCCCCCATGTGCGTCTGATGATGCTGCTGCTGCAAGTGTGATTGTTGAGTATGAGTAAACCTTGGCCATTGTCACCGAGTGCAAGCTCCAGTCTTCTGCATCGAGTTGAATAATGCAAAGGGCGTCAATCCAGATATACTCCAGACCAAGACGAGTTGTAACAGTGATCGCATCCTGGAACGTGGCAGGAAGGTCTCTAACAGGCATCCCAGTAGTTGTCATGCTGTCGATATTGGATCTGAGTAGTTTGGTGAAAGCTTGCCTTCCCCAACAGTAGCTCAGGGTAGCATACTCTATGTTGGGAGGAGGGCAGTCGCATGTGTTCGTTTCTACCACTTTGATAATCTCAGGCACGCCATCTGCATTTGAGATAATCTTGACGAGTCGAGCTGGAAGCCAACCCTTGTTCTCACCAGAGCGAGCATGTAGTTTGTTGCATGATTCATGATTGTCCAAACAATTCTTGATCCATTTGGACAAGCACTCGAAACTGGCCTCACTGGATGTACTCGTTGTTGTCTTTTCGATGGGCCTGTGACACTTCACACGAGGATCTATCGCAATCAGTTAAGTACTATTGGTGATGACCAAATAGCGCACCTGCTGTCCCAAAGAGCCGTATATCAAACCCATCAACATAGCGAAGATTATGCCTTCTAAGACCGAGATCCGCTGAAAGGTGGCCCTCATATGTATACATATGATACTTCCACAGAGCTAGCAATGGCTCGCCCTGTGACCTTCGAGACGCTTTGCTGTCAAAATCAGCGAAGGATCCATTCCCATGTTCGCCAAGGGCTTGGTCCGCTGCTGCAAACGCGACAACGAAGGAGCAAAAGTCGCAATCCTTCACGGACTCGGTTACGTCTCGAGATGAGTCTCTATCCTTCTGGAAGGCTTTCCATGGCGCTTCGTGGAAGGGAGTGCAGCTGATGGTAGAGTCTCGATGCAGACGTGTTGGTTCGTTGGAGAGAAAAGCTTCTCGACATGGCGCACAGAGCTTTGAAGGCATCACGCGTCGTGGACACAGCAGAGAAGATCGTAGGCTTCGGCGCGCTGTATTTATCGCGCCGTAAGATAAGACGCGGGGATGATGTAACTTAGTGTGAGGTCTTATAGGAGGGGTCAGCTTGCTTATACACTAACCACGAATGTGAGACTGCTGTGCCACGTGGTGGTGAGTTAGGCTGAAAGTTCTAAATGATGATATAAAGGCCGTCGACCAGCTGTTGACGAAAAATTGTCGCTTCAATCGAGAAACGGTGGTTCACCAAGTGAGACGCTGGGGTTCAGGTTCGACGCTACCGAATTTGTATTAATATTATTTCCTATTTAGTCTGTCCTGCGATGTCTTTGGCGACGACACGGGTGAATCCGCCGGCATCTCAATCGGTTCCTGGTTAATTTGACGTGCTGCTTCCCTCTTCTCTATCACTGTCTTCTCCCCTCCAGTTGGAGCCTCATGGACCAAAACGCCGGGTGCCTCGTATATCGCACTATCCGGAGCTTGATGCGGAGATATCCCACTTCCATCAACTTCAGCAATGGTGTTTGACTTTGCATCCAACTCTGGCTTTTCAAAACCATCTGTTGGGTCAATGCTTGGTGTTTGTCGCTTCTTACGTCGGTAGAGAAAGAAACCGGCGAGGAGGAGTACCAGCGCAAGGACACCAATGCCTGCGCCAATGCCTGCTTTTGCACCAGTTGCAAGTCCCGTCGAGGCTGTTGTTTCTTGTGAATCTTCTGGTGTTACTGTACTAGCATTTGAATCTGCTGTTGATATTCCGTTGTTCGCGTTGATGAAGAATAAATTACTTTCAATACTACTCATATCATTGCGATCCGTCACGTCGTAAACCGTGAGTAAGAATTTCGAGTCGCCAACGTCCAAATCCACAAGTATCGTCCAAATGTAGTTCATGTATGTATCTGTGCAGTTGGGGTTCCACAACTTCCAGTCGAAGGAAGGGTAGTCAAAGGTCTTGTTGTCTATACTCAGTCAGCGGTGCTTTTGTTGTTATGAGAATCCAACATCAGACATACCGAAGATAACTATGGGTTTAAGATCGTCTGGGCCTGGGCCATATTTCCCTGTGAACCACCTCAACTCCATTTTAACCTTTGAGCTCCCTTCACCCCATGTTCCGTTGATGTCGCGCCCAGCTCCCCAGCCTACCATCTGGGTTTGTCCACGCACCCAAGTTTTGCCTTGACGAGGCCAGAGAAATTGATCTTCAATAGTCGCCATCTCGCACTAACCATCTGTTTTTTCTCCTGTTTCGCCATCATCGGCTCGTCGTAGCGCATTCGACGCAAGGTTCAGTGGGGAGCGCATTTTGGTCGTCGAGAATTTGAACAAGTTGAAGTGTTTTACTGGGAACCTAAACGATGGACATACGACATCTTTAATGCATTGACAGGTGGGGGGCATTTTGGGTCGACGTTACCATAACATCTTAATCGAAATAAGGACCTATCTCGTCTTAATCCTTCTGTAGCCCGACGAATCGGGCATTGCGCAAACCTCTCGCTACGGGTCTTGGCTGCGATCCTTCAGCGGTACCCTTGGAGTTTTTGGGTCCTTTTGCTGCGTAATGGCCATGGGCCTATGGGGCTTAGATAATTCCAAGATTTCAGTCTTATTGTTTACAATCCTTATTACACGGTTATATTTAGCCATCAAATCCGACCGACGGACTATGGGTCGGGGTTCAAGATCCTCGCCCCCCCCCCCCCCCCCAACTTCAAGCAGACATTGGCAAGATTGGAACGTGAAGGTAAAATACGGAGTATATAGTCTCAATGACCGATTGCAGTTTTTCCATGCTCAGGCCCTGGCGGGTCTGGTCTGGTCCATCCTTTCCCGCGGTCGGACCCATGAAAGGTTGTAAAGGGGAGAAGCAGCGGACCATCCACCTCGACTGAATAGGTGTTTATCTTTTGCAACAATATGCCCTCTATTTCAGATGACTATTTCTCATTCCAGGACACGGCTCAAGTTCGCTGTGCGGTGCGTTCAACCTCAATAGCCGTAGTCATGCCATCCAGCTCTTGCTCACCGCTATCGGACGGATCATCCCATCCTTCGCGCTGATCCTTCGGCAGCCTGACAAACAAGATGTCCAAAGCCAAGCCAAGCAATGCTAGGCCAGCGGCAAAGTACAGAGCTGCCCTGTATCCTCTAACCTCGTCATCGTTGTTCGTTCCAACTTCTGTCTCAATCGTCCCAGCAAATCCTTGACCTAAACTGTTTCCGTAAAGGTTAAGAGTTCCGATCAGACTGCTCGCTACGCCCTGTTGACGACGGCTGACGCTGTTGCTCGCTATCACCTGCGCGGCGACGTATACTAAGTCAGGGCAGAAACCGTACAGGATCATAGCTGGGAAGAGCTGCGCCCAGTATGTCTGTTGAACTGGCATGGTCGCGAGGAGGATGTTGCCAACCAGAGTCACAGTCACACCAATCGCCATGATCCATTGCGCTGCAACGCGTGGGATTAACCATGCAGCAACGAAAACGGCGAACAAGGAGCTGAACCCAAATGGCACGAAATGGACGCCGATTTGGGTGAGAGATACTCCGCGCAGGAGGTACTGCCAACTGGTCGAGTACCACAGACCGATGCCGAATGCCATGTAACTCTGCTCGTTGCGTTAGTATACAAACTGTTAAGAGAAGTCCGACAGTGGGAAGACACACCAAGAGCACAACGAAGACCAAAGCTGTGAAAGTCGGCGCCTGAAAGATGGATAGTGGCATGATGGGCTCCTTGGCATAACGCTTCTCCCAAAAGAGGAAAGCGAGGAACATGAGGACAGAAAGAATCAGCAGGGCTATCTCGTAGGGCGTGTTCCATCCGGCTGATGGCGCTTGGCTACAATGGTCAGTCATAGATAAGAATGCCAAAGGCAAGCTGCACTTACTTGCATACTACGTTGAAGAGTAGCAAACTTCCTAGTCCCAAAAAGATTCCGGGAACATCAATATGCCCTCCTTTGTCAACTGGGGTTTCCTTTGGCATGAGGTACATCAACCAAGCCAGATTTAATGCCGAGATACCAGCGCTAATACATATGTCAGTCATCGCTTAACAGAGCAACAGAACACTTACATGAGAACAAAAAGCCACATCCAATTCACGTTATCCATAAATACACCCGTCAGCAATGCTCCAATCATTCCTCCCAGTGGAGGCGAAGCTGCGAAGAACCCCAGTACGACATTTCGCGATCGACCTGGCGGAACCATGGTAGTTATGATTGAGACAGCATTAGGCATGAAGACACCTCCACCAACACCAGTCAAAGCGCGCATGGCGATGAATGAGTCATATGTTTTAACGAAGGCATTGGTGAGAGAAAATAGGGTGAAGATTGCACAGCCGAGAAGGGTGAGTTGAGAATGGCCGTAGATGGCGCCCAGTCGACCTGTCACCAGGACGAATGCACCTTGAGTGAGTCTACAGATATTAGCAGCGTGTAGCAAAACAGCCATGACAGGGTATAGACTTACGGATATGAAGCGACCATCCAATTGGCTTTTCCAGGACCCGATTCACGCCCAAGATCTTTACTCAAAGCGAGGCCGCCGGCGATGGTAACAGAGTTGGATATGAACTTTCCGACAAGTCAGTAGATGATCCAAACAGTTTCGGCTATTTATTCAATGGATGACTTACTTGAATAGTGTTTGCGCAAACCAGCAAGGAGATGATTAGTCGACGTGATGCTGGACTTGTCGTGAATGCAAAGTCAGCTTCAAAGACTCGCCCCGCCCGACGAGTCTCTGGGGGATCTTCATTTTGGCTCCGTCTTTCGAGGGAAACTGTCTCGAAGGGTGCTTGGAGAGTTGTCTGAGTCGTCGCCATAATTTCTCACCAGAAATAAAATTATCAGTCCTGGTTGAAGGCAGAGAATTTTACATCGTTGGCTTTTGTAGTGGTGGTTCAGACATCGGCCGCTTAAACTATTCGGGAAAATAAGTCAGCAACGCAGCTGTGACCGTATGTCCATGTCAGACCACGTTAATGCAGATCTCCACTCTCTTTGTCATTCCCTACTACGTCAGCTTTGTATCATTGGGAGAATGAGCTGTCTTGGTCAATTGCTCCACCAGTATTCCTCGTCGTTCGACAACGAATCTATCAAGCCTGCCTGTCAAATACCCATAGTGCGTCACTTGACTCCTATGTTCATCATGAGCTGTCCACGCAGCGCGATGATATCGACATGTAATAGAATCCACATACTATCTGCTCTATCTTTTAAGCTTTCCTTATCCTCATTATGAGTTGGATACAACGAGATAAGCTAACCTACTTTGCTCAGCACTACCGAAAGACATTTGCAAACATTTCTGAGAAACTTGGCGCTCGAAGTATCACGAATAGCAGAGAAAATAATCAAATTAATATTTGTTCAAAATTGTCAAACAAAAGCTAAATTTTCTGTAAACTATCGTCATAGCTAGAATCATAATCATAATCAAGTCTCATCATATCCAACTCAGAACAAGTCAACGTGACACTTCCGCGTCAACGGAATATCCGTGGCAAACACAAGCTTCTTGTTCTCAGCATCATACTCGGCATGGTTTGTACCCTTAGGCTGAGACTTGACACCCAGAACAGTAATAGTCTCAATGCCAACACCAGCATCATACTCAAAAGTTCCATCAAAGCTCAACTTGCCCTTCTTGTACTTGAAGTCGATCTCAGAAGCAGTGTCCTGAACAACAGACTCGCCGTCATCGAGGTACAGAGAACCTTCGGCCTTTCCGTCGAGACCGGGGGCGATGACGAGGTTGAAACCCTTCTGGCGGAGAGCTTTGGTTGTGTTGGCGCTCTCGGCGCGCTGGGGGTAGATGATACCGCCCTTGTAGTGGACCATGATGTCGGTGACTTCAACCTCGGCGGACTCATACTGACCCTTGCCGCGGACGGGCTTGCCGGTGGACCACTCGTAGAAGATGTCGTCGGGGAGGTAGTACTCAAGCTTGGTGCTGTTCTCCTTGGTGACAGGGCTGACGAGGATACCGTCACCGTAGAAGAACTGGAGGTCGATGGAGTAGGTGTTCTTGTCCTTTGGGTAGTTGAAGAACATGGGGTTCAAAGTAGGAGTACCGGTCTGGTTCTGCTTGTAGATGGCAGTGTAGATGTAGTCAACTGTTCCTGTTAGCAATCGCTCAGATGAAGGGAAAGTGTAACTTACGGAGCTGGTATCGGATGGAGATACCATTGCGAGCAGCCTCAGTGACTTTGGGCCAGCGGTAAAACTCCTGAGACTGAGAAGTAATATCGGCGTGGTTGCGGAAGAAAGTGTAGAAGCTTCCAAGGGTAGCCCATCGTGCACAAAGGGTCTCGGTGACGTTGCCACCAAAGCCACAGACATCAGCACCAACGACGGGAATCTGGTAGATAGAAGCGAACTGCAAGATCTGAGAGATTGAGAAGCGGTACTGATCCCACTGAGAAAGGTTATCTCCAAGCCAGTGCGAAACATCCTTGCCAGAACCAGCAAAGGTACTTCGTGTGATGACGAGAGCACGCTTATCAGGGCGTCGCGAGCGCATAGCGTTGTGAGAGTGAGAAGACATCTGAGCACCATACAAGTTGTGCGTATCATACTGAACATAATCTCCGCTCTGAACGAGATCGGTGTCGGTGGTACTGTCAGCCAGTGTAGGTCCAGCGCCGTTCTGAATCATGTAAGGAGGCTGGATGAGCTCTCGGTTAGGAAGACCCTTGCACTCATCAGGACCACAGCCAGAGCCAGTCTTCTTGCCGTTCTGCCAGCCGTGGCCAGGACGACCGTACTTGTTCTGGCCCCAGACCTTGCGGGTAGATGCCCAGCGACCAACACCGCGGTTGCGAGGAGTGCTGCGGACTTGAACGGAGCGCTTAGTGGTCTTGGCGATGGACGTAACCTCACGCTTGTTGGAGCGAAGAGAGGGTGGCTGAAGGCTCTCAGGGAAGCCAGGAATTCGGGCAGGAGGACCGTCTCGAACGGGAGGAGCCTTGGGAGGATCACCATCGACCTTGGCGAAGTTCTCGGGAGTGGTGTTGTTACCAGGGTAAGGGCGGTTGAAGAAGTTGGCAGGCTCATTCATATCGATCCAGAGAGCATCAATATCAGGACCGTGCTCGCCATCGAAGAAGTTCTGGAAAAGATAGTTCCAGTACTCTTGAGAGTTGGGGTTGAACCAGTCGGGGAATACACTGGGTCCAGCCCAGACAACACCTCTGTAGTCCGTACCATTGGGCTCCTTCATGAAGGTGTCGTACTCAAGACCTTTGGTGAGGGCCGTGTTTGGCTCCATGTCGTACACAGCGGGATCAACCATGACTATGTAGTGCTGATCACGAGCATGAATAGTGTCAACGAGATCCTTGTACTTATCAGCAGGGAATCTCTTGGGGTCGATAGTGAAGATTCGACGGCGGTCCATGTAGTCGATATCAGTCCACATCGTCTCCAGCGGAATTTTAGCAGCTGAGTAATTGGCCACAACGCCAGCGACTTCATAGACATCTCGGTATCCATATCTGCACTGATGGAAACCAAGACCCCAGTAGGGCGTCATGAGAGGAAGGCTTGTGATCTCAGCGTACTGCTTGGCGACGTCGCGGGGTGAAGGGCCAGCGATGAAGTAGAAGTCGAGAACACCGCCGATGATGTTGTACTCTAGGAATTGGTTGCCGTTCTTCTTGTCGATGAAGACATCCATGCCGTTGGAGTTGAGGAGGAAGACACCGTGGGTGCCGCCCTTGCGGTGGTCGAAGTAAATGGGGTGAGCTCCATAGAGGTTCTGTCCGTTGGGGCAACTGAAAAGCATTAGCATTCGTCCCAAAACGATAAGAAATATCAGGTAACTTACCCATAAGCATCGCGAGTGTAAATTGTGCGGGTGTAGTTGGTGGCATTGAGCATGAAAGGATCACTATGCTCACCAAGACCATAAAGATAAGGCCTCTCAGGAAGCTTCGTCTTGAGGTACAAGTACTGGCTCTCAAAAACCAGCTGACTGCCCGAAGTGTCAAAAAGCACTTCCCCAGAATCCTTCCTCGTCACAGTGAACGAAAAAGGATCTGCCTTGAAGTCAAACTTGAGCTTCGAGTTCTTAGGCGAAGCCCACTGTCCATAACCAGGACGAGGAAAGATATCATCAGGGACCTGGTAAACGGTGTTATTCGTATCCAAGATCTTGACGTGCAGACGATCTTCAGTTTGGTACTCAACCTCGAGCTTCAGCTCGGGGAGATCAACACCAAAGACATCGCAGGCCTGTCCCGCAAGGGACAAATCAGCGTAGAAGCCTGATTTCGTCTCTCTATGCTTGATGGCTTTGTAACCGGGACATTTGGAGAGATCCTTCTCGAAGAGGTCTCTGCGGGGTTTGTCGAGGTCTCCAACGCCAGCCTTGCTCTGCGCAAAAGCAGTGCCAAAGGCAACGGCTGAAGTGAGCAGCGTCTTGAAGAACATGATTGAATGAGAAGAGCTGGTTGCTGAAGAACAAAGCCATCATTGTCTACGAAGCTTGGTTATATATACGGATTTGGTCTTGGCATGGTGACCTTGAATCGTCTCGTCATGATGCTTGCTACCTTGCAGCTCTGCTACCCTGGTGCGGAGACTCCGCCGCCCAGGAACCAAGTGACATACCCGATGAGGGAGACTCCTGATGGAAAGCCTGCTACAACGGTCGTCATTACAGTGAACCCTTGAAGAAGCACTCAAGCTTAAGCTAAGTTATGGCCGAGAAAAGAGCCGGGACCAGGTTTTCGTTGCGTGATGCTGTGCAAGGATGCATGATCTTCAAGAGCGGAGGCTCCATTTGCGGGGTTGGCAGAAGCTTTCCCCAGCTTTTTTTTAAACAAGGTCAGAGGAGAGAAAAAGTGTGATGGTAAAATTAATCGGCTGGGTGAGTAACGGTTCAAGCATGGGATTGGCTCAATGTCGGGCCGAACGTTATGCATAATTGAAGAAGTTCGTGAAAACGGATGAGAGGCATTGACGAATGAATGGGATTGGAAAATGGAGCGTGTTTACTTTGGGTAATGATCGTGGGTTGGTTTGATCAGCTTCAGAACTGAGTGTGGCTGCGACTTTGAGTAAGAAGTCCTAGTTTTCAACCATGATCCGAGACTAACAATTTCATGGCCCTGTATACTATGTGTCAGAAAGAAATCTGATAGTGATGCATCCTTGCCATCCGAGGGTACATGCAGTCATTGCATCACCACTCCCTCTTCTCCCCAATTATTGGGCCGACTTCGGTCTGTGACTCGGTGGCACTCGTATTAGCTGCTGGAGACCATGTTCTTTTAGTGCTAATCCCCAGGCCCAAGCCATGATTCCCATGGGGAAGTGAGTAGCGCATGGGGAAATTCCCGACAATCCTTGCTGGTCTGAAATATAGCCAAAAATCACCACCTAAACTGACCTATGTCAACAGAGAGAGGTTGCTGAGTTATTTTGTCACTACTCTGCATCGCATCCCGCCAAGTCGTAGCCATCTCGGTCAATTATGTCAATCAGGACAAACCCTGCAGTTCATCTGATGATCGGAATAGCACGACTGTGGATAGCTTCACGGCGGAACTTTTGCCTTGTCCTGTCGCTAACAAGATTGAGTAATAATGGGATGACTCTTGTGAGAAAGGCGATTGGAAGCCTCGGCTACGGGATTACCGGGTAGAAGCGGGCTTGAGGTGCAGGGTAAGAAGCGAATTGTTGTTCCTCTTGTGCTCTTGTTGGATCATTTACGACAGAATATGCTTACGCATTATATGGGTTGATTTGATGGTAATTATTGTTATACGATGTCGGTTTAAACTATGTGAACCGCTGTGTTGGTGGCGGTTGAGTTCAGCTATGAATCAAGCCTAGTTTCATTGTGCGACGGCCCGGCATGTGACATCATAACGCACCAGGACTTCGCTTGCCGGGATATCTGCAAGTTAGAGTCTCGGGTCGCGGGAGTGCAGATTAACTGGTGAGCTCTTCTGAAACATTTACAGTGTGCCAAGGAGATACCAGGATTTTTATGCTATCCCGCGTTATATTTATCACGCAATGACTTCTCTACTCCTCCATATCACCAATGCCTATGAAACAAATCTCGAGATTATTCCTTCATAAATTGAAAACCGCTCACGGATTATCTTGCCAGGCACCAGCTTTCTGAAATTCAAGATGTGCTATCAATCTCGTGATGTCGCAGGCAGCAATGAAACCCAACAATCCATTGAGTCGCATTGACCCACTCTGCTTACTCTCACCGATTGTCAGGTCTCAGCCGTTTCAATGAAATGCCAACAACAAAAGAAATGGCACAAGCAACACAAAATACCATTACAAAGTTCGAGATAGTCGGGAACCCAGGCAGCTTGTATCCTTTAGTCATCTTCTTCCACGGCTCAGGCGACTCCTGCAAATCTTGGGGGTCTTTAGCAGAACTGCTTCGACCCGCGTACCAGCTTCTGCTCTGGGATAGGCAAGATCCATATGTTAGAACCGATACAGCTATCTCAGAACTATTGGAATTTCTAGACAGCAGGAAGTGGCCCAAGAAATATGTCTTGATCGCCCATTCATACGGCGGCACCTTCGCAAGGCTGTTCCTCGAAGCGAGGCCGCACCAAGTCGCAGGAATAGTTCTCGCCGAAACAGGTGCAGAGCCAACGATAGACCCCCAACTCGAACAACGACAATACAACAAGAAGATCTTGGGAAACAAACCACTCGTCGTTATTCGAGGAAACACTCTGAAATGGAAACAGCTACAATATGATCAAGCCATCGCTGCAGAGCAGAACCTCGCCAGCCCAACCCTCCTGATGCAGAAAAAGCTTTTAGACGCGACGGATAAGGAAGATGAGAGGTTGAAAAAGGCACAGCTGCAACTTTCAAGGAATAATCGATATATCCATATCCCGGATGTCAGTCATGATGTAATTATTGAGAAACCGGAAGCTGTGAGGGAGGCTGTTTGTTGGGTGATGGAGCATTTGCAGGCTGCTCAAGATGAGGTGCGGGAGGAAGAGATACAAGTGCAGGCGAGAGAAGAGGGCGAGACTGTGGTTAAAAAGACCTTTGGGGACAGGTTGAGAGGAGCGAAGAAGATCTCTCTGAGAGGAAGTTTGTTCAAGCTGTTTAGGAAGTCAGATAGTTAAGAGAAGGCACTGTCGTGAAAGTTTAAATGCCAGTGTAACTAAATCCAGCCTGTGTCAGAAGAAAGCGATAGAAGAAGACTCAAGCCGCACGATGTACGAAGTGGATAGACTAAAGAAGACAGTATTTTTTCACCCTGTGAAACATGAAACCAAATGCTTTCACATGAGAGGAAAAAGAAAGAAAGGAAGTAAGGAAGATAGTAAGTCGGTTGTAAGGACTCAATACCTTGCAGTCCAAAACACTAGGAAAGTTGTCCGGCACTATATCAGGCGTTGACAAAGCGAAACCCAGTGGCGTTTTCCTCAACCGCACCATCATTAACCAGTGATCCATCACCGCTAACTCTCACATACTTCCCGTTACTAGCTACTTTGATGGAAAGCACACCCTGGCTCTCACCCACTTTCGGACGGATGGCAAATCGCTCCCAGGTACTCGCCGTTGCGCGAGCTGCCGAGAGCGCCGAGGCGCCAGACTGATCCGCCGTCACAAATTGCTTGTTCCTGGTGAGTTGCAGGATACCAGCGTTAGGGACATAGGCACTAGAGAAGGTATCGGCGTTATTGGTCGAGACGCGTGCTGATGAAATACAGTTCGTTCGTGTATGTATTTCCAGAGCCCGTAGTTGGAGATATGCCAGTTAACTATCTTGTAATTGCTGGGCGTATTCTGAACGCACCCCAGTCGCTCAGGTTGGTGCTCCATGCAGCAGCTTCTTGCGGTTTGGCGTTGGCATAGGCTACGTAGATGACAGATTTCCTACTTCTTCAGCAATCCAGAATTGAAAATTTGTAAGATCAAAATACGTACCATGAGTCGGCGTATGATGCATTCGCTAGCTCCGGCATCGTGTAAGAGAAAACATTACTGACCCACTCGGCGTCGTACATAACCTGCCCTGTGTAAGCCACAATCATCAGTTTAGGTCAAAGCACTCTTACCTCGTTGACAGGTGTGACTGGAAGAATCTGGATCGCAGCAATCTGCACCTTCTCAGCACCCCAGAACAGCCAGGCCCCGTCTGCCAGCCCATCACATTGCCGACAGTGATCAGATCCCTAAACTTGGCCTCGGGGTAAGGGTTGGTTGGATCATCTTTACCAGCGCCCGGGTAGAGGTACCAGTATACTCTAGCAGCCTACTGTTTCATGGCGAGCAGGAGTCTAGCAAAGTTGGCGTGTTCCGGACCAAGCGCTATCGCGGCCCAGTGCATCGCGCCGCAGTAACCATTGACAGCCTCGCCGACAGATTCTTGATCGCGGCTACCCACCCCGTTAGCAATGCCAGATGCCCATGAATGGCCGGCGAACCAATCTCGACAACGTGTGATTGGAAAGTAGAGATCTTCCGCTGAAGGGTTGATGATGTCTCTGTTGAGGTTGCCGGTCAGCATCAGAGTCCTTAGGCAAAACCAAGTCGCATCCTGAACTTACTGGGCAAAAAGGGTGACGTATCCTTTGTGCTGGTTCAGCCAGTTTGCATCGTACTTGGCGATCACTGCGGCGATATGAAGAAAGCAACCGTAGTGGAAGTGATGATCGTTGAAGTAGCCGTTGCCAAAGTCGACCCTGGAATTTGTGGCACCCTCTTTACTAATAACGCCGCCCCAAGTTGTCTCATAAGCAGGGAGAGTCTTGCTGGCTGCGCTGAACCAGCCGTCGTAAGACGCCTTCAGATATTTGATAACGGGGTCGATGAGATCCTTGCTTCGAACGTGATCACTGCATATGAGTCAGCCCTGATCCATCAAGATACCACCACTACCTACGCGATCAGTGCTAGACGGGACTTAGCAGCGAGCGTGCCGCCCCAAAAGTAGAAATCGTTTGGCGCAGGAGCCTTGGACGCGTCGAGTTGGCCGACCTCGTATTTGAGACCGTTCACAACTGATTCCTTACAGGAGGGATCCACGTCACGCGGCGCGTTCCAAGTTATCGCACTCAACTTGTACGTCAATCTCCAAGTATTTCCGAGCGTTGGGTATATCCACCCCTAAGAGGATTATCCATCATGGAAAGTCAAATAGCCATCAAGACTACTTACCTTCAAGGTCAAATAGCTCAGAGCTGTTGGCTGAGGAGAGTTAGGGCTCTGTAGCGCTTCGCGATGATGCGGCCAGGTGAGCATTAGCAAGTCACCAGTGCCCTTTGTCTCCCACTTGAAAGTCACCGTGCCTGAATCAACACTGATGGAATAATCTTGAGCCACTGACACAGGGTACGCCGTTGAATAGGAATTCAAGAGTGTCTGATGGCTAGGATCCCTAAGCATCACCAGTCGGATGATGCCGCTGAACTTGTCGCTCGCAACAAGGGTCCCTTTGTTCTCATTGTCAGTCTTGGCGGTAAGCTTGATGGTTGAGTCCGAATAGATCAGATATGTGGTGCCCTTTGTGCCGACGATGGTAAACTTGGTGCCTTGGTCACTCACTATATTTTGTTTAGTCTCGGTCAGCACATCTCATAATGCTTCTCATGAACGTGAACCACTTACCAGTATCGCACCGCTCAGAGCCTTCCCGTTAAACGACTTGATGCCTCCGTTCAATCTTGTCAACAGCGGAGTTGCAGACTTTTACTCGAAGGTCATGTACGGCGACCCTGGTACAAGATGTGCTGTCATAGACGAGTCGTCTTGGAAGTACTGGACTGCCATTGTCTGAGTGTCGAACGCGATAGCTTTATGGCTATCAAAAGTCCCGCTGTGTTCACTGAACGAAGCACGCCAATCTCGCTGAGTAGGCACCTTGATGGAGGTGCCGTCAAAGTTGTGATCTTGACCGATCCCAAAGCAAACACCGTGACCATCCAGGGACGATTCGTAAGGAAAAGGTGTTGTTGCGATTCTCTATTCTGTTTATTCATTCTAATTACACATAGCACTCTTTATAATTGAATGATGGGCACTTCCCTCTGCCTCTCCAGATTTGGGATGCGGAAGGGTTGATTCCACGGCGAGATATCCTCTCCGGCTCCATATGATCTAATATCGGCCCTACTGCAAGAACATGATATCCTTAATGAACCTGGGTGGTGAAGACGTCCTGATTTCCAGACATGCCCATGCCGCATGAAAGAGCTACATGGTACAACCTATACCCTGTCTCAACATGATCGTGGGCAGTTGAGACGATATGTAAAATTGGAAGGAATGAGACACGCAGCCAAAGACGAAGCTACAGTGGTTGGCCATCCAATAACTGTAGCTGTTCGAATAAAGTTTCCAGAGGATCAACTTTAAGGTTAGATTTAAGGGGCACCACCGTTCGACTACAATGTCGTGAGCTCACCAATGCTAGCATCGTCGGACTGCTTGCTCGGTAATACTACCCCTCGACGAAAGTAGCTCGCTTCCTTGGGTCTTTCTCCAGGTTTCATACTAATAAGAACCTGGAGATCTAGCCAGGCTCATGTGGGGTCCCCGCAAACACACAGCCAACCATGGAGGCCGGAGCGGGATAGGCTGCTCGGTTGTAAGTACCGAACAACAGACGACAGCTCACTGCTGGGAATTCGTCAAATTGGAGGAAGGGAAACTTCAGGGGTCCATGCAAATGGACGAAAGTCGTTTTGGTGGCAGGTCTCCGTCCCCCACTGACTGGTACTGGATGAATATTCTCTCCAAACCAATCTCTTCAGTTCTCTTGCAACCGGGGAACTGTTCCTACAGTTCAGAGCTCTTAATATGCTCTCTAAAGTTTGAGTTCGCAAAAGAGGAGGGAACAAAAGCGTCACGAATTAAAAGTCGGGGTTAATTGGGATACCCTCGATGTTCGCTTTTTCCATCCCGTAGGGATACCATAAACTGTTGATGTCAATTTACATCTCAAAGTAGAGCTCGCAAGGATATATCTAGATACACATCAAGATTAGATATTGACTAAAATATGCCATAGTCGGTCCTACTATCACAAACCCGACGATGGCCAGGGAAGGGTTGTCATGGCATGGGTAAAAAGAGCAGTGATGCCTTAGTGTAGCCCACCTACTACTTTTTGTGGTCAGACAGCCAGGCTGCATGGGCCACCTTCCTCTCTCGTGTGATCACAAGATGATAATCTACCAAATCTAGTCGGCCAAGTCCTATTATCTAACCCAAGAAGGAATTTACCGGAATGAGGAAAAGATGTTGAAGAGAAATATGAATCCATCATATTCCAGGCATTTATAATGTCAAAGAACATTGTTAATCTAGTAATCTGAGGACAGAATTACACTATCGAGGCAAGGTGATCAGGAGTAAATGTCTGAACACTTATTACTTCTTATTGCAAGATATTCATACTCCAAATACATAGAATATTTGACAACAACGGCTCCACATCAAGCCCTGACTGCATATCAAGCCTTCTCGAACCCCTTGTCCCGAGTCATGGTGAAGTCATACCTTGCCTGGCCACTTTAACTCCACATCTCACCATCTGACCCCATCACCGCGGGTAGATCATCATCCGGATCCAAAGGCTTCTGAGCAGAATCATCTGCAGAGTGGCTTTCATCTGATGCTGCAGGTGTAGACGCGGCCGGGCTGACGCTGTCGGATGAACGGGCGGATGCCAACACAACTGGTGCTGAAGGCACTGGGCTTCCCGGACCCTGTCCGAGGGCGGTGTACCTCTCAAGGAAACATTGCTCGATTGCACTGGCGGTAACAGTGTGGGTAATCCAGCTGGTAGTGTTTGAAATGGGTTGGATTTCTTCGGTAGTGACAACTAGGACATCGACTGTGACTTGAACGGGTTCGCCGGGGAGATAGACGGTCTCACGACAGTGGCCTTGATGTCATTTCAGATCAGTTTCTTATCCCTGCATCTTGCATTTTGGAAGATCCAGATTGCCATGTACTGACCCTTGGTTGTGTTGGTGACGGTTTCGACCGTGACACTCTCAATAACGTTAATTTGAGGCGGAAGCACCTGATTGTTGCCTTAGCATGTCTGTCTTGAGCATAGGGACTTTGCGGCTGAAACCTACCACGACCGAGGTTGTGACAATCTCATTGGTGATGGTTATGGTGGTTTTCGGTACGTAAACAATCTTGGCTTTGTCCTCGATACCACACTGTGTGATGTGGCCAGCGCAAGGTGCCATCACCTTGTCGTCAGGGTTGCCGATCTTCGTTTCGCCCGCCCTCACGGTTGTGGTCGAGCTCGACACTGAGATGGTAACAGGGCTGGGATCACCAGATTCTACACTTGGTTACTGAAGGCCCATTTATGATTGTGATCACGCCAAGGGAAAGCTTACCCCTCACAGCGGACGTCAGGCCTGCGAGACAAAGAGTCGCTATGATGGCGGCTTGCGACAGAGACTGGGGAAACATTGTGAACAGCTTGGTGACAGTGAGAATGGATGAGAGGGAGAATGAAGACGGAGGATGGCTTGCGACTGCAGCTTCACTTGGCTGGTTAAAAAGAATGAGGGGAGGGCAGGATTATCAGAACGACCACAGCTTTGAGAGAAATGCAGCTCGATAACTGTATCGAGCTAGAGAGTTTACCCAGGGGTCCAAGCCAGCTTTTCAAAGTCTAGATCTAGCAATAGACCCTTTCTGGCCTACGGCTGCTCTCGAGCGAATTGAGTTTGACTAAATCTCAACCATCTAGGTTCTCTTCCATGGACCCTGGGAGCGTCTGCTCCGTAGTCTCACAGGGCCCAGCTATTTCAACGCTAAAACAATTATCGAACTATGTGAGGTGAAGGTTGTGATACTGGCGTCGTGGCGCGCTCGGGAAGCGGGCAATGGAGTGTAGGCGATAGTGCATCTGCAGCTGCAGTCCACATCTTTCTCAAAATGTACTTCTTTGTAGAGTGGTGTTGCTTAGGTGGCTGGCTGGTATCACCCGTAGCACGCCGGTTATCTACATTCTAGACTAATTAGGACCAAGCCACAACGGACAACGGTTCAAAATGGATCTAAAACGGGCACGATTGGCGTTTCCCCTCATCCGATTTCAGAGCTGAATGTCCATTTCTGGAAAGTAGCTATGCCTCAAACCATCTCATGCACACACACAATTGGCGCACAATGTGCTGCGCATGGGCAGTCAGGAGCTCGAGCTGGCTGGTCTAGTGCGTGTTGATCCAAATACATGGCGCCTCAGAGGGACACAATTCATGCGATAGTGAGATCACCATTACATCGCTTAGCAAAATCACTGAACTTTGGCGTGTTAGGCGAACTTGTCGTGAGAGTCTCTCCTCTCTCTCATCTTGACCGGTCCGGGTTAGGCATTTGAGGCCTTCTCTACAGGGTGCCGTATGTCTCCATATATCACGAGAGACACCATCGGCCGCCATACAGAGCAGCCACATATACAAATCCACAAAAGAACAACGTGCAGTAGTTCCTGAATTGCCTAGAAATTGCTAGATTAGTGTCTGGCTGGATGTACATGTTCAAAGATCCGAGCGCGAGTTTCATTAATCAGGTTAGCCAGCCTCCCAACTACCGGATCTAACGCATAGCCGGAAATAAGGCATATCGTCTGACTGCTCTGCTCTTGAATCGATGTCGAGTCGTTCTGACATGAGCTGCCTCTTGTTCACGGCCAAAGCCACAGTCAAGAGCCAATGCGAGTGATGCTTATGCATGCACGAGGGATGCTGGAGGACTTGCGAAAGCAGCTATAAGGTTCGGGAATCTATAAAAGCAGGCACTCTCCTCGTCCCAAGCGCTTGAATGATTATTCTCATAGCATAAAATTCAACTTACGACCATCACCAAGATTATTAGCGAGTGAAATTTGCGAGACACAACTTCTACCCATCATGACTTCCGCAGAGGCATTCAAAGAGCTCCCCAGGGACGTTGCTGCGGTCGATGTCAAGGGCAAGACTTACGTGTTCTTTGTCAACTCGAATCACCAGCTCTGCTACCTCCTTTCTCCTGGGGCGGGAACCGACGACTATGACCCTCAAGTCGTCAAGCTCACAGACGGAGACCTGAAGGTCAAGTGCGGTAGCAGACAAATCGCCGCGGTGGCTTGGCAGGGCGCAAACGGCCAAGAAGTAAGTTTATCACCAGCCATAATGAAGCACTCTGACTCTATAGATCCGCATCTACTGCATTGCTCCTGAAAAGGGGGAATGTGAGAATAAAGGTTATATCCAAGAGGTTTCCTTCAGCTCTAGCACTGGATGGGAGCATGGCCTACTTGGCTACAAGGAGGAAGGGAGGCCTTACGTTGACAACGACGCCTCACTAACAGCCTGTGTTCATAACTGGCCCGACAAGACGGATATTAAGGTTTTTGCCTCGGGAAAGGGCGGAAATGGACTCCCCAAGATTACTATGCATCAATACAGCTATGGGCACAAGAAGTGGCTGGGTAAGGTTATCAGTAACAATGTCTCGGATTGGTAGGGGCTTGGCGGGGGAGGTACTGGCGTGTGAAGTCAGAGGTAGTGATCCATTGGAGTTGTGGAATGCCATTCTTGTGTGTTAGTGTCAGGTTGGCTTACAGAAGAATGAATTCTCCACAGGTAGTTGTTGACGAAATACATCTCGGAGGACAAAGTTGGGCGCAAGTCTAGAGCGGTAACGCTGATCGAACTGCTGGTAACTAGAATCAACAAGCCGACGTGTTTGCACAAACTTAGACAACCGCGAACTTGACTGGACAGCCACGTGTAGTTCATAATTAGAACAGTAGAATCAGAAGAATCGATAACTCCGTACTAAGGTTAATCAATCCACAATCGCAGCCGGCCGGCCAGTCTAGATCGTACATGATGCGCTCATTTTACTACTAATACCTGCAGAACTATTCCAAAAGGGATAAACCGCGCAGAGGTTTGTCCGATCACTGCTGTCGGATGCTGTAGTCCTGCAGCTGAACAATACCTGCTCAACCTAGTTCGTGTAGGCCGCAAATGCGAACGCCTGTCGCTCTCTTTCTCGTCAGGCCATAGTTTCCGTAACTGCTCAGTACGCCACTCTCCGCAGCCAAAGTTTATCACTTGCAAGGATTCTATGAGCCATGCCTTTGAAGGGGTTGCCTGAAGCTCTCTCTTGGGGTTTGCGTAGCGATATTCTTCGGGATATGCAGCACCTTCGTTAGCTCGGCGTCGAGGCGCGCAAAAGGAGTTTGGGTGCGCCATCTCAGCCAGCCTCATACTTCCCGACGCCCGTCATGATACCGGAAGACTCTTCCAGCCACAGAATCCGGAACTTTAGGGTATATTTATTCTACGAGCATTATCGCCGCCACGACGAGTTTTAATCCGTATTCAGCGCCCAATGATGGTCCTGGATCACCGGCGAGAGATCTTAGTACACGAGACTTGCATGCTAAACGGTCAATTCTCTTGTGGCCATATGAGAGAATTGTCCAATACCTGGTCGCTAAACATCCAAACGCTCAGGTACAGCGACATCTTTTTTCGTCAGCTGCTGTCGGAGCCGATGCTAACATATCAAATGGCTGTTCTTGGCAAAGCTACAGTCGTTCCCCCTATCTTTCCTCATCAACGTGGTGAACGACAAACAGTCACCCCATGTTCCAGCCACAATATTAACCCTGCATCCTTATCACCCAACTATTTGCCATAATTCGTCAATAGTTTGCGGCCTGTCATAGCCATTAAGACCTCGCGAATCCGGCATCGGCCACTAGTACAAACCTTATCATTGAAGAATGAAGCTTTAACACTGGTTCCCCAGCTTTAGCCCGTTGGGGTCCTTGTACCGCTCGGACCGTTCCTGTCCTGCCACGAACTCGTAATCCGAAACCTTCTAGAGAAGTTTGGGAGCATCAGCCAGCCTTTTTTTCACCTTTTTAGAAACCCGGAATGTGATATCAAATCACGAAATGCATGCTGCCCAGGCGCGTAGACCTCGCTTCGCAAAGGCCACGCCATTCTGCTCATTGGTGTGTCCGCCTGACGGGCTGCAGCAGCGCATCTCGGACGATCGGTACAGTGTCGATCATTATAAGCACTCTAATCGAGAAGCCACAATGGCATTAGCAGCCCTAAAGGAACGACTCTCGTGTACGGGCATTCGAGGCATCACAATAGGACATGAACAGAGAGACGCTACCCAGCGATAGTTGATCTATGACGATCATCAGCTCTCAGTACGTCTGAGTGTTTGGCAATATCATTCGCCAATTAAAGGACAACCAAGACAGCTCAACATCGCCGTCGAACGACTTCACCAGTTTGTACAGTCTAGACTGATTAGAATCGGAACTAAGGCCACTAAATGCGGGTGGTTTCCGCGGCATTAACTAGCCTCACCTATTAGCTCTTCCCTAAGGGTCTGCTAGACCCTTTCTTTGCTTGAAGAGAACGAGCGGGGAAGGGGTCATGACTCGTAGCTTCAAGTCTATGGTCCACTTCCCGAGCGGGAGGAAGCCGATGTTACTATGGGACACGTGAAGGTGAAACCAACAGTGCTTTGCTTTTGAGGGGAAGTATGCAAGTCTCTCCTGCTTGGAAGACAAATATTGCCCATACAGAAATTCGTTTCTTGTACTACGGAATTCGCTCTGGTAAGTAGCTTGCCCCTTCTCAATGCACCCTTCTAAGTGATTGGGCCCAACGCTGGTCTCTGTTCGGCAACTTGAAATGAAGTGCCGGATTCAAGATGTTGCAGGGGATATTGAGAGTCAAAGTTTAATAATTTGTAACACGTAGTAGTCGTCACCACCATGGCAGCTTCTGGTAGTGTAAAGTTCGTTGTATAGATAGTTCTTGGTTAGTGACCAGCTGAAATCCGTTCCACCTCTCTGACTTGACGTTTGATTTGGTAACCTCGATATGTATACGGGCTGATGAAACGAAGTCACTAGTCGCCGGAAGTTCTCCTCTTCTCAACACAGTTAGTTGTTACTCAAAGAGCTTACCAGAAAGTTTACGTGGCTAGCTGATGGTCCGACGTGTAGAGAACATTGGACGAATACGCATGTGCTGAGTCTGGATAATATGCACCTTTTTCACGATCCTATTCGTCATATGTCCACCCCAACCTCGACACGAAGCTCTCCACTTACCCATTCAAGAATTCTCATCCATAACTCCGCCACATGTTATAGCTCGTTAAGGTATCCGCAGATGCTTTGAGCGGAGGCTAAGAACACACCAAGACCACGTTCATAGCCAATAGTGCTCATTCCCACAGTAAATGTTACTTTTTCACCATCTGGATCAACAGACCGAAGCGACAATGCAAGTTCCGAGCCCAGAACCTGACCTCATCCTGCCTCTTCTGTTCATCTGCCTCGTCCTAGTGGGTATACTTTGCACTAGTTGCTTGATCCTAGTCATCGTCGTTATCAGACTCACCATTCACGCCCAGCGAAGTCTACCAGTCGAGACTAAAGAGAAGAAGGACGATGCGAAGGAGAAGGTCAAGGAGGAGGTCAAAAAAACTATAAAGAAGCTGGGTGGCCCCGTCCAAGACCTCCTTCATTCAGCACAAGATCATCTCAAGCATCCAAAGAACCCCTTCACACAACAATCAATCTCTCAATACCTCCATCCCTCAGCCGAAATGTCTCATATTCAGGTAGCCTCTGTCACTTTCCTCATGAATTACTCAAATCTATACTGACGACCTGATCATTAGAACATGGTCGCTGTTGCGCAGAATGACGGCAACACCATCCTGTTTCAAGTCAACAAAAACTACGAGATAATCTTCTATGAGAGTCGCACTCCCAGTGAAAGAATTCCCAGGAAGAAGTATGATATGAATACCCTCAAGATTAAGGGAAAGTCAATCAAGGTCAACCCAAAGCTGCCTATTATCTCGGCTGTCGCATTCACTCACCCAGAGTCTTGCGGCGGCAGAGCTCAGGTAAAAACCACGTCCTTACTTATATAATATAATACTTCTTTACTGACCCTGCAACCAAAAGGTGCGAGTTTATTATGTCGACAGACAACCTCTTCCTCCGCGAGATCATCCGTGTTGGCGACAAAGACGAAGAATGGAACGACGGAATGGATTTCAATGACAAGAACCACACTATTTGTGAAGTGAGCGGTCTGGCCGCCAACGTTTTCCAGTCGACTGCCGACAAGAAGAGCTTTCAGATCAAGGTTTACTATCAGCGGGACAGCGCGGACGAGTTTGCGGATGTTGCCTACAACGTTGTGGGTGTTACTGATGAGTGGAGCACTCGACCCAACGTCACCGAAGCCTAAATGATGATCTCTAACCGGATCGGGCTGAGACTCGACGTTGATGCTGGGGCATCGCACTTGTAGTAACGGATGGAAAGTACATACTGGATCTGTGACGATGGCATCACACTTATAGCTAGAATAGTTGAATCTAGTCACTCCTTGACTCTGCGTTATGACTCTGAGCATTGCTTGACATACATTCGCCCCAGAACCTTTAGAGCTTTTAAGAAGACATGCGTAATAGACATCAGAACTAAAACAAGAACTCACAGTACTTTCATCAATCAGACACCCAGTCTCTTCAGCAAAAGTTGATTTCAATGTTAATGCTGTGAAAAACACTGTCGCTAGTTTAGGGTGAGAAGCACACCTATTGCCGCTTATGAAGTCAAACCTTTTGACATCAGCGTGTAAACTGACTTTTCTATGGTCTGAAACTTGAGACAAGGATACCAAGGCTGTTGTATGACCATTAGTTACGAAGTATTATGTCGTATTGCCCGAGTCTTAGCAGGAACTTTGAATTTCATATTTCTCAATTTCTTCACTGCTCATATGGGCCATTTTGAAGCCCTTATACCTCCTAATTACATTTTCCAGAATAGAGTGCTTGGCGAGTGCAGCAAAATTTTTGGATATCTTGTCGCAGGTCCCTCTGGACTGTTTGCCCTTATCTCTAAGCGTGTCCCGGTGAGCTTGTTGATATCTGGCCTGTTTGGCCCGAGACCAGATCGTGGTCTATCAACGGTTTGGGACCATACGATTCAACAGGTATGGCTATCATCGAGCGAGCTGAGGTAGTTTGTTTGACCATATCTTCTAAAGCTTGGACACCTCTCCTCAGTCTCAATGGCATTGGCATAGAATTGGGAGAGATCGTGTTTATCCTCGAAAATACTCTCTTGACAAGCCAGTCGATTACTATGTATGGTACTGCAACTCTCAAAGCAGTGACTGAGTCCATCCAGCTCATACTATCTTGCGACCTAAACACCAAAGGGCCAGTAGAGGTCGCATTTGCGGTTTCTAGGACAGACTCTCTCCAAAGTCTGTCGGGAGCTCTTGGGTTCGAAGCTATCATGTCTTCGGCTATGCTTTTTTCTTGGTCGCCCTTGTCAAGCCTGCCAAAAACCTCCGATCTTGTCGTTGTGTTCACCCAACTTTCCAAACAGACGGACCACTACACGATCTCGCGAATCTCCGCCACTACGAGCTCTGATGACTGGACAAGTTTCCTGCCAAGCTCATTCCCACTCAAGAAGCTTCTGCCAACCATAAACCTTGAAGTATCTCTAGATGTTTTGTACCTCCTACTGCCCAAACGACGTGCCGTGGGAGTTTCGATAGCATTGGAGCTGCAGAGTGTTGCTGGTAAAACTATCATTCTGGGTTTTGCAGCCCATCCTCTTGGCGCATTTGGAGACTATGAGCACAGGCTCTACGTAAATTCTCTTGATTCTGGGATAAGCATAGCGGATATCACATCAGCACTTGGAGTAAGTGGCGACGTAGATGTGATGCAGGCCGCTGGGTCCCCTGTTTCCCAGCTATTGAACAATGTGCGGATCCGATTTTTCTCTGCGGCAGTCGAGAAGAAAAGGGACCAATACGAATTCAGTGATTGGAGTTTGGATCTCGCTATGAATCAGTTAGAGATCTTGGAGGACATCTTGCCTTTATCAGACGTGTCTGTGGATCCGGAGTGTGTTGGCAGTGTCTTGACAGGTGGCTTGATGGGCAGCATCCAGATCGAGTCCACGGTGCTCAAATGCAAGCATTCTTGGTCGTACCTGGCCTCGTCCTCTCGGGGTTCAGGCCATCAAGAGGTTTGGTGGATCACCAGAAATGGAGAGAGAGAGAAGTATGCGAGGATTGTGGCAGCGAGCGAGTCAACTGCGTTGATGCTGGGGTAAGGGGGCGAAGAAGATCGGGATCTACAGATCAGCACAAGACAACATTGATCTTATCAGCATAGAAATATACCGCGAGAAAGTTGATTTGACGTAATATACTGTACATTGCCCATGAAACCTATTTGCATGACTTCCTGGTGGTATGGTTGATCATTCCGATATGTTGCCGCTGCTTGCTGAGAGCTTGGACAAGACCGCATGTCTGCCCTGTAGGCTGTAGGGCTGCGGCATAGAATTCTCCGGGGACGCCGCAAACTGTGACGTCAGCATGGGGAACTTCAAACAAGGATATAGGCATTGCCAAATGCCACAAATTCTCGGCATATCTACTGAGATCGCTGGACATGGATCTGGGACGCGTGGCGATCCGTTGGGCCGCCAATCGGTAGATAACCAGCCGCTTCACCTTGACAGGAACAGATTGGCCAAGGGCAGCATTTTACTGGCATGCCTTGTGTGAAGGTAACCCAGTTCCTGCCAAGACTTGTAGTGAGACGAATCTACGGTAGTATGGGAATAAAGATGGGTTATCTAGGTTCCCCGGCTCATTGGCTGCAGAGATCTTGTTCCGTTGTTGATGGCTACCGACAACGAGGGTTGAGAAATCCGTCCCCAACGCGCTAAGGCTGTAGAATGAGTTATATAACACCCACGGCGGCCCTCAAACCTTCTATTCTTCTCAACTAACCATCCATCTTGACGGTATTTGTTGCCAAATGGTCGCGATGCTCAAGATGTGAAATCTTGTGCAGTTTCACTGCGTCAAAGACATACATACATCATACAAATGCAATTCCTTGGACATCTCATCGGCATCGCCGTTGATCATCACCACGGTACCCGATGATTTCGCTCATCACCAAAAGTATGCCCTGAACCACTCCCAAAAAATTCTCGTTCATCTCTGGAATCAATTGCGGTCATGCGGCGCCGCAAATCATCCACTTGCGGCACTCGGGCGGAACCGTGAGCGGATGATGCGGCGAGTGCGGCATCATGACCAAGGGTTTAGCTGCGGCGTAAGCAGCCCGACTCTGAATAATCATGCGACAACATGACATGAGGAATCCGTTTTGTAGCGGCTTTGCCCGGTAAAATTTGCAGACTTGATACCTTTATATAAACATGCTTGCCAGGAGTCTGTAGTGGGACATATCATCCATACATCATACACACATTACATTACCACCTACCCATTCAAGCTTATCCTTATCCTTATCTCTTATCACCCTTCTTATCACTTATCGTTATCACCGTCACCAATCATGAAGATTCTCACCAAGGAAGAAGAAGAGGCCCACTACGCCGAAGTCGTCAAGGGCGGCCTCATCGGCGGAACACTCTTCCTCGGTCTCGGTCTCGGAGGCGTTTACTACGCATCAAAACGCTACCCAACCTTCCGAGGCCTCACCCTCCCCTTCAGAGCATTCCTCGTGACATCAACCGGTACATTCGGCGCCATCGTCAATGCAGAGAGATGGAGTATCGCATATCAGATTGCCCAAGATCCTAAGCGCAATTACCAAGATCAGGCAGCGCGTACAGCACAACTCATCCGAGAAAATGAGTCAACGTATGAGCGTTTCAAGTCATATGCCAAGGAGAACCGATATCCCATTGTCTTCGCGTCGTGGTTGGCGTCAATGGGTATTGCGTTTGCTATCGTCAGTCGACAGCCTATGAACACGGCGAATAAGATTGTGCAAGCTCGTGTTTATGCGCAGGGTTTGACACTGGCTGTGTTGCTGGTGTCTGCTGTTTTTGAAATGAATGATCTCAAGAATGGTGATAGCAGATGGCAGACTATTCGGGTCGTGGATCCTAATGATCCTACCAAGATCATTGAGAAGAAGATCCATAAGGAGGAGTATGAGGGTCAGGACCTCTGGAAGGGTAAGTCACTTTCATCAATGGCTCGGATAATGGCTAACAGTATGCAGATATGGTCGCTGCTGAGGAGCGAAGACTTGCTGCGAAGAAGCAAGCTGCTGGACATTAAATCAGGACCAAGATCAATGAATGATCCCTAATTTGTAAAATTGCATTGGATGGTTTTGGATTGAGATATCAGGTCGGGTTATAGATCGAATGGCGCATTTTCTTTTGTTGTATAGATGAAGCATTAACATGGACGCGGAATGGAAATACCAGAATGACAACTTCACACTCTGATTGCAATTACATCGTGATGATATATTCTCGAGCCCGTACTGAGGCAGGTAGGTACCTTTGAACTTCAAATATGAATCATGAAGTACTTGATGTCTCCGTCAACCGGGGTACATTTGAAATGGCAAAAACTGTCGATCTTATCGTTATGAAGCTACATCCTCATAGCAGGCAAGCAACAGACATCACAGACAGACATATAATTGAAACCATTAAACATTCGCATTACATTAAATACTATCATCAATCTTCCTTATGCGAAGGATTATATCCCCATAATCTCTTCCTCTCAGGTCCCCACCACTTCGACACAGCATCCGCCTCAGCAGCCCACTTCGAAGCCTCCTCCCCAAATTTATTCGCAACAGCATAAGTCAACTGCTCAAGCGTCCACTTCTCAAGTGGCTTCTTCTCTAACGGATCGTTCTTGAGATCCGTGAATCTATATTGTGTAGAGTCATCAAGCGGTATGACAATTCGCCATGGTGCATCGGCAGATGTCATTGATAACATGCTCGCTCCTCCGTTGATGATACCAAAGTTCCAGGCGCGGCGGCCATTATGGCTGGTTTTATAAGGGCGGATGAGAGATTGGCCTTCGTAATCGTGGATAAGATCCTCAGCGGCGTTTTGGTCTTTTTCGTTGAGGGAGCCCGTGTTGATGAGAAGATCGAGGATGGTGGGCAGGATGGAGAGGGATGTTGCGTTGGCGTTGTATTGAACGCGTGGGATGTGAGGATGCCGGAATGTGATGGGGACTCGGAAGTTGCTAACGTGGCCGTTTTCGTAGGTTCCAGTCTTGGACTTTTGATCCTCCTTGAAAGCCTGTCCGTGGTCGCCAACAAATACCACCAACGTCTCGTTTGTAAGACCGTGGTTGTCGAATGTCTGAAGCAACTCGCCTAACCAGGCGTCAGTGAATCGCATGGCGTTGAGATAGTCGTTGAACTCCTGGTGCCAGCCCATCTTGCCCTCGGTGTTGAGATAGTCGGTCTTCTTGAATGAGTTTGGCACGCCCCAGGGATGATGTGTCGTGCTGGTGAAGTGAGAGAAGAACATGCGCTTGCCCTTGTCCTTAACCTCGTTGAGATAATCTTCGATGTGGCCCTTGAGTGTCGTCTCAGGGAAACCGAAGTAGTTGATCTCCTCGAGTTCCTCACCCTTCTTGCGATCATCCTCCAGACGGCCTCGTGTAACGATGTGCTCGAAACCGATCTTGTCGTCGAACTTATCCTGACGATCATAACCATCGGTGATAGACTGGAAGAAAGCAGGATACCACTGCTGCTCTAAGAAATCCTTCGACTTCTTACCATCCTTGAGCTTGTTAAAGAGGCTGAATACCTGAGGAATACAAGCTTGGTACGCATCCGTCTCAGACTCCTCAAATCCATCGACAGGCATGGACCAAGCGCCACAGTGGACAGCAGCCATGCTCTTGAACGACAACGAAGACGTTGTGAAACCGCCGACAACGTTGATACCTCCGTACCCCTCCTGCGCTGTATCGTTCCACTGCGGAATAGCCACGTGTTCGAAGTCCGAGCCGTCCTTTCTCTTCCAGTTTCCTGACTTGCCGGTGAGTCTCTCAGCGACGGGGCTCAGGTGAGATAGCTTCTCATTGACTTCGTCGATGTCTTCGCCCTTGTGAGACTTGACCATGAGCTTGTGATAGTCGGAGCCCTGCTGCAGAGGGAAGAGTTCCTCGCGGTAGCTCTCCATCATGATTAGTGCCACGTGCTTGATCTTGACGTCGCCGCCCTTGAGAGTGTCGCGGATAACATCGATGATGTCGGTGTCGAGGTTGGAGATCTTGAGAGGGTCGAGAACGGGGTTGTAGAAGGTACCGTCGGCTTTGGGGACTTCGCAGGCGTTGCTAGGGCTTGCTGCAGGCTCCTCATCTGTGGTCTTGTTTGGCTTCGCAAGCCACTTGGAGAAACCGGCGGGGATGTCGCTGGGTAGCCATTCAGGGACTGTGTCTCGGTACTTTCGTGCAGCGTCACCGTCGTTACCAGGTGTCCAACCGGGGAAGCGTCCATTGGGCTCCTCCCACTTATCGGGAGTGATAAGATCAGCGAGAGGCCATCCACCTTCGACATTGTTACACAGCTTGGCCGGAGACTTGAACATTTCGAGCATAGCGGCAGGGAGTGTCATGGACATCATGGTGTAGGGGGCGGCAGGTCGGAGAGCCGTCGTAAGGAAGAGGAAGACAGTGACGAGGGCGAGAATGATCCATGTTCGAGGCCTCGTTCGAGATTCTTCGTGAGTATCGGGGATGAGTCGTGCGCCTTCTTTGGCGACTTCAAGGTCTTCGTCGAGTTCGCTGTCGGAGTCATAAGCCAATGACTGAGGGGATCGACCGTTTCTGTGTCGGAACCACTGCCAGGCTGGATTATCGTTAGTGTTAATTGACGAAGAGTGAGAGAGTGATTGTACCATGTACAACAGGCATTCCAACCGTTGCAATTAATGAACCGACAGCCCTGTAGAGAAACCACTTCGCAACCCAAGCAACAACGACGATCAGAGCGCCCGCCGCAAGGACAGAGTTAAGCCCACTAAGAAGAATCTTCATTCCATCTTTATCACCAGCATAGCTCAACGCCTCAGACCATTTAACCTCATTGCCCGTCGAATAGAAGAAGCCCAGTTGTGAAGCCGATGCGCCGAGAAGAATAAATCTGCGAGTATTAGCAGCGGCCAATTGAAGCTGACAAGACAACATACGAGAATATGCAACCCAATACACAAGCTCCAACAGAGAAAACGCCCTTCTGCTGCCGCAGCGCCAGGCGCGACAGGAAAATGACTAAAACATCAGGAAGTAAAAGCGAGGGCAGAAAAAGGACGAAAGCGCCGGGAGAGATTGTCTTGGCGTGGATGGAAAGGTGGACCAGTTTCGTAAACGTCAATGAAACAAATATCGTCGAAAAACAAAAGGGAACGAGTGTCGCGAACATGATTGCTCTCCAGTGACCAGAGAAAACAAAATTAAAAAATAGATGGATATTCCATGGAAAGATTTGACTAGGTCGAGAAAGAAGACAAGAGAGGGGGAAAAAGGGAGCTTCAAGGCAGAGCAGGAGAAAGGATCCAAAGTCATTAAGAATGATCACGGTCGTAAAATCTTACATTGGCGTTGGGCCCCCCTAACTAAAGGTCACTAAAACATCAAACTAAATGGGGAATTACAGTAAAAACAGCAACTGCTCGCGTGTTGTGTGTGTGCCACAGCTCAGCCCAGATTAAATCTGCTACGTAACATGGAATAACCATGACTTGTTCATTAGCTGAATACGGACATTTGCACTGTCGGACCCCTGGCATCGGTCACTTCTGCATTGGATCCATGTAGGGCTAGACGGGTGTACAGCACACTAAACTTGTTGGCCAGTGGCGGTTTCAAGGCTCGTATTCCCCATCTGCCAATTCAATCTGACTAAACGGCTCCGACTAACCGAACGCTCCTCGGTAGCTAATTGGTCAAGATGGGGGATGCAGAGTAAAATTAACAGCACGGCACAGATTGGTCGCCAAGCTAAACAGTACTGCGAGGAGTTACGCTTCAGCGAGTAAGGTCACGCGACTCTGCAAGGAATGTGGTTTTGTCAGAGCGCTTGCTTTTTGTGAGTCTCTAAATTTGAAGGTTGACGCTCGTCTGATGATGAGGGGCCGAGATGGCTTGAACGAGGCGTCGATAGTGTCCGGCCCAACAAGTCTCCTTGCTGACGCATGTTGATCAACAACAAATAAGCACATGCAAGAAACAATGTATTTTCCTGCATGAGGGCATGAAATTGGTTGCAACACTGGGCACATTCTCTCAGCTTCTTCCCCAGAAAAATAGAAACCTTGCATATTGCCCGGTCTCCTCGGGCAAAAAAAGTACCCCCCCCTTTATTCCCAGGCTGACCAGCAAAAAAAGCCGCTCAGCCGACTTTTCCCATTTTTAGCCCCCCCTTGTCCAATATTAATGGGTCGACCAACTCGAACCATTCAATCATGGAACAGTTTAATCTTACGCTAGGCTGCGCCATTATTCCTTCTTGAGGCGGAACGCCGCGCTTTCTGCACCTCTTAACAAGAATTACACGATGACTGCTTTAGTGCGCGAGGCGCCTTGGGTTTTTTCTTGGCTTACCCCTGAGTATAGCCGTCGATCGATCTCTTGGCAAGCGTGGAGAAGTTGGGTTTTGCTCTGTTCTAGACAATGGCCTTGTTTACCCATGCAGGGGGGGTCTCTCAGCTCTCCGTGATGTCGCGTGTCTCTTATGTTTGGTGGGTTCGTAAAAAGAGGACCATTTGCTCTTGAAATGAGGTTTCACTTGCCCTTGGAGAATAGATTTACTGCAGGGTTGACACTGACTTTTCGAGGGTCAATAAGCAACGGCCCGCGGACTCCATGAAATCTACCCACTAAAGTTCTCCATTTGCTGACTGTTGCAGCGGCCAGCCAGAGACGCCTCTGCCTAAAGTTTCCCGCTGAGTATCCAGAGTGGCCAGTAAAAGCTTAAATATTCATCAGCACCATGACGCGCCACAGATGAAAACGCTCTGCAATGATCTGACTATTTTGGGTGACGAGGAATCAGGCACCAACATGTCTCTGGTATTTTTACTCAATGCTTTTCACAAGGAAATACGTAAGCAAGGATGCAGATTAGCCATACGAGAAAAAGGAGGATTGAGCCGCCGTAGCCGAGGTGGTCAGAAACTGGCTCAGCATCTGACATTCCAATTCAGGACGTAATTCTTGACCAAAATTTTGTGGCTGTAAAGCAAAAGGACTTTTGCTCGCGAGACTACGCCGCCATGCATTACTTTTCATTGATCGACGTTTTTGCACAAAAATCAAGGAAATAAGTATTCACAGTGGCTGCTGCACGTTTGCGTGTCAATATCTCCAGGCCATAGATCAATGTTACTGGCACTTGTACAACGTCATTGTGACTATTCCCCGGATTTTTCCATGGCGATAGCCACAGTGGCGTCCGGTTACCCGGCACAACGGCATGCCTACCCAAGCCACTGAAGCTTTGTTTTACGGTTGCTGTCCAATATCTACGGGAGTGCTGTCAGATTGATTAGGTTAAAAGTTTGTCTAATATGGTGCTATGATTGTTACGCGGCTTTCCCACTTTTCACGGCGGTGTTTATCGTCTGATTCCGCTCGAAGGATCCGAGAGCCCGGATTGGATCGTAATTCTGAGACATCTATTTTGAGGTTTCGGTAGTGGAATTGGTTAGGGTCGGGACTAACGGAAGATGCTCCCTTTCCGTGGTTCTGGAAGTTCCATTAAGGGTTCTAGACGTATAGCGGTTCGTTCCCTTAAATTCCAAGCGACATCTTGGCACTTCGTTCGAGTTTGCTCGAATAATGGAGTCGCTAAGGGAAAGCCATTTTGAAGTTGAAGCCGCATTCAGTCGCTCAGTACTCAAATTCATGGCGTAAGGTATGCGAGTATGTCACCGAGCGCTTCGTCGTTCTACTACGAAACCGTCAGCCTCCGTCTATACTTTTTAGAATTGGTCAATAGCGTCTCATGGTGCCGTATAACCTTATCCAAGGCCTTGAGGCTCCGCAAGACTTGAGGGATACCTCTGTTGAGGCTCTGTAAAAGACAAGGGAAGCTTCTTGACGATAGCAATTACCGAGGATAACCTTTTTATCTTGCCGAAATTGAATAAGTGAATTTTCAGGCAAGGAGATTTCAATCGACATCAGGCTTTTTTACTTTATTACTCGATTGTTCAACAAGCGAGAGCCGCTTCTGTCTAGTGTCGTTAGTGGAGCATTAGTGAGCTTCTTACTCCGTCGTTTGGATAACTCGTTCCTCTGGAGGCAGAGAAACATCCGCGACGTGAGTGCTCTAATTCACTGTTCGCCATTCGCAGATGCACATCTATCAAAATCGTGGTTGAGAATCCTCGGGCACTATGGCATCATGATGAAGTGGAGATAGCAATCCAAATCAGGCATTATGTTTGGCTCAATATGATTGCATTCCCAGCAAAATGTTACAATGGCGGGGTTGAACAGACGTCAATAACCAAGATAAAGACTTCACTCTCAGCTATCATTAAACATTACTTCTCATTAATTCCAACGAAAAGAAAATACACAGTAACAGTATCAAAATGGCTATTCAGAAAGTCGCAGTTGTTGGAGTGAGTTATTTACCCTAGAGAACTCATGGGCAGCAAACTAACCTACTAAGGCCTCTGGTCTTCTCGGATCAAAGGTCGTCGATAGCCTTCTGAAAGCTGACTTCCAAGTTACAGCTATTACTAGAAATGAGTCTTCTGCAACATTTCCCGAGAAAGTGGACGTGAAGCGTGTCGATATCACTTCAGTTGATTCAGTCAAGGAAGCTCTGACTGACCAAGATGCCGTGGTATCTACAGCAACAACCGCTGCAGCTGGTGGTCAAAAGGTCATCATTGACGCCGCTATTGCTGCGAGAGTTCCTCGATTTATCCCTTCCGAGTTTGGAATTCCGTCTCGTCAGAATCGCGATACCAAGATCGGAAAAATTCTTGGTGCGAAGATCCAGAATACTGACTACTTGATTGAACTTGCCGAGAAGCATGATTGGTTTTCATGGACTGGTCTCTCTAACGGCTTATTCCTTGATTCGGTATGTTTTCTTATCTCAAGATATTCACAGAAGTTTCTGATTAGATTATAGGATCTCAAAAGCGCAAGGGGATTCATCAACATCAAGGATCGCAAGATTCGCATCACCGACTCAGGCAACGAACCCTATTCTACAACGTCACTCGCCTTTGTCGGCGAAGCTGTAGCTGCCATCTTGAAGAAGCCAGAAGAGACCAAGAACAAGTATCTCAATATTGCTGGTGTGACAACAACCCAGAATGAAGTTCTGAAGATCGTTGAGCAGGTGACTGGGGACAAGTTCGAGGTTTCACATGTCACTGGCGCTGAGCTGGAGAAGAGAGGAGACGAGAAGATTGCCAAAGGAGACTTTAGTGCTTTTGGTGACTATCTGGAGCAGTTCCTGTTTGCGGATGGGGCTGGGCACTCACTAAAGGGTGATGAGAATGTGATTGGGTTACTTGGGCTCAAGGAGGAGAATCTTGAGGAGGTTATCAAGAGTGTCGTAGCTGAGGCCAAGTAAACTTCAATTTAGAGGATAACGTGATTCATGAATTTACTCCATGCACGAGGGCCCAATATAAATCATTTAATATATAATTGGTCTACTCGTAGCCAGGTACCTCGTTATGTCTAGTTCTTAACAGAGGAGTCAAGAAAGCGAATGGCGTTTCTCAAACTCCCAACATTAGGAATACCATCCGCATCCGCCTTCTCAACATTGATGTTTCCAATTCTACTATCGAACCCATGTTCTGCATTCTCCGGGAAGTCCTTCACCACCTCAACGCCTGCTTCACGAAGCTTCTTCTCAGCCTGAACACTACAGTCCACTGTAACAGCAGAGTCGTTGACGCCGTGAATCAGAAAAGTGCGAGGAATCTTGGCGAGATCTCCAAATGAGACGGGAAACAAGCGTCGGTGTTCTTCGGGGATGGCATCGATGCCCGTTTTGGCGATCTCACGACTTAGGCCCTCAATACCAGTCATGTAGTCTGGGAAGAGGGCATCGATGTGAAGAGCTGAGATTACTTGGAAGCGCGGGTCTTGTTGAAAGTTCTTAAGTGGAGGGTACCCAGAGATGGCTTTTCTCTCGTCATTCGCCTGGGTCGCTGGAAACTTGCTCAACAACGACGCTGTGTCGAAAGGCGGAGCTCCCCAGATATTCGTCCCGGGAGTCGTATATCTCGGATTCGCTGCATCAAGCATTCCATAGACAAGTAACAGTGCATCTGGCTTTTGTTCAACTTCATTCGCAGTTGCCAATGCGAGATATCCACCAGCGCTGGAACCAGACAGCAAGACGGGTCCAATAGGACGTCCGATTGCGTCAGCCAGCGACGAGCGCACCCAGTTGTATGCATCGATGGAGTCATCTAAAGATGCATGGGCGGTAGACTCTGGGAGAAGACGATAATCAGGACTCACGAAGATCCAGCTTCGAGCAGTGGCAGCACTGAGGAGCCAGTATGGGAGAAAACTATATCTGTCCCCGACGATCTGTGCACATGTCAGCTAAGTCTACCAGGCGATAAGGCAAGACTTACGAGAAATCCACCATGGATATGAATCAGAACAGTTGCCGGTGAACCATCGGCATCCTCTGGGTATCCGATATCGAGAATGATATCACCATTGGGTCCAGACTTGAACGGGACGGTCTTGTACGTATAGCCTTTGAGGCTGGAAAACAGAGACATAGTCATTTTTTATGAGTTTCAGGGAGGATTTTGATGTCTTCCTTTGGAGCAATTGATCGTTCATGAAGATACAGGGGTTATAAATAATACCGGCCGATGACGAGCTCTAAAAGATCGCTGGTAAAATGCGCGCGGGGGAAGCTCGGTGTTTCTCCGCACCCCGATACGCCGGATTACGTGATATCCCACATGAATACCCCAGCGGCATGTCACCAAGTCCAAGTAAATTAAAGCAAACCCAGCAAAGCTTATTTACAAAATGGCCTCTTCGTTTCGTTGTGACTCATATTGTTTTCGGTTTTTAGTCTTGTTCCGGAGCTTAACGGACTTAAGATCCGGCTCCTTGCTTGTGAGAACGGGGAGACTGATACTGGCGGTAGTATTCCGAGGTCCTGGCTGTACTCGAAATAGGCGTGGTTCCCCAGACTTATTAGTCAAAAGTCATTATGAAAATATTCCTACGGCATCGTTAGCCGGCCTGATCGAGCTCAAACGGCGAGACTTTGCAGGTTAAAACTTCCCAGATCGACGACCAGGAATGAGCTTTGGGAGAATATGGCTCAAATGCTACTTGATGAAGCTCAAAGGGCCCCCTCGCGAATTATGGAAGGAGGAAATCTCGATTTCCAAGGACTAAGGACAGTCATGGCTACTTGTTTGAGCCGACGGTATTTTTATTATCGCAGTCTTCACAGGTATAGGCATTTTCCCGCCAAAGGGGATGCTGGATCGCTATATACTCATGTTCTTGGACCTTTTTTGCATCATATAAATATCACGAAAAGTCAACGGAATGACGTGGCCTCTATCAGTCAGCCTCTTTATGCTCAAAGGTGGTAAAAAATTATCTCAAGACGTGTTATAGAGTCATCGCACGTGGAACAAGTACCTATTCCAACGAGGTAGATTCAAATTCATGTACCATTCCAGATGGACTGAGAATCCTCATCATGTCGCATTCCACAAGCTTCAGCTATCTACACTTATGACCAGAGCCAGGAAATAACCTCTCTGGTGCTTGTAAGGGTACCCGTATGAGGGGCTTGTTATGCTTCGCAAACGACCAAACGGCGAAGCGAATACAGACGACCTGTTCTCTCAAAGAGGAGAAGGCTACTAGAGGTCTCCTTAATCAACGGTATTACAGTCAAGCTAGAGCAGTCTTCAATTGGTGAGCTCTGAAAGGAAACTAAAACTCCTGGCAGAGTCTATTAAATGCATATGTTAGTTTCTCAATAACCAGTATATGCAACCTCGCTAAGCACCATTGGAGTATTGACTAGAAGGCCAACAACCTTCAACGCCTTACAAAACGGCGCCGCAAAAACCAGATAGCTAGGTAGATAATGGAACCCAATCAGGTAAAAGAATACCCTATCTCTGCCTTCCCAACTTCCTTTCCTCGATAGAAGATTCGACAGACCAATACACCGACCTCATCGTCACTGAGGCGAATGGTAAGGGTAAGTAGTAGCTGATACCAGTGAATACCATTGGCGTCTTGTATGGACTTGATCTTAGTCTTGTCAATACCATCGATGGTGTATAATACCTCGCCAACTTTCTCAATCCCTAGTCATCGTCAGTTTTGTCGTTCCCATCATAGTCATTATACTCACGTTCGTTCTCAATAGTCTCAGGTGCCTCGTCCAAACTGCACGAATAAAGATCATGCGTGTGCTTTCCGTCAAAATACTCTGAGAAATGTGAGTAGAAACTCGTGCTGATCTCGGTGTCGTCGTCCAGAAGAGCGCCCTGACAAAGTTAAATCTCATCTGCTGACTGTACTTGGACTGCTGACTTACCTTCGCGATCTCCCAGTTCATGAAGCCAGAAAGATTTTGCTCCTTTGTCCATGGGTCATTCCAAAGCCTTCGCTTGTTCTCATCAAAGCTGAAATGCACAGCTGGATCATATGTTCGAGACATCGTATGTCCATAGTGTCGACGACATTTCTTCTGTCTGGACATGGAACCTTCGACGCCTCGCAAGACGGCACCGCAAACAACAGCTGCCCAACTGGAGATCTGTTAGTTCACTGCAAGATAATTCTTGGGAGTGGAATACTTACGCGCCTGTCCACGGCGTTGTAAGCCGTATCTCTTGGTCTGAGCACCACTCAAGCAATCGTTCCTTGACATAAGGCGAGGAACCAAAACCACCGACCAGACACATCGTCTTGATTCTTGGCTCATTGTCTCTTTTGACTTGATCAACCTGATCTTTGACAAGCTTGAGAATAATGTCAATCACCGGATCAAAAAGACTCTTCATATCATCTTTGCTCAAGAGCACATGGTTGAAATCAGGATCGTAGTACTTCTCCATCTCTGGAGTGACCACCAGACTTCGCATGGGTAGGGTGATTCTGTAAGACTTCCTGCTCGGTGTATCAAGGCTGAAGTCTCGTTTGCGCATCTCGAATTGGTCCATGAATTGACTACCGGGCCCAACGTGCTGTGGACCAAGGTTGGTGAATGGAGCACCGAAGCGTTCGGAGAGAAGCTTGTAAAGATTGCGGTCTACGAATGTCCCGCCGCATTTACCACCTGAGAATGTGAGTGCCATCGTTGCATCTGTGAACGAGGGTTATCTTACCTGCTCCGATAGCAATTTCTCTCAGTTTCAGAGACGGAGACTTTCTGACCACTTCTGATGTCGTGATATCCTAGCATTATCAGCGAGATGCGAGACCCCATGTTCAAAGCTGAACTTACAACAGTACCACCACCAAGATCACATACCATTACACCCGTACCGACCTAAACCCAGTGTCAGCCCGGACTCAAAAAGTGAGAAGGCGTTACCTACATCAATAAGATCTTCGACATGATGAATGCTGGACTTCAAAGCCATATGTGCTGCAGCATCCGGCTCAGTGATCAGACTCAAACGATCAATAGGTCTGGACGCAAACCCAGCATCCAGAGCCGCAGCCCTAGTAATAAGCTTCGCTCTCTCCGACCAAGTTGCAGGAACAGTTAACCAAAAGTCAACAGGCAGATCCTCAAGCTTATCCTCCCCAATCTTCTCAACGACAGCCTTTTTATACATAGAATTCATCCCCTTGAGATACTCAGTGACCACGTCTTTGGCAGTTCTGCCGGCTGGTAATCTCATGAGTCCGTTTCCTGCGGCTTTGTTAAGATCCGGATCATCGTACTCTGTCGCGAGTGCTTGATCATCGAGGAGGAGCTTTGTCCATGCGTAGGTCTTCATTCCGGGTTCGATTTGATAGCCCCATGCGTTCTCGTCGAGATCGGGATTTTCATCTTTGAAAGCGACCCATGATGGAGCTTTGGCGCAGTGTTCTGCGCTGTGAGTTGCTGAACCGGGGTATTTTGTCCATGGGTGAATGTCTTTGAAGTCGGCGGCATTGGAGAGTGCAAAACTGAGACCTGATGTCGAGAAGATCAGTCAGTGGAATCGAGTATCCAGTTGCGTTGTCCTGACCTGAATATGTTGTACCGTAGTCAATGCCAACTATTAGTTTTGTTCTATTTCTCACAGCCAACATGATTGATGAATGAATCTTCTGCTCGTGGCCTCAACTACGATATGGAAAAGAAGTATAACTCCTGCGATTTGGGATCTGTCATGTCAATGGAATGATTTACAGCATGTTCAAATGGCCGCTTGGCCCAGGGCGGCAGCTTAAACAGTTCGCCGAGTTTGCGGCTGATGGCAGTGCGCCTTACAGGGGGGTTGAAATGCGCGGGCGTTTTGCCGTGTATGTGCTGGCGTTTTGTCGGGGCCTCGGCCTTGCATATGCAGCCACTATCACGGCTGAAAAGGCTAAGGTTTACAGGGAGGGTAATGGAGGGGGAGGGAAGTCGAACTGTTGATTTCTGCGGGGGAACATCCATTGCGGTTTATAAATAGTGCTTTTGTTGATTGAGTCGGAGACGATTATATCGTCACGCCATTCGATCAATAACGCGTTTTGACAGCATCACTATGGGCGGAGAATCTGAGCGAAGATCTGGAGAGCACGGTCCTGGTGTTGCTCTGAAGGACATCAGCGACCAGCTCCAACCCAAAAGTGAGGATGAGGGACCTTATGAGGAGGTATTCAGTTTTGAACCCAATGTGTTGCTCTTACTAAGCTTGCAACAGCCAAGATACTCCAAGACCGATGACAAGAGGCCGAAACATGATCACCCAGCAGACTCCACCATGTCTGACGTCGTTGAGACCATGAAAACATCGAATCATCACCCGAAAGTAAGCTTACAAGTGATATGTTCTTCATCCTAGACACAGACTGAGAGATTATCAAGCAAAACCCTGGAATGATTGGGCGTATCACCCAGTCCTTGAACCCATTTGGTTCTCCAGAGTCTTCTACAATTACTGAGAAGGTAAATGAGAAGAAGCCCAGCCATAAATCAGAAACCTCAAGAGAAAAGAAACTTCAAAAGGAAGTGACTCAATTACAAACTGAGAAAGCCTCTCTGAGCACAAGTCTTAACGATTTGGCAATCGAGTTTAATTTACAAACCAAGGATCTTGATAACAAAAATCGTCTCATCAAGCGATGGGCGGATTGGGAAGAAAGATCCAATGAACTCTTGCGCGGACGAGGAGAGGAAATCAGGAAAGCGAAAGCTGCTTATGATCGCCTGGCAGATGATTATCGGAAACTCAAACGGACAAAGCAAGACCTTGAGTCTGAGCTTAAGGAGGAAAGAGATGTGAACAAGGCTCTGAGCCAAGATATCAAGAACCAAGAGGACGTTGTAACGGAGGCGCACTCGAGGGCTATATCACTACTGGCAGGTCATGTTTCCAGCGACTTTCCAGATGATCAGGTTCGAACCGAACTGCAGGATCTGTTCGAGAAGTGCTCTGAGTGGTGTATGGACAATCGCTTGCCACGCATCGAAAACGTCGAAGAGACGCGAAATCTTCTGCTCAGTGAAGGTATCATCAATGACCTAGATTGCGCGGAGCATCTACGATTCGACATGACGCACAGAACAGCCACAGCAATATTGCTACAGGCTGCACTAACAAAGAGACTCGTGCAGACCTTTCTCGGAGATCCATTCTTTCTATGCCAACACTGCATGTTTAAAACAGCCCTGCAAGGAGGTTTGTACACTTCACAATCCCCAGGCAACAAGGCAAACTAACACAATCTCCAGGCGTCAGCGTAGAAGCCACAGTGACGTGGAGAATCCAGACTTGCCAATATCTCGAGCAAGCATTTCCCCCGCACAAGCAAGCACTACAAACATGTGCCGAGATCTTCGCAAGGACCTACGAACCCCTCATGGAGCCCCTCGACAGAGAAAGCCTCACGCAGCTGACCAAGCTTTTCGAGACCACATGCAGCCTTGCGCTGAGACTCTGGAAGCTAAGAACCAATATCAGAATCGAAGCGCTAGGTGATGCCACCCTCCATCGGTTCCAGAGCATGTTTGGGGACATGGAGGCGCATCCAACAGTCGGTCTTCTGAAAGGTGATAAGCGGCTCGACGGTCGCCCGATTTGTGTGGTAGTGCGCCCACGCATCGTGTCGGAGCCAGTAGAATCTGAGAATCGCGGGAGAGGGATTGTCTGGTCGCCTGCGCAGGTTTGGGTGTCTAACTGGGAGGATGCAGGGTATTAGTGGATGGTGGCGCGGACTAGTGATTTATATCACTTTTTGGGTGTTCAGCTTGAAATGCAGGTTTCGTTGTCGTTTGCAGTAGCGCGGAGGTTGAAATAGAACGGTCGTTTTGTAAGGTTAGTGCTTATTGTGGATGAATAGAGTGTGAAATGCCCCTCATGCGATGTTAAGCTTGATTTTGGGTGTTGCAGTGCCGGATATGTCGGCATAAAGTGATTGCGTCTAGTCTGCCTTGTTGTATTTATCAAGAGACATTCTCTTGTTATTAAGTCTAGACTTTCAAGCTGTAAAGCAGTGTATCACATGCACTGAGAACCCTGTTAGTCTCCACCATGACCAAAGTTGCCCAGTCTTCTCTGCCAGACGCTCCGTCGGTGGGGACAGACACCTCGGTGAGCGATGAGTCCGAAAGCCCTCCGCAAGTATTATTGATTGCTGTGATGGGAGTAACTGGCTCAGGAAAGAGTAATTTCCTTCGGCTCTTGACTGGGAGAGACGATGAAGATGGGCCGCAAGTCGGGCATTCACTTGGATCTTGTAAGTAAGCCCCCAGCCTCCTTGATGTTGAACGAGCACTAACATTTTACAGGCACACAGAAGACTGAAGCCTACGAATGTCTCATTCGAGGCCAGCAATTTGTCTTTTTCGACACGCCCGGCTTTGACGACACGTACCGGGGAGATGCCGACATTCTTGCTGATATCGCTCAAGCTCTCAGCTCCTCGTACATGAACAATGTCAAGCTCAGTGGAATCATTTACCTGCACCGCATCAAAGATGAGAGGATGACCAACGCCATCATGCGAAACCTCACCATGTTCCGCAATCTTTGTGGTGATGGTGCTTTTGAGAATGTCATCCTTGCAACTACCTTTTGGGATGAGCTGCAAGATGAGTCAAAGGGAACAGCTAGAGAGCATGAACTTATCTCAACTCCTGAGTGGTGGGGATATATGAGCAACAAGGGCTCGAGAATTCGACGATTCCAGAACACTAGAGAGTCGGCTCTTGAAATCGTTAATGAGCTAGTTGATCTCCCAGCAGTCACTCTACAAATCCAAGAGGAGATTGTAGAGCAAGGCCTTGGAGTCGACCAAACAACAGCAGGCGAAGCTCTCAACGAGGAACTTAACAAGCTACGAGAAGAGCACCAAGCCAAGCTCAACACTATCCGCGAAGAGAAAGAACAAGCCATCAAAGACCGCGACGTCCAACTCGAGAAAATGCTCGACAAGCTTGAGCAAGAAAAGCAGCAATTCATGCGCCGTCTCGAAAGCGAGCAAGCAGCTCTCCACGCCGATCGCCGCGAACAGCAACGCCGCATGGAACAAGCCTTCAATGACCAACTCGTCCGTCTAGAGCGCGAACGCAAGGCAAGAGAAGCCAAGATCCAAGACCTGGAAACCCGACTAAGTACCGAGCGCGCAGATGCCAACGAGCGATTTCAAGCTGCTATGGCAGAATCGAACCGCATGGTCAGCGCGCTAAAGCTAAAGATGGAGCAAGCGCGCACAGAGGATAGAGAGGAGTATGATGAGACTATTAGGAAGATTGAGGAGAGGCAGAGGGGTGCTGTGGATGAGGCGGGGAGGTGGAGGGGGGAGGTTGAGAGGCTGAATCAGCAGATTAGGGATGCGAGTACGGCGCAGGCTGTGGCGCATGGGTTGGAGAAGAGGAGGATGGAGGCGAGGATTAGGGAGTTGGAGCAGACGAGGAACACGAGTAATACGAATTTCTGGGACGTGGTTGGGAATATTTCGAATGTTGCGACGGGTATTTTGTTAAATATGCTTTAACTTGAGCTAACTGGTGTTTATTGCGCATGGTCCTTCGGCACCTAAAACAATGGACCTGAGGGACAGCATCTCATTGCATCCCCATACTCCTTCTTGACATGATCCCACTCGGGTGCCGGACATGTCTCCCTGATGATATGAAAGTCTTCAGATCCATATCCTTCTCGACATATAAGCAGATTTCCCCTGCTCGTTCTTTCAGGACGGCCATAGTCTCCAAACACGATATACTCCAGGGACTTGATACCCTTGTAAGAAAACGCCCACTCAACAAATGCCCAGAACATAGGTTCCAGATACTCATTGCTGGGGTTTTCTCCTTCATCAACTGCCGGAGTATCATCGACGGGTTCATCGTCTATAATCACCATAATCCCCCATGACTGAGAGGTAAACTCTATATTCTTACGCGATTGACGAACGTGAACGACTTTAAGACAATCTTTTCTAGAAAATGGATTCAACACATCCAGCTAAAAGTTCCAAAGTCAGTAGGTGAAATTAGTAGCGCCTGATTCTTACCAAGTTGATAGGCTCACAAGACAGCCCAATGAAATCGAGATCCAGGTGATAAAGAGGAGATGAAGTTGGATCGTCCCAGAACCTTTTCTTATCACGCTCAATAATCATCATATCCGGCAAATCCGTCCAGTCCTCCAATTCGTCATCATAGAACCTTGAATGGTTTACAAATCTCTTTAACGTAGAGCTATGATGGCAAACATTGTCCCATGTGTACTTTGAGAGCATCATACCGGTCTGATCAAGATAGAACTCTTCTAAACCTTGGAAAGAGTCTAATAGAATCTCAATTGGGTCCCCGTCTTCAAGATCGTAGGTTGCTGCATCATTTTTGGGCCATGATTCCTGAAGCTCGAGCTTCTTTAGTTTCACTGGGATTCTGTGCTGTGCCATTGCTAGCACGAAATCGTACCACTGCGGGCATGCCCGGATCGTTAGAGATCTGAGAATCTCGAAGTCGATAGCTTGAACTAGAGTGTCGGTCAGAGGAACGTGGCTTAGAACTAGAGTATGTAAATTGGGAAATGTGATGCGAGGAGAGCGCTTGTCCAGACCAAGAACCATTTTCGCTACATAGTCTCTTGCTCTCAATCTGTGTACTCTCTCCTCATCGTTCCGGTAACCTAGTGCCTTTCGTATATGCGGCCAGTCGATGAGGTCCAGCTCTAAGGCCTGAAGGTACGATTTGTTGTTTCTAAGTGCAAGGGCGAATACTTTGAGGTTATCCGAGGTTGGCCCTCTCCAACTGAGATTCAGAAGATGATGAAAGGCGGACAAGTCGATCTTACGTTCGCGGGAGTTATAGCGTGTGCAAAAGGGATGGGTTGTAAGCTTCAAAGAACTGATCGTAGACTGTTGACGGGCGACGATGCCATTGCTTCCCAAGATGGGAGCTGGTATACATGTTCCTAGATCCCAACTTGTTTTTATTTCCGTCAGCCTTTCTTCTCAGGTTTGCTGCGGGCAATTGACAAACCTGAACGATTCCAATTGTTCTTTGTCACATTTCTCGAGAAGTGGGAGAATCTTTCCCTTGAAGTTCTCAAAGGATGCTAGTTTGGCGACAATATTCTCATCGTCTGCCTCTCGATAGGTCTGCAGTCTTCGGTTATGCGGACAAGCTCTTGTATCGTTCTCACTTATGAATCGTAGATCAATAGATTTCGTAAAGACTAGCCTGTCGACTGGGAAATCGTCGATTTTGATGCCATAAATGTCGTTCTCACTCCATGCCGGTATAACTACAGATTTCCAGAGGGTCTGAAGAGTAGCAGAATGGAAGTGTTTTGACGCCTGAGAAAGATTCTTGGCGTCTTTGGTAGATATCTAGAATGATCAATCATAAGAGCCTGCGCAACAAGAATAGTAAAGCCCCATCTCACCTCACTAATTATGAAGTTCAATAACTCCTGGGGTAGTCGATCAAACATTTTCGCGATTTGGTCGTTAGAAGTGAAGGTCACGCGAGGCGACCCCACGCGTAGTGCATGCCATGAAACTGGCCCTGTCCAATCAGTCACGAACCATAAGAGTTATTGTGGCACCAAAGATTAAACAATCTCATCAATCACGTCACTCATCGCGACAAGCTCAATTCTCATATTCAGTCATTATTGATGTATTATTCATATCTAGACCATACCAAAACTTTTCTTTACCTCTCACGGTTAAAAGTAGGAGCAGGCTTAGGCTTGTTATCAAGAATCGTCTCAATCTCCTCCAAAACCTTATCATCGATCTTCTTGTAAATCTCAAGCGCCTTGAAGTTATCCTCAAGCTGCTCAACCTTTGTCGCACCAAGAATGACAGTGCTGACATTAGGGTTCTTGAGAGCCCAAGCAAGAGACAGCTGGGCGACGTTTCCGCCGAGACGCTCAGCTACTTCGGTGAGCTTCTTGACCTTTTCGATCTTGGCCTTGCCGGCTTCGGTTTGAAGCTCGTTGACTGTGTTCTCGAAGAAGGCCTTGTTGGTAGCGAATCGTGAGTCCTCGGGAATTCCGTTGTTGTACTTGCCGGTCAAGAGGCCGGAGGCGAGGGGGGACCAGATTGTAGTGCCGTACTCGAATTGTTTGAATAGGGGAGCGTACTCGACCTCAAAGCGCTCACGGTGAAAGGCGTTGTACTGAGGCTGCTCAACGACTATACCACCATCAGTATCTGTCACAACCTCCAGCCATGGTGAAACTTACCGGGAGCAATGAGGTTGTAGCGCTCAGCAATGTGAGTAGCCTCGGTAATCTGAGCAGCGGTCCACTCAGAAGTACCCCAGTAGTAAGCAAGGTTCAAGTTGCGGATGACCTGAGTAAATCCCTCAACAATCTCCTTCATGGGAGTAGCGTAATCGGGACGGTGAGCAAAGACAACATCGACATAAGGCTGCTCAAGACGCTTGAGAGAGCTCTTGAGACCCTCGACGACGTGCTTGCGGCTGAGACCTCGAGTGTTGGGCTCCTTGCGGCCAGTACCGAAGAAGACCTTTGTGGTGAGAACGTATCTAAGCAAGTCAGTATTAATCCTAATTTTGCGTTTGGAGATATTTACTCATCACGAGGCCAGCCGAGCTCCTTGAGAGCACGACCCATCTCAACCTCAGATTCACCATTGGCGTAGACCTCGGCGGTATCAAAAGTGTTAACACCGTGATCCCAAGCCTTTTGAAGAATCTGCTTCACGATATCGCCCTTTTGCGTACCGCCGTATGTCAACCAGCCACCAAGACTGAAGACACTGACCTTGAGACCAGTAGGTCCCAGGTGGCGGAACAGCATGTCCTTGGGGTCGTAGGCAGTTTCAACAGGCATTTTGGCGATTGAGTTTGAAGAATAAGGGATGGAGATGAAAGTTTGAAGATAGAAGGAGGGGCGTTTTTCTTATATAAATGGAGTTGATGTCATTCTGGATGGTCCAAGCGAAATGAGGGGTATTGAGATGGTTGATACAACGATGATGGCTCCACGCAAACAACTGACGACAGTTTAGCGTAGCAGCTCTCATTCCCAAGCCAATCAGAGGACCCAATGGTAGGGACTATCCCCAGCCTCAAACAGGTCAACGTCTTGTCATTGGGGCGTTAGTATTAATAATTCAAGATAGCGGGGCATAGGTCGGTGAACAGTCACTTCCGAGCTTCAATGACGCCTACTGCACAGGAGATAATGGAGTTTGGGGTTTAGCACTACATACACGCATTCTTTTCAGTTGCCTATTTCAATTAGTGTCATCGGGTTCTTTTTAAGTGCTTACACTGACTTCTTTACCGGTTCATTTACCGAATTGCTTATGGCATCAAGGTGAAAACGATTACACTAAAGCCGAGCCTAAGTCCGGCTAAGGCCACGTTTTCCCCTCATTGAGAGGAACCTTGTTATCAATCAAGGTGATGGATGTTTTTTATTGACCGAGGTACGCTGTTGACCCAGTTATCTTCATCGCCCCGCACAAGCTCATCATTCCAAACGTGGATGAAACATTGCCTGTGAAACCTCAGCGACCTTTGCATGTTCCTAAAGCAACTCGCATGCCCTTCCACATAGGCGCCCAAGCACCAAACACAGCAGTGACACCAGTACAGATGATCATGGGTCCATACTGCGTCGCGTAACCGAGTGCCTCGTTGGACAGGTGTGCTTTTGCTTGTAGCAGTGCGCCGCTCAGTGGCCCAGCGGTGACAAAGCCGATACCTCGTCCGCCCATGAGCATACCGAAAATGAGAGCTGAATCAGCGGCAGAATCGTCTTTTTGGATGTCGGTTGACATGTTGGACCACGTTGAGCTAAAGCCGCCTGCGAAGAAACCGTAGACAATGACAAACACTACCAAGTTTGCAAGGTCAAGCGACAAACCCCATAGAAGCCAAATTGGCAGGGCACTTCCTATTGATGCGATTGTTACTGCTCTTGTTGCTGAGAATTTGTCTCCGAGCATGCCGTGCACAATACCTCCGGGGACGGAAGCTACAGAGAACAACGCGAGTAAGATAGGACCGGTGATACTAGGCAGACCAATTGTCGATGCGTAGCTAGCCAGGTATGTGCTCGGCATGAGATATCCAAGTGATTGTATGATCACTCCAGCTTGCATCATCCAGAAAGATGTATGGCGGAGGAAACGGAAGGATAGCGGTTGGACCTGAACCTGAGTGTGCAGTGGGATTCGTGGTTTGATGAACACGAGTGTTGGGAGAGTCATCGCAGCTGATGCACCAGCCCAGGCTAAGAGAGTAGCCTTGAGACCGATTCGGCGAAGAAGAGCGTCAAAGACAAATGGCATTGCAATCCCTATTCCGAAAGGTCAGCATACGATATCGGTGCCAAGGCTGAAGTATTATACCTGTCGCCGACTTGCCAGCCCACATAACCCCCAACGCCATCCCCTTCCTCTCAACAAACCACTCATTCATATAATGCGAAATCGGACAAAACAAAAGCCCACAGCCAATAGAGTACATCGCCCCCTGTGTAGCAATAAGTCCCGCAATAGTGTTCACAAACGCAGACGCAGTGAGACTAGCGACCGTCACAGCAAGACCAAGCGGCCCGCAAAGGTGACGCAGTCGCGGATACCGTGTGAGGATGAGGAAGGCAAACGGCATCATGAGATACATTACACCTTGCTGTAATGCTCCGATGGTGGCGATTGTGCCCGATGATGCTGTGCTGATAGGACTTCCTGGTCGGCTGTAGTATTCTTGGAAGATGCCGAAGGAGACTGAGTAGCCTGTCGTTCGTTAGAGTTGAAGCGTGATGGGTGAGGAGGTTGGGTACCCCAGATTGGCAGCTGCGCCATTGTACAGCACATCAAAGCTAGATATGCGTCTTTTCCGCGATCAGTAGGCGGTAGTGAATCTGTCGGCGACTGAGAAACATTTTCTTGACGTTCAGTGTCAGGCGGGCTATCAGTTCCGCACCGCTGTTCCTGCAACGACTCCATGGCATAAGCGGTCTCCGAGGAAGACGACATCATCACAATTGGGGTTGTTAGGCAATAAGGAGATTAGAATGAACAATTGTGGTTAGTCGGTGTTTGGGGATGAAAGGTTGGCTTTTGGACGGATATAAGCTCAGAATGCGCCCTTGCTTTGACAGTGGCATTGACGTAACCGATCGGGATCGGTTAAGTGATCGACGTGTTTGCTCACTGTTTTAGGAGTTTGTGCAACACGACCAACGCCACAGCAACGTTGCGGACTGAGAGCACTGCATAACTTATGCGGTATCTTGCTTGTGAAAATGACGCTGAGATAGGTATGTCGTATTGATTGCTTCTTTCTACACGCTATGTGATACATTGTATGTTTTTGTGCACACAATCTTGCTGTGCTGTAGTATCGCCTCTTCGCTCGCATTATCCAGCGTGTTCCCCATCACTCCACTGCAAATACTTCCGGTCGTAACTTGCGTTGTTCGGCCCACGGTATCGGGGTAGGTCGCAAGTTCCAAAGAGCAATTTGTATCGAACTGTGTGTACCCTGTATGCTTCTTCCTATTCACTTTATGCAGCGAACCGCTTGAAGGGGGCTTGGGGCAGTCCGCGTTGCTTGAAGAGTCCATCCATCTGGGCGCGAAGCGTTTGAAGAACTTACGAAAGGTTGGCATGCAGCCGCATATAATGAAAAGGTTGACTTCCACGAATGACCAGACGTTAGCTGGTGCTGCGATCCATGGAATATCTAATGCTCCCAAGAGGGAGGGTAGGTAGAACATGCGGATGATAGACGTCGTGACCGTTCTGTCTCTGTCAGTTACCGATGTTGTTGTTCGTCGCTCAACTTACATCGTTGCAATGCCGAGCATAATTCCCAAGCCAATCTTCTGTCCCAACGGCATCTTCAAACGGATGATCGTTGGCATGGGAATAACGAAAAGGATGATGTCCGATATAATGTTGACGATCGCTATGATGATATACATGACAGCATGGTCAATACACTTCCCAGTTGCGAACAGGTAGGGGTCCCATGCTGTTTGTCTCGGTTGGCATCCGAAGAGTAGCAGGCTGGCGATGATGATAGTGTAGAGAACAACGAAGGCGATTGTCATAAAGATTGCTCTTCTGAACCATTTCTGCGGAGATACTTGAAGGTAGAATGTTAAGAGAGAGCTTTTCGTGAGACCGTTGCATATGATGAAGGCTGGACCGGCGATATAAGAACTCTATGAGGTGTAAGAAGAGTATCATGGCATGGAAGTGGGGATCGTACGAGCATGTGCTTTTCGAAGACGTCAATGGGCATTTCCCATGCATGATGGCATAGGCCTCCGATGGATATTGACCCTTGAAGAATTGGTACAGGACTGGGTCAATGATAGGATGTACTCACATATTTGAGTCGATTGCATGACAAGGGAGAAGACCTTGAGATCACCATGTCAGTCTTGCGTAAACTGAGCCTTTATTCGCCTGATACCTTACCCATGCCAGTGTGATCAAAACTACATGTCAAGTCAGCTCCAGGTCTCTCAATTGAGCTATGACATACCATTGTCTATCTTCAAACCTCGCGTTATGTAATACTTTACATATAATCGCTGGAAAAGACACAAAATGGCCAAAGACCCAAGAATGCCGAAGATGAGGAAATGTTTGAGTGCATCCTGCTGTTGAGGATTGTCAAAGTCAACGACGTATCTTTCCGGCGGCGGCAGAAACGTGGTCACACCGTTGGTGACTGGATAAGAAGACATGTCAGATATGATTTATCCATATTTGCGGCATTATGTTGGTATTATTTGTAGAGGTTACAATTTGATCCATGCGCTTTGTGTTGGTTCATTGCTATTCACCTGGAGAGCCGAAATCTTCACCAAGGTTATCGGACCAGTTTGCTAAGCTAGTGTGCAATAAACGCCACTGTGGGCAAACAGTTGCAAGTTACGAGGCTTGCAGAACCAACAGATCTTGTCACTACTGGACATAGTGCAGTCGTTTCTGCTTCCAACCTCTACTAACGGGGCAGGGAGGTGGATGAATTGGAAGTCTTTCGTATCTTGACCCAAAAGCATCCGATTTACGTACTAGTACCATCGGAGATCGTCGCGGTCGTTGGTGATAACTGCAACAGTGCAACCGTAATCACTCGTATGTCTCAAGTGTTTGTCCAGGTGATATGTCCCAAAATGGGTGTCAATAGGAGCCGGGAGTGGCTCCCATTGGCTAGTCGGGCCAGCCATGCCTTGGCAAGGGGACTCGATCGACCCCAACAGATCCATTTGACCACTGAAGGAGTTCACAGGATTTACAGTTGGTTTATTCCGCGCTGGTTGGTCGTTGTTGAGCCAATGTTGGATGCAGGAATGCGGAAGAGAACTCTTCAGCGGAATGGATGATTGCTGTTGGCTTTTACAAGAGCAGGTCAACCACTTGGGTGAGACATATTTGACGCTTCAAAATGTCAATAGAAGTCTATACAGGGGCCATAAATCCTTGATTATGCAGGGATGTGCTTGAACTGAGCATCCTGGCCAATTGCTTGTCGGTAGTTGCGTCTAGATCTTGTTGGTCGTAGGAATCGAACACCAAATGCCAAGACTCGGACAGATCTAATGCAACCCGGCTCTCTTGTCACATTTTTTGACTGTTTTCTCTTCGTTTCTCTCGTTAATAAATATCGCCGAAATCCTTAGGAGTGTATTGTTGTAGTATCCTTCATTTTCATTCTCTCACCTTTATCACTACTGACCAACGTAATCAACATGAACCAACTCGCCTCTTTGTTATTTCTCGCTTCGGCCCTTTCCGGTAATGCGTTCGCGTCAGCTAAAGGCCCCCCATCAAACACGGGTCTATTACAGATGGTCACCTATGTTAAGCGTCATCCCAACATGACCCTCGACGAATTCCGGCAGTATTGGGATACCCAACATGCTCCGAAGGTGATCCCTCTGGCAACCCACTTTGGTATCGCTCGATACCAACAGGTAAGTCATTAAGCCATTGCACCTCCATGATTTCTTCCCATCACTGATATAAACTGACCGCTCCTTTCCTTGTCTTAGGTCCGAGTCGCAGGAAAGATCGTCCCTACCAATGCTGGCGCAACTGAACCAGTATCTAATGAGCTAGTGGACTTTGATGGGATTGCCATGTTCCTTTACGAGTCATCTGATGTCTTGACTGATATGCTCTCTCATCCTTACTACGTCAAAGTCGTTGAACCAGATGAGCATGTCTTCATTGACAAGTCAGCTCATGGAAATGGCATGGTGGCTACCTACATCGGCGAGCATATCGATGCAGTGGATGATGCGAAGAGTGTTTGGAAGGGGGATAACAAGATACTTTCAAAGTACCAGAAGATGTTCAAGAAATATTGATCAGTGAAAGAGGACTGTATGGTGAGGTAAACTCTATTCTGAGCAATATAGATGAAGAGTCTTGACTCTCGCTAATCAGTCACCTCTTGAGAGATGTATGGCAGAAAAGATTTGTATCCTTTAACTAAACACTCACACTTCAATCACTCAACATCATACTCTCCTCTGATACTTCTCAAAATCGCCCCAGAGGCCTTCTGGCTTATCATAAACGTCGGCGCAGCAGGGAATCCTCCCGGTGTACGTGGGAAGATCGAGGCATCCACGACTCGAAGTCCATCAACCCCATTGACCTTGAATTCCGAATCAACGCAGTAGTTCTTATCACCTGCAGGGCCCATTCGACACGAAGAAGTCGCATGATGACTGAAAGCATCATCCATGATACCTTGTCGAATACTCACGCAAGGCCGAGGCTCAACGACCTTGAATGGAGCATAAGGTTCACCAGTAGCGTTGAAGATACGCATGGTATGCTCAACTCCTTCTTGGATAGCCTGAAGGTCTCTGTCTCCCTTCTCAGTGAAATAGTTGAAGTTTATCTCAGGTGCTTCTCGTGGGTCTTTAGAGCGGAGAGTAATAGTTCCGGCCTGGTTACCTGGCTGCATTTTGACAATGGACCAGAACCATGAGGTTGGAGGGGCTTGCCATGCAGAGTAGCCTGGGAAATATCCGCGAAATACGGTTCCTGCGGCTCCGAAGAGGTACAAGTCTGTGTCGTTTGTCTCGCTGACGCTGGATCTGTAGAGAAGTGAAATCGGTGCTGCGCCTTCGCCGTAAGCTCCGGTATGAGACTGATTCCATTCTTTGTAACAAGTGTCGTTTGCTTCGAGTGTGAAGGGACAATTCTCAAAGGGATTGTTCTCCCAGGGTATAGAGGCTTCGACGGTTACTCCACCTTCATAGTTGTCCTGTAGATACTTGCCCTGTCCTTATCAGTTGTGTTCTTGTGCCCTCAGCTGAAGACTTACCACTACAGGGAGATCCACAATAACCGGAATGTCTAACTTCTCCAGTTCCTCGCGAGGACCAATACCACTGAGCTTGAGTATCTGGGGCGTGTTGAACGCTCCACCAGCCACAATCACTTCTCTTGATGCAGTTACGTTGATCAAGCGACCAGTGTCAGACTCATCGTAGCGTTTGTCAGCTGAGTAAAGCCCTTCACCCTTGAGATACTCTACACCAAATGCCTGTGGCTTCCCGTTCTGACCTTCTTTGAACAGCACGCGGGTAGCAAGCGAATGAGTGCTGACAGTCAGAGGATACCGAGCAGAGCCATTTGCTGTCTTGGCAATCATTGTCTCGTGTAGATATCGCCACGCACCGTTTCGTTGTCGGAGGCTGTCTACGTGAAGAGGAATTTGGTAGATGCCAGGCGAATACCGATCTTTATCCAGTCGGTTGATGTCTCGTTGCATTAGCCTGCCAACTTCAGCGGCATCGTCGACTTGAATGCCCTCGGTTTGCTCGAATGCACGCTTCAAAGATTGTACGACGCCATGACGATCGGTGATGTAGGAGATGTTGTTTCGGTTGCTCTGTGAGGCTTGTCAGTGGATTCCAGGCCCTTGAATCCGAGTACATACCTGGATGAACCCGTCAAAGCCGTGTCCAGGAGTCCCCTCGGGAGCATAAGTGCAATTCTCAATATCGATAAACAGCTCCCTCATCTTGTCGGATCTCCACGACTTGTCGCCTGTAAGTTCAGCTATAGCATCCCAATCGTTGTCAGGTGGCAGGGCGAAGTTCATGGCATTAAGCTGAGCAGAACCACCAAGCGTCGCGCCTCGAGGGTATAGTACACCGAGTCTATCAAGTTAGATCAGGCACTTGAAAAGCAGAGGAAATTCTTACGGCTCGGCATCCCCGGGAGGATCAATACCAGACCACAAAGTGCCGTTGGATAATCTGTACGCATACTTGGAGTCTCTTCGGGCTTGAGTTTCGTTTTGGTAGTGGTTCACATAGAAGGACCAGGACATGCTGGGATGCTCAGCGACTTGATCCGCCCTGGAGGTTATGAGAACGTGTCGCCATCGAGAAAGCCTTGATACACTTACATGGCGGGGATTCGCTGTAATGGCGTGTTGCCTTGATCGCCACCAGCCTCTATCAAGAAGACAGAGTGGCCGGCACGCGCGAGGTTTGCACTAGACGAATTGTCAGCAAGGGTCTGCATCGGAGAACAGGTACTCACGCCAAAGTTCCTCCACCAGGCCCTGATCCAATGACGATATACTCATATTGATCTGCACGGTTGGTTGGGATCGCGGCTGCCAGACCAGCAAGAAGGCTCAAGGATATAAGTTTCATGGTGTCGGTTTATTAATGTTATCGTCTTCTGGTTTGCATATGCCTTCAAGCTCTGGGATCTTCAAGTATTTATACTCATATTGCATAGCATGCATTTATTAATCATGATCCTTCAACATCACGTCAAAGCCTGCGGACGAAGCGGATCTTGGCTTCCGTCAACGCAGCATATTCATCATCACCATAGCGATGATGGCTGCAGATTGAGTGAATCACAGCCTCAAAATGACGATCATCGGGATGACACTCGTGCTATCCAATGAGAATTAATCCGATAAAGTTATCGTACAACCTTTTAAGCTTGTTTGTACGTCTTGCATGGATGGAGTGGAGTGGAAGGATGCGTTGCGCTGATTGAGCGTCAGCCCGAGCCACGCGTCATCGGATTTTTGTGTAAAAGTCATCCGCAACTCCGATCACAAACCCGTGCTGATGCTGAAAGCTCCGACAGTTCATACCACATTTTTAGTGAAAAGGACTTTCTTCATATTTCACTATCGCAAGTCTCTTATTATTCTGAATATCCCTTTTCATCGTTTTGTGACAGAACATGCGTCCTTCAGGTTCCGTCAGCAGCCAGCGGTAAACGGCGCACCAACACGTTCGTCCCTCTTATCACTATTACCAGAACACGCATCTTCAATAGAGTATCTTAAAAGATTAAGGCTCGACCTTGCACATGTTGTTCCGAATTTGCATGGCTACCGGTAGAGTTATCGTATGCACCTGCAAAGGTAGCTTCAGGCATCAAACCTTGAGTGAATGAATTAATCCGGAAGGCCCGGCGCACCGTAATAGAGATTTGTTTATAGTATTCTTTAGACTTAAAACTATTTTGCGACTTGGGATGAACTCACGGAGCAAACCTGAGGCAGTGGGCTGTCTCAATTGAGATCTGAGGCACGATGAAACCATGCGCGACACTTAGCGATACCCCTCGCCTCCCTACGAAAATGGAGCAACGCCAAGGTTCAATTGCGACATTGGCCCAGATCTGACATTTGACGTTTCCGCCAACCGATGAACTATAGCAAATACAAGCTGGGGTACTTTCGGATCACCGCTCATCCGGTCTTCAATTCTACTCCTCGGCAGCGCGAGTATGATCACCAACGAGGATACACTGTTTTACTGCGGCGCTTACACCCCAGAATAGGTTCATCCTGAAGATGAAGCGTCAAGATGCTCAGTGAGAAACGTCTCATGTTCGCTGGGCTATTGTTTAGCGCCAATGGGAACCTCTTCTACGGTGTTTATGTCGCATACAAAGACTCGACAACACTGCCACTTATTCCAACTTCAGTCTCGATATCACAAACTCAATTCACTTCACTTCTTACAGCTGGTCTGTTCTCTTCACTACACTGCACCCACACCCTCCATCTCATTCAACTTCCGTCTTCCGTGCATCATATCTCAAACGCAAACATGAAGTTCACCTCATTCCTTCTTGGCTTCGCCGCCACTGCTATCGCCAGCCCCATCAGCAAACGCGCTGTCTTCAGCCAGACAACCTACGACGATCTTTCCATCAGTGGCGGCACCGCAGGCAACGCCCAGCAAGAAGCTCTTCAAAAGCTTGGCGGTCTGCCAACTGACCTATCAACGGTTGAGAAGTCCGACTTGGACTTCCTCAACAGTGTCAACCAGATTGCGAATGATGCTGAGGATGAGGCTTTCAACCCTGCTATCGACGCAGCTTCCGGCGAAGCAGCCGATGCTCTTCAGGTAAGCATTTCCATCGAATGTCAACAAAGAAACAATGCTAACTATCTTCCAGCGCGGAAAGATCAAGAACAAGGTCTTGAAGTTGACTGCTACTATTCTCAAGCTGGAGGCTCAACAAGCGCAGGGTCAGGATGTCGCTGATAAACTGGCGGAGGAGAACAAGAAATTGCAGAACAACATTTCTCAGGATAAGGATGAAGCTGGGAAAGCTTCGACTTTCCTTGCTTTTGATGCGACTACAAGCTAAGAGGATTGAGCAATGCTGGTGGAGGAAATTGGTGTCAGTATTATAATAGGCAGGCCTACAAAGTGTATCAAGTAATCCAAACATATTCAGACCGAGGAAACAAAGTCAAAGGATTGTGAAGAATCTCTCGAAAGGTGATACAAGTATGTCATATGCTGAGTGTATCTGGAATTGCCATGTGGAGAGGACCGTATCGTCTGAAACACCAACCCCCCAATGTTCGGCATCTCGGGCTGATGTTCTCGCGAGCCAGCGTTCGCTAATTCCCCTCACAACCCCACGCGCTCGTTACATTTTGTCTTGACGTCTCGCAGCATCAGTAAATCTCAATCCCTTTCATTTAATCATCATGCTCGACTCGAATCAATCTTGGCCTTTATGGGGCAATGACTCTCTCGATGGAGCATTCGAACTCGACACCCCCGGCGACAACGCAGTCGTGACCAAAGTAAATCGCCCATTCCTGTTCGGCTACCGTCCTTCAAAACCAAATGGCCGCGGTATTCTCATACTCGGTGGCGGAGGCTATGTTCAACTCATGGTCGGCCGTGAAGGCGTCGCCGTCGCAAAATGGCTCAACAGTCTTGGCTTCTACGCGTTCGTCTTGGTGCATCGCTTCCCAAATAGCGAGACGGGTGCCCAAGCGCCGTTGGATGATGGAAGGAGAGCTCTGAAGATCATGTCCGAGAGTGGCCTTGCACCGAAGGGGATCAGCATCTGCGGTCTTTCGTCTGGCGGTCATCTCGGCGCTGCTCTCCTGGCGGACTACCCTCAAGTCTGGACGTCACCAGATCCCGAAATACCTCAGATCGAGTTCGCCATACTGGGTTACGGACCTATCTCGACGAATGCAGCTGGTCGTACAATCATTGATAATAAACCTCCTCTTCCACCAAAAGAAAAACAAGAACTCTACGATGTTATTCAACCAGACGTTCAGCTCCGATCTCCTGCGCCACCCGTTTTCATCGTTTACTCCAACAATGATCCAGTTGTACCTGTTGTCAACGCATATCGCTTAGCAGAGGGATTTACAAAGGCTGGGGCACCGGTTGAGTTGCATATCTTTGCCGACGCGCCTCACGGATTTGCGTTGGATAGTCCGAAGGAGCTGCCTGTATCAAAGTGGCCGGTTATGTGCGAAGCATGGCTGAAGCAGCACAATTTGATAGAATGAAGAGTTTTTAACAATTTAGAGAGAATAAAGCAAATCATTGATCTTCATGGTATTAACACCACACGCCAAGCAACCCAGGGTATGGTCTAAAACAATTTCTTCACCGTCTCACGTCTCTCCTCATCCTCGCCCCATCTGTCCTCCCATAAATTTGATGCCACGTACTGCCATCCCATAGGTGCACCACCCATGCCCCATCGTGTCTTCATTTCGTTGAGAGTAACCGGGTTTGCCAGTTCGTAGAGCTCCAGTATAGGATATCCGTACTTGGACTCCTTGAGTCCCGCGTTGAAGTCTTCATTGCCAATACCAAAAGGCTCATTCGGCACAGAACCTGGTTCATGGCGGGTATTTGGTGGGATTACTGCGATGTGTCTATGAAATAGTTAGCTATGGTGTGTTGCTGTGTTGAAATGCTCGACATACGTGATTGATGAGCGGCCGCCTCCACTGCCAGTTTCGTAAAGCCAAAGGCGAGAGACACCGTCTTTGAGACGATACTTACGATACTCATGGTTCTTTTCTCGGCTGATGATATTTGCCAAGTGCTCGGGTTTGATGGCGAGTAAAACGTCGGTATCAACTCGCCCAGGGCGACTCTGTGATGGTGGCATCGCTGTCGGCGCAGTACGTACTCATTGCGTGAGGCAACGCGGAGAACCGTGGAGATGGGAAGCGAATCGGAGACGTTCAAGTCAGCATTTCTTATCTTATCTTGTACCGGAATGAATGCTCCGGCTCAAGATGGCCTCGGTGATTCACATTGGATGCAATTACTGCGCAACGTCCAAAGCTTTGGTCTCATGTATAATTAAATTTTTATGGAAAGATACCATATCAGAGCTTGTTCTCATTGCCTCAATCAGTTCAATGTTGCCTCTCGTCATCTTCAAGAAAAGATACTTTGTGCTTCCGCCTAAGCCGGACATTAAAGTTGCTCTGTTTCACGAACCATGCTGGATTCAAGTCAGTATCAAGAATGGACTTCACAAGGTTTATTCTGCATAGGTATAAAAAAAAATATAAAAAAAGGGTGTGCCGGAAGAAGCTTACCATTGTTCAAATGCCATGTGTTGTCCGCCGAAGGGAACTCAAGCTAGAGCAATACAGTCAGCAAAGTACACCTCAACTCGATATTGTGACTTACCTCGTATCGCCTCAAAAGAGCCGGTACCATCTTATACATCTCCAACAAGCTAATATTCTTCCCAATGCAAGTCCTCGAACCCGCACCAAAGGCAAACATGTAGTTCTCCATCCGCCTCTTTTGTTCAGTCGAAGCTTCAATCCATCTCGAAGGTCTCCAGCGATCAGCATCATGACCGAAGATATCCTTGTTCCGGTGCAGAACCCAAGCGTTGACTCCAACGATTGTGCCGCCTGGAATATGATGGCCGTCAACTTCAAGACCTCGCGGTGGGACAATGCGTTCTAGCATGAGACCTGCGGCAGGATGGCACCGAAGAGCTTCTTTGACCACGGCGTTAAGGAAAGGAAGATCTCGGACTTCACTCCAGCTTAGGAGACCATCTTCACGGGTGAACCGGCCAGCTTTTTCTTCTTCAGCGAGCTCAGCCATTAAAGTCTTCATATCAGCTGGGTTCTTCATGAGGTAGTAAAAGATGGCTCGGAAAGTAATCGCTGTTGTATCAGAGCCTGCAAACATATTTGCCACGGTCAGAGCAAGCACTCGATCATTGGTCATGAACTCTGGGTCTTTTTGGTTGGCTTCGAGGAATCGTGAGAGAAAGTCTCGACGGCCGTTGTCTTGGTCAAATTTCATATCGCCTAGCTTCTCAGGGTCGACACGCGCGAGCATTCGGTTGCGCGCGAATATGGCGACGGGTGATGATGAGTTTGTGAAGCCCCATTTTGTAAGCTGCAGTCTCAATGGGTTTTTAAGGAGTAAGCTATCGAGGATTGGCAGTTGTCCGACCTAAATGACGGTCAGGTTAGTAGACACAATCAAGAGCTATGGTTATACATACTGGCGCAGCATAGTTGAGCAACCATTCAAGATTTCCGATGATATTATCCACATCTTTGCCATGATCCACGAAGCCCAGTCTCTTCGAGTACGTCAACTCGCCAATGACGTCGAAGGCATAGTACTGCAGCCATGTTCCAAAGTCAAGGATGTCGTTCTGGTTGGCATATCGCTGGTCAAGTTGTTTGAAGAACTCGGTGGTAGTAGAGTCAACGAAGGGTTCGAATTGGACGAGAGTGCTCATGGCATAAGCATTAGAGACAGAACGTCGAAGCTGCGAGTGGAACTTTTCATCTTGTGAGGTGAAGAGGGTGATGAGTCTCTTGCCACTCTTGTTAATGGTCTGCTGAACCGGGCTACAACTTGTCAGCCTGAACAATTCTTTCATCACTGCCTTGACGTACTAGAAATCAGACTTGGTGTACCCCGAGTTGTGAGCGTAGATCTTCTGTATAGCAGCTGGATCTGAGATCGATACCGTGTTGGGTCCGAGTCTCACGACGCTGCCGTGCTTTTCATGTAGAGCAATATGCGTCACCTCTGGTCGTCTTCGATACACATCGAGAAAGCGCCAGAGATCAGTGAAAGAGGCCAAAGCTGGCCCGGGGATTCCGTTCAACCCATTGCCGTATTTATTGACAAGGAGCTTTGTCATGAGTAGTCCCACCAGCGCAGCTGTTAAATACGCCCATGGGTGCTGAAGGAAAATATCCAAAATCATTTTGTAAGTTTACCAGAAGGCGGGACTCGTATCTGATTCATAGTAATTGATTCGCAATCAGTGGTCAATCCATTGCTTTTAACAACATTCTACCCCGCCTGAAACATGCTTGATGGTTTCGCAAGGTCGACGGCATTTACCAAGGCATCGGAAGTTTCCATGCGGGGTAATTTCCGAATATCATCACCAAAAAATCGGTAACGTTCCGATTTGACTCTTTTAATTCTTTTGACTGAGAGTTCAGGCTACGGAGATGATTCGGTATATTTTGGTAAGCTTCCCCCCTCTGTCAGTTGGGACCCATGCTGCCGCGGGCCGATGGACCTCTCCAGGCACCTCTTCCACCATTGCGTCCATCACACAGCTAGTCGAATACAGTGAGAGGTCAGTTGATATGCCTTCAATTCGAAATCACGACGAATCTAAATCATCCTCAGATTCTATCCGAGGAGAGGCAGCGAATGTTAATAGGTAGGGACCAAGCCCAAGTAGGTATATGTAGTGAAATTGCCACCCATTTTAGGACACTTGACAGTCAATCTACATTGTCCATGGGCCGTTCCGCGCTAGCTCTAAGTACATCAACACAAAACATCAGGCCCGCGTGATAAACTCGCCAGTCTCCAGAATTCTATCCCCAGGTTTAAGCTTGCTCTGCGGAGGGCGTTGCCAGTTTAGAACTGTCTTGCTTTGTTCTAACCTCATCTTCCTCTCTGTACTCCATCGCACTTGAAGCTCCGTGGTAGGCTTACCCCCGTAGTATATGACCACTTCGAAAGATGGTAGTTCAGGAGTATCTGGCCAATCGATGAAATTAGGCGCGTTTTTGTAGGCAGTGATCTGTTTGCCTGCATGACGCTTTTTAGACCACTCTCTGAGGACCTCGCGAAATTCTGAGACCGGGCGGTCAAGTTGGACATCTGGGTGCTGGGCCCAATCCTTCTGTTCTATTTCCAGGACGTGTTGTTCCTCGTGCCAAACGGCACGCAGTGTTTCGTCGCGAGTGATGATCTCATAGATGGTGAAAAGACTCCCTTAATATCATTTCGCGCCTCACTATAGCTAGGCTCTTCACTCCGAATCGAAAAGTTAAAGTCAAATATCATTATGGAATCTGTTGCCTCGTTTATAAGGAGGTTTCGGGGAGCGACATCTTGGTGGGCAATCCCAAGATTCAAGTTAAGCTCATCGATAACGGTAATCAATTGAGTGAGCCACTTAAGCTTAAAAGTCCGAGATTTTTTCTCCTCAAGTGTTCCTCCAGGAATATATTCGGTTGTAAACCCAACGCATCGTCCCTCAAGCTCATCCACAATGATCTTGTCGAAGCTCACAATGTGTGGATGTTGGGCAAGCGAATCCATAGATTCATCTCATGCCACACAAAAGATAGGCGTTGGTAGAGAAATTAATACTTGAAAACGAGCTATGACTAGCTAGGTCCTACAAAGCCATGCCAGTCTCTGGGAGGTGCTTACCGTCTTGTCAAGATCTGGGGAATCCTAGGCATCTCACAAGATCCACCAGTGAGCCTAGTCGGTCAAGCTCTTCCAGATCTGACCTTGGGATCACTTCGATTCCGTCCGGACGCTCGGTTGCTTCGAGAGGAGGGCGGTATGGACATAAGGTATTATCGTCTTTTTGATCAGTGGAATTTGAGGTTAAGACACCTTGCGGTGAAACCCGAATCTTGAAGACATCTGGTACGAGATTATCGATGTGTTTTTGGAGGTACTCAATTGCTGGGTCTTCTGATTCGAGCTCCTCGTCCATGGTGACAGAAATAAGGCGACGTTGGTATCAATCCATAATGTGCTAAGTACTTGGGCCGGCCCCAGGGTAAATATTAGCGCTTGGAGCGAAGAACCTCTCTTCCGGTTTCAGCATCGTGGGTTGGTGGTGTTGCGAATCATGATGGTGATCGGCGGGGCCGGGTGAAAGGAATCAGGAAGGAAAGTAAACGACGGTGATCGAGATTGATAATGTGAGGTTTGAAGGAATTACGACGTCTTGCTTGTTTTTGGGGCACCAAACCCGTCAGCTGGAAGAACGCCCCTTTGCAGGCAAGATGCGGGCGCGTATTGAAACAACTCTCAGCCCAAAGCTCAGCGACGGCTTGGCTTAGAGCGGCAGAAGCTCAGCTGTAGAAACGGAAATGGCTTTTGGTGAGCTTAAGTTTCATCTCCGAGTAAAGTGGCATCTTGCGCGACAAGTCGAGTTGATTTGATTGCCCCTCTTGATCTCAATACCAATATGGCCAACATCACAATGTTCGTAAACAAAGGGCAAGGCGTGACACTAAAGGATGACCTCGTGGAGCTTTTAAAAGCATATCTGTGTTAACCATAGTCATATGTTAACCAGGTTTTATAATCATTCATTCTATTTGCTACTCTTTGTTTCCAAAAGTGAGGATAACAACAAATACCTTCTTCTCTAGGTTAGGCCGTCTTGCACTAACAATTAGATAAGTGATAAGCTGCAAAGGCGCGCCCTGTGATTCATTGAAATCTAAGCACTAAACCCCGTTCGCTTTAGTGCTCGCCTCTCTCATTCGTTGATTCATCAGTTATTTCCTCTTCACCTTCGCATATTTCCACCTCTCTCATCATTAATTCTTTCTTACAACAACAAAAATGGCATCAGCAGCACGAACTGTGCTCGCCTTCCAGCGCAATGCAAAGCTCTACTCTCTTCAAACACTGGTCACGGCGATCCGACCTTTCAGCAGCTTAGAGGATGAGAATCGTGAGCTATTTAAGCAAGGCACCGATGAAGACTACGCAGTTGTTACAGAAGAGACAATCTTTCATCCACAAGGAGGAGGTCAGCCTTCAGATGTTGGCAAGATAACGGACGAGGCTGGGGTTTCTTTCACTGTTGCATCCGCTCGTATGGATGCAGTTCGCGATGGCCAGGTCTTACATTTCGGAAGATTCGACCCAGACAAGAAGTTCACAGAAGGACACAAAGTCACGCAAGAAATCGACGTCGAAAAACGTCTTCTCTACTCGCGATATCACACGGCTGGTCACGTCCTCGGTTCAGCAGTCAACCATCTCCTCAAAGACAAAGTCGAAGGTTTCGAAGAGTTGAAAGCGTCTCACTTCCCCGACTCAGCGTCATGCGAATTTCAAGGCCTCATCGACGGAAAGTACAAAGAACCTATTCAAAAGAAAGTCGATGAATTCTTAGCAGCCAAGATGCCAGTTGAAATTGACTGGTGGGACGCTGATGAGTTTCGTAAGAATGGCCTTGAACACCTTACCCCAGATGCAAGCTTTTTGGGACCTGGTGAGACCAAGTTTCGTGTCGTGAGGATTGTTGGAGCGGAGGTTTATCCATGTGGTGGAACGCATGTAGATACCACGGACCTATGTGGTGAGACGACGGTTAAGAAGATTGCGAGGAGTAAGGGGAAGTCAAAGGTTAGCTATTTGGTGAAGTGAGGCTGTAAAATATAGACATCATAGACTCAGCTTGTTGAGACAACTGCTATAAATAGACCATACATTTGCTACTGTTCCCCAAGCTCACATCTTCGTAGCAAGACACCAAGGGGTGTTTTCCCATATGAATAAGCTTATTCTGTCCGAATCCCCTTGAGCCAACGGCAACAACCTAATCTCCAGATCATTTGACGCCATCTGAAATGAGAAGTGGCTCGATGCTACAGTGGCTTTCGCCAAGTTATTTAATATTACTACCCCCCACTACTAGTGCAATGATGCTAATGCAAAGAAGAAATGTGCAATCCCACGCAAAAGCTGATTCCTCCAATGTGAGAGCGCTGTCGCAAGTCAATTCAGATCTCACAGTTATCGAACAAGTATTTCCTCACAAGTGTACCTATCATGCTTGGCAATTCCCCCACCGTCAGATGTATCGTCACATGGGACCTAGCATATGCAATGCGTGCATGTTAACCCCTGCAGCATGGAACACCTGGCCGGCACCTCAGACACTTCCGATACAACATACAGGGGACAAGATGGGACGAAGCCGCCAATTGAGATGTGGCTTGCTCGTATTGACCCATGTTCTGAGAATATGATATATCGGATATGATCTTTTCTCAACGCTCATCTTGCGTCACGAAGTAATGGTAAGCAATTTGTCACGGTATTTCACGATCCCGGGAAGAAGTATTTTGCAAGTCAATGCGATTGCGCTATCGTATTGAGTCTCAGTGTCCATGGTCACAAAAGCCATTCCTCCATGAAATAGATACAAACAAAAACCAATGAAAAGCGTAAATCTCATAAAATCAAGAACAGGCCAGCCTAGTCCTTCTCCCTCCATCAACTCGCTTAAGCGGCTCCAGCAGCATCAGCCTTCTGGATCAAGAACTCGGGAGCAGCGCCGGAAGCAGCACTCTGGTAAGCCAAGTGAGGAGCAGCAACAATCAGAGAACCAGTGCAGACGAGATCGCCGGTGTTGCAGAAGACCTTGGTGCGGTCCTCGGGATAGCTGGGGATCTTTCCGCGGTTCTGAAGGTTCTTGGTATATCCGAAGAGAACGACTCCAGCAATCTTCTCACGAATTCCAGCGTCGACGTCAGTGACACTGGCAGCGGCGAGAGCAGCGCCCTGGCTGTAACCTCCAGCGATGAGAACAGCGTCAGGACACTTCTGGTTAGCGTCGTTGAAGTGGCCCAGCATCTCACGGATAGCAGCGCTAGAAGTTCCACGAGGAAGAGCGTTGTCACCGAGGGTAGCGCGGTAGGCACCGCCAACGCCCTGGATCCAGACACCGTTCCTGCCGTACTTGGCCTCGAGCTGTGAAGCAACGCGGGGACCGAGAGTTCCCTTAATAAAAGAGTCAGTTATGATCTGTCACTTGGGGGTTAGTGGGGGGTCACTAACAAGGTTGCCGGCTTCAGTGGAGCCGCGGGCGTAGATGAAGATGACACCAGGGCATGAACCGCTGTTGCCGTTGGCAAGATCGTTGCGGGTGATGCTGCCGCCTAGCTGGCGAGCCTCGAGAGCAGCGGCATCCTGACCAGCGGGAAGAGCAGAGGCGGTGGCGGCGAGAAGAGTAGAGATGATGGAGAACTTCATTTTGGTGGCTGAGGCGAGAGAAGGAAGAAGAATCGAAGACAGATGAGTTGGATTTGAAAGAGAGGCTACTGAGATGAGCGAGTGAGTGAATGACTGAGAGGCTTGATTCATTCCATCAACATCAAGGCCATATTGGGTATTTATCTAAAAAGTCCAACGAAACATCCATCTTCCGTGCTTTCGCAAGCCTAACGCTTTTGGAATAACTTAGAGTAGAGACGATGGATCACTTTTGGTACCATCAGGAACGACAAAGAAGCAAAGATCAAGCAACCTCTATCTCCCGGAAACAAATTAAGAGCACATACCACCAAACCCGTTCGTTCTCAAACCTATCAGCATACGTCCCACCAACCTCAACTCCCGAGTCATGCGAGAAGCCCTTGTCTGCCGCCGCTAAAACCAGTAGTCTCTTCGCAAGCCCTCATCAAAACGGGAAATGAGCCCCGTTCCGCCAAGTCAAGAGAAACCCCACTGATCATCGAAACAGCAATATACAGTATGAAACGGGGCGCACCGCCCTATGACCACGTTGTTGGGAACCCAAATTCACCGGTGTGCCGCTTTGACAGTTGCTTTTTTAGACAAGGACCTGAAACCCAGAATGGTGGCCTCAGGGGAGGGGCAGTGCCATTATTCCCGGTTTCATACTAAAACCCGCTAACGTGGTCAACCATACCAATTCGAGTTTGATGAGCCTTGGTGTCAGGAATGAATGACCTCGGTTCGGTAAGTTCCATTCACGCTATTTGAATAAGTGCAAGGTTGTATTGGCTACGTAAGTGCCAGATTGCGGGTAGTTCAACGCTAGAGCATTAAAACAGCCCTTCTTAGACGGGAATTTGAGTTTTCGATAGATTGGGATTGTTGGCAAGGTCAAGGCGACTTTGCCTTCTGGTTTCAGTCTAATGGGTTTTAGCGTTCTCGTATTATAGTTGAAACTGGCATGTTTGATCCCTTCGCGACATTGCACGGGCTTGGACAAGTGAAGCTCATGACTCGTCATGAACTGATGATCTTCTTGTGCTCGGACACTATAAGGTGTCAAGAACGCTCGACCTCGTTGTCGTTCCGATAGCGGAATATGTCTAAAACTATGTCTAATTTTGTTTTGGGGAGATGGCCTCGGTAGAAATGTTCGCGGAGTTGGACACCATCTTGGATCTATCTGGTGTGTCTGCAGTCTGGAATATCTTCAGGACGAGCATCATTCCCGTTTCTAAACATGGCCAAGATTCCGCCATCGCGAGAAAGACCGGATCGGCTCTAGACTGACTTGTCTTACCACAATCTTGATCCCTAGGCGGTAGTTGGTACCAAGGCTTATCGACGTTGTTGCAAGTTTGTGGGGAAGTAATATCGCATCTTAATACCACCTCGAGTTAACAACATCTCGTTCCGCGCCGAGGTTCATGAACAAATTAAGTCAACACCATCTTCAGTCTGAGAACCACTTGATTCTCACCACCAACTCATCTTTACCGAGGCCTATCCTCAGATAAATGAAGGGAGTATCTGTTCCATCACCATCTTGCTCAGCGCCAGGATCCACCGTTATTGGGGCAGCACCTTCGGGACTCTTAGCTCCGTTGTCACTGACGTTTAGTGTCAGCTCCCACCTGACTGGTACCGAGGCCTATCACCTTTGAGGTAAGGCCATCCCAGCTTTGAGGTTCCAAGTGCCTTGCTCAGGATCTCAGTGGTGTGAACCCCGCAATCTAAATCGAAGGTGAACCAATTGGGCCAGCCGTTCTTAGCTCAGCCATCATATCTCAATTCGCGACAATTACCGTTCATAGATTAGTGAACTACATGCTTAATTTGTTGTCTAATTCTAACTGGGGCATGTCGATCAACATTGTCTTGGATATGCAATATTTTCTCCTAACAGATACAGCCGAATGGGTTTCATTGTTATTGCAAAACGTCTGCCTCGGCAAGAACCCGCAATTCTCTTGCAGCTTCCCAAATTCAGTCCCAAAAAGGCTCCGGGAGCATCAAACCCTGTGAGCCTCGAGGCACTTCTGACGAAAGTTCCAGGTTGTGAGCTTCACAAGCCGAGGCAAACCTCCTTTCCCATTCATCCCCGTCAATCATCCAATTGTCTCCAAACTCCGCAACAACTACCTTTCGGAGAAGAGGGAATATCCAGGTCGACATGTCCATCATCTCCAAAACCTCCTCATGCAACATCTGATATGCTCTCCCCTTTAGACCGAACTCCTTGATGGACGGCGGAAGCAAGTGGCAAATCCTTCGTCCAGGCTGACGGCGCTGCCATCCGCGAACCAACATGCCGCTGTCAATGTACAGTGTCTCGAGGACTTTCATCTCCGACAGATCCTTGAGCACTATTTCACCTGGTTGGTCGAGGTGAATACCAGGAAAGTCGAGTGTAAGATGTTTAAGAGTGTCGCTTCTCAGCATCAAAAGATCCTCAAATCTGTGCAGAGGAATTGGTTCTTGACTTCGTGTATTGGCGCGTCTACAAAGGCTTGATGCACCAATCCTGAAAGTTTGTAGTCTTGGGAAGCCACGCATGATGGCCTCCAGCTGACTGATGTGAAGTGTGCATGATCTCAGTATAATCTCATTGACAGTGTCGTGGCAGAAGCCCGTCTTCGACTCTTTTGCCGGATCCCGTACGTCCAAGTTGACCAGTTCGATTCTTTCCAGTCGAGGTGCTGCATCCAGTAGGCCAGCAAGGCCCTCAAGATCGTCAGTTGGGATACTTCGTGACCCGGTTATAATGAGTTTCCTCAAATTAGGAAGACATCCAGGCAGGGTCGATGGGAATTGACAGTTCATCTCGACATAAACCTCAAGCTTGTTAAGCATTGGTGTGAGAGAGAGCACAACAGAGATGAGCCAATTGATGCCTTTCCCGAGCCTTCGTCTCATTACTGCGAAATGGCCGGTGGCATTTCTGAATAATAGAACCGGAACCATTGAGTTTCTCTGGGCAGCTTGACACAGATTAGTGCCGTACTGTTTATCGCACTTTGCAAGAAATCCGACTTGTTCATCGTATTGACGAAACAAATACCCAATCACTTGATCGTCTACACAGAGCTCCTTGACATGTCGACCAAGAGCTGGGGTTCTACCGAGGGTTTCGATGAAATCAATGAAATCGCGTCCCATCGGTCGATGATACAAATGCGGTTGGGAAATACGCCTCAGTTTCTTGCATGTCAGAGATAAGGCCAATAAACAATTTCCGTCATGAGCCGGCTTCTGCTTATCGTAACGAAAGAACTGTCGAGGACAGGCTCTCTTGCCGCAGTGGGAGCAGAGCGTCTGACATATTGCGTCGATGATCTCTTCGGGGAAAGAGAAAAGTCTGGCGAAAGATGCGGTCACCATGGTTGTTTGGTGATGTGACGAGGAGAGAAATGGCTCGTGAGGATGAATACGGATGTGACTTCTTTATAATTAACGGGAAACCATGAAAGTTCTAATAAATATAGCTTAAAGGAATGAACTTTTGGTGTTGATTGAGTATATTTTGCGTCATTAGCTATATTTATAATATTTGCTACCATATTTGACTTCGTTAATGTGCTTACACTCGAAGAATGATCTTGATTATCGACTTGTTATCTGCCTAAGGTTTAAATGAATTTAGTATTTTTATTATGCTGTCGTGATACATATATCCCATTGGATCTTTTTTTAAACTTATAATTGGTCTTTGACTTCTGGTTTGATATACTGTGACAGATATCACCATACCCTCCTTTGATTATGCCCACTAACTTACGATTAATAATCTAATTTAGGCTACTAATTATTTTTAACTTTGCAAACATTGGAGATTATTTCCATGGGAATAAGCACGGTCTTCGATTGTTTATCGTCAAGGTTTTGCTTTTGCGAGTGCACTAATGCCATTCGCTAGAGTCGCTCAGTGCCCGGTTTTAACTTTCTTCAATTGACGCGAGGAAAACATACAGGAAACGATACGTTAAACATATACGGCTTCCAGAAGTGATAGGCTAAAGCATCTTCTCTTAAACCATCTTTGCCGTCCTGTAAAGCCTATAAACTAAGAGTATTTGAAATATTCCCTCTCAACGCAGGGTAAGTCATCGATGTCACTCAGCTTGAACACTACGTACGTCATCTTTGGACCGATGTCAACTCAAACTCAACCAATCACTGAGTGAAGCTGTAAGGAACAGCAATCTTATCTATTAGTCAGCAGAAAAGTCTCCGAATCAATGACCTCTCTCCTGTCTCATACAATTCTATTTCAAGCTCCGGGTCAACTAAAAATCCGAACCTTCACCGTTTCGAACCAAAATCTCACTGCATAACCAGCCTCGCTCTCCTAACTCAGAGGGGGAATTTGGGGGCCATCAATTTAAACCAGGGGCAGTGACAAATTCCTCGTCAGCTCTCAGCCAGCTATAATGATATACTGCCTGTTTAATTCTGTCATACGGAATGTAATGAAACTCGGAATGGCCCCCATCACATTAAACGAAGCATTCTTACTGGCCTTTCCCCTTCAACGCTGATCCTTCGGTGCAGCCACGACGGTATTGGGTAGGATGTTCTCTGCAAGAATTAAAAAAATAAATCGGATGACGAAATTTCAATGATACCTTATTGAAACCTGGAATAAGGACACTTTCTCAGATTACAAATGCTTTCTCTCGACTCTAAGCCTTCTTTGACTTACTGTTCCTCCGAAGGATTCTCATGGTCTCCATGTGGCTGGTCATCGTAACCGAGCAGTCGCGTGTTTGTTTGATCAGAGGTCCACGCGTCTGATTGGCAGGGCTGATTTGCCTGCCTTGAAATCCCCCAAATTTCTCCGCCTCAGCCTACGTTGGTGAGCCATACACAATGGGCTGCTTTAGTCGCTTTTCGGGATGGAAGCTTACAGCTGTGTACCTTACCATTCTCGTCAGTACGCTTACAACGCTCCTCTTCGTCACGCTTTTCGTGTCGCTGTTTGCGCTGAAGAAGGGCGATGAAGTGGATACCAATGGGAGGGATGGCGGTGATGCGCTTGGACAGAGTATTTTATACAAGGGGAATTGCGATACAACTGCGAAAGCCAACTTGTGGATTCATCTGCTCATCAATATCGTCAGTACTGGCATTTTGGCGTCGTCCAACTTCTTCATGCAAGGTCTTGTAGCGCCAACGAGAGCTGAAGTCGACGCTGCCCATCGGTCAGGCCATTGGCTAGAGATTGGAGTTCAATCACTCAAGAACTTTCGCTTTCTCGGCTGGCGAAAAATACTCTTCTGGTCGCTGTTCTCTCTGAGCTCTGTTCCGCTCCATCTCGTCTTCAACGGTTGTGTACTCGAGAGTAAAGGCACCAATGGCTTCACAGTCATGATAGGCTCTGAGGAGCTCACCCAAGGAGGCTGGAAAGGACTTCCCTCAATCACAGCGGCCTACTACGACAGGCTGAACTACAGCGATCAATCACAAGGCGACGGAAACCCCGAGACATTGGAGAAGCTAAAACCCATCAATGATTCTTTCGTGGTTAACTCGACGAGTGGGAATTGGTATGAAATACCACTGCGCACATGCATGGATCGATATAACAACCCGGAGCAAGCTTTAACGCACTGGCGACATTTGATGATGATAATTTACGACTATGACGATATTTACCGAAATGAAACAGTTGGCTGGAAAAGAGCTGATGTATTGATGAACACGACCAACACCACGGACCTCAACGTGATCAATCCTCTCTGGACGGTGGATACATTCACACGCACCGGAAGAACAAGCTCAGTGAGCGGCAGTACAAATCAGTACTTGTCGAACCCTCAAGCAAATTATCTGGTATCTACCTCCCCAGATCGACTTGGCAACACTATGCCGGACGACGGGCCTTCTATCATAAACATTTACGGCATGTGGGTTATGCAAGGGACTCGCAATATCTTTGACGCCCAATCTGGTGCTATTATCACGGATCCAACGGTTTTCAAGAACAAGTATCGCGTTATGCAGGTTGATCGATGTTACTCAGAGAAGTACGAGGCGCCGTGTCGATTGAGCATAGCGAATAGTCTTCTGCTCATTGTCTGCATTATGTGTCTCTTCAAGACTTTTCTATGCGTTCTGGTTTTGAAGCTGCGGGTTTGGGGGAATGAGAATCCGCTTATGACGCCAGGAGATGCTATTGCGTCGTTTATCTCGAGACCGGATGAGGAGACGAGGGGTATGTGTACGTTGACCATGGAGGATTTGAGAAAGACGTCAAAACCTACACCGACAAGACTGGGGGAGACGAATCAGAATTACAAATGGCTGCAAGGTCCGAGACAGTGGCATAACGACTCACCACGGAAGTTTGGAAAGGCTGTTCCGCGAAATATCTGGATCTTGTCGTCGCTTCTCATCGGGTGTTCTTTGATCGTGGCTTCAGTTATGCTAAGTATCGCTGTCCAGGGTCAATCACTGTAAGTCAGCCATTACCCAGCATCGCCAAAGGTTTTCTAACCGTGTAAACAGGAACAATTCTCGATTCATGCACGCACCGCAGAATGAAGACGTGAGGGACAACCATCTTGATAACCTACCTCTGATATCGCTCACCATGGTTGCCAACACACCGCAGCTTATCCTCTCCATCTGCTACCTCGCATACAACGGCCTCTTTACACGCATGTTGGCTGAGTTTGAGTGGTCCAAGTACAGTGTCGAGTTTCGATCCTTGCGTGTCACTGAACCACGCGGCTCGCAGAACGCGACGTATCGTCTTCAACTTCCTTATCGGTTCTCGATCCCTTTGATCATCATTAGTATTGCGCTCCATTGGATCTACTCCAACTGTATTTACGTGAGCAATTACGAAGGTGAGCATCAGTCCCCTAAAATAGTTAGCTGTTGAGATTAAAGTGCTGACACACCACAGCATACGCCTCAGGTTATCCGTATAACAGAACCGTCACAGTCGGTCTCCAGTTCTCATCAAAGGCGATTTTGGTCGGCCTCTTAGTATCGATCGGTGTCGCCATCACACCAATTTTCCTCGCCTTCGTAAAACTCCCAGGCGTGATGGTTATCGCAGGAGCAAACTCGGCAGTTATATCAGCAGCCTGTCACTACCCCTCTACAAAACTCAAATCTCTTAGCCGCGCTACGTCGAAGATGAGTATGAGGAGTAACGAGTACGACAGTATGAGTGCTCGACTGATAGGCGATGAAGAAGTAGAAGAACTAAGGGATGTATCGAGGCGAAAGATGAAATGGGGAAGGATGTCGATGGGCAAGAGTGATGAGAGCTCAGTCGGACATCTCGGCTTCGGTACGGAGGAGCTTGATATCGAGAAGCCAGTAGAAGGAGAGTATTACAGTGGCGTGAAAGATGTCTATGACGAAGGATTGAGGAGAATGCGGTTGTTGTAATGATAACAGAAGTTCTGGACGGAATCCTTCTGATAGATTGTACTACTACGTTACGCGCTGGATAAAATCGGTGGCGAATGGCCTATTAGATAGATTCTTGTACATAAAATATTCATTTCCACGTTGATCACTGGCTGCTTTAGCCAACTCGCCTCCATCTCCCCAGAATTTGTGGCTGCATTCCTCACGACAGATTTGGAAGTATTGAAGGTTATAACACGATGAAATGAAATGACCTTCCCCACGAACGTTAACCTAAGGCTATTCTTATCGTAACATGGGGTTGTGATGGATAAGGGGACCGGCAAACCGGCATCGGCGTTTAATATGTCGCCCGCATGGAAAACAGAAGTTCCTCAGCTTCGATGGCGCACTAGAACACGTTGGTCTTGTATCGAGCGGCCGATCTAGCAACGGGAGGCCGATAGCCGTATTTCCATATCTGTGCAACCTTTTCAACGCGAGTGGCTTATCTCTCGCCATGAACCGTTAGTCTTTCTATTCCCGTGTAAGACCCGCGTCAGCACGCGACAAAATATGAGCAAAATCTCACGCTTTTTTATTATGTGATAACGTATCATTGCAGAATTACAAGATTAAGCATATGAATCCCCAGAATTGATAATATCAACGATTAATACCACCGGCACTTAACGTGTCTTCCGGCTAACTCGGCGATAAATAGCTTGATAGACCAGGGTCTGAAAATGGGACGACTGCCCAATCCAGCGCGACCTCGGTTGATCTAGCCAAGCTTGGCAGGTAACTTCCCACCAATGCCGATTTACCAGGACCTTTTGTTCTTAACTTGCAACCAGAGACGCGTGATCTTGCGGGGAAGGGGGCATGGGCTCTCTAATAGGGGACATGTCACTGGCTTGCAATTGCTGGTTGGACTGCTGTATGATATCAAATGGGGAGTCGTATGTCTTGCAGATGAAAGCAGATACGAAATGAGTCGGGGTTGTGCGGCTGTGGCCAAAGAACCGCAAATAACGTCGGGAACAAAGAGGAACTTTTGGCAGGTTGGTCCTTTTGAAAAGTTCCTGTGCCACTGTGTTGGGTATTGCCGTTCTATCCAGTACGATAGCGTGCCGAAAACCCGGAATGCCTTTGATGGCCTAGTACGACTTTATGTGTAGTATTGACGATGATCATCTTGGTGTTTTAGATATTGAGTACAAAACATGTTGATCGCCCTGCCAAGATTTAGGTTTCATCGACATCTCTTCTCCATGTTTATGTTTTAATTCTTTTGTTAAGCCACAATGAGCATCTCTGAGAAGGAGACCAAGCCGGAGAGCCCTTCTTCCAAGGCGGATATTCATCCTGCCGATGAGAAGAGGGGTCTTCCTCAGGATGACAAGAACGTTCATGATATTGAGATTGTGTCATCTGATAAGGTGAAGCAGCCTCTTGAGACTGCTGAAGATATCGTCACACATGTCATCCAGGTCGACGATGATCCTACTATGAACCCATGGACAATTCGCATGTTTGTCGTTGGTTAGTTGGCTACCTATTCTTGAGATGTAATATGCTGATAGATGATAGGCATTGGATTGTCCGCCTTTGGTGGCGTTCTCCAAGAGATCATGTACTTCAAGCCCCAAGTCGTCTACGTCTCCGTCATGTTCTTGACTGTCCTCGCTGAAACGCTCGGTACCGGTCTTGCTCACATCATCCCTCGCTGGGGTCGTATCGGTCGTCTTCTCAACCCCGGTCCCTGGAACAGAAAGGAACATACCGCGGCTGTCCTCATGGCCTCAGCTGCCTCAGTCTCAGCCTTGTCTACCGAAGCCTTGACTGTCCAGAAGCTCTGGTATGGCGGTTACCCTGACCAAGCAGCCGGTATCTTCATCACTCTCTCATCTCAGCTTATCGGATATGGTGTTGCTGGTATGATGAGAAGTGTTTTGTTGTACCCCACCAAGATGCTCTACCCTGCCAACCTTCCCATCACGACTGTCATGGAGACTCTGCATAAGCCCAAGTCAGAGACCAGGAAGAGATTCCAAGTATTCTGGATTGTCTTTGTCGCCATCTTCTGCTGGGAGTGGTTCCCCGAGGTAAGTGCCCTGACTCACATTCATCAAGTCATGCTGACAATAGCAGTACATCTTCCCTCTCCTCTCCGCTGTCTCCATCTTCTGCCTCGCCGACCGCCACAACCCCGTCTTCACAAACCTCTTCGGCGGCTCACAAGGTAACGAGGGAATGGGCTTCCTGAGCATCTGCTTCGATTGGAACTACATTGCTGGCTTCGGCTCACCCCTCTGGATGCCTCTCCAGACACTCTTCAACAGCTACGTCGGTTACATCGGTGGTATCGCTCTGTCTATGGGTCTCTACTACGGAAACTACTGGCGCGCAAAGGACTTCCCCTTCATGGCTCAGCTCCTTTACGATGGAAGTTCCAACTCTACCAACCATGTTCCCTACAACGAAACTGCGATCATGAACCCTGATTTCACTGTCAACAACGACCTTGTCGACAAGCAAGGTCTTCCTTTCTTGACTGCTACTTACATCAACTATCTCATCACTTCCAACGCCGGTCTGACTGCCACAATTGTGCACATGCTTCTCTGGAACTATGCCGAAGTCAGCCTGGGATGGAACTGGATAACAATCGCTAACATGAAGAAGCTTCTTCGTCCTGAGACATACAAGTTCTGGCAGCATGTCGGTACTCGCTCTGAGGAAGAGAAGCAGAAGCTTCGCGACGATCCCACCATTGATCCCCATTACAAGCTCATGCTCGACTACGACGAGGTTCCCAACAGTTGGTACTTTGTCATTCTTCTCAGTAGTATCATCATTGGATTGGCTTGCTTGTATGCCATGAAGTCAACTCTGCCGTGGTGGGGTTTCATTCTGGCCGTCGTTTTCCTTGTTGTCTTCTTGGTTTTCTTTGGTGCTCAATATGCCATCACCGGTTTCGGCTTCAACCTTCAGCCCATCTTCCAGATGTTGGCTGGTTACATGTTCCCTGGTCGCCCTCTTGGTAAGAAGATCCTCATTACTTGCATTGTATAAAATACTGACTGGTTTTAGCCAACATGTACTTTACTTCGTACACGTACAACGCTCTCAGTCAGGGCTTCCTCCTTCTTCGCGACCTGAAGCTCGCTCAGCAAAACAAGCTCTCTCCCAAGGCTACTTTCACTACTCAGGTCATCGGTTGTATCCTCGGTGCTCTGCTCAACTACGTCATGATGATCAGGTAAGTGTCCTCATGAACCATGAATTTTGATACTTGAAGCTAACTTGGTGTAGTATCGTTGACAACCAGGCAACCATCCTCAAGTCAGCCGAAGGTACAAACGTCTGGAGCGGAGCACAAGTTCAGCAGTTCAACACCCTAGCCATTGCCTGGTCCATCGCCCCCAAGATGTTCTCCATCGGCGCTCGTTACGAATGGGTTACCATCGCCTACCTCATCGGCTTCGCTGCTCCTCTCCCCTTCTACTTCGCTCACAAGTTCTTCCCCCACATCCGAATCTTCTCTTACCTTAACATTCCCATCATTCTCTGGTACCTCGGTTACCTCTTCGTCGGACTCAACGCCTCAGTCACTAGCTACTTCATCCTTGGTGCCTTTGGTCAGTTCTATCTCCGACGATACCGCCCTCAGTGGTTCGTCAAGTGGAACTACCTGATCTCTGCCGCTCTCGACGGTGGTACCCAGGTCATGGTCTTCATTGCCACTTTTGCTGTCTTTGGTGGCTCTGGAAAGTCGGTTCCGTTCCCAGCATGGGCAGGAAATAAGGTGGACAACTTTGACTACTGTGCTTTTAATGCGAACAGTTAGATGAGGAGAGCGAAGGCATGGCGTAGGAGAGGCCATATCATGTTGGAGTACCATATTCATAGCATTCAGAGGCATATTAGTGAATAAATGACCTTAATTGTTGAAATATCTCGACTTGCTATAATCTGCTCACAGTGTCAGTTCGTTCTCGCTGGGACAAACTGAATAGTGGTTGTTGAGAAGTGGTAAAGGCCCTAATTCCTCTGTTATGTGGCTGAGAGCTTATATTCACCACACAGAACTCAGTTACCTGATAACAGGGGCCCTTGTTTTTGGGCCATTGGTACAGCGGTCTGATCGTCACAGTGGTGTTTCTATTGCGTGTGCACCCACCTTTCTCTTCAGACCAAAAGCTCGCTTCTTTCAACAGCTCAAACACAGCGGCAGGTGACTTCAATCGGTCGCCATCCACGCGCATCTTTTTTTAATGCGAACAGTTAGATGAGGAGACCGAAGGAGCGGCGTAGGAGAGGCCATATGATGACCAATTTACTGCATATACCACAGGACTTGTAATACTAGAATCTGTTTTACATAAGACAGAGTTGTACACATACTGGACTTCAGTTCCATAAAAAGATCAACCATTATCTGTTGCCACAGCATGTGGCAGACGTATTGCCAGAATTACTTCATCTGTCAATCACTACGTCTACCAGAATTACTACGCCTTCCAGACTTATGTAACTATCTTAGTATTTTTGGGCAGCACAACATATTAGAATTACTTGTTTTAATCTGCCACCAACTCGACGGAAGCACAGACTCAAGGTCTGGCTAATAGGATAATGTGATAGCAATATCGGTCTGCATTCTCTGGCTATGTAACTACTGATGTAATCTTTTCTCCCTTTCCCAGACCATGAACGATTGCCAAAAGCTTGCCATCCTTCGTCCCGTCGGCCTTCATGCATTACTCCGCAAACCCTATGCCGCCAGATACTGCCTCATGGCATAACCCGTCTGTCGCCAGGGATCTGGGATCAATCTCACTCTTCGTCGGACTCAGATTCCTCCTCACTAGATTCCGAATCATCCTCGTCGGACTGAGGTTCCTCTCCGAAGGGGAACTGGTCGCTCCATTCTTCGTACTGTTGGTCGGGCAGAGTTGCCTTATACCAGCCGTCCCGGCGGCCCAAAAAGGTCGGGTCTGGATTGCAACGTTCCAGGTTCAAAAGTGCCACCAGAGCTTTTCCACCTCGGTGACGGGCCAGGCGCAGAAGTGAATCCCAGTCATCGTTGCTCCATTTGTCTTGGTCTGTCGTATTAAGGGGGTGACCGGCCTCCTTCGCTGTGTGACAAACCGAGTTCGCCATGTACTTCCAGTCTTCGATCTCACCATCTCTCATCCGCCAATGGGTCTTGAGAAATGGGATCAGTCGTTCGGCTGGTTCGTCTTTGTCAACGACCTTGATAGCTTGTTCCATATCCTTTTCCAAGGCCTCTAACCCCTTGGCCCTTTCAGTACGACCAGGATCGACCTGACGCCGATGCTGGGACTCATTCATCACGAATGCGTTATTCATCTCCGCTACAGTGACAGACGAAGCCTCTCGCATCTTGGCTACGATCTCTAACATGAGGCTGTGGTTGTCAATCTCTTGGTCTCGATAGGCAAACAATCGGTCTGTGTGTTGCTTGATCAATCTTGTAGTTCCCTGCTGGGTTTTTGGGAGGCTCAGGGCGGCGGTCTCGATGGCACGGAGTGATCGTCTGGCTGCATCTGTCTCTACTTTGAAGATTTCTTGGGACACTTCATCTGGCACCTCCACTTCCGAGAAGATAGGAGCTTTAAGTAACTCCCAATCGAGTTCAAAGTCCTCCGACTTGGCCCAACGGCCGAGGATGTTACGGCGGGCTTTCGAGATGAGCGGGAAGATCTCCTTTGTGACCTCCTGCTCTACGATTGGTCCAAACTTGTCCTTGGTGCTTTCAAGATCCATCAGCTTGTCCAGCCAATGGGCGTTTCGTCTGTCCCATTCTTCCGCCGTAATGACCTTTGTGATCGGTCCCGATGGGAGGGTGGATCGAGCCGGATAAGGCTCCATGAAATCGGTCCGCGGCTGTTTGATGGTGATCGTGTTCGCCGGAAACGGTTCTTTGACCGCTTCTGGCAACCTCTTTCTCTTCTTCTTCAGAGATTGGTTTTCCTTCAGCGCAGGCACACCGGGCGGCAATGGCTCCTGATCACCTCGGCGTCCAAGCATGAGGAGCTGGCCTCGCGATCCCTTCCCCCAAGAGATCGTCTTGCCCTTTGAGCTTGGCAGATGGGCCTCATCGTCGGTCATCTGCTCTCCGTCATCAGAATCGTCTGTGTTATCCCAAGGGTCTTCGGCTTCGACACTCTCATCATCGCTGGATTCCTCCGAGATGAGATCAATCACCTTCGCTTTGCGCTTCTTGGTGGTCTTGGTACTCTTCTGCTGCTTGTGATCTCTGACTAAATTCGTAGGCGGCGTCTTCCGCATCTTGCCGTCTGTCGTTTTCTTTGACTGCTTAATCTTCGCCTGTTGTGTAACCTTCGTTGGACTCGGGGGGTTCATAGGAGCTGCAAAGGATACTGCATCATCTTCAATATCACCAGGGGTGACAGTTGGGTCGGCGGTTGCTGTTACGTCGGGGAGCGTAGCAGATGGAGACGACGGAAGACTCATATAACCACCAGGGCGTGTTTGATCTGTCTCAGGGGCGAAAATGCTGCTGAGGTCGAATTCGAAACCGCTGCCCGTGGTCTTGGCAGACTGAGGTGATGAATTCTCCTCTTCATCTGAAGCGCCAGTTGGCTTGGGACCGGCAGATTCGCCATCCTCGTCGGAAAGAGTGAAAGCAGCTGTGTGATGCATATTGGACTCGAAGAGATGTATCGATTCGGTTTGTTGGCTCGGCGTCGCGATCGGCGCTTTGTTCATGTTCTCTTGTTCGTCTGGCTGGTTAGTAAAGACAGATTCTCATTGAGGAGAGGTCAAGTTTGTGGTACCTTCTGCAGAGTTATTGTCGCCTGCTTCCGCTGCCATATGATCCACCTGCTTGGGTATCCAGCGAGTGATCTTCGTTTGCGAGTCCGAAATGTCGTTGTTGGCTGGGTTGTTTGGGGCGCTACTGGTGGGCGCTGAGGCCCCGCTGGGTGCCTCCGACTTCTGGTCTTTCGGCTGCGATCCAGCCATGATGCCGATGGCGCAACGCTTCAAAAGGTTTATGAACTGTGTCACCTAAGTCTGTAGAGTATATCTGTAGAGTTTTCTTGCATTAGAATAAGATGCGCGTGGATGACGGCCAATCAAAGTCACATACCGCTGTGTTGGAGATGTTGACAGATGCGAGTTTCTGGTGTTGAAAGAAATGTGGGTCTACTCTAGTAGAAACACCACCATTTTGAGAACGAACTGAGTCTGTGAGCAGATTATAGCAAGTCTGGACCCTTTAATAATGAGAGGTATTTATTTTCGCGATGCAGTCTGTGTCGTCCTCAGGGGAAAGGAGCAGACCTGGGTCGCAGCACGACCGACCCACGCCACAAGACTAAGGTAACCTACCTTAGGTACCTGAGGTGCCCCAGACCCAATTGCGAGACATCATGTTCTTATTCGTTTAACACCAATGGGTAAAGCCAGATGACTATCACCTCAATTAGAACTTGCTTAAAGCGCCCATACTCTTAGAAATTTAAGTCCCAGATCAGGCATCCTGAGAAATTGTCTAGGCAGAGACTAATTCCCATGTCGAGATTATGATTGGTGTCTAGACTCAACATACTTCTTATAATGACTTTTATGATGATCATAATGCTGAGGGTGATTTTAGATAAAACTTGTCCCACTCTTCACTTCACAGTTGAGCCCAAGAGTCAGTGACACGCATTTGCAATTGAAGTCAATATCAACATACGAGGAGACTATGTACAACACATCCATATATACCAAGAACAGCAAATACATCATCTCAAAATCCAGCTCATAACCCTTCATTCATTCATCCACTCGTTGTCCTGCCCTTCTATCCTTAACATCCAGATGGAAGAGCGAAACTCTCGGTTCGGCTGGAAGCACTATACTTGGCACCCGTTCCAAGACCACGCTTGGCAAAGGCCTTCCAGATGTCGCACTTGTTAGCTCCCTTGGTAAGAGCGGTGTCGGCGTCGATGATGGCGTCTCGGGCTTGGACCATGTTGGGGTTGCAGGGTTGCCTATCAAACGTTAGAAGAGACTCGTACTCATGCCAGGGATAACCTACAAAGACATGCCATCGACTACTAGCTTCATAGTAAGATATTTTCCATCTGTTGGAACGCCGTTGTTGAACTTGGGTTCATCCGCATCATTCTTCCCGTGCTTGTCGATCAAGTTCCACATAACCTCATACAGCACTGTAGCCCAGTACGTACCAATAGCATGGACTCCACTGAGGCTGTTAACGCTCTTGTAAGTGTATGGGTTAGTGGTCAGGCTTGTGCTGTAGGGATAAGCTCGGATACCGGCTGGATTGTTGTAGACCCAGTCACCCATGACCTTGTTGCTAGCGCGGGTATCCTTTGCCTGGGTGTGAATGGCAGTAGCCATGAAGTCACCCCAGCCTTCACCCATACCACCGGATTCACCACCGGGGAGACATCCGGAGTTGGCAGGGCCGCCGGTGAGACGGTTGGACAAGCCGTGTGTGTACTCGTGGATGACAACACCAGCGTCGAAACTGCAGTCGCGCTGGGGCGTGCTGTACGTCCAGAGATACATCCTCATACGGCCGGGCTGACCGTCAGCGGGTGTAGCAAAGTTGGCGTTGTTGGTACCGCTTCCGTCCTGAGCGTTGAGGATAACCATGTCGTTTCCTTGACCACCCTGACCATTGTTGTTAACCTGGAAGTTGCCAGCCTGTTCAGTAAAGCCAAGAAGATAGAGGAGATCGTGGTACTTGTTGGCTGTGTAGAAAAGCTGGGCGATGGAAGCATCGCGGTAGGTGGTAGGTGTAGTGGTGCTGGTGGAGTAGTCATACTCAAATTTCAGCGAAGGACTATCAGGACGGTAGTTATTCAGATAGGTTGAGCCTCCACTCGGATTAACTTGGGCGATTCCATTGTTGCCTCGGGTGGTGGTGTAGTTGTTTGAGCCGTCGCTGAGCCAGGTGAACTCGGAGGCCTCGAGATTCCAGGGGTTCTCAACAGTGGTGCGGGATCCCTTGGCAGGATCATTGACACCCCATGGGCTATAATAAAACGGTCAATCATTTTCCAAGCGTAAAGTTATGGAAATACGTACTAAACCTTGTATGTCGCCTCATTGACGTAGTCGACGACACCAACAACCTCATCAGTCTTGGCAGCGTTGACATACGTCAACAGCCAGTTATCAACAACATCAGTCTCAACTCTCCATGTAAGCTTGAGCTCCTTGTTCTCATCAACAAGGTAAGTGAGCTTGGCCTCAGGCTTGCTGACGGTACCCTTGGTACCAGTGAAGGTGTAGTGGTTCTTGCTCTTCTTCTCAGCCTTGGCCTTATCAGCCTCGACGGGAAGGGAGAGAACTTCAACGGTGTCCTTGAGAGCATCGACGGGGTCCTTCTCGTCACGCTTGGCGAGAGGGCCGGGAATCTTGCCCTCGTAGAAGCTGTTTCCGTAGGAGAAGACCTCACCATCGGCGCCAATCTGTATCCGTGTCAGTGTATTCTAGACTATTCAGGAACCAGCGGATACTCACGTTGACGTTGAAATCAGCATTGTCAACATCAATACCATTAACAGTCTGCTTGAAATTCACATGTGCAATCCCATTGCTACCAACATAATGATCCGTGACCATGCGGAAAGTAGCCTTGGGGAAAGTCGACTTCACCAAGTCCTTGGCAGTCTCGGTGTAATCAGCTCGCTTGGTGACGACCTTGGCACTGACATCATCAGGAACTTCATCCTGAGGGACGTACTCAGCCATGGGAGGAAGCTTGAAAGCTTCCAGGTCGAGGCCGCGCTTGCTCAGTGGTGAAGGGTTGGGTGCCCTTCGACTGGGATGAGCACCAGCGAGGCTGGAGAGGCCAATGAGGACGAGAGTGTCGGAGAAACGCATCTTGATGAGTTGCACTGGAGTGAAGTGCTGAGTTGATGATGATGTTCGTGAAGTTCACATAAACATGTTCGAAGGGTCTGTTATATACTTCTCTAAACGCTGTATCTACAAGACGACTATGCTTCCAGTCATCCACGTTTCTATCCAGCTTCCCAATTCAACCGGGACTTTTGTATATCTTGGCCTCGAATATCTAGAAGCTCATAACTATCCACTGCCCTATTCTGGGATCTAAGCGCTGCAAGAAGGGTCTTTTGTCCAGGCACTATCTCGCAAACACTTCAGTCATGCGACATTGCTATCTGGGGTCACTTGTTCCTAGCCTTCAGTCCCGCTAAGGTTAGCACGTCATATTTTCAATATCTCGGCGGCAGCAAGATAGGAAGGTCTTCTCGGACAAACAACAGCCGAGGGAATAAACGGCTCGGGACGAACCATCGTAGATTTACACTTTGGGGAAAGGGTGCGGAGTGTATAGCCTGATTTGTATGTATGCGCCGAAGGCTAGTGGTTAGTGACTATTGCAAGCTTAACAGTAAGGTTAAGCATGATAAACCTTCTTAGCACATCATCGGAGCATTTAGGACGCTAGAAATGAAGTAGTGCAGTATTAGATATGATCGTACCAGCGTGTAAGTTGAAGAGGTTGCGGCCCAAGTGCACTACCTAGCCTCTCAACACCATCAATCCAGGAAATAGGCCTCAAAAGGAAGTCCATAGTCTAGACCACTACACCGCAATATACTCTGATCTGCAAGATAAAGACGCCAGACTATTTCTGCACTATGCAAGCGCCTCGACGGCCCCTGCGTCTTCTTGGCACAGGTTCTTTTTAACGAACGACATCCGTGTGATCTACCACGACACCCCTGTATATCTGGAGACCTTCCATGTTGGGCCATGTCTCCCGGCAATGCCACCCTCAACGCGGAGACGGTGGGCCAATCAATTATTACTCCGCTGTTTATGATTTGCAGTAACGTTGAGTGTTATCAGTTGTAAAGAGGGGTAGTTGGGGAGCTGCGAGATTTATTGAGACGCGTTTGGGTATATGAACTGCCTTTTACATACCTGTGCTTGATGTTCTGATTGATATCATCCCGCTTTTGATATGGAAGGTAGTATTGCTTGTTAAGTGATTGCATCACGCGTCTATTAACGAGTCAGTAACACGATGTTGTATTTTACAGATACGAAGAGGCCTCGTTATCAGCCTTGCTCGGAAGGATAACGAGATGAGTTCCAACGATTATTTCGCCTTTCATACTCGCGCACAAGAGGCTTGGGTACTGACAAGACATCTTCAAGGTCAGCGCACGAGGGAATAAACATCTGAGATCCCCCCGAAGATATCACGACTTGGCCAATATCCATTCATCCGAGATACTATAGAGACTATCGTCGGATGACTTGAGTGACAGGCTCGAGTGACCTGCCAATCTTGTCAAGCATCGAGACTGCTACTGGCCAAGACTTCCCCACGCCTTGGCATTCAGGTCAGAATGGTGGGTTCGCATGACCCATCAGTAGAGATTCGGCATACATTGATGTAGGATATGTCCAGGTAAACAGTTATTTTCAGTGCCGGGATGGCAGATGAACTATTGGAATCACATGTCAAAGCCTTTACTCATGTCATCGCCAACGCCTTTTATTTGAACTTTACATTGGAATGTAACAAGAAGCTTTACATATCATTTCAAAGTTCATGAAATGAGGGGAAAACTCTCACATTGACGCCGTCAAATTAGTACAATGCTGCAGTTAAAATGGTTTCCTCTTTGGTTATCAGAAGCAGTTTGATAGATGCTAAATATTCCAGAGCTGAGGTCATGTTGAGCGTTCTCACCTCAAAGCGCTGAGTATAGTCTTACCTAACCTATAGCCGATCTGGATGGAGTATGCTTTCTACGTATTGACATCAACCCAACCATACTAGATGAGAATACCACTTTGCAGAGACGTAGAAAAGGGAAGGGAGATTAAGGTTGAGTAGAAGACCCAAGAATTGCCTTGATGCTCAGCGGACTGGATTTTCACATCTGCCTTGCTCAATTCTGGGTGTCTTTTTCCTGATTCGAAGCATGCAAAGCTTGTATGAACATAAGAGTAACTGACTCACATTTTCAACATTTCTCATAAATTCAACATTCTCGGTAATAAAGCAATGGGGTCCTTGAAATGGTGACGAGACCTCAATGGTTCGTCGGCCAAATTGGCCGGAGCCCCACTGTTGAGCCCGGCGAATTTGGACGCGACAAACATGCCATCTAGACAACACGATAGAAAGCGACCGGAAACACTAATGAAATGTGGAACTCATAGGCCAACTTGTCCGTTGGGTTTGGAAAGCTAGAGTATCTCAATCCAAGACTCGTTGTTGTTATTTATACGAATTGACCTATATAAAGATCTCATGTTCAAGCTCTTCACTGAACTCATCACCAACAACCGATACATCTCCCATTCTTCACATTATTCAACTTTCTTATCATGTCTCAAACTCTCGCTCTCGTCACCGGCTCAACCCAAGGCATCGGCCTCGCAGTTGCCAAAGAGCTCGCCATCAAGCATAACTACCATGTCCTTCTCGGTGTTCGAAACACCAAAGCCGGCGAAGACATCGCCTCTCATCTCCGCAAAGACGGCCACCAAGCTTCAGTTGTAGAGCTTGACCTCACCTCTGCTGAGTCAATTGACAAAGCTGTCAAGCATATTAATGAGAAGTACGGGTATCTCGATGTTCTCATCAACAACGCTGGTGTTTTGCTGGATAGGCACGAAGGTCTTTCGACCTGGGAGCTCTTCTCCAAGACCTTCACCACCAACGTCATTGGAACCGGTTGTCTCACTCAAAGCCTTCTCCCTCTTCTCCGCAAAGCGAAGAATGCTCCACCGCGCATCGTATTTGTAACGAGCGTCATGGGCAGTCTGGCGAAAGCAACTGATGAAACCACGACCTATTACAATACAGACTACAAAGCCTACGACGCGAGTAAAGCAGCTGTTAACATGCTTATGTTCAACTTTGCACGGGAACTGGATGATGTTGGAGGAAAGGTCAACTCTGTTTGTCCAGGATTGGTCAAGACGGGCTTGACTAATTATCATGAGTGGGGAACAAGCACTGAGATTGGCGCGGAAAGGATCGTTGAAATGGCGACTATTGGGGAGGATGGGCCTACTAAGACTATCAGTGATCGCAATGGAGAACTTCCCAGGTAGACAGCGACTGTAGCTCATGAGATGGTACCGTAGTTTAGTGGTCGCTTCGTTGCCTGCATAAGCGAAACCCTGCCCAGGGTCTTGGCCGCAGGATTTTAGCCTTAAATCCGAGCACATATTTCTGCTTACCAACCTGCACTTGTGTTCTCCATGCCATCTCAATTCGCGAAGCCTCGTACCAAACATAATGGAGATTTCAACGGAGACTCTTTTCTTTCAAACGTGTCAGCTCTGCGACAAAGTCTTCACTCAGGGTACGTCTGTTCCAAGCATGCCCTAGCAGCTGCTGATCATCGCTAGAGCACCCATTTAAGCGCCATGTGAACTATTGCCGTCGCGCTCAGACTCAACGCAAAGGGCGCCAAAAGTCTTGTACTTCGTGTAGATCAGCTAAAACGAAATGCGACTTTGGTCAGCCATGTTCAAGGTGTTTGAAGAAGGACCTGCGATGCGCGTATGGTCGACCGACTCGCAACGGGCCTCTGACTTCAGTCAGACATAGTGAAGAACCCAATGTTTGGGCGAACAACGAGCTACAGACCATTAGTAGCCTCGCAGACTCTGCGCCATTGGGGATATCCTTCGAAATGGATGATTTCGCAGCTGGTTTTATCTCGTCGTTGGACCCAATGTCGACTGACATTTTGGATCTGGAGCCAAGTTCAGTGGAATTGTCGCCGCTTACCATTACTAACGACAGGCAAATCCACATGCCACCAAGATCTCTCAGCTCTAAGGGCGATTTAACACGCGTATCAAACCGACTTTCCAGCATGCAGCATGCATCGCGAGTGATAATGCAGATGCTCTACGCTTATCCACAGATGATGCTTCGCCGACAAACCTTCCCGCCATTTATGCATCCGCAGTGGCATGAGAAAGCACTACCGGAGACGCTAGGTAACTGCATGAGTATAGCTCAGCTCTTTGCTGCGAGAACGGCGGAAACCCAGTCGTTTCTGTGGAGGATGGTCGCTGCTGAGGAGGCGCGCTTCCGGGAAAGGGTAAGCATGACGAACTTTTCGAGTAGCTTCTGCTAATATGAAGCAGTTGTATACGTTCTCTCCCCGTGAGGTGCATCTCTGTCTAGAGGCTATGATTATCTATATGATGATGTCGATGAGTGAATCCGACTCGGAAAGCAAAGAGCGAACTTCCAGGCTATTCGAAACAGCCGAGGTCAGTGTTGTCAAGCTTTACCATGGATATTTAGCTAAACTGTATCAGCTAATCGGTTCCCGCTTCCTCGATATCACCGGTAGCTACTCGGCCTCCGAAATATCCGAGCCAAGTTCAACATGGCAAGATTGGATCTTTGCAGAATCACGTCGCCGAACGTCTTGTCTCTGGCTCATCATAAGCTGCGTGATCACTATCGAGAATGGTAGGACGTGCAGTAGCTGCAGCGATGTGCATAATCTTCCGCTCCCATCGAGCAAACTACTATGGGAAGCCAGGAGTCTTGAGGAATGGCAGACTGAGAAAGCCTTCTTTGACATGAGCTGTCCTATTACGACATTGGGTGAGCTGGTTGAAGCAAAGACGAATGCGGGAAATCCAGTTGAAGCACAGAGGTTGCAGAGTTGGGAAATGGGGAGCGATAAGATGACTGCCATGTTGAATATTGCTGTTGAGTTTGTATGGGGCAACGTCCTATAAAGGCTGACTCTGAGAACCGTTATTTCATACTGTATTATAGTTCCCGGGCGAACCCCACTGGGGAGGATACCCTTGCATTCCGGCATTTGAAGTCGTCAAACGTGCGAGTCTCGAACAGATGCCCGCATCATGATTCCGATACGATCTACGGAAGATTCCAGCAAATGACATGTTTGCACCAGAAAAAGCAAAAGTCCAAAAGATAACGAATTGGAGAAGACGTCAGATACGCCCGGTCACGTGCGCTACACCACCACGCGTTCTGAGTTTGGCCCCGTAATAAACCAGGCGCGTCCCAAAAGGTTCATCAACGCGATCGATCAAGCTAGCTTGCCTCACACCTACTTTAAGTGCCATGTGGGTACACCCAGTCTGTAGTTCATCGTAAGTATGCACTGACATCTTATACAGATACATCATTCATTCACGCCCTATCAAATCTTTGGTCACCTACCCATGCCCAGAGTGAGAGGTCCAGCCCCCACAACTTTCCCCCCTATGGCCCCCCTCAAGAGGAAGCGGAACACCAATGCGCAAGCACCAATAAAGCATTTTCATCGTTCGCCTTCCATCATCAGCATCCCATCATCCGACGAAAATGAAGCCCCCAAAATCCCCTCGTCAAGCCAAGCTAGTGCGGAGTACTGGTCTCAACAACCCGACTTGGGCAGCGATATTTCAGACGAGGAACTACTCGCCTCGGCACAAAAGATACCCATCCTTCCGTCTGACCCCCCAGAAAGTGGTCCCGTTGGGGACGACAACGGTCCTGCTGGCGTTGACTCCGTCCCTGAACCAACTCTATGCAAAGAGCAGCAAGACCTTCTCGATCTCATCATGGCTGGGAGAAACGTCTTCTTCACCGGCTCAGCGGGGTGCGGCAAGTCAACGGTTCTGAAAGCAGCGGTCAAGAAGCTTCGAGAGCGACACAAAACCGTTCACATCGTCGCGCCCACTGGTCGAGCTGCCCTCGGAGTCAACGGTACAACTACCTGGTCTTACATGGGGTGGACACCTCGCATCCTCACATATCCCCTCGAAAAGCTCAAAGGCCATTCATGGAACGATTCTATCGAGGACCGCATTAAAAAGACGGATGTCCTTATCATCGATGAGATCAGTATGGTGGAGAACCATCATCTCGAGCGCATGAACGTGTGCATGAAACACATCCGCTGTTATAATGATCCCCATGCTCGAGCCTTTGGTGGCGTCCAGGTTATCGTCACCGGCGACTTCTGTCAACTACCCCCTGTCAAGCCTTTCCAGAACTGTATGTACTGTGGGGCACGTACGATCAAGGACCATGACAGGCAGACGACTGAGTGGAACTGTCACAAGAACGACAATAAGGAAGAGTATGATCTCTATTACCCCTGGGATGAGACGGAAAGCTGTGGTCCCTTCTACATCGAGGATCAATGGGCCTTTAGGAGTAGAGCTTGGCAAGAAGCTAACTTCACCCACGTGCACCTCTATCAGATTCATCGACAAAACGACCAGGACTTTATCAAGATGCTTCAGAAATGTCGACTCGGCATCCCGTTCGAAACACAGGAACTCAAAATTCTGCTGGACCATCCCTACAAACCAGGTAAAGCTGTAGAGCTCCACTGCACCAACTACGATGTAAACAATAAGAACCATGAAGAGTTTGTCCAGTTACGGACACCGCAAACAAACTATCAGGCAAAAGATCGCTTTCGTTACAAAGGGCACGAAGAGCTTGAGAAATATGGTGACCGGTTAGGAGATGGAACCTTGGAAGCATGCAAGGAACATCCTCTGGATGCTATGGTCAAATTGAAGAAAGACGCTCTCGTTATGCTTCGGGTCAATCTCGACATCAAGAACGGTCTGGTCAATGGCAGTCAAGGCATTGTCCGCGGCTGGGAACCGTTCGACCCCGCGAAACTTCCGAAAAAGAAGAACAAATCCGGAGACTCGGACTCGGATAGTCTCGGAGGCGAATTCGCCACTTACAGAGAAGAGGAAATCAGTGAATTTACAATGACCCAAGGGGTAAGACAATGGCCCATCGTCGAATTCCACAATGGGCTCACACGCACTATATATCCCACCTGCGTCGTCAACGCCCTCGGTGCAACGTCGCCTTATTCTCTGCTCTCGCGAACGCAAGTACCTCTGACTCTCGCATGGGCTGTCAGCGTCCACAAATCCCAGGGAATGACACTGGATCTTGTTAAGACTAAGCTTGATAAGGCTTGGGAGCAGGCGCAGAAGTACGTTGCGCTATCGCGTGTTACCACGTTGGAGGGGTTGCAAGTAGATGGAGATGAAGAATCATTGCATGTGATCAGGGGCGGGAACCCTGAGGTACGAGAGTTTCTCCTCGAGAAGTTTGGCAGGGATTTATTTAAACAGTTGGAAGAAAGCAAATAATGTATAACTCTGTATCTAAGGCAAGCGAAGAGGTTCAACTGAGTCTTTTAAATGACCATTGGACATAATCAAACTTCCATAACCACAGAAACAACGGCTCGACTAACAACCTTGTTACTAAACCTAAGTCTCTTCAACTTCCCGATACCCTAACCTTGGGTAAGGAGTTGGATACTTGTTGTTCTCGTCGCTTATCCACCGAGGATAATCAGGATCCTGTTCGAGTGATCAAAAGGTTACGTCCGTACTGCTTGAGTTTGGAGACTTACGTTATCAAAGAAAGGATGTTTTGAACCAATGTCCTGACGTTCCTGATACCATTCGCTTTCTGGCAAATGTCGCCTTTTGCACCAGATGCAACGTGGTACTGTTCTGTGCGAGACTGTCTTGCCGCAAGTACACCAGAACTGCACCAGACAAGTCAGCTCGCTATATCTCAGAGTTTTGTGAGGGAAGTCTTGCAGCTCGTTGAAAGGCATGATCATGAAGCGTCTTCGAAGGCTCAAAATCATCGCCATAGTCAATATCTTCCCTCATGATCCAATCCCACTCCATCTGCGTTCGTTCCGCAAAGTACTTCCTCGCCGTCTTGCGCTCCTCCTCTTCACATCTGACACAAATCCACCTCGTGTAGATATCACAATCACATCTTTCGTTCAGGAACTTCCCCGCCACTTCTTTCTCATTATTCGCGTCACAGTCCTCACACAAGCACATGATATTATCAAGCTCGTAACTCCCTCTCAAATGCGGTCTGCGATTCGGATATGCACTTGGCGGGGCTGCGCGAGGATAACATCGGCATTCCTCACAGATGTTGATACCGCATTTCAAACACGGTAAAGCACCCGCTTCATCGCATTTGATGTTATATAGACGAACCTCGATCTCCTCGTCGCCTTTGAGATGAGGACTCAGCGTCGATTGACCGGCCATACGGTTTCGATGATATGGACTTGCATAGGCTTGACGTGTAGCAAGACCGCGACCATCGCAGAGACAATGGCGACTGAGTGATTTAAAGATTGTAGGTGACGACTGGATGCACTCGTAAGCTGACCGGCTTGTCAGACTGAGACTGAAGAGGTCCAGTGTTGAGAGCCACGGTGCTAAGGAGGTGAGGATCGAGTATGAGGAGATAAGGTCCTCGATGCTGGAACCAGCATCATCAGAAGAAGAGGTCGCCATGGTTGATTCTTGCGAAGAGTCTTTTTTAGTTATCTTCACCGTCACTTTGCTATCAATTTGTCGAAGGATTATCGTTGCTCGGCTGTCGCATCACGTGGGTAAGCAATAATATGAGTCAGATCGTAACGCTGGGTCTTTGTCAGATTGATCCGCTGGCGTAATAACAAAACATGAGATCATTCTTAACCGGGATCGGTTCTGAAACGCAATATTCTATGGAAATATCTCAGTCGTTGGTGTCAAACGTGACTGTGGAGGAAGATTCCGTCCATAGTTTCACCAACGGTCTGGGCCTACGCCACAAATTGCTTTACTTCTTTAGTTCCACGCATGACCTTTGATCAAGCCAACGAAGAGTATGGAAGGGTCAATATCATTAGTAGCGGCGCTTTCTACGGCCTGTCCTAATAAATCATCGCCAGCACCCTACAGCAGTCTGGACCCAGGATGGCTGAATTCTACGGAGTACACGTCATCAAAGTCGCAGCTCTGATAGGGCCACGGCAATTGACTTTGAGACTAGACCACACAGCTCACAGCCTGTATCCTTTGAGGCCATCTTGTGCCGCAGGCACCGAGTTTCCCATTGCCATTTTATTGAATCCCGAAAAGGATTTCTCAATTGAACATATGATTTGGGTGGAGTTAGGAATCGACGTGAATGTATCACATTCTCTCCCTATATACATATACCAACAAGTTTTACCCATGGCTTCATGCCTGCTCGACCTTTTGGGACACAAGCTCAACGAGCCACATCCTGTGCCCTTCCACCAGATGCGGACTATGTCCAGATTCAATTTCCAAAGTATCAGCACCCCATTTATCAGCCACTTGCAAGAGCATGTTTCTAGAGAAGATAGCATCGTTCTTACAAATGACCATAGTCTTGGAGATCTTCAAGTCTGCTGGGGTACAAACGACAGGAACTTCGAAGGGAGCTTTGCTCTGGTGGCAAAGCGTTGGAATAAAGTCATCTGCGATACGATGATCGATATCTGAAAAGAATGCCTCTTTGACTCTATCAAGCTCGAGTGGCATACGCGTGTCCTAGCATACGATCAGTTTGTGTGTTGCGCTTCGCGTTGCAATTTTGCTTACAGAAACATCGTGAAAGAATGGTGTCTGACGCTGCTCACCCGCAGCTTCGAACATGGAAATACCCTTGTGTAAGACTGGCGTTGGAGCCACATAAATCACAGACCTGAAGCCGCCTTGCAGGCCTTTCTCTTCTCTTTCTGCAAGACTGTGGCCCTCAATCGCCACGGTAAGAGGAATGGCTCCGTAGCTGTGACCAACAGCAATCACTGTCCTCCCGTGATCGATGTAAGGCATAACAACATCGTGGATCCTCTTAACATCAGCGTGGTATGTCTTGCCGTCAACTGAATCATCGTACCCGGAGCTTGCAAGAGGCGGCGCTAAGACAATGAAGCCTTGTTGTTGGAAAGCTTGGATGAGAAGACGGTAGTGGAGAGGTCGATGCCAAGCACCGTGAACCAGAAGTACGACTGGCTTTTGATATTTTTCCTTCATTTTGAGACTTGGATGCGAGTAGAGATAACTTTCAGTGTTTTCGAGCGGTTTATGAAGGGTTTAAATATGTAAGACTCGACGACCTCCGGAATCCTTCTTCGGACGAAGGCTCCGAGTTCGCACGATGTTTCCCACCCGACATCTCTATGATAGGCTATAATATCTCACCATTCTATGTCTTCCGGAGGGAGTTCGGACGAACTTAGGGCGTAGCAGCGTGATTACAAACATCTCGACCTGTTCAGCGAAGGATTTGAGGGTACAGACAGGGTACCATGATCATAGCCCACTGTTGATGTAAGCACTAAGCCTTGTCGTGGGAAGATGGTTTATTCCCGGAACGAGGCTTCGGCACTGATGCACTTTCAACTCTTAAGAAGTAGGTCACTATTATGTATTTCATGCCTTGGGCGGACTCCTGATTGACACTGTTACTGCAGTGGTGCTGTAGCATACTACCTGACGAATCTGTTGAAGTTGAAGTGCCCAAACTTGGAGCGCAAGAAAAGCGGGCATGGTCAGCTTGGCGCTTATTCATTCATCAGCATTTCCGCGTTGAATGCGGGCATACTGTCATCACTACATGGGAGAGTTTCTCATGGCTCCTACACGCATGCCATCGGCTAGCAACGGCAAGCCGGTTATGGCTTCACGGCATACTTCAGATCTAAAGTGGTTCTTTTCCTAACAATGCAATTCATGATCATAATTGAAGACTTGTTTTAAATAAAAGACTGAACTACTCTCAACTATAAGAGGGCCTCTGAGTTGTAACAGTTGCATGCCTCAGCTTTAACAATCTTGACTCACGTAGGACAATTGGTATGTTTTCATCTCCACGTTACTCACCTAGCTTTTGAGCCTCTGAGCCTCTACAAGAATCATAGATCACAGGAGGAATGACAGGGACCTAGGCTCTCTGTGCTCGCTAGCTGCACTTCCATCTGCCTCCTTGCATCATTGCCCAGTATCCTCGTAACATCAACCATCGCAAATCACCCATAGGGTCATATCAACCAGCAGATTGGCCGCCATTTGGTATAAGAATAGGATCGAGTTCCCTCATAGAAGTGACAAATCATGTCAGCGGGAGTGCGGGTAGCGTACCTAGTGGCAGAAGCTGAAATGCATTCAAACAGTACCGGCGATTGATCAGCGCCACCAGCTACCGATAGAACTTCGTTGACAGATCGGCACGGCCCGCTTCCAGCTGAGATACTGATAGCCAGCTGGTCATGGATTAATAGTCATCAGCCATCAACAGGACCCATTGAAAACATGGTGATGTCATCTGACACCCGGTATTCGTCTGCATTAAATCGACCCGCACGTCGCCTCATTCGGCAGATCTGCCATGCCGCTCGGATGAAAGTGGCTGAGAAGGGCTGAGCTGAAAAACGATGATCTTTCCCCTGGGCCGTATATGTAAAGACGCGAAAGACGAGAGGATTCAACACTCAAACCCTTAGCTCATCATTTTCAGGTTCCGGCTGAAGCCGTGTCTTGGCTTGATTGAATTTGAGGCCACTGATTGCCATCTATAAACGCCATCAGCTCCCGGGAAGTCAAACAGCCGAGACATATTTCTACTGCCCTAGTTTTGCCACATTTTGTAGGTGTTGTTATAGGTAATACCGCCGGCTGATCTGCCTTGTTTCGGGCCAAAAGGTTTATTTTGCTGCACAGCTATCACAGTTAGAACATTTAGCCAGCCAGTCCAGGTCGAGCTTCATGGCATACATGCGTATTTAGTGCATGTATTGGGTGATATGGTTCGTCACTTGCCCGTCCCGTGTCTTATATATGTTTGATTCAGCTGAGAACATAATTCCGCCCCCATTATTGTTACGTAGTGCTCAATCATCCGCTTGCCTTCAGTATTTTATATGCAAGTTGATCTGACTGAACTGAATCATTGCATCCTACAGGTACCCTTTGTGTGAGTCTTCCTCGAGTAAGGGCTCACTAAAGACCAAACCCAGAAGATAGAGTGAGTTACTTTGTTTGAGTCACAGTTTTCATCACTGTGGCGCGTCAAGACTTTATCTGCCATCAACAACCTTTTATTTTCTACTCCAAATCAACTGAAGCTATGACTTTCGAGGCTTTCCGGTGGCTGTTTCGGACTGGGCTGTTCATTATTGGTGCAGCCAATCTCGTTCAGGCTCACGGAAGCAACGATGGCTTGCAGCATATCCTTCGCCCTCAAGAGGCCTCTCCTGAGATCATTACAGGTCAATACTATCCTGCTCAAATCAGCATCCACAACACTAGTGGCCATGTATCATGGAACTGGACGAAGATCGACTTCGTCAACCAAGATATACCAAAGAAACTCAACGAGTGTCTGCAAAATGGAGATTCCGTGACAGATGCTAAGTGGGCAAATCACGGTAGAAGCGTTGTAGCAGTCTATGGTTATGCGGTCGTCATCATCAGCCATTGTCCCGATGAACCATCTAAAGACAAAGCTATAACATTCGGCATGTGTTTGGACGCGCCCGGTCTGCGAGGAACTCACGGTGTCGAGCTTCTCCCTGATGATAAGATCGCTATAGCAACGACTTCATATGAACCAACTGGAAACATCAAGATCGTCAACGCATCCTTGGATACATCAAACCCATATCCAGACTTCCTTCAGGAGCTTGATGGTCTCCCCGCGGTCCACAGTCTCGTATGGGACCAAGTAACAAAAAGCCTTTGGGCTGTCGGGAATGACCTACCTCCTCAAGGGAAGTGTCCCTCGAGAGCTCAGATGAATCGCTACGAGTATAGAGATGGTTCATTCTCTCGAAAGCCCTCTCAAGTCGAGGCCATCGGTCCTCCAAAAATGCTCAACGAGGAATGGGACGATACATGGTGGGATGGTGGCCATGATATTACGCCTGTGCCTAACCAACGCCTTCTCTTGATCTCTACAGACCTGGATATGCACCTCTTCAATTTGACTTCAGCCTCATTTCTGCACGGAACTGAAGTGTTGAAGCAGCCCTTCCTGCAGGGATTCAAGCCAGTTTCCTCTCATGAGAAGCACCTGCCTCGAGCCGGTATCAAGTCATTGAGCTTGCACAAAAGCTCTGGTACACTTTATGTACAAGCTGATTGGCAAAAGTATTTTTCAACTCAAGTCAATCATCTTGCATACGGAGCGAAGGCTCCAGGGGCCATCTCGTTCTCGCAATCGGTATACCGTTCTCGTTGGTTTTCACTCGTGCCTGTTTGGTCCGTCGAGTAGCATTTTATAAGAAGTACGCTGAATTCATTGGAATATTAGCAGTGAGCGAAGAACCTAAACACTGAATAATAAAATGGCTTTTTGGTAGAGAGAGCTAAGTGACGGTTATGCCAGTGAATCTGCCGTCAGAGATTCTAGAATGATTGTGCCAGTTAGCTTGAATGTATGACCCCATGCCCAGAAAATACATACCAGCAGCTGATGTTAGTTCAGAGGATGTCCAGCCAGACACAGTATGTAACCGTGAATCAATTGGACCTTTCATGGTCCTCCTGCGGCGGCTACGCACGGAACAGATAACGAGCGACGTGCAACGCATATACTTTATTGGCTAGTACCATAAAGGACAAGAAGTCTGAAAGCCTGTCGAGCTCCTCAAACCCCTGTCCGGAGACTCACCATGACTGACATAACGAAAGTAGCGTTGAGGGGAAGGTAAATTGCGATATGCATACTAGATGTACTTGAAACAGAAGCACACGCCCCGAGTTGATATGTTCAATCCCCACCACTGCCTCTATCACATCTCAGTCTCAATGTTACCGAAACAGGGTTCCGCGCAATCCCAAAGTCCTACATGGCGCACACATACGTCACATATTGGTGTTGAGAATCTTGCCGTGTGTGAGCGGAGACCCCGGATGCAGAAAAAGACATTTACGGCAAGGGAAGAGGTCAGCCGCATATGTCAAGTGTATCGGCACAGTTAGCGCACCGTTCTAACCGACATTGTCATGGAACATATAAAGCCTCTTGAATATCTGGGCAGAAAGGATGCATCTGCAACATCATTCAGTATTTGAAGAATTACCTAGACTCTGCAACTAGCATAGAAGCTACCCATCTCAAAGCAGTTCTCTCTTATTCCCTTCGTCATGGCCGATACACTTGTCCAACAAGCCCCTGGAGCTGAGCCAGTTCAAGCCTCACAAGAGCCTCAAAACACATCTTCAAGCAATGCCAAGTCGGACGTCAGTCCCCAAGCTTATGATGCTTATGCTCCACCCACTGGAATAGGCTTCACGGCCACTTCTGCACTTCCACCGCGAATGCAGACTGAGGCAGGCTTCTACAAGTCCTTTATCGTTGAAGTTGTCATGAATGGAGTTTATGACAAAGCTTCAAACTCAAACGGCATCAAGAAGCCGAACTGGCCTCGGGGCAACTTTGAATTCCTGCATTCACCCGCCAGGCAGGTTCTGGGAACCTTCGCCAGTACTTCAGTATTTTACAATGATACTGAAGATACCAGTGGCGAGGTAGCAATTGACTCCCCAAGCCCCTTTGTCCACAATGACGGGCAAAGCACTTATAGGTGGTACACGGAAACAGACCAAAACGTATATCTGGCGTTCAACATCAAGTCCCATAAATATATCTTTATCGATCCGACACTCCCTATCAGAGCACTCTACTTCCCTCAGATCTTCCAGGATCCCAACTATCCTGGATTCAGCAGACTTGGGACCGTACAGTTTCACAAGTTTTCTGAACAAGGCTTGACTCTCAAGAACTACTGGGATAATGACCCCATTCACTGCGACATTACAAACAGCCGCGGTCTTGGGTACTCTGGAGCTGCTCTTTGCTTGAACGTCCAAGCACTCATGGCATCACTGTGCATTCCAGACGACAGAGTCGCCCGCCGTGCCGATGGTACGCATATCTGCTTTGACTCTATTTGGTTACTTCGAGAAGGAGCCTCGCTCAACGCGGAAGACCACTCCCTGTGCCAGTGGGATTCGGGAGACTTTCACAGAAAGGGTAACGATTGGACGTCGATAAATGAAGGAATTCGCTTCGTCTATGCGCCCCTCGACAAATCTGCATGGTCAGGTATTGTCAAGCAGATCGTCGGAGCAGGACTGGGTCTCATCCCCATCATGGGTCCTCTTCTGGCACTTAACTGGGACATCATGTACTCATACTTGGAGGACCCGGCAGGGTTTGCCGACTATGCCAACATCGGGAAAGATTGGTTAGCTATTTTGAAGCTACAGGCAGCTGAGCTCAAAAAATCAATCAAGTAGTCGAAGAATGAGGTATCTGGACCGTTGTATGGAGTTCTCCCCAGGGGTTTAAGCTCGGCCGGTCTTGACAAGAGATTCTTCTTCATAGCATCTTCCATATTTCTCGTGTCACATTAACAAACAAGTCTCTTAACAATCTTCACACAATTTACGCCTGCGATTCTCCTGAAGATGCACTTTTGCAATCATGACCCTTCATCTCCAAGATTTCCATGTCAAATATTCACCTATCAACCCAATGAGTAGCCATATCATACATAAGAAGGTCCCTCCCTCAGCAGACTCGGTACTCACCATGGAGGCAGGACAGTATCATCAGAGGTACCTCCCCCTATGAATCAATACCCTCACTCCTTCATATCTGTCCCTGAAAAGTTGCTTATAGCCCTCTATAAAAAGCCCCGGTGTTCAACTTGCAAACCATCCAAAACGCTCAAAAAAACTCAGGCTCATCAATCTCCTTTACAAAAGAAACCACCTACCCAATATCTACTAATACTATTAATGAACAGTGAGATGTGCGACAGCGTATTGGTACAATATATAGGCTGCTGCGGCCATGTTCTCAGTTCAGGAACGGAATTCATACCATGTGCTTACCAAGGCACTGAGTATTGTCATGTGAATTATCTTGAGGATAATCGCGATGGCTTGATAGAATGTAATCCATGCTTCCGTGAGAGGGAGCTGAGGGAAGAGGAGGAGAGGAAGAAGAACGCTATGGAATTTTAATGTTGCGACCTTGATTAAGGAACTCAGGAAAAGGAACATCGTCCATAAGGAGAGAATTTGATCATTACCGTTATGCAATGCGCATGTGTTAATGTAGTGACTCATATATAAGGACATTCTAAGGTACATAAGGTCATGCAGATTCACGGTCTGTATCATGGAGTCTCGTCTGCAGCTGATCCACTGTAATTGTGAATTATTGCTTTCTTACTTCTAGCGACATTTATCCTTGGACTTGGATATGATTTGGACATGCAGATCCTGGAAAGTATAAATACCAAGCTTTCAGCAATCTCACAATGTCTTTTTCCAATGTTCAACGTCACATACTCGTTTAAATATACTTCACAACGATTTCCACAAACTCGACATCGAAAACGCCACAACCTCTTGATACATTGAACTCACCATGTGCACAACTACGATTATAAGATACTGGGGTTATTGCAGTCATTTGATAAACTCAGAGCGTGTTGAATCGTTTTGCTGTCACAAAGACACAGAGAAATACATCAAAGAGGTAAATTCACAGGACAAGATTCGGTATGTGGAATGTGACCCATGTCAAGAGGCTAGGAAAGAGGAGGAGGAGGCTAAGTTAAAAGCGTTGGCTGAATCACGATGAGGTGCGAGTACTTGGATTCGGAGGTTTAGAATATCTCATGATTCTTAGGGACAGTGGAACTACCTGAATAACAGTCAATTAACTCCCACCTCTGATATCTGTTAAGTGTAAATTCATGCACATAATAAGGCGTTTGCAAAACTATATAAATTAGATTTTTGGACTTCTCTCCACTGAAAGCCCAATAATTACAATTTCACATATATTAAAAGTACATCAAACCACCGCATTCAAACACGATCATCAAGCGACTATGTGCAGAACAATTCATACCTCATCTATCTGCCAGGTATGCTCGCACCGGATCGGATTCAAGATAGATGGACATCCATGCAAGAGCCCGGGAGATAAAGAGAAAGGGTGTGTAGCAGAGTTCGAGGAGAAAACTGATACTCTATCTCCTGACTTTTGCCACAAATGCCAGGAAAAGAAGAACAAAGGCATGAAATAAGGAATAGAGTGGATTGCTGCTAGGAGGTGGCGGCTGATCACTTTCTATGAATCTGATCAATGAAACTTTAACTAAATACAATCGTGTGACTTCTAGAGTTGGAGAGTCACTGAGCACTCCTCTTTGGTTTCAATATCGAGTAGATATCAGTGATGAATCTTTCCATATTCAGAGCACAGCAAGAATTATATAAACCCAGCCAACTGTTTGCTTTCTGGCACGCCATACTTCAAACATACTCCATCAAATAAGTCACCATACATAATAAACAACACAGTGTCTTTCTCCGTTACATTTACAATTACCATCATGTGCAAGACAATAAGCATCCGATATCAATGCGAAGATTGCTGGACTCTCGGTCATGGCGATACGACTGTGACGCCTTGCAAGACACCAAATGACAGGATGAGGTGCAAATCCGAGGTTAAAGTGGCAAATAAATACTTTTCTCCTATATGATGCTTGATTTGCATAAAGAAAATGAAGGAGAAGAAGTGATTTTAATCACTACAACAACTGAAGGGTTAGTCACTATTGCTATTATCGACAAACAAGAAAGCCTCTGTTCAGTCTCTCCTAGATTAACAAGTGAAGTACTACATGACATCTCTTCAGTGCCACGGCCATGATTATGATCAGCTCATATCACGGACCATCGGCTTCCTGTGGGCATAAATATGCCAATGCTTCCCTTGTAGTTTCCTCGAAAACGAAACCAACCTGGCAGATCTAGCACGCGCAATAAGACGAGATAGGTACAAAAGTCGCCAACATGTGCAGCACCACGTTCGTCAGGTACTATTGCAACAAAAGATGTGACTCCTTGATCAGGTATAAGCAGAACGGAGCGCAGTGTGGCGAGAAGAAAAAGTCTCCGCCGGGCAAGTGTATGCTTGAGATCAATTCGAGAGATGAGTACATGGATTAGAAGGAATGCCCGAAATGCATTGAAGCAATGAAGAAGAAAGCAAAGGGAGCTGTTTGGTGACGATTGATCCATCCAGCATCTGAGTGGTCGGCCAGGACGGTGAGCCTCGACAAAAGCGAAGGATTTACTAAGCTAGTGGTTTTAGGAATAGCTGCAATAAATCATGACATCCAGCTCCAACCACTTCATAATCTTTCCTGCCCTGTCGCACTTGAGAACAAACAGAAATTTATGATAACGAACGTGACATGAGCCATGTTCTCCTCGTCGGTCATTTAATTCCCTTTCTCGTTGAATGATCTATTCTGTTTGCCTTGATACCGCCACGTACGTGATGCGAAAAATACACGTAAGCTCAAATATAGAGCCCTACCCAATCCTCCGTTGATGATCAGAAGTCGGTGATCTAAAGTCTCACGTCAGTCTCTCTCATTCCTTCAGCACTTTGAAGAAGTCATCCTTTCCTGTGTTTATTCGAACTGTCACAACATTAAATCAGTCAATATGTTACTCCAAAATCTAGCAACAGAGATCATCGAACTGATCGTACAGAATCTTGCAGTGCGTTCTGACCTCAACGCCTTCTGCCAAACCAACAAACGGCTTTACCTCATTGCCAATGATCTTGTTTATCATGATGATGCGCACTGGCGGTGCAGGGCCCTCCGATGGGGTTCTGAAGAGGGACTTTTCTCAGTGGTGGAGAGATCGTTGGATCAAGGCGCTGATGTCAACTTCATCATCAACAACGAGGATGAGACTGCCTTGTTTCCAGCTGTTAGGAAACAGTACTGGGATATTGTGAATCTTCTTCTTGCTCGAGGTGCAGACGTGCATCTTAGGAATAAGGTTGGGGATAATCTTGTGTATTTTGCGATGACAACTGGCAGCTATGATCTAGTGAAGCTCATGTTGGATCAAGGTGTCGATCCAAACGCTCATGTGGATGGCGACGTTCCGCCTTTGCTGCTGGCTGTGAGAAGAGGATACGTTGATATCGTGAGGTTACTGTTTGACAATGGAGCACACGTCGATGACAGCGACGACTGGGGTGAAACGCCAATGCATATAGCGATAGGCGCCCCTCAGCCTGACATCCTCAACCTCTTCATCGAAAAGGACGTTTTTCGCAAAGACAAGGCCGGCGCTCGTGGAGCTGATGCTCTTGAGATGGCTGTTATACGGGGAGATATGGCAACTTTGACCCTGCTTCTTGAGGGCGGCGCTGACCCGCTTGTTCGGAGATGGACGAGACACCATGCGATCATCACCGCGGCACTGGCTCGAGAAGACAACATTGCTATTTACATGACTGAGCGGTTAGTAGGAAACCCCGGTTTCATTGATGAGCATGGTAAGGAGTTGCTCTGGTATGCTGTCAAAGGAAGATGTCAGCGGTATACTCGCTACCTGTTGGACAAAGGGCTTGATCCAGACAAAGATTTGTGGAAAGAAGTCGATGGTATGATGGTTGGAGGTTCTTCTTTGGTAGTGGAGATGCTAGGCGCTGGTATTCTCACAGCGTAAGATTGGAGTCCTGGTAATGGAGTAAAGTGTGACGGGAGTATGTCTGATAATAAAGAAACGAGGCCTTACCATGTTTCATACTATCACCAATATGTCCTAACCCACAGTTCAACTCACTGAACACCAACTCCAAAGCTTCTTTGTTCTATATCAAGCAACAACCTAACAAAGCCGCTGCCTCAAGGCCAATCCACTATCAAGGCTAATGATCGCTTCTTCCTAATACTTTTCCTGAACGTATCAATCTCGGTTTGGAGATCCTCTTCTTCCTTCAGTAACGCCTTATTCTTCTCTTCAAGTGCTTTCACTTTCTCTTGGACATCTTTCAATTTAGCTTTCGCTTCGATCAAGCAATTATTCAACTGATATATCGTCGCTGTATCCCAAAGACCGATGCTGGGACTCTTAGGTGTAGATTTCTCATGATTGCCTTCTTTGTGGGAGTCTTTCTTTCGTGACTCTCTTTTGTTAGAGTCCTTGTTGTCAGAATCCCTCTTGCGGGATTTGTTCTTTTCTGAATATTTCTTTTGCGAGTCCTCCTTGAACCTGACTTTCTTAGCCGACTTCTTTTCTGTTTCATCTTTCGTAGTTGCGTACTCTTCAGAGTCATCCTCCCCGCTTTGTTCCTTTTCAGGTTCAGATTGACCCTCCTCAGGCCTGCCCTGGGCGAGAAGCCTGGGTATGCTCTAAGTGACGGTTTCGGGCAATTCCTTGGGTTCTCTCTTGGTTGTATTTCTCTCTGGGGGGCCGTTGTCCGCCATGATGTTCTTGGACGATGTAGATAGTTACAAGTGCAAGGAACAGGTTTCGTTGAAGAGAGTGGGTTCTCTATTGTGTATCCGCATCCTAGATCCGAGGAACTTTACATTGATAAAATAGCTCGCTCCCCGGCTTCCCTACGATTCACAACTCGCAAATCCAACAATTGTTCATTGCCAGTCTTTTCGCAACAGGAGGTTACTCAGAGACATCCTACTGTGATGCAGTCAATCAACTCCCTACACTTTTGTTGTCACTGAGCTTTCAGACAACCTCGATGATTAGCCACTTGCTCTTGTCCCTTTCGTCATGCTGCTCAGAATGAAAGTTAATGCTTGTTAAAATCACCTGGTAAAAGAATGATAATAAGCATCTCAAGGTGGATTCATACTCTATATGTGTATTGCGATATTTCGATGAGCATTCGGCTGTTGTAATATGATACTTATGCTTTCACTTTGGGTGAATAATGTCAGCCATCTCACTGGTAAGAATCAACAGGTTCTTTGTCCAGGCGCGAGTTTCAACTTCTGTATTTCTAGGCATGGCAACCTCATCGGCATCCAAGCTCATTTCTTCTGAAGCTTAGCTACCGAATTCTTACACATCTTCTCAATATCCCTAAGCTTCTTCTGCTCACGATCCCACTTCTTTTGTTTCCTGTCTAAATCTTCCAGCGTCTCTTCCAGCGTATCAATGTACTCATCATGCTTGTCGATCTCGCGTTCATACGAATCCGCCAGCTTCGCCGATTTCTTCCTTTGAGCTTCCTGTCCTCTCAGCTTGCTCTCCTCCTCTCTATCCCTAGCCCTTTCCAGGCACCCTTGCACCGTGCTCCTGCCGTCACATAGCTTATCGATCCTCCTCTCGATATATTCCTTATCAACCTCCATTTTCGCCCTTTCAAAATTGACTTTCTGAAGCTTCTCCTTGGTCTCTTTAACGGTGTCACTGTGTGTTGTGAACGCGTAGGTGTCTAGTAAATGGGGGAAATTCTTATCAGGCATTTTCGTTGGAAATGTAGTAGAGTGATCGCAGTAGGTGATAGTGTTCTTCGATAGCAACTCTGCGACTGTTCGAGCGAGTGAGTGACAAGATATACCGGCTGAAAGAGGATAATAAAGATGATTGAGATTGTCTTGTCTTGCCGTGGCTGAAGTTCCTCTTGGGTATCTGAGCGCAAGAGTTGGTGCAGAATAACAATACATTATGCCAGTCTCGTCTCGATATAAACCTCCATGGTGCTGTCTGGAACCTCTGTTCACTCCGAATTTGCTCGCTACGTGCGAGTGAATCATACACATTTTGCTCTCGTGAGAAGCCAAGCCTGATCACGCTCGACTGTCTTCCTGCCCTTGACTAGTTGTTCACTGTGAATGTCGCAAGTCAGGAGTCCCTTGTCCCGTTCAGAGCCAAAATACACAGCGATTGCACGTCAAGCTTAGTTAATCACTCCATTCGCAGCTCAGCACTAGCAGTAATTCTCCTCTTGGCCCGACTGCATTTGGTCGGTTCGGCTTCATTCGACCTGATGTTTGGTGTCGAGTGACATCTCAGGATCAAAGCTTCTGCGTGCGAGTTGGAGAGTCTTCAGCGTCTCATTTGAACCGAGGCCTCTTCTATACCAGACTTCTTCATTGCAGGCTCCGAGCGAGAACTATAGGGACAATTTACAACTGTTCAGAAGCAAATCTTCTTGCATTTTCGCAGGCGAGACCCGGTTCAACTTTTAAAAAGGGTTTGTTCTATTATAAGCAACACTATAACTATTTTCTAGTCTCATGCGCCTTGCTCTCTGCCTTTAGTTTCCTTTCCTCTTTGTTTGAACCGGTTCTCTTATGTAAGGAGTTCGGTCAACGTGGTGGGCTACAGTAGCCCAGAAAGAGATTCGTCCATACTCTGGTGTAGCATCCTTGGTCTTCATTTTCTTGTCAGACTCCTTCTTCTTTGATGACTTGTGTGGGTCTCTTTCGCGAAAGTCCTTCCCGTGAGGGTTCGGCTTGTGTGATTCTGATCTGTGTAAATCCTTTTTGTAACAGTCTGATCTGAGAGAGCATTTTTTGTGGGAATCTTTCTTGCGAGATTCCGATCTGTGAGATTCAGATTTGCGTGAGTGATGAGAATCCTTCTTATGAGGATCCTTCTTGTGAGATTCCTTCTGGTAAGAGTCTGGTCTTCGTGAGTCTGCTCTATGAGACTCCCCTCGGCGAGAGTCTCCCCCGTGAGATCCCTTTCCTGGAGATTCTGTCTCCCTTGAGCGTCCGCCGTGTGAGTTCTCCTCAAAGTTAACCCTTCTAACTATCTGCCTTCTTAGTTCAGCCTCCTCAGGTACGTTGTTAACAAATTCTTGCTCGTGAGAAGCGCCCTCCTGAGAACTTTTCTTCTCAGGTCTAGAGTGAGTGTTCTTGGGCAAGTTCTCAGGCACGTTCTGGGGTATAAGGGGAGGTGAATCTTCGGCCGTAACCTCGGGTGGAATATCCTTTGGCTCATTCTGAGTTTCAGCCTTTGGTTCATACACAACCATATCCAAAGGCGCATTTGCATCCAGGCTCTGGGGCGCATTCTCTGGTGCGGCGTTCTCTTGGGGGCTGTCTTCCGGCATGGTGTCGTCTGAGGAGGGTCCAAATAAGATTGGGATGGGATGGGATTCGGTGCAGTAGTTCGATTCACTTGAGTATGTCTTGGTAAGAGGTTCGATGCAGCACACAGTAGCTGACTGGAATCTTGTCCTGATATAACTGGACACCACGCGCTATGCAATTTGATTCAGTACAAGTGGGGCACGATGCGCGATGAATCATACACATGTTTCTGTTGCTTGCAACTGATCACTGTCACGCCTCTCTGTTTCACTGGGCATATCTGAAAGTTATCGGTGATGAAGCAGCCAGCTTCTTGAGGTTACCAGAACTAGAAGGCAATACGGTCACTTACGGGTCTAGCTGGTATCTCCATTCACAATACTCCTCGAGCAGATCTTCATGATCCTTTCCTAAATGATTTTCTCTATCTACAATTTGCTTGAATTGAGAATTTCTGTGTGCGCATGTGACATAGCCGTAGTCCTGCGAAAATGTTCCAAGACTCGGAAGGTATCTGTCTCAACCATGTTTGCCTCAACGCCAAGTCGCTCTACCTTCCACTACAAATAGAGCACTTCGTGGAACACCTCTACTTGAATGCGATAACTATCATCGTCTCTATTTTATTCCAAAGCCATCAAATTCAAGTACAGCCAAGTGTTTCACCTCCTTTGATGGTAAGTACTCCTTTTCCATTCTTCCCAGCTCAAACTCTCCTCACACCTCATCCAGGTGTCATACCTCATCTCCTCTTGACGACTCTTAAGTGCCTCTCTGTATTTTTGCCAATCCCGTACCTTCTTTCCCAAACTTTGCATCTTATACTCCAGTTCGGCTAGCGTCTTCTCGTTTTTCGAACATCTGTCTTTGCCTTCCTTCAATGTCTGAAGTCCACTTTCCACCGCCTCTCTTGATGCCCCATCTTGTTTCGATTCTATGACTCTCTTGAATTTTTTATTGCTCTTATTTAGTTTTTCTGTCTTCCGATCAAGCTTGTCTATTCTTTTGTCCAGTCGCTCCATGTCCTCTTGCAGACCTTCTATCTTGGCTTCTACATGATCAATCTCCTTCTCCACGGCACCTCGCTCATCATATTCCTGGGGTGACGATGTTACCTCCACTACAATTACTCTTCGGTCGGACATGCTTGATTAAAGTGCGCTTGAGACGGATGGTGGGGGATAGCTCTTGCTGTTGGTATCTGGATGTATATGGTTGAATGAGTATGCGTTTACTCCCACTGGAACGAACCAGGTTCGCAATTTTATACTTTAAGACTTCGTCACGCGAACATGGACACATTGTCTCTGTCCATGGTGGTTTATTATTGTTCACCCTCACACCTGCAGGCTGGTTATGAACAGTTCACTACGTTGTACTGTACATGACGCTGTGTGGCACTCAACATTCGGCTGAACTACCAATCCACTGCAACGCCCCAGTCAGGTTCCGACGCCTGGTAGTTCCAATTCTCCATGGTACTCACTATCAGTCACGTTTATGTGTCCTGGTAAAACGTCTGCTCTATCATCCTGTCCCTTTTCCATTCCCGTCTCCTGGTGTATCTTCTCAGAGGCAGAGAAAGGGCAGCAGTAGTAACATAGTTAGTTAATCCGAAGATTGAATATAAGATCATCTCAAGATACCACTAAGGTTTGTGATGTAAATTCACTAGAGAACATCTAAGTACTCCTTATATCTCTCTTCTCTTTTTGCCCGCCCCACTTCCAAATCCCCTTACAGGCGCCGGGTGAGACGATCCCTCTTCTTGGCTATAGACTTTTTCTCGCGTTTAGTTTGCTTCAGGATACCCTTAATCTCGTCCAAATCACGAACCCTTCTGCGCAACGTCCTCTTGGCATCCTCTATGTCCCTCTGCTTTGGTCGTCTCTTACCTTTTAACCGTTTTAGTTCATCTTTCGCTCTTCTCCTTCTCTCTTCCTTCTCGTCTCTCTTGCGGTATATCTCCTCTATCTCCGCACGTATGCTGTCCAGTCTTTCATTTAGCTTATCGATTCTCACTTGTGTTTCCCATGTTGCCTTTCTAGATCGGGACTTGCGTTGGTTATTCGTGGATCGCTGGACATCGGATTCCCTTCGACGACCACGCCAAAACATGGTCTGTGTAGTTATTCAGCGATGGCAGAGATAGGCAATTTTCGTCCGTTTGGATCTTCTTTGTTTGAGGACCGACTCAGAAAACCTGGGATGGCTAAGGTCCTTTATAGACCTATCGACTTGGGACGGAGAGAGCGTCAGTGATGATTACTCATGACCGGCGCCGTGGCGCAACCCTTCGAGACGTGCTCGCCATCGCCAATGCCTCCGTCGCAACTCGATCACTAATATCTGTCTTCATGGGCAATTGATCACTTCCGTATCTAAGGTTTCTGTCGTCCTTGGAACACTGAGCTTCCGGCTGAGGAAATCCACTGGTGAACTCTCCCATTGAATCGATGTCTACCAAGATTTCGGCTCTTGCCATCAACAGTCTGACCCCGGCCTACTAACTTGCTTAAGGATTCTTGGTGCTTTACTTTTCGATATTCCTTTGCCTGCGCTTCGTGTCTTCGTGCACTCTGTGCTCTGGTCCAAGGCAACTCAAGAGATCACTAACAGTGATACTGCTTTGAGGCATACGGCATGCCGATTTCTTCTGTGATATGTTGCGCGAAGGTAGATGTCCGTGATGAGCTTGCGACCAAGAGGGCCATGATACACAGTATATAGCAAAGGTGAGTAAATGTATGCATCATGGCGTTGACATGCATGCGTGATTATCAACACTGTTCCGATTCCAAGTCCTTTGACAGATAAAAGACCCAACCAGGTCTAACAATCCAAAAACCTCCCTACCAAAGACAACTCGTCAAATACACAAGAACCATCTGCTTCTACGCTATTCAGTACATTAACAAACCATGTCTTCAAACCTCCACCACCAAGGCCAATCCAAATCCGGGGGCAACCCAACCCAGCCACAAACCAGCGGAATCAATTACGCAATGCTAGGAAAGCTCACCAGACTCGAAGATGCTTTCAAGAATCTGTGCGTGAGGAGAGAGCGACTATTGTCTGAACAAACGGATGTGGTGGATAGACTCCAGTTGTTAGTAGCCAGAGCGCGGCATGGGCTAGGTACTCGACAATCAGGCCAAGAAACATTGAATATTGTCGGGGGATATCGCCATGCCTTCTCAAAACTCGAGAGCAATTTGGAATCAATGCGTCAATGGTCGTTTCAGGCAGAAGAAATAGCAAGGGCGCAAGGAAATGTATTGGTGGAAATGTCGAAGGAGCAGAACCGTCGGGAAGAGGGAAACACAAGAGAGGATAACTAAGATGTAGACTTGGATATTCAAGAGCGCTATTGCTTAGCACTCGAAATGATATTAATAAACTGAAATTTTGCTTGCGCGAGGCTGTGATGACAAAAGGAAAAACACGCTATGGGTATGATGTATCCAATATGAAAAATACCAAACGCCCGCTCAAAACATCAACGCTGGGTATCCCTGACGCCACCAATCAGAAAGAATTACTTTTTGCCGCTTCATGCCCAATACCCCCCATCCTATTCCACCACTCGAGTCTTCCACGCAAGAACAGCTTTGGGCGCGATCGACCAGACCTTCTTCTTGGGCTCCAGATTCGTATCCTCCCCACCATTATACCCAACCCACTGAACGCGATACTTGTTTTTCTCTTCCGCCACGATTCTGAGTACTTTGTACATTTTGAATCTCGTAGCTTTGCAGCGCCCGCCGATGCTGCGCCAGTAGTTGAGGACGATGTCTTGATAGTACTTTTGAAGATCGATTTCTTCGGCCCAGCCGCGAGACCAGGTGTCGATTGGGCTGAACTTGAATTTTATGCGGAAAGTGACGTCGCTTGTTTTCTTGTTCTGGAGATGAGATTCGATTTGGATATCGTAAGCGTTAATGAAAATCAAATCGTCGTAGTCCTCTTCAACTGTGCTGCGTGAGCGAAAGTTGACACGTTGGAGTGGAGCCAACAAACATTCTTCCTCAGGCGTCGCCATGAGAGAAAGGTATGGCTCGAGCACTAGGCAGGTCAGTCAGTAAAAAGCTTATAAATCAGTCTCGGAGAATCCCTTACCCTTTTCAGACATTACTGTTGAGATCGCTATATCGCGATGAAAGTTCAGGCGGAAATGGATGAAAAGTTTGCTATCCAATGCAATGTCGCTAATAGAAAAAGTTGAGTTGAGTTGAGAGAGATGGGAATAACGAGAGGAAGGGGGATATTAGTACAGCCAAGCTGTAGAATCGCACTATTTAGTAATGACAGAAGTGAACAAAGAAGGTGATGCAGGCGCAGAGTTCTGCCTGTCTGATGAGGTGTCAACAAAGGCGCTTCCGCTGTGTGACTAACCCCGGTCAGAAGCGTTTGGCGGCAGTGTCTGTCACTTCACATCACTTCCCCAGCACTACTCAACATGAATGAGTGCCCATAGCAATAAGCGCGAAGTGAATTACTATCCTGATGGGTCCTGATGAGAAAAATGGCGGTAATCGTGAATGCGGGAAATTGGGCAAACATGTAGTCGTCATTTCGATATTTTCGTTTAGTGTAACGTTGTGAGACAGGCCCTAGCTGAAGTGACCAATCATCCGCACGGGAAATTATTGAGGTTCCAGAGTGTGAATATGGCTGAGTTTGAGTCACAGGCTGGGCGGTGTTTACCGAAGTGGCGTTTGATATATCGGAATTTAGATAGGAGAAGGAGGAAATGCCAAGTTGTTGGTATTCTAGAAGAGAAGCGCAGAATATTCTTTCTATTCACCGCTTATTTCCGTCGCTCTTGTCTCGTGTCTCAGAGAAAAAGCTCAAGGCGACGATCTGAGTATGCTGGTTTGATACATATCGATATTGGATTGGTTTTACTGGTGACAAGACGACTGTACAATTGGCGATGTCTATTTCTCGCAATAGAGTTATTCATTTCATCTCTGATGGAAAATACAAGAAAGGCTGGCTGAGGATGAGTGACCGCCAGTCTATGGTGAGTTGGATGTCAGCCTGGAACGCGTTTGTGGTTACGTCGCGTCGCGCTAGAAGCATCTAGCCTTGCGAGCAGTCACTTCTTCCCGGTATGCCTGAGGCAGAAACTCGCTTTCGCTTCAATAATGACATCATGATAAATCCTCGTTGTTTTTAGCTGAGTTTACGTTGTTGCCTGCGCTAGCCAAAGTGATAGAATCTTTCAAGATCTGTGTTTTTCAACAGTGTAGTAGGGTTTTGTTTTCACATAAGGTGTTGTTGCGACGTTCAAACGACCTTATTCATCAAGCACAACCACTCTGCTTGTCAATAACAAGAAAATCATTAAACAGGATATGATACAGTTTGGGCAATATTTCTACACACATAATAGTTTCTCGTCGCATATTCTGACGCTTAAAGGAGTGTCGCAGAAATACAAACACGAACATCTAGGGTAGCAAACAATAACAAATTTTTATCTTATCGTTATCTCCAATCCACCGCCCCACCATGGCCAGAAAAGGTTGATTGGCCAGTGTCAGCATTAGTAATTCTCTCAAGTGCCATCAAAGTTCACGATCTCATCACCAATTCGCGATGTGGCTTGGCCCAGTGACAGTGTTGCTACTCGCGACTATTGTTAACCATGTCACTGCCCAAGACCAAAAGCCGTTAACATATGAGACAGTCATTAAACCCGCTTTCACTGTCCGCAAACAGTCTTCTGAGCTCTGCGATGCGGGCGCTCGTCAATTCACCGGGACGGTCAACGTCACGGAGGATAAGTCCATGTTCTTCTGTACGTACACAAGTTTCGACTGAGTCAACGAGACTGATGATGTAAGGGTACTTTGAGAGTCGTAATAATCCCGAGACTGATCCTTTGCTACTATGGATGAGCGGGTAAGCCGACACTGATGCCAAGACAAGCCAAACTAACGCAGGCATCAGCGGACCTGGCGCTTCTGGAGAAATGGGTTTATTCATGGGTAGTGGTCCCTGTACCGTGAATCCCGATGGAAACTCAACGAAACGCGCTGATTACTCGTGGATCGACCACGCTAATGTTGTTTACATCGAGTAAGTCGCAACACCAGCATGACTGCTCTCACTGACACTTTACAGCCAACCCGTAGGCGTCGGCTTCTCCAAAATTACAGATCGAAACAAAATTGCTGTTAGTCTCGAACAAGGCGCAAAAGACGTATATACCTTCCTCTCAACATTCTCCCACGATGTATTCCCCGACCTCGCTGGAAAACCATGGCACATCACCGGTGAATCCATGGGCGGACACTACGTCACCGGTTACACGAAACATATCATCTCTCACGAACGCGAGAACGCGAAGCGCGGCATAGCACCTCAAGTCGAGATTTCATCTGCGATTATCGCTGATGGGTATATTGACGCGACGCAGCAGTTCATGGGATATTTTGACTTCTTCTGTACGGATTGGGCTGCTGATGGGCGGAAATATCCGTTGATGAATAGGACGGCTTGTGAGAATATGCTCGCTGCGATACCGGAGTGTAAGAAAATGGGGAGTCAGTGTCGGTACTTCTATGATATTGAGACTTGTAGGGCGGCGAATGAGGTTTGTGAGGAGACGCTGGGGGAGTACTTTATGGATGGCGTTGTTCCTGGTGGATGGGATCCTTATGATGGTGAGTGCCCCGTTTATATGTTATGAGCGGCAGTTTGTGTGCTGACTGGGTGATAGACCGGCATCCATGTGAGAAGCCTCCTTTGTGCTCGAACATGGACCATGGGCCAGAATGGAAGTTCTTGAATCGTCGTTGGGTTCAAGAGAAACTCGGATTCGACCGCTTTCCATTTTATCTTATCGACTTTGATACCAATGAGCGCTGGGACATTGCGCAGAATATCCATATACCCGTTACACGAGAGTTGACGTGGATTCTCGATGAGACAGATATACGCGTTCTGTTCATCAACGGCAACAACGATATCATCATGTAAGACCCCCAAGCAAACCATGCGTCGAATCTTGTCTCTAACGATTGCAGTAATACTCCCGGACAAATGCGCATGTTGCATGAACAGCGATGGAAGGGACAAGATAATTATCGAGAACTTGACTATAAACCTTGGTATTATAAGAATGGCGAACTGACCTCGGATGCTGACGGTTGGAATGTTAAGAAAGGAGGGTTCTGGAAGGGAAATGATCAGTTGAGTTTCTTTGCTGTTGATGAAGCGGGTCATCTGTCTGCTTATCACCAGCCTGAAGCCATAGGCGCGATAGTTCGAGCTTGGCTTCGCGATGACTGACTTCACTCGCAACTCAAGTCAAGATCATAAATAGTACATAAGAATATCACCTCTTCTAAAGTCTAGCCTGCTTCGTCACCAACGCTCTCCCCTCCCTATCCGCACTCCTCGCATCCTCAACAATCATATGCGCCGCCTTCTCAGCAATAGCATAAACAGTAGCTTGGATATGCGCACTGATCTGTAGCGGCATAACACTCGCGTCAACAACCCTCAAACCATGAACACCATAAACTCGAAGTCTTTCATCAACGACTCCACCTTCGATGCCAGCACGACCGCCCATTGCACAAGTTCCGACAGGGTGCCAGTCAGTAATAGTGTTTTGAGTAATCCATTCCCCAAGACGTTTGTCGTCTTTGATGACGGCGGCGGAAGGGGATGCTGAGGAGCGGATTATGTTTGAGAGAGGAGCTGTGTGTACGATTTTATCGACGAATTGAAGACATTGCTTCATAGCCTCCATGTCGAGGTTTCCATGGGATCCTTCGTAGTATTTCGGGTCGATGGCGGGTGAATCCTCAGCTGTAGCGTGCTCGCTTGGCCGAATGTGAATTGATCCGACACTGAAGGGATACTGCAAGATCTGCAGCATAGTGCCATACTTCTTACCCTCTTCACCTTTGAAGTTGGGGTTCCAATTCCCAAGATCAAAGATATACTCAATCTGACCCAGTTTGGAGTTTCCATCCAATCGTTCACGAAGAATATCTTGCTTGTCCGAGTCAAACACGGAAACCTTGTCTGCATCTTCATAAAGACCAGTAAGAGTATCCTTTGGAACAAAATGCGCAAAGGGGACGTAGCAAAGAGATACAGGAAGCACCGTCAAAGGACCATCTGCTTTTGTAGTATACTCCTCTTTCGCAGCAGCAGCAAGCTTCTCATCTCTCACAAGATCGTCACGATTAGCGAGCGATGGATCAACCTCAAAGATCGTCGCAAGCACTATTAACAAGATTAGCAACGCTGATCCCTCACCTCAGCTGAAAACACGCCCACTCACTAATATGCTCCTGCAGATTCTCCCCCACCTGCGGACTATCAACCCTGACGCTCACACCAGCCCTCTCCAAAACCTCGGGACTTCCTATCCCCGAAAGTTCCAGGATCTGCGGCGACTTAACACTCCCCGCTGAGAGGATAACCTCGCGTCTAGCTGAAACATCATACTCAACGCCACGATGCGTGAATCGCACACCAGTGGCTACAAGGCTCTCGCTAATGAGAATCTCGTTCACCGTGGCGTTGGTGAGAATGTGCAGGTTACGCGATCCAGTGGCGTAATCGATCGAGTAGGATCTTCGCGCGGCGCTCGGCTCAACGGCGTTCACGCATGTCCAAACGCCGACGTTTGAGCCCCCAACGTGAGAGGGGTTAGTCTGTACACCGAGCGCATTAAGCGTCTTGTGCCATAACGCGTGCGATGGTGAATACGAAGTTGGGTATGATATGTGAATGGGGCCTGAGTCACCAAACGTATCCGCGTCGTGAGAAATCTCAAACTCTCGCTGAAGTTCCTCGCTAGGAGGATGAAATGTCTCGGAACGTTTGAAGAAAGGCCTTTACATAACGAAAACAATCAGCTCAAACACTCTCATCCAATAAAACAAGCATAAACTCACAGCAGAGAATCCCAGCTCCAACCTTGATTCCCCAAAGCTTCCCAAGCATCATAATCATCCCTGCTAGCGCGGTTCCACGCCATGTAGTTCAAGGCGCTTGTGCCACCGACACACTTCCCCCTCGGCCACGGAAGGCTCCTCCCCCGAGACCGTCCTGAGGCAGCGTCTCCAAGTGCCAATCGTAGTCACCTCCAAGATTCCTACCATAGTGGCCCGGGATGTCAACATCAGGATCATTTTCGACAAGACCGCCTGCTTCGATGACGCCGACTGTGTACGAGGGGTCGGATTCAGCGAGACGCGCTGCCACCGCTAGTCCAGCTGTGCCGCCGCCTATGACGATAAAGTCAAAGACGAGCTGCGTGAACTGGTCAACAGTGCGAAGAGAGGGGTTGAGGGTCATGGTTGGTGATTAATTTTGGTGTTATCTTTTAGTGTAGAATCGTGGGTGCTACCGAAGTGAGACAGTTATAACGCCTCTTGGAAGAGCGGGAAGATTGCTGAAGATTTCGGAAAAAAGCGCGGAGACACCCCCGCTGCTAGACGAGCCAATGATACGCCTAGAGTGAGTGGTGTTTGGGGGGATGTGCTGATTTCTTGGTACTGGGTAAAGAGATAACAGCGCCAAGCGATTCTGCAGAACGAGATCCGACGTAACCGAGAATCCTGGCTGCTTTTTCGCGTACCAGTACCAGGTTGATGGGGCGTTATCTGCAGTTACGAGTCTCCTGATGGAATATTCTGTTGGTCGTTAGCTAGCTTCCTCTTTGGATACGTACATGATTGGCTACTTTAAGCAACACCAGGATTTAATCCTACGATCATTACACGAGTAATATTAACTAGAGGGTCTTGGAATACTAGCCGCGAGATACTAACCCAAACAATCACGCAATCCGACATACTTTTACCCCCAACGTAACTGGTATCCATCAATATATCAACTGCCGTGAGCACAAGCATTAAACCTTCCCCCCCAAAGGTCCCTTCTAGATCTCTACACTACGTTAGTCAAAACGGGGCAGATTAACTTTTAGCCCGCCCACCATCGTATGACAAAAAAACTCTAAGCTTTTGCCCAGCCGGGATCACCCCCCCACGGCCCGCGCAGGGGTCGGATGCGGGCCGGGGATACCGGATCCTGGAGGATTTGACGGTAATTGGATCTGCTAAGACAGAGTTTCGACTGTCTCTTTTTTCTTTTCTTCCCGCGGTGTTGTAGAATAGGAGCGTGGCTGCGCCATTGTGGGAGCCGAATGTCTCGGGCCATACTTACCTTATCAAGCGGTTTGTTCCTTTGTAATATGCGTATTAGGTGCAAGCCACTTCCGGTGGTGGTTTTCTTCATCTGCCGCGTCTAGCATGAAGTGACGGAGAGTGGGAGAGCTACGGAGCTACACGACGGGAAATTTGTTCAGCAGGCGCTGAACGCTGTTGATGTTTGTTCAAGGCTTTTGAGGCTGTTGGTGGTATCTGTACATACCATGATCAAGATCGTCACTGTCAATCGATACGATATTCCGATTAACTACTGTCTATCACTTTGATCGACTCCAATGACCGACTGCCAAATCCATGCTTTTTTGACGTGCCGATCTAAGCGCAACTCTCTGCCAACAGCATCATCCGAGTTTGAAGCAAAAAGGTAAAAAAATGCAGGGGAAACGACTAACCATGCAGACTGCATTCTCCCCCTGCTCCCTCGTGTCAAGCTGAGATTATTCCTGCAATTTGGATTCTCGTGCCATTTTTTCCGCACCGGCGATAAAGTCTATTGTTTGATAGATCTCAGGGGTGCTTCAATTCTCGGAGGACATTTAGGTTCATCTGTCCGGAGCAGCCAACTGCAGCACTCGTCACTCATTCACTCGTTATTTTTCGCTATGGATTTTCTGCAAAAGTTGTTGGTTGAGTCTTGGATTCTATGGGTGTTGGGTCTGTTTGTCGTCGTGTGTCGACTGTAAGCCATCATCACCAGTTGTGGCTTTTTGGCGTTTTCACTGACATATTTGTTCCTGCAGGATATCACGACGCATGAAACTTAGAAAATGGAATCGTCTCGCCATTGAAGACTATCTCATGGTCTTTGCCCTCGTACGTTCCCCCAAAGACACCAAACTCTGATACACATCTGCTAATGCTCGAGGCGTAGATCAACTTCACAGGAGTCGTCGTCTCGATCAACGAAGTCGCCAAGAATGGCAGCAACTACATGCCCCCCGACGTCGCCGCAAAACTCACCCCCGAGGGAAAAAAACAAGCCATAATCGGGAGCAAAATGACCTTCGTCTTGGAAATATTCGCACTCACTTGTACATGGACCATCAAAGCGTGTCTGCTGTTTCTGTACGCGAGATTGACGCAGGGAACATCGATAAGACAGAAATGGGCGGTGCGATTCGTCTCTGCGTTTTGCGCCGTGACGTATGTCGTTGTTACCTTCATGTTTGTGTTTTATTGGTGTTCGCCTGTTCCCGAGTATTGGGCTGTTCCTGTTAATCCCAAGAAGAGTGAGTTTGCCATTGAGAGATTCGAGAGGGGATTGAGCTAATTGGCGCAGTGCAATGTGCGACGTATTACAACCATATGATCTTTGCGACGGCTTGCAATATCGCCAGCGACATCATGTTGATCTTATTACCAATTCCGATCGTCATCAACATCAGTCTTCCCAAGAAGCGCAAGTTTGGATTGTGCTGTGTTTTTGGCTTGGGCTTGTTCAATGTAAGCTGCTCCCTCTCCAACCCCTCTCTCCATGCGCTAATTGTGCAGATCCTCGCCGCCGTCCTCAACCGCTACTACAACTTCAGCAACCCCAACTCCTACGTCTTTCTCTACTGGTACGTCGCAGAAGGCGGCGTCGCCCTCTGGGTCGGCAACCTCCCACTCTGCTGGCCCGTTCTGCGTCTGGCCATCGGCTCCAAGGGCGATTCCACCGACCCATCCTACCCCAACACTCCATACCGCAATGGATCTTACCCCGAAGGTTCAGCGCGACGAAGAACTCAAGGTCGTCATCCGCTGTCAAGCAAACCTTCGATCTGGGCGAAGCTGGAGGACGAGGATGGCGTGCGCACTGACGTTTCGCCAGAGCAGGGAAGTCAGATTGAGCTGGTGGACCAGCATGGACCAGATCTGCTGCAGCGGCCGTACCGTGCTGAAGCGAAGGTTAGTAGTGGGACACAGCAGCATGAGAGGAATCGTAGTGGACAGATTACAGTTGTTACGAGCGTAGAGGTTAGCACGAAGAAGACATAGACCATTCCATCAATTATGTATTACTTAGACTAGCATGAACTTATTACAATGACTTTATTTCGTTATGAACATGTTTATTCCCTCATGCCAAGTGAATTATCGCCAAGAATAAAACCGGCATATCTTTTAGTGCCCGTAATGGAGATTAAGACCCCTTCCCTTCCCTCCCGCTCCGCGGCGTAGCAATCGCGGTTCCGCTCCAACCGATCCTTACCTCACCCCTAAACCCATTTCTGCTAGCGCACACGGGGGATGGTTTCATTGCTAAATTCACTACATGGGTTAAACGACCTAGACCTTAAAACCCTGGTCATCAGCTTCAAGCCACAACCAACACCAATACCATGAACCAGTCAAGCATGCATGCATGCATGAGCTTTTTACCGTCAATGAGAGGTCGGTAGCATTCCGTCTCCCACTTTACTCTACCTACATCCGTTCGCTCCAACCGAGACAGCTTACAAGGGTTGCTTTTATCTGCAAGACAAAAACAAACTCTACTTGCATCCCTTTTCAACTCCTGCAACGCAACCTCTATACCACACGGACTTTTGTGTGCCGTGCATACCTTTCTTTTTTCTCTCCTGTTTAATTTCCACCGACCTCATTATGTCTCTCCCAACACACACGGCCGAAGCCACGCATGAGAAATCAGCGACCGTGAGCTCAACACCCACAGGCGATGAAAGCTCCAACCCCCCAAGCCTCTCGCTCTCGTCCTTCCAAAAGCTGAATAATCGCATTGAAAACCTCGCTGGGCTTGAAGCTCGAGGCATCGAGCGTGTTCTCCCAGAGGAGCGACAAGAACCTTCTAGTGCTGCTGACTTGCAGGTTGCGGTGCTATGGTTCAGTGCGAATCTGTCGCTGAACAACCTGGCGACGGGTCTGTTTGGGCCGATGGTTTTTGGGTTGGGGTTCTTGGATAGTGCGTTGCTTGCTGTCTTTGGAACAATTCTGGGGGCGTGTTCGACGGCGTATATGGCGACTTGGGGACCGCAGAGTGGTAATAGGACGATGGTTAGTGTACTGTTCCGTTGGTGATGGCGTTGACTGACATGCTGTGATACAGGTTGTGCTGCGATACTTTATGGGTTACTGGCCAAGCAAGCTTCCGACATTCCTAAATATCGTCCTCATGGTTGGATATGCTACCATTGACTGCATCATCGGCGGACAGGTCTTGTCAGCTGTCAGCGGCGGGAACATGACCATCTTGGTCGGTGTCATCGTCGTCGCCATTGTCTCATGGGTCGTCGCCGTCTTTGGCATGAGGATCTTCCATACTTATGAACGGTACGTCTCCATGTATCTATTATGCATGCACTCATGTACTGACGCGGCACAGATACGCTTGGATCGCTCAGGTCGTTGTCCTTGCCGTTCTTATCGGCGTCGCTGGGCCCTCCTTTAATGCCGCCGCTAAACCCACTGTCTCTGGCAATGTCCTCGCTGCCAGCCGATTGTCATTCTTCTCCCTCTGCTTCTACGTCCCCAACTCATGGGCTGCTGCTGCTTCTGACTTTTATGTCTACTACCCAGAGCGCACTTCCCGTGTCAAGGTCTTCTTGCTCACTGTCACTGGATTGACAGTGTCATTCACCCTTGTGTACCTCATCGCCATTGGTCTGGCAACTGGTCTTGTTGACAACAAGGCTTGGTCTGATGCCAACGCCATCAGCACTGGCGCTCTCATCGTCGAAGCTTATAGTCCTCTTCACGGCTTTGGTCGCTTCTGCTCTGTCATCATCGCTCTTGGTGTCATTGCCAACAGTACTCCATCTCTGTACTCTGCATCACTCGGATGTCAGGTTCTTGGTCGCTACACCAAGGCTGTACCACGATGGGCTTGGTCAACCATCATGTCGGCAATCACTCTCGTCCTCGCTATGGCCGGTCGTGAAAGCCTGTTCGTCGTCTTCCAGAACTTTGTCAGTCTCATGGGATACTGGGTCATGCTCATGATCTGCATCGTCATGGAGGAGCATTGGTTCTTCCGTGGTCGTCAAGGATTTGACTGGACTGCCTGGGAGGACAAGAACTATCTTCCAGTTGGTCTCGCTGCTTTTGCAAGCTTCATCATCGGTTGGGTTGGTGCTATTCTCGGTATGTCCCAGGTTTGGTACATCGGTCCTATTTCTGAAGCTGCTTCTCATGCGGACTTGGGAATGTGGTTGGGTTGTGGATTCGCCATCATTGTCTTTCCCGTCTTGCGATACTTCGAGCTCAAGATCTATAAGCGATAGATTGGAGACATATGCGGGACTTAGAGAGGGATAAAATTGTAACTGGATTACTTGAGATTCCATAAGTAGATTAATATCAAGAAAGTAAGTCGTGCTGCCATTCAGCTTAGACTAAAACTTACTTTCTTCTGTAATTTCCTGGGCTAGGTCATTGAAGCTGTCAAACCCATCATGCGTATCATCTTCTTCGGTTGGTGACTTATACCCCGGATTTGACAAATGTAGACGTGTAAAGTGGAACTACATGTTTACCTTCGTCGTCGCAAAACAATCCACCGTTTTATTTTCGCCCTCAATCCTCTGACTCTTCTAGTTATCACTAAATACCTTTAACTCCGAGGCGGAATGAGTCTTCGTTTCTTAAACCATCAACCAGCACTGACGACGCATTTTCAAGATGAAATGCAGCAGCGATTCAAATTGTTGGTTAATGCTGCATGTCCTCCATTGTGAAGTGCTTCATACAATACTTTCCTTGTCTCAAATCATCAATTCATACTGAACTCCCGAAAGTGTTCCTATGGCATGGGGCAAGAATGCTAGTGGACATGCAGTGACCAGATGCATACTCTCAATTAAGGCAACTGTTTGACCCCCTTCATTACCATCTTATCCCAACATAGGTGTAACTCAGATATGAAGCAGGCAGTATTGTCGAGAAATATATGTCTTTGTTTGTAGAATCAGAAGAAAAGTACATGTATTCCCCATCCCTCTCAATCCCGACGATCCCCGGCAGTTACCCCAGAATAGCCACCATAGTAAAAGGTATATCATCAATATGGTAAGAAGAAATAGACACTGGACCCCTAAACTCTCCCCAGAACTGATAGCTCAAAGCTTACTTAGAGCAAGGCTTTCCATCAGTGTTGCCACACTCATTCGTATCAATGCACTTGGATCCACAACCATAGTCAATGAAGTCAGAGGGCGTAGTCTGCTCCCAGTTATCCATGCACTGAGTCTCATCCCCATTGCCCCAGTTACATCTCTGTCGACGATATCCCTTCTGCCTCATGACCTGCTGCTGGGTCCAAACAGTATGACAAGCTCCATCATCCCAAGTGCAAGCAGTCAGGTCCTGGGCCTGAACACACTTAGACTCAGATTCCGTAGTAGTGAAATCAAGACCAAGACTGAAACCCTCGATTTCACCGCCGACGCTGACACTGACGCTGTCAGATCGCTCCTGGCAGACCTCTTTTCCGACGAGCTTGGTGGCAGTGCAGACTTGGGTGCCGGTGCAGTAAATGTCGCCGGAGGCTTTCTGCCATGGGGTATGCTCCTTTGAGGTCTCAAGCACGAAGTAGTCGTACCAGCATTTGCGGACTTTGGGGAATTTGTAGGGATGGGTGGTTCGGTCGGAAGTCACGTAAGTTCCTTCGCCGTCGGTGTAAGGACCTTCGTAGGTTCTGGAGGTGTCATCACAGACCGGGAAACCGTCACGCTTGGCGAGACCTTGACCGGTGACGGTTGGGCCAGCTTGGGCGACGGCCAGAAGAAGGGAAGAGGAGAGAAGGCTTTGGACGAGCATGGTGAATGAATTTGATGAAATGGTCAAAGATTGGATAGTTAAGTGAATGACTGTGTTTGATGTTGGGAGTGATTTTGAGATTAAGAAGGGTTCTGTTCTGGGCTTTATAGTCATCACTCCGCAGTCGATGCCCCTATTGATCTTCTCAGTTGTACCATACAGTGAAGATCATCCCATAAGCTGCCAAGGACTCAGGATCGCCGAAGCTGAGAAGGAAATTTCACGATACAAGACAGGACGAAACATGATCATGCATCTTCCTTGCTTGCCAAGTCCAGCAATGTCCACATCTGTAGCCAGTCAGCGGCAACACATAAGGAATACGAAATTATTAGTAAGCTGTATGATCTCAATGGCTGGAGCTGAAATAACTGGTAGTAATACAGATATAATCATGGTAGTTACACAAGAGGCTACCTGACCAGCTTCACAAACTTGATCATGAATATCTGGTAGACTTCATGTCCTTTATATCTTCTTGTATAACAAGAGTAATGTTTTTCAGTATCTATAGAGATTTACTGAACTCCACCAGCTAGTAAAAAATAACTTACATTGTAATGTTCTCGAAGGCTTCTCCTGAGGTCTTGGCCCCCATACTTGGCAGCTTACTTTCGGGACATCGGGGTCCACTCGTTTAATTGTAGATAAGCGGCGACCACAAGTGCCAAGTGATGATCTGCCGGTTTATCCAAGCAAGCCTTACTGTTACTTGAAGAATTCCGCCCTGTCGGCAGTCAGTGGTCATCGCGGTAGGCAGCGGCTGTAACTCCAATCACGGATCGTCGCTTCACACCACCTTTTAACATCCGCGAAGAAAGACAAGAGACGGAATGAAGGAGTACCAAAACCAAACTTACGTAAAAGATATTTCTGGCACGTTGCAAAGGCCTGTGCGTTTGATGGTTCCAATCGCGGACTTCCATGTCCAGTCTCTCACTATGAATGGTTCCCCGTGAATATCCGTGGCAAACAATTAATTATGGACTCAAAGAAGAGATGTTGTCCCATAAAGATCTCCTGGCGAGATATCATCTGTAGACCTCTCACCAGACACGTCTCTTCTTTCATCGCCACTAGAGACAACCTTCCTTAACCTTGCCGCATCGGAGGCGGGGGCATGTTCTTGATCGAGAAATTTCTTATGATGTATGATCTAACGCTCTGCCTTATTCTACTTACTCACTGACAATATAGATTCTTTAACAACAAATGCCTTTCGGATGTTGTGATTCATTGCAATGGTCAGGCAGGAACTTGCAGTCCACAGCCTTGTCCTTTTCTGTCATTGGGACTACTTCAAAATGCAACTAACCGGACCATGGAAGGAAAGGAGTCTCGTCTTCACTCACAGCAGAAGCGACCCAATCAAGGAGAGCCAAGACAAAATCATTGAGATCCTTCCAACGAATTTGATTGTTTGATCGCATAAAATGTCCCGTTGTCTGGACGCCCCACTGTGGCCTCAGCTTGTGGCTGAAGTTTCTGCGGGAGGCCCACCAGCAGATGTATTGTCTCAAGATAAGAAGAAGAAGCTTTCCCTTGTTTCTTCTTTTCTTTAGACAAAGTTAATATCCATTAATCGTCTGGTCAATGGAACAAAGATGCAATCACCGCCATACGAAGAATTTGGTGCATCCTTGAAGAAGTGAGTCCGTATATCACAATCGTCATGTACCAGTTATTGATTAAACAGTTACTTCAACAATACCACCCTTTCAGACGCCGTCATTCGATGCGGAGCTCGGGACTTCGCTGTCCACAGTCTTATTCTCTACTGCCACTCTGAATATTTCAGAAAGCAGCTGGATGGGCCATGGAAGGTTCGACAAATACCCCTTTTTGTTTCTTAATGAGCCAAAACTAACTTGCCAAAGGAAAGTTCTGATCGAGTGATAGACATCATGGATTTTGATCCCACTGTAGTCGAGGCGATGACACGTTTCATGTACTGTTTCGACTACGAGTCCCCGGCTGACCCGTCGGCTATGGTTTTCCATGCCAAGGTCTATCAGATTGCTGATAAATATGGTATCGAGGCTCTGAAGAGACTTTCCGCGACCAAGTATCGCGCCAGCATTGATGCAGGGTGGGAGGCGGATGGCTTTGCCACTGCAGTTGCCTTGGCGTATACAACTACGCCTCCAGGGGACAGAGGATTACGCGATATCGCTGTGGAGGTCGCTTTCAACAATATTGGGACGCTGATGGGTCAGGACGCGTTCTGTGAAACGTTGAGCGACAACGCTGATCTCGCGGCCAACATGATCAGGTTTATGCATGAGAAGTTGGAGAGGGTTCAGGAATATAAGTGCTCAGATTGCAAACGCGTCTTTTTAATAGGCTTTCCTGAGTTCCAGGACCCCGCTCGTCTCGACTATTGCCCGGTATGTAAGTCATGGAACACATCGTGGTGGATAACGCCATAGCAAATGCACTGTTCTGTTTTTCAATCATACCATATATTGATAGGCTGAAAGCTCTACATTATGAAGACGACTCTCGGATATTGACTTCACCCTTTGCTTCTAATTTAGTATCCATTGACGCCAACTCTGAAAAGCGAAGGGTTACCCTCGATCGTCTTCCGCAAAGGTCCAGCCTTCAGCTCATTGACATCCCACTTCGCCCATACAAACCTGCCATGGAGAAACTCGGCTTCTTCAGAGGCTGCCCAAACAGCAAAGTCACCAGGCAGTTTGACTGTACCTTTGTCAGTATATTAAAGGTTTCTGAGACTGCATACATACTATCATCCCACTGGAAACTGTTCTCGTCGGTGAAGCGCTCAAAAGACTCGGTGTAGTGAAGTCCCGGCTCAAAGGTGATGACCTGCATCTCGTTGGAGGGTACAGTCATTGCGATGTGTTGCATCATCATTGTTCCAGCGCTCTTCGTGAGTGAGTAAAGAGGAATGGGAACAGAGAGCTGAGTTGCATGGATGGCGATAGTCGCGAGATTGAGGAGAACCTGAAACGTTGTAAGCTTTTATACTCCTAGGGAAAGTTATGGCTAGAAGCTTACCAGCTTTCGGGAAGGGTCAACTTCTCGCTGCTTATAGAAAAAACTTGTCCATAGATACGGAGCAACAAGATTCACGCCAAGGCCATCCTTGAAGGTCTCATATCCGAGTCCAAGAAGAGTATTGGGCAGCCACATTTTCGCAGCACTCAAAACGAGAACATCGACGAAGATACCATCATCTGCGAGTTTCTTCCAAAAGTCACGAGTGGCAGTCTCATCTGCAAAGTCATTGACAATAGGGCTGACCTCAACTTTGGGGTATTTCGTCTTGATCTTCTTGGCTGCCTTGTCCAAGGCATCCTGACGACGACCAGTGATGATGAGGCGAGTGGCAGATGCAGCGGCGAAGGACTCGGCGATGCTGAAGCCAATTCCAGTGGAGGCTCCGGCGACGAGAACAGTACGGCCGGCTTGAGAAATCTCAGGTCTGGTGGGGGATATTTCTTCGTATGACTCACGATGAGTCTTCGTTATGAGATTACTGCCGTTGGTTGGTGCATCGACATTCTCCCAAGGGTTGTCCTGGGGCCTGGTGTCTGCTGCAGAAGGCATATTGGGAAGTTGTTGTAAGGTTTTTGATCCTGGGGTCGAATGAACGAACGATGAGATCTGAATATAGAACTTACGAGAGTTGGATACTTGTCCATTATATACAAATTCTCAGGTCGAACCATCCGTCGTGACAAGAAGCATGGCACAATCTTGACATGTCGGATGTATTGCGAGTGAAGTTATTGGACCCGCAAGAAACCCGCCTGATGCCCTGGAAGCGCTAAGTTGCTAGGCTTCGAGCACCACTAAACCACGCCGAGATAAGCTTATCTCAACGGAGTTTCCGCCAAAAACCCGCAGAATCTCCACAGGGCAGCTGACAAAGGTCGCTAACGTTAATCCGTTTCCTAAATCCCACCCGCAGCAAACACCAGAAACCCGCAGTCTTCCCGCTTCAACATAATCACCATGGGCTCTGCGACGAAGCTCAAAGCGTGTCTGGCGTGCACGAACGGAAAACGGAGATGCGACAAGGCACAGCCTGTTTGCGGGCGCTGTAACGATCGAGACGTTGAGTGTCGTTATCCGCCTACGAAGCGGAAGAGGCTGTATACATCGGGAGCAGAAACTGGTGGAGAGAGTACGTTCAGTGTTGGTCCGCCAAGTCTGACGCAAATACCTTTCCCAACGCCGAATAATGAGTTGATAGACCTCAATCAGTGGGCGGCAAGTCTGGGCAATTGGGATGCTCTCCCTACCGCTGAATTGCCAGAGGACTCACCGGCGACGAGCAGTGCCACAATCTCAAACCAGAAGGATCCTGTCGACTTCTTCCTCAGGCCTGATGCATGGGCCATTCGGCACATCCCTTTCACAACCCCATCTTTCTTAAACTCGGTTTGCATGAACTTCATCCACGGTGTTCATGAATTCTTTACCGAGTGGGTTACGGATTCGCATAGCCCATTCATACACAATCAGCTCTACGCCGATGCCGGACTGCCACCGGTCATGCAGGACGCCTTCACTTGCATTGTCTTGCATAACTCCAAAACATCGGCGAATGAGACGATAATTGATGAACTATTGGCGTCGAAAGCATCAGCATTACTCAAGACTTATTGTCACGACGGTGTCGACACGGAAGCGACGCTTGACGTTCGAGAGCACCTTGCTCGGACCCAAGCATTATTTGTACATCTTGTGCTAGCACTCTTCTCGCCTTCCATCGGAGCGCGAGCCAACGCCGAGCAACAGATACACACTCTTCTCTCATGGACTCGTCATCTCTGGGAAGCAGCGCTGCAAGACCCAGATATTGGCTTACCATGCGACGGTGGTGACAGCTCGACAGCTGTTGCGTCTGCCAACGGCATCGTTCTGGACTCCATCTTCGATGGCGATCCGCTACCCCGAAAATGGCGCTCTTGGGTTTTATCAGAAAGCATTCGTCGCATATGGCTAATGGCAACTTCAACGATCGGCGTATATCTCACACTTCGACAGAAATGGGCCGAGTGTCATGGCGGTATATACTTTACGGCACGTCGAGATCTTTGGGAAGCCAAATCAGCTTTTACATGGGCAGCAGCATGTCGAAACGTAGATCCACTGTTCATATGCAGTCTAGAGTGCGAGGGTCTTTTTCTGAGCGCAAAGGCATCAGAGGTAGATCAGATGTTGATAAATATGTTAACAATAATGTGGGGTGTTGAGAGGGTTGAGAACTGGGTTGCTAGGACAAGTGGACCTGGAGATAGTGTCAAGGTTTGGAAGGGGACGGATCTTCCTATGGAGAAGGGAAGGATTGCACCTTCATGAGATTCAATATTATATTACAATATGACCATAGTAAAACCATGTTCACTTGCTCTGTGAAGAAACATCCACCGTTACATCCAAAACATTCCGCTTCAAAGCCGGAGACTTGTACGACTCATCAAAGATACTCTGCAAGAACTCAAACGCCCTTGGTTTTCCATTCTCAATCTCAGATACATGACTTCCCACTGTATTCCTCTCAAACGTAATCTCCGCTCCGTTGTCACAGAGTCTAGCAACCGTAGCATCAGTGAGATCGATAGTACAAAACTGATCCTGTATAGCCTTGTACAGAAACATCGGCATCATAGGCACGTCTCTGTATGCTAGTTTTGCTTGCTTATCATAGAGTTCTTGTAAAATTGGAGCTCTTAGGTCTGCGCCGCCATTTTTGAAGAAAGCATAGATATCTTTTCCCGAGTACTTGCCGACTGTTTGAGTAACTTCGATGTTCACTACTGACATGAACTCGTCTTTCGTCTCTGGGATAAGCCGACTCTCCAGGTAAGCTCGTTCCTCGGGATACTGTGAGGTGATTCCCAGCAGGAAGGCTATGAGAGTACCGGCGATCGGACTCTGGTTGATCTTGTCGAGGGCGGCAGAGATGTCATCCACAAGACCGCCGGCAACAGCTGCTGAGATGTTCAGATTTGGTGCATAGGATGGTTGTAACTCAGCCGCGGCGAATGTTGCAATCGAGCCACCGCTGTATCCCCATATCGCAGTGTTGAAGCCTGGATTCTCCCTCAGACTGACAAGTTTATGAACAGCGCGCAAAGCGTCAAGGGTTGAATAGCCTGCTTGAACACTTGCACCAAACGCAGCAGTTGGCCCTAGGTGATCCGGAGTGTTGACAATCCACCCGAAAGAGAGCATCTCAGTGACTAGAGATGTACTCGATTTAATACCGAGATTCGGTTCGCTCTTCGCCATTGCACCGGATAAAGCCAATGATGGACTGGAGTCGACGTTGCATGTGTTGTAGGCGAACTGGTACGACAGTATCGCCGCTTTGCCTGACGAGGAACGATAACATGAAGTTGGAATGAAAAGCGTAGTGACAGCCCATGATGCCTGTCCCCGCGAGTCTGTTGACCGATAGAGGATATGATATACCGCTGCTGAATCATCGACGATGGAGATGAGGTTCGATGCGGAACGAATGCGGAGAACATCGCCAGGCCGTCTGGACTCCCAGTCCTCAGGCGCGGAATACCACGGGTCTTTGCTCGGGGGAAGTTGATGCTCCAGAGGCGTGTTGTCAGTGGTGATGCCGCTACCACAGGTTTTTGCGATGGCGCATAGATCAAGGAGCCATTCTAGAGAAGCCATTTTGTCACAGTTTGTTGGGAGAACAGAGTGAAGGAGATAACCTCAGGTCACTGTGCCTCATGCTGACATGCTGATGCAAACAGCAAGGATCACCCGCCCGAGAGACGAATCAGAAACTTTTGGTCAGAAACCTTCCGATTGTCCCAGACACGAGATGAAGTACACACAGAGAAAGCGGAGCAAGTACCTACTGTTCTAGCCCATCATTTTGCAATGTTTCTTGAATCAACATCTACTCGAGAGTTTGAGGCGAAGGCTTACCAAGCCACCAAGCTAGTCAAGCTTGGGGCCGCATGAAGAATGAAGCCTATTCTGGAAATACTTCCGTTCTTGCATATCTCGCCAGATGCACTTCAGCCTTGCCACGCAGCAATGCGGCACGAAATATTTATTTAACTGCACTGAAACCACAGTCGTGTCTTCAAACGATAACTCTCGCCTCGGTCTCCAACTCGGCGCCATGTCTACCGCTGTCATTGTCCCAGGCTCTTTCGCGGCCCTATCTATGTACGAAAGCTTGTCGCAAAGTCTCACTAGCAATGATATACCCAACGAGATAGTTGACTTGCCCTCGGTTGGACGGCGAGAAGTCAAGCCGGCTACCATGACTGACGACGTCAACGAGATTGTGTCGGTAGTGGAAAAGCTAGTCGATCAGGGCAGAGAGGTTGTCCTTTTGACTCACTCTTACGGAGGAGTCCCCGCCACCCAAAGTCTCAAGACACTGTCTCTAAAAGCCCGACAAGCTGAGGGTAAGGAGGGAGGTGTTAGCAAGATCATCTACATGGCTGCCGTCGCACTGCCAGTTGGCGGGTCCGTTTTGTCGCTACTGGAAGCTCCCGACTTTCTCAAAATCGAGGCAAGATCTTTCTTCACAATCCCTCAACAGATACTGACCTCGCAACAGGATGACTACATGACGCTGGAATCGGAATGCGCACCATTTCTTTACTCAGACTTCTCACCCGAGGAGGCCCTCGGACTTGCCAGAGCGATGCCGCAGCACTCAACAGCGTCGTACAGAGAACAGTTGAGTTACCCTGGTTATGAAGATGTTGGCGTGCACTACGTCGTCTGCGAAGAGGATAAGCTCATTCTTACGGCTTATCAGTATGGAATGGTTGAATTTTTGAAGGGAGCGAGTAAAGGCGAGGTTGGCGTGCATAAGATCAAGAGCGGACATGTTCCCAACTTGACGCAGCCGGATAACGTCGCCGACATTGTTAAAAGAATCATTGGAAGCACATAAGGCTCTAAGCTACCTCTACGAGGTGCTAGATTTGCTCTAGTACTTTTGGCAAATTTTGTGTACGTTCATAATAACATTTCAAACGTCTTGGGCAAAACTCATTCTCCTTGCTATCATCTTGGGATAATGTTGCTACACAAAAATTGAGGTGCAGCGCTTTGTCGCCTCTTCCCAGAATAAGCCTAGCGTCTTTCGCCTAAGCCGTCGCTTGTTACCCCTTTCGGTCTAGCGCCGTACTACAAAGAGCAGAGACTTTTTACCCGTTATCAAAATCTCAAGACGGTCAACAAAGAAAAATGCAGCGTCTTCGCCTTCCCCTCAACATCATTCAACGTCCGCGCACTCAACTTTTCCCCCTCACAACACTTTTCGCATCGCAACAGACCCCTTCTTTTCCTCTTTTCCTGATGGACGGTGGTTCAAGACGCCGCGGCGGTCGCGGCGGCAATCGTCGAGGTTTCAGCTCTCGTGGCGGCGGTCGCCCAAACCAGCCTCGCAATCAGCCTCGCAACCCAAAGCCTGAGAATGATTCGCCTGATGTAGAGATGGCTTCACCTTCGCCTGCGCCTGCGCCTGCACCGCTGACTGAAACTCCTACCTCGCGCCGTTTCGACAGTCTGTTGGAGAACAACAAGGTCAACCCTCTCATCGTGCGCACCATCACAAACGACATGAAGTTTGAGTTCATGACGCCCGTTCAAGCTGCGACCATGGATGAGCTGCTTCCCCCGAACCGCAGCGACTGTCTCGTCCAAGCGCGCACCGGTACTGGAAAGACAATGGCCTTTTTGATTCCTGCGCTGCAGACTATGATTAACCAGAACAGAGCTGCCGGTGATGGCATTTCACTGCTTGTTATCTCACCGACTCGTGAGCTTGCGCTTCAGATCTCTGCGGAGGCGAAGAGGGTTCTTCAAGGACTCCCTAAGTATCGCGTTCAGGTTGCTATTGGAGGAACGAACAAAGATCGTGAGGAGAGGGCGATTCTTGGTGGTTGTGAGATTCTCATCGCTACGCCTGGTCGACTTCTGGATCACATGTCCAACGAGGATATCGTGTACAGCATGCGTAAGCTCAACACTCTTGTCCTCGACGAGGCCGACCGTCTTCTCGACATGGGCTTCATGAAAGATCTTCGTGAGATTGTCAACCGTCTTCCCGATAAGACCAAGACCGACCGACAAGGCATGCTTTTCTCCGCCACCATCGCTCCTCACGTTGAGCAAGTCGCTGGCCTCGTCCTCTCACCGGGCTACAAGTTCATCTCAACCATTCCCGCCGGTGAAGCCAACACTCACGAGCGCGTTCCCCAATTCCTCGTCCAGGTTCCTACCTTTGCCGACGTTGCGCCCGCCATGGTTGGCTGTATTCGGGAGGAAGCTACACGCGGCCAGGCCTTCAAGGCGATTCTGTTCGCGCCTACTGCTGCCATCGCTGATTTCTACGGGCGCCTTTTGGAGGATCTTCCAGGCCTTCCCCCCGTTTCGATCCTCCACAGTCGCATGAGTCAGAACAAGCGTACAAAAATCACCAACGACTACCGAACTGCTCGCAGCGCCATTCTCGTGGCTACCGATGTCGTCGCTCGCGGAATGGATTTCCCCGGTGTCACCACCGTCATCCAAGTCGGTATGCCCGCCGACAAGCAGAGCTACATCCACCGTCTCGGCCGAACAGCACGAGCCGACGCTGAAGGACGCGGAATTTTGATCGTTTGCGACGCAGAGGATTTCTTCCCCAAGTACTCCCTTAAGGAAATCAACCTCATCCGCCGCGAAGCCGATCTTTCTCCTACCCAAGACGTCATCGAAGTCGCCGAGAAGATGGAGGACGATGATAAATCTCGCATTTATCAGGCTTGGCTGGGATACTACAACAGTCACCTGAAGGCTCTCCGATGGGACAAGGAGGCACTCGTTCGAATAGCCAATGAATACGCGCGCAAGGGTCTGGGATCACCTGATGTGCCTACTATTCAGAAGAGTACCGCTGGCAAGATGGGTTTGAGAGGTGTGCGGGGGTTGAACACGGTTGCTGATCGACCTCGTCAGAAACATGGTGCTCCCGGTGGACATGCTGATAATGGACGCGGAAAGCGAGGACGCAACTAGGGTTATGAAAAAAATGGCTGGTTAGGTTGGAGTTGGGGATATTACGACATTACAGAGATAAGTGTATTTGTTTAGATATGATGAGTGCGGCATAGACTTTTTAGACTGGACATGAGATGTTCGTGATAATCAAGACTCTGTTTACGGTAATTTGCCTTGCTAACAGATGGGATGTCAACTTATTCCAGCTTATAATCTCTGGCTTACTGGTCGGCTTTGTTAATTTTAAACGAGATGATATTCGGGTATTATTTGATCATAATATTTTATTGCTTACGGTTTGGTGCTATACGCAGTTACGACTTAAAATCCTCCGATTTTGCAGGGGCAGAACTTCTGCAGCCTGATCTACTACCCAGTGTGATGACCCGGAAGATCAATGGCCCGCTGTGGTGAGGATGCCTGCTAAATGCTGACGATGCTCACCTCTTTACCATCACACTCCCGCCATCTCTTTATGCTACCTATTCATCTATTTCTTCCATTCATACGAATTCATCCCATTGAACCAGTGAGACAAAAATGAATCAACAGCGGCTGATAGCAGAGTTCCTTCACCCAAAGTCTACCGCTAAACAAGACCCTTCACCCATCTCACCCCAATCCGGCAACAAAATGAGAAACACACCGCCACGAAAATGCAAAGTCCCCTCACGTCACAACATCGAAAGTGGCGCCTCCCCTTTCCTCACTCTCCCCGTAGAAATCCGTCTCTACATCTATCGCCATCTCCTCATCTCCCCAAACAACGCTGAACTTCACCACTGCTCTAAAAGTTTCCGCCTCATACCCAAAGAACCATGGGACTGCCCTCTTGCAATCCATCCCAAAATCCTTCAAACTTGTTGGGTGATTAACAAAGAAGCTACTCCGATTCTCTACTCGGAGAATGTTTTTCGGAGGGGTTATTGTTGCCCGCGCCACTATGTTGTTGGAAGAGGGCATAGGATGTGGCCGATTGGTGATACATCGCCTGTAAGCAAGGTTAATTTCGCTTATATCTCACGATTACACCTTTTTCGAGATTACGATCACTGGTTTCGTGATGGAGAGCTCAAGATCTTTAACGACGTTCCACATTTGAAAGATCTCGACATTCACATTGATCTGAACGATTGCGCCGACAAAGTCAACCTACAAGATCTTCAATACCAAACCCTCAAAGCAATCCGTCCAGATCTTCGATCCTTCAAAATAGAAATTCGTCTTGATTTCCACGAAAAAGCACATAACGACTGGCTAGCCAAATGCAACCGCAAAACTGAGAATTTCAGTCTTCATTTGGATAAGAAACGCGAGCTGGAGACATGGTTGGAACACGAGGGGTTGTTTACTCATAGACCACTTTTCTGGTGTTTCAAAACACAGCGCTCAGAGTGGTGCGGACCGTCATGTTACATTGGTTTTGCTTTTGATGACAAGCGCCAGAGGGATTACATCGATTTGCAGGTCTGGGATGATGGTGAGGGAAAGTTTGGGAGGTTGAAGACCCATGAGGAGAATGCGAGTTCGTTGGTTTTAAGGGGAATAAGCAAAAATGAGACATCTGGGGGCCTTTAATTAACGAATCGACCCGTGCTTGATGAGATGAGCGTCCCAAGATTTGAAGTAGCGTCGACGCCACAGTCAGTTCCCGTCATCACCGGATCATAGCGTAGCAGGGTACCTACGCGATCACTCACCTGTTCTGGTTTGGTGCAGTGTGATTTAACTTCCCGTTGGAATGATGGGCGCTATACTCATTCCTTGGTAAGCTCGTTGAAGACGGGATCGATGCGGTCCAGAATGAGGGTACTAGACCAAGAACGTAGTTGGACTAATCTTAGCGAGGTCTCTGTTAAAAACACTTGAGGGGGCCCCGGGAGTTATTTCCGTTTGTTCCTGTTTCTATCTGTCTTGCAGAGCCTCAAAATGATTATCTTGAGGGTTTTGTTTCTGCTCTGTTTGGCGGGTCTGGCGACGGCCTTTTCGCTTTCAGATGTACCGTCATGTGCAGTAAGTAAGCAGATTATTTACTCTATTGTGAGACTGACGGGTTTTAGATACCATGTATCCTCGAAACGATGGACTCGACGGGCGAGACGAACACGAATATCAGATCGATGTGCGATAACCCGGCTTTTCAGACTAATGTGTTGAACTGTGTCACCGGGGTATGCACTGCTCAAGAGATAAAAGGCATGCCTGATGGGTTATCGCTGTGTGTTGGTAGCTAATTCTGTGTAGGCTTCATTGACATGGGTCAAAAGCTATGTCAGATGCCGATGCAGGATAATCGACAAGAGTATCGAGCCACTATCATCGTATTTGCGACGCTGTCATTTTCTTTCATTGTGTTCAGGGTAGCCTCGAAGATCATCACGAAGAATACCTGGGGCGCTGATGACACATGGGCAATCATCACATTTGTATGACGACTCTTGGTTTGGCAATAACCCCGCTGACGATGGGCAGTTCATTTTGATACCGTTTACGGTATTTACGCTACTTGGTATGACCAGTTCATTCAGTATGTGTCTTTGCTAATCATTCATAGCAATACACCACGGAGTCGGACTCGCCGCACCATTGTTTACCAAGAATGACCTATCCAATGCCCTAAAGGTACATGATCAAGCTCAAACTTGGGTATAAAACTGACGATATCAATGTAGGAAGTGTTTATCCTTCATCTCCTCTATGTGTGCGGTCTTGCAGCAGCCAAGACATCGATCCTGTTCTTCTACCTACGAGTATTCCAAGACAATACGTTCAGAATCCTCGTCTGGATAACCCATGCTTTCAACGCCCTCTCAACAGCCATCATTCTGACTCTTAACTTTACGCTCGGACGATCTGTGACGTATCTCCTCGACAATGGCGCAGATTCAGTGAGCAATATGAATAAATACTCGAATGCTATAAAGATTGTCCTGGCGCACTGCGTGGTCAACCTGGCTCTGGATATATGGATGCTTGTGCTGCCCATGACGCAACTTTACAACATAGGGCTGAAGCTCAACAAGAAGATCAGTGTAATGGCCATGTTTGGCTTGGGTCTGTTGTAAGTTCATCAAGAACCTGACGGGTGAGGAAAACGTATATCTAACATGGTGGCAGTCTCACAGTAGTCAGCATCATCCGGACGACCTTTCAATCACAGCTCCTTGTTGATCCAGAAGAAGCGCGTAAGCCTATCTTGGAAAGTAACTTTTAACACCCACTGACAAATATCGAAAGAGACGGGCCAACAGCAAGTCATTCTCTGGGCATGTATCGAGACATACATGGGCGCGACAGTAGCATGCGTGCCTTCAACACGCCAACTTGTCCGGAAGGTGGTCTTGAAGATGAGAAAGCAGAAAGAAGGGCCATCAGGAAACAAACCTATTTTCATCGACAGGTCTTTGGCGCGGATATCGGATGAAGAAGATATGCTGACGTTGAGTGACGTTGGGGGATTGACGACTGTTACTGTGAGTAGTGGACGGACCGTTGGGATGGAGCATGAGATGGAGATTATTAACAAGGCAGATCGATGAGGTTGTGTGGACGAGCATTGCATACTAAAGAGCGAATCATTTTCTTGGGCATTATTTTATGATACCGATTTAATACCATGTACCTTGCACAAAAAGTCAGCAGACATGATCATGTTGGTTTTCCGAAACGCCGAGCCATGTCCATCGGAGTAACATCCGTTCCGTAGCACCAACTTTCACAGAACAAACGAGCTCACGTTTACCATTTCCAGATTAATATTAAAGTAATCTTGGCTTTTAAATAAAATACTAAAATTAAACTGTCAAAGACAAAACAAGACAAAGCCTGGGTGGATAAAGTGCAAAAACCGTCGGAAACAAGCATCGTCATTATTTTAGATCCACCAATTAGCGAAGCAATCAGAAAACTTGGCACATCTCGATGCAACTGACGTCACTGGCTGCGGGAAATATGTATTATGACAGAGAAAACGCGGGATATGCTCACGACCACGTATTTCCACTGCGAGCGGTGTGCAACCCCTAGGGGACTAATATGCCATCATTGTGCAACCCTGAAGACCCTGGATCGGGGATGAGACATATATACGCCGATGATCTGCGACTTGTTTCTTTTTGTTTACATGTCTCGGGTCGTTGGGCATCAAACTTACGCATTGATCTCACGCATTGGTAAAATTGCAATATCTACTGAGACAAAGAACTTGAGCAAAACAACATCGGCAAGATGAATTACGCCAACATGATTGAGGAGAAAAACCTCAAGGTAACTATCTCTCCTCTTATTTGAATGGGGTTTACGTGCTAATCCTGTAGAAAACATTCATCATAGCTACACTATGCAGCACCCTCGTCGGAACATTCACATCCTCAATGGGTCTCTGGGACCGCGTCAAAGAAAAGCGCAAGCAAGCCAAGCGCGACACCACACAAGACGAGGAGATAAAAAAGCTCAAAGCCCAAGTCGAGCAAAACTCCCGCGCCCGCGACGAAGTCGAAGCTTCCTTCCAGCGCTCCGGCGCCTTGATCAACCGCGAATTCGAAGATGGCTACCAACGCTACGGGCAGCGCTTTGCCATTGGAGATGTCATTACTGAGAACAAACTCCAGGCGCAGGTCATTGCGCTGCAGCAGACGGTCATCAACGTTCTCCAGGATGCGGTGTATAATGGACGGCAGCTTGATAGGGCTGATATGGCGAGGTTGATAGCGGCTAGTGATGCGGCGAGGGAGGGATCGTTGGGGGCGTTGAGACAGCAGCGGGAGAGACTTATGGACCTGGAAGAACCTGCGCTGCCGAAAGCGTTGCCGCCGCCGAAACGAGCATCGACTGTTACAAAGGATGATCCCCTTTATTGTCGCTACGCCCTCGATCTACAATACATCCCCGAACGACCCCTCGCATCGGCATTTGCACCGAGGGGTGATTGCCTCTGTCCAGCGTGCGATGTCTTTTTAGACGTTGAAGCAGACGATGCATGGGCTATTGGGAAAACAGCCACGCGCGTGATTACAGAACAAGGTGGCTACAAGCGAGAAATCGACGAAGAACTAGAATTCCACATCAGTCCACGCTTCGTCATCAAGTGTCACACTCCCGAGGGAGAATTCGCCTGTGTGCTCTGCAGTCGGTTCCGCGATGGAGATGTTTTGTGTCCGAGTGCTGATACGCTTGTTAACCATATTGGACGGGAACATACAGTTGCGGAGATGGAGAGGGAGCCGGATTTTGAGGTTCGGTCGCTTGATCTTGATAAGGTTAGGCCTGTTGATTTGAACAAGAGGATCATGCCGGCGAAGAGTGTTGGGTCTGATAGGAGGAGTTCATCGGGAAGGAGTGTGGTTTCGGGGAGGAGTGTTGTTGATGGGGGGAGGAGTGCGAGGGCGATGAGTGTTGATAGGAGGAGTGTGGATAGACGGAGTGTTTATTAGGCATTATTAGCATAGCGTATTCTGAGCGTAGTAGATTGTAGACTTTAACATCATGACATATTCCATTGATTGTGATTCTCTCGTGTTCCTTGATGCGTTTGTCACAAGGGAAGAGGCGATAAGAGCTTGCATGGTTAGGGACGTGGGGGACCTGCAATGCAGCGCCGATCTTGAGGCCCAACCTCATGAGGTTATTCAGGGATCATCCCATCACGCCTCACTCTTCGTATCGCGCGGTTTCCTTTCGTCCGAATACCGGTGTTAGTAAATCAAGACTCTTTCTATCACGAGGTACCAAATCTGTCAAATTGACTGCTGATAGACCGGCTGAATGTAAATCACTCTATATCAACGCCCAATGCTTGTACAAAATCTAACCCGTGCTCCAACTCAATTACCTATTACACCTCCTCAACAACCCCTCAATCTTACTCATAACCTCCGGAATCCTAAACGGCTTCGAAACAAGGTCATCCATGCCACTATCCAACGCCTTCCTAATTTGCTCATCCCTCACATTCGCCGTCACCGCAATAACAGGAACATGCTCCCCAATCATCCCCTCCCTCTCTAACCTCCTAATCTCCCTCACACACTCATAACCATCCATATTCGGCATCTCCAGATCCATGAGAATTACCGATAACTCCGACCCTCCAGCTTTGAAGAAATGCGTCTTTTTTAAGAATTCTAGAGCTTCGATCCCGTCGTTCGTGGCGCTTACGGTGCAGCCTGCTTTGCGGAGTTGGTTTACTAATACTTTTTGGTTGATTAGGTTGTCTTCGACGATGTGGACTGTTAGGGTGGTGGGGGTGAAGACGGCGGCGAGGATGCTTTCGCGACGGGTTCGTGCTGAGGGATTTGGGGATAGGAGTTGGACTGTCCTTTTGGTGGGGGATGAAGGGGAGGGTGTTTCGGTGAGGATTGGTAGGAGGGAGGTTTGTTCGTTGGGAGGTGATGAGCGTCGAGCTTGGATGTAGAAACCAAAATCGCTGCCTTTGCCGGCTATTGAGGCAACGCCAATGCGACCTCCATGGAGCTCTGCCAGTCGTTTTGAGATGAATAGTCCAAGGCCACTGCCACCGTATTTGTAGTGTGTTCGTGGACTGGCCTGCTTGAACCGTTGAAAGAGAAGTTTTCTCTCATCGTCAGTCAATCCACAACCCGTATCCTGCACTCTATACCGCACGTACAGACCCTCTCCAGACCCCCATTCATCAGATCCCACAACATTTCCAATCTCACCCCTCGTAGGCGCAAACTCAAATCCAGGAATGTTGTTAATCTCCGGTGGAGCTCTCGACACTCCAACAGCCACTTTTATCACCCGCGTTGCTGAAGGTGCAGTGAACTTGATAGCGTTCGTCATGAGGTTAATAAGAATCTGAAGAACGCGACTCGGATCCATGGCAACCCAATCAACAGCTAGCTCCTCAAACTCAGAACTGATATCGATGTCAAGCGTGATATCCTTCGCTAGCATTTCAGACTCAAACATCTTGACCACTCGCTCAACGATAGCTTGCGGTTGACAAACCACCGGTGTTATAAGCAAGAGATTTGAGTCAAGTTTTGAAACGGTGAGAATATCATCAACAATTGACTTTTGGTGCTGAACGCAAAGAGCTATTGTTTGTGAGGCGTCGAGGCATGATTCGATGACTTCTTGTGAAGCTGCGATGCCGTTGGTGCGACATGCCTGCATCGCTGAGGTAATATCATCTGCACATTGTAAGATCGCGCTTAGGGGGTTGCGCATCTCGTGGGATGTTATGTCGATGAATTCGTTCTGTTGACGTCGTGTTTCCTCTGCTTCTTGCAATCTTCGGTTCTGTAGACCTTGTGCCCATTTCAGATGTGAGATATCCGTTATCGAGCCCATGATTGACCTTAATGCGCCGCCAGCGGTGATTTCGGGGTAAGCTGTGACGAGAACCCAAAAGTCAATCGACTCCCCATGAATGTTGACGGGGTTTTCAAAGCTTTCTCGGAGTTTAACTTCTCCTGACCAAGGGAGCATATCCTCTGTAAGACCACGCCAGCCTTCTTCCATTATACTTCCCGAATTCTTCATAAGATCGGCCCATGACATATCGCCTTGAGTATCTCGGCTATGGCCAGTCATTTCGTAGAATCGATCATTTGCTTCACGAAGAATACCCTCTGGACTGGTGAGGAACATGCCCAGTGGCGATAACTCTGTCATTCTTCGAAGACGACTTGCTTGTAGGTTCAGTTGCTGCGTGAGTTCTTCTTTCTCTAGAGCTGCTGCTTCTGCTGCGTCGCGACCACGTCGGGTCTCGTCTTCGAAGAGGATGGTTGATGCTAGTGAAGTAGCAAGTTGGTTGTTGAGAAGTGTTGCAAAGGACATGTACCCCTCATCGTATGGTCTACGAGGGTTGACGCCCAGAACCAGGAACGCTAGTACAGTTTCTCCGTTCGTAGGTCGAACCGGAAAGATTATCGCCTCTGTACCAGCCTCCCCAAATCCTCGCCACTTGATACCCTGCATAAGATCTTCAGGTAAGGTCCCATCTCGTATTCTTACGAGCGTCGGCTCCCTCGTCCGCATCGCCTCTCGAAACGAAGGCACAAACCCCCGATAACTCCTCTTGAGATCAATCTGCTCCGGCGCAGCAGCATGGCCAAGCGGTATCCCAATCGTTCCCTCAAGATAACAAGATTTGCTCGAGATCGTGCTCCCCGACGAACTCGACTGTTGATCTGCTTCTTCAGCCTCACCAACAGAGTACAGAAGTGCGAACGGAACATCTCGGTGGTTATCTTCAAGACCATCCAGAACAGACATCCAGAAACTCTTGATACTCGTCGCTTTCCTCAACGACTCGCTGACCTTGTTAATCGTTCCCATGCGTCGCTGACTCAACACCATATCCGTCGTCTCAAACGGCGCATTATAAAACCCCACAATCCTCTCCGTCCCCCCATACAACGGCGTAAGCGACCAACAAATATGCGTCTCCTCCAAAAAACCCCTCCTAAACAACACCAAATCATCATTATCGCTCCTAAAACTCACACCCGTCCTCACAACCTCTTGCAGCGCTGAACCAAGAACATCCCAAGCCTCAGACCAAGGCCCCGACGCTCCCGTCCCTAGCATAGAAGGATGTTTGTTCCCAGCGAATCTAACGGCGTACGCTTCGTTGTATAGCATGGTCATGTCTTTTCCCCAGAAGATATTCGCGGGGTGCGGATTGTTGATGACGAGATTCGCTACTTGGCGTAGTTCGGGGGACCATGAGGACATGGGGCCTAGGGGTGTTGAGGACCAGTCTATGGCGCGCAGGAGACGGATGTAGGGTGACAAAAGGCCTTTTGGGTTGGCGACCGTCCAGTCTGCGACGGCTTTTTCGGGTTTGCCTAGGATTATGGAGCCACTGCTTGAACTGCCGGTGTTGCGATCTGAACTTCCCTTTGAATTACTGCCTCGCCACCATGATCTGAAGGGGAGTTTTCGCGGTGTAGACGCTATCAATGTTGCTTCCGTCGGCGTCATTTCCTGCGCCTCCTCAACATGACCCTCCTTCGCTTCATCTTGCTTGGGCGACTTTGAAACCTCTCCCTTTGGCGTATCCTGATCCTTGAGACTCGGCGTACTCGCTCTCGAAAGTGCAGCCGATGATAAACTCGCTGGCGTGTCAGGCTGCTGCCAAAGTCGATTCCCACTAATCAACCTCCATCTCTTCCCAACAGTCGACCCCGTCCAAAGCAAGCCCTTGTACAAAAAGAACAACGGAAACACATCCTTCGAATCGTCCTGCTTCGTAATCCCCGTAGCCCAAGTCTTGAACTCTGCATACTCACTCTCACTCTGCTCACCGCGCACAGCATCTAAGAGTCGCTCATGCGTGGCGAGTGCACTGTTGAAAAACACAGGCTGAATAGCCTTTGAGCGCAGTGGCGTTTCGTCATCAGGATCAAGATCGATGATAAACGTAGGTCGTGAGTCTGCGTTGAGAATGTCTCGAACGTTGAGCTTGTCAAGATCATCTGCGATGTCGGACTCCATCGTCAACAACGAATGTTGACGAAGCAAAGTTTGTATTCACTGCGGTATTATTTTGTGGGTTTGCCAAGGTGTCGATGAGCCATGACGTTGAGACTAGCCGAGATGATCTTCATGGAACCTACTGTAAGTTCAGTTAAGTTTATCTCCCGATATCCTTGCACGTCGTGATAGCCTCACCTGATCCGTTCTTTTTACCATCTATAACGTTATCATGCATGAATGTTATTGAACTTCTGTTATTAAGGAATCATCTAATATGGCTAGTCTACGGCAAGGCGCTTCTCACGATAATGCAGGATGAATTGTCAGGTTATACATGATAAACAAATGATGTGACGCCCTCCTTTTAGGCTCTTAGGCCGACGCTAAGATGCTAGCGGCCCGATCCAGATCTCGGGCTCCGATTTTTCGATCGGGGATTTGTTCAAGCATCAATTTTTGAGAAGTTGATCCGTATATCGAGATTGGTATCGGATTGTTTTTCCGATGGGAATTTCGGTATCGTTGGGAGTGATTATCTTATCGTACTCTGAGGAAGGCTGAATGTGATGTACTACGTAGTGGTTATTTTTAGTGCTTGAGGCTTGACGATTCAGCTGAAATCGCCCTAAGATGCGTCGTCGGCGGGTTTTCCCTTGTATTTCTTGGAACAATTGGTTATCTCCCATCGGAGATGGCTTGACATAACAGTAGAAAATTCGGTCGTGTTTCACTGGCTATTTAATCCTTACCCAAGCGGTTGTCGTAGAATACAGGCCACTCCAGGTATTCCGTGTAGGGTATCTCAGGAGCGAAGATGCATAAAAAACTCGAGGCTCGACCCAATTCCATGAAACTTGTCAATTATTTCCAAGTACTTGACGTCTCTATGCCACTTTGCTTATTCTTCTGATACTCATCACTCAACGCAGAATACAACGCCTTCACCCTATCAACCTCGTCGCTCCACCGCTTCCTCTCATCCCCATCCTCAATCTCTTCACCAAGATCCTTGACACTCTTGGCAGTAAAAAACTTATTCCTCTTATTATACAACGCCCTCCTCCCAACAGCCTCATCACTCTCCCCCTCAGCCCTCACCCGAAAAACCTCTTCCAGTATCTCAATATCATACGGAATAGCAAACTGATCGCGACTATCCTCATATGTAAACAGATAATACAACTCTTTGAAGCCAGACCACGTGATTCCGCTCAAACACAGACTGCAAGGCTCATGCGTTGCGAAAAAGATACAGTCTTCGCGGGGGTTCGGTCGAGATTTGGGATCGGGATATGTTTGTGTGTAGAATGTTTGGATGCAGTTAATTTCGCCGTGAAGAAGAGGTGAGGAGCGTTCGTTGTTTGTTGAGACGGTTAGAGGTTTAAGGGTTTGGGTTGAGAGGATTGCTGCGCCGAAGACTTTGCTGCCTGAGCGGACGCCATCGCTTGTCAACGGGACGATGTCGCGCTCGACTGTTTGGAGAAGTGCGGCGAGAATCTCTTGGGGCTTCTTGGTTGCCATTTTGAGTTTGCGAGGCAGAATTGAAGCCTGCCTGACTTGAGAGGACTACTCATCGTTCAAGTAGACTTTCTTATCTGATAACTTCATCGAATATCGGGGCTTCCCGATTGAGACATTAAAGGGTCCAGACCCCGGCACGCGGCGGCACCCGCTCTATACGCTCAGTGACATGTCATTGGTAGGTTCAGTGTCAGATTAAGCAGCATCTCACCGAAGGATTATACTGATTCAGCTTAAATGAGGATGTGCAAGAGTGTACGTCATGAGTAAGATTGGTAATTCACGCTTTACTGCTTGCAAGCCGTGAATCTGACACCTCCAGCCACCCCGCATCATTGTCGATCCGAAACTGCCGGGAGTAAGCATAGCTTTCGAGATGAGGTACAAAAGGATGGTTGATCGCCGTCTGAATTGACTGGACCATCAATCCAACAGTATATCCTCTCACTCTCATATCTACAGATAACTCTCTCAACTCAATTCATCGACAATGCGTTTCGCTTTAGCTCTATCATGGCTCCCCCTCAGCCTAGCCCTCCATCTCCCTGAATCTCTCGACCGCCGCACCAAACATAAACCCATCACAGACTGCTCAGCAGAACAAGTCATCGACCTTCTCAAACTCGAACCCAACACCGAAAAAGGGTACTTCGTCCAAACCTTTGTAGACCCGACAACTGTCCCAGGAACCAATCGATCCATCAGTACAGCTATTTACTATCTGCTCCAAGGTTCCGCGGGCCAATCTCTCTGGCATAAACTCGATGCAGCCGAAGTTTGGCACTATTACGCCGGTGCACCGCTTGTTCTGTCTCTCTCGAAGAATGATGGTTCTTGTACGAGGGATCATGTTATGGGAAATGATCTTTTTGGTGGACAAAGACCTCAGGTTGTTGTTAAGGCGGAGGAGTGGCAGAGTGCAAGGAGTTTGGGTGATTGGACTCTTGTTGGGACTACTGGTAAGTCGTGAGATGATATTGAATGAGTGGGGAGATGAACTAACGTATGATAGTTGCACCGGGATTTGATCTGGCCGGACAGGTCTTGAAGCCAGAGGGATGGAAGCCCAAGTCGTGTAAGAAGCCCCATTGAGGTCCCGGTGATTTTCGATGGACTCAAAACATACCATAGGACAGCTAGCAATCTTCTACTTGTTCAATAAATACATCTTTAGTTGGTAAACAAATAATTGATACTTCTCTGATGCAGTAATACGTAGAGTTTAGGTGAACTAATAAATATGTACAAGAATCGAACAATATATAATCCCAACGGCGTGAACGAAAGCCAGCCAGGTAATCGAGAAGCCATGAATGACTCAACGAGAGAATCTAGGAAGCGTAGGCAAAGGCACAGAAACCGACACATGCGCATCATCCTTCCTCTCATCTGACGACGCAACCCTCACCATCTCACAGTCCAAGCCACCGTGAGTATTAAAGGTCTGAGGACTAGACTCATGCACGTCCTGTGCAGAATAAGTAGCGTTTCTAAAAGCTCGTACAAACCATGGCTTTCTTCCTGGCGCTTTCCAGGTCCAATATTCTTTCATGTCGTAGTTATCTGGTTCTAGTCTACCGTCTGAAAGACGAACTGTTAAAGCGATCATGAGGTTGATGGCTGTGTATAATAACATGCCGCTGATGGCTGCTTAGCTGGGGAATGGGTAGAAGGGGGTGGGGACTTACGCGATGATGCCGTAGGCTACGCTGTATGAGAACGGGACGAAGGCGATGACGACAAATGAGGGAAGGGTGTCGCCTATGTAGCGCCAGTTGATCTCTGTGATCTGACGGGTCATCATGCATCCAACCTAGGGAGTATCAGTCCAGATCCAAGCAGAACGCCATCTCACACTTACAAGAATGAGAGCAGGGCCAGTTGCCCACGGCGGCACAGATGAAAAGATGGGCCCAAACATGATTGACAAAAGAAATAAGAAACCAGTGGTCATAGCTGTGAGTCCCGTGCGTCCTCCCTCAGCAATACCAGCACCGCTCTCGATAAAGGCTGTAACAGGTGAACAACCGAAGAGGGCACTGATGGAAATACTGATTGCATCACAGCAGTATGCTAGAGTTGATCGAGGGAAGTCTCCATCTCGATCATTTACAACACCGCAGAAGCGGACCATGGAGAACATTGTCGCTGTTGCATCAATGATATCGACACTGAGTCTGTTAGTGAGAGGGAGAACAGAGTGGATGGAGGACTTACTAGAGAAATGTGAAAAGCGCAAGGGCAAATTGAGTACCATGTTGACCGACGTCCCAGTCTAGAGCATTGAGGGTATGTTTCATGGGGTTAATAGAGACCACTTTGCGGAAGAGCTCGAAACGAGAGTCTCCTTCTGGTGTGTGAGGGAAATATGTAACGGCAGTATCTCGTCTGCTTCATGTCAGAAACACGTAAAGTCAGCGGGAATTGTGGGTGACTTACGGCCATGAGAGGATTGAAACAAATGCGATACCAATTACGAAAGCGTATTTGACTCGGAAAGCCATGAGATACGTCGTCAGTAGACCACCAGCAACAATAGCAGTCCATAGCTACCATTCTCGTTAGCCAAACTCTTCATCGATCTCAGTCTACTCGCCTTCGGACTAGTCATTATCCCGCCCTCACACATCTGAGTATCCGGATTGATCATATCAACAGGGCATCCAGCAATAGCCAAAGGCGTTGCGTTATAACCCCCAGTGATAGCACCAATACCAGATCCGTAAGACAAGCCGATCTCAGTCAGAAAAAGACCAATACCAGCTCCAGTTGCAGATTTTATGGTTGACGGTATCAGTTTGACGAGCCATTGTCGCATACCTGTTAGTGCAAGGAATACAAAGATGAGACCTTCGGTGAAGACTGCTGTTAAGGCGACGCCGTAGGGAATACTGCCTGAGCCATTGTAGCCTACTACTTGGAAGGCGAAGTAGGCGTTGAGGCCCATGCCTGGTCTGTTTGCTGTTAGATAAGTGAAGTGTTTGGAGTTTGATACTTACGCAAGGGCTATAGGAAGGTTGGTGAAGAGACCAAAGACAAGACTTGCGAGTCCAGCGATGGCCGACGTAGCCGTGACGAGATCTCGCCTCACCTCTGTAATCTCATTAGTCCTCTTCTTCAACGAATCAATCCCAGAGCTCACCCTCTTTACATATCGCATAACTATCAATCTTATCACAATCAATCCTATTTTTCTCATCGCAAACACAAGGCCCACCCGTGTGCGAAAGAATCGAAGCCTAAACCTCATCAGCACACTTCTCCCACTCTCCCTCACAAACTTCTTACATTAACAGCAATGATATACGTCATAGCCGCAAAAGTCGTCGCCCCAGCACGAACTTCTTTCAAGAATGTCGTCCCGTCGATCTCTCTACTCTAAGGGCAGGTTAGTAAGCGAAAGCTTTTGTGACTGGAATGAAACATACGTGTCTACTGCCTTGTAGCCTGAAGAACCGGCCAATGGAGGAGGTTGCGACACGCCTGTTGAACCTTGTAGCTAGATCTACCGCGTGGTTCTTCATGATTGCTTCTAGACTTTTCTTTGTGAAGATTCTTTGTCGGTCACAGACACTGTCCTTTTCACTTCAAAGGGGAGTTGCACATGAATAAGAGAAAGGGGTGATAAAGAAATTATAACGCATCCAACAATGGTTGGCACCTCGCTTTGACATCTTGCTCTGCATGATTGCGTCTCACCATTAAGCCACGCGAAACAATACTGATCAATAAGAATCAGGGTTACACGCCAACTTATTTTAGCGGGAGTACCGAAACCGGCTCGGATGTCCTTGTGAAGTGTTACCCGGGCTGTTGGTGAGGCTGGCTGAGGAACGCTAAAAGCCACGCCAACCATGTGGTTTTGTCTCTTGAAAAAAAAGAAGAAAAAAAGCAAATGTGGTTGGACATTCTCAGGTACGAGAGCGAGATTGATGGGGTAAGACTTTCGATAGTTTGGCGAGGGGGAAGTTAAATCGTGTGATTCTCGCTTCTTTTGTGGCTTCTGATAAATGAGAGAACTTATCTCGACCATCTAAGAGATGGCGATTGTGTCTTGATGTTGGGTGTAAGAGTGACGTGAACAACCTCCAAAATGTCAGTGCAATCAATGCACTAGACCATGTGCCCGTCCCTCGGACCCCGTTCCGTTAATCCAAGGAAATAACAATAGAAACAAGATCTGATCTGATGTGTCAACCCACAGACCCCTGAGCTGTATTATTTGCTACCCTCCGTCCCGCAAGCCACAAGACCGAGAACCCAACAATGCGGAAAAGGTTGCAAATGTTGAACTCGTGGCTAGTTCAGCCTGTCAGGGCTGGAGTTATCGAGATTCCAGGTGGGCTAGACTTGGGTTGGGTTGGGCTAGTTGACGTCCCCGCAAATGGTCTAGAACTCAAGCCACGATATGCGAAAGTGATGCTTTGAGCTACTGCTTTCTCGGCATTGGTGTGAGGTATTTGATCCATGGTACGTGCATTTGATTCCCGCCTGGACCAATCGTGGTCTTGTTAAAAGTCTCGATGTTATCGTGAAACTACACGAACCGAGTGTTGTATGTGCGTAGCAATCATGATGAGACTTATTCAGGATGATCAAACCATGAGCATAAATGTACTTGACAAACTTGCATTGAGTAATCTCGTTGCGTAATTCAAAGCATTGGCATGCTGATTGTCAAAGCAAACAATGGCATCTAAGTTATGCTCAGCCAGTGCACAAAGACGTCCGATAGCCGCAAGCCACTCCAACGCCCAGGCCGCGTCGAGACCCATGACATGAGGTGATCCGCCTATTCCCCTGCATGGGCAAGCTGATCGCTCTCCCCATTTTAACACCTTTGGGTGGTTTTCTCAGTTTCACAGAACATTACCCTTTCAATTCGGGTAAATCGTAAGCTATCGTACTCTTAATCTCACCAATGAAGATAGCGCCCTTCGCGTAAATAACCACTTCTCTTCCGTTACCCATACCGCATTCCCAGTCTCTCGGATCTCTCATTCCGCCCGCCACTTCGCTATTACACTTCCGCAAATCCCGTTCTCACGAGCCTCGACACTCTCCACAAAACGACAAAGTTCAGCCTTGCATTCGCCAGCTGCAAGCCCGCTTCCTCCCATCGAACCAATCGCCTGGGTATTGTCTCTCTTGTTTAATTTCGTATGCAACCCTCTTCACCCCTGTCCCCTGTCCCCGTCAATTTTGCACTGACTGTTGTCTTTTCAGCTGAGCATGCATGAAACCATGGCTCGGTCCTCATTAACAAAACCAGACGCAGCGGCAGAGTCCTCCACCCGAGACCGCTTCTACTCCATCCTCCGAAAACCAGCATCGAACCTCGCCCTCCGAATCTCAGACCTTGATCGATATCGCCTCAACATGTGGGAGGTCAGTTGGGCTGCTCCAAAGGAGTCGAGAAAAGAACATCGTGAGAATAAAGCGACAACCGCGACCAAGACGAGATCGATCTTCAGTCGTGAATCTAATTCTTCGAGCGAGATACCTTCGTTTGGGAACTTTTACAAACGAAAGAATGCTGAGCGGGGGAATGACTCTATGTCGTCGACGTCTTCGAAAGCGAGCGCTATGGTGGGGAATTATGAGTTGGAGGCAGATCAGGCTTCGACCTTTTCGTCGGGGAGTGAACAGACGACGATCAACATGGCGAGGGTCGTTGACCTCAACGCAAGGCGAAATGGGCAGATTTTGGAGCGCTCTCAAGGTTTGCGACAACGCGCAGTGGTTATTCTTCTTATGCTAACGTTTTGATAGAGGTATACGTTGGGGATAATACGCTTCTTCATCCGCCTTCACCAACACCCACATCGTCATCTTCACGGTGGGATACAGAAACGCTTGAGCGTGTTATTTTACAGCCATGGCCTCTCATTCAAGCTTTGAGCGATGACTCGTTTGTCGCGCGAAGTACGGAAGCGACGACATCTCAGCGTACATCCTACGATACACCGTATCTCATCAATTGCGGTGTTACCATAGTGGCGACACCGAGTATCAAGTCTAAGCATCGCGCCCGCTCACCAAGTACTCAGTAAGACTTCACATTCTCTCACAGCGATCATACACTCACCTCATTTAGATCTCAACCTCAACGTCCACAGAGTAGTAGATCACCAACCAAAGCCAAGACCCCACGACGCATGCCATCATCTACAGCCTCACTAAGAGTCGAAAGCAGCGATGGCTGGCGACCTCCCGAGGATTGGGCATGCACACCCACTGAGCCTTCATTTCAATTCCCAGACGAACCTGTTATCGAGCCAGAGGCTACCATTCCCAAGGAACTCAACGCGATGCAGTTGGGTGTGAAGCAACTTGCCAAAGAGGATAACATGGTAAGACTTCTTCGTCTCACTGAGTCGCAGGGCGTCAATGATCCGCCGAATTCATGTCAGGATCTGGAGGTTGAGAAGATGCAGTGGATGCTCTCTGCTATGTTCAACATGGGCGGACCTGAGTATTCAGAGATGAATGATGATGATACTGAAGATGAGTCGTCGGATCCACCGAAGAGGATTCTTGCTCTTTATGAAACACCTGGTAAGTGAAATAACTCACTCTCTCATCTCACTTAACTAACATCTCTCAGCTGTCACTTCATACCTCGCTGCCGTCAATCACAACAAACAGGTTTACCATCTCTCCGCAGCACCATTATCACCCACTTCCTTCCCCAACATTCATCCTGTCCTCACACCAGTTAGATCACCCTCCGCATTTCCCGTCGCCCCATCTACCATTGAAGCCGTTCACTCATTACGTCTTCCTCTCGCTATGCCATCACAAGATATCCCCGCACTTTTACGAAACATTCATCGATGTCTTGAGCCTGGTGGTTCATTACAACTCACCATTATCGATCCCCTCCCCGTGACTAACACTCTCGGTCCCCTTTTACGAGCGTGGATCGAAGATCATCTGCTCTTCAATCTGGAAGCTAGTTTCCGCTGCACAAACCCAAGCAAGCTCCTCCCTCTCTGGCTGAATGGTGCATCACTCCGTGTCGATCCTGATAGTATTGAGACGACGCCATTCTTTGCCATTCCTCTTGACAATAGCCAGCTTCAGTACGTGAAAGAAGGTCACATATCTGAAGAGGGTCTGAGACAAGAACTTCGTAATCTTGTGGGGCGTATGCTCTGGATGGAGGTTTGGAGAGAATACATCGTCGCTGAACGTTGGTGGTGGGAAGATCCTGAGATTCTTCAAGAGTGCATTCAGCATCAGACGACATGGGAATGGAAGCTGATTGAAGCAGTCAAGGAAACCTAATAATTTTATTTGTTTTTGGTTGTAAATTGTTGTTTTACGGAAGGTCTAGATAGCATTATACCCTTGGAGCCTTAATGATGATTACAATTGATGGACCTGAATGCTTTCTATGTGATGCCCTTGCTTTGTATCTCAAGCCCTGGCGCTGCCCAGATCCTTATGCTCCTCCAACCCATCCGTCTGTCTCAGTGTCTCCACCAATCTCTCGATCCTTCCACTTCCATCAACAGTCGCGAAGAGAAAGACTTCATATTTAGATGGAGGTTTGTTGGAAAATTCGGCTGTAACAAAATGGCGCTCGGCAAGTTGGTTACCTTCGCGAAGGAAGTGCGTCACTTGGACTTTAATAGCTGTTGTAACTTGGCGTAGATGTTGAATATGTTCGACGAACTCCCGAAAGTCGATATTCTTCCCATCAACAACCGATGTGTAGTCTGGAGTGAAGAGGCCTTCAAGGTCGGCTCGGGTGGTTGCTGGTTCGCCGATAAAGATACTCTCAAAGCCTTTTTCGTACTTGTCGAGTGAAGATGTCCAGTCAACGTGAGATGGTGTAGAAGTCATTGTGTGCGATGCAAAGATCAAATCTTCAAGAAATTAGTCTGATTCTGATGTAGTGAAGGTGCGGTTGGGAATAGCACAAAACACAACCGGCTGAGTTGACGTCTTTTATTAGAAGGCATCGCCGCGGACTCATCTCCGAACCCCGCGGACCTCCGACGTCATCATCCCGATTCCGGAAAGCTATCACTTGGAGACTCGGACGAAAAGCTAAATAGCTCATCAAGTTATTTCTGAACAGGGGGGGATGTGCTTTTTAACCGTGGAAACTGCGCGAACCCGCGAACGGCGACATGGCGAAGGTACTGTTCTAGAGTCCACTTGTTGCTTGCTGTCTCAGGTTGGTGATGGTATCCGGTAGCCCATCAGGATATTTATGGCCTGCGATAAAGTGGTAAGTTTATTGTCACAGTCATTTGCCTTATCATTTCTGAGCATAAAGGAGGAAAGTATTGTACTTCTTTCCTCGTTTTCCAGCCGCAAAGTGCTTTGTTACACTTGTTTTTCTAGTTCTTATGCCGTACCACGCTTAGAAACACGTTAGGCTTACATGGAGGAAATGAAGAATTAAAGCCAAAATTAAAAAAATACTAGGCAACAAACTACGACTTTATGCGAGGATGTATGAAGGATTAATTCTACTTATAGTCGTGATTTAAAGTCTTGATCTTGATAATGCAGATATCTTTACTTAATGGTCAAAAGAAGTGAGCTCTCTATTAATGCTTTCGTTAGAGGGATACAGTACAATGGGGGATCTAATGACAAGAGTCACGGCGGTAGGGTTGACGATAAGCGACTGCCTACCAATAGGATTAGCTCCAACGAGCTGAAGTGAACTCCTTTGAGGTCTTGCACTAACACGACCAACCCCACTTCATCTCAAGCGTGAAGTCGTTTAACCACTCTCACATAAAAAGACCAGCGGCAGCCACCATCTACATATTCCCCTCATCGCTCTCTGTTTCTCCTCAACTCTCTGGATCAAGTTCATCATACAAAGAAGAAAGCTAATCCGATCTCTACCGAAGATGCGCGTCTTAGGTCTTCTCGGCGGTACAACCTACAACGCAACCCTCCTCTACTACAAACAAATAAACGCCTATGTCCAACACCATCTCGGCGGAGGCCACTCCTCCAAACTCCTCCTTCACTCCTTTGACCATGCCGAACTCTTTAATTTCTTCCAAGCAGGCAACTACAACGAAGTATCCCGGCAAATATGCACCGCTGCAAAGAATCTCAAGTCCATCGGCGCAGAAGCCATCGTTCTCTGCGTCAACACGAATCATCGCTGGGCAGAAGATATCGAAAATGCAACGGGCCTTCCACTGCTGCATATCATTGACTTTACGGGTGACGCTATAGTTAAAGCGGGGTTGAAGAAAGTTGCGTTGTTGGGAACGCAGATTAGTATGGAGCATGATTTTCTGAAGGGGAGGCTTGAGAGGAAGTTTGGGGTTGAAGCATTTGTTCCGGAGAGGGAGGCGGCGAGGAAGAGGATGGATCGTGTCATTTTTCAGGAGTTGTCTTGTAATAAGGTACTGCCTGAGTCAAGGGAGTTTTACTTGGATGAGATTAGGAAGATGTTTCAGAGGGGTTCTGAAGGTGTTATTTTGGGGTGTACCGAGTTACAGATGATATTAAAGCCGGGGGATGTTGACATGCCGATGTTTGATACTGTTGAGTTACATGCGAAGGGAGTTGCTAAGTGGCAGCTGGAGGGGTAAAAGTGTTCATAACTGTTGGATCATCTGATATCATAAAGTGAAATGCTGCCTCATTGCAACAGCGAATTTGAAAAGAAAAATAAAAAAATACCGATAGTTCTCATATTTGATCATCATGCTTTCGGCCGTAATGTAGTCTACTCTAATAAGTTCTTTCTGCAACACATTTTGCGCTAAAAATCACCATGCGTAGGCATCTTTGATCTCCTATTTGTTAAGAATGGCAGACCAGTCGTACTTCTTGGCCCATTCCTCCCAGCTCGTCATAGGGCAGTCAATTCCCGCCTGCCAAGTCAGCATCTGCCCAAAAATCGCAAGAATGAATCATCACATACCTCACGAATATCCTTAGCTTTCAACAGCTTCATACCACCATCGTATCCTGGATCAGAAGTGTATGAGAACATGTATCCTGTCTCAATACCCGCCTCTCGATCAGGTGTAGCGGCTGTCATCTCATCTGGCGTAACCTGGCGATACTTGACGGGGACCTTATTAATGCGGCCCCAAGTCTCAATCCACTCCGGCCATGTACATGTTGTTCCTTCGGCCATGTAGGCCTTGCCTGGAGGCATTTGGTACACGGCATAGGTGAAGTTGCCTAGATCTCCAACCGGGTCGAGATGAGGGACGAGACTGTCGGGGGAGGTAGTGAAGGACATTTCAAAGGTTCCATCAGGGAGCTATTTCTTGTCAGTATTAATCCATGATAGGACATCCGATGAACGCACCTTGTTCATGTATGAGTCGGGAAGAATGTTGAAGCTGGTGTAAAAGTAGCCGGTATGAATGCACGACGTCTTAGCCGCCAACTCGGGATACTTCTCATCAACATAAGCCGGAAAAACATCCGCCTTCGCATCAAAATGATACAACTCCTTAAACTTCCCCCCACTACACTTCTCAGCCTGACTCAGCGTCGAGACCAAAAACCCATTATCATCAAGGCTATCAACCACGGTAGCAGCTGCATCCACAATATTCTTTCCCTGCTGCACCTCAACATTATACGCAAACTTTCGACAAGAAATGCCCTCCTTCGCAGCCTGCTCCCGACAATCAGGTCGAAAAAACGGCTCCCAGTAGTTGGTCACGCTGAAGATGGCGTTGGCACCGGAAAATGCTTTCTTGAGAGTCGAGACGTCATTGAGATCAACAGTCACGACTTCGGCTCCCGCCGATGAGAGGGCTTGGGCGGAGGGTGAGGTGGTGTTGCGGGTCAAGCCACGCACTTTGAAGCCCGCTTTGAGAAAACGACGGGCGACGGAGCCTCCTTGGTTGCCTGTGGCGCCAATCACGCAGATGAGTTTGTCGTTGGCCATTGTCTTTGTATGTCTGTTGGCTTGTGAGGAAAGAGGAGAAGGGAGAAATTCGGTGAGTGTTATTTCCTTAGCCGACTTGGCTTGGCTTTAGTGTTGTTTGAGTCTGGGCCCCTCTTTAAAGACGGAGATGCATTCCTAGATCGATGTAACTAAACCGAATCGAGACCATCCTCGCGTGTTTCCCCAATCGTACCACGGTCATGGAATTCCCAACTAAAGTCCGTCGTTTTTCTCTCTCTTCTCTTCCTCCGGTTGTCCCGCGCCGTCTCCACGTGGCTGACCATCTTTTCCCTCAGTCATTCTCCGCTTGAGCTTGACATGACTACGGTTTCACATACCGAATAGTGCTTATTTGGGCGATTACTACCACTATGGGCTCTGAACACGATTCCAAACCCAAGACTTCTTCGTCCCCCGTAGCGTCAGGGTCTCCTCCACCCGTTACCAGTCTGTCGGGTCAAGATCCTGGTGAGACGCGCCGATCGCCCGCAGATGACGAGAACCAACAGCCAGAAGAGCATGCGCCACTCCAAGTTGATGTACGCTCTCACTCACGATAAAACTAATGAGTATAACGTGTTGAACATTTTTAGGAGGATGAAATAGCTGGTGACGATGCAGACTCTACTTATGGCTCTGACCGAGGCTCAATCTACACTGCTTCCGCCACGTCATCAATCTACGACTACCAGTATGAAAATGGTCGTCGCTACCACGCATTTCGCGAGGGTCAATACGTCCTCCCAAATGACGATCAAGAACAACAGCGCTTAGATCTCCAACATCACATCTGGCGCTTACTCCTCGGGGGCGCTCTGCACACCGCGCCGTTACCTAACCCAGACTCACCCGACGAATTCCGCATCCTGGATCTCGGCTGCGGCACTGGAATCTGGGCCATAGAAATGGCAGACGAGTTCCCCAACGCAACAGTCGCCGGCGTCGATCTCTCCCCGATCCAGCCGGACTGGGTACCAAGTAACTGCATGTTTCACGTTGACGACTACGAAGATCAGTGGACGTACCGTGAGAGTGAGAAGTTTGACTACATCCACGGTCGAGCGCTCAGTGGCACGAGTGCAGATTGGATGAGGTTTTATAAGCAGGCGCTGAATAATCTTAAGCCAGGCGGGTATATGGAGATGCAGGAGTATGATGCGTGGATTTTCAGCGATGATGATAGTTGTGATAGGGCGCCGTGGACGATGGAGTGGGTTAACAAGCTTGATGAGGCGAGTAAGATGTTTGGGAAGCAGATTAATGTGGCAAAGTATCATAAGCAGTGGATGATTGATGCTGGGTTTGAGGATGTTGTTGAGAGAGTCTACAGAGTAAGTTTGTCTCATCGTTGCATGACGGTTGACTAACCTGACCAGATACCCATTGGTCCTTGGGCGAAAGACCCGACGCTGAAGGAGCTTGGAAAATTTGAGTTGACGCATATGCAAATGTCGGTTGAGTCACATACACCTGCCTTGTTCACGCGTGTATGGAATTATTCGCACGATCAGGTTATGGTGTTGATGGAGGGTGTGAAGAGGGAGTTTCGAAGTCGTGAGTTGAGATTGATTACGAGTTATCGATTCATCACTGGCCGGAAGCCAGCGGAGGCTTAGTTACGGGATGTCGTGGGATGATGCGCTGGTTGTATCCGATGGCACAGCGTGGAACAAGACGCTATTAAATGTCTAAGCACGGATAGTTAAGCGGGCGTTTGGATAAAGGAGGAAATTGTCTTTGCTTATACACATAGAGGCTCATACATTTCGGGTCATTGAACTTTGGAGGCTTCTCTGCTGCCTGTACTTGGGTACTGGCAGAGATCCAGTGGACTATCGAAAATGGTTACGTAGAAACCTCTGGGCCAAAGATCTAAACCTGAATTGCCTTCACAGCTCAGGAGGTTGATTAAGCGCGTGAGATATCAACTTCTTGTACCCCTCAACAGCCTGCTCCAGATCCGAAACCTTCAAGTGCTCATGCGCAGAGTGCGCCTCGAGGATTGACCCAGGTCCGTACAGATATCGCTTATGGCTCCCCTTCAGCCGAGGAATATCTGTTCCGTAGTTCAAGACCACAGTTTCAAATCCTGTTTCAATCAGCTTCAGCTCAAGGACCGTGGCTTCGTACTTACCATCGACATCATAGTCTGTAGGTACAGGCCCAATACCATACAAGAACTCCACAAAGAGGCTCGCATCACTATCCTCAACTGCCTGGCGTATCAAGTCCTTTATACCCTCTGGAGTCCCACCAGCAACTCGCACTCCACCGGTAGCATAAGCACTCGCTGGTATGACATTCCCAGCAACACCACCTTCAATCCTACCCACGTTGAGAGTAGTATTTCCAAACTCCTTACTTCCAGGCAACTCAACCTTCTGAAGGGCCGCCAACCCACGAACAAGGCTATCAATCGCATTACTCCCAGTCTCAGGATATCCCGAATGACCAGCTTTTCCATTCGCTTTGATAGTAAAGCCCAATCCGCCTTTATGTCCCCGAGCAAGTTTGAGCTCTGTTGGTTCACCGAAGATAACAGATTCCCAGGAAAGGCCTAAATCATTGACATTGCCCATCCCAGGTCCACCTGTCTCTTCACCCACCACGAATAAAAGCGCTATATCACCTTCGCCGACTTCCTTCTGCTTAAATAGTTCTTGAACCGCAATGATCTGCGCTGCAACACTACCCTTCGCATCGACTGTTCCTCGACCCCAGATCTCATCACCTCGTCGTTCATAAGGCCAGAAAGGCGGAACAGTATCAATATGAGAGGTCACGAGAACTCTCGTGGATCTTGTGTTACTGTAGTAAGCTAAAATGTTGTCACGGTTCTTGGCTACTGTTTGAGTCTCAACGGTGAAACCGGCATCTTGGAGGTATGTTTTGAGAAAGTCGGTGACGCGTTTCTCTGAACCGGTGATTGAGGGTCGCTCGACGAGAGATTTATGCAAGTCGAGAAGAGGTGACAATTCATGCGATTCCCGCAGAAAAGGGAATTGGACACCGCTGAGCTCGAAAGCCCTTGTTGCAGCGGCAGTGAAGACGAAGGTGTTGATGATCTTCATCGTCGATAACAGCAGATAACAAAGAGGGGTAACGAAATGAAAACCGGTAGAAGTACCGTTCCGTGTGTCCTGATAAACGATATAACGTTGATCTTCCCAAATTGATAAGCAATCTCCAAAAGCCAATCAATTTCCGTGGTACAAATGTCACCATTGACGTGCAGTATTTCGAATCCGCCAAAAGCGGGGGATATAGAAAACAAATTCTATCTCCAACCGAGATGGCAACACCCCAATAGAATCATTCGCATTAGTTTTTGAGAATATTATTATTTGAGGAATAGTTTGACAGATAACAGCTGGGTTGCGCAATTATATCCCTACCGCACGCCAAGATGAGGAATGCCGATCGCGGATGTCGACATATTGTGGGGTGAGGAGTAGATAGATACACAAGCCAAGAAGCCAAGACTTATATCTATATTGGATTACCTTGGTAGATTCTATCAAGCTTGGAGAAGATCATCGCTAAAATGGCCTCTTTTGGTATCTCCAAAGGCCACTTAGGCCATGAAACTTTGGATGAGAAAACTCATAATCTTCCTGACTCTTTATCCGGAGAGCCACCAGTCAAACAGCACTACAATACAGTTGCCCGTGGAGAATCTATCCCATCTTCCGAAGATATTCACGACGGTATTGTAGGATATGATGGAAGGCTTATGGGAGCGCGAACTACGTTGAGTAGTCAGCAGGAGAAGAAGTTGTTGCGCAGAATCGATTGGCATCTCCTTCCATTGCTTTCTGTTATGTATATGGTCAAGTCTATTGACGCTTCTAACGTGAGTTGATAATCTCTCTTGGTACTATAGTGCTGATGTTGTAGGTTTCGAATGCTCGAATCATGGATCGTGGAACGCCGAGGAATATCATGACCGAGTTGAATATCTCGCCTGATGACTACAATTTTGTCACTATGGCATACTATGTATGTTACCAAGTTTCTTCATATGAGTTTTATCACTAACGAGCTGTCTAGATTCCGTATATCCTGGCAGAAACGCCTTCAAACCTGTTGGTAAAGAGCCTCAAACCATCAGTTTGGCAAGCAAGAATCATGGTTGGTTTCCCCATCCCGTCTTTAATCCCACAGACTGATAAGTTCTATAGATATCCTGGGGTATTGTTCTCGTTTGTCACGCCGCAGTAAAGAATGCCGCCGGCCTTTACACAGTCCGCGCTTTTCTCGGTCTATTTGAAGCCGGTCTCTGGCCTGGTATGCTCCTCCAGCTGTGCTATTGGTATCGCCCCGACGAGATGGCCTCTCGTATCGTTCTTGTTACTATTCTCGGTAATTTCAGTGCTGTTGTGAGCGGTGTGCTTGCTTTTGCGTTTAATGGTGTCCATGCGCAGGGTTTGTCGGGATGGAAATGGTCTGCACTCACCTGCTGGTATCTCAAAGTCTAAAGCCTTACTGACCATGACACAGGCTGATATTGACCGAGGGAGTATTCACTATACTTCTGGGTATCTTCGCATATATCTTCATGCCCGACTGTGAGTTTGTACCAACACCAACGTAGCGCTACATACTAAAATCGGAGACAGTCCCAGATACAGCTCGTTGGATGACCGAGGAAGAGAAAGCCTTTGTCCAAGCTCGACTTCCCATCAACGCTCCTAGAGCAGCTGAGAAAAACTTCGACTGGAAAGAGTTCTGGCATACTCTCAAAGATCACAAGCTCTGGCTGTTTCTTCTCTGCTGGGCATTTTATACCATTGGGACGACAGGGCTCAACTTTTATCAGCCTACGGTCATTGCAAATCTGGGTTTCACGTAAGCCTCCGAGAAAATGTGCCAAGAGAGTATGAATGCTGACATTGGTTCGTCGCAGTGGCATCGCCGAGGCCCAGCTGCTCAACATCCCCCCAGCCATCTTTGCTTGTATACTCACAATAGTATTCGGATGGGTCGCCAATACAGGCCGTTTCCCTCTACCTCTGATCCCGCTAAGTTTCATGATAATCATAGAAGCTTGTTACGTTGTTCTGTACACGTTCCCAAACACAGGCGGTGTGTATGCAGCTACTGTAATAGCAGGAGGCTTCTCAATCGCTTGGTAAGTCAAACCAAACCCATCTTCGACATTTTCTAACAGACAAGGTACACAATGATGTGGCCATGGAGAGTACAAACCACCGACGGCGCCACCGGTTCCGCTTTCGCCATTGCATTTGCCAATAGCTACGGCCAGATTGGCGGTGCGGTCGGGTCTCAGCTATTCAACTCTCGGTTTGCACCAAGGTATACCACGTCTTTTGGAATCGCGATGGGCTTTATTGGCATGGCTATTATTATGAATGTCATCACTTGGTCGTTTACTTGGAAAGTTGATGTTGCGACGAGACGGCTGAAGCGAGCGCGGGATGCTGCTGCGAAGCGAAATGAGGCTATTCTGGATGATGTTGACATTCACGCTAAGAGCTAGATCCTGACATTTGCCTTGCAAGTTCGGTCTATGTTTGCAAATAGTATGAACGAAGGAATCAGATAATACAGTTATGAACTCAATTGCCTTTCGTATTTATACAAGCCTCTTCTCAAAAACCCTGTACTCCGTCGGTCCAGCAAGCAACTTCACCAAGTCAGGATAATCATCCGCAAAATTCCCCAACTTAACAAGCTCATATCCCATCCTCGTATACCAACCCAACAACCTCGCCTTTCCTTCATGATGAAACGTCATCGGCACAAGAAGCTCAAGTTGCATCACCGTACACCCTCGTCGCCTGCATTCATCTTCTGCAAAGACTGCTAATTGACGCCCTGCACCGGTGCCTTGGTACTGCAGGTCGAGTGCCAACATGCCGAATTCGCCGAGGGTGGGGGTCATTTGTTTGAAGAAGACGCAGCCGATGGGTTCGTTGGCTGGTTGGAGATAAGCTACTGCGAGTTGGCCGTTGCGTAAAAATTTGGTGATTTCGGCGGTGGAAGTTCGTTGGTATGATGGGATGAAAATATCTGATTCGGCTTTTGTGTAGACGGTGTTGACGATATCTGTGAGTGTTGAGACAAGGCTTTTATCCTCCGCATCGGAGGCTGGAGGGATTTTCACGACGATCTGCGGCTTCGCCATATTTGGTGTTGAATTTGATGATTAAAAGAAGAAAGAAAAATTCTTTAGTTTAAAATGTCTTTGGATAATGGTTTCGGGAGTGCATGTGGACTATAATCTCACAGGTCAGACTTTGTCTCACGTAAAACAACGCAGGTGGAGAAGTCCGCGTAGCACTGGAGCTCGCGTGATATTACGCTTTTGGGAAGTCCTGTACAGCAAGCGCTGTATGCCAAAACCAATGACATTATTGTTAATAGCTCTATTCTTATTTTAACACCTCTACTGAATTAAATCTCGAGAATCATCCCAGTACATGCACGCTCCTCTCAAATTTTCTTCCCACCAATGAAAGCATAGCGAAGACATCCAGCATCGATGTATCCTCCAACACCACCATTATTACCTACACAAGAATTAGCACTGCAACACCTTGTTACAGGAAAAGCATGAATAACTTACAGCCTTTAAATGCAGCCTTGAAAATCTCAGCGCATCGCGGTCCCTTATCCCCAACAGGCTGCGAAACATCCTGTTCCGAAACCGTAGTCTTACAACCCTCAATCCACGAAACCTGATAAACATAATTCACCTTGCCTCCCTTGTGAACAGCAGTATATGGTTTACTCCCCGGGCCTATCTTGGAAGCCTTGTTATCGTAGATACCGGAACCGCAGAAGACGCCTGCGCGCCCGGCCTGGAAATCTGGTGAAACGTCGGGATGGTTGGGATAGTCGGATTCTTTCTCACATACAACTGGCTTGAATCCTAGAGGTGTTGGTGGCTTTTCTGTTGGTTTTGTGGAGATCCATGAAGAGCATGAGGGATTGATCGTGCAGGTTGGTTTATCGGAGGTGGTAGTGCATTGTGTGTTCAATGCGGTGAGGACACATGAGCTTCCATCTGATGTCGCGATAGCGGGACCATTGGTGAAGACAGTAGTCGGTTGTACAGTCGTAGTAGGAGCAGGAACCGCTCTGTACTTATAGCTCCCACATCCAACATCGATAGAACCCTCTTTGAAAGTGTTACCAGAGTCGAAGCACTCATCACTAAAAGCATACATCGAGTCTTCACAAGAAGTGAAGCAGTCATCAAGGTTAGTAGCGCCACTCCAATCAAACTCGAACATCCAGCCACCGCCGCAAGCTTCAGCTCTTTCATGTAGCATCCTGCGTCTTTCGTCGAGAGAAGCGCGTTTCTGCTGAGACCCCTGATTGCCTGTAAAGTTCAGCGCTAACGGCTCACCCTTCTTTCTTTCTACAGCATGACAGAAGGAATCCTGGATAAGGCTGAAGCAGTCTCGAGAAATATCCTTGTCTGCGTTCTGCTCGCACTTGACATCGGCGTGTTGGGCATCGTTGATAGAGATGTTTTCGTCATCGAACAGTTGCTGGAAATATTGACTGGTCTCATTGTCGACGTCTTGGAGATCTTGAGGGATGACAAGATCTTCAGTATCAACAACCCCCCATAGAACAGATACCTCGGGAAAAATAGATGTCGTGATGGTGGGGGCTTCACGAGCGGGACAGTCGACAGCTGGTGCACATGTTACGTAGACGGTGCTGACAATATGGTTTAGAGAGTTAAAAATTCAATGAAAGCACGTTTGAGCGAGGTGTACCTGGTATAAGTTTCACTCTCAGAGTAAAATGAGACGGTCTTCGTGCAGGGGGTTGGCTCCTTTTTCTCGCAGTCATCATCTGGATCTTTAGGATCTTTGGGCTTGTCATCCGGGTCTTCGGGGTCGTTGTCCTTGTTATCGTTATCTTTGTTATTGTTATCCTTGTTGTCCTTATCCTTGTTGTCACTATCCTTGTCATCCTTGTCCTTATTATCGTTATCTTTGTTATTGTTGTCCTTGTTGTCGTTATCCTTGTTATCGCTGTCCTTGTTGTCGCTGTCCTTGTTGTCGTTATCCTTATTCTCGTTGTCCTTGTTGTCCTTATCCTTATCCGTATCGTCAGGGTTATCATCATCAGGACCAGGAGGTGTTGGAAGCGGGATGTCAGGCCTCTGTACCGTGGTAGGAGATCCAGGATCTTGGGAGTTCTCAGCACCTTCAGATTGTGCAGCTGAAGTCTCAGGTCTTTCTGGCTCTACAGAAGTCGGACCAAGTTGCTTTGGATTCGTTGCAGGTGGAGTTGAGGTCTCAGGTTCTTGCGGCTTCTGGGTTGTTGGGATGGGGTCTCCCTTGGTTGGAGTTTGAGTTGCAGGATCATCTGGTGTCTCCGAGCCTGGTGAATCTGAGGCAGGGCCCTCTGGGCTAGGCTCAGTTGCAGTAGCTGGGTCTTGAGGATCCGGTGGATTCGTTTCCTCTGGCTCCTGTGGCTTTGGGATGATGGAAGTTGTCGGAGCTTGAGAGCCGTCATCCTCAGGAGCTATGGTAGTCTCTTTCGGCTCTTCAGGAGGTGGAGCAACGGTTGAATCTGGCTGTTGGCCACCGTTGTCATTGTTGTCGGCTGGTGCGCTGGTCTGTCCTGGCTCTTGTTGGTTGAGGGTGTCGGATGCAGAGGGCTCGGGAGGATCATCATCATCCAGTACTGCTGTTGTCTCTGGTATATCACCGGGATGTAACACTGTAGCTGGCTCCTCTGGGCCTGGGGGACCAGTTGAGATATCTGGTACAGGAGTTGGGACGGAGTCGTCAGGGCCTATCGTAGTTGTCTGTAGATCCTGAAATTCCTGTCTTGGAACGATGATGTTGCTAAACTCTAGATGGAGCTTAACGGCATCACCCCCTGCCAAATTAAGGTGTGCAGCCCAATCTCTGTCAGAGATCGGACCTGGGGCGGAACGTTGTCGTTGCCCAATGTCGCTACTCGCAAGTGTCACTGCGAGCCATGGTGCTATCAGGAAGCCAAGCTTCCAGGGCGAAGGCATGGTTGAAAGAGAAGAAACAATAGATTTAGGCTTAATAAATAGGAAGGTTATGGAGAGAGAAAGACTGAAGGGTTGAATTGAAGTCTATTAAATCAGATTGATAAAAGGCTTGATTCCCAGAAGCGTTGGGTATTAATAGATGAAGAGCATTCTAGCTCAATCGCAAGACACCTTTCAATGTCTCGTCAGACTTACTGAGGGATAAAGCTATCCGAAATAATGGTCTAGAACATATTCTCAGCAGCATAAGCATGTTCCTTAGCATAGCCGAGCAATGCCCGTCCGAAGGATTCAAGGGGCCATGTAGTCATCTCATAAGGCTGACGGCAGTTCCCCTTTTTAAGCAAGAGGAGATTCCACCAGTGAAATCCCTCAATGAGCCATGACCTAACCAAATCTGGTGTGATTACAGTGGGGCAACGTGCATCACGTTCCGCTACTACGCCCAATGAAGCTTCTGCCTCAATAAGCAATCCAGCAACACCATGAAGATGATCTCAGCATCCGGGATTTCGAGGCTTTTCAACTATTCTCAAGACAATTCAATTTGATCAAGGTTCTTAGCCACCTTATTTGCTGCTCAGACATGGTTCATCTCTATTCATGACATATTCACCTGCCTTGTTCGGCAGTACAGTCAGCTTGTGATAAGACTCTTCACCCTGTACCTGCTAAACTTATCACAAGCGGTAAACAAAGTAAGCCAAAATCATCAAGGTTTTGCGGAGGAAATACTGAAAAGGTTCGGAAGAGAATGTCTCGGTTATGCCGATATCCAAACATGGACACCTGAGAAAATACGAGGCCAAAGGAACTCCGCCATCGCTGACGATATTGGGACAACTACACTACCTACTGTGCAAATTAAATGATAGTCTCTCAGATCCAGTAAGCCTGCATCATCTATGACAATTTCCATGAAGGAACTCGAGTGGATATTAAATATAAATTTGTCTCAAACTTCTGTTCAAGAGCCGTGAGAGACCATCACCCCAGTCCCCCTGCAACTTCACTGAACCTACTACTTTTTTATTTCATTATTTTCTCTAGAATACTCTTGCTATGAAACTCTACTATCTCCTTCCCCTTTTCGCTAGCCTCAGCTTAGCCGCCAAACTCGATCTATGGGACGTAGACGATTCCTGCACTCCCTATCGGGATGCTCTACAAAAGGCCTACAACGACGCTGAAGTCACGGCAGTAAAGAGCCAAGATGACCTTGAGACTTTACTCGACGGTCGACCAAGGTATTCAAAGCAGGATGCTAGCAGTGTCAGCAACTGGGACCGCGTTGCTCGCGCCGTGACCAACATGTTTGGTTTCGTCCCTAATAAGGGTGGACATGACCCCAAAGAGTCACATTACTCCAACGTCATGTGTAAGTTAGTACCCAACGATAACGCATGAAGGTCTAAAAATATCATATTTTAGATGTCTTCGACCGTATGGAGAAGGCGCTTCACCAAGGCGTTATGGTTTCTGGAAATGGCTACGGCGGACTTAAACCTCTCATCCTCTGCGATCAAAATAAGTTCAAATGGATTAGGAAAGACGACAAAGACCCAAACGACCCTGCGAATCATCCTGTACGTGAGTCTAGAGCAAATGAAATCAAGGGTAGCGCTGGTGATTGGGTCAAGAAAATCGCTACCTAGCCTAGGAAGTGAAAAAGTCTATTGGTCTTTGTGATGGTGGGGACATATGGGCTGTTAGATTGACTAGATTTGATCTCGTCACTTTCTGCCCAAGAAGCTTTATAGACGATGTGGCTAATACCAAATCGGCTGTTGATGCAAGGGGTTCCGTGAAGATTGGTGATGGGTTGGATAGCTTTGGACACACGAGTCTCTCTCGGGTCATGGTACATGAGCTTGCGCACTGGTTTGGAGGTTCTAGGAGTGGAGGACCAGAGAACCGGGAAGGTAAGCTACTCAAGAAATGAGCTACTAGTGTGTTTGTTAATTCCCTGTTTAGTCCCTGATCAACCAGTGGTCGGCAAAGATGGAGATTTCGTTTATCGACATCCTATTACCAAGAAGTTCACAACAGATGCTTCAACACCAAACAAACAAAAGATCGTTACCTGTAAGCATCTCATATCTACTAAATGGCTAATACTAATCATGTGATGAAAGACGATTATTTGTGGGTCTCGAATCTTGCTCATTCGCATATTGGGGTATAGGGCTTAAAATATTGCTTTTTTGGGTACCCATGGGTGTCACCGATACTTTCTGTTCCATATAAGCTAGGGCCAAAAGGAAGTCTTGGTACAAAAAGAATTACCCATAGGTACCCAATTTTAAGCCCTATCGGGGAATATGCTGGCAATACTGGGCCGAGCAAAGCAACAATTACAGCTGAGGCATATGCTATCTTCGCTATGATGTCGTGAGTTCTCATACCTTCTAGCGGTGTGCTGTTGCTAATGTTTGTGATGAATTAGGTACATGGATAATTTCGACTGGGCAGATGATGGAAAGTCAAAACTCCTTACGCAAGAGATTCCGTACAACGACTTACCGAATAACAAGGAAGCCCGCTTGGGGTGAAGAGTTTCTCCGATTCATATGCACTTAGTAAACTGCCCTCCTCAATAAGACATCATACGTTTATCGGTTCGCGGTTGTCTCTGTCATGTCAGAGGCTTAAATGTCTAGATTCTTTAGATAATCGTATATACTGTGCTGAGGTACAGGCATTGTGTATCCAACAGATTGTGTCGCCCTTTACCTCCCCCAAGAGCCATTAATAGGCTTCACAACTCCCCTATAAAACGCGTGTTGAAGCTCGTCCGTCGACATCCCTTCAAACTCAGACTTTAAACATAACTCTGTAGCCATCATGTACTCCTTCCCTCTGGATCTTCCAAGTTTTGGCAGTGAGGTGCTTAGTATCCACTCTCGAAACGCGCCGGCAGAGTGCTCGTAGTCAGCGCTCTGGGTCACCTATCGGACTTCGTCGTCGGAGAGTCCATCTCGCATAATAACACCGATTGCAGTCTAGTATTCTGAGGTCCTCAAGCCTAGAACCCCATTTCAGAAGACGCGCAAGGTTCTTGATGCGATTTCCTGCCATCGCGTGGTATGTCGCTGCTGAGTGCTCCGGAGGAATATGTGCTCCGTCGATACATTTCCACTCCACCAGGACATCTGTCGAGGTCGTGCCCTTTCGGAAGACACCAGTTGGCATTTTCGTTCTCTCATCCATTCTTCCTGTCTCACGCAATGACCTATCCTTCTCATCAACCTTGTCTGCATCACGAGCGCCGAGTTGAAGTTGCAGCACCATGACCTTCAGAAGAGCTAGGCTTTGTAGCATTGAGTCATCTGGAGCACCCGCAGCTACGGCGTTGAGCTTTGAGATGTTGAGCGATGAGAGCAAAGAATTAGCAACTTGCATAGCCACAGGGTCATTCTCGGGGGGTTTGAAGAATTTGCAGAGATCATCAATCAATGATTCCAAGAAGCCGTAGATGATTACGACGTACTTTACAGCAAGGTCACCATTCTCGATGAAATGATTATCTCTCCAGCACGCTGCACAGGATCGGTGCATCGGAATCGGATACGTGCGAATGTGGTCAAGCATCCGAGACAGTTGAGCATTTTCTATTCCGATGTATAAGGAGGACAACGCAACGGGAAGGCATGCTGAAATGCTCACGAACAAAGATGGGAAACCTCTCGTTCTTCTTGTGAGGAAAGGCAGCGTCTGACGGTGACAAATGGGCGCAAGACATGCAGGGCAGTACGGGCGATGATCAAATTTGCCACTGCAACGAGGAGGCTTGACAGGAGGGACCGAAAACCTCAGGCACACTAACTATTCAGATCGAATCCCAATAACATCGCACAGTCTCAGTTTGACAGACCGTGCTTCAGCTGCTGAGGATAGGATGCTGAACACTTGGAGAAATTGGCCTTCAAGCAGGCCTGTCAGGGCATCTACATCAGATTCGACCAGTCATTCAAAGTGAAATACCGGTATTTAATTGCTTTTGACCAATCTGAGTAAACTATACATAGTAGAAGAAGAGGGATAACTGTCTAAGGATCGTAATCGCGACGCCTCAAAGCAGGCTCGCGCAGAGTGGACGTGAAAAGAAACCATTGCCCATATCATTCATCATCAGTTTTGGTCATGATCAATATCAGTGACGCTTGCACTTGTCTCCGTGCCAACGGGTGCCCTTGGGACAGCGGCATATCTTCTGTTCTGGGTCGAATTCTTTGCCCTTATCCTTACAAACGCACTTATGGGGATTGTGACGATCCGGCCTCTGGTCCTTGGGGCAGCGGCATTTCTTTTGTTCTGGATCGAATTCTTTGTCCCGGTCCTTACAAACGCACTTATGGGGATTGTGACGATCCGGCCTCTGGTCCTTGGGGCAGAGGCATTTCTTTTGTTCTGGATCGAATTCTTTGTCCCGGTCCTTACAAACGCACTTATGGGGATCGTCACGATCCGGCCTCTGGTCCTTGGGGCAGCGGCATTTCTTGTGTTCTGGATCGAATTCTTTGCCCTCGTCCTTACAAACGCACTTATGGGGATCGTCAGGATCCGGCATCTGGTCCTTGGGGCAGCGGCATTTCTTGTGTTCTGGATCGAATTCTTTGCCCTCGTCCTTGCAGATGCACTTATGCTTGTTCATACGATCAGGGTCGGCGTCCTTGCCGCAACGGGGGCGGTGGTGCTTGTCATCTCTGGCCTCGATGTCGTGAAGGTCGGCTTCGGGGTTGGGAAGTGCAGCGACGGAGCTCAGGGCAAGAAGTGCGCCCAGGAGAAAGTGTTTGAGAAGCATGGTGGCCGATGGATGGTTTAATAAGATAAAGCTGTGGTAGGTAGAGTATAGAATTTGGCGGGTCTCTCTGCTAACTGCTAATAAGAAGAGCGCGAGAGGGAAGATGCTCGTATGTCAGATACAGAGGCTTCGACATAGGGGAAACACAACCATGTGGTAGAGAGAGGAATGCCTGTAATATATACGCCTTAGATAGTCATTAACCGTTACTTATCCATCTACCATGAATTGAGCTTGAGTTCTGCATCTATATTTAGAATTATCCTGCACCTATATTTAGAATTATCCTACACCTCCGAAGTTAACTCTCCGCGCAAGTGAGTCACAGTTCATCTCATTCTTTCGCGAGTGCCATTGAGTGCAATGCCGCCTTCATCACAACCTAAATAACCCGCGATCCATTGTCTTCCCGTGCCCCACCATCTTATCGGATACGAGGTCCTCCGGCCAGACTGTTGGTCCGATAATGGGAACGGATGGTCAATCGCCCGTCTATAGAGGGTCTGGGTCAGTCCAAAACTCCTCCAATAGCTTAAATAGAAAAATCAGTATTTGTGCCCCTTTAACAGCCAAGGGCTAAACAGAAGAGGAGGGATCGAGCCGGTGAGTTGATACGCCGAACGAACATCCTTGTTGCCGAATGAAGCTAACTTGACATCATGGGCAAGCCCGTTGAGTAATACACACTCATCTAGGTTGTTGATGGTTGTCGTTCAAGTGAACTCATCGTGACAAAGAGGCTTCGGCATACTGAGCTTCCGTCTGCAACCAGAAAGTATGAGTTAGCACACGTAAGAAGAAGATCCTGATGCCCACTGGTCTGAAGCCATCGATATTGTGTTGGAATCCTCTAACAGAAGTCGACAACTGCACAATGTCATACTCTAAATGAGCTGGAAGTCTATCGGGCACACACAACCACCATTAATGTCTCGGGTGCTTCCCCGCTTCAGACCCCACCAACCATATGATTTCCCCACACACTATCAGCGCTAGTGAGCTTATTTTGGGTGGACGGCTCGTCCGGCTGTCAAGCGCGGCGACACCATTCCCCAGGGTCCAGGTTCCCGGAGCTGGAACTCAACACAGGGCAGAGATTATAGCTATGGGATGCCCGTTGCAGCTTGTCGATGCTTTTCTGTAATTCAATCGCAGCCTCATCTAAAGGCTTGAGTTTGACAACAAATGGGAGTTACCTGGTGTACTTCCAGTTCAAGTATGCTCAAAACAGGCGAGCACAAGACATCGTGAAGCAAAGGGCTTTGTTGAATCATCATGAGCCTTTTAAGAACTGAACTGGAAATTCGGCCTGCCGTTCAAACTTAGACCTCTGCAGTCACAAGGGCCGTTGCAGAGGTTATCGGGGTTGCTCATACAGACCCCGTCCCGAGTCTCCGATCCCCCGACGAGTTCACCGACCATCCGGATGTGTGGGGTTGAGCGAGTTTCGCTTCTTACTATATAGTGTCGTCATGACCCAGGTCGCCTTCTGAGAGGGATTGGTCAGTCAAGAGCCAGAGCCAGAGTTGGTGGGTCAGAGACAACGGCTGAACGGTCGGGCCGTGTAAAGGTTTGTGCTATAAGGGAGCTAAGACTTAGCATCTGATACTGAGAGGTCTTGGTTGGCCAGCTAAATTAGGATCCTCTTCTCCGTGCTTTGGCTTCAGGTGTCTATCTACTGGAAATCAGGATATCTAACAGAATTAGAAGATGCAACATCCGAGCAAAAGCGCCAGGTCACGGCCCAGATTTGAACCGTACGTTTAACCTTGTAGTCTGCCGTAGTCTAGATTCCAGCATGTGTGTCGCCAGTCGAAAATGCAGAGAGGCAATGCTCGGCGGGTGAAAGGTCTCACGGGAACTCCTGGCGGCCGCCATCCGCACCCATCGGTGCCGCAAGCCATTTTAGCAGCTTCCTCATTAGCAACTGCCTGTTCACCGGCTTTGCAATGTAGTCATCCACCCCCTTCTCCAGACAGAGCTCCATGTCCCCCTTGCGTGCGTAGGCGGTTATGGCGATGATCAGCAGCCGCACGCCGCTCTTCCTGGTGCGGACTGTTGCCTCGTATCCATTCATGACAGGCATGCTGATGCGAAGTAACGACTGCTCGGTGTTACGACCCAAGATTAGAACGGTATGAAGACGGAACATCACACATTCCGTGCCGACCAATAAGGTTATTCGCCACATGCGAGTCGAACGAGGTCGTTTCGACTTTGTTCGACTCACAAAACCATGATCGACCAAGCAAATCAGAATAGTATATATAGCTTCACTCATTCCCACTTCCCTGTCTATATAGCTCTCAGCTTTTAATATAACTTAATTACTTAAGAATACGCCTTAACATTATTAGACGTAATTCGCCACCCTACGGTCAGTATACCACGCCCCGTTGCAACTGCCAATATAAACTAATTAGGTTATGGTTTGCTACGTTGGGAACCTTAACCATTACACAGCGGTGCCCGCATTACAAGCTAATAACCCCCGTGCTATCTTCCAATGATACAAAGAAGCACGAGAGGCCTGGTTTACTATGTTGCCTCAGGGAGCCTATAAGACCAATCAACAGTACTAGAGGGCTATAGGGCTGCCTCTATATTATAGTAAAGCAGACTATAACTAATATATTAACTATAAGCAAATAGGGTGTTATTATAAGGTGGGAAATAGCAATAGAGACCAGACTAAGGAGGAGATAATGAGTTATCTTAATTAGGATAAAGCTAAAAACAAGTGGGTTGAATAAAATATAGGGACAGAGATGGCAGAGCAGCCTTTCTCGGCGCGGCGAGGGATGCGAGATATATAGTATACTGCTAAAAGACATCTTGAGTTATAAGAGAGTTAGTATAGAGATAGGAACCCCCCTATTAATATTTACAAGGGTAACTAGAAATATAATTATTATATGTTATTATATGTTATTAGAAAAAGAAGAGAAGAATTAAATCTCTAAGTATTAGTATAGTAATCTAATAGCTTGGCTTAATAAAGTTATAGCTAAGTTTATATATAAGTTTAAATAGATATATTTAGAAGAAGGCGCTGTTGCCATTAGGAAAGAATGTTATTAAGATACCTAATATACTACTTTTCTCTAAGCTAATATCTAAATAGCAGTATCTCTATATTAATAGTCTGCCCTTAAGGAGGATATCGAATGGTTTAAGCTCTTATAAGCACTTGGGGGTCTGTATAGAGTATAGTGGGGGAGATTGGATCTATTGGCAAGGTAGTAATAGACCTCTAAAGCTTAATAGGGAACGGAATCATTAATGCATAAGGAAGGCAGGCTGGGGGCCATGCTTGTTGGTTATTAGTAATAGGCCGTAGAAGAAACTGGTTGTTACTGTTTATTGTTAAAGGCCCTGCTAGTGTTGCTGTATTATCTATAAAGATGGGGATGTCTTAAGGGTTTTAATGCTGGCTTTAGTTGCAGTTATATATCTTTACGATGATATTCGATGTAGGGATAGAGACCTTCTTCTGAGAAAAAGAGCTGTTTATATATTATATGCATTACAGTAATTCACTTGCATTATAATAGCTATGGTGTTATTCATAGCCTTGGGCAGACTGGTACATTGCTAATAGATGATATATTATGTATTAAATAGCTCTATATATCTTGAATTATCTTCTCTCTTTAATTATATACCTAAATGCTGTTTCTCTAGATGAATGAGAGATATCTCTTGTATATATAATGTATGCCTTTTATATAACGGATCACCAGGGGCGGTGCAAGGGTCACGTGATCTTATTTGCGCTGCCAGCGGTGCATGTATGAGGGGCTATCTGCTAATCCACTATATCTATTCCACATGTACGATCGCTTTAAATAGATCTACTACACTAATGGGCTTCGTGGATTAAAGTCTATCCACGTCACTACTCCTGCTGGTGGATTTAGTGGAGTGGTTTGCTACCCTAGCTTTAAAATAGATAGAGCAGGAGGTATATTATTATTTTTAGATTACTTTAAATTCTTAGCAATCCAGGGGCATATATCAACTTTAGGCCATAAGCTATTATTAGCGACTGCAGAGCAGTGCTCTTTCGCTTTTACCTCAGCTCGTAATGTGATAAAAAGAATGGCCTAACGCGCTACTTGTTACAAGACACGACGACTGGTCTTAGCCATAAGCCACAGAGACATCTATTTTAGTTACAGCCTTCAGCTGCGTGTGATCAAAAGAATGCATTGATATAGAGTTGAAGCCCTGTATACGCTATTATACTCTTGTCCCCGAAAACTTGGCACTTGCAGCAGAATAAAGGGGCTGAGTCTAGTTAGGTGTCAGTCTGGGAAAGGCAGCGTGCTACTAATTTTGGGGTAGATTGACTCATGAAGTCTGTCATTGGACATGCGATAATTCGTGGCTACGAGAGACCGGAAGTGAGTACTTGGGTATTCTAGGCCAACATATTCCAGATCCTCGTAATGAATTCTGGGCTGCGGGGTGTCTGACGACGCACTTCTCAAGGAAACGACTTTATAAGTACAGGCAAACCTCCCTGCAGATCGACCGCACTGATTCAAACGAATGTTCCTGTCCATATTCCCACAATGCAGCAATTTTTTATTATATCCAGTCTGCTCGGCCTTGGTAAGCAAGTCTCCTGGTCCACACCCAAGGGAGGATCTGATAAGTCATTCTAGGTCGAGTCCTGGCATGTTCACCTGGCTGGTACGGCACTGCACCGTTTTGTGACGGGGAATGCCCCGCCGGCACCCACCAGACGAGAACCGATGACTGTGGTGATGGGCATTGCTGCGCGACCGGACACAAAGTCTACTGTGAATGCATTAAGAACCCTGGCTGCGCGGCTTTCTGGAGCGGAACTGCGCCGTTCTGCTCTCCGGAGCCGTGCCCGGCTGGATGGCACGAGGCAGGGAGAAGTGACTGGGGCGACGGTGGCTACTGCGTCACTGGGAAGAAGAGACTCTGTGAGTGCAACGGCGGTGGAGGCCCACCGTGTTCTCCAAAGCCGGCAGATGTCCACTGCGATGGCATTTTCTTGATCTGCAACAATGGCTGCTCGACCTTTGTTTGTGGAGGGTGCTTCGGGTTCGGTTAGCAACAAGGTTACGACAACCGATGGTGATTCAAGTTGATTCAACTGTAGATGTTTCAAGGCTTTCGTTAAAACTGAGTCGTGTTTAGTATTTAGTCCAGATTTCGTTGAAAATAACATATCGTGAATATTATCCAACCAACTCTTAAGGGCGACTCTGTGAACCAGCAGCATCTCAAAAAGACAATCTGCCACATCCCTCTTTCGGACAGCACCCCAAGGAAATCTCGTACGTATGCTAGCATGCTATCACGTCGACCTGCCAGGTTAGAAGCCCGAAATAGAATATATGCCAATGTAACTGTTGAACCACTAGTCTACTTGAAAGCTCGTAGTAGAATACAGACTCAGTGGCGACTTACAGGTTGGCTATAAATCTAGAATTATGAACTTGAACTATTTATGGAACCTTTCTGCTAATTTAGAAGTCCTGGATCTATAGATGTACTAAAATCTTCCCTAACTTAGGCTAAAAATCCTATACCTGGGCTATATATAGTGACTTTCTTAAATATAATTTAAGGGTCTGGCACAAGAACGAGAACTATTCACACTAGTCTACTTAAAAGCTTAAAGTAGAATATAGACTTAGTAGTGACTTACAGGTTGGCTATAAATCTAGAATTATAAACTTAAACTATTTATAGAACTTTTCTACTAATTTAATAGTCCTAGATCTATAGATATACTAAAACTTTCTCTAATTTAAGCTAAAAAATCTTATACCTGGGCTATATATGGTAACTTTCTTGAATATGATTTAAGGGCCCGGGACTAGAACGAGAACTATTCATAGCAAGCTTTCCTGAAATCTACGGAGACCAGCAGCACCTTTGTCCATGTCTCAATCCTAGTGGCAGATATCCTCGGGCGTAATGCTCAGCCCCTTTCTAGTAGCACGCGTGGCTCTCAAACATCCCGGCACGCCCGCTCGGTGTCCTGCATGTGCATTCAAGTTTCAAGTTTGGATGTGTCTATTTATAGCAGCTTCGTCTAAATTTGAACATTGCCAGCACCGTGGAGTTCTGTCAGCAGCATCACGGCCTGCCGCTCCAGCATAAAAGCCTGAAAATAGGCACAGGCGAGAGATCTTATCCCTCGCTTTGTTCCCCTGTTCTAAAACGTCTAAGTTGTCATCCGCTAATACCATGATGATTTCAGCTTTCGGATGCACTATCATTTGGGCTTTTGCCCTCATGATCATGATTGGCTCTCCCTCAGAGGCCACACCGATAGCATCAGACGGCACCGGCGCATACCATTCCATCTCTGCTCGAGCTGCTGCGCCGTGGCAAGCTCGACACAGAATGACCTCTTCCGCCTTCCAAGACACGTTCGGCAAGCTGGTACATGACAAGTATCGCCTCACCTATGTGAGCGGCTACACCAGCGACGATGATCCACGCTTCGCAGCCATCTGGGACCAAAATGGTTCTTCGGATTGGGCTGCAAGGCACGGCATGACCGGTGCGGAATACCAGGGCCAGTTCAATTCTCTCGTTGGCAAGGGCTTTCGGCTCCGTCTCGTCAACGGATACACTGTTGCGGGAGACGCCCGGTACGCAGCCATATGGGACAAATCTGCGGGTCCCGCGTGGGTCGCTAGACATGGCTTGAGCTCCTCGGAATACCAGAGCGCGTTTGATGCTTTCTCCTCACAGAGGTACCGCCTGAAGCATGTCAGCGGCTGCTCGCAGGGGAATCAGGCCTCGTATGCGGCGCTGTGGGAAAAGTCGACGACTAACATTACATGGGTTGCACATCATGGCATGACGTCGTCTGACTATCAGGGGCTTTCTGATAAGTACGTGGGGCAGGGCTTCCGTCTTGTTCATGTCAATGGCTATGTGGTCAAAAATGTGGATTATTATGCTGCGATTTGGGACAAATCGCCAAGTGGCCCTTGGGTTACGAGACATCGGATGTCCTCGGCGGACTACCAGAATGAGTTTGATAACTGGGTGGGTAAAGGATATCGGCTGACGATGGTAAGTGGGTATACATTGAATTCAAATCAAGATATGTATGCTGCTCTTTGGATCAAAGAGTAGTGAGGCTTTGGATAGGTTTGAGGTACGTCGGGCGCTTTTCTGGATAGGAGACCTTGAAGCGGAAATTGTTGGCCAAATATAAATTGTAACAAAAGAGGTACCTTACTATCTTGGATAAAACCATCTTTAGTCTCCTTAGATATAAAATCAGCCGCAGCAAGGCTGTCAGTTGCTGTTCTGGTTATATATTCCTTGAATGAGGATGCAGGCCCATTACAGACCAACACCATCGCGCTGGCCGTGTTCCGACGCACCGTACTTACAACAGGCAGCTTCTATCATTCATGTATTCGAACGAAGGCCTTGGGGCGTCTACCTCTTTTCTTACCATTGACTCTCGACGTGTCGGAAACGGCCAGCAAGTAGTCCTCTTGCTTTGTCAGCTCCAGGTAGGACGGGTTGTTTGCAGGGGTGGCGTTGGCGATGGCGGATGCCTCATAACTTGCGCCATCGTCGTGCGGGGGGGACTCTTACTGAGGATGACTCGAGTTGTATTCGGTTGTTTACAGAGGACGTGTTTCTCTGGCAACAGCCACATGGAATATCACAAATCCCGTCACGGCGAATCCGTGGTGCCCCCCGCGCTTGAGACTGGCCGTGTCTGTTCGCCTGAGAAAGATTGGTCATCGCGAGGAGATTGTAGGAGTTTCACAGACGCAAGGATTAAAGCAATGATAATTGCTCCTGGTCTTGACTCGTCGTATGTACAGGGCTTACCTTAAGTTTGCCCACGGACCGGCCAGCATCATCGGAAACGGCGGTAAGTCTAGCCGGGAGAAGCATCTTACTCTTGTTTGGCCATAAACCTACCAAGTCCCGTCTATTTCCGCTTAATCTGCCGCTTCCGCAGAGACAACATCACCTACACTTGCATGCTTGCGTGTGTTGATTGACCTCGCGTCTGCTGAAGTCATGTGGCCACGTGGTACCGTAGCTTCTATTTTCAGGGCCATCCCAGGAGCCAAGAGAGTATCGAGATTTTGCCAATTTTCAAGAACAAGCTATCAAAACCCTGCTGTTGCTGGGAGCCTAAGGATTCTGTTTCATCACTTGAGTCTGTTCCCAGGAACCTCATAAGCTATTACATCGTTGCGTCACTGTACGGGATATCCACGGCCCTATGCCCAATGAATGCACCTCCCACTAGCGTGATGGATTATAATCACCAAGTAGAGATACTCTAGATGCAACCCCATAACTCTCATACTTTCCGGTAGCTTAGTCGGCAGGGGAGGCACTTATGAACGAGAGATTGACAATGCAGGTCGTAGCTGCAATGGCAAAGACATTCGCCATTCCTCTAGCTCGGCATCTGACATTCGAGAGGCGTGAGCAGAATAGAGGAGACGGCTGGCTTTGTCCTTCATGTAATAACGGATCGTGATGGGCTCCTTCCTTCTCATCTTCCATCTTCCTGCCCACAACATCAGTGGTATCAATGGCTCCTTCCCATACTGCAGGAATAGACTTATCCATTACGTCGGTGATCATGTTTGACTTGTTTCTCTTCAGCCATCACAACCACTGCAGCACCAGCACCAGCACCAGCAATAATAACCGCAGCAGCAGCCATAGCTGCTGTGTCGTTTTTCGAGACTTTCGACGCGGTGACGGACTTGGTGGTCAAATATTTGACCGGCGTGGCACACATTGTCACGGTTGGGGATAAGGGGGTCAAGGCCTTCAAGGCCTGGAGGAAGGGGAAGGAGAAGAAAGGTATGTGCATTCCACGACCTTAGCTCGAGCCCTGACCATGACACTCAAAGATTCTAACAATTGTAGGCGGGGTTGATCTGGAGTTGGGGACCGGATGAAATGGGCAGCAGAGGAGGGTTTGGCCGAGGAGCTCGACCCGGTGACCCGAGATGTGTCGGCGACCCGAGAGGAGATTCGGGTCCTTGAGGCCGGAGGAAATGTCTAGGAGCAGTGCCGACCAGCCGCCTCTCCTCCTCGTCCTCCTCTGTACCAGGCAAATAGGAAGACCGAAAGCGTGTTATAAAACCGACCACCTCACCGTAACACAAATTCTGTTCCAGTAACAACTCAACGGTGCCATCGTGCATCTTGACCAAGGGCCTCTAGACCTGGCTCAGTGCGCCTCTCCCGTCTCGACAAGAGAGCGGACTCTAGTCCCGGCCCAACTCCCATCGCCCCTCCGCCGCCGATAACTATCGCATCGAATAAAACCACGCCGTGTTAAACAACACTAAAGGATCTTCGAGCCAAGGCACTGCAGATCTTTGAGTCTCAAGTGTCCCGCTACGTCATGGCACAGTCGTATCAGCTCTCCGGCATCCGTCTGTGGTGATCCAGACCTCGTTTGGCCGATGCTGTTGTGACAAGTTATGACGTCCTCCTGAATATCTTCCAAGACCGTGCTACTGTAACAAAAGGTATTGAGGCAAAAATGGATGAATATTTTCTGTCTCGACATCAGGACATGTCGCAGGTTTTTGATGCTCCCAAACGCGGACGGACGATCTAGGTCAAAAGATAAACCTACCACCTCGCCTCAAGGCGCACTTTCCTCCAACAACAATAAGTGCGGAGCGTCGTCGTCGACAATATGGTCAAGGGCCTAACAATTGTGGCTCATCGTGTTACCTTGGTGGAGAAAGTCGGGGAGTATACCAAGGCGGCAAGGAGCAAGAAAGAAACATGGTAGGGTCTTGAGTACTTTGGCGATCTCTTGATAGTAAATAGCATTTATTTCAGATGACTTCGCTAAGCCTTTGGTGGTACCAAGAGGTTTTATTTCCCCCCCTCATTACCTCTTGCTGGTTATAAGGATTCGGACTTGAAAGAACTTCTGCGATTAGCAACGCTATCGGGTTGGTACCTCGCTAGGCTTGTGCAAAGTTTAACAATCTGTGTTATGGAGAACCTTGAGACGTGACTTTCTGGGACATGAAATTTATTTACATCACAAGGAAACTCTATACCGTAAGACTGCTTCATGGGTCTCTAAATTTTAAAGTCTTCCTTTTGCAGATCAGGCCACAGCATCGCACAGATGACAATGTTATAAATTATGGTGCCTTTCTTTTGCTCTTCCACCTTCTCATTCTTCCCTTTACCACACTTCGCCTCAGCCCATACTATCCAGAAGCATCGCCAAAATGCTTCGCTTCAAACTGGAACCACACTTCTCATCATCGTGGACTCAACGCTTGGTAGACAAATTCCGTTTCAGGCAAGGCACTTATCACATTCCCGTCCTGGGAGCTGATGAAAGGAAGACGTTCCTTTTAGATACACCAGTACCAGAAGATGCAGGTTTTCCAGTGCCCCTCAAGCCCCAGAAGCTAGGATGTCAACAGAACTTGGAGTCTAGACTATTACAACTCCCACCTGAGCTGTTGATCTATGCCATGCTCTTTCTACCGCATAGCTCCCTCTATATGGTCCGCCAAACCTGCCAGGTCCTGCGTAACCTGACCGACGACTTTCAGTTCCAAGATTTCCACTGGGAAATTCTGCAGCATGAGGAGCAGGCTTGCCACATTACCATACCTGTATGCGACCAGCTACGGAACATTAAGCGGATCTTCCTACGAAGATCCTTATGCAAACCATGTGGCAAGCTCTTGGACTCCGGCGAATTGGAAGAAAGACTGAGGAAACTCTGGCAACCCGTCCACTGCACTGGATGCCAAGCCAAACACCCAGAACTTCTTTTCCCCCAGGGCGGCAGAGCGCACAATACCTGCGTGGGACTACTAGGTCAATTTGCCCTTTGCAAACATGTCAAAGTCTCGGGCAAGGTTGAGGCGCATGACGGAGAGGAAGTTGACCTTCGTTGCTCAGACCCGGAGCACTTTCCCGTGGACAGCATGGACTCTGAAGAACTATCGGACTTCAAACGGTATCGCCCATGTGTCAATACTGAGTCCACCTACGGCGGTTTGCAGTACTCCAGATCTTTTCCGTTGGTAAAGATTGATCCTCAACAATACCCTGAAATGCCAGCGTTGAAGTCGCAGCTATTGAAACGACTAAAAGAAACACATCGCGATGGACTTTGTCAGCACGCTTCAATTCAACTTGACTCCATCGTGTCGTCTTTGCCGTCAGACAAATGCGATTGTTTCCCAGCCTCCGGTCTACCTGTTCACCAGTCCAAGCCTACAACCGAGCCTCGATATTGGTGTAATAACCACGGTTACTATTGTCGCCATTGCGGAGCACGTTACTTTTGGCTCTACCATAACGATTATATCGTCCTTCGTGTTTCAATTCATTTAGCAAACACAGGTGCGGACAGCATGGGCTGGCTTTCGAACATCACATTTAATACGGATGAGCACCCTATTCATCCCACCTTGAACGAAAGTACTAAGGGTGTTCTCTGGTGCACTGATCCGTCATGTGGCACAGGTTGTGGAAATCGTTGGCTATTGATGGTGGAGATCCTGAAAAGGGTTTCACTTCGACGTTTTGAGGGATACCACGAGGTTCCTCCGCGGGACCATTCTTTTGCGGCCAATTTGCCTTACACGCTGGAATATCAAGTGTTTCAGAATGCGGCAGGCTGGATGACGAGGCCGGTTATGCTATCCCTTGACCTTCTTTTCCCAATAACCACCAAAGTTGTGTAAACAGTGTAGATATTTGAGTTTACTCTCCGGTCACGGCCAAGATAGAAGTGACTAACTGAGGAAGTATTTAGTCATAAATTTTTAAGATAACAATAAGTTTTTATGAAAACCTTCAGGAAAGTTTATAGAACTTTATTGCTGTTACTTAAAGCTTTCAATATCGCGACGAGTTACATTAAGCCAACAAATGGAAAACCCTTAATTGACTCAAGCTTTACGTGATTAGGTTCTATAGAGCTTTATAAACGATTCCAAAAAGAAAGTTCGTTGAAGAGAATTAATAAAGCGATGTAACCGAATGTGACGTTGAAAACTCCATCAGGCAATTCACATTGACGCCCATGATCTTCCAATCTCCCTAAACACGACAAATGACGGGGTAAAAAGACGTTTTACCTCTCCTCCAATCATGAAACCCCATCAATCCTTATCGTCTCCGTTAATCCAGTTTTCTGATATGCCAATCCCTGAACAGAAGTCCCATCAGCGCTATCATAGCGTCACGCTAGGGGTATTTCCTCTGTCCGCGATCCACCAAAGGGGGTTCTCGTATTCGGATCGTGAGAATCCGACAAAGATGAAATCTTGGATAAGCGAGGTAATCGATCTACTATTTAGTTTCTCACGTTACCTCGATCTAGATGAATTTTTGAGAGCTGATCATTCACAATGTTGCGAGAAGTCGTGTACAGTGTTGCGGGTTTCGTCCTGCTTGCCTACGCGGCAGAATGGATTTTCTCGCTATTTGACGATCCAAGGGAGCCCAAGAGACTTCAGTCGAAAATACCGCTCTTTGGTCACCTATGGGGTATGATGAAGTATAGTTCTGGCTATCACGGAATGACAAGGTACATCCAATCCCTAGATCTCTCCACGTATGCTAACACCAGAGAAGCAAACAAACAAACGAGGAAATGTATACAGTCGCCATCTTCAACACAAAGCTCTACATCGCCAAAACATCCCGTCTCATCCCCCTCATCCAAAAGACATCCAAGACCCTCTCCTTCCGACCCTTTATGCAAACAGCCGCTAAACTCATGGGCGATGCCAAACCTGAGACTTATGAAGTTTTTGGTACAGAATGGGTTGATTCGTTTAGTCATGCCCACAAGAACGGTCTCGCTACGGGGCCGTTTCTCGATGAGCAGAATCTTCGTATGGGAGATCGCGCGTTGATCGATATTGAACAACTTCTTCCGAAAGAGACAGATGGTGTTTCGAAGGTTAACTTGCTGGAGTGGGCGCAGTATGCTGTTGTTCAGGCTAGTGCTTGTGGGATCTTTGGTGTAGAGCATCCTTTTCTTGATCCAAGGGTTGACCAAGCTTTTTGGTAAGTCACCCTTTTCAACCACCTTCAAACAAGAACCTGTCTAAACTAAGTGGATAGGAAATGGCAATCGTATCTCCCTCTCCACATGGTGAACCTCGACATCACCGGAAAAGGCTACGCTGCTCGTGAGATTGTCTTTGACGCTTTCCGCAAGTATAACAAGAATCTTCCCAGCGATGTATCCTTCATATACAAGGAACGTCTCCGATCAATGCAAGAAGCAGGCATTGATGAAGATGATCTCTGCAAGCAACAAGCTACTTTCGGGACTGCTGCTTTTGCAAATACTGTTCCAATTATGTACTGGACCATTTACGAACTTTTCTCTCGGCCTGATCTTCTTGAGGAAGTGCGCAAGGAAGTTATTGAGCAAGCTGTCAGCGGAGATAAAGACACTGGGTTCAAAGTAGATGTCGCTGCTTTGAAGACGAAGTGCCCTTTAGCGCTATCGGTATTCCAAGAAACTCAGCGCTTGCGACACGTACACGCCAACATCCGCAAAGTCACAGAAGACACCCTCCTCGACGGAAAATATCTTCTCAAAGCAGGCCACTACGTAATGATGCCCGGCCAGCCCGTTCACACGAATACTTCAACATGGGGACCCACCGCCGACCAATTCGATCCCTATCGCTTCCTCAAGGATTCTTCAGACCGAAAAGCTAGCAGTTTTGTCGCCTGGGGTGCACCGCCTCATCTTTGCCCAGCACGTCAATTTGCGACGACCGAGATTCTTATCGTTATCGCGCTTTTGGCTATAAGGTGTGAGATTGTTCCTGTGACAGGGAAGTGGGTGAAGAATCCAGCGCTGAATACGGGGGATATGGCGACTGTTTATACGCCGAAGAAGAGTGTTGATATTGAGGTTAGGAAGAGGGAGGATTGGGATGGGGAGTGGAGTTTGAAGATGGGGGAGAGCAAGACGAGAATATCTCTTGCTTCTGGTTAAAAGTGTGCTTATTGCCTAGATTCAATTATAGACTTCAAATAGAAATGGTCAAGTTTTGAGATGCTCAGTGCACCGTCAGAACCAATGCCGAGAAGTTTCGCGTGCAACAATGGTACCGTCAATTCCGACATTAATGACGCAAATCAATCGCACAGAATAAGTAACAATTTTCGCAGTTACTCACATCCTCATACGAAATCTAAATCATGTGCAACATCATGAGTCACCGCGTCAGTGGTAAGCTGACTATCAAGGTCTCCAGACCAATATTCGGAATAACTCGATTCGGCCGCCCGATAATTCCGAGCTGAACTTCTCACGCGACCGCAAACCACCAAAGATCCGCCGTCATCCACTAAAAATGCCCTGAAAATATTCGGGACGCCTTATGAGGCTGAAAATTGACATCATTGCCTTGGTTCTATGGCGCGGATGCCTGCCCTCGGGGAAGAAAACGTCTAACCCAAAGTTGGGCCGATAAAAAAATAATCTAGTCTAAAGGCTCGTTAAATTTATGCTATACTTACCTAAATCTTTTTGTCACTTGGTATAGAGGTCCTAACGTTTTCTTACCGCCCCAAGAGTGCATCCAATGAGAATTGTCCCGTTGGTGAGAGATATCCACTTTTGGGGGCTGAGTAATTGATTCATGCATGTTCGATGAGGGGTCACCGACGCAGTGATTTACAAAAGAGCTGCCTTGGCTGATGCAGCGTAAGCAAAGACTACTTCAACCGCCTGCACCTCATTCTCATTTGTAAAACTTCTCATCTTCAACTCAACTAAATAAACTGTATACATCTTATACATTACCATCTTGAAATCTTCAACCTTGAGCCCTGGACCGCCAGGATGACAATCGACCAGGATCCCGTCCTCACAAAACTCCGCGATGTATCCCTCTCAGCGACAGAGAATGGCGTCAGCAAGCATCACACAACAGAGAAAGATCATCTCGCTGCTACAGGTCTTCTTTCAGAACGAGAGAGCGAAGCTTGGCAGAGGGCGATAGAGAAGGTCGTTCGATGTGTTGTGTCGGTCAAGTTCTCACAGCCTTATTCATTTGATACGGAAACAAGCAAGACGAGCGAAGCGACTGGCTTTGTTGTTGATGCAGAAAGAGGGTGAGGCATTTCCTGCCCAAGATACGTGGTTTTGAAGCTAATTTTGTAGTCTCGTTCTCACAAATCGACATGTTGTTGGCCCTGGCCCCTTTTCGGGGTATATCGTCTTCAATAACCAGGAAGAAGTCGATACATACCCTATTTATCGCGATCCAGTACATGATTTCGGCTTTTTGAAGTTTGACCCAAAGGCTGTTAAATATATGGATCTCACCGCAATGGAGCTTCGACCCGATCTCGCGAAAGGTCGGTCCTGAACCTCCGATACAAGTCCTTCAGCTAACATCGCCTAGTTGGAACCGAGATCAAAGTCATCGGCAACGATAGCGGCGAAAAGCTCGGCATCCTCTCCGGTTTCATCAGCCGTCTTGACAGAAATGCTCCTATATACGATGGCTACATGGACTTCAACACATGCTACTTCCAAGCCAACGCCTCAGCATCCGGAGGAAGTTCTGGAAGTCCAGTTGTTAACGTCGACGGACACGGTATCGCTCTTCAAGCAGGTGGACGCACCGACGGATCAACGGATTACTTCTTGCCCCTGGATGGGCCGCTGCGCGCGCTGAAGCAGATTCAGAGGGGTGAGAAGGTGAGGAGAGGTGAGATCCAGACTGTCTTCAAATTGAAGCCTTTTGACGAGTGCCGACGGCTTGGGCTGAGTCCTGAGTGGGAAAGTATACTGCGCAAGTCTTTTCCAGGGGAGGATAACGTTATCGTTGCTCTTGATGTACTGCCCGAGGGACCTTCGGATGAAAAATTGAAGGAGGGCGATATCCTTCTCAAAATCAACGGGGATCTCGTTACTCAATTCCTTCGTCTGAACGAGATCTTCGACTCAAACATCGGCAAAACAGTCCGTATTCTCGTTCAAAGAGATGGCCAAGATGTCGAAGAGGATATCCTCGTCCAAGACCTTTCCGAAATCACACCCGACCGATTCGTCACTGTTGGAGCAGCCTGTTTCCACGACCTTTCATACCAAGTCGCCCAACGGTATTTCCTCCCCTGCCGCGGCAGCGGTGTATACGTCAGCAAATCCGGCCCATTCCATCCCACTCACGATAACTACATCATGGTCGATAGCGTCAATCACAAAAAGACGCCAAACCTAGATGCGTTTGTGCAGGTCATGACGGATATCCCCGACAGAGCACGCGTGGCTATCAAATTTTGGTACGTCTGGGAACCGCATACCGTTCGAACGGCTGTTGTACCTATCGATCGACATTGGTTCCAGCGCATGAAGATGTTTAAGAGGAACGATACAACCGGTGTTTGGGACGTTGAAGTCCTCGCAGAGCCACTACCTGCTATCCGCCCGCCGCCACTGAGTGCGTCTTTCGATGCGCTTGAGCATATTCCCCAACGAGAAATTGCTGAGATTGTGAGGAGCTTCGTCCACGTGCGATTCTCGTCACCGGTCCTTATTGATGGACAATCCACGCGCATTAAACTCGGCATGGGCCTTGTTATCAACGCTGATCGCGGATACGTCATCGTTTCGAGAACTGTAGTGCCTACAAAGTTTTGTGATATCGAACTGACCTTTGCCGATTCGGTCCTTGTTCCAGGAAAGGTCGTCTTTCTGCATCCTGCGCACCACTACGCTATCATTCAATACGACCCAAGCCTCGTCGACGCACCCGTCAAAAGCGCAAAGTTTAGCACAGAGAGGATCTCACAAGGTGCTTCGACTTTCTTTGTTGGGCACAATGATTGCGATGAGATGGTCTATGCTTCAACAGCCGTCACGAAAGTCATTCCCCTCGAGCGAGAACCACCAAACCCACCTCGCGGCCGCCCCGTCAACGTCGACCGAATAGACGTTGAGACCAGAATCGGAACTCACTGCGGTAGCGGCGTTCTCATCCGCGAAGACGGCGTCGTACAGGCACTTTGGGTCGTCTACGAAATGGAAGATCTCGATGAGGCATGCTTCGGTTTAAGCTCCCAAGCCATCGCTCCGATCGCTGAAAAGCTAAGCCAAGGCATCGTCCCAACCCTGCGCAGTCTTTCCATCGAGCTCGAGGCCGTGACCATGATCGAAGCGCGGGTCATGGGCGTTGCAGAGGAATGGATAGAGAAAGTCCAGAGCAAGTCTTCCTCCGACCGACGATTATTCATGGTGAAACGCGGACCAAAACAACTCCCTGATCAACTGGGTGAAGGTGATGTCTTGCTCACCCTTGACGGCAAGCTTATCACGCAGCTACATGACGTGGATGTCATGTACTGGAAAGAAAGCCTCGACGTCGTTGCTGTACGAAATGGTGAACAGATCAGCTTCAGAGCACAAACTGTCTCCGAAGATGAATTCGAAACTTCGCGCGTTGTTAATTTCTGCGGCTTAACGGCGCAAAAACCCCATCGCACTGTGAGACAGTGCATCAAGAAGTTGCCTAGCGAAGTGTACATCACAAGCTGGTTCATAGGATCACCGGCAAACCTATACAACGTCTATGCAACCACTTTCATCACACACATCGATAACAAGCCTACACCCGATCTAGAATCACTCGTGGAAATCATCGCTAGTATTCCCGACAAGACCTGTGAGTTCTCCCCTGAGGGATGCAAAACTTAGGACACTTTATCATAAGTGACAAAAATTATCTAAAGGCTACTCAGTCTTGGCTAAGATTACCTGATCTGCCCACCACTTAGGACGGAGGTCCTAAGTTTTCATGCTCCCTGGTTCCTTACGTTCTGCAAAACACTAATAAGAATATAGACTTCAAGATCAAAATGATGAGTTACACCGGAACTCCCTCCGTCGTAACGATCAAGAAAGATGAGCGGTACTGGCCTACCGTCGAGTGGCTTCGTGACGAGACGCATGTTGAAGGATGGAAGAGGGTCACGTACGAGAATGGTGAGGTTATACAGGGTGAGGGCCTTTATGGTATAATGCTGTGAGCGAGGTGTTGGTATACAGCGGGTTTATAATGTGTATTATATGATTATCTCCATTCAGAAACGGCTCTTAGATCGAATCGTTACTTCCGAAGTATGAGTCGAGTTTTGAGTGATCTTACGTTCACGCCGGTGAGATGCCTTCTCACAAAATGAGACTGTGAGTGAGCACGGTCATGATGGCGAGCCGTTAATTGAGAACCCCGCTGTAAGCACTACCATGCATGCACTCAACAGGCTTCAGACCAAGGGGAGGCAAGAAGGACTTCATCGGAAATTTAGATAAATTTAATATGGACTTAGTTAGCATTTAGATCAGTTCTTTTTGGCACTCTAGCTCAAGGTCAGAAGTTCTCTTGCTGGGCCCCTCTTCCACCGGTTTAGCGCGCTGACTGCCTACCAGATTTAGGCACCAGCCCCATTTACAGGGGTTGCTCCGGCGGCGGGTAGAAGCTTATAAGGCGCTCATCCAACAACTTCAAAAATGCTTCAACTCAACTTCACCAATCTCATCTCATCCCAATCATCATGGCTTCCGACGATTCAAGACTCGTCACTGAGATATGGGACAACATCTGCTCCTTTCTCACACCACCAACGCTCTCAAACCTCCGTCTCACGTCTCACAGACTCAATGAGATCGCACGCCCATGGAAATACAGAAGCTTACGCCTCGAAGCATTCGCCCCTTCATCAGTTGAACGATTTATCCAAATCGCCAAGTCCCCCGAATTAAGAAGCTTGGTCCGAGAGATCACAATTGATACGCGCATTGAGTTCGACTTTGAGTACCTCTGTAACGAGTCATACGAGTTCCCTATGGCTTTCATGAACGCGCTTCCTCATTTACGTTGTTTCACAAATGTCACGGCTCTTCATATTCGCTTTGAAGAGCACTGTGGTGAAGATGATCGGTATGGTCAAACGATTGAAGAAACGTTTGAGTTTCGATATCGTGTGCTTGATACCATTCTTCACTGCGCTGCGGGTCTCTGGACTTTGGAGAAGCAGATCAAGATTGATGACGAAATGGAAGGGTGCATATATCTTGATGCAGATGAGTGGTTTGACTATAGCGATCAGGATCTTGAGTTCACTCATGACAAGCCTTTCCCGCTGAAGGAGTTGACGATTACTCACCTAGCGGATTATGATGATCCCAGCATCACTCTCTCTGAGGCCTGGAAAACGATCATATCCCTCCCAAGTCTTGTCGACTTTCGAGTCTTCGTCACGACAGAAGAGTGTGAAGCTTCACCCGAAAGCACGATTCACTATGTGGAGAAGTACGATTTCTTCGGCAACCTCCACAACACGTGGCTCTCGCCTAACATCGCGGATCATCTGCGCGTACTGTCGTTATACTTCAAAGACTACTGGGGCTGGTTCCCCATCATGGACTTTCGAAATATTGGAGAAGATGCGCCTTTTCCTCAACTAAAGGTTCTTGCGCTGGGGAATTATGTCTTTACTCATGAGTGGCAGATCGAGTGGTTTGCCAAGCTCGGCAAGAAGAATGGTAGTGGAGGACTTGAAGAGTTGTATCTTGATGATTCTCCCATTTTGTACCATGCACGTCAGCTTCGTATTGGAAATGACGGGTATGCTGATCATGAAGCTCATACAGCGCAAGGTGGTACAGGACGAGGATGGAATCCTATAAAACGCGACTTTCCCATTCGATGGCATCATATTCTCTCCCAGTGGAGAGATTCGATGAAGGGCTTGAAAGTACTCCGAGTTGGTCATGGATGCTGGTGGAATTGTCCAAAGGATACTCGACAGGCAATTTTGCAAGACCCTGATTACAAGGGCATCGATTTCCAAACTATGGATCATCGACTCTCGCGAAACCAGCACCGGAACTTTGCTTATCCTGCCCCGACGGAGGAAGGATATAAGGACAGGGAAAATAGCTGGGTGTCTGAAAAGCACAGACATGGGACGGGGATAGATAATCAGAGAGCGAGCCGGATGCAGTATATTGAGTATGACTGTGGCACTGGGCCGTCGGCGTGGTTGGAGAAGAATTCGCGGTATTATCGTGATGATGATGGGTTTGCGCCAGAGAAGGGGACGTTGGAGAAGGATGATGCTGCTTGGGAGATGATGATGGCTGTTGTTCAGGCGAGACGCCAAGGTGCTGCTCCTGCAGTTCTCCCAGTTTAGTGTCATTTAGATTGTGTCCGTCAAAATGCGGGTGATTTACACGGTCACATTTTAGTGTTCAGGATCAGATTTATATACGGTCATTTTCACTGTTCAGAGAACATGCTTTATTAAACATTGGACTCTGCTACTGTTTACTTATTCTAATCGTCAGAACATAGGAAGATATAAGGTTTCGCCATGTGCAGAAAGAGAGATATACTTTGTTTATAAACTTCGCACTTAAAACTTAGATACGTGAGTTCCGGGATGGGCTTTATCAATAAGGCAATCCCCATTCTTTAAGATGAGGTGAATCACGGCTCTGATCGCTGGTATGCCAATGAGTTGCGCCAGCTGCTGACACTGCCATCCAACTCAAACCTCACACTGCCAACACACGCTGTCACCTGATCTCAGACAACTCATTCACCAAGTCTATTCTAAGTTTAGGCTCACCTTATAAACAATAACCATCGCCTGCACAGCGCTTCCTCGCATCATCAACACCAAGTCTCCGCAAAATGTTTTCTCCCACCAAAGCCCCCAAGCGCAGCGACATGATCCTCGCCATGAACGATCCCTACATGCAACAAATCATCGACGGCACCAAGACATACGAGTTTCGAAAGTACAACATGGCAGGCATTCAGCGCATCTGGTTCTACCGCACCGCTCCCTACTCCGCCATAACTCACATCTGCCCTGTCAACGAAGCCGTGACGAGAAACTCCGGTAATAAGTCGCTGCCTGAAGATGGGCTGGGGAACAAAGAATACAATGACAAGGACGCTTATTACGAGGGCTATGATTTTGCGTATCGGATTAATGCGGTTTATGAGATTCAGGCGGAGGGTGGACGCGGGATTACTTGGAAGATGATGAGGGATGAGCATGGAATGAAGATTGCGCCACGGGGAAGGGTCAGAGTTCCTCAGTCAATGATTGAGCAGTACCTCTTGGAGGATCAGAAGAAAGTTCTGTGAAGGAGGGGTGGGGGAATTGGCAGTACAAGGAGTTATCGGATTTGCTTGTGAAGTTGGTATGGAGGCGGATATTGAAACAATACAACTCGCTATGATGCATTTGAAATGGCGACTGATATTGCAGCCATATCATTTTGCTGTGTGATTACAATTGTTGCAATATCTGTGACATCGGTGCATGTTCTTCTCAACTGTATTCTCTGTATATGCAGACTCTCCCCTGATATCCAGCCGCTTGAACTGCCATGTGCTTGATGTCCTGGGGAATGAAGCAACCTCGATAAGGCACTCCCGTTACTGTTCCTTACTCAAAGCATGCTGGGGCAATAGAGGCATCAGTTCTGTGACCTAGAGGTGTTCGTTCTGCTCATGCCACTGTACACTAAAACATACAACTATTGCCATGTGTTCTTGGCGATGTTATCCAGATCCACCAATGAACGGGAGCACCGTCACTATATCAAGACCTGTTTGGCTCTTGGCTCAAGCTCAGATTGGTCGAAGCACTTACACTCTCGAGTGAATGAACCCCTTTTCCAGGCATCTTCATCGGAGCCTGCCCTGCGATGATTATATTGGCGGAATGGCCACTACTCTGGCAGTGGCAGTCATTGTTCACCTGGTCTGAGCCCATTGCCCAGTTTGCGATTACAGTGCCAGATTAGGAGACCGCAGAATCTCCTGAATAAGAAAGTTCGCTCGCTGTAAGTCAGGATCTTCCAGACTCTTCCCTCAACACATTCTGCAACACTCTTCGACTGAGATATCTTCGCAATAGATCATCTCACTTTCCGTCAACTTACATCATGACACTTCGACTCTCATCATCAAACACTCAAAGCCGATACTCCACCCCTTCTTTCAACATCTTAACCTTCACCATGCTTTCTTTCTTCACCTCAAAGAAGGCCGTGGCTCGCAACCGCGAGCTCGGTCCCGGCGGTATCCCCCTGAAGGATTACGGCATCCCGGGGCGTACCAACCTCGTTGAGGCCCTCTCAGACATGGCGAAAGAAGACGATCGTGCCTCTGATCACCTTGATCACAACGACATCTGGATCGACCTCGATGCTCAGAAGGGCATCATGAAGTTCACCCCTCGGCGCAAGCCCGACGTTCAGGTCACAGTCGAAGCTACTGACGAACTCATCAATGAGCTCCAGGCCGGTATCGTCGAGGATTGGTTCACTGAGGAGGGAATCCAGCGTCGAGCCATGGAAGCTCTTCACTCCTCTGTTGAGAAGTGGCTCGAGAGAACTGTTGAGCCTGAGCTTGCGTTCTCCTCATCTTCTGATGCTCACTCTGCTTCCTCCAATGAATCTTCTGGTACAATGGCCAATTTCTATCGACTTCCCAAGGACGAGACTCTCAAGACCACAAAGTTCACTGCTCCCATCTTTGATGATGAGACTTTCTTGACCGCTCACGATGACGCTAACCTGTCCTCGGCTATCTTCTGGGGGAACTGGGGCAAGGATTCTGGCTAATTGCGATGCTGACGAAAAGTCCCCTTTTGGCAAGTCTGACAACTAGATGCCTTGCAAATCTTGATAAGGTTTTGCATCTGAAGTTGTAGCGCAATGGTGCTCCTTCGAAGACGTTCTCCTGGTGAGAAGACTGGTTGAGTAGGGGATACAGGCTATAGAGGGATTTGCTATGGGATTTGTAGTTGTAGCACGCTGGTGCTACTTCAACAATGTTCTCTCGGCCGGTACGAGAGGTTGTTATAGACTACGGAGGAATCTGCTATGGGATATGGTATATGTCGGGAGTTTTGCCCTGAGATAAGTGTCCATTGGGATTAGTGAGCCAGATCTAGATATTGGCAGAGAGGTAGTCTAGAATGAATTGAGTAGTATCAAATCATAAAGCCCCAACATGCAATTGTGAGAAACCCCATTTTTTGCCAGACTTTGCCATTTTATGCAACCTCCTGCATAAAATTCGCACGTACCTCGGATGACATCCAACAATTCACATTTGACAATGGGTCGTTTCCTCCGTCTATCATGATCCGTTTCCCCCGTCAACCGTCGCATCCAACGGTCGAACAATGCCGGGGTAAATGATGCGACCGTTTAAACTAAAATTCTTTAGTCCCATTACGTGTCACTTCCCCCTTGTCAAAGGATTCAGGGATTTTATTTTACAGTGACCAACAGGTGGGGGCGTCGAAAGTCTGTTCTAGGCAGGCAAAGAACTGTCATGGCTGTAGAGGTACGAAGCAGGGAAACCCGAGCTGTTGGCTCTAGCCGTCAACGTGCTTTAGTGTTGTAATGCTACGACATTGAGATGCATTAGCGGGCATGGCACCCATGAGTTTGCGGGAATTAGGCATGTCAGTAACTTTTGCTCCGCTTGTCCTGAGAGGAAACGAGTTATTATCAGTCGAAGGTTTTGACTGGGAATGCTACCTGCAAGTGTTTCAGGGGATCCTGATCTGCATTGTGTCATCCACTTAGCCGGATCCTTTGGTTACCTTCGGATGGAGCAGAGTAGTATTTCGTACCGTTGTCTGCGCCCGAAGTGGGTATAAGACCCGTGCCGTTGGTCCAGGGGGCTCAGCACATGTCATGTCGTTGAACCTTGAGAGACCGTGGCAGATTATGGGCCATGGTATGATTACAGAAACCTCGCTTGCTGAGTCGTACTGCAAGTCAAGCGTGGTTAATGTTACTCTGCATGACTCCATGCAATTTCTCTTCACAAAAAACAGCGCCGGGTCTTATCACATCACCCATGCCCATGCCGGCACTCCGTCGAATCACACCAGGAAACGCGGCATCACGTGCTGAGCTAGCAAGCAGGATATCAGTCAAAAACACCCTGAATGCAGAGCCGTTGGGTGGTTTATCGCATCCTTGTTGGCTTCGCTTCTTCGACCCCTGACGCGTTGTAGCCGTTATGGAGTCGTCCCGAACCGATGCTGCCGCCGTCAGTTCATGGCCCGTTCACCGCCGCGGCAATCGCAAAAGGATATATATCTTGCGGTGGCGCAATTCCTCGCGGAAACTTTTGGGTAGATCCGTTATACGAGCATCTTTTTTCTTATTCAAACTATCTATACACAATGCCTCACAAAGACCTGCCCATTAGACCTCTGGTCCGTGCTTTTGACCCCGTTGGACCAGATACTCTTGGACCACCAGACCTGGACTTTGCTTCTCTCTTCAGAGAAAAGAATGTCCCTGAAGATGCTCCCCTGACGCTCTATCCTGAGCAGCTGGGTGTTCCGTGGCATACTTCTCTCCCATGGGTGAGACAGTCCAAGTGGTGGGTACAAGGTGAAGTAGCCGGACGGGATTTGGTGACTCGAATCAGTCTCGATAAAGCGTCTGAGAGGGGAACTCTACCTATGGAGTTCACGGACGAGCGTCGAAAGGGGAAAATTGACGAGCTCGTTGAAGATGCTGTGTCATGCGCCGTTTACCTCTATCCATCATCGTCGCCAACTCGAATAGAATTGCTGACGCAGGCTCTTTTGCTTCTGTTCTTTCATGATGGTATTTCTCCATCTTTTCTCGACGTGAATGTCGCTGACATGGATATCTAGATGTTATGGAGCGCGGTGCAACACAAGATGTAAGTTGAACAGACAAGATGCTTTCACAGAACTGACTTCCTCTAGGAAACGACAGTGGTTGACGAATTCGTGACCATGAAACCCAAGAACAAACATATGAAGCGATTCTTCACAGAAGTTCTAGAATGTGATCCTGTTCTTGGACCTGGTCTTCTCCAAGCCGTCGGCACATTTGTCCATGCAGGCCGTAAGAAATCACCATTCAAGCAAGATAAATATGCAACGTTGGCCGAGTACTTGGACTACCGCCGTCACGATATCGCCAAGCCGTGAGTTCACTTATTCACCAAGTCTAGCGATATAAACTAACAATTCTCAGTTTCATGATTGCTGCTATTCGATTCGGATGCGGTGTTCACCATACCCCCGAGGAAATCGCTCCCTTTGACGAGCTAGAAGACCTCTACGTGCAACACTCCATCCTCATGAACGATCTCTACTCATACGACAAGGAGATTTACGAGGCACGCACTATTAATGGCTCTGTCGTTAATGCAGTACACGTCATTGCGACACTCATGTCTGTATCGCCGAACTTGGCAAAGACCATCACCCGCACGATGAGCTTCGACGTTGAGAAGAAGTACTACGCCCTGTCGGAGAAGTTCATGCGTGATCCCTCTCTGAACGATAAGCAGCGCACTTATGTCGTTGCGCTTTTTGATTGTCTCACTGGGAATCTGTTTCATCATGCTACTCTGAGCAGATATTCTCGACATGCTGAGAGCCCTGTTGATTGTAGGACTTAGAGATGGTCTGGATATTTCATAGCTAGCATTGCATTGTCTTTCAATAACAGCGTATACGATTTCTTTTTTTCCCTATACTTGAATCATTTTCGCTTGTGTGAATGTCTTCAATCTGTCACTTTGTCAAGGATGGATGATTCCAAACATTCGGGTCTTCCAAAGGCGTCGGAATCCATCGAGATTCGGTGTAACTTTCATGCCCAACCCGAGCGAGAAATAAACTCATGCAACGTCACATCGTGAACAAACAACGTCGGGTTCACCGTTTCACCTCCGTCCTCGGTTCGAACCAACAAACCAGTCGCATCACTTGTCGTATCAACAAAGTTCATCGGGGGAGGCTTATTCATCCTCCCTGAGTTCAAACACCCTCAGAGTTTCGCGTACGTATAAACCCCGAGCCGGGAGAAGTTCATCGTCTGATATGTCGATCCCATCCTGAATATGGAACTCTTATCACAAACCCCATGTCGATATTAACCCCTGGACATCGCTGCCATATTCCTGGGGTAATCATGAAGAACTACTCCGCAGAATATGTATAGTGTGGTCGAAACGGATAAGATGTGATGCACCAATGATCGGGCTCCAGTATATCCTTGGTGCGAAGGAGCTTCACCGCCTGTTGGTTGTGTTTACGAAGAGGTTGGGATTGTGCGTATGGCTTTGCTCCGATTGAAGCAGCGGGAATAAAAGAATTGGCTAGTTATAGCCGAGACTGAGCTATTGAAGGATTGGGAATAGTATCCGAAGGAGTAGAGCCGCGTGTAGTGATATGATGTTCAACATTGGAGAGCTAATAACTGATCCTTGGTATTGCTACAACTATAAGTAATCGCTAAAGGAGCGGTATGATAACAGAACCAACAGAGAGTAATGCCCAACGCCATAAAAAGTCAAACTCCCGTTATTAACATCCCGCAATTAAATGAATGATACAAGATCCTTGTCATACTACTTTGATTTGATACTGGTCTTGACAGACCCATGAAGACGCAAAAGCGGGTTCTCAAAACCAACAAACTCGGAGACGAAACTCAAGCATGCTAAAATCCATTTCCGTTTCTAGGACTAAGCTCCTGCCGCTCTAAGCTAAGTTCGTGCTGAGGTCGGGCTGAGGCGGGCTAAGGTTGGGCTAAGTTGTCTAAGCAGGCCCACTTTTAGGGTCCCTTATAGGGACCAGATCTAGGACTAAATCCCTATTTTAGGCCCTAGTTTGACTTTTCTATACTAAGGAATTTAACCTAGGTAAACCTATATCTTAAAAGCTTTATATTTAATATTATTATTATTTAAGAAATTTCTTTAGTTTTTTTTTATTTTAATAACTTAATTAATACTTATAATTATTATATATATAAAGGTACTTTTTTTTCCCCTTATTTTTAACCTTATAAAAGGCTATTTAGCTTTTTAGCTTTTTTATTAATAACTTAAATAAAAAGACCTCTATTATAGGCTATTATAATAGAAGTTAATATTAAATAAGGTTTATCTGTCTTAATAATATAATTACTACCTTGACTAAGTAATATAAATACTAGCTATAAGTCTCTTAGTAGCTAAATTAACCTTCTTCCTTTAACCTACTTAAAGGATCCTTAGTTAACCTCTATAACCTTATACCACGCCTAATTTATTTATTATACTTAAGTATATTACCTAACCTAACTTTTTCTCTATTAGTTATACTTATTAATATTAATTATAATTATTATTATAATGCCTATTTATAATAGCCTATAGCCTAATTAGGGCTATTATATAACTAATTATAATCTTATTAATATAATTAAATTAGCCTTAAAGTAAGCTATTAGTAGAAATTACTATATATTATATATAATAATTATAATTATTAAAAAAAACTTCTTATTAAAATGGAAATTTAGCCTAATTAAAATAGCTATTTTTAATTATATAAATCTAAATTACCTAGGAGATATAATATCTTTAGCTTAAATTAATTAAGAGCTATTTAAATTAAAGAACTTAAAAAAAGCCCTAAGGTATAATTAGCCTTTATGTTACGACCCTAGCAGTTACGTCACGTGTACCCCACAAAAACCATGCAAGGTGCCAGCCTCAGAGGGACCCAGCTGCACCTCAACCAACCAATTAATATACTTATCATGTTAGAACGATGAATGTTAGAATGCAGCTGTGACGGTTGGGTCTAACTATATTAAACTAAGCCATGCTAGGTTTATTATTAGTAGATGGCATAAGGTATATACTAAGTGTTATTAAAGTATTATATCTCTTAATAGTAGATTTAATATATATTAGGCTTAATTAATATAAAGAAGTTATATTAATAGCTAGTAAGTTAAGTTTTATAAAAATACTAATAAATATAATTTATATACTTATAATAACTTATAATAATAAGTTAATACTTATATATAAGTTATAAATTTAATTATAAGTCTTATTAAATAGCTTATAATAAAAATAAAAATAAAGTAATGTATATAATAAGCGAGTGGGCCAGACAGGCGAGTAGGCCAGAAATCCCTTACCTTCCATCTTCTCTACTTTATCAGTTAGTTCTTAACAATCAGATATATTATAACCAAATTACGAGGCTAATCTTAATCTTGCACTTCAGGCCCTTTAAGATAATCTAAAACTAAGTATCTGACGCGCCGCAGAAATCTATATAGTTAATCATAATACCTTACATCGCCGCCAGCAAGGGGTTCAATCTCGACGCGATACTATGCCTAACTTACAGAAGCTATCTAAACTAGAAGAAGATACTCTTCTTAAGTTCATTATCGACCTAGATTTGCGAGGATATCCCCCGCGACTGCGTGGTATTGAAGAAATGGCTAATTGACTGCTTGATAACCGCGATGCGCCACGCATTGGCATGCGCTAGGCTATGAATTTCGTCAAGTAATAACTACTACTTAAGATACGTTTTTAGCGGAGATATAACTATTAGAGGGCTAAATGTGAAGATCTGACTATTATTTGCAACTGGTTTAGGCTCGTATAGAACATAATTACGAAGTATAGCATCTACTTAGATAATATCTAGAACTTTAATAAGACTGGCTTTATAATGGGCGTTTTCTTAACCAGTATGGTCATTATATATATAGAGAGGCATAGATGGCCTAAAAATTTACAGCCTAGAAACCGAGAATGGGTTACAGTGATCCAAGCGATCAATGCAGCAGGCTAGGCGATTAAGCCGTTTATCGTGGTTGCGGGCCAAAATCACCTTTAGAATTGGTATTAAGAATGCAATATTCCGGGCGATTGGGCCATCGCCACGACCCAAAATAGCTAGACAGATAACAGGACTAGTCTCGAGTAGCTAAAACACTTTAACCGATGTTCATTAAAGCGAACAATTAGTACCTATCGTCTTCTGATCCTCGATAGCCACGAAAGTCACCATTCCGTCGACTTTAAGCTATATTGCAAGGAGAACAATATTATTACGCTTTATATGCCGGCTTATGCATCTCATCTACTTCAGCCTCTTAACGTCGGGTGCTTTGGGCCCCTTAAGAGGGCTTATAGTCAAGAAATAGAGCATATAATAAAAAGCTCTATAACCTATATTTCGAAGACCGAGTTCCTCCCGGCCTTTTATGCCGCCTTTCAAGCCACTATGACAGAGAGCAATATCAAAGGGGGTTTTAGAGGAGCCGGGCTTGTTCCTCTTGACCCAGAAAATGTAATCTCAAAACTTAATGTGAAGCTACGGACTCTAACACCTATTAAGGAGGAGGCTAGCGCATCTACCTCTTAGGTTCTAAAGACCCCAAATATAGTCCGCAAGGTAAAATCTTAATCTAAATACCTCAAAAGGCGAATCAGAGGACATAAAAGTAGCTCCCTAGAGTCAATTATAGAGGCTTTAAAGTCTCTTATAAAGGCAGTAACCAGAATATATCACAAGGTTACCTTATTATCTGCAGAGAACCGAGAACTTTAACAGGCAAATAAGGCACTAAGCCGACGCCGCAGGGCAAAAAGAACCTAATTACAGAAAGGAGGGGTACTAATAGTAGGGGAAGGTCAGGAACTAATTAATTAGATAGATATTAATATGCAGGTAGTGGCTAAATCGTCGAGAAGTGGTAGTTAGGGAAGTTCGGCGTAACTGAGGGAAAGGCATTATAGAATATGCGGCAAGACTAGGCATAATGCAAGAACCTGTTAGGTAGTAATTAAGATATCTAGGGAAGAGAATAATAAGTAGTTTTAATTAATTAGATAGTTTATTATGTTTTTATGATAGTTTATCTTTTAAAGGGTAAGATTTCTGGCCCACTCGCTTGTCTGGCCTACTTGCTTATTATACACGTTATAAGTTAGTAGTTAATTAGGGGAAATATATAAGGTATATATAATATAGCTATAAGGATTATAATATAATATCTCCCTTTTATTAAGTCTTATCTTTAAGATTTATATAACTTTTATTTTTATTATATTTCTTTTAATAAATTTAACTTAAACTTATAATTATCTTTTTAATATTATATTAATAAGATATTAAAGTTAAAGGCTACTTATAATTAAAAAATATAAGTAATTTTAATTAAAAATACTAGTTTTCTTATTATATCTTATAGTTATTATAAACCTTAAAACTTAAAATACTAGGCTAAGGAGGGTTATAAGTATTATATATAATATACTTATTATAATTATAAGTATAATAATAAGGATATTATTATTCTTAAAGGTTTATAAACTTTTCTTAATATATAATTTTTATAATTAACTTATTAAAGTTAATTATTTTATTATTAAAAAGTACTAGTTAGAATATAAAAAAGAGTTAGCTAAAATTAAATTAATAAACTTATTATAATAGTTAGGTTTTTAAATAAGTAAACTAGTCTATACTAGGTTTATATTTATAAATTGTATAGGGCGTAATGCTAAGCATTACAAGGTATTATATCTCTTAATAATTAAGTAATATATATTAAGCTTATTAATATAAAGATGCTTTATTAATAGCTAGTAAGCTAAGTTTTATAAAAGTGCTAATAAATATATTTTATATATTAATAATAGTTATATAAAAGCAATATAATATAAGGTTATTATTAGTTTTAAAATAATATAATCTTAAAGTACTATTATTCTTATATTTATTAATCCTTATTTAGTTAGTTATTAAGGTAGAGTTTTTATAGGATATATATAATATAACTATTAAGATTATAATATAATCTCTCCCTTTTAGTAGTCTTATCCTTAAGGCCTATTATCTTAATTAATATTAGTCTTCTTTTAGTAAGGCCTAACTTAAACCTTTTATTATTATATCTTATAATATCTAACTATATATTTAAGCAGTTATCTTATAAAGATTATAAAATCTAAATACTTATACTTTTTATTAAGTTTATTAATAAAGAAGTAAATATACCTTATATTTATTACTTTTAAGTAGGCAAGAAGTATTTAATATCTGCTAATTCTGCTTATTATAATAAATATATTTAAGTTAAAAAATCTTATAATAATACTTATATTATATCTTTCTATAAGTTTATATATTATTTTATAAAGCTTTACTAACTTTAGTAGTTATAACTTTAATAAAATAAAAATTAAAAAATAAAAAATAATAAAGATAAAGTAAGTAAGGATCTTTTTAAGCTTTATAAGGAAATAGCAGTACTATAGTCCTATTTAGCTCTAGCTACTAGTTATTTATTAAGGATTTATAAGATCTATAATTATATAAAGGAAAAGCATTTTAAGGCTACTTATTATAGCCTTTAGGAAGTAGATTAGCAGGATATAATTTAATTAAGGCTAGATATATATAAGGATATGCTGCTTTATAACCTTTAGGTAAATTATATTTTTAATAATATTAATTAATTTACTTTAGGTTTAAGTAATAATTTTCTTAATACTTTTCTTTTATTTAATATTAATAAAAGTTCTTTAGGAGTTATTAAGTATTAATAAAGTATTTTATTAATTTTTATATATTTTTGCTTTTTAAGTAGTTTTTCTATTTAATTAAGTATATTTTTTATTTATTAATCTTCTTTATATTCTTAATTACCTTTACTTTATAGACTTCTAGTCTTATAATTTATTATAGTTTATTACTAGTTTTTATATATATTATATTTATAGCTAATTTAAGCATTAAGATATAATAAATTAGGTAATATTTAATATTTAAAAGTAAATCTAGTTTATATTAGTTTTTCCTTATCTTTTATTTAATCTTAACTAATCCTAAGTATTTATAATCTAGCTTATAGCTTAGTTAATTTATTTTAATATTTTTAGTAAATAAATAAACTATATCTCCCTTTATAAAAGTTAGTCCCTTTAACCTTTTAAGGTTATAATATTTCTATATCCTTTTTTTAATAAATTCTAGCTTAATCTTAAGTTTATTATATATTTCTCTTATCTTATTACTTATAATAATTACTACTAGGTTTATATTCTTAAGTTCTTAAGTATTATAATATATATTAGATATAAATTTAATATTTGCATTAAATAGTATAAGTTTTATACTTTTATTATAGGTAATGTTATAGGCTAGCTAAGCACTTAGTAGTTTCTTAACCTACTTATCTTATTTATAATTAATATAATACTAGAGGTACTTAATTTATCTATTTTATTTAACTATCTGCCTGTAGTCTAAAGGCTATTATAAGTTAGTAATTAACTCCTATAAGTGCTATAAGTAATTACTAGAATTTAAAGGTAAATATTAGTCTTTTATTTAATAGAATTTCTCTTAATAGTTTTTATTTTCTTATTACCCTATTATAGAAAATATAGGCTATAACTTCTATATTTATTACCTCTTTATAAGGTAAGTAAATTAAGAACTTTATTAATCTTTTTATAATAACTATAATACTATTATAATAAATTCTAATTAAAGGATTTTTTAATATTAATAACTTAGTTATAAAGTTTATTATAATTAAGCTTTATAATTATTTTATAACTTCTATTAGTTATAGTATTTTATAAGGTTTATATTATTATACTTTTATTTTAATATAAATATTATATTATTTAATAACCTTTTTTATTACTCTTTATATTATTTAATAACCTTACTATAATAGTTATTTTAAGGTTTTAGTAATTCCTTAATATTTATATAATAAGTATATATAAAACTCTTAGATAAACTTCTATAGTTCTCTTAGGATTTTTTTAATTACTTTTACTTATATTTATCCTAAGGTTTATATCTTCTAGGTAAACTAATATTCTCCCTTTTTATTCTTTTTTAATATTTATTCTTTTACTTTAGTAGTGCTAGTATTATAATTTAGTTATTAGCTAATTATATTTGCCCTTTTATTCTTAGATTTTTTACAGTAAATAATTCTAAAATTAAATTTATATAAGTATTTTATATAATATAGTTATTATTAATTAAGTTTATAGGTTATAATAAAGTATAAAATATTTTAGTAATTAATATAAACCTTAACTTAGTTTTTATTTCTTATTAGGTAATATTTAAACTCCTTAAAGTAGTTAATAATTACTAAAAATTCCTTATTATAAATTAGATAATTAAGTTCTACTTTATATAGCTTATATAAGTAAAAGGTAATAGGGTATAATTTTCCTATATTATCTTATTAACTAATTTATCTTCTTAAGGCAAAGTTTAATAAATCTATCTCTAGTTTAATTTCTTTATCTAGGTTAAATATTATTAGTATAGGTTTACTAAAAATTACTTACTTAAGTTTATTAAAAGCTTATTAAGCCTTATTATTTTAATTAAAAATTTTATCTTTTTTAATAAGTTCTATTAAAGGGTTTATAATCTTCTTAAAATCCTTAATAAATCTTTTATAATAATTAGTAAAGCTTAAGAAGGCTTATATTTCCTTAATATTATTAAGTTCCTTTTATTTTACTACTATATATACTTTCTTTTTCTTTATTTAGATTTCTCTAGGTCTAATAATATATCCTAGGAAATCTACCTTTATAATATAAAAGTAACTTTTTTCTAATTTAACTAATAGCTTAATATCTTATAATGTTTTTAAGACTTTATAAATATATTCTATATATTTTTCTTTATTATTTAAGAAGATTAGGATATTATTAAGGTAGTATATTATAAAGATATTAAGATATTATTAAAGTATATTATTAATTATTTATTAAAATATTATAAGTATATTAGTAAGACTAAAATGTATTACTAAGTATTTAAATAGCCTAAATCTGGTTTTAAATACTATCTTTTATTTATCTCCTTCCTTAATATAAATAAGATTATATACTCCTTTAAGGTTAAGGGCTATAAAGACCTTTTTACCTTATAATTAATCCTTAAGTTTTATTATAAGTAAAAGTAAGGTTTAATTCTTAATAGTATATATATTAACTTCTTTATAATCTATAATAGGTTATAGTTTTCTATTCTTCTTTAATATAAAGAATATTACTAATCTTACTAGTAAGGTTAATTCTTTAATATACCCTTTTTAAATTATCTTATTAATATATTATTATTAAACTTATAATTCTCCTTAATTTAATAAGTAAATCTTTTAAAATAGTAAGTTTTTATTTATAAGCTTAATTTTATAGTCTTATTAACTATATTTAAAGACTTTTATTTCTAGTTCTTCTTTAAATAATTTATTATATATCTAATATTTCTTTAATATATTCTTAAGTTAGTCCTAGCTTATTATAGTTAATTTATTCTTTTATAAGTCTTATTATTATAAGATGCCTAGGATTTTTATTTTTTATTTTTAGCCTATTTTATACTTATATTATATTCCTTTTAAAGGTAATAAAGTTTTTACTTTATGCTAGTCTATGCTAATTCTCTTAGTTATAGATTAAGATCTCTTATTACTTATTATAATTATTTTACTATTACTATTAGGGTTATTAAGAAATATAACTTAGCTAGTCTTTTAGTTAATATATAGGTTTTATTATTTAAGCTAGTTTATTTTAAGTAAGATATCTATCTCCTTTTTTAAAAGAATAATATTAAAACTTATCCTTTAATTCTTTCCTTTAATAAGGACCTTAAGGTAATTAATCTCTTAATTTATTACATTATTATTATAATTAAAATATTGCCCTTTTATATTAATAAGTTAGTATAATAGTTATTTCTTCTTTTATAATATTCCTAGTTTTATAACTATTCTTAGGTTAATAAAGTTTTTCTTTACTTTACTATTAAATTATATTTAGCTATCTTCTTTTAATTTAAGCTTATAGTATTAGGCACTTAGGTTTATTATTTTATATTACTCCTAGAGTACTTATAGGTATAGATCTTTCTTATCCCTATTTATTACTCTTTTATAACTTTATTATTATAAAAGGCATATTACCTTTCTTAAATCTGTTTAGTAAAGTAACTTATATTCTTTATTATTAAAGTTAATTCCTTTATAGCAGTCTTTAATATATTCTTCTTTATTATTATAGTTATTTATAAATTCTTTATTATATAGTTTTTATTAAAGATGTTCTTTTAATTCTATATTTTATTTATTTAATATAGTTCCTTACTTATATTATTTATTATTAATTAAAACTTAATTAAATCCTTCTTTTAAATTAATAGGTTTAAAGAGGTATCTTCTTTTTATATTTTTAGGCTTATTATTTTCCTTATTTTAAAAATACTTCTCTAGTTATTTATATATATTCTGTATAAATTTGTTCTTTCTTTTGCAATTATAGCTTCTAAGGTTAATAAGTTTAATTCTTATTTCCTTAATCTTAAGTCCTTTTAAGGCCAGGCTTTTAAATTCTACTTTTACTTCTGTAATTCCTTATATTATTTATTTAATTCCTTAATAAAAGTTCTTATTCTTTTAAGTCTTATAGTAATATAATATATAGAATTATAATTCTACTATTCTAAGATTTTTATATTAATAATATATTAAATCTCCTTCTATTTCTATGTTTTAATAAGGGTTATTATTAAGTATATTAGGAATTATAATAAGAAAGTAATTATTATCTTTCTTATCTTATTTATATATCTTATATTAATAATATTTATATAATAGCTATAATAATTTATTATATTTTAAGTAAGTTAGGAATATTTCTATAATATCCTTAATATTAAATTTTAGCTCTTTATAATAAGGGTTTATAGTATCTACTATATAGTAAGCCTAAATATATAAGCTCTTAAGCTTGTTAATATTACTATATTTTCTAGCTTTTTATAGATATTTATCTTTTATTAAGGTATATATTATATTATTATATTTATTAAATAGTAGTTTATAAGGTTGCCTTTACTTATTCTTAATTTATTTATTTTCTTTATAAAGGTATTATATAGTATTTTATACTGCCCTTCCTTTATATCTTATACTTTAGAAATATTATTAGTAATATATATAGACCTTATCTTCTGCCTTATGCTTTTTTTATTATTTTTTCCTTTTCTTATATAGTTATTTAAGTTAAAATAGTATTAATTACTTTAAATACTTTAGGTTATTTCCTTATATTAAAGAGATCCTCTTTTTCTTCCTTTATTATACTAAGCATCTTAGTCTATCCTATCTTTTCTTATTTTTTCTTTTTTTTTCTTTTAAGATAGTAAGTATAGTTTTTTTCTTTTTCTTATTATTAGTTTATTAGGTTTTTTTACTATTTCCTTTAATATTTATTTACCTTTATCTTATATAGTATTAGAATTTAAAGTATATTTCCTGCCTTTATATTTTCTTTTATTAAAAACTCTTTTTATAGTTTTTAAATTAAACTATTTAGGTATAGGTATTAGTTATATTTTAATATAATGCCTTTATATAAAGCTATTATATTATATAGGCTTTATATTATTCCTAATATTTAGGTTTATATAGCAGTCTAAGGATCTTGTTTATTTATTACTTTTAGTATCTGCTTACCTTAGTAAGGATATTTATTAGTAATATGTTTAAACTGGTTATAATTATAGTATTTAATCTTAGATATATTATAGGGCTTTTTATTATTACTGTATTATATTGCCTTAAGTATTATAGGTCCTGGTTAAGTTCTATGTTATATATCTATATGCCTTTTCCTTTCTTAGTTAGTATTATTATTCTAGTTTTAACTAGGGTGTTACGATTCGTGCCCGTAACAGCGTTGTAAGGCTTCTATAAGGCAGCTGTAGCACACCCATAATTGCTTGCATAGCGATTATGGCCCGATCTTTTGCCCTGTGGCTTAACGGCTTGTGCAACCGTTACATAGGGTTATAAGAGTTTCCTTACTTTATAGCTTATTTTTCCCTATATTATTTATATTATAAATTATTAATATTTATAGTAATATTTACTAATTTATTTAGGTTTTTTAATTTAGGTCTAATATTTATTATTATATCCTTAACTTCTAATTTTAGTCCTAAATATACCTATATTATATAAGCTTCTTTACCTTAGTTTAGCTTAGCTACTTAATAGTAGTATTTAGCTAGATAGTCTATAATAGATCTTCTCTATTAAAGTTATTAGATCTTTATTTTTATAATATATTTTTTATTTATTACTTTAAAAGTATTTTTAAGTTTTAACTTAAAATTTTTATATTTCTTATAAATATATTTTATTATTTTTTATTATTCTTTATATAATTTATTAATATAATCTTAAATAATAGGTTTTATTAATTATAATACTTTATTTTTAAAGAATTTTATATTATATTAAACTCTTAATTTATTAATAATAAACTAAATAAGGTAATATATCTAGTAGCCCTAAAGGCTAGTAAGGAATTCTTAGTATTTATTAGTATTATTATTAAATAGCTTAGGTTAATAAGGTTAAAGGATTACTATAAGGGCTATAGTATATTTAATATACTCCTTATAAAGTTTCTAATTATTTTTTACTTCCTTTTTAAATACCTTTATAATCTTAATAAGGTTAGCTACCTTCTTTTCTAGGTTTTTAATCTTATTCTTAGCTATATTAGAGTTATTCTTTATATTCTCTAGGAAATTATTATATTACTAGCTAAGCTATTTAAGTTTATATTTAAGTTTTATAACTTCCCCTTTATAAATATTTAAGTAAGTAAGGGTAATATCTTTTTTATTTTTAATATTAGTTTTTATAAAAATATCTTCTAGGTTAGGAGATATCTCTTATTATAGGTAGTGCTAGGTATATCTTAAGTTAGAAAGCTAATTAAAAGTAATAAGTACTATTATATTAGTATTACTTAGTATTATATAATATAATCTAAATAAGAGCTATTAATATATAATAGTTAGGTTTTTAAATAAGTAAATTACTTTATATTAGGTTTATATTTATAAATTATATAAGGCATAATATTAAGTATTATAAGGTATTATATCTCTTAATAATTAAATAATATATATTAAGCTTATTAATATAAAGATACTTTATTAATAACTAGTAAGCTAAGTTTTATAAAAGTACTAATAAATATATTCTATATATTAGTAGTAGTTATATAGGAGTGATATAATATAAGGTTATTATCGGTCCTGGAATAATGCGGTCCTAGAGCGCTGTTATTTCTATACTTATTAGTCTTTATCTGGTTGGTTATTAAGGTGGAGTTTTTGTAGGGTATATGTAACGTAATGACTGAGATTGTAATACTTATAATAATAAGTAAATAAGTAATTAAGTTATTTAATATATCTTTATTATTAGAAGAGGCAGTTATAAGAGTATAGTAAAGAAATGCTTTATTATAATATTAAAACTATAGATAATTTAAAGGTAGTAGATAATACTAAGTTATTTATTATTATTAAGGCTTAATTAGTAAGAGCTTTTAATATTATTAATTAAAGTAAGATTTTCTTTATTAATATTATTAGTAAAAGTTCTTTAAGAGTTATTAGGCATTAATAAGGTATTTTAGTAGTTTTTATATATTTTTATTTTTAAAATAGTTTTTTTATTTTACTAAATACTATCTTTTATTATTTTCTTTATATATATCTTTAATTACTTTTACTTTATAGACTTTTAGTTTTATAATTTCTTATAGTTTATTGCTTATTTTAATTTATATTATATTAGCTACTAATTTAAGTAATAAAATATAAAAGACTAAATAAAGCTTAACTTTTAGTAATAGGTCTAGTTTATAATTGTTTTCTAAAATTTTCTTAGTAATTTTATATAATCTAATATATTTATAGTCTAGTTTATAGCTTAATCTATTTATTTTAATATTATTTATAGCTAGGTAAACTATATCTCCTTTTAAAAAGGTTAGTCTTTTTAACTATTTTAGGTTATAGTAGTTTTTTATATATTTTCTAATAAATTTAAGTTCTATTTTTATTTCTTAATATAGAATTTTAAGGTTATTACTTTTAAATATAATAGCTATGTTAATTAACTTTTCTTATTATATAGTATAATAAGTATTTAATATATATTTAAAGTTTATATAGGCTAGTATATAATTAATACTTTTATTATATATAATATTATATATAAATTAAATTACTAGTAGTTTCTTAACCTAATTATTTTATTTATAATTAATATAATATTATAAATACTATTTAAATACTTAATTTATTTATTTAGTTTATTTATTAGCTTATAATTAAAATATAGTTATAAGTTAGTAATTTAGTTTAAGTTATATTATAACTAATTACTAAAAGTTTAATATAAATATAAGTCTTTTATTAAAAAGAATTTATATAAGTAACTTATATATATTAATAATATATTAATTAAAGATATAAGAAAGTTCTTTTATATTTATAGCTTCTTTGTAAGGTAAATAGTAAGAGAACTTTATAAATTAATTAATTATAATTATAATACTATTATAAAAGATTCCTATTAAGGGTTCTTTTAATAAGGGTAACTTAATTATAAAATCTATTATAATTAAACTTTATAATCCTCTTATTACTAGTAGTAGTTATAGTTATTTATAGGGTTTATATCTTTATACTTTTATTCTTAAATAGAGGTTATATTATTAAATAACTTTTTTTACTATTTCCTTTATTCCCTTTATATTATATTTTCCTTATATTCTTTTTAGTATTTTTATAATACCTTAGTAGCTATATAGCAGATATTTATATATATCTTATACTAATTCTTCTTTAAGCTTATCTAGGATAAAAGGTATATATAATACTCTTTTTTTATTACTAAAAGTTATTTCTTATAGGTTATAAGGTTCTTTAGCTTTAGCTTCTTTTATTTATTCTTTAAAGTTCTTATTTTTTTATATTTAAATAATAGTTTTAATTAGCTTATATTTCTTATAATTAGCTATTAGATTTTAAATATAGCTTTCTAAGTTTATACTATTATAGATTTTATTTATAGTCTTTTATATTTTAATATAATCTTTATTATATAGTATTTAATTATAGTAATAGTTAAAGATTTTTATTATATATTTACTAAGAATCTTAATTTTTCTATTAAAGTAAGTTATATTACTTTATTAGTTATAATATAATCCTCTAAGCTAATTAATAAAGTCTTATTTTCTATTTTAATATAATAGTTTTTAATATTTTAATAAGGGTTTTAGTTTTTTAGCTATCTTTATAATTATTCTTATTAGTTAAGTAAATTAGTATTTTCTTTTATTATTAAATTCTAAGAGTTATTCTTTTATTTTAATAGTATTAGTATTTAGATTTAATTTTTAACTAATAGTATTTATATATCTATTATCTATTTCCTTATAGTATATAATAATAAAATTAAATTTATATAAGTATTTAGTATAATATAATTAATATTAATTTAGTTCTTATATAATAGTAAAATAGGTAATATTTTTATAGTTAATAAAGACCCTAATAAGGTATTTATTTCCCCTTAGGTAATACCTAAATTCCTTAAAATAATTAATAATTACTTGGAATTCTTTATTATAGATAAAGTAATTAATTTCTGCTCTATATATCTTATATAAATAGAAGATAATTAAATATAATATTCTATTATTATCTTATTATCTAATATAATCTAAGATTATAACTAGGCTAGTTTATATATTATTTATATATAATAAGGAAGATATAATATACCTATTTAGCCTTAATAATTATATTAATAAACTATTCTTTATACTAGGCTAAGTTACTTATAAAAAAGTAAGAAAAGCTACTTCTTTTACTTTTAAAGGTTAATTTTACCTAAAGGCTTTTTTTAACTTCTTTAATTTAAATAGCTCTTAGCTTAGTTAAGCTAGAGATATTATATCTCTTAAGTAATTTATATTTATATAATTAATTAACTTAATTAAGTAATATTTAAAAATAGTTATTTTAATTAGGCTTAATTTATCTCTTAATACGAAGTTTATTTTAATAGTTTTAGCTATTATATATAATATATAATAATTTTTACTCTTAGCTTATTATAAGGCTAATTTAATTATATTAATAAGATTATAATTAATTATATAATAGCTCTAATTAGGCTATAAACTATTATATCTAATAGGTATTATAATAATAGCTATAATTAATATTAATAAGTATAATTAATAGGTATAAAAGTTGGATTAGGTAATATACTTTATAGTTAATAAATAGGGCATAGTATTTCTTTAGGTAAGTTAAAGAAAGAACATTAACCTAGCTACTACAAGGTAAACTTATAGCTAGTATTAATATTACTTAGTTAAGGTAGTAATTATATTATTAAAGTAAATAAACCTTATTTAATTTTAACTTTTATAATAGTAGCCTATTATAAAGGTCTTTTTACTTAAACTATTAATAGAAAAGTTAAAAAGCTTAATAGCAATATATAAGGCTAAAGGTAAAGAAAGAAATAAAATAAAAAATATAAAAAATATTATTTATTAATTTTATATTTCCGTTTAATATTATATTTAAGCTTATATAAAAGGTATAATTAATAAAGTTATTTAAATATCTATTTATAATAAAAATCATTACTATTAACTTTAATAAGTTTATAAATATTAAATATTTTACTTTATAATTTTTATAAGTATTAAAAGTTTATAAGGATTATTTAGCTGGAGATATAATTAGCTTTAAGGAGCTATAAGAGATGGCCTAGAGATGCCTAGAGATATTAGATAATAGAGAATAGGAAGAGAGAAATTGGGTTGGGAAACTGTGAGACTATGAGCACCTAGTTGATAGATTGAGGACTTGCTCTCCTAGCGACGACTCAGGTTTTGTCGCAGAGGTTTGTGTAGGCAGGCAAAGCAGCCGGCAATAGGAGAAGTTGGGGATAGTTGTTGACTCCCAGTGCCTTGATAATATTTTTCTAGGTTTATCAAAGCGGAAGATAACTCCAGAGGCTGCCTTGTATGGTAATGGAACCGTGAGAATTCCGTGAGGCAGTCGATTGCAACGTTGATGCATCCACTTCATATGCTTCATCCTCAGCCTGCGAGCTGTCAACAATGTAATCCTGGGACAATACAGGTACGGATCCTGTTGTTTGTATGTCCTTCCTACCCCCAACATAATTCCATGCGACAGACAGAAACTGAAGGTCATGCTTGGCTGGACAATGTGCGTGAAGCTGAACACCAAGATCGGCGCCTCTGATGTCCGTTTCTCCCAAGGGAGGATACGGGTACATTGGGGGAAATTCTCGGCGTAGTTCTTGGGTCAGAAACATCAGTCGGCAATCATCAGCTCGTGAGATAGAAGTTGCGTCGTGATGTATCGGAGACACCGGCTCCTGGATGAAGGACAAAAGGGTACCAGTCCAGGCAGCTGCGTGAAGGCCAATCCTATTCAGACCAAGGAGACTGGAGGTGCTCCGTAAAAAGTCCTTGTGCGCGCCTGTGATGATCCCTCCAAGCCAGAGATACGAAGTATGGGGACTCCGATCAAAGAACATGCGAGCCAAGTGGTGTAGGTTCTCAGGTCATTTCAATTGCAGCATGGCCATTGTGCTTTGCAGCCATGCACCGCAGGCGTTGGCTGGTATGCTAGACTCATAAAAGAAATGCTGCCCAGGACGGTTTTCATACCGCGAGCGTTGGCGCTTAGGGTCAGGAGTCTATCAAACTGGCGTAGGCAGCGTTTTTCGAAAAGTGAGGGCCTAGGTGTTTCTATGTGTCCCGATTGCCTGCATAGTCCTCGGGGTGCATGAAGTATAATTTTTCTGTTGTCCAGCTTGGCCAAGGGGAGAAGTAGTGCGGCGGCCAGTGCCGCCCGACTGTGTGCTGGCGTTGTGGAGTATGGAATACTCATCAATGTACTTCAACGCCGTTTCAAAGGATGCCGGGATCGGTGAAGGAGAATTCATAAGGCTTGGGGAACCACTTAGAAAGACGTTAATAATATTGAACTCCTTTTTGACACTCCAAGGCGAAAGAAGTCGCCATCGCTCATGGGGTATGGCCGCTTTCCAACCCTCCCCCGGCGCAAGTATGGCTGCCCACCATCGAGCTGACTCACCAGTCAGCTTTCCCAGCTCAACCACAATACGCTCGCCACCTTCGGTAAGTTTGCTGAAGTCTGAATGGACTATCCAAGGAGCTAGACTCATGGTGTATTCCATCGGAGATGCTCGGGGGATGATCTCCGCCCACCGTGCGGATAAGGCGTATGCCCAAGCGAGTATTAGAACCACAAGATGGCTGTCGTCCTTTCCAAACCACTCGAACCTTTGCACAAATCATCCACATGCCACCAGTTGACCCCCGATTCAACCCGCTCGGTCGCGACAAGAAAAATAGCCAAGCGAGCTCCAGAGAGGCGGGCAAAGTATTTAGACGATGAAGATAACTTCCTTATACAACTGAAGGAAAAAGAGCAGCTTGGGTGGGCGGAGATTTATTGGCGTTTTATTTAACGTTTCCCTGAATGAGGCGGCTCGGGTCTGTAAGTGCACTACTGTATGAAACTCAGGGATCGTGGGAGAACTTAATATCATCATGCTCTTCTTGGTCAGGGGACTTTGAGATAGGTAGGATATACCTTAAATGAGCTAAGGAGTGCTGCAATATATATTGTTCCTTTATGCCCCTGGTCATATGCGTACACGATTGCTTGGAGTTGTTAGCTGAGTGATCTGGAGGCAATGTATGCCTCGGTTCTATACCTGAGATTGTAGTCCGTAGCTTGATGCTTATAGTAGATGCTACTTCGTTTGGTCCAATAGGATATCGATGGAATGTGATGTAAGCACCCTGATGAACTGCTCCGTCCCAGCAAGGTCTTGTACAGGTACCCGTATGCGGATGGGCCCAGCTATCGACTGCTTCAAAGACCAATATCTTGTCTTGGAGATTGGGTCCTCTGCTTCGAGAAGAATTGCAGACGCTCTCCATCTCGTAGAAGTATTAGACGCGCGCCTTCCTACGTGGATAAAAATGGTCGAGTCGGAACAACCGCTCTCCGCTCGTGACCGAAATGGGCGTCCCGGACGTCCAGGAAATAAGAGCCATCCGACAAACAAAGATTTATTTATCCGCAGCCGTTAGCCTCTGACTCAACAGAAAATAAAGCATTAACCAAACGAAGTGTCGGGACTGATATCATTAGTCCAGAACTGGACGTGCCTTTTGACAGACGATTCTAGACGTTGTTACCTCGATGCAGTATAACCAGTGCACCAACGGCCAATTAAGGAATGAATCCTCGTTAGTCTGCCACCCCTGCCAAGTTCCTAACGGGAACCTGTCACCACTATGTTTCTCACTGGTGGTGTTCTTACAATATCTCCACCAGGCAGTTAACATTACTCATGTCACCCAGAAAGGTTGGACTCATCGGTTCCATTCATCCCACCCTCTACGCCACCAATAGCAGCTGGGGCATGACAGTAACCTTCCGCAAGCACCTTGAAAGCGTTAACTCATATTTGCCTGCAGCCTACAGGGCATATTCCTTTCTGTTCTATCTACAATTCGTAGAAAGCGAGAGTAGGTACGATGAGAAACCGACTGCCAATATTCTTAGCTATGAGACCCCGCCTCAGCAGCCTTATCACGAGTCGTGGGTGCTTCAGGAATTTGCCGGCAAGGCTACTTACACAATATACGGGTGCGGCTGTTACCTCGTGGCATACTGCATATCCGTCGCCGAGAGACACACAGCCCGAGTCGCTTACGCAGAAACAAGTGCTTGCGAAACTTAGGGGCGACAATGAGCTGCAAGGAACAAATTTCCTTCTTATCGACCTGCGCAGCAATGGTCACGAGGTCAGTTCTGACCCCTCTGCTTTCTCTGCCCCTGTATTTTACCGCCATGCTTGGATCGAGCACGAGCCGTTGATTGACAGTGCTGATGAGAATTTGGCAGGGAGGAACAATTCGTGGATCTATCAATCTACCAGCGCAGAGCCTGTATCCGGCCATTCCAACTCTGTATACTGTCTGCAAGGCAGCTGGCATCCACACCATTATCTGGTACTGCGGTAAGCTGACAGAACAGCCTGGCCACAGACCGATTGCTAAGCGTTCCCGTAGGATCTTCTCAGGGACGCGGACCCCGAGCCGCCGGCTGGTTCAGAGACTATCTTGCCAGCCAGGGCGATAAAGAGACGCGAAGCGTCATTCTGCGAGGCGGCATTAAGGGCTGGGCGACAGCTGGCCGCGAGTACACAGAGTGGATCGACGAGTATGACGCCAGCAAGTGGAGCAATTAGGCGGTGACACAGGTGTGAAGATGGTACCTTGAGTTTGGTTTGGAGTCACTTGGCATGGTGAGCTGAAACCTGAGGCTACGGACCTGGCTCGGTCTTTCCAGCCAATCATGATCAGGGCATGACAGATATCCTTGTGTGGGAGTCGGGAGTCAGACATCAACCCCACTTCCGACATTCCCACGTGCAACTTCCGGCGATGTTCGTGTGGCAGGGTGGAGTTGGACAGATGTTCAACGCCTCCAACACCAAACCTGAGCATTCTCCGTTCTGTCAAACTACGCTCGACATTACGTGAGCCTACTTTTCAAATCTTGAACATCATCTTAGCATTATCCATGCCTAGAAAGGTATGCTATGCCGATTTGCGCTGATTAATAACCTCTAACTTGCTCGCGCACATAGAACCGGATCCCGGCCAATGCGATTCAGAATCGCGATAACCAGCGTCGCTCACGTGCGCGGCGTCGGCAATTTATTGAAGAGCTTCAACAGCGGCTCCAGGATTACGAACGTCGGGGCGTTCAGGCCAGTATTGAGATGCAGCGGGTGGCTCAGGCCGTCGTATGGGAGAATAAAAGTCTCCGTGGCCTACTCCATCTCCGAGGGGTTTCGCAATACGATATTGATGATCACCTCTCGCTGGTGGGGTCTGTCGGCACTGAGCCAAATCTAGACCTTCGGAATTCTCTGCAGAGAGGCAGTGATCCACCTTCACCTTGCGGACAACGATATAGTGCGATGGAGCAGCCATCTACCGACACGTTACACACAATCGCGACCTATCCTCAGGACATAGACGATATTCCTTCGCCTCCAAGCACACCCCTCTTGAATCCCCCTTCGTCTATACCAAGTTGCGGACTGGCAACTTCAGCTCCTGCTAGGTCTACTCCGTCAGCAGATATGGCAGAGACAGATTGCGTCGCCACCAATAACCGCGACCACGAGAAGGGTGGTTCCTACGATTCATACACCGCTCAACTCCCAGATCGTACGAGCATCTCGTTCATTTGCAATGACAACTTCCCTGATCCGGGTAGCCGTACAGACATACTCCCACCAGTAACGGACTGCTTTTGCCCACCTGACTCGCCCATTTCCATCTCAGGCCACTGGAACAGAGGACTGTCTTGCAAGACGGCAATTGATATTATTGCCGGGCTGCAGATCAATGTAGATTCGGACCAGGTCCGTGGTTTGTTGCACTGTAAAGAATCAGATGACTGTCTTGTTCAAAATTCCAGCGTGTTCCAAATATTGGATAAGATGGCTTAATTAAATCGTTGTTCCTCTGTCAGAAGCAGGTCGAAACTGAAGTTGGAAACACCCTGTGCTTAGATGCGAAGCGATGCAGAGAGGGTGATTCCGTGTCATCTATAAGCAAGCATAGCCCTGATATCGTTCAATCGTTGTACTATAGCTTCATAGAGCCAAACATGACATCCCAGTTGTGTTCATGGGTTCGGAGTAAAAGGTAATAATCACATAATTCTATTTTGTTTATCTCAAGTCTAAACACAACAAGCCCGGTCCATTTTTGTACAATCCAATCTATTGGATACGAATCCACCGTGTAACCCTACAAGTTTATCTGTGCAAACAGTCCTGCATAAGCCTTGATATAAGCTACCAGGTATGAATGGCCATTATACGTTCCACGACCATCTTTTCCGTGCCCATCGCATGAGATATACCAGACCGAGTAGAACGGGCACTTCAATAAGTGGTCCAACAGTTGCTGCGAGTGCTTGGTCGCTATCGGGGCCAAAGGTAGCAACTGCAATGGCGATAGCCAATTCGAAGTTATTACTTGAAGCGGTAAAGCTTTGCGTTACAGTGAGGGGATAACTGAAGCCCATACGATGAGCGATAAAAAGGGTAACGAAAAAGATGGAAATAAAGTAAACCACGAGCGGGGCAGCGACGCGGACGACCGAGACGATTTGGTGTACCACCTGACGTCCTTGCGATGCAAAAAGGACAAGAATGGTATATAGTAGACCTATCAGAGACCAAGGGGCCACAAACCGGAGGAAGACGCGTTCGTACCACTCGGGCCCAGCCGTCATGCGCAGTGTAAAGCGGGTGACGATCGCGGCAGCAAGTGGAATTCCAAGGAAAACCGCGACGCTCGTAGCAACCACCTCGTATGAAACATCGTTGATGCCAGTCTCATGACTGATAACTCGAATGAAGAACACGGCGAGAGGTGCGGTAATGACCATTTGGAGCATGGAGTTAATCGCAACAAGTATAGCGCAGTATTCGTTATCGCCGCCGGCCAGGCCATTCCAAATAAGAACCTAAACCTGAATATCAGTTCCTACGTTCTTATATTTTCAAAGAGTGCACAGCCCGTATACATACCATGGCAATACATCTCCCAAGACCAACCAGAATTAGACCAATACGCAATTCGCTCTTGTCAGGGAGAAAGGCCCAAGCGAGACCGAGCTGGTTAAGTGTTAGTTAGAATAAGCCCAGGATGGACATCAAAAGGGGTTAAAAGGCGGGCCTACCATGAGGAAAGGTGCTACCACCCAGTTGATGACGATGCTGAACATGATCTGCTTCCACATCTCGCGGTGCGCTAGAAGCTTGTGCAGTGACTCGTATCGGACTTTGCATAGAATTGGGTACATCATAACGAGGAGGCCGATGGCTACAGGTAAATGTTGTTAGCGTTCGAACCACTGACCACGGACAACGCACGCGCTTACTCACCAATTGGCACTGACACACCAACAAATTTGCCTTTCTGTAACGCCGGTCCCGTTGAGGGTACAAAATTGCCTAGGATAATGCCAACTGTCATGGCCAGGAGGATCCATAGAGCGAGAAATCGATCAAGCCATCCAAGGGCCTTGAATGCGGATACTGACTCTACTTTATCCTTGGTCTGGCTCTCCAAGTCGGGGTTGGGCGTCCCGACGCTAAGCTCCTCCGTAGGGGACAGGGCATGCTCATTTTTTGGTTCCGCTGACATGATCTCGAATCGATTCGATGTTATTATGGTATCTGTTGCTGGACAAATGGTCGTAGGTAGAATATGATCTGCCTGTTTCGCTCCCAATGAAAGGAGGGCTGGTGATTTAAGAGCCACATGTTAGTCCCTGTCTTACGGCCTCCACCAAGCCCGAGGTTGTGGAATTCGGTCGCCACGTTGGAGTCTGCCAATCACAAGTAGGACATGACACACAACCCCTACTGTCTTAGCCTCTCGTCGCATGAAATGACTAGGCGGTAAAACCCGGATGGGTAAGGATCCTTTTTCTCCACTACGGTGATTCTTACCCAATCATGTCCGGGGCATGACGGGCACTGCTAACGCAAATCAAATCAATGCCTCCGCATCAGGACAGCTCCCATATCATGGACGAGTATTCCAATAGCACGAAGGAGCTAGGACGTGAGTGTTACCGACTGGGGTGGTATCCAATCATAGGCGGGGCATGACAGGCTCTCCAGGTAAGTCGATGCCACTGAACCCCACTCCGTGACCAGATCTCCGACAGGACGAAACGGTAAGTGGTAGCAAGGCAATTCCGCGATGGTCTGGGCGACCCTGCCCAGCCATTGAAAAGCTGACAGTTTCCTACAAACAAAAGTGCGAGCCATAGACATTTGCCATACCTGTCAAGGCTCCAAAACCTGTTCGTTATACTTGAAAGGTTACTCGGCACCTTCCACTACCATAACAATGGCTGCACCATGGCATGCGGCATATCCGGCTCCAGAACATCAACCGGAAAGCCTGACGCGTGAAGAAGTCCTCAAGTCGATGAAGGAAGTTAGCAGCGATGCCAAACAGGACTTTGTTCTCATTGATTTGCGACGCAATGACCATGAGGTGAGTCTGGCCTTGCTACCCTTCGGTATCTATCGCGTACGGTTACAATGCCGCTGACTTGCGCAATTCTCAGGGGGGAACGATTCGTGGCTCCATCAACCTGCCTGCCCAAAGCTTATATCCCACAATCCCCAAGCTTTACGGTGTGTTCAAGGCCGCGGGTTTGCGCAAAATAATTTGGTATTGCTGTAAGTAGGGGCTGCCTCTTGATCGTCTTGGAAGGCCGACTTGGCTTTGGCTGTCTTCACTTCAAGTTAGTAAAGAGAGGGTTCTGATTGTGTTTCACAGCTTCGTCACGTGGGCGCGGTACGCGAGCTGCTGGTTGGTTCGGTGACTACATCGCCAATCGCGGCGACAGCGAGATGAAAAGCTTGGTTTTGCTGGAAGGAATCAAGGGCTGGGCAACGGCGGGCGGCGAATTTGTGGAGTGGATGGACGAATATGAACCCGCCGTCTGGTCTGTTGAATGACCTAGTACGGAATGCCATATTGTTAATTCATTTATCTGTTATTCTGCTAGTTACGTAGGATTCGTGTGTGTGTGCATACCCATGGTATGGCTTTCGTGAGCGACCAGGGCTGCAAAGTAGGTAAGATGCAGTGTCGCATTGTGGTCCGCTGGATGTGGGTAGCCGATAGGAACTAAATGATCCTTGTAGCCACTAACTGCACCGAGCGGGAGCAAAGGTGTCGGAGCTTCCGGTTCAAAGATTTACTATAAGGAGGTGTAGACACCACGTCTCTCCCTAACCGGAGCCAATGTCTCGCCAGGCATGCATGTTAGCAAAACCAGCTTCCCGGGTCTTCTATTCTCTCTCGGCCTCGGTATTTCAAAATTCTCTTTTTAGTCTTCTGCGATCACCGTCCCGGTATTTCCACACCTCCAATACGATGAATGGTCACGGCGATCTTAACAATTCTTTTGCCTCACGACCACGTGTAGAGCTTGCACCGGAACCTGGATATACTCGTCAGTCATTCGCTATTTCCGCAGAGAACGATGATCTAGGCGTGCGTAAGCGCTACCGGCCGTTTCTGTTGGACGAGACAGACGAAGCTGTCGACTGGGTCGCGGAGTTGGAATTGAGTACAACGCTGAAACTGGTCGAGTCCAAGATCATCAATCTAGGCCAGGATAGATTACGCATTCTCGTCTTATATGGCAGTATGAGGAGCCGGTTAGTTCACAATGATTTGTTTCCCTTGGAATCTTTTTCTTCTTTTCTCTTGTATTTCTTTTTGCGACTGTGACTTGAAAGCCGACGTTTGAACCCTGCACTAAACGTGCTTCAATAGATCTTATTCCCGCCTACTTGCCTATGAGTGCTCTAGGATCCTCTTCCGTCTCGGCTGCGATGTTCGCGTCTATGATCCTACCGGCCTTCCGCAGAAAGATGACCTACAACACACACACGACAAGGTACAGGAACTGAGGGAGCTAAGCAGATGGAGTGACGGCCATGTCTGGGTCAGCCCAGAGCAGCATGGAAATTTGGTAAGATGCTGTTTGCTAACGACGCAATACCACAGTACTAACATGGGCTCCAAGACGGGCATCTTTAAGCAGCAAATTGACTGGATACCGCTATCAGCAGGCGCTGTTCGCCCAACACAAGGGCGAACCCTCGCAGTTGCCCAGGTAAGCGGCGGATCGCAATCCTTCAATGCTGTCAACTCTCTACGGATCTTGGGCCGATGGATGCGAATGTTTACCATTCCCAACCAAAGCTCCGTCCCGAAGGCCTTCACACAATTCACCGCAGAAGATGAAGGCAGTCGCATGCTGCCCAGCTCCAATCGTGACCGCGTTGTGGACTGCATGGAAGAGCTTGTCAAGTACACTATCATCATGCGGCCGCATTTCGACCTATTCGGTGATCGCTTTAGTGAACGTGAGGAACGGAAAGCCAAGTTAGAGGCTAAGTGGGGCCCTGAGAAGACGAACTGAATAGTTACGAGCTCTCAGCACAAGATATATTATGTAAAGACGCCAATGGGCACGACGAACGAGTGGCTTTGACAAGCGAATAGATCAACGAGTTGCACCTAGACGGATAATCATGCTTATAGAGCCATCAAAAAATTAAATGCCACTAAATCGCAATCGCAATGACTTTCCTCAGGGGTTTCCTTATCTGCTTAACATATGTGTGTTATATCCTGCTATACCGCACCTTCCGCATTGTCTTCTTCCCTAAACCACCACCTTGCCGCGTTCTCTCCTTTTCTGCGCCTGGAGACCTTTGGCGATCGACCTAGGGTTGGGGTTAGGGTTAACATATCAAAAGACAGGCGATGGAGCACGCAGCTTTACGTCTAGCCCTGATAGAATGTGTTCAACAATCATTCATAAAAGGCCAAATTTGAGGTGACAGCAGAAGCCCAGGATTTAATTAGTATAGTTCAGTCTTTTCTCCAGGCATCCCCACCCAGGAAGGCTTTAACGTTGTGGTCCTTGTGAGAGAAAAGTAGAGACGGTATGTATCCCCTGTCTAAGTTTTTACAAGGAGAGTGATACGACGAAGGAAAGTAATGACGCATTAAAATATCTATTCTTTAGAGAAATTACCAATCTCTAGAGCACCATTACACCTCACATACTAACGAAGGCGGTGGCTCAAGTCCTGCATATGGGTAGGGCTTCTCCGGGCTTGGCCCTATTCAATGCGAATTAACGGGGTGATCTGAAGGAGAAAGTGGCCGCAATGGATGTAAAGAATATGGCTTAAATGCGTCTGATAGATGGTGTATTTAGGTCTCAGCTACCAAATACTACAAGTTATGCCTTGTTGGACAAGTCTGTGGTGCCCGCAGAAATGGTGCAATATGGCATCTCCCCAACACGTCAATGTTGAGGCATTACACTTGTCAGGACTTCGGATCAGGTGTCGCTGATGAATGCCAGAAGACTAAATAGTATATCCGTATTAACGCGGCATCCCTCACCCGGTTGAAGTGACCTGCGAAAGCCATGCCATAGCCAGGTGGCCACGTCTCCCTGGTTCATACCTCTGAAGTTCTGCTGTGCGATGAGAATATATGCCTCGGAGCAAAGCATTGTGAGCTCGCCGTAAGGGTTTTCTTGATGGTAGGGTTCCATCACTGGCTGGAACACGTATTCAGGCATTAGGAGAGGGGTCTCCTGACTCGGAACGAGGGCCATTCCATTTGTTGGGTTGACGGTCGGTTGTGAAACCGATGAGGATTCATTGGAGCAACAGGGTGTCATTGGGGTCATGATAGAGTCCTGTATGACTGTTGCGGGTAGCAAACTTCTAGCATCTGCAACGGCCTGGTTTGGGGCAGATTCAGTTACCAGCAGAGACTCGGGTATGAATTCAGATGACTGAGCCGTGAGGATAAGCGCCTGAGAGCCTCTAGTGGGTGGAGAGATGAGGGCGTTGACTTCCGATCCAGATTGGTCATCGGAAACCATTGGCTCGGCGGAAGCCGGGGCGGGCAGTTCCCAAGCGCCAAGATCTTCTGTGTCAGAGAGCGAACCGTATGCCTGAACCGCTTCGCCATGAGTGTTGGTGAGAGGTAGCGGCGATGTGTCATGCTGACTTTGAGATTGTTGCGGCTGCAGCGTACGATAATCCGCCTCATTTTGGTCATGCGACTGGTGGCAGCATCGAGCCAACGCCGCTTGAAGAGTTTCCACCTGATCTCTGAGGGTCGAAATAGTCTGTTCTGCTTCGCCGAGCTTTTGTTCCAGCGTTGCGATATGGTCTTTCCGACGAGCACGATGCCGACGCTGATTCCTGCGAACCCGCTCCAGCGTGTGCTGGGCTGAAACCCGTTTGGTCCTGCGTCGTGGCGTCGAAGGTGATCCCGGAGCCATGGTGAGTCGATATCATCGATATGTCACCGATGGCATCCAAGCTTCAGCCTGTTCCATTTATCTCTGGTCTAAAATGGTGACACATCGATATCGCGTTTTAGTCAGCATTTACCCCCGTCCTTCTCGGCTAATGGCTACAAACGACCTATAATTGGACGCCACTTCTTAACACTCTGACCGGAATACGTAATTGTATCAGACCATTGTGTGCGGCAAGTGTTGCCAATGCCGAAAAGGTGGATGAAGATGTCTCCAATACACGAGGCTGGATGGAAGCGCAAGTCGAACCGCCCCTCTAGGGCGAGCCTCCAGTCAGTCTCTCCGATCAGATGATTATGCCGATATTTTGATTGTCCAGGATACCACTTGAATGTTTTAAATGATGACATATCGACGCGCTCGCAAGGACTATATATGTACGTGTACATTCGCGAACGGGGTAGGTCCATCATCCCACCACGACGCATTTATTTACCAGTCAAGCCTGGTCTTTTTTATCATAAACTTACATTTGATACTCTCAATGGAGCCTAAGGAGATCTACGACCAAGTTAATAAGCGGTACGGCTCAATCGCCAAGAGCAGCACCGGCCATTATGAGCAAACAGTCGCGAAAGCCTTTGGATACACAGAAGAAGAGCTCGCTGGCGTTCCCGAGGGTGCGAATCTGGGATTGAGCTGCGGCAACCCAATTGCACTTGCAAGGCTGAGAGAGGTGTGTATGCCCATCCCTGCGCCGTGTCGTTTCGCTGACAGTCAAAAGGCCGAAACCGTCATTGATCTTGGGTCTGGCGCTGGCTTCGATGTGTTTGCGGCTGCAAAGAGAGTTGGCCCTAAAGGCAAGGCCGTCGGAGTTGACATGAACAAGGTCCGCAAGCTCTTGCCTTCCGGATAGAGTCTAATACAGCGTGATAGAATATGATCGACAAGGCGAATGCCAACAAAGCTCACACCAACGCCTTAAACGTCCAGTTTATCGAGAGCGTCATCACGTCCATCGCGCTACCCGACAACACTGCTGACTGCATCATTAGCAATTGCGTCATCAACCTTATCCCCGCAGAGGACAAACAGCTTGCATTTAATGAGATGTTCCGACTACTCAAGCCCGGTGGACGAGTTGCCATCAGTGACATACTCGCGCGCAAAGAGTTTACCGAGGATATTAAGAAGAACATTGCTCTATATGTTGGGTGCATTGCGGGAGCTAGCGAGGTCAGCGAGTATGATGCGTTTCTCAAGAATGCAGGCTTTAACGGTAAGCCGAATTGTCCCACTGAGGTATAATGGAGACTAATTGGTCTTTGCCAGATGTTCTCATCGTGGACAGCAAGAATGACTTGAATGTGTACCTTACCGCCACCGAGACCAAACCATCGTGTTGTGGATCAGACGCCGTTAAAGAAGGAAAGGAGGTATCGCCTTGTTGCAGTGTAGAGGCGAGAGAGAGTTGCTGCAAGCCGGAGAAAAAGGAGTCATGCTGCGGAACTAACTCGTCGGCGTGTACTTGCCAGAACCAGACAAGTTCAATGGCCAGTGAAGCCAGGACACTCGCTACTCAATTGGGGATCACAGACTTGAACGAATGGGCAGGTAAGGACACTGGACGCTTAGCCTCCCAGAGATCGCCAACTAACCCTTCCCAGGCTCCTTCCAGGTGTATGCTGTCAAGCCGGCGGCGAACTGAGAGCGCCGTTGAAATCGGTTGACGCCGCCGATTGGAGGTTAAAATTTTCCCAAACACAGGTCAGAATGGTTTGCTAAACAAGCTTCAGACGCATAAGCAGAGGTTAGATATACACATCCGGTCGCATTACCGGGCTGGTAGACTGTTATAACCTGATAGGATTCTACATACCACCCAACGTGCTGAACATGAACAGCATGTTACTTGGTTCCTTCAATTCGAGATATACTAAAAAACTTCTCGCTTAGGAAGCACTATATACTGGTAGTTCCTATTTAGTATCCAAGTTAGAGACCATATAGTGCATCTTCTATGCTAACTTACATCTCCTTAACTAAGAATTACGGCCCGTCCCAAGCAATGCAGAGATGCATCTTCCTGTACTAGAACCAAATTAGTTTCTGTCATGCGCCGCGTATGAACAACCTGAAGGGGAACCTCGCAGTCAATCTTTTCGGCGTATGCACCATTAATACGTATCCGAAGCGGAATCGAATAAAATCTAGCGACTAATTTGCTGCAAAAAGTCGGCTGCAATCTCTGTACCGAGCTGATAGGGATACGAATCAATGTGACCCATATACCCCTCTCGCTTCCGCTCTCTAAGGGAATCTCTGCCAGGGAAGACGCGGAGGAGGTCCTGAACACTTCATTGCTAGAAGCCGAGCGTTCAGTCTTGATTGAAGTGTTACCGTTGAAGTGGGATAAGGAATCGGGTTGGCGTGCCGCCCTGTTCTCGACTTGATCATCCGGGGGCAGCGACGTCCACTTGAGGTTTTGGTATTTTGGTTCGCCAACCTTTAGCACGTCGTCATGCAATCGTAAAAGACCGTCGTCGGTTAGTAACGTCTGTTTGGGGACACAAGAGAGGCTGTTCGTGGAGTAGTACGTCTTTGCACGAAGCGCCGACGAAACAGTGAAAGAGAAATCGTGCAAAAGATGGAACGAAGGGGAAGCAGCGTTAAAAAAATATGCGAAGGACAATGTCTGTAGTAACGTTGACGTTCTCAGAACTGTAAACAAGAGCGTCCGGTTCTTTGGCAACCACTGTTAGAGTTCCGAGACGACGTCCAAACAGATACCTCCGTAGCTGCCGTTCGACTCTTGTGATGAATTCTCCAGGGAAGCTTGAGATATGAGTTGGTGGTTGCACTTCCGTATATGGCAGGAAATCAATGTCCTTTTTTGCCTCAGCGGTGACTGGATTGCCGACTCCTAATCCATCAGATGTTCGAAAAGTGACAATGGCCCGCAAGAGGTATGTGACGGTAGCTACCGGTCTCGGGACCAGTTCAAATATATCAAAATAGGAATTTTGGCGATTGAATGATGGAGGAAGGCGTTGACAAAGTATCGGCAGCTCCTCGTTACCGCTTGCTTCTGGCATAATGAACTGAAAAGGAAAGCTATAGGTGCGCCGAGGACCTAGAGCTTCAACGTTATGGACTGGATATCCAATATCTAAGAACTGCCTTCGGTCACTCGACTATGCCGGGAAAAAGGGTATGGGCAAACCAACAGTCCAAGTAGACCGAGACCCAGTGTGATCGCGGATACTCGGATCCGTGGGGATTATAAATACCCGTTTGCAGGCCTATGGTTTTGTCAAACATAGTACAGATGAGGATAACATCCGCTGAACGCACCTATGAAGCGGATCTCCATTCGAGTAATAGAGAGCGCCGGCTTGGAGGTAAGCAGGATCTGTCCTTCCAGCGAGTCGCCTGGCCGAAGCGGCCCGGCCTCTGTCCGACGTACACCGCACTCAAAAGCCTCGATGTCCAACTTAACGTCTTCAGGGTCTCTCAAATTGCGTGTCATCGTACAAAGCATATGCGGTCATGGAGCAAGGAGGAGGTTCTCTCGGAGGTGGTAGAGAACTTCGGGGTTTGGGGCACGTTTTGCTGTCAGTAGTCACTGGATAATTGTGGACACCCGCATTCCTCCAGCCTCGTAGTAGGGCGGTCGATTGATATCTCCAATATCCCCGACCAAGATACCAGGGAGTCTGGGGATGGAGCGAGGAAGCCTGAGAGAAGGCCGAAAATAGCGACACGGGTCAGTCGCCGTTGCTGTGCCGCCAAAGAAATCAAGTCGGGATTCTGAGAAAGCCCTAGTTACAGATTTGGTAAGTTTTCGGTTTGTCACCATTGCGTGGTCATATCTGCACTCCACTTTTTTACCGTAGTCTTTGTGTTGGATGCAATCCTCCGCTTTTTGTCGAAAGAAGCCATTGAGGGGATGAAGCTTCGGTAAGTGCATCCCCTGTCGCAGGAAGGGATCTGCTGCCAAGACTCGGCAAATGCTGGGGTCTACATCGGTTCGCGTCAAGTTGTCTTCCTGCCCAAGAAGTATAAAAGGCTAGCGTGTCCTCACCAGCGAAAATAAGTGGTCATAAGCAGACAGATCTAATAGATGCCGCTTCTTAAGATTTGCTAAATATGAACCGCTTGGAGACTACATTCCCTGAGGATGTTCTTAACCCTCTTGATGGAGGGTATGGCTGGATTATTGTGGGCTCGTGCTTTATCCTGAATGCCTTCACTTGGGGTGTGATAGCAGTAAGTGCTCTTGACTCCTGAATTTCATTTTCTGTAACTAATGCTCTAGTCTTTCGGCATGTACCTAATAGAATATATATCCTCCGAAAAGATTGCGAATGCTAAGCGGATAGAATATAGACTTATCGGCGGGCTGAACTTCAGTTATGCCATGCTCCTTGCTCCTCTAGTTACCCACCTTGCCAGTAGGTTCCGTTTATAAGTTATTATGCTTTCTGGATGCTTCTTACAATATATTAGCTATGTAGCTGCTTCCTTCGCCTCTAGAACATGGCATCTTTACCTTACTTAAGGGGCTCTGGTTGGCAGCAGGATCGGTTTTATTATTATACCTAGCACGGCAGTTCTATCTTAGTGGTTTTCTAAACGGCGTAGCATTGCCAATAATATCAGCTCTGCTGGCTCTGGCATCGGAGGAGCCGCCTTTACTTGGGGAGCAGCCGCAATAATCTAGCATTAAGGGTTGGGCTAGGCACTCCGCATAACAGGCCTCATTACTCTCGCAGCTATCATACCAGCAACTCTCTTACTTTAAGACAGGAACTCTTAAATCCAGCTAAACTAGCGTGCAGTTAACATCGCCCTCCTTCATTCCAAGGCGATTATCTTCCTTTTGATGTAGGCTTTCATCAGCATATTCAGGTATATTGTCTTGCTATTTTCGCTATCGGAGTTTGCTCTCGCCATAGGGCTATCCTATAAACAGGCCACCGATGTCGTCGGTTTCCTGAACGTGGGGACTGCTGTCAGATGTCCCCTTATTGGCCTTGCAAGCGATCGTTTCTCTAGCATTGCTACCGCCAGCGTGCTTACGCTTCTCTGTGGTCTCATTTGTTTTGCCTTATGGTTACTGGCTAAGTCCTTTGGACTGACATTATGCTTTTCCATTCTTTATGGGGCAATCTTAGGGGTATTCTAGATAGTAAGTATCTCCTTTTTTGTCCAACCTCACTCGGAACATTTAGAGCGAAGGGCTTCGCTGACATTCCACAGACTATTGGCCCCTTATCGGCAGAAGTCGCGGGTCTCAGAAATCTTCAATCGATGCTCTCCCTCGCTTGGGCTGCAACAATCCTCCCTACTGTATATAAGTAATAAGCTTTGCGACTGTAACGCAAACATAATGCAGACCATTGACCTTGACTTTTCAGCTGCCGAAGTCATAGCTTTACTATTGCAGGATTTGCCAGGCCCAAGAACCTATCTCTACCCCCAAATCTTCGCAGGTATATCGTATATTATTGCTAGCGGATTCCTAGCAGCGTTGTGGAGAAACTTGCGGAAAAGTAACTCTGCATCTCTAATACGCAGTCCATCTGTTGATGTGAGTAGTGGAGAATTACGGGAAAACTACCGGAGAAGTCTGGCGGCATAGGGTGTGCTGGTAAGGCAGTAATATCCGAACATTAGGTGACTGCTAAGCTAGTACATTGCTTAGGTAACTCTTTGGCTTACATGCCTTTTATGCCCAGCTGGCCATTATCACCCCTCAGTTTTGCTAGCACTTGTTGATGTGTGAGAGGTTCAGGCTGCATATCCCGAGGAGACGGGTACCCGTTATACAGCCGCATCCCCGGCTTATATGAATAGCCAGTTAAGACGGGGTCTCATGGTCAAGAACATTGGCAGTTGGTTCCTCATCGTACATACCCAATTTATGTGAATTATAGATGGAATGTGAAGTAATAACAGTCCTGTCTGTTGGAAATTATAAGCTAATGTCTTCTCTGTGCTAGCGAATGGTCACTATTATGCCCCAATATTTATTGGTGGCAAATGAGGAGGACAAATGCAACCCGCAACCCAATCCTCTCCGAGTAATATTATACCTCCGGAATGATTATAGAGCTCTAGTGGGGATATTGTAAGATTATTAATAAGGAACGGGCGTGGCAAGTTCCCATGAAAAGGCTTACAAACTTAACAGAGATAGCAGCAAGCATTGGCTAAAGCTAGTCAATCAGAGTTCTTCCTTAATCATTGCGGAAATTTTCCCCACCATAAGCTGATGGGGGGCTGATGAACAGCTAAGCCGAGTTTCGTCTCATAATACCACTACCAAGCGCATCAAATCCCCGCGTATCATCACCGTTAATCTGAGCTCGAATCAAATCCCCCAAGCGATCACGCAACTCTGGCGTAAGTTTTCCATCAGTAACAGCTAGACCGCCTAGGAAATTGCTGAGCATGTTCATGAGAGGCTTGAGCGATGCTTTGAGGCTGAGTTTGAGACCTAGAGTCTCGACGAGGTCGTTGACTATGTCGAGGAGTAGTTTGACCAGTTCTTCGACTAGATTGAGGACATTGGCGCGTTGATCGCTGGTTAGTTTGAGGTTCTTTGTGGTGGAGAGTCTGGTTAGTGCGCCTGAGACGGCGGCGCGGATTTGGATGATTTCTTTGAGGGCGTCGGTGGTGCCTTTATTGCGTGTCTCTGTCCCGGCTTGGACACGAAGAAGCGTTCCATCTAAAGCTGTTAGTCGAGCCATTCCCAGATTTTCATTTTCATGCCGTAGATTGTTGGAGGCATACTAATCCTATCACCCCGAGCAGCGATCTGAGCAACAAGGCTATCCAAGGAATCAACAAGATCCTGGCCGTTCTTGAAGCCCGTTGACGAAGACTTGAGCAGTCTCTTTGAATGGGTCGTCTTGGGCTTCTTTCCAGGCTTGGTCTTCTTGACCGACGCCTTGGCAGAGGGCTTCTTCGATGTCTTTTTCTTAGGCGTAACCTTTGACCGTTTGACTTTTACATTCGTGGTGGCGGTTTGTCCCGCCTTGCGCTCAGCGCTCAGCGCGTCGAGGTCGACTTTGACACTAGGAAGGCCATCGTAGGGAATAGTATCGACAAGATGAGATGATTTCTTGGTAAGGGATTTTTCGGTAGCTGGTGCAGCGAAAGAGCTGGTCACGAGAGCTACAGCGGCGATCAAGAAGACTTTCATGGTGATGAATTTGTGAGCAGAATATTTGAATTAACCATGTGAACTGGGGGGGGGGGGGGGGGGGGGGGGGGGCATCTTGGCCCGGCGACTTGCAGACATTTATAAATTCCTTCCATGCCAGGGACCCAGAATAGAGTTGGGATTTGCCTCATGCGACAGTTGAAGTTATCGTCATCCTTGTCGATCTTCTGATCAGTCAACCATCATATCATGAAATGACATGGCTTTCATGCTGAGCCAACGATCAAAGCTGGGCCGCTGACGTGAATTGCGTTCTTTCATGGCTATTAACTATAAGTCTGAAAGTTTACATTTCAGGACTGGTATGAAGTTACCGCGTAGAGTAACTGTGGCTTGCCGATCATACCAAAAGCCCCAACGCATCATAGATAGAAGGGGCCATCGACAGATCCGGACAATTTGTGGTCGGTAATAAGTGCGTCAGTTCTTGGGGTCCCTGGTAGATCTGCGAATCACATTCTCAGGGTGACTGTTCCAGGCCAGGCACAATCGTGGTGCCTTGGACCCTTCAGCTTTGTTCAAGCGAATAACGTCATCCAAGGTCGGATTTGTGAACGAATTTTTACATGATCAACCAGTATCTACATATGCAACCTTCGGAACTACCGTAATTGAATAAGTGACGCTCCATATAAACGTCTGATCTCATTCCAGTTTCCTAACCGCACCCAAATCTGGTGAGCATGAAGTATCTTAATGAAATGCGAAAAGGACGTTTCACCATGAACCGCTCAGCAAAACCGGTAAAAGCGAATTTACAACTCTTCTAGCAATAATAGAATAATACGCAAGTTCGTTTCATGTCACGTCATAACATAAATATATTTATTTAAATGTTAAGAAAACATCTACAAGATGAATAAGGTCCAGTAGGTGCAGGGTAAGACAAATACCAGCAGGGATGCTCCACCAACCCCACCACTGCGGAGAAAAAGGACACGTCTCCACAACACCAAAGCAAAAAGCAGACATCGCGAGGACGTGCACGGCGCAAAAGAAAGGGTCTGGCCGGGGATTGAACCCGGGACCTCTCGCAAGCTATGCTATAGGGTTTTCCCTAAGCGAGAATCATACCACTAGACCACCAGACCGGTCAAGTTCCGAAGAACTTTCTGTGGAATCGCTGGTCTCGAGCTCCAAGATTGTGCCCTATGAACCCGATGCGAAGTGACTGCCTTGATCCATATAGTTGTTGCAGTTCATTCTTCGCACGACAGCGATTTATGGTCACTTGGAAGAGAGCTGTAATGATTCCGCTCGGCAATGGCTTATACGGGCGTCGAGTCCAGCAGCACCGTTGCAGCAGGCGAGATTCCATGATTACCTTTCTCCCGCGATCACTGAGGAACTAATTGAATCAGCATGGCTGCGTCTACTTAGAGTGGCTAATGGCGAGACGAACGATGCATTTCATAAGGAAGTAAGTAAGACAGGAATTTGTATGAAGTGCTTCCCGACGGTATGATGGTCTGAAGGAAACATTGTAGAGAGACATAGAAAGCGAATTGCTGGACCGGTGCTCTGTAAGGGTGTTATTGAGAGAAAATTGTCGCAACTTCATATAGGTGGCCGATTCTTTACCAGCCTTACTGATATTACAGAGCGACTGCATTTATATCTTGGTAACCCTGGATATCTTGCTGGTATCATACAATACCGCTAATAACAGACACCGAGCTTGACTGGCCAAGCCATCAGATCACAACCCGACGCCAGCATCTCTCAGGTCCCTCTGTGATGGTGGCATGGCCCTTAGCTATATTACTTAGTGCTGGCCTTTAGAACACAATTGTGCTTTCGAGCGCAGTGGACTTATCGAGGAGTGGAATGCCGAAAAGGATAGGCATCGAACATCAGCAGGAAGGCGGGTCTGGAGTACGCAGGGCATAGCATTTGAGGAGTCCATGGAGTGTGAAGAAGTGTATAAAACTCGTTTAATCTAGAGATTCGAGCAGTGCACTGTCTAAAATGTCGGAGGGGCCAAGGTCTTAACACCGCGATGGTGATACATGCAACAAGGTACCATCGACTGATGAATTGGAAAAAGAAGAAGAAGAAAGGAACTCAACTGTGTCAAAAACCCATAATATCACTCAGGGTATTTCTTATGTCTGAAAATGACTCTTGAAGGTAATAGCAACTTCCATAAAGCCATTTTGGCAAGGCAGAAAGATCCTGGTGAGCCAACGAGCAGTCTTTCCAATCTCACACAAAGCCACCGAAGAGCAGCTTACCTTGCTAACCGACCTTCAACTAGCGTACGAGTTGCACGGATAGAGCTCCCGGGTAAGATGTCGGGAGTGGATATGAAGACCTGGTGAGTGACAGAAACGACCCCCATTCTTGAAACATGTGACATACGCATACCACTAAGCGTTTAAGCATATTGACCCAGACGTTTGTAGCTGTCAACTCTATGGTGGTTGATCTTTGTGTAACGTTTACTAGTCATTATCGTTTGCAAGCAGTGAGATAAAAGGGGTAGACTATAGCACACAGTATTTGTTGTAACTAAATAATAAGATAAGCAAACTATGGAGGATATGAACCTTGATCTGGAGATATCAAATATGCAAGCATTTGTCTATGGGCCGGTATCATAACAAACACCGAGATCCACATTACCCCGGATTTTATCATCCATCATCACTGTTACAATCCAGCCAAGGACTTAAACCAAATACCAAGCCGGATAGCGATCCTTCGCTATCAAATCTACCTTATCTTGACAATTATTACCAGGTCCATCATCACCTGGACAGTAGATCATGGCAGAAATTACCCATTTCAGATATCCACGGTTACCCATCTCCGCAGCATCGCTCCGACAAAACAAGCCCCCAATCACTCCCTTGTGGCAAATCGCACGAATCACAGTATCAGAACTTCCAATACTCACACGCGGCTGGAACTCTGTACTGCGGGGGCTCGACCTCACCTTCAGAAAAAAACTAACCTCAAAACGGTAATTTTAGTCTGATATTTCTTCTTCACCACCAAATTTTGTGGAGTTCTCATAGTTTATACTAAGATTCGAGATCGGAGTGGCATAATGCCGGTCTGGAACACTGCTTGCGGGCGCAAAGAATCTGGGGTATTACGTTTTGAGTTGACACTGGTCGAAAACAGGGGCGATATCGATGATGCGCCTGTGGTTTCTCGGAAAACTACCTATCAAGCGTTGGATCGGCGTCATACTACAACCGATAAAAAGGACCTAGCACTGCATCGTGTGTTTAACCGTTTGCTTGTTAATGTGAAGGGGGCGTTTCCCCGCAACCTTGGGTTCCCGACTAGCTGAGACTCTCAGCATATACAAGTCGAGCACCTCGCTCTTCATCCTCCAGAATTGCCATGTTTTAGTGAATAGCTTTATCAAAAACATCACAATGACAAACCATACACATAATTCCCAAGGCGAGGGCCACCTTCGGCCTCGCCTATCAAAGATCACCATGGTAGCCATGACCTTTGCCATTCTCAAGTGTGTTTTTCCCAATCTCTCTCCAAACCATTTTCTGATGTGAAGTATAGTACTTGGATCTGTCTAGCGGGAAGTCTATCTATTGTTCTTCCTTCTGGTGGATCTGTTGCGTTCTTGTATGGTTTCATCTTTTGTGTCTTGTGTAATTTTGCGCTGGCGGCCAGTTTGGGTGAGTTGGCGGCGATTTGGCCGACTGCTGGTGGGCAGTATCATTTCCAGTGGGCATTGACTTCTGAGAAGTGGAGGAAGGTCATGGTGAGTTCTTTGGTATGTGATTGTTGGGAGAGTATTGACGATAGCAGAGTTTTGCAGTTGGCTACATCAATATCTTTGGGTGGCTAACTCTCGTGACAACCGAGGGTTTCTTCGCAGGTTTGTGCTTCTGCGAGATTGAAAGGACTAAAATTGACATTTGCAGCACAATTCATCTCGGCAGCCTGTGTAGTAGCGTCTAACGGAAACTACGTCGTGGCAGCGTGGAAGACCTACCTCATATTCATGGCAGTCCTCACCTTTGGCACTCTCTCCATGACCTTCGGTAACCGAATCCTGGGTGCCTGGAACAATCTCGCTCGTAAGCTATTCAAATTCCCTGCCCGCAAGCTCCAGCTAACTTTGCAGTGTATTGGTCCATTCTTAGTGTTTTCGTTGCCAGCGTCGTCCTCCTCTCGACATCCGACAAAACCGACCCCGAATTCGTCTTTGCGACCTATGCGAACGAAACAGGCTGGGATGACGGAATTGCGTGGATCTTGGGTCTTCTGCAGTCAGCGCTGTCACTCATTGGATACGATGCTGTGCTGCATATGACGGAGGAGATGCCAACACCTTCTCGGGACGCTCCGTTGGCGATGGTATATGCTGTTGGTGTCGGAGGAACAACGTAAGTCAAGCGCTTTCTCGGAGATATATGAGCTAATCAAGGGACAGTGGTACAATCTTCATTCTCGTCATGCTTTTCTGCCTCACCGACCTCTCTGGCATCGTCGCAACATCAACAGGCATGCCCATCGTCGAGCTAATCCTCCAAGCAACCGGCAGCCGCGCCGGCACCACATTCCTCACCCTCATGCTAGCAATTTGCTTCATCCACGGAACCAACGGCTCCATCACCAGCGCCTCTCGACTCTTATACGCCATGGCTCGTGATAAAGGAACTCTGTACCACGAGTACTTTAGCCATATCCATCCCAGATGGGAAGTACCTATCAGGACTATTGTTTTGACTTGGGTATTTAATGCGATCTTTGGACTGTTATACTTGGGACCGACGGTTGCGTTCAATGCGTTCATTTCATCGTGTACAATCTTGTTGAATATGTCGTATGCTATTCCGGTTGCGACACTTATTATCCGCGGGAGGGACACTTTGACGCAGTTTCAGAGTGCAGATACGCCTTGGAGATTTGGAAAGGTTCGGGGGTTGATCATCAACTACGTTGCTGTTCTTTACGTCTTCATCACATCGATCGTAAGTCAGACTCTCCGCCAACATTGCAAAGCTAACGGTCGTCTAGTTCTTCTGCTTCCCGCCTGTACTACCAGTCGATGCCAGCTTGATGAGTATGTATCCCCCCTCTTCTTCTCTGTCGAGTACACGCTGATAACAGACTCAGACTACGTCTCGGCCGTCATTGGCATCTTTGCCATCTTCCTGACGGGATACTGGATTCTATACGGAAAGAAGACATTTCAGGGCCCGGTAAGTTTCATGTTATCCTCCTTGAGCATATTGCTGATGACTGTGACAGGAGCTCGATGTCATTCTTGGAGAAAGGCCGGAACTTGCCGAAGCCACGGATGAGTTGGCGATGGAAGAAAAGAAGGTCGAGAGTCCGACGGAGTGATGTTTTGTACGATACCTTAATTTTTATATAGCTTGCATATAATGAATTCAATGCCCATTTAATGTTAAGACACCCAGCTGTTCTCCAGTCTTGATCGGCAACATATGCATCTTGTGCCGAGTTGGTGACTGATCTGTTGAGTTGGGTTAGCGGAAGCGCAGTATCTTTCATTGGCTCCCCAAATTCCAGGTCTCTTAGCGGATCCCTCCGCCTCACTGCTCCATTTGCTTATCGCCACTGACTAACAAGTCCAGTAACAAATTGTTATCCATCACTTTCTCCTCCTCGGAAGAGTATCGGAGCGAAGGACATCGCAACCGTTACTCAAAATGACTGTGATAACTGAAGATATCATACCGTAGTCTCACTGATCAACTACCGAGCCATTCATTGTCTGTAATGCACACAACTCCCGCTAAACCTCTCGGCCTTGCGGAGTTGCAAATCCGTCTCCAACAAATCACAGCCTAGCTTACCAATTCCGCGGCTCCCGCTAAAACCAATCTGATCACCCGCGCCCTCTAACTTCTGCGGGGAAGCCCAGTTCATTTCACTTCAATTCTTATCCTTGACTTTATCAATCGCCTGAGCACGTTTTCTCAACTCACTCAGCCCCATAAACTTGCTCACATTCTGTTTAAGCTTACATAAACTCAGCATGGAGGAGGCGGAATCAAGTGCTAGGTCCATTGGGAAACGGAAGCTGCCCGTTAGATCGAGATCCGGATGCTTGACGTGCAGGACCAAACACGTAAGTCAATCCCCGCGATACTGAGGACCGTGACTGATAAGGAATAGCTGAAATGTGATGAAGCAAAACCAGAATGCCAGGTTTGTGTATCGCGAGGTGTTCAGTGTGGAGGTTATCAGCGCGGTTTGAGGTGGTCTACCAAACATGAAAAACCAGCTGAACTCACTGAGCATAAATTCCGAACATCGCCAAAGCAAACCTGCGGAACCAAAAAGCGTCGCGGTAGACCGCCAAAACGACAACTCGACACTGCATCTACGGCGTCATTCACCACCGCTGGTTCAGTATACAGCTCCAACGACGCGAATCAGGGAGTTTTTGGTGAATTTATGCTGAATACACAGCCTTTGGAAGACCAGCAAGATGTTCAGCTTTTGGAATCGCAAACAAGTCCAACAGATGACTTTATATCTCAGTTTCCGCTCGATCTTCCTGTTGAAGGCCTTCCATTGCCAGAGTTTGAATGGACGCCTGACGCGCTGGATCTAACGGCACCGACATTTCAGGACTTTTCTGATACAAGCACCGACCTCGCTCTGTTCCCCGTTCAGCAGAACTTCTCAACGCTCTTCGTACCCCCTCCAATAACAGATCTCTCAACTCAACTCGTCGAATACTGGTTTCGCGATATTTGCTCGCTCTGGTCGCAGTATGACTCACCGACAAATTCGAATCGCATGCTAGCAACAACTTTATGGTCAACTTCGGAAGCTGTATCGACCAGTTTGCAGAGCATGTCATCGGCATATCTCTCATCCAAGATGCCGCATATGAAGAAGACTTCTATCGCTATGATGAAAAATGCTACTGATGTTATCGAGGCGGAACTACGCGTTGTCAAATCGTCACCGAATCTCGACACCGTGCCTATGGGTCTTATCTACGGGTTGTTTTGTATAGGGACGAGTATTTGTTGGTTGAACGCGACACAGCTGGGTATACCATTTCTCAGAGAGGCAAAGGCTCTTCTTCATCGGATAAACAAACAGAAGCGGCGCCTCTCGGAAGAAGAGAGAAAGCTTCTGAACATTTTCAACAAGAGCTGGACATATTGTGAGTTGTTGCTCTCTGTTGTGTCAGATACAAATCCATACATCACATACGAAGCCGAAGAAGTCGAGGATATCAGCGCAGACGAATATCCAACAGCCATGCCCACCGAACCAGTCGTCGATGACATGCCGCATCCCTGGACCGGTGTTTCGAACACAGTATCGCGACTTCTGACGCAGACTTTGAGGCTCTGTCGAAATTATCGATATCATGTTAAGCATCCCGGACCTTTTGCGACGCGCGATCACGCGACTGCACTGAATATGATCGAAGAGGCCAAAACGTTGGAAGAGAAACTTTTGGGTCTTGATTTCGAATCTGCACCTGCAAATACTGAGACGGGAGATCAGAAAACGCCATGTCGCCATCTCGTTAACGTCGCTGAGGCGTATCGTCTCGCTGGTTTAATCCATATCTACCAAACCTTCCCTGAATTGGTTCTGCTGAGATTACCCGATAATCTCTCCGGTCCAGCAGATGCACATATCCCATGGGAAGAATGCATCACACCGCTAAGTCTTCGTCTGACAAAGTTAATCGAGCAACTCCCTGCGGACTCAGGTAGTAAAATGACCCAACCCCTCCTTTGCATCACCGCCAGCACCGGTCTACGCTTCGAACCCTCCGATACAACCTCAAGCCCCGAAAGCCAAGTCCCTCTCGCGACACCAACGCCTTTCGATCTCGGTAGCACAGAACATTGCGGTTTATCAGATTACATCGGACAACTCATCCAAGCAGACGAAGACATTGAGCGATTATCAACATCCACTGCCAGCGAGTCACGTCTCAAGATTGTTGAGGCGAGATGTTTTATCGTTGGGAGGCTTGATGCGTTGGAAGCGCTATTGCCGCCGAGACCGATTGTTGTGGCGAAGACGCTGGTGCAGACGATTTGGAATGAGTATGATAAGGAGAAACAAGGGGCTGCGACTGTGCATTGGATTGATGTTATGGAGGAGAATAATCTACGATCTTTGTTTGGATAGTGATACCCAGAATGAGAGCTCGAAATTGACTGTCAAACTTACCCTTGTTATGGTTTCCGTACCGGGTAAGGGGCGAATTCTGCGCCTGGGTTCACATGAGGACCAGTTTGTAGGGCTACATATAGACTAAGACTAGACTGGATTGGGCACCATGGTCCCGGTAACGGATATTATCTTGTCACTTGCGAGAGAAAACGCCTTGAAACTGAAGTCTCTATATTAACTCATGTTTCTATATACCTTCGGCTAGATACAAGCCCGAAAGTCCGAGATTATATACATCGAAAGTAACATCCCCAGCGATTCCAGAGGTCATCAATACCTCTTCAAGCCACCTAGATAGTTCCAAAGCCAGCACTAGCAGCAAGACCAGTGACGGAAGAAACAGGCTTAGCCTCAGCACCCTTTCCACCGAAAGAGCTGAAGAAGCTAGAATCAGTGCCGGAGAGGGAACCAGAGTTATCGTACTGGTTAACCTCGCAAACGTGGCCAACATCGCTGGAGCAAGCAGCGTTGGCGGAAGCATCAGGGCTAGCGAAGATGGCGCCGGTGGATCCCTCCTCGATAGCGGCCTTGACGTCCTGGAAGAGGTTGCCCTCCGCGAGAATCTTGGCTTCGTCGCTGGTCTCGAAGGCGTGGCCGGAGTTGTCGGACCAGTAGTTGTTGACGGCGTGGAGGACGGTGTTTCCGGCGACTTTGGGGGCGCGGCCAGAGGTTTTGGTGATGTAGTTGTTCTTCATGGTGATCATCTGGGAGGTGTTAGTGTGAGTTGATAGGCTGCGATGGTTGGAGACTTACGTCGCTGGAACCGGTGAAGTACATGGACCAGTACTGGTGTCCGTCACAAGTAGCAGACCACTTGCTCTCGCCGTTGATGTGGTTGTTGGTGATAGACACTCGGTTATCGGCGTTGGTGCCAAGGACGATGTGCTGTCGGCCAATGTTGGAGGTTGTAACGTGATCGATCCAAACAAGATCAGCTCCATCAAGGGTAATAGCATCTCCTCCCCAAACATACTGAGGGTTCAGTTCAGTAATATGGATGTTCTGAATAATAATGTTCTTGGTCCCCTTGATATAAAGACCCTTGCCCTTAATAACACCATTTGCACCAACACCAACAATCGACTTATCCGAGTTGACGATAATCGGGTTCAAACCCGCCTTATCATACGTAACATCGACCTTTGGCGCATCAGCCTGATAGTTGTTACACCAATCATCCTTGTTGATAGCCTGCTGACAGCCCGAGCCCGTACCCCAAGGAGCACAGCCCTGCTCAGACGCAGTTCCCTCGGTACCGGTGAAGTCGAACTCCTGGTCGAGGAAGATGACGCGAGTGGTAGAGTCGCCAAGCATAGAGACCAGCTCATCGTTTGACTTGGGGTATGCGCCCTCGGCACTACCGCCGCCTGTTGCTTCGGAGGCGAAACCCTCAGGGGTGCCGGTTACGCCGGCGGCGGAAACGTTGGAGACCAGCGCGGCCATGGCCACAGAGAGAAGGGAGAGAGACTTCATGACGAAAAAAAGAATGTGGTGGAATAAACAAGAAACGAACGAATGAATAGCAGAAAATGGAATAGAGAGGCACAGTTAGTGGAGGGTCATTGACATATTTATCTCGACCAACCTTTCTTTCGCAGCCTTTACCGTAAGCGGCGAAGAATATCTCCTCCTAGAATTCTTCCAGAATTATGGTCCTGTTTTGTTAACTTGAAACTTCAGAGGCCATATCGCGACCCAGTTGCTGACAACCCCGACCACGCCAAGAGTAGTTACAGATCATTATTGGCGGATTTTAATCATCGCTGCTTATTCCGTGGAACGTCGGCAATATTTTGGGATGTGAAACTTGATGACATGGTTGAGCTTGGGATTAAAGGGTTAGTGGTTTTGTGGGGAGCTTGTTTCAATGATTTGAGTTGAAACGGAGGGATCAAGCTTCTTTAGCTTGACGCCAAGTCTTGCAAGAAGTGGCAAAGATCGAGTCGTAAAAATAGCTGAGAGTGCTGAGCTAGAGCTTACGAAAAGCCTTGACTTGAGCCTCATGTCATTTCAATTCATAACCTTCTATTAAACTTCGCAGTCCCGTCAATTTAGCAGTAAGGATCAAGGGTCGATCGACGTGGAGCCGCGAGCAATGGGCCTGTAACCGGCCATCAGCACGGCCACTTGTTTACGCAGCACGGGTTAATGTTATGCTTATCCCGGAGGTGAAAGACGATGAAACCTGGTTCAACGAAGGCTATCGGTTTCACATAAGAAGAGGCAATCAGCCCACGACTCTCGATATTTTATATCAGTGACTTCAATGAGTCGTGCGCCAAGGATACACAGGCTGAGCAGCTTGTCACTGAAGACTACTACTCTTTGCGAGGATTCTCCAGGCAATTGACGTTGATGCGATTCCTCTGGATACCAGAATCAACACCGAAATTAATACGGGTATGGATGAACAGCAATAGGAGATCGGCTTAGGAATTAACCCGGATATAACTTTTCTTAAGCCTCAAAAACATTGGTGCAAAAAAGATGATGCTGCCATCTAATCTATCGGATGGTAATTATGATCAGCGTAGTGGATACACATTACGAAGTCCGGGATGTGGGCTCTCCCAGGATCTGATTAAAGTGAAGCTGGCGGTAAGCTAAATGACTAGACCTTGACTACCCGGCTTGCTACCCGATAAGGGCGGTGATAAAGGGAAGAAGAGGTCAAACGTTTTACATTCTATATTTGCCTGGTGTCCGGAGTCAATCCCTTTAGCCGGAAATCCGCCAATGCATTCATGCCCAAAAGCTAGATGCAGTATGTCTCTACACCGAAAGAAGTCAAAGCCATTGGATCCTGTTGGTCCCGACGATAAGACGTGATGCTTTGCTCTTATCCAGACGTGCAGTACGCTTTCTTCTCTTGTCCAACCCATCGGGTTTTTCTGTGAAACCTGCCGCTGTGAAGACTCGTCTCTCTCCACTCAACATGTTTACAACCATGCATGTGATCAAGAAGATTGTTACACTGCTTCCTCGATTCCGATCTCTGTCTCTAGGGCCACGTCGTGTAACGAGCTCACATTCCGAACTGTCCAGACCGTCTCGGCGACGTCCGTCCAAGCCACAACAGGGAACACAGGACTTGAAATCTGCAGTGTTCATGTCTCGGCCTAGAAAAGTACGTGGCCAGTCTTCTCCAGAAGCCGCCTCTTGTACACATACGATCTCTGCTCAGAAAATGAAATTTCACCAGCCCAAGTATTTCAGACAAGACCGCGCTTCACAGACACATAACCCCATCCTACAGACTCATCCCATCGTTAGCTACAATGACAATCCTCCAGCACACGGCAAGTACAGCAGCAGCGTGGTGCACGCCATTTACGCTGCCATTCTACGATATTCTGATCCTTCGTATCTCTGTTCCTTTCATCTGGCGTTGCTCTGCACAAAACAATCTTCGTCCCTTATTCTCTAACAACTTCTCAAAGAGACATGTCGACATTGGTGTTGGAACTGGGTACTTCCCAAGAAGAGCAATCAAGGATGTTGGTCGCGATCCAAAGGATCAGCATCTGACGTTGGTCGACTTGAGTGAACATTCTCTTGCAACAGCGAGACAGCGTGTTCTATCAAAGTATCCCGAAGTACACGTTGACTGTGTTCACGCTGACGCTGCACAACCGCTTCCCGAGTCTCTCCAAGGCCAGAAATTCACATCCGCTTCTCTTTTTCTCGTCATGCATCACATGCCGCAGCCAACAGCTAGCAAAGCAAATGCCATCACCAATGCCAAAAGTCTTCTTACGCAAGACGGTGTTTTGGTTGGGTGCACGGTATTGGGAAAGCAATGGGAAAAAACTGATAACGGATACAAGGTGAAGAGTGAGAAACCACTCGGAAGAGCAGCTGCTTTCATGCTTGGGTTTTACAATAAGAGAGGTATTTTTGACAATTGGCAGGATGATCCGAATGTTTTGGTGGAGGCTCTGAAGGCTGGGTTTGAGGAGGTTGAGACGAGTGTTGTGGCCATGATGTTTGTGTTTAGGGCCTCGAAGCCGCGTCGCGGGGATCAAAATGCTAGTAGAGGCCAGTGAGTGATGGGTTCTACCAATTTGGGGCAGCTGTCCTAGTGTCCGACATTGAGTACGTTATGAAATTGTCTTTCTTGTTCTGCATAATCACATGCCAAAAGAATTAGTTGTACGCTCTCGACTTGCTGCAACATCAGCTCTCGTTCAGAAACGAGGACAATGTCTCCGGCGGTGTGGCTGCTGTGCCTTGACGCATTCATACACGGCACGAAAACCTAATGCGCAGACACACTGGCTTTCAAGCCCATATTGCCAAATAATTGTCCATGAGATACGGACGTTCCACGGTGACATGTTACACGAGTCTTATGTGCTACCTACAGTTGAGGAAACATCTCCGCATCTCGAGCCCACTAACAGAGCGACACGATGCCCTCTGGTTCCCGAAAGAAAAGCCTCATATGCTCAAGAACCCAGATCTAGGGCCCGATTTCATGTTGTTTAACCATGCTCGGGAGAAGTACCCTAGATCAAGGCATTTTATTAGCCTAGTTGTAACCGTATATCCAAGTGGCTGCTCACTTGCATAACCTGTACTCCATTGCAGTGACATCGGCACGGGCCATACAATCTTCCACCTCGGAATGACAACGAACTAGACACGGTCTCACTGCATCAGTGCTAACTTAAGCAGGCTTGGCCGTCCGGTGCTGCAGATCTGTATAACAAGTCAAAGCTAGTAGACAGACAATGGCGCAAGAAGATCTGCAAGAAGTTTCCGATATACAGTACTCTATAGGCCAGTAAGCGAGATATATGAGATAGATATGCAGATGATGATGCACGACATATGGAGAAATCTCTGCCAGATGAACTTGATGGGTCTATCTGAGTGAAGATCTTGATATTTATGCCAAGGTCCAGATGGGGGCTTGATGGCGGTGTTGTGCACTGAAATCTGGAAATCTGTGCACATTTCTTCGATTTTCTCTTTGTTGATTTCCCAATAACTTCCAGCAATGACTATGAATGATCCATCTTGCAGTGGTGTGAATGCAAACGCAAATGTCGTCGACAGGGGCGGATCGCCTCAGCGCGATAACGCCAACATCAACAAACAGCATCCCCACAATGGTCAGCAGGACGCCGTCGCTGATGCTCCAGAGGCGCTCCAAATTGCCATTTGCGGTATTGCATTGCGTCTTCCCGGAGGAATAAGCAACTGCGAAGCGTACTGGGACCTCTTGTACCATGGCCTCGATGTCAGACGTCCTATTCCTAGCAGCCGCTTCAACATCGATGGGTTTAACGATAGTCTTAGAGGAAAAGACTCTATCAAAACCAAACATGGCTATTTTATCGAAGACGATCTTTCATTCCTTGACACGTCGTTCTTCTCGCTGACTAAAAATGAACTTGAAAGGGTTGATCCGCAGCAACGTCTGCTCCTTGAAGTAACCCATGAATGTCTCGAGGATGCAGGAGAAATCAATTACCGTGGAAAGCAAATCGGCTGCTACGTCGGTACTTTCGGAGACGATTGGTTGATCATGAACACCAAGGAGCCCCTCCGAGGAGGACTATACGCTACAACTGGAGGTGCAGATCTCATGATGGCCAATCGTATTTCGTACGAATATGACTTTCAAGGACCCAGGTATGCCTTCATCTCTCATGCTTCGAACAGCACACTAACGTCCTTGGTAGTATGGTTATTAAAACAGGCTGCTCAAGCTCAGCAGTAGCACTCCACGAAGCTTGTCGCGCCATCCAGAAAGGAGATGCTTCAAGCGCCATTGTCGGAGGCGCCAACATGATCATGACACCAGCACTTACAGCAACAATGTCATCTGGTGAGGTATTGGCCCCTGATGCATCTTGCAAGACCTTTGATGCCGCTGCTGATGGCTATGCTCGTGCCGAAGCCATAACAGCTATCTACATCAAGCCCTTGTCCGATGCTATCCGTGATGGCAATCCGATAAGAGCTATTGTTAAAGGTACAGCTGTGAACTGTGATGGTAAGTGTGTTAGTCTCGTGACTCCGAATGGAGCTGCTCATGAAGCTTTGATGCGAGAGGCGTATAGAGACGCTGGGTTGGATCCGAAGGATACCGCATTTGTCGAGGTAAGCTTTCACAACGAGTGGGGTTGGAGTCAGTATACTAATGAAGAACAGTGCCATGGTACTGGGACACCAACGGGTGATCCTATAGAGGCTACGGCAGTCGGAAAAGTCTTTGGGGGAGAGAAGGAAGTTTTCATCACTTCAGTCAAACCGAATCTCGGCCATTCAGAGGGTTCCGCCGGGCTGTCGTCTGTCATCAAGTGTGTTCTCGCTATAGAGCATCAGATGATTCCACCCAACATCAAGCTCAAGAACCCCAATCCGAATAGTAAGTCTTCTTTGTTCTGGTGGCTCATATTTGTCTAACTCATGGTCAAGTCCCTTTCTCCAAGTACAACCTGAATGTTCCACTCGAGCCAACGCCATTTCCATCAGATCGACAGAAAAGAGTCAGCATCAACTCTTTTGGGATTGGGGGAAGCAATGCCCATGTAAGTCCAACTAACCATTCTGAGTGATATCGTATGCTCAGCCGCTCCCAGGTTATTCTCGAGTCATATTCTTCAAGACAAAATGAGGCTTCAACCTCAGTCGGCCAACGAAATTCGGAATCGCCTTCCTTGCTCCTATTGTCAGCCAATACGGAAACATCCCTCCAAAGGCAGATTCGCAACCATCAGGAAAGAACAGCTAGAAATCCCGATTGCATCGCTGATCTTGGTTATACCCTTGCAACGCACCGTAGGCATCTACCTCATAGGGCGTTCATTGTTTCTCAGCGTGAGAAGTCAATCGAAGTCTCAAGTCTATTAAGAATCCCTTCTAGTCCCCCGTCGCTCGTCTTTGTCTTCAGCGGACAAGGTGCACAGTGGCCTGGAATGACGAAAGAACTCATCGAAGGTGATGACGCTTTTCGCTGTGACTTGAATGCCATGAACTCAGTCCTCCAGAGACTTGAGTTCCCGCCGAGCTGGAACCTCATAGGTATAAGCCCAAACTGAATATCACCGATGATCTACTAACAGAACATAAGATGAGCTTCTAAAGCCTGCGGAGACTTCTCAAATAAACCGAGCTGAACTATCACAGCCTCTCTGCACAGCAATCCAGTTAGCGCTAGTCAACAAGTTCTCCCGCCTGGGGCTTTCTCCAACTGCTATTGTTGGCCATTCCAGTGGAGAAATAGCTGGTACTTACGCAGCTGGTTACATCTCCATGGAAGAAGCCATCGTCATCGCCTATTATCGCGGCTATGTGACAACAAAGCAGACCCGTCACGGGGGCATGGCGGCTGTCGGAATGGGAGCACAAGGTATTTCCGAGTATCTAACTGACGGTGTTGTTGTGGCCTGTGAAAACAGCCCGGAAAGCACTACCATTTCTGGAGATGCAGATCGGATAGCTCAAGTTGTTGAAGCCATCAAAAAGGCTGATTCTGACATGTTTGCTCGTCTTCTCAAGGTCGACATGGCTTATCACTCACGTAAGTCTTCCCATGATATGGATATTATCTCTATTGACGATCTTTTAGAACACATGTTGCCTTTGAGTGCCGAGTACCAAGGTCTTCTTGAGTCTGAACTCCCGAAGCACGCTGGGACTATCTCCTCCACTAAGATTGATATGTTCTCCTCTGTCACCACTGAGTTGGTAGATACATCTCTTCGTGATCCGTCCTATTGGACCCAGAACCTTATATCGCCAGTCAAATTCTCAACGGCCGTGTCAAATTTGCTTACAGCTAAGCAAACCTGTGTCTTCCTAGAAATTGGACCTCATTCTGCCTTGGCCGGTCCTCTGAGGCAGATCTGTTCAGCTTCATCACAACCATTCTACTACATCTCTTCCAATCTCGCGATGAAGATTCCTCGGCTATCTTTCTCAGCGCAGTGGGAAAGCTCTACCAACACGGCATCCCTCTCGACCTGGCACCACTATTCCCGAACTCAAAAGCCATACCAGGCTTACCTACCTACCCTTGGGACCACAGCGCAACATATTGGTCTGAGAGTCGTATATCAAAAGCTTGGAGGTCCCGAGAGTACCCCCAGCACTGCCTTCTTGGTTCGCGCAACTTTGAAGGATCAGACCTAGAACCTCAATGGCGAAATCTTCTCAGTATAGAAGATGTTCCCTGGCTTATGGATCATAAGCTGAATCAAGACGTGGTTTTTCCATTCGCTGGGTACATCGCGATTGCTGGTGAAGCCATCAGACAGGTTACTCACTCTCATCTAGGTGCGGCATATCGACTGCGACATGTTATTGCTCATCGAGCTCTGCTGATTTCCGATTCGGTTGAAGTCTCAACTAGCCTACGCGTTCATCCGCTTAACGATCTTGAAGACTCTTCATGGTATGCATTTACTATTTCCTCATACGATGGCTCAGGCTGGGCTAAGCATTGTACGGGGCAAGTTAGCATCTCTGAGAAGGTCAGAGTTGCGAATTGGGTCCCAGAGGTGCTCCCTAGACAGATTGACTGCACGCGCATATACAATCAACTTGCCCAGGTGGGTTTCATCTATGGTCCTGAGTTCCGTGGCATGTTAGACGCTACGGTTTCTCCTTTGGAAGACCTTGTCCACGGTCGCATCGCCAACAAGACTGCGCAGAGTCACTCTCCATTCACTCTACATCCAGCGACGATAGACACCGGTCTTCAGTTACTTCTTGTATCGCAAGCGAGGGGTCTGGCTAGAAACATCGTCGAACTTGCTGTACCAACAGCTATTCAAGACGTTGAGGTCAGCGGAGGCACAGATCTGATGGACGCCAAGGCATGGAAGCTACATGAAACAGAACCGTGCGTTGAACTCAATGCTGGTGGGAAAGTCGCCCTCCGCGCTTCAGGTATACAGTTGAGGGCTCTGGGAGAGGAAATGCCCTTTGACGAACTCGACGTTCATGCTGCTTCACGCCTCAACTGGCTTCCGCACTTTGACTTTGTGGACCCCTCGAAACTCTTTGTTCCACCAACTATCAACCGGGAGGAGTGCCATCTACAGGAGGAGTTGACTCTTCTTTGCATCATTGAAACTGTTGAGAAGATTAAATCTCTCGAGCCATGCCAACCTCACTTCACCAAGTTCCGAAACTGGCTCAACAAACAGCTTGATGTTGCCGCATATGGGGATTACAACCTTGTCAGTGAACCTCAACAATTCCTTGATACTTCCCAGGAGTTTAGGCTCTCCAAGATCGAAGAAATCACCTGTAAGTTACTGGAGATGCCGCAAAAGGCGCTGACTATCGGACTCCGACGTCTCTTTGATGATATCGAGAACCTGTTCACTGGCAAAGCAGCAACTATCGAGACTCTTCTCAAGGACAACGTCTTGGCAGATATTTACAATGTTATGACTTTCGATTACTACAAGTTTCTCTGCATTCTTTCACATACACGCCCTACCCTCAGAATTCTCGAGGTCGGAGCTGGAACAGGAGGCACTACAGAGACTATTCTCCGAGGCCTAGCGCAGGTACAAGGGCTCCCGGCTTACTCTGTCTATACTTTTACGGACATCTCCGCTGGTTTCTTTCCTGCAGCCAAGGATCGTTTTTCGAATGCTTCAAACATGGAGTTCAAAGTGTTAGACGTCTCCCAGAATCCTCTTGAACAGGGCTTTCAAAGCGGAACTTATGATCTTATCGTGGCAGCCAACGTTTTGCACGCTACGCCTTCACTGCACGAGACGTTGAACAATATTCGAGCCTTGCTCAAATCAGACGGCATGCTTGTCATGACAGAAGTGTGCAGTCTATCACGTTTGACGAACTATGTTTTCGGCAACTTTTCTGGCTGGTGGTTGGGAGAACAGGACGATCGACCTGATCAGCCCTATGTCCCTGTATCACGATGGGACCAAGAGTTGAAGAAGACTGGGTTCAGCGGTGTTGATGTGGCTGTCTATGATGATGAAGAGCCATATCGGCATTGTGCTGTCATAGTGGCTGGCAAAGAACCTTCTTTCGCCATTGACCCTACTTCTGTTACTCTATTAGCCCAGTATCCTGAGAGTTATCCAGCTACCCAAGTCTCGGCTGCACTGGAATCTAGAGGTTGGAAGATCGCAGTGCGCAAAATAGAAGATGAAGCTCCTCAAGATCAGGATATCGTCTCGTGCCTTGACTTGGAAGCCGCCTTCTTTGAGGACATTTCACAAGAATGGTTCATGAAGTTCCGAGAATTCACACGGTCTCTTGGCTCAAACAGCGTTTTGTGGCTCATGCCTCCGACTCAGGTTGGGTGTTTGAATCCAAGATCGGCTCAAACACTGGGTGTTGCTCGAACTCTTCGATCAGAACTAGGGCTGAACTTCTACACGCTCGAGATTGACCTCAAGGAGGATCATTTTAGTACTCTGGTTACGAATGTCTTTGAGAAGGTCATACAAGATCAAGACAGTGAGACTCTTGAGCCAGATAAGGAATATATTGTGCATGACGGTGCGATCTGTGTTGGTCGGTACCAACCTATTCATATCGCTGAAGAAGCGTTGGACAAGGCTCAGCGTGGCGAGGTCATGAAGACCTTGCGAGTTGAGCAGCTTGGATCCCTCGAAACAATGAACTGGTCCGTCGCCAGGATACCAGACTCGCTCATGGACGACCAAATTGAGGTCAAAGTTCACTGCGCTGGTCTCAACTTCCACGACATTGTCTCAGCTATGGGTCTAATCCCCTCCGAAACTTCACATGTCTCACCAGGTGTCGAAGTCTCTGGCGTAGTCAGACGCCTTGGAAGCGCAGTGATGGGCTTTTCTATCGGAGATCGCGTCATGAGTCTATGTTACAATGGCGGCTTCTCTACGTACTTCACAGCCAAGCATCACTACATGCACCAGATTCCCGATGACATGAGCTTTGAAGAAGCTGCTACCATTCAATGTTGTTTTTCCACCGTCATATATGCATTACTTGACGTAGGGAAGATGCGCAAGGGAACCAGCGTGTTGATCCATTCTGCCTGTGGGGGCATTGGTCTGGCAGCTATTCAGGTCGTACAGATGATGGAAGGGGAGATATATGCCACAGTGGGAAACAAGGAGAAGAGAGAATATCTGGTCAAGGAATACGGTATCCCACGGGAACGCATCTTCCACTCCCGCGATGTTTCGTTCCTGGATGGGGTCATGCGTCAAACAGCCGGAAAAGGCGTCGACCTAGTTTTGAACTCTCTCAGCGGCGAGCTTCTCAACGCTTCATGGAAGTGTGTTGCCAAGTCCGGTACTTTCCTTGAGCTTGCGAAGCGCGACCTCGCTTCATGTGGTCAGCTTGATATGAGTGGCTTCTTAGACAATAGGTCGTATTGCGGTATTGATATGCACTACCTGATAGGAGAGCAGCCTGTCGTAGTAAAGGGGTAAGCCCATGGCTTGACAAAACTCACAACTGCAAAACTAACAGATTGGCAGTGTAATGGAAAGAACTCTCGAATTCTTCAGACAGGGAAAGCTCAGAGCTATAAAACCTGTGACCTCTTTTGCCGCCAGCGACGCCAAGAAGGCATTTCGCTACCTCCAAGATGGTCAGCATATGGGGAAGGTGGCTCTCGACATGCCTACAGACTCATCGAAGCTCGAGGCTAAGACCGCCACTCAGGGTATACGGTTCAACCCTCTCGCATCTTACTTCCTTGTTGGTGGCTTGGGTGGTCTCGGTAGAGCTTTGGCGGTCTGGTTAGTGGAGCGCGGGGCCAAACACCTTGTGTTTCTCTCAAGAAGCGGTATGGCGGACGACAAGTTCTCTTTAGAACTTGAGGCCATGGGATGCAGTGTCTCTGTCGTCAAGGGAAGCGTTAACAGTCTGGAGGATGTAGAAAATGCCATCAGCAAGGCCCCCTATCCCATCAAAGGTGTCTTTCACCTTGCTATGGTACAAAGAGTAAGTCAATTTTCAAGGGCTATGACCATAGACTGACTTTTATAGGACTCTCCCCTGCTGGAAATGAAGTGGGCGGATTGGAAGGATGCCAACGAGCCCAAGGTCAATGGAACTTGGAATCTCCATCAAGCACTTCATGACCAGCCCCTGGATCACTTCTGGCTAGCAAGTTCCGCAGTCACATTTGCCGATCAGCCTGGTCAGGGCAACTACAAAGCCGGATGCATGTTCATCGAATCATTCTGCCAGTACAGACACTCTCTTGGCCTTCCCGCATCGGTACTCTCAATATGTGGTATTGAAGACGTCGGATACTTGGCAGAGAATCCATCAGCGCTTCGCAGCATTAAACTTCAGGGTCTACACACTGTGAGAGAAAAGGAGTTTCTTGAAAGTGTAGAGGCTTCTCTGTTCAATTCTGCTCCAAGGAAGGACAGCTCTAGCGGTAGTTTCGGGAACCTCTCGTCGAATGAGTGGTCGCCGTGGAAGAATAATGGCCATATTGCTATGGGTATGAGATCTCATCTTCACCTCGACGATCCCAAAAATCCTACCAATTGGCGTCGTGATCGTCGAATGGGTGCATATCACAACCTTCCAACTGGAGATAAATCCGACACGCGAGGTGAAAGCAGTCAACTCAAGATCTTTCTGCAGACCGTCAGTGAAGGAGATGCCATTGAAACACTAGCAGAAGAAGAGTCGATTGACTTTCTATCTATCGAGATTGGTACAAAGGTCAACGATTTTCTTCTTCGTCCAGATGCACCTGTTGATCCTAATCTCAGATTATCTGAGATGGGACTCGATTCACTTACTGCGATTGAGTTGCGGCGATGGTTTGGTCAAGTGTTTGGATTGCAAGTTAGTGTGTTGGAGATGATCGGGGCAGCGTCGCTGAAGGAGGTTGGGCGGATTGTAGCGACCAGATTGGGGGAGAAGCTTAGTCGACGGGACATGTGATGAAGTTTTTATGGGTATTAGTGGCTTTTAGGATTCATTTTTGCTGATCTAATGAACCATAATGAAGATCTGGTACGAAATCTGCGTGAACCTTATTCTTGACCTCTTCTGGAATCTTGGCCATTGACTCCATTCCTTCAAGAAGAACCAACTGCTGCCCAGCCTGAGGGATGTTGGATAAGTCAGCGATCAGGTGTGAGAGGCAGTACTAACTTATCCCTAAATGATGAATCATTAGCAATGCAGCATGCTAGCTGATGAAAAGGTGCTCTGATAATTAATAACGGTCCAGTCGCCTGTAGCATCCCCAAATCTGCATCCATCTCGAATTGAGGGATTGTCAAGAAGAACCTCTCAGCGCCTTCGTTCATAGGTGAAGTATACTGGCTAAATTTCCTATTGTAAATAACCACAGTATCTTGGTTGAGAAAGACCGTAACAGGATACTTGAATAATTTCATGCTTGCTAAACCCAGCGTTGGAAGGTTGCCTAATTGCGACAAACCCTTTTCATGCTGGTGCCAGGTTTCTTATGCATGACGGTGGTATTGATCCAATCACTTAAACCTGAAGCGGGTGATATCTAGACCAACTGAATTACGGCCACCAATAATGCAACCTTCAGGCAACAATGAAGGGTCAAGTGACCGAGCTCTCATCACTGTCCTCAATGACTGATATAATGGCTTCTTTTGCTTCTCAAGTCTCGTTTACATCACTGCAAGCCAATGTTTCATCCAATAAGCCGACACATTCTAGCTCAGTAGAACGAACTTATACATACCATAACAACAAAGTAAGCCTGATATCAGGTCGAGTTGCGAACTCAACCTGATATACCAGAGAGGCTACAATATTGTTTGACCTAGTAGGTAACTCCAAAAGAAAGAGACAGAAAGGGCTCACTGATCAAGCAAATAGAATGTGCACCTGGATAACTTCTGCAACGCATTATTCAGGATGCCCCCCAACATGCGACACTGAGAGTACAGTGCTGGTGAAATGTGCAAACACCCAAACGACGGGCGGACAATGCACCAACCCAGCGACAGCCCGCATGGGCCGATCAACATCCCGAGTTCAATGTCCCCAGCACCGAGATGAAGGTTATAGCCAACTTTGATTGTCAAGCAATGGAGATTTACAGGTTCTGGCACATTGCGATGTTTATTTAGTTCTTGATATTGCACACAAACATTTCATTCCATGTAACTGCCATTTGCTACTGTAGCTTGACCGCTTTCTATAAATAGTTAGACCCCCCAACTTGTCTCCAGGGGTAAAGCAGTTTATTCTCATCTTAACATCGCATCGCATCACCATGATTGACGATACCCTGACAGTTCATACGACTTCAGATGTCATCAACAACCGTGCGGCCGAACCTCCATCCATATTCCAGAGAGGCGAGTTTGTCGCATTAGGCTCAACATCATTCGTTGAGCGTCTCCCCAATGGCGACATCATCAAGACCGCATGGCCCGGAGCCGATCGAGTCGCCGAGCGTCGCCGCGAACTTGCCCTCGAGTCTCAGATCTACGACAGACTCGGCCAACATCCCCGCATCGTAAAGAAAAAGGCCTGGGATCCTGATAACCATACCTTGACTCTGGAGTACATGCCCAATGGGACTCTGAAGGCCTATCTTGAATCGGATCAACATGTCTCTATGAGCCAGCGCCGTCGATGGATCATGCAGGCTGCCGAGGGCGTCGAGCTCCTGCACCGCTCGGCCGTCATACACTGCGACGTCGGGCCACATAATTATCTCCTGGATCATCAACTAGACCTCAAGATTGCTGATTTCGCGGGCTCGTCACTCAACCATTCAGCAACCGATACTTGCCCGGGCGCGCGGTACACACCGCCTCACCTGGACAGGACTTGGTACCAGAACCCAGGACGCCAAGTCGACATATTCGCGCTGGGCTCGACGATATACTACATCCTGACGGGCAAAGCGCCCTTCGCGGAATTTGATAGTGAAAATGTAGAGAAGAGGTACCTAGCGCACGAGTTTCCTGACCTCGCAGATATACCCTATGCAGAAATCATCCGAGGGTGCTGGTTACAGGAGTTTGCATCAGGGCGCGAGGTGATGGAGTTGATGAAGAATACATATTCTGTAAGTGATGAGGTATGTGGTTCAGTAGTAGCCTCGTAGTCCATGTATTTTATTCCCTCGAGCAGACGGGGGTCAACCAATGGTCTGGAATAGCCATACGTAGCATGATGCGTGGAGTGGATGACGCAGATTTCTATCGAGAGGATAGATAGGAATAGAAGGGAGTCCCAGTTTCAAATGGCGGCTTATCCTGCAATCTTAGAAAAGGGCCGTGTTTATTGTCGTCAGCCAGCATATAATCATATTGATCATATTAAAAAGGCTGTATTCAACCACCAGGACGAGCTGTACGCCAAGCCAGGCAGACTATGGAGTGTGCTTCTCCGCAAAGTGTTACGTCTCTCTGCAGACTAATATTTGTAACAGGTGGTCGAAACCCAAAGCTGGAGGGACATCATGCTGAACCTGATGAACATCGACTTTGAGCATTATGTCAGAGTTTCTATCGGCCATCATAAGATGATCGTGGTAGCCAACAACGGTAGCTTTGCCGTCTTCAAAGAGTCGGGTGTAAGAGAAGAGTATTGTTCCCAAACTGCGAACTTAACTGACATGCTACGGGTTGTGTATATCCCCATATGGGAGATCTTATCATTGAGAACCAGGTCAACGAGACTATTCCATTCTATAAACACGGAGATCCGTCGTGGTTCATAGGGTCCGGTCACCAGCAGAAGTTCCCTGGCAGGACGGTGCAAGATGCAATCGAGAGGGCCGACAAGCCGCTGAACTTGCAGGATCCGGCATTGATGATCGTACATGACCTGCCTACGCTTGGATGGAGTGTCTTGTGACTCAGGGTGACGTCTCAGAAAGCTGCAATGATCCATGCTGCTAAGCTGCGATACTTTGCTGTAATTTTCATATCCTTGAGGTTGGTTTGTTGTTCAATTGCTGACGTTGAATAGTCGGGTATGAGCGTGCCGATCTTGGAGGGGATTGCAGAGGAGACGCCAAACCAGGTGCCAGAGTCAGTTAATCGGCCTCATGTTGAGTTCAAGCCATCTCATGATGGGATCTTCGGGTAAGCTTCTGGAGTTTAGGATGAGTACAGCCAGGGAGTAGCGATAAGCCTTGAGCACCATGTGGTTCGAGCAGTGAAAATAGCTACGGCAATAGACTATCTAGCGGAAGGCCTTATCACAATCATGAAAAGAGATGGCCAAAGACCTTGACGATATGTCAATTGGCTCACTTGTGATGCACTCCAGTTCGATGGAAGTGTTGGCCACGATTGAGCGAGCTGTCCCACGTACAGTTACCACAGTCCCTCATGTTATGACAAGTAGTTCAATACGCTAGGAACGTATCTACATAGTTGCCAATTTCACCTCTATCAAGCACATACGACCAAAGGTAGTGGAAAATACGGGATCCCGTCCGCTCTCCCATAGTCAAGCCACTAACCGGCGGATTAGTAGTTGGGTCGGTGACGACCAGCGAATCCCCGCTGTTGTATGTTTTTTGCATTTTTCGACAAGTAGAAGAGACGCTATTCATTTTGGGTGGACCTGAGTGGGACGGCGAGGGTCGATGTGGGGGGATGATATCGCAGTTGGAAGGACGCTAGAACTTTGGTACTACGGGATACATGGAGCATGGTAGGCTATGTCGAGAAAGGAATCGATAAACGAAATCACTGCAAGGTAATAGCGGACGTGAGTCAATTGGAGGGGATGTTCCAGCATGGTATCAAGTGGTCACGCTTCGGATGCCTGTCCAAGGGTATTGCAGCAAGACGCATCGCAATCAAGGATGCGTCTCGTCTGTTCAACGACTGCGACGCTCGAAGGAGGAAGATTGGGGCGAACGAACCGTACCGAGGCTTTGGACAGTAGGTAGGTAGCGTTGCGTTCGCCCATATACGCGTGCTGGTGATCGCAGGTGTATTCGGTCAAAAAGGGAATGGCGATGGTAACGATGAAGGGCGTGCTCAAGGTCGGGGATAGCTTGGTCAATGGAGGAAGACATGGCCGTTCGGGTATAGCACAATGGCTGGATCTGGAGTGTTGCTTAGCAAGTTAACGCGATAGCTCATACCGACCGCACTAAGTTCCCGCCTATTGTGGCCTCACAACAACGCCATAGCACAGTTCGGTATCATGCCAGAGAGGTATCATCGCGCCCATGTATCTGCTGCCGTCGGCATATCTGCGCATACTGGTAGGGGCCAGTCGGCGGCGGGCTCGTTCAGAGCATTCCGTCAATCATCAGCGCTGAACGCCCCGTCTTTCGTGCAATAGTAGGGGCCGGTAGATCGCGCAAGACTCTTGAGTGAGAAACAGCAAGGCAGGTGAGGCATGTATCAAGTGCGAACGATATCGGTCGATGAGGCGGGCGAGACATGGAAATGTGTCTTGGCCATCGCTTGATAGTTCAAGCTCTCGTCGCGTAGATCTTTGGCTCGCATCTCGAGCGGTGGCGCGCTGATGTCAGATTCGATGGCATCAAGTCAAGTGCCGACTGAGTATGGGAGGCGGTGTATCGCATCGTAATGCACGTCTTGAGCGACTGTTGCGGATGACCTGCGATGGTCCAAGTTGAGTCCAGAGCGCGTTGAGGAGATCCCCGGATTAATCTTGCCCCGCGCTGACTGAGTCAGGGAGCTTGGTTGACACTGTTACCCTGCAGCAACATTCAATTTCTGGAAGATTAATCGCCACAGAAGGTGTGGTATGACTTCAAGCTTAAGAATGTCTTAAGTAATCAGGGCCATTAGGTTTCATGTCGTGATTCGATAAAAATTACGCGAATACCTATTCAGGAGAGCAAGTTTACTGAAGCGTGACCTTTTTCGCATTCATTTGAGTCTGCACGATAAAGCTTATCGTAGATCTTCAGGGCTGAGGCAACAATCCCTGCTCCGTGTCACAGCACCTCATTCTGATTGGCCAGAAGCAAAAGCCCCGCTGTAGGCTTTCACGTCAGACGCGTCCAAAAGAACGACGTCATCGTTCCTCGCCAAGGTTTGCATCACGATCTCAAATTCGCCTGCAAAAGCGTCACTCACTTTGCGCCTCCATCACTAAACCCTTATTTCCCCATAAACACCTCGCCTCACCTCACCACACTCACCAATACAGCAAATAGTTCGATGGACTTTTCCTGCCACGTCCACATAAACAACGAATCCTCCCAGGATCTCCTCCTCGAAGACTCCGGCCTCGAAAGCGGAAACTGGCCATTACGTCAGCCCCTCAATGTAATCGAAGCCGGAACTCAACAGACCATCTACCTCGTCCAACCGAGCTGGGGAGGCTCAAAAGCATGGGTTACGTATGAAGCGAGATATGGACAGGGATGGAGGAATTTTACTCTCGAGTTTGAGTGTCCTGCTATGCCGTTTTCAAAGAACCATATTAAGGTGAAGGATTGCTCGAGGGTCTTTAAGATTGATGTTACGGATGTTCAGGAGCGGGGGAGTCCTTTGACTGGTTTGTTTTGAGCCTTGAGTCTCGTGAGTGTGCTGACGGGGTTAGCGAATGTAACGATCCGAATGGACTCCAAGAAGTCTATAAATACTAAGAACGATGATATCCGAGCAAACTACGACATCGGCGTCGGCGTCTCATTCCCTACGAAAATGGACATAAAATTCCCCGTTCACGAAAGCATCGTAGTAGCAGCTTTTATCGAATCCGACATGACATTCCCCCGTGGCACAGTCTACAACAACATCAACGACAAGCAATGGGAGTTTTTCCGCGGTGTAGTCTGGAACGACGATCCCTCCTGTCTACTCTTCGAGGATGTCACCGAAGATAATCGCATGTTTGGCTTAGGTGTTGAGTGGTTAAATGCGTTCAAATTTGGCGATGAGAAATGCATGACCAAGCGATCACATATGGGAGATCTTCAGTTCTTTCATGGTATGGGCTCAGTAATGGGTGAGAAACCGCAGGAGACGCGGAAGAATATCCTTACGTGGATGGAGGTCATGTACAAGCTTGCATGCGGTGATCAAGGCGTCTCAGAAGACGACACCCTCGACGACGTCCTACCCGGCTTCTTCACCAAAGAAACCGTCCCCTCAAAATCCTCCAGCCTCCGCGATCTAATCCTCGCCACAACACCAAAATACAAAGCCGCCGACATCCGCAAACGCGCATTCGGCATCTGTCTCCACATGATCTCCGACTCCTACGCCCTAGGCCACACGCAACGCCGTCTCCGCAACCCCTCCGATCTAATCGAGCGCGACACAGCAGGCTACATCCGCTTCAAACCCGACACCTACGGCGACTGGGGCTCTATTATTTGCTTCCACGCATACAACGACCAAGACGGTGATCGTCACTCTCACTATGATGATAAAGACGGTGAACAAGATCCTGCGCCGAGAGATGTTACGACGTTTAATGAGATTGTTGGTGCGAGGAATGCTATCGTGGGGTGTACGGAGATGATTAATTTGTTTATCAAGAAGACGCCTTGGAAGAAGGGTGTGAAGAAGTTTCTGGAGGATGAGATTTTTGTTCTGGATAGGGATGTTAAACCCTCTGATCATTTTACTGATGAGAGTGTTGTATCGTATGTTTATGCGCAGAGGGATGAGGAGAGTGAGTATCGGGCTGGGCTGGAGAGAAAGCTCGCCTCTTTGGAGGAGGGTGGACTGAGTGTTGCGCCGAAGAAGTGCGATGGAAGGTCAAGGGCTGCTTTAGTGTTGGCGATGCTGTGTCTTTTCATCAGCGCCACCTTCTTCACGTTCTTTACGATGAAGATTCACGGACTTGTGTGTTAAGAGAACGAATGGGAATGGTTTAGGATTGAGGGCACAGGGACAAGTTGGGTTATTGTATAACGGCAATGGTTGGGATAGCGTTGTATTTATCATTATACCACTCCAAAATTGATAATTTGTAATACCGCAATCCAATGTCTGCTAGATGTATCGTGTTTGCACCTGTCTGGTTGAGGGCAATGACATGAAGGCGACGCCAGTTGAAGGCCAGTGTGATTGTCGATCTTCACCACCCGCTGCGACCACCTTCTGCGCCGTCTTGTAAAAATTCATAAGTGATCTTGCTCTATATGAGACGTTTTGGATGCTCGACTCATCAATCAGAGATCACAAAACGATCATAGCCGATCTCTGCCACCTGCTTGTCTATACCCGTTGCAATTGTTTTGATGATTCAAATGATCAAACAAAGCGTTCAGCCTCTTTTCCCATAAAGAGCTGGCTTGCCTCTTCGATCAGTCCATTCTCTGATAGACTTGGGTGGTTGTACGAGAGTGAACCGTCCTCGTCTTGGGGGTGGGTTAGATGATGTCGTCCAGCAGTCGATGTTCACTGGTCGTGCTGGGATGGGAACCCTGGTGGTTGGGTCATGGTCTGAGCGGCAAGAAACCATGATGTAAGAGAGTTTTTTTAAGAGAGAAAGGTTGTGCGGGAAGCTTTGCACGAAAGGACTTCTAGGAGAAGACTGGGGGAAGTGATGCTTGAGGAATGATCTCATTGATGAACTGGCAAAGGGTTGGGCCGCCAGGCCAGTGAAGTCACGTACCATTCTTTTATATCCAAGAGAAATAAAGTTTGTTACCTGTTGAGTCAAGCACAATGACCAAGTTCTCTTTGTAAGCTCAACAACATCTTGGGTAAAAAGGTGTTCTGAATGAAGATCTCTTTTTGTATGTTTGTATGGTGAAGTTATCGCCGCTGGAACTCACTCTCATTAGTCAGAGCCTCGAAGTCAAATGCTGAACTCAAGCTTGATCCAATGAGAGACTTCGCCAAGTGTCAATAAATAAAGCATGTTAAGGCTGTGTGAATGGTCTGGTCCAGTGACTGATCACTGATTCGTATTGTCACCAATTGCAGCAGATTCTTTGTTAACAGCAGAGACAAAGAGGTGTGATACGATAGCCTCTTGTTATGTTTCCTTCTGCTCAAGACAGAAAGGCTGACGGACCCCAACAGACTGCAAAAACAGAAATAGAGAGGAAAGAACTCAAAAACCTTTATAACTATCGAAACGGCACTGCAGTGACAAACAAGCAAAAAGACAATTGGTGAAAACACGAAAAAGAATGGGCTCCACCGGGGATTGAACCCGGGACCTCTCGCACCCAAAGCGAGAATCATACCTCTAGACCATGAAGCCGATTTTAGTTTCTTGTTAATAAGCAGTCTCAAAAGTGAATATATATACCCGGAGCATTTTAGTGTCCTAGCACCGACAACGCCGCGATAATTGAAACATCTACCAACGTGGATCTTCTCAGTGCATAAACCGTAGCCAGACATAAACTAATGTCTGCCCTGAGACCGAAGTTTGTTACTTGCTAAGTCTCTTTCCCGTTGAAACACGATAGCCGCGGATTCCCGAGCTCTGGATCAACCGGCACGCCAAGATTTGTATCTCACCATCAGGGTCAACACCATATCATATGCATCATCTATCGCGAGTCATCTATCACAAAAGCTGCACCTCTTGGCCACCTGCATATGTCAAAGATCACCCGGCAGTTATTATTCGGACCACTCTTTTAGTCACCGATCACATCTCGCACAAAACATCCTCATCACCTGATGTCTTCCTCAAACCCGAAAGCAGCGTATGTAGCCATCAAATACAAAAGCACCTTCCCGATTAACCTTCGCTTAAGCACAAAGTTATAGATCCAGACATTATAGCGCAGATCAAGCGTCACGAATGCCCCAATCAAGCAAACTACGGTGCAAGCATACTACCGTTGTATTCATCGTTAATATCTCTTGCATATACTGTCGGGGAGCGCGCCTCCGCCAAGATGAGACAAACTCTATTAATCCTTTATTCTTGGCGTTGATCTTTAACTGGAATGGTTTGAATCCCGTTATCAGCCACAAAATGCTGTCTACCGATTGGTCCATCATGTTGACATCCTTGTATGCGTTCGTCAAGGCTCTGCGGGATACCGGCAGCAACCCCAGTTATCAGCGCGGCAATTGCGACGAACTCCATACCTTTTCGTTGCTAAGACTTGTCTGTTTCAAGAGAAGCAGGTGCAGAACCTCAATCCAATTATGGATATTGCACACAAAAATGATAAAAGCCACGTTGCCGAGACAAGGATCTTGATTGGGGTTCAGCCTGATAAGAACTGCAAAGCCATTATTCGCATGGTCCTAAATGTAACGTTAAGAAATACTCGAGTCAGTCAACGTTGAAGTTTCCCAATGTAGATGTGCTAGGTAGTCAAGATGAAACACGGCAATTCGAGGACAAGACGGTAATACCGGCACCACCTGATTCTACTCTTTAACCTTTCCATCAATAGCCTCAACCTTGACATTAGTATCAAAAGGAGGCGAATACCCAGAATAAAAACGGCGACGTCGTCATCCTATTTCCTAAAACTAAGCATAATCCGAAACTTAATTAGATACCAAGACTCCCGCTCGCAACACGAGGTTCAAAACATCCCTGAAGACCCGCCTCGTTTCGGACGAGTTGCCCCCTGATAATCGTAGCCGAACCCGCTGTATAAACTGGGGAATGCAACGAATATGTCCCACCGCTATTCACGAGGTTATTCTGTTAGATTTGTATAATGATTTGCATTGCCGTAGTGTTTAAAAACCCCCATGTCTCGCTCATTTCTCCGTTGCTTATGTTTTGTCAAAAGTGGCCGTGTCTTTATTAGGTTTCGTGCAATGGAGGTTGACCCTTTGGTAGTTGCTATCTTTGGCCCACCGCCAGAAGGGATAGATCTCTCGGCTAATAGTGAGGCTAAGAATGCTGCTGTTGTTCTTACCTTGTTGCTTGTCTCTGCTTTGTTTTTGGCTGGACGCATTGTGATTAGGACTCAGCAGGTTTATGGGTTGAGTCTTGATGACTACGCGATTATCGTATCGTGGGTTTTTGTTGCTGCTACTGGGGCCATGGTAGTAGTTGGTAAGTCAATTGGTTCCTTTGATTGGTAATTACTAATATTGTCAGTTGGCCAAGCTGGTGCGGGTAAACATGTCTGGGCACTCACATTAGATGACATGGTCGAGGTATCCAAGGTTTGTGACCCCAATTCATAGTATTGATTACATACTAACGCAGCCAGCTCTCATACATATACAGTTATCTCTTCGCAATTTCCGTCTTCACAACAAAAGTATCGATCCTCCTCTTCTACCGACGAATATTTAGCCGCGGCGGCCTCTCATTCCGGATTGCCTTTTGGTTCGGCACTGTCCTCGTGGCATCATATCCAGTAATATTCCTCTTCACCATGATCTTTTGCTGTACGCCTTTGCCCCACTATTGGACACAGTTTAGGGGAACAGAGGGGACATGCATCGACGTTGGCCATTTCTTCGTCATCTTGGCCATTATTAATCTCATCACCAACGTCATTGTGCTATTGATCCCGGTGCCTGAAGTGCTCAAACTTCAAATGAGTAGAGAGAAGAAGGGAGCTGTGTTTGGCATCTTGGCGCTTGGAGGCTTGTAAGTCAGAGCGACTGTTTGTCTCCAGAATATTACTGACGCTACGCAGAGTCTGCATCGCCAGTGCTGTACGCGTGTACTATCTAGACGTCTTCTCCAAAGCCGCCGACAACACATGGGCCATGGGCACCGTAGCCATATGGTCCTCCGTCGAGCCATCAATGGGCATCGTATCAGCCTGCTTACCCAGCTTCAAGTCTTTCTTGCGATACCTGCGCCGCAAAGGCGGTAGTAAAAGCAGATCAAGTTTCCCAACCATCTCCAACGGAGGAAAAGGAAACAGACTACGATTTGATGATGAGATTGCTTTGAGAAGTCAAATAGTCGGAGGTGAGGGAAGTATGCATAGTGGACAGGGAAGTGAGGCTGGAAGACAGATTTATGTCAAGACGGATGTTGAGCAGGTCATTACTGAGATACCCGAGGCGATGAGGCGAAGCAATGTTTGAAGTGATACCAATTGAGCGTCTTACTGTTTTTTACTGCGTGTTACATATCTATGAGCTATCGAAGATATACGTTAATGGAAGTTTGTGACTTTCGAAGCACTGATACTTTATGTGCGGAGATAGCTAGTGTAGACACAGTCTCAGTATCCCCTTGCGTGCTTACCTCTGTCCTAAGCCCCATATGCGTAACGATCAAGTCAGAATTTAGAAACATTCGCTCGCCCAACATCGATCCCAAACCTGCCAACAGTCCTTTGGCCTTTCTGTGCCTCGTTGCTTGGAGGATCTGTATCTCCAAATGTACTCGTATCACCATCTGACTCCTCCACCGAAGCTCCTTCTTTCTGCCACCACCCAAGACTAAACACCCAGCCATCAAAAGCCTGCTTCAGCTGTCCATCAGTCATGTACTCAGCTCCTCTTGGTATGATACCTGAATCATGAGCGCATAACTGAGATCCAGCAAGGAAGGCCATGGTGCTTGCGATACTGCATGGATTCCGCGGAAGTGTCCGTCGATTTTGACAAGGAGATAGCTTGTCAGGTTCAGAACTGCTATAACAGCCAGCAGTATCTGGAGAATCAGCTTCGAGGTCGAGTCGATTGCAAGGCGCGTCACTTGTCCAAATTCTGTCCCCGTTATCGTAGTGTGAGCCGATAAAGGTTTCGCAGCCGAACGGTCGCCTTCCGAAGAAACGAGTTCGTCAAGTGTGGTATTCGTGTATGCCCGGAAGTTGAGGTTGATGACATGCCTCATATACTCACTGTAGTCTTTCTCAATAGCCTTTACTAAAGCATCAATGTTTTCAGGCACGTGAAGATCCTCGAATTTCCTTCCATCTGGTCGATGTAGTAACTGGTCGAAGAAGGAATCAAGGGACCACCCGGTTTGGCCGTGAAAGAAAGCCAGGTAGTGTCGGAAGTGGCCTTCGAGGCTATATCCCAATGCTTCTGACTTGGATGTCCCATTTAACACCTCCACGCCTTGTCTCTGCTTACTTCTGGGGGGTGCCTCTCACTGATCTGCCCCAGCGCGTGGTTTCCTCTGTACGTGACACGCACTGGGATCTGCTCAATGCCCTGGGAACAGACTAATGCAGTTAAGTTGTTCCACTGGGAGGTATCAAGACCCCCTATAGTACCAAACAATATGCCGATCGAAGGACAAGAAGAACTTGAATTCGACTTGTTAGCATCTAAGTCGAAGTATCTGCCAACCGATTTCGTTGAGTTGAGGAAGTCCTTTGATGCTGTCTCTTGGAACCCGAACGACGTGTTGCCCACGTATCGGAATTGACCTCTACATCCTCCCTGAGGTACGTAGAATGCACGAATAGTTTCAATATAATATTCTGGGACGTTGTATTGAGATCTTTCCACCGTCCTGATGTGATTGGTCTTTGGAATTACACTGCACTCGAGTAACGGCCTCAAAGCTCCCACAGTGTAAATGTACTTAGAAGTGCGGGCCAGACCCTTTTGCGCCAAAGAATCAGACGTAACTAGACTAACATCCGGTAGCACCAAGTCTTGCCATATCCTTGTAGGTGTGATGGTACCACCGTGTCGAATAAGATTGAGATTAATTCCTGCACCTCCATCGTCAAGAGCTTGGGTAGGCTAAGACGTACACTAATTTCGGACCATCGCTGAAGATGGCTTTTCAATAGTAGCAGGCCCAATACGTATCCAAAGTCCAGACACAATAATTGTCAAGAAGCTGCTTAAGAGTGAGGACACATTCGAAGCGGCTGGACTAAGCTGTCGCCTCTGAATCAACTTGATGGCTGTTAAGAATGGGGATACCGAGAGCAAGTAGAGCAGCAGACTTCTCTCAGCTTGGACATTGCCTAACCTTAGACTGCTGAAGGGAGCAAAGGTTGCTATAGTAAAGTCAAAGTTGTTGATAAGTGTCGCTATAGAAAAAGCAGCCGCTGTGGATGACAGGCGCACAACATATAACATGGCAATTGAGTCTGTCTCAGGTATATCGAAAAGGCCGTCTCTCTTATTGTATAGTCGGTGAAGGAGTTCAAGAGCAATGATGGCAAGGATAGGACTGAAAAGTGTCACCACAACGAAATACAGCCGTCCAGAAACGGGAGCCCATGGCTTCCTCACCGTTGACTTCTCGTGATGAGACACTTTGATAGAAGGTTGGCTTCTGTCGACAAGATTGATGGAGAAAACTCGATCCGAACCTACTGAAGCAGTGGAAAGAGTTGCATTTAGCTCTTCAGATTTCTCCTTGTCACTGAAGTCACCCAAGACCTGCAAAGCCTCTTGCAGTGGTCGACTGTTGACTAATACAGCAGCATGGCCGGCAATAGAGCCGTACATAGCAGGGACCCAAAGGCCATTCACAGGTGTGAAGAGTAAAAGAAGACAAAGAATCGCTAGGACAGTGAAGCCCGAAGCCATGATCCAGAAAGCCTCATTCTTCGTATGGAGCCTGATTTCACTAACACGACCTTCAGCAGTCCCGTTTGAAGCTTTGCTCACGAGCAATGACGCCCGCGCAAACTCATCAAGGAGTCCTGAAAGAACGACAATTGATGTGTTGAGAAGTACAGAAGGCTTTAGAAAGACACCAGGCTCAAATTGGTTTCCTAACTTGCCTGCCAGCAGTTGAAATAATGAATCCGTAGTGTGCCAACCATTGAAGATCAGGGAGGAGGTAAGAGGCGTGACGTCCTTGTTAACAACGAGTGCTTCAAACACGTCGTTAAGTTCAGTCAGAATCATCTCAGCTAGCGAAGAGTTTGTCAAATTGTTTAATGACCTTGTCTCTCCGTCATTTTCCGTAAAGGCCAAGGAAACGTCGTGCGAGGGATTTCATATGTTGTAGTAGCAGGTGCAATATTGTATCCGATTTTGCAGATCACCGCAGCTCCATCCACAAAACTTGACGGCCTTGGAAGTATTATGTCGTGCGTAGTCCATGTCGAGCAAGTAGTAGAATTCCAGTAATATTGCATATCTGCAACATCAGCCGGCAAGTCAACAAACAAATTTGCTTGTTCGCAATCGACTATCGGCAGAAACGCATCCACAGACGCTTTGAGCGATGTCATGTTTAGTGTTGACACTGCTGGAGCGAAGCGCTGAGTGACTCTGCCATCTCGAACGTTCCAGTCAGAGTCATTCGCTACGGCGCTGTTGGTCCGTGCAAGGTAGTTCCAGATGAACTTGTCAGAGCCTCCATAGAGGTCGTAGCCGTCTAATGACGGGTATTTGGCAGGGTTGAACGGTGGCCAGGACCAGGCATTGGCTGCATCAAAGGTATCTTGGTATGTGATGTGTGATGTCACAGAATGTGACGAAGCATGAACCAAAAACAGAGTCGTAGATACCAAAATAATAGCCTTGAGGAGGAAGAATGAGAGGATTGTTGGAATAATGCGGTAGTGCCTAAACTTATATGCTTGGTATATGCTCTGCAGCTGAAACGGTGACACATAGTCTAGCAAAAGCGATCTAGAACCGAGTGCAGGTCCGGACTGAAGTTCTCTCCATGGCTCGGAAGCCTTGTAATAGTAGTCGAACCGTCTCCAAAAGCTCAAAACAATAACGAGCATAGCTGTCGGGCCATACGTCCAAGAGTACTCGCTGGAGGAAAGTTCGAGCGGGAAGCCATCTTGAGCATCGGAAACGCATTTAAGAGCAGTAAGAGAGGCGGCAAAGGTAGTAAATACGACAGCAAATATGAGCAATGCAAATTTACTCAGTTAAAACGGTGGCTGGGTTGTTTTCTGCTGGCCGATACTGGGGTTAGATACCTCCTCTTGGGGGGATGTGCCAGGAAATGGCTCGTTTTCAGTATAGTCTTGCTCAAGCTGAAGATACGGGCTCTCTGGCGTTATATCCATTGTTGGGAAAGCCATGGCATAATATGATTGGTTATTGTGAGATACAGATATCCTGCGAACAGTAGATTGTCACAGCACATTGTCCAAACCCTCAGCATGATATTTATCGCTTCGAAGAGCCCAGCCCGACGTTTCACGGCCGCACGGCGAGGTAAGCAGAGAACCTGACACAGAAGGGGCAATGTTGTCGGGCGTCACAGGGCTTATCGTTCGTGCCCCGTTTGCTTATCCAATTGCAGCTTATTGCCCGGATTCTTGCTTCACATAGCGCGAAAAGAGGATTTGATAAGCCATTTATAGACGAATGAAGGGACGATTTAATATGGAATTTAGGAAAAGATAATTTCTGTAGACTGAAGCATGGGCATTAACCTACCTATAGGGCAATCCTGACATGTCTTAGGCTTCATATTTCTCAACGGCGACTGGAGATGAGGGGACTTGTCAGCCGCGTATTACACAAACAATTAGTCCGGTCACACAAGGCTGACTGTATCATCATCTGTAACATACACTGGGCGTTACGTGCTACACAAATATGCAACTATGGGCAGAATACGATAATTGACCTTGGAAATTTAGTGGCTGAGCATGCTAATAATAGAATCTTAACCTCTACATATCTAAAACCATACAAGAGTTTGCGGACACCCCCCAAATCAGCTGTCAGAAACCGTTACCAAAAGATTGGAAGGTCAACAGTTGTTTTCCAATCCATGTTTGACTCTTTCAACTCTATCCGGTCAATGCAAGTGCCAAAAACCTTATCCCACAAGCGAGTCTGTTTGCCATAGTTACCGCTCGTCTTCCAGCCCTTCCGGTGGTGAAGATCGTGGTCTTCAATTACAAGCTCAGCGTCAAGGAGACGTAGGAGCCAGCTAAGAGTGCCGGGCGGTGATGTGTAGACACGCAGGCCGCTATGGCCACCCAGCTCGGTAAACATGACGTACTGGTGGCATATCCACCACTCGTAGAAGCCCATGGGAAGACCTAGAAACTTCAAAGAGAAATAGGTCATGAGTGGGATGACGGCGATGTCGAATATCTCCTGTTCGAAATCGGCGTACAGTGTCAGAAGTGGGTTTGGGTGCTTGGTCAAGTGATGGGTGCGGTGGTACTTCCAGAGACTGCCGACCTCGTGCATGAGTCTATGGTACCAGTAGAACCAAAAGTCTAGCACGATGCCGTACAGGCCAATCTCCAGTGGCAGCCAAAGCCAACTAATGGATGAAGGAGCCTGGGCGGTGCGGTAGCTGAGGAATACAGTAAAGACAGGGCGAAAGCTAGATGTGGCTATGAGACTCTTCACGACCTTGGTGACGCCAACATCAGGCACCCCATCCCTCTCATGTACATCACCATCCAAAAAGCCCGTCTGGTGGCCTACTCGTCGTAGAGCATGCAGTAGGTGCACCGCAGCAACCTTGAAGGCGACACTGTAGAAGACAAAGGCTTGGATGGGTGTAAGGTTCTGGCCAGTGTATACGACATAGGCGTGATGTATGGCCATCGGGACGAGTGAATGCACCAGCACCCAACGGTGCAACTGCCACTCTGGTGTGTATGGCACTTTGTCTCCTTTCTGATGCACAGGCAAGTCTTTATCCAGGGCGACGTGGTGAATGCCCAGGATTTCGAAGAACCAGTGCGACAGTGTCCAGTTGCTTTTATCGGCTCGTCGCCAGGTGGACTTCATTGAGTCTTTGGGGTTCTGTCTCGACTTTACGCTGAGTGATGGATTTGCGTCAAGACGTGACAAGTTAGACTCGTACACGGCAGTTGAGGATCGTGAAGCCATTTTGCGTGTATTGTAACCAAAGACGAAGATGGGATTCGATTATCTTGTTACGTCGAGGAAGTTGGGTTTGGTCTTTATATAATTGATCATGATCGTTGGCTGCCACATGTAAACGGGCTAGTTACAACCTGCCATTTGGCTTGCTTGGTTTCTGTATTCTTAGTGGACTCCACCTCTGTCCCTTGACTACCGAATTAGCGAGTCAAGACTAGACTTACCGAGGTTCTGCAGATCATCAGTGCATACGTCAATAGACGTCCCTAATTCGGTACTGGTTTGCGATGGGGGAGGGGCATAAACGTTGGCTTGATTACGTGCCATGGTGCATAGACAAGCTGAATGTGTAATTCATCGCCTCTGGCATAAAATCTACCGATCTAATTTGCAATTGACTGCTCGAGAGCAGACTCCCTCGACAATAACAAGTACAAGATTTCCTTTCACCCTGATGGTAAAAGCCCTTTACCACGCAGTCATGACCTGAGCACGTTTGTGGTTGATCTAAGTATATCAGACACATGCTGAGATTCTTGTTACCCTTGCTACCCAGGTCTTTGGGTCCAGGCGCAACCCTGTCTGTCACGTCGTGATCGAACGTTCCAGTTGAAGCTTGGTCAGGCTATGTCACTTGACGTTATGTTCCACGTCATCCAAGCAACCCAAGATCTGATCTAGTAGTTACACCTACTACTATCCTAGAGGCATAGCACGTGTCAATTAAGCCAAGGAAATCGTGGGGCGTCATCTCATGCTTGAAAAGGGCGAAATAGAGTGCGCTCCATTGCGGGTACTAACAGTTCACATCGCAAGCTAAACTCAAATAGTACTCCGCTTCGGCTCACACTACCGACCACATGGTCCCACTACCGGGACTAGTACAGTACACAGTCACGGGGCAGAGGCAACATATTCCCAGTATTCCCCGAACCGGGCAACTGTCAAAGAGCCAGATGCTGCCGGGACAAATTCTGGGCCTGGCACGAAGAAGCTGGCCGTGGCTGGTTATGTGGCTAGGTTGCTACTGTATTCCCTGCTCCCGAGGCTGACAAATAACTTGTGTTCTATCTGTAAATCGCCGGAATAGAGTCACATGGAACCACACTTGAATCACCTTATCAAGGTTTGCCCAGATAACGAATGTTGAGTCCAAAGTACATACGTATCCCGGTTTACAGTCGTGCTGCTCCGCCAATCAGAAGTGCTGGAAAAAAGATGGAACGATATCCGGGACAGCTCCACTATCACTACACGTTCGTGACACGACTTCGCTCGTATTTCAGCCTTTGAGGGTTTTGAGCAACATGCCTTCTCTTGAGAGATTACCACCTGAAATTCTCCAAGAAGTTTGTAATCATCCACTAGGTACTGTTCGTGATGCTGACCGGGTGTAGATTGTGTCGTACCTCCACAATGGCTATGAGCGACATCGCTTCGGTGGATACGAGCCGCCCGTAGGTCAGCACGAGATAACAGGGATCAACCGACGCTCGTACTTGACGTCTCTGCGTGCCGTAAATCGTCTCTTCTGCCAGATCGTCACACCTATTCTCTTTCAGCACGCCATAATCTACTCCGGCAGTGTCATAACAAGATGGGGCATAACCGCCGTGACCAGCATGGGTATTACCGGCGCTGCGCGTCTTGTAAAACTATCAAAGGATCCTTCGCTTCGCAAAATCGTCCGCCGTCTGGAAATTTGCTTAAAAGTGCAGAGTGCGACTGACTTCCGAGATTACAAGCCTGCAGTTGAGGAGAAGGACAAGGACCTAGAGTACCTTGCACGATTAGGCGCCGTGATTCACAGTGCACTACCGAGATTTCCGAATCTCAAAGTTCTGAAGCTCAACTTTGAGGACATTCCTTACAATTACAGACAAGACTTTGATGACCCGGGTCAGGCCAGTTGTTCTTGGGTTCAGGACACTCAGAATTTCTTCGAGTCTCTATCAACCGCTATCTACAGATCCGGGCTCAAGAATCTGGTAGAGCTCGACCTCTCCTTACCTCTCGCGTATGACTTTGGGCATTTTCTTGGCGACGACGAAAATGGAGGACCTTACTCTCCAAAGACATTCTTCAAGCAGCTCAAGCGTCTGAGTGTTCACTATGGACACTGTACTGAGGACGGCGAAGACTTGGAATTTCGGTATGAACAACCTAATGACAAGTTCGATAAATACGTCCGACAGTTGCTACCACTCGCCACAAATCTGGATACCCTCAAGGTGAAGGGACCCGATGTATTGGTGCTTGATTCATCAGCACTAGAGCCCTTGAACCTGGAATTAGTCGACTTACAGAGCCTGTCCATAACAGGGGGAGCACTCACAGCTCTCTTCCAACGGTCTACAGCATTGCGAGAAGTTGTGCTCATGGGAGTCTACCTCGAATCCGGCACATGGGAAGAGATCCTCACAGCTTTGAGCAAAACAGCCATTTCGGCCTTCTATATCGAAACATGCGGTTATCAAAAAGAAGGCGATGCTCTACAGTACGTCCCAACTGATCGAAGCGATCAAGTCAACGGCGAAGACAGTTACATCGAGACAAATCGCACCGAGGATATCGACGCGTGTGAATTGGTGTTTGCGCGGGTCCATGAGAATATGCGCAAGATTTACGGGAGCAGATATGATCAAGCGGCAGCTGAGCGAAAGCGGAAAACTCAACACGATGATATTGTGAGAAAGACAGCCTCGCTGGGAGAGTTCTTCAGAAGGTTTATGGCGGAGATGTCTGATGAGGGTGACACTTCTGAGATGGATTCTTCTGAGGATGGGTCAAGTGTAGCTGAATTCCTAGAGCTTGCGTTTGGTCGTCGTCCTGGGGATACCTCTGATGACGATGATTCGGATAGTGGCTCTGATGGTGTTTCTTCAGATGTTGATTCGTCGGATTCAGGTCCATCTGACGATGAGTAGGTTGTCACTGTATATGAACTGCCTTAGCGGGGTATCATATTCCAGCATCTCGACGTATGGAGAGGCAAAAGCTTTGCAGGACTGTTTTCGGTGGATAAATAGATAGGATTCCGAGAGCAGCCTTCATGTACTTCGATTGTACTATCAATCATTGATTTAACGATCAAAACCTTCTTCACAACTAAAACATTACCAAACCAGCGCCAATAAGGATGCTAAACAGCACCGCAATAATAGAGAAAAGTCCACCACTTCTCAACAAACTCGAAGCCCCATTATCATCATCCTTTTTGTCATCATCAGCCTTTTTCTTATCGTCGTCCTTACCTCCATCCCCAGTCGGCTTCAAATCGGACTCCTTATATACAAGCTTGACAGCAGGAAAGTGTCTAACAACCGCAAGTTCTTCATACCGGAATCTTGTCTGAGTTTGCAAAACTGACATTGGCCAAATCGTTGAAGTTGGTTCCGCCGTTACCGCTGAGTACAGATATTGCGACACCTTGCTTCCTTCCACAGTGTAGACTGAGCGTATGGCGCTTGGGGGTAGGTATTTGTTGCATACTTCTGTATATGTTGCTGATTTTAAGGGCTCGATGGATGAGAAGCAGCCTCCCCTCTTTGCAGCAACCCAGCCACTGCGCAAGAATCAGACAACAAAAAGAGGTAAGCAAAAGAAGTGGGATATACCTGGGGCAGCAATATGCATTAAGACAGATTTGTTCCAGCGGCATATTTGGATCAGTAACAGACACGCCTGGCCGTGCACTCGTCGTCTGCGTAAAACCACCACTCCTCTCAACAGAACCTGTTTCGTTGCCATGCGCAAATGTGCCAGCTGGAGTCTAACCCTTGGGACAAGCTATACCAGGTGAGTAGTAGTCAATAGTGCCTTGACCTCCATGTTTATCCTAGTAGGTGATCTGTTTGTCATATGTGGAGCCAGATGGTAGACACTTTCCCATTGATGCAGTCTCACATGTCGGCGCTCCGTATGATATAGTTAAATTGTTGGGATGCGCGAAGATGATTTGATCTGTTGTTACTGTTATGCAGCTTGCGGGGGGCGTATACGTGGTTGTTAGTGGACCGTTGTTGGCGAATCCAATACCAAAGTATTCAGTGACAGTTGGATAGAGAATTCTAAGACGTTATTTTACAGTTGGCATTAATGGTCTTCGAAAATTGGGAAATAACTCAATGAGAACTCTTTAATGAGTGCCTGGCTGCTGCGCCTTACCATGCGGCGCAGTAACAAAGACCAATTGGAGAAGCTGTAGTCTCACCACTTGCTTATTTGAGCATGCTAAAAGCTCAAGAGATCCCCTGTTTATTGGTGGGATCTTAGACCTTACCATCTGACACTTGCAGCCGAGGCAGCCTGGGCATGCAACTTGTATTGGTGTAGTATCCTTTACCTGTCCGTCACACTTGGACTGATGGCCGAAATCACAGACTGCCTGAAATGTTCTTCTCATTTAGCTAGGGAAAGAAGAGAACCCAAGAAGACATGGGCTATTTTTTAAGGAATAGTTTAATGATAAACTGCCTAAGCTCGCCGCCATCGAGGCGCTCCAAATGGGGGGTCGGTTCTGATGAGCTAGCAGATTAAATCGCCACACACTAAGATTTGAGATTTGATGAGAGATTTCAGCTTGTGTGCAAAATCGGATCATGGCTTTTACGAGAACGAAACAACAAAAAAGCAATTCCATGGCTGCAACAAGCACTAGCTTGGGCAAAGAAGTCCTCATCAAAGAATACTAAGCAACGCCTGCGCATTCAACTCGACCTTGCAGAAGCTTATGCAGAAACAGAGCAGTCCACGAAGGCGACACAGCTCACTGAAAAGGCACTGGCATTTCAAGAGAAACACCTCCCGAAAGATGACAGCAGCTTGTTAGCGGTATCATGCGTTCTCGCAAAAAGCCATTGTTTCAACGGTGCGCCATGGACAAGTTGACACTTCTGGGCGAGCTTGGGAAATGCTACAACTACGCTGAAGACTATGAAAAGGCAGCCAAAAGCCTAGAGATGGGTATAGAAGCAGCGGAAGGTAAAATCGCAAAAGACGACCCAATTCTCATTGTCGTCAAGAACAACCTCGCCTATACTTATGAGCAGAAAGGTCAACACAAGAAAGCCATTTCTCTTCTGGAAGAGACTCTGCCCATCCAGAAGCAAATCCTAGGTAAACCACATTTCGAAACCCTCAAGATTCAGGTATACCTTAGCGAGCAATACCTGGAGATCAAAGAACTCACGAAGGCGATTTCGCTTTTGGAGGAACTTTTGCCTATTCAGAGGGCAGGTTCATAAGAAGACCATGTCTTCTGAGAATGATTTTGCAGAGGCTTATTTTGGGAATAAAATGTATATACAGCTTTGAAGTTGTATGAACACATGGTTTCTGTGCGTCAGAAGCATTTGGGTCAAGGCGATGAGCAGAGGAAGTGGGCGGAAGCGGGTTATAAGAAGTAAGTGTATTGAGACTTGGAAGTGGACTTGGACACGAAGATGATGCTATTGAAGAGCCAACATCTCATTCGTTTCAGGTAATATTTTTGGCTGGTTATGGGCATTGCGTTGTCACGATATGTCCTGGATTTATTATTCGCCCTTCCGTGCCTCGTCATGAGGTCTGTTGGTTGAGCCTTGCATACAATCCCTGTTAGCTTATTCCATTGCAGAAATTCGAGAAACCCCGCTTCTACAAATGTTTATGAGAGATACTAATAATCCCAGAAGTTAGCTTTTTTACCATCCCAGGGCCATATGCTATTATAAAGTTACTCTTTACAAATCATCATGCCATTCCGCTCTCTATATCTTGCCAAGTCCGGCGGAGGAACCAATCAACGCTCTCATTTCGCACTCTTCATCCCAAACGCAGAATACGATCGGGACACTATTAGTGAAGACTTCCAATCTCAAAAGGCCCTTGGTACAAGAATACACGTCGTCGGAGAACCTCTGATGTCAGGTTTTGCATTCGAGGTCCATAGGAATTACAATACCCAAGCCTACGCTGACCTAAAGCACTTGGTCTCTCTTGGGAAGATCGACGATTCAATTCTCTACGAGTGCCCAGAAACTATGGAAATGAGAGAGAATGCACCGAGAAGTATTATTGAACGACATGCAGAATCTGTAACTCCACCTCCCAAAGGACAAAACATACGTGCACCAATTGATAGGGTAAATAACCACTCACAAGAGACATAACGGTGACTAATGATTTCCATAATCAGGTGAATACAAAAAGATGTCAGGAATGGACGATGGAGGTTCTGAGCCTTCTGGTAGAGAAAGAGTTGATTCCTTCAGAAGCTGTGAGCATTGCGCAGAAGGAAAGAGATCCGCCAACTAAGGGCATTTTTGGCTATAAAAGCCAAGAAAAATAGCAACACGCGAGTTATCAGATGGAGGGAAGTCCATATTTCGGGGAGTCTCTTAACGTGTCTTAGTCTCTATCTCCTGATACTCAGTTTATATACAAATTGGCCATCAGGGGAGAGGCTCGTGACCTTTCGTTCCTTCCTTGGTCGCCGCTGCTGCTTTGAGCCTTCCCATTGCCAAAGGAAACAGTCTCCATGAATCGACATTGCTCTCTGTTGGGGTCCTTAGATATTCATAGGTCGGGGTTATGCCAGCCTTTTCGTATGTACAAAAGCCCAGGTTCTCAGCAGCTAAACTTGTAACCATATCTTCGACTTCAACTTCTTCGGTCTGTATGTCCTTGATGTAACGGGAAATGGTATGAAGATATGTTTTATCCTCATGTGGCATGCATAACTCTTGCGAGGGCCTCCTGAAGTCCACGTCAAAAAGATGTTCAATATCACTTCCTAATAGAGAGGGTATCACAGGTACAACGCGCTGAAACATCATTGGAGACGCAATGTCTTGCTCAAGATTGTCTTCTGTTACTTTTAGCCTCTGGAAGTATCGTAACTTGACTGAGGGATTGTCAATTTTCGAGAGGACATCCTGAGCTTGAAGACTTGCTAGCACACTGTCGGCAAGATTCCCACCAATCTTCGAGAGTAGATACAGTAGCAAGAACTGTAAGTTGACCTCGTAAACCACCAATAAGGAAAGGGTGCTTGATGTGTGGCTTAGGCTGTCGATAATAAGATTCGATGACAAAATCTCCATGTACCCAGTTTCAGAAAAGGAAGCAAACAATGCAACAGCTGCATTCAGATCCTGGCAAGTCGTCGCCATATGTATTGCAATTTCTAAAGTTCGGGAATGCTCAATGTCTCCATGGTCGAAGCCGTTTTGTGTTGAAATGAGAAAATATGTGAGAAGGTTGGTAAATGCTGTTCCTTTCATGACAAATGGCTCCATTTCCGAAGAATCACCAAGTACTCCATACTCGTGTGGATCCGCTCCAAGGACTATTAATGCGTCGAACATGCTTTTGCGCAGTTTGACATCAAGTCCCGAATACCATCCCTCTCGCAAAACACTGGTAGCCAGATGAGGCGAGGTTTCGGTTGTCAGACACGAGATAACGTAATCATCAAATAACTCATCGCTGATCAAGTGACTCAAGAACGATAACTGAGGTTCCCAAGGATATATGTAGTGTCTTAAAAGATGCTTGTTAAACAATGGCCGAATGACGTCGAGCATCTCGGTAGCCAATTGAAGGCCTTCGCTTCCCCGGCGTTTTGCAGGGTCGGTAATTTGGTTGATGATATGGGAGCTATCACATAGTAGGTCCCATTCGGATGCCAGAACTATCACCATGCAGATCAGACCTTTCAGAAGTCGGGTTTGCCAGGGAAAGTCGGACAATAAATCACATCGTAGAATGCCCTGGCCCGCTTCTGTGTCTGTCAGAAAGTCATGTGCTGTTCGATGAATGAATGCTACATTGCCAAAAGCCTGGCTAAAGGCGGTGCTATTGTCTCCCAACTTTTCAGAAAGGTTATGGTGAAGCTTTTGCGGCTGCACTTCAAGCAACCCTGCGCACCGACTGTGTATGGAAGCCTTTGTCTCATCGCACATTCGTAGAATCTCTGTGACTCCGATTGTACCCGTACCCGTCAGAAGGTTCTGTTGTATTCCAGTATTCTCGGCGCAGGCGATTTGTAGTGTCAATGGCAATGAAGCCCATCTCCACCGCAGAACAATCCCTATGCAAATGTCTTCATTTGAACTGTGCAGAACGTATCGAAAGTATCTGCGAGCTGTTTCCTGATAGACAGAGCTTTTTGCGTTAAACCTTTCCCACATATCGACGTACAGCTTCTCAAGATCTCCAGGAAGCTCGCGGAGCCGTGAAAAAAGTATTTTCTCAGAATCTTCATTCTCGATCCCCTCGATGATGCTTCGTGTAGCGAGATGAAGCCATAGAAATACACCTTGCGCTTTATCAACAAGCTGTTGACGCAAATCATTGAAAACCTTCAAAGAGATTTGACTATTCGGTAATAACTCACAGAACCTCTGTCGTACAAAGACAAACATATCGAATCTCGTCAAGTCCTCAAGCAGGATTCCAGCAGCCTTTGTCGCCTTGAGCCACCTCATGATTTGCGCCTCAGGTCGGGTTGAAACGCACAGTTTGGTTTTCGGAAGTCTTGATATAGACTGAATGGACGGGGCCAGCTTAGAAAAGCCATCTTGGTCCCGGATCTCATCTAGTCCATCGACAAAAATGCATATGTGTCGAGTATCCAAGTTCGCAACATAAACCCAGACAGCTTGCAAGTCCTTGATAGACCAATCGTGATATTCTGAATGTAGAGACAAGTGGCTGAAGTGCTGTAGAGTACTCAAAATTAAGTGCTGCTGACCTTGAAGTCTTTGGTAAAGCAGAGAGCACCAGAGACCTTTTATGCTGTTCTGCTCTTCTGACCCAATCTTCCAAAAGAAATAGGAGAGAATAGTCGCATCGGCGCTCCATCGTTTAGCCAAGTCATGAGTTTGGTTCTGGTCTAGGATGAATTTGACAAGTGTGCTTTTCCCGGAGCCAGGCTTGCCTTGGATATAGAACAATTGGTCATCTGATTGCAGCCATGAGTTGAAAGAAGTCCATGAGCGATGAATGGCATTCATATGAGAAATGCAATCTGAATTATCACAATCCTCTAGATCGGCATCATCCTCCAGATCGTCGCCTTCTGGATCGTCATCATCGTCTGAATATCCGTAATACATGTCTCTCATGTCTTCATAAGATGCGAATACTTGGTTAAAGCTTGCATCTCTTGAGTCCATGACATCGTTGTATCGCTGATTCATCCGTGGAGCTTTAAGGCTTTGAAGAAAGGTTTCGCATTTCTTCTCCGTCTCAGCAGCGATTCTGAGCTCCAGGACTTGGCTATCGGTGTGCGAGTTAATGGCTACCTCAACCCGGGTGGTTTCCTGAGTGATAGCGGTGCGTGTTGTAGAGTGCTCTTGCTTGACGAGATTTTGTACATCAGTAACACCTTGAGCGAGTTGGTTGACAAGGGACTGGACGTCGGTATCGAGCTTCTGGAACGCGGATTCCTGCTTGAGTCTGACAGCTTCGCTGCGCGAGCTGCAGGAGAGGTCATCAGTATATGTACGGACGTGATCGACAGTATACTTACCATAGATGAGATTTCAACTCGATGTCTATAAGCTGTTTATATCTGAATAGGGTTTTCTCAAGGTCCTCAAGCTTTTTCTTACGACGAGATGTCCTGAATGCCTTGCGAAACGCGTTGACAATGTCGCCTCTGGCCTGCAAGCTCGTCACGTAGCTAACTTCTGTCTCAAGCTTCTTGGCAGCAACCCTGCAATCCTGAGAAATATTTTTCAACTCTGGAGTGTTGAAGCTAGAATTCGTATTGTTCATTTGTCCACAGCGAGTGTTAACTCGCTCGACGGCTTCAGACATCTCCTTCGCGTGGCGATGGAGATCATCTTCAGAAGCTGTAGCTCCTTCGTATGCGTTCTTCAAGGCTACAGCGACGTCGGTTGCGAATGAAATGACTTGCAAAACTGCGCTCGCCGCGCCGAGTGCCTCAAAACCCGTAAGCATGACGATGTGTGCTCTCGAGGAATAACCTGACGCTCTGGAGTGAGGGGTAAAGAAAAAGAAAAGGACACAGCCTGATCAGGCTGTGCAGATTGATGTGTTGGGAAGAATCACGCTGACTAACCACGATATCCAGTAAGATATTGATGCCAATAATAGATATGCATGCACGGGAAAACCAGTTTTTGCGGTCTTATGCATCACGACTGGAGTTGCGTAAGTGGCTCAGATGATGATTTTCGTTCAATTCTGGCAAATTTGTACCGTCTATCTGAAACATTTATAAGTGATCCTCAACCCGAGCCTTTCGTCCTTCCATCTGCTCTACCAGGCTCGCCTTGTCTCAATGTAAGCCAAGTAACAGGATTCATCGCCAGATCGCATAGCTTCATATGTCGATAGATGATCTTCCCGTCAATATGCATGCCGCCGCGCGTGACCCTCAGAAACGGCTCCTTCTTTGCTGAAAAGCCCACGTTATATCCTTCAGCCACTTTAGCCCACTCTTGTATATTCTCTCCCTCCAAGGTGATCCAGTCTTCAGTTGCTCTCCATGTAATAGTAACATGGTCTTTCACAAGCTCATATCTGAACATGAAGGTATTGATCCCATCGCAACCCCATAATTCCAGAATCTGAAATTTTGGCAAACTCCGGACTGTAACGGCAGATATTTTCACGGCTCTATTGATATCATTTTGGTGGAACCGAAGGACGTCTTCGGAGAAATCTCCCCCAATTTGCAGACATAGCTGTGTCAGTTTTGATCGATTGCCAATTCGTGGCTCTCCAAGACACTAAATAAACCTCAGGTAGTTAGTACCCTCCGGCGGACAGAAGGAAACTAGCCCGTGAGCTTTCTTCGCTAGAGACTTCGGCAGTTTAAGTACTTCTTTTGTTCTGAGGTATTCGGACCCCGTTTGTGTTCTGGAAAATAGGTTGAAGGAGAAGTGTTGGATATGACGGGGAAGCACAAGAATAAATTCGTTCCAATCTAGCACCAAAGTCAGCTGACGAATCAGGAAAACGTACGCGGAGTCAAGGACTACTCACTAGGGGGGTTTTCTGGATATATATCTTCCGACGCATCATATTGACCTTGGAATTGTGGCTCTTCCAAACTTGATAAAACCTCCAATCGGAGAGAAGCGACATTTACCAAAGTTTTACACAAGAGCCGTGCCAAGCTCCTGGGGCCTACTCCTCGATGAAACTGATGACGTATCCAGAGGGTATGAACAATCGGGGCTGGCTTGGGATTTTCCTTTGTGCTTAGTTTAAGCGTTGTTCCACGGAGTCGCTGCAACCTTTCCATGGTTCTCGGCCTATGCCAGTTCTTGCCAAGCATGAGCATACCTCTAAACTCTTTGGTATCCATGAACTCTGTGATAGATGGCTGACTTGTCAAGTCCCCTTCAAGTTGGAATTTGCTATGTAGATCGTATTCCATTGATGCTTCGGGACAACAATCAATATCGCCAGGTGAGTAAGCTGTGATCTCGAATATCAACCCAGTGTCCCGATTATCAAGAGGTTTCCAGCGGCAGAGAACTTGGAACAGTTTCTTAAGCGAATGAGTAAATATCTGATTATTCCTTCTCAATAACGTTAGGCACCATAAAGACAAGAACTCCCATCAAACTCACCACTTTTTCGTATCACGACTCTCTACCTCATCGCATTGCGGATAATTATAGTTGCGAAGCTCGATTCTCAGGCATAGGTAGCGGATATACGATAGTCTCACGACCTTTTCTCCCTTGGTTGCTTCTGAGAAGAAGCCCAACTCAGAATCGTCGATCAGAAGGCGTCGAAAGGTAACTATTCGAAATAGTCTTGCCATTCTGAAGAGACGAAAACAAAACGAGTAAGATCTGTGTCTCGACAGTTCTCTTGTGGAACGACGTATCCAAAGATTTGCAGTCGAAGCTCTGCGGGGAGCGACGCCCATTCGTAGGTAATGGGCCTCCGTATGTCGCTGAATGATGAAGTCATGATAAGGGGTTGGTGTTTTCTTGTGATTTGGGAAGGAACAGGTCTGCGGCGGCTGGTGGTATTCATAGCAGATTAACTAGAACTGTATCTTAGCGATAGGCTTGTTTGACTGGGATGATTGTGTCAAGGATAGGTTGATTCTCTAGCTAGGTAAATCCTGAATGTCTTAATTGTGGTTGTGCCCCACCTGACCAACAATGACTCTTTTGATCAAGCAAGATTCAAGCGGAAATCTTTAGTGACGGGCACTGGAAGCGTTGATTGGAGCAAACCGAACTCTTTTCTCGTTTGACTTTCATCGCTTCCTCTTCGTGCAGTTTGAAAGTGAGTCAAGCTCAAAACTGTACACTGCAAAGGCGACTAAAATGTATGCCAGAGAATTAAAAGGAAGCATAGTGCTTTATTGACGGTTTAAACCCAGTGTCTCGACAGGGAATATGCCCTATCAGTTTCCCATCCCCTCAAGGTTACGGTGCCTTCTCCACACAGAAACAATCCAACTCATACCAGCTCCAAGACACAGAAACCCCGGTGCTGGCGTAGTCTCCATTCCAGAGCTCGCAAAAGCTATCGCCATGTGCGAATAGGCTGCATGTAGGATCGTCAATGCAGAACTGCACACATTCGTCGAGTGTATATGTTCCATCGATATCTTTGATATACGTTCCTGCTCCAGTGTATTGTTGGGAAACGCCACAGGAGGAGTCAGAGGGGAATCCACCGGGACATCTGGGAGCGGAGTTGGCGCTGGTGGTAGTCGTAGCAGCGGCAGTGGTGGTTTCAGTGCTTGAAATGAGTTCAGCAGAAGATGTCGTGGGCACCGTAGAAGATGTCTCGAGCCCCGTAGTAGCAGTGTCGGTGGCCAGGGATGTAGTATCTGTGATCGCCGTGGTAGCAGTGGCAGTTGCCGAGGTGGTAGACTCATCAGAGAGATCGCAGAAACAGTCCAAAGAGTACCAAGACCATGCGGTGTTGGAGCCATCGGTCTGTTTGACACTACCTCCCCAGAGATCACAAAAGACATCTGGCTGCACGGCAAAAGCAATACAGCCATCCGTGTCTCGACAGACCTCTCGACAGTGTGCCACCGTGGCATCAACAGTCAATGTGCTGAGATAGAGCATTTTTGGGTCTTGGCCAATGCCCCGGGTGTCACATAAAACATCAGCTGGAAACGGTGTCTTCTCATTGTTAACGCAAGAAGAGGCGGTCGAGCTGGGAGCGAGGGTCGTTTCGGTGGTGGTAGCCATGTCTCCAGAGATAGCTGTGCCTGTGGTTGAAGCTACGTGAATCACTGTAGACTCGGTCATGGTTGTAACAACCGATGAGGGCTTGCATGGTCCGGCCTGGACACCAGCAGCAAGAAGCCCAACAATAGCAACGATTCTAGGACCGATCATGTTGAAAGAATGGCAAGCTCTCAAGAGGGCAAGTAAGAGAGTGACGAGAATCGATTACGGGCAGAAGTTGAACGAGCTGGGTGTAACTGGAGTCTCGGCGCTTGCTATAAGTATGCCAATAGTCCAGACGGCTTTTATTGGAGGCTTGAAGCAATTTCCGCTGATTGTTCAGACGAACAGGCTAATTCAGGGGTTCTCTTCAGAGAACGAATCACACGTCTGCATTTTGTTGCAAGCTTCTTCGAGTTATTGTTCACTAGTGAGCTGGCTAAAATGGAAAGGTACAGCCTTTTGGGGGTCCTTGTCATTTTCGGGTACGCTAGCGTTGATAGTCTTGCTGACTGTTTCCACGACCTTAGTTGGGCACTCATACCCGCACAACCGGCTGTGCGTTTAGTATCACGTGTTTTTCGCACAACCGGTTATGCGGATAAGGCCACGTAAGCTTCGATAGTCAAATCCGCATAACTAGGAGACCATCAGTCAATTTATCTTCCTATTATATTTATATTACTAATAAAGTAATTACTAACTTTCTGCTTTATAATTTAACTTTATCTATATAATTAGTATTTAAATAAGTAATATTAAGCTCTTAGTCCTTTTTACTGCTAATAAATTAGTAAGATAGTGGCCTAATAATGTTCTTCCCCTAGAGGCATTATATCTATTATAAGAAGCCCTCCTTATAGATATTAATAAGTAACTAAAGGCTTAAGGATATGCCTTTATAATAAGGTATATAATATATATAGTAAATAAAAGACTATATATATACTTTAGCTATAACTGCAGTAAAGGTAAATATATACTAATTCCTAATTTTAAGAGGAAGAAGAAGTATATTACTTAATGTATAAAGTATAAATTCTCTATAATAAGAAAAGAAAGCCTCTATAAGAGTAAATAGAGTCTTTAATATTATCCTAATCCTTCTTACTCTTATTATAATTATAAGCTTACTATTAGAAGTAGTATTATATATATAACTTACTAAAAGCTCTTTAATAAAGATATCCTTATAGTTAAAAAGCTTACTCTTACTAGCGTTAAATAACGCTAAATTAAGACCTACTTACTGCAGAATATAAAGGTATTATTTATTAACTTAGATCTTATAAACTATATCTTTTAAGTAAAGTAAGACCTTACTAATAGATAGAGCTATATAATTACTCTGCTTTAATATCTCAATTTATAAGGCTTTTAGAGTTATTACCTTATTAAAAAGGACTTTTAATTATAGTTAGTTATATTTACTTATTTAGAATTACTTTAATTTACTAAGTTATACCTTAAGGTATTTATAATTAATTATACCTATAAGACTAATAAGTATAAGATGCCCCTCCTTAATATAGTTAGTATTAATACTATAGGGAGCACCTTCTATATTATATTTACATATCTTAGTAGTAAGGAAGAGGAGGACTTTACCTAGGCTCTTAAGGCGTTATAAGATTTATATAATACTAATAATATTCCTTATCCTTTAGTTATACTAACTAATTAATGCCTTACTTATATAAATGCTATTATATCCTTTTTCTGCTTTCTAGTATTAAAGGTTATGCTCTGCCTTTAATATATTAATAAAGCAGTCCTAACCTTCTATATAAGTGGCTTTATAAAGGGTAAGGATAATAAAGAGGGATAAGAGGTATAAAAGGAATTTTATAATAATTAGTATATACTTATAGCCTTAAAGTTATAGGCTATATATAATAAGAGACTAAAGGCCTTTTTACTTTAGTATACTTATTTATATTTAAAGAAGGTAGATTACCTTCTCTTAACCTGGCTAAACCCTTATAAAGGTAAGTTTATTAAGGTATTTATAAATAAGTATTTATATCTAAACTAATTTATTATATCTTAAGTAAAAGGTATTTATTCCTTACTTAAATCTTATTTAAAAAGCTTTAAGGCTAACCTCTTTAAGGCTTTTTAAATTATTAAGCTAGTAATTATAAACTAGCTAATTATATTAAAATCTGCATAAGCTCTTAAATAAGCAATAAGACCTACTTAGCATGCTTAGATATTATTAAGAGCTCTATATAGCTAAGTCTGCAGTTAGATATCTTATAAGGCATTAATTATAATTAATTTGCAGTAAGAATAAATAGGAGAAAGTCTCCCTTAATATACTAGGAGTTTTTTAAAGACTATAGGTATACCTTATACTTATGCCCTTATGCTATTAATTTAGGAAAATAAGCCCTTATTAATAAGCTATTTCTATTTATATTAATATCTCTAGCAATCTAGGATACTACTGCTAATATTTAAGCCTTATAAAGTTAATAATTACTATATAGCCTTAAAGTTATAGCTAGCATTAAGTATATAGCGAGATTTATATATATTTAAAGGAGTTAAAAAGGCATTACTTCCCTTAATGCCTAGGAAGCTATAGACCTGCTCTTAATATTATAAGTAAGATTATAATAGAAACTTAAGGCTATGCCCTAAGAAGTATATTAAAATAGCAGCAGAGCTTAATAATATAGAGAGAGAATAAGATCTTATTATAAAGGAGGTTATAGTTATAAATATATAAAGCAGGTCTATATCTCCTACTATTGCTATAGCCTTAATACTATAAATAATCCTAACCCTAACCTACTATTACCTTTAAGAGCCTATATATTAAGTATATATAAAGTATAAGGAATCTTATAAGGCATGGTTTAACTAGCAGCCCCCTAGTACCTCTCTTACTAACTATACTTTTAGAGAAGCTATTAGACTGCCTTTAGAGTATAATGCAGTTAGGTATTAGTAGTGCTAGAGGTTAGAGCAGATAGGGCCCTTTATTAAGCTTTATAATAGCTTTAAACTAAGAAATTAGATATTAGAGGAGATATATAGCTAGCTTAATAATAATAATAGATTTAATAATAATGCTAATTAACTAAAAATACAGCTTTTAAGAGCAGAAGGCCCTAGCTATATATCCTGGCAAGGACTTATAAGTTATATATTATTATAGCTGCGGCAGGGAGGCGATCTAATTCTCCTAGCAAGATAACTAAGCAGTTAGGCAGCCTGATGCTAAATAAGATATAAAGGGATAATAGTTAATTAGGAGATATATATAGATAAAGCGAATTTCGATAAATTTAATAATATAATTATTATTACTTAATAGTAGCTTTTTGTAATTAAAGTGCCTCTTTTTATTTTATAGTATTTATAATAATTAAGAGTTAGTAAAGTTAGAGTATATAAAATTATTAATCCTTATAAATTAATTATCTTAATTAGAATACCTATATTTATAACTAGCTACTTATGCCTAAGTAGGATAATATATATATTATTAAATTAAGAAAAAAAAGCTAAATTAATTAATATATATCTTAATACCTTAATCTGCTAGATTCTAATATTATTAATAAGTAAGAAGATAATATAAAATTAAATATAGAGAATTAAATTGCATATATATAAGTAAATAAATTAAATAAAGGAATTATATATTTCTCTTTAAGTAAATTATAACCTTAATAAAGTAAATAATATTAATATAGCAAGAGATTTAAACTAGTATATATACTACTAAATATATATAAGAAAGTAACCTTAAATATCCTTAATTCCCCTTACTATCTGCCTATTTAAGTCTATATAATATACCCTTATAGATTAACTAAATTAATATATATACTATTCTGCTAGGCTACTTATAAAGTTAGTATATATATAGTTATTTTAACTACAGGCATAGGCTATATTATAGTAAGGATTAGAGGCCCTGCTTAATATACTATATCTTACTATTATAGCATTTAAGCTATTTAGAAAGGTATAATATTAGAGACTAGTTAAGCTAACTATTAGTTAACTATATTATAAAGCTAGCTAGTATACTAGTTTCCCTTAATGCTATATTTCTAATTCTATATTACTATAGTTACTAGAGCCCTAGCAGGAATAAAGCTAGTATTATATACTATATATAGCTATGCTAGCATTAGGAGACTTATATTTATATTAGCTCTTAAGGGAGCATTTTAGGCTATCTAACTATTAGTATTAAATATATTATATACTAGCTATTATACTTCTAGATTCTCTTAGCTATAAAGAACAAGACTAGGGATAAAGGGAAAGAAGCTAGCTGCCTTATATACCCTTTAGCTAGTCCTTAAGTTATTTATAATAAGGGCAGGCTATAAGATAAATTAGTTATTTTAGTTTAAAGGAATAGTATAAAGAATAGTTTAAGTATTATTCTTAAAGATCTTAAAGTTATTATTATTATTATTATTAAGAGCTATTATTAAAGAGATAGAAACTATATAAGCTTAAAGACTTATAAGTTATTAGATTATTTAATATCTTAAAGGAAGATAAAGTATTAAGGAGGGAAGATAAAGAATTTAGCTTTTAATTTATATATTTATTTATTAATTAAATTACTACTATATTAAATACTTCTTATATAGATTAAGAGTAATAGAAGAATTATCTATATAGTATAACTAAAAGCATAATAATAAATATCCTATATATAGTATCTCCCTTTATTAATTTAAGTTAAGAAAAAGAGGTTATATACTATTTATTACAACCTTAGCAGTTATGTTATATATACCTTATAAAAACTCTACCTTAATAACTAACTAGATAAGGACTAATAAGTATAGGAATAATAGCGCTCTAGGACTGCATTATTCCAGGACTAATAATAACCTTATATTATATTACTCCTATATAACTACCTTTAGTATATAGAATATATTTATTAGCACTTTTATAAAACTTAGCTTACTAGCTATTAATAAAGTATTTTTATATTAATAAGCCTAATATATATTACTTAATTATTAAGAGATATAATACTTTATAATACTTAGTATTATGCCTTATATAATCTATAAATATAAACCTAATATAGACTAGTTTACCTATTTAAAAAACCTAACTATTATATATTAATAGCTCTTATTTAAACTATACTATATAATGCTAAGTAATACTAATATAATAATACTTACTACTTTAATCTAGCCTTTTAACTTAAGATATACCTAGTATTACCTGCAGCAAGAGATGCCCCTTAACCTAGAAGATGTTCTTATAGAAACTAATAATAAAAATGAAAAAGATATTACCCCTGCTTACCTAAGTATTTATAAAGGAGAAGTTATAAAACTTAAATATAGACTTAAATAGCTTAGCTAGTAATATAATAACCTCTTAAAGAATATAAAGAATAACTTTAATATAGCTAAAAATAAAATTAAGAACTTAGAAAAGAAGGTAGCTAACCTTATTAAGATTATAAAAGCACTTAAAAAGGAAGTAGAAAATAGTTAAAAACTCTATAAGGAGTATATTAAATATATTATAGCCCTTATAGTAATTAAAAAAGATCTTAAAGAAATCCTTTAACCCTGCTAGCCTAAACTATTTAATAGTAATGCTAATAAACTCTAAGGATTCCTTACTAGCCTCTAGAGCTACTAAATATACTACCTTATTTAGTTTACTATTAATAAACTAAGAGTTTAATATAATATAGGATTCCTTAAAAATAAGGCATTATGCCTAATAAAACCTATTATTTAAGACTATATTAGTAAACTATATAAAGAATAATAAGGTATAATAAAGTATATCTATAAGAAATATAAAAACTTTAAATTAGAGCTTAAAAACGCCTTTAAAGTAATAAATAAAAAGCATACTACAGAAATAAAAGTATAATAGCTTAAGTAGAGAGGATCTGCTATAGACTATCTAGCCGAATACTGCTACTAAGCAGCCAAGCTAAACTAGGGCAAGGAAGCTTATATAGCGCAGGTGTATTTAGGACTAAAGTTAGAAGTTAAGGATGTAATAGTAAACATCAGACCTAAACCAAAGAACCTAAATAAATTAGCAAACATTACTATAGAAATCGATAATTAATAATATAAGTAATGCTAAGAGAAATAAGCAGAAAGGTATAGAGGATTATATAACTTATAGTAAAATACTAATAGATAATAAAATGCTAACTAAGGAAGGAAAAGGTATATAGATATATAATATAAAATAAAACCAAGACCTATAATACTTAGAGTAATATAATGCAATAATAATAGAAGACCTTGTAATATATCTAAGGTTAAATGCTATAATTATAATTAGTTTAGATATATAGCTAATAAATATCCTTAACTAAAGAGGCCTAAAAACCCTAACTAAAGTAAGTAAATACTACTAGTAATTAATAAACTAAAACCCTAGACTGCTATATAAACCTAAGTATTAAGAATAATATAAAGCCTATATAACATAATGGCTTTATATAAAGATATTATACTAAAATATAGCTAATACTTATACCTAGATAGCTCGATTTGTAAACTATAAGAAAAGTTTCTAATAGAAGAAGATACTAAAGTAGGAAATATACCTTAAATCCTAATATTATATAAGATAAAGGCAATTAAATACTAAAGGAAATAGCAAGAAAACCTAGAAAACTAATAATAGGAAAAGGAAAAAGATTATATTTATTACCTTAAAAGAAAAAAAGAAAAGAAATATAAGAAGATAGGATAAACCAAGACCCTTAGGATAATAAGGGAAAAAAGACCCTTAAAACAGGAAATTAAGAGATATCTAAAAAACCTATAGGGAATAAGAACTACCTCTAATATAGAAAAATAACCTAAAGTATTTAAGATAATTAATACTATCCTAATCTAAATAACTATTTAAGAGAAAGAAGAAATAGTAAAAAAAGAATATAAAGTAGGGGATAAAGTCTATATATATTATTAATAATATTCCTAAAATATAAGATATAAAAGAGGAGCGGCTTAAAATACTATATAATACCTCTATAGGGAAAATAAATAAATTAAGAATAAGTAAAAATAACCCTATAAATTACTATTTAATAAAAACAATAGCAGGATATATACCTTAATAGAAGATAGATATCTATAAGGAGCTAGGGAATATAGCTATATTAATAAGCTTAAGAGCTTATATATTTAGGCTTACTATATAGCAGATACCATAAACCCTTACTATAAAGAGCTAAAATTTAATACTAAGAATACTATAGAAACATTCCTAATATATCTAGAATATAATAAATTATTATAACTATTATATAAATACTATTAGTATAAGAACTATAAATAAGATAAGGAAGATAATAATTACTTTCCTATTATAATCCCTAGCATACCTAATAATAACCCTTATTAAAAAACAGAAATAAAAGGGTACCTAGTATATTACTAATATAAGAATCTTAAAGTAGTAAAACTATAATTCTATATATTATACTACTATAAGACTTAAAAATATAAGAACCTTTATTAAGGAATTAAATAAATAATATAAGGAATTATAGAAGTAGAAGCAGAATTTAAAGACCTGGCCCTAAAAGGACTTAAAGATATAGAAATAAGGATTGAACTTGTTAACCTTAGAAAATATTATTAAGAAGAAAAAGACAAATTCATATAAAATATATATAAATAATTAAAAAAGTACCTTTAAGATAAGGAAGGAAATAATATTACTATTTAAAATAAAGAAAATAAATAATTTAGATAAGGAATAGTATTAAATAATTAAGATATAGAATTAGAAGAATATCTTTAATAGAAAATGCATAATAAAGAATTTATAAATAGCTACCTTAATAAAAAAGAATTAGTATATTATAAACACTATTAAAGGCACTTCTAAAGAAGCTAAGTTAAAGAATCCTTAAATAATAAAGATAATAAAGAATATATTAAAGATTACTATAAAGGAGTTAACTATAATAATAAAAAATACAAGTTACTTTACTAAATAAGTTTAAGAAAAGTAATATACCTTTTATAATAATAGAGCTATAAAAAAGTAATAAATAAAAATAAAAAAGACTTAAACTAATAAGTACTCTAGAAGCTATATAAAATAGCAAACCTAATTACCTAGTATTATAAGCTTAAATTAAGGGAAAATAGCTAAATATATAGATTAATAATAAAGTAAAGAAGAACTTTATTAATTTAAGAATAGTTATAGAGTTAAAAATACTATAAAAGAAGAAATAACTACTATACTAACTTATTAATATAGAAGGGTAACTCTTTAATTATAATAACAGTATAATAGATTAAGAGGTTAATTACCTTAAGATCCTTATTAAAAGAAAGAATTAAGGAATAAGTTTTAATATTATCCCTTTAGGAAAGGAGATAGATATTATCCTTAAAATGAATTAGCTTAGATAATAAAACCTATATATTAACTAAAGGACTGGCCAAGTTATATTTCCTAGTAACCCTAATAGCGATAATAAAATAATTATAAAAAGCAATAAGAGATCTTAATCTATAACTAAGAGGATTAGCATAGACCGGCATAGAGTAAAGACTTTACTACCTCTAAAAGGAGTATAATATAAGTATAAGATAGGCTAAAGATAGAAATTAGAAATCCTAGGTATTCTTAAATAATAAGATTTATAAAAAGATAAAACTATAATAATAAGCCAGGATTAACTTAAGAATATTCTAAAAGAATATTAAATATATAATAAATTATTTAAAAAAAAACTAAAAATAAAAGTCTTTAAATATAATAAATAAGACTATAAGATTAACCTTATAGATAAAAAACTATTATTTTAAAAACTATACTTACTTAATTAAAGAGAACTATAAGTTTAATAAGAATATATTAATAAGATACTAAAGAAGGGTTATATTAAAGAATTAAGTTTATTAGTAGTATTAGTAATATTCTTTATACTAAAAAAGAATAAAAAGGACTAACTAGTTATAGACTATTAACTAGTTAATATATATATTATTAAGGACTAAACCTTACTTCTGCTTATAATAGAACTTAAAGATTAGCTATAAGGCAAAAAGATCTTTATAGCTCTAGACCTTAAGGGAGTATATAACCTTATTTATATTAAGGAAGGAGATAAATAGAAAATAGCATTTAAAACCAGATTTAAACTATTTAAATACCTAGTAATGCCTTTTAGTCTTATTAATATACTTATAATATTTTAATAGATAATTAATAATATACTTTAATAATACCTTAATATCTTTATAATATATTACCTTAATAATATCCTAATCTTCTTAAATAATAAAGAAAAGCATAAGGAATATATCTATAAGGTCTTAAAAGCATTATAGGATATTAAGCTATTAATTAAACTAGAAAAAAGTTACTTTTATATTATAAAGGTAGACTTTTTAGGATATATTATTATACTTAAAGAAATCTAAATAAAGAAAAAGAAAATCTTAGTAGTAATAAAATAAAAGGTACTTATTAATATTAAAGAAATATAAGCCTTTTTAGGCTTTACTAACTACTACTAAAGATTTATTAAAGGATTTAGTAAAACCGCAATCTTATTAATAAAACTAATAAAGAAGGAAAAACCTTTTAACTAAAACAATAAGGCCTAAGAAGCGTTTAAGTAACTTAAAGGAGCAATCTTTAGTAAACTAGTCTTAATAATATTTAATCCTAAAAAAGAAATTAAGCTAAAAATAAATATATTAGACTTTATACTAGGAGGATAAATTAGTTAGAGAGATAAAGAAAGAAAGCTATATCCTATTACTTTCTATTTATATAAACTATATAAAGTAAAGCTTAACTACCTAATTTATAATAAAGAATTTCTAGTAATAGTTAACTATTTTAAAGAATTTAAATACTACTTAATAAGAAGTAAGTATAAGGTTAAGGTTTATATTAATTACTAAAATATTTTATACTTTACTATAACCTATAAACTTAATAAATAATAATTATATTATATAGAATTCCTATATAAATTTAATTTTATAATTATTTATTATAAAGGATTTAAAAATAGTAAAGTAAATATAATTAGCTAATAACTAAATTATAATACTAGTACTATTAAAGTAAAGGAATAAGTATTAGAAAAAAATAATAAAGGAGAATACTAATTTACCTAGAAAATAATAATATTAAGATAAATATAATTAAAAGTAACTAAAGAAATCCTAAGAGAACTATAGGAGTTTATCTAAGAATTCTATGTATATCTATTATATAGGCACTAAGGAGTTACTAAAACCTTAAAATAACTATTATAATAAGGCTATTAAATAATATAAAAGGTAATAGAAAGGGTTATTAAATAATGCAATATTTATACTAAAATAAAAGTATAATAATACAGACCTTATAAAACACTATAACTAATAGAAGTTATAAAACAACTATAAAGCTTAATTATAATAGATTTTATAACTAAATTACTATTATTAAAAGATCTTTTAACTAGAATTTACTATAATAGTATTATAGTTATTATAAATAGACTTATAAAATTCTTAATTTACTTACCTTATAGAGAAGTAATAAATACAGAAGTTATAGCATATACCTTTTATAATAAGGTAATAAAAGAATAAGGACTACTAAGAGAGATTTTATTAGATAGAGGACTAATATTTGCCTCTAAATTCTAGTAATTACTTATAATACTTATAAGAGTTAATTACTAACTTATAATAGCCTTTAGACTGTAGGCAGATAGCTAGATAGAATAAATAAATTAAGTACTAGAATAGTACCTTTAGTATTATATTAACTATAAATAAGATAACTAGGTTAAGAAGCTATTAAGTACTTAACTAGCTTATAATACTGCTTATAATAAAAGTACAAAACTTATACTATTTAATGCAAATATTAGATTTATACCTAATATATATTACAATATGCAGGAACTTAAGAATATAAACCTAATAGTAATTATTATAAGTAATAAGCTAAGAGAAATATATAATAAACTTAAGACTAAGCTAGAATTTATTAGGAAAAGGATATAGAGATACTATAACCCTAAAAGGTTAAAGGGACTAACCTTTATAAAGGGAGATATAATCTACTTATTTACTAAAAATATTAAAATAGATTAACTAAGTTATAAACTAGATTATAAGTACTTAAGACTAGTTAAGATTAAATAAAAGATAGAAGAAAATTAATATAAACTAGATCTACCTTTAAATATTAAATATTACCTAATTTATTATATCTTAATACTTAAATTAGCTGTAAATATAATATATATAAAAACCAGTAATAAACTATAATAAATTATAGGACTAGAGGTATATAAAGTAAAGGAAATTAGAAATATATAAAGAATTAATAGATAAAAGATATATTTAATTAAATAAAAGAACTACCTAAAAAGCAAAAATATATAGGAACTAACAAAATACCTTACTAATGCCTAGTAACTCCTAAAGAACTTTTACTAATATTAAATAAAAGAGAAGTATTAAGAAAATTATTACCTAAACCTAAAGCAGACTAATTAATATTATTAGGAATATAATTTACCTAAAGATTATAAAGTAATATATCTTTATATATATTTAGCTTTAATAAGATTATATCCTGCTAATTTACTTCCTAGAGGCTATAGCAAGTAGCCTTAAAATGCTTTTCCTTTATATAATTATAAATCTTATAAATCCTTAATAAATAACTAATAGCTAAAGCTAAACAGGACTATAGCACTGCTATCTCCTTATAAAGCTTAAGAAGATCTTTACTTACTTTATCTTTATTATTCTTTAATTTCTTTTCTTATTTTATTAAAGTTATAATTACTAAAGTTAGTAAAAGATCTGCAAAATAGCATATAAACTTATAAGAAGATATAATATAAATACTATTATAAGACTTTTTAGCTTAAATATACTTACTATAATAAGTAAAGTTAGTAAATATTAAAAACTTTTTACCTACCTAAAAGTAATAAGTATAAGGTATATTTACTTCTTTATTAGCAAACTTAATAAAAAGCGCAAGTATTTAGATTTTATAATCTTTATAAGATAACTGCTTAGATATATAGTTAGATATTATAAGATATAATAATAAAAGGTTTAAGTTAGGCCTTACTAAAAGAAGATTAATATTAGTTAAGATAATAGGCCTTAGAGATAAGATTACTAGAGGGGAGAGATTATATTATAACCTTAATAGTTATATTATATATACCTTATAAAAACTCTACCTTAATAACTAACTAGATAAAGACTAATAAGTATAGGAATAATGGCGCTCTAGGACTGCATTATTCTAGGACTAATAATAACCTTATATTATATTACTCCTATATAACTACCTTTAGTATATAGAATATATTTATTAGCACTTTTATAAAACTTAGCTTACTAGCTATTAATAAAGCATCTTTATATTAATAAGCCTAATATATATTACTTAATTATTAAGAGATATAATACTTTATAACGCTTAGTATTATGCCTTATACAATCTGTAAACATAAACCTAGTATAGACTAGTTTACCTGTTTAGAAAACCTAACTATTACACTATTAAGTTAATTATACTGCTATTATAATAGAGAGGCCTTCTATATATTAGTATTAATAATCCCTTTAATATAAGGAGACTCTTTTCTTATTTATAATATTATAAATAGCTAACTATTCTTAAGCTAACTATTCTTATATAATATTATAAAATAAAAGGTTATATTACCTTTAGGTTATTTATAGCAGATTAAGGCTAAATAGTATATTAATAGCATAAGATATAAAGTAATAAGCAGTTATAAAGATAAAAAATACCTCTAATAGGCTATTTTAATTAAAAATGGTATTATTATTAAATAACGGTTATATATTTAATCTAAAGTTAGCTATTTAGCCTTATCTGCATAACCAGTTATGCGAAAAACACGTAATACTAAACGCACAGCCGGTTGTGCGGGTATGAGTGCCCACCTTAGTTGCCTGCTTAGTTAATCTATATCAGTGAATGGCTTTCTGTCTGTGTATTGCCTTCGTTGCTTATAAACAGTTAACTGCATGGTTTCATGATCTATGTTGATGTTGATAGGTGATGATGGATAAACAGCTAAGCAATTTCCCTCTGATCAAAATAGGTTAGACAATCATCATTCCTGAAGATAAAAGCCTAGGAAAAAATGGCATACTGATACTTATTGACGGCTCTATTCATATCGAATCCTGAACTTCGTGTAGCTCGCTTGACTACATCAAGTTCTTGGAACAATATGATATATTTCCCAGGTTCAGTCGACTTCGATCTTCAAGTCAATATCCGTAGCCTGTTACCCTGTACAAACTGCAGCCAAGGCTAATTTTAGTACACCACGCTACAAAATCTAGCCAAACTGTCACCCCTGCAGTAGCGCCTCATTCTTAACAATTAATCTAGCACTTGATTTGTCAAAGCCCTCTCTGGCAGGTCTATCCCATGAGCTAAAGCAAGACTATCGATTCTAGGAGATGAGCTGAGTCAAATTGACAGGGTCTAATTTTTCATATTTGCCTTCAATGACTGATTTCCCACATTCTCCTTGGTCTGACGTTTTGCCTTCTCGTCGCGCGCTTCACATCTCACCTTCGTCAATCATTTGTGCGCCGCGATGCATCGCAATATCTTTCTTTTGGCTGTCGGCCTGATCGCCGGCTCGGCTTTCGCTAGTCCGTGCAAGCCCCAGGGCACAAGTGAGTACAAATCTCGTGAAGAAAATTGTATTGGAAGCTAATTATGAGGCTCAGCTTCCGTCTTCACAACATCTGATGTGACTAGCACTGTTGATTCGTCTGTAACAACGATCCTGGTGGACACAACCACTGCTGCCACTTCGGATGCAACATCGGAGGTGCCCACCACTGCAGAAGTGTCTTCTACTGCTGAACTATCCGTCACAACCAGCCTCGAGGCTTCAACGACCGCCACTATTGCTTCGGATACAACAACGTTGACTTCGGATTCTGAGTCATCAACGGTGACATCCGTCGTGACGACCTCAGAGGCTGAGACAACTACAGCTGCCATAAGCACCAGCACCGCCCCAGAAGCCATCCCAACGTACTCACTCCTCGCCAACGGTGGAAATCTCAACAATCAACAGCCACAATCAAACATCGAACTGACATCCCTCCTTGTTTTCGACCCGGCCTACCTTCAGACCGGCGGCATTCGAACGTTCACCATCGAACCCACCACCGGTCACCTCCAAGATGCCAACGGAGCTGCCTACTTGTGCGCATACTACGAAGGCTCTCGCGGCATCTCCTCTCCGCCTCCAGTCGGGTACTGCGATCCCAGTAACACTGGCCCCAACAAACCATTTGCGTACTTGAAATGCCAGGTCAGCAGTGGCGCTCTTTCATGCAATGCCCCCAGGACTACATGTGAAGATGGCGATGACAATATGCCGGTTTGCACTACCCCAGCAGGTAATAACGTGTATAACAAGTTTTACACCGACACAAATGGAATTAGGCCTGGAGGGAAAAGTTCTTATTGGTATATTGGAACTGACAGCCCTGATCGTCTTACTCCTTTGTCGATAACTGCTGCCGAGGTGCAATAGGCTTTGGCATCCATGGCAGGTCACTTGCTTTAGGATGGATATATGCTTGTAATAGCCAAAACACGAATCCTCTGCTTTCAACGACATAGGCATTGTCATTTATCGATCAATCTAGGTCTGTCTGCATCTTGCCATACTTGATCAATTCGACAACGTCATATCGCAATGATATAAATAAATTCTTCACTATAGATCTATCTCAGAGTGATATTGATGGGGTCAAAAGTACACTTAACGATCGGTAAAACAATCGTGTGGTGAATGGCATCTTCGCGATGGATGCATGTTTTCACATGCTTGATATAAGTCTAGGCTACTACCTGATCGAGGGTGTATCCGTTGGACAATCGAAATGCCTTTAGCTTAGCTCAGACCAAGGTATCTCGAGCTCTGGTATGTAACTGAAAGAGTTCACTCATGCCATAGGGGTATAGAAGCCGAAGAAGCCAAAGGGCATATCGTTGAAATGCTTCTGGGATCTCATGTAGCGGCCGTGAAACTGTGGCCTGTTACTGGGATGTTCATCATGACCGGACATGCTTCGGCATCAGATCCGTCTTCAGAAATAATCCGAAAGCAGCATTCTGCATCATTATTCCTTGACATCGGTTTCTGCACCCGTAAAACTCCATCGCCCACTATTCGGGAACCAAACCCGAGCCTCATCGGAGTCAAAACACTATCCTATATCAGCATCGCTATGAACATACCAAACCAGACCTGTGTGGTATTTTTGCTTCTCGCAACGGTGTCCAGCATATTTCCTGTATGGCAAAATGCTGAGTGGAGGAAGTTAACGGATGCTTATCCGATTGAAGGCTGTGAAACCCTTGACCTCTCCGTTCAACCATATTCTTGATGCGCGGTTTCCATGTCCGTTACGTTATGACCTAATAGCTTACGCTTGGTCTCGACGTTTTCGACGGCAAAATCCTTACCCCATATGAAGTTCGCCTCACTTTTGCAACGGATCTCGAGCCGAAGGAACTTGAGCAACACTGAGGAACGTGCTCTTATCATTAGTCGGCGGGCCCGGGGTTCATGATATGCTCCGTATTCGCTCTCAGAATTTAATACCCACTGAGGGTAATCTTGCCATTTTGATTTTGGATGCGAATAGATTGAGTTCATGTTGACACTTGTTCATGCAGGCAGCGCTACCCTCCAATGAGCGGGAATAAGATAGACGATCTACGGGGATCGGGAATGCCGAAAGCTTATGCGGCTGATGACGACATGAGATCATCGGTAGCAAAGAGATAAGCCTATTACCCCAGAGCAAAACCATGGCAGCTGAAATGCCAGTATCTCGTATTACGGTCAAGGGGGCTGACGATGTTTCACATCGAGATGATTCCGCACAGCGTTACATCGCAATCACGAAGTCCATCATGTCATTACTTGCATGACTATCACTTAACGAGGGCATTAAGCACTCAACGTATGTTATTTCAACAGCACATTGGTTCATGAAAGGATATAGCATGTTGAGGGAAAAGAGAACCTGGAAGAACAACATCCCCAGACCTTGTCCAGCCTGTTGGCTGCATAATGTCCTTATGCAATATATCACTCGGTTCTTACAACTAAAGTCCGTTATGGACCCGGCATCAACCCCCGAGGACCCTTCCAAACACAGTTACCGACTTGCAAACGAGACATATGCAACCCCCAAATTCCCCGCCAAGATCCACAGAAATTCTCGAAGCATATGTAACCCAGCGGCCGAGGCTTCCAGAAGCATTCGCAGGAGCGTATCTTCCGAGGAATAAGTTCGGGATTGTCAGGCACAACTTTACAAATGCCTCACAGAAAACGTGGCAAATATGCCTCATGTTTAGGTGGCAGTGACAACTTTTATCAGATGACCGCCACGGCGACCGACTCCGGACCCCGGCGCTAGCGTGATCGGCTAAGAACGCCGTGATACCGAACCCAGACAGATCGACATGTAACGTATAAGTGGATCACCGAGCTGTTGAACTTTTGTCAGCGTTTTCACTCTCCGAGACGCCGTGATCTTCGCGTATTGGACGGTTACGAGTAAGGAACGGTGGGATGATTACGGATTAATGACACTTTGGCCACAAAAGCACGGATAACAAAACTTCGGCTAGACTTGCAAATATCTCAGAGTGGATAAAATGATTTTGCCTTGCGAGTTTGAGGAATAGAGTTTGGGCTTTATCGTTGTCGGCGTTATTCTATCTGTTTACATGGTGTTGATAGAAGATCTTACAGAGAGTACCCATACCATATCTCCAATATTATCGTGAAGTGTTATCTTTGAAGTAAGGCATGGGATACAGCAATCTATCCCAAACCAAAGATTATAGCACGCAAAAACACAATTGGTCAAAAAGTCTCACCGAAGACGACCTATCTCAACCCCAGGCCCCGGGGAACCCACCAGGACCCCCCCAGACAAGGAAACGCCGGATGATAATGACATGGAGTCATAGTGGAGTAGACAAGATACAGTCAAGTTATAATCTGGGGTAATCAGTTTCTTGTAGTCATAAAAAGGGTCGGATTTATAAGAAGATGACGCTCCCGGATCCATGTTCCCCAGATTCTGTATCCCGTTCCAGACTCGTGCCCTTCTCCATACTTTTCTCACGTTTACTTTCTCAAGACACGGTTTTGTTTAAGGGAAGATTTTGTTGAAGATATTCATTATGGCTAAGAAGGAAGAACTCCCTCGTGATATCGAGGGTATCGATGATCTTCAACGCTCTCCCTCGCGATGTACGCAGGAGGGAACGACACTCGATGCCGTCTTTGGTGAAGTTTCAGAAGATGGACCTAACTACCGTAACGTACGACCCCCGGTCCTCTCGCTTCACAAACACTAACTTTGTACCCAGGTTGGATGGATTGCTACCGTGGCACTCATGACCAAAACTCAGATCGGCCTTGGAGTTTTATCGATTCCCCAAACCTTCGACGCTTTAGGCCTCATACCCGGAATTATATGTCTCATCGTCGTGTCGGCTATCACGACATGGTCAGACTACATGATTGGCGTGTTCAAACGTCGACATCCACAAGTTTACGGTATTGATGATGCGGGACAGTTGATGTTTGGGAGAATTGGTCGTGAAGTCCTCGCGACTGTCTTTATGCTTTGTAAGTCTCCCCCGTGAGAAGTTAAGGGAGGTGGTGTACTGATGGCTTGCAGATTGGATCTTTGTTGCCGGTTCAGCGATGCTTGGTATCTCAATCGGTCTTAACTCGGTTTCTACACACGCAGCCTGCACGGCTGTCTTCGTTGCCGTGGCAGCTATTCTCGGCTTCTTCTTTGCTAGTATTCGCACACTCGGCAAGATTGGTTGGTTGGCGTGGATTGGACTTGTATGTATCATGACTGCGAGTAAGTTCAAGCCCTCTCCTCTCACGAGACCAGCTTCACTAACACGAGAATTAGTCTTCTGTGTCACCGTCGCAGTCGGCGTGCAAGACAGACCTGCAGCTGCTCCGCAGGGAGGACACTGGGAGTCTGACTGGAAACTCTTCAACCATCCTAGCTTCGTCGACGGTATCACGGCGGTGTCATCGCATATCTTTGCTTTCTCTGGTACACCTGCGTTCTTCCAGATCGCAGCTGAGATGCGCGAACCGAAACACTACACCCGCTCACTATTAACCTGCCAATCGATCGTGACAGTCACATACATCACCATCGGAATCGTGGTTTACTACTACTGCGGTTCATATGTTACGTCCCCCGCTCTTGGATCAGCTGGCATTCTCATGAAGAAAGTCTGCTATGGCTTTGCCCTGCCTGGTCTTATCGTGACTGCCATGCTTATGACTCACGTGAGTGTTCCCCTAGTCTTTTCAGTGAAACATGCTAACTTGCCAAGATTCCCGCCAAGTACATGTTTATCCGCTTATTGCGCGGTACAAAGCATCTCAACTCCAATGGTATCGTGCATTGGGCCACTTGGTTAGCTTGTACAGGAAGCGTAACCATAATCGCGTACATCATCGCCAGCGCTATCCCTGTTTTCGGCGGCTTGGTGTCTCTTATCGGAGCTCTTCTTGGCACGCTGATGTGCTTTCAACCATATGGCTGCTTCTGGCTTTATGACAATTGGCACAAGGGTAAGACTGACAAGTCACTCAAGTGGTGTTTTATGGTCGGTTGGAGTGTCTTTGTCATTGTGGCTGGAACCTTTATGATGGTTGCCGGTACCTACGGCTCTATTGTTGGTATCAATAACTCGATGAAGGCCAATGGGGGATCAAGCCCGTGGTCTTGCGCTGATAACTCCAACTCTGGCTCGGCTGGTCACTAGATGGCTTGGGTCTTGTGATCTAGACGTCGGGCCGAAGATCGTGGCTGAACTATACTCGAGACTGGCCTCTTGAGTGGTTTCTCGATGAAACTGTGAAGCGAAGGTGTTGTTATGAGTGAGCGGCTTATGTACGAGATATCGTTCGCTGTGCGGGACACATTTCTGAATGAGATGTTGATTGAAACATCAGAGACTTATGGAACGGTCATTATAGAGTGTAAAACACTGAAACATCACATAACAATAGAATACCCATTTCTTTTTTTCAAGTGACAATGACCTACAAAGAAAGTCAGTAACTCAATGGGGATAAGGAATGCCGTTCAAGTGATGACAACACCATCCTCACCACCAAACTGAGCTTAATCGAGAGATCAAATGTTTTTATAATGATTTATCACGATAACGTCTTTGATGAGTCACATGATGCCATCACCAAACCTTGTCCCCCCAGCCCCATTGTCATCGTCATCTCCGCTTATGTAATGACATCATTGAACCCCTGCAGTTCCGTGCTCACTCCACTAACCAACCGGATGCTCGGCTGCGGCAAAAAAAAAAGTTACTGATAATTTTCCTCATACGAGTCATCACCTTTTCATCAACAAACACGCTCATTCTCACAAAAAAGAAAAATGAGCTTCGTAAGGGCGTTTTCTTTCCTCACGGTCGTGAGCGTTGTTACATACACGATTCTATCAGTGGCCACGTCATTGAGTGGCGGATCCCCCGCTGTGCAGACGGGTAATGAAACCCACCAGATTCCCTCGTTTGGACTGGGGACTTGGTTGGCTGAGAAGGGAGAGGTGAGTCAAATACGAGATTCTGTGAGAAGAGGCAGTACTAATGGGAGTCTAGGTTGCGCATGCGGTGGAATATGCTTTGAGGGCGGGTTATCGCCACGTCGACGCTGCTGCTATCTACCGAAATGAGGAGGAGGTTGGGCAGGGCATCAAGGCATCGGGTGTATCGCGCGATAAGATTTGGGTGACGAGTAAGCTTTGGAATACGGATCATCGACCTGAACTCGTGCGCAAAGCCATTGAAAAGTCTATCGCCAATCTTGGCGTTGAGTACCTTGATCTTTACCTCATTCACTGGCCAGTCGCTTGGGTTCCTGGTACGAAGGACCTTGACAATGACACCTCCATCATCGAAACTTGGAAGGCTATGGAAGAGCTTGTCCGCGATGGGTTAACACGCAACATTGGTATTTCCAACTTTGCGCCAAAGGATATCAACAACATCCTCCAAATCGCTACCATCCGACCTTACGCCCACGAATTCGAAACCCATCCCTATCTCCAACAACAATCCTTCGTCGACTTTCACACCAGCGAAAACATCAAAGTGATAGCATACTCACCACTCGCCAACACAAATCCCACCTACAACCCCGACATTCCGAGCATTCTCCACGATGAGTTCTGGTCCAAACTAGCCGCTAGCAAAAACGCGACGGTGGCGCAGACGGTGTTGGCTTGGGGCCAGCAGAGGGGTACTGTGGTGATTCCCAAGAGTACGCATGAGAAGTACATTGATGAGAATTTTGGATCGCAGGAGATTACATTCACGGAGGATGAGTTGAAGGAGGTGGCGAAGAAGGATAAGAAGTATAGGTTTTTGAATCCTGGGAAGGGATGGGGCGTTGATCTGTTTGAGGGTCTTGATGGGGGGTCGAAGAAGGAGGAGGATGATAGAAATGAGGAGTTATAATGGCACAGTCGATTGAGCGGACTAATAGATGAAGGATATTTTTAGATGTTATTATTAATACAAGATACCAAATCCATCGGATATACGGAAAATGCGCTCAGGAACCGAGCGGCTTATCTCTTGGCAACTCTATTACAATGCGGTCGATATGCTTGGAAATAGGCGGGTTTTAAACGAAGTGTTACTATTGAGTTGAATGTTTCCTAGTCTTTTACTATGAGAAATTCGTACTAGACAATCCGACGTGGTTTAATCAACTATGGAAATATGCGGAACTGGGTACTGCGTCAAAATACTTAAACGATCCACGTAGCTTCTCAAATCACGAATTGCATACTTAGTTCAAAACAAAGACTTAAGGACTGTATGATTCCAACAGTATTTAATGATTCCGATACCAATATAACAAATCTTAAAGACTAAATTTTAGAGAGGAAGTTCTAGTATTCGGGAGTTGACCGTCTTCTACAGGGTAACTGATTTCTCTAGAGTGATGCAATTTCCTAGAGTTTCACAGCCACAGTAAATACAACGCTGGCAGATCAATCAGGCGCAGCGCAAAAGCTTCTACGTAACAACCAACTCTACTTCCCACCAAACAATTGGCCAAACTCGTCCGATATAAAAATCCTTCAAAAGCAAAACTTGTCGAGAGTTTGTTAAAGAAATTGGCATTTCCTGCGCGACTCGCACCATTCAGGGTCCAACCCTGCGCCACTTCCATTACAACTGAACGCAACGCCAACGCAAGTCAAGAGTCAAGATGATCAGCAGAGTGAAAACACTTAAATCTCGCCCGTGACATTCCTTTTTCGCTTGCATTCAAATCCACGACATGATCTTCCAAGCCGTTATTCTAGCTCGTCTTGTTGGCGCGTAGGATCTACGGTGCCATTTGCGTTGATCCACCAACCCCTGCAAATCCTAGAGTTGCAACCGAAGTTTGCGCCCTGATGAGGAGGAAGAGATGAATGGACTAGTTTACGCAGCGGGTGACGAGTTTATCTTAGACTGAGAGTCAATTGACAGCGTATTGCCGTTGTGCCGTGGCTTATCGGCTCTTGGACCCTTTGTCAAATTTTGTCTCAGTTCAGTGTCATCTCGCCGACCGGCAGTTTATCTACGCTCAGACCCTTTCAACCGAATCAATGTCTTGTCACGGGAGAAAGTAGTACTCCTTACAGAACTCCCTACATCCGACGTCATCTCGATACTCTCAAGACCCGCGAATATAGGACGATCATTGTACAACAGATCAAAATTCCAATGTCCAGGATAAAAGCCCTCTTATATCCATTCTCCTGTTTCAACGGTCATGATCACCATAACCCCCCGAAACGAAACATTATCTTTCTATGCTAACACGTGGAGACGTGTCCATTTAAAAATCCCCGAGGTCCAGACTAATTCGTCCCGCGTGCCACCAACTCCACATGTCTGACAGGAGAATTCCCCAATCTAGAAAAGCGTGCACCAGGGGTGTTAAATAGCGATCGCCGGATATAATTGTGACCGCTTTCAACTCCCGCTTCACGAGGTAACATCGTACAGGAGATGGTTCGACAGAGGAACTCTGCCTATCCTTTAAAATGGACTGCTTCTTCTCGTAGTTTTAGTTTCGTGTTCTGTAGTTTTCTGCACTCTTTTCCCAGTCACTCTCTTTTACTTTGAAAAATTATTATTCGGAAGCGTTATTCACGCTCCAGTCACTCATTTACTTTGTTGTTAAAAGATGCATTTTTCTAGTTTGATTCCCGCTTTGGGAGGTCTTGTGGCTGTTGCCACTGCCTCGCCTCACCTTCTCCCCGGAGTTGGCCTTGGTCTCGATGTCGATGTTTCGCTTGGAAAGGGTGCTGAGGCTCCTGACACTGCCTCCAAGGGTCTTGACTTGGCTCCTACCAAGGCTCCTTTGAGCCAGAAGGGTGGTCTTCCTTCCACCTGCAGCTTGGCTAACAGCTGGGAGAACCATGTTCTCTTCGACGGTATCGCTGCTCCTGCTTCTGGCGCTGCCGCCGCCATTAAGCTTGGCCTTAACCTCCCCAAAGCTCAGATTGAGGGTGATGCTACTCTTGAGCTTGTGAAGGACTTCCTCCAGGAGCCTCGTGTCCGAATTGGTCTTGGCGCTATCAAGGCCTACCTCGAGCTCGACATCTCCGCTTCCGCCGCCGTTCATGAATCCATTGAACTTTTCGCTTCTTCCGCTCTTCAGCTTGAGATCCCCGGCCTGCTTGAGGCTGAGGCCGGTGCTGCTCTCGCTCTTGACCTTGTCGTCGGTGTTGATGCTGCTATTGACCTGTCCGCCGGTGTCTACCTCGCCTTCGGTGAGGAGGCTTTCGTTGAGGTTTCTCTTGTCACCAAGGAGATCGTTGACGTCTCCCTTGAGGGTCTTGTTGCCAAGGCTCTCCCCATTGGCGTCGCTGCCGAGGTCGACCTCTCTGCTGAGGTTTCTCTTACTCTTGGTCTTCGTCTCCGAACTGAGATCGATCTCGAGGCCGAGCTTGACATTCCTGTTCTCGACATCGAGGCTGGTGCCAAGATTGCTGTCTGGGTCAGCCTTTTCGAGTACACTGCTGTTCTCATCGCCACCGACAACTGCGCTGTCTCCGTCGATGAGCTCATTGCTCTCACTCTTGGTCTTGCTGTCGAGCTCAACGTTGAGGTCGGCGACATTCTCGACATCAGCCTTGCCCCTACCCTGACCATCACCCTTGCTACTGCTGCTCAGGCCAAGGTTTGCCAGCCCAACCGCGGTACTCCTGGTAACTTTATTGAGAAGCAAGGCAGCCCTGCCACCACTCACACTCAGGTCGTTTCTCTTTCTACTGTCCCTGCTGGAGGCTCTGACGCTACTGGTTCTGCTGATGCCACTGGCTCCGCTGACGTTACCGGCTCTGCCACTGCTGATTCTTCTGACGCTTACCCCATTCCTGGTGCCACTGGCTCTGAGACTTCCCCTGCAGGTGCTGAGACTACCAGCTCTGGCTCCGGCGCCTATCCCATCCCTGGCTCTGGCTCTGGATCCGGTGCTTCTGCTGGTGCTGAGACCACTGGCTCCGGCTCAGGTGCATACCCCGCCGGCCCTGGCTCCTCTTCCGCTCTCGCTAAGCCCCAGACCACCGGTTCCGCCGCTGCTATCGTCCCTGCTCACGGCAACAGCACTGCCACCGGCGATGTCACCAGCACCGTCACCTCCACTCACGTCTACACCGTGACCAGCTGCGCTGCCTCCGTCATCAACTGCCCTGCCCGCTACACCCAAAAGGTCGTCACCTCCACCATCATCGAGAGCACCTACGTCTGCCCTGCTACCGAGACCGGTGCCGTCCCCGCTACCACCACTGCTCACTCCACCAAGGTCCCTGTTCCCGTCACCACCATCACTGACACTCTCACCACCATTGTGCCCTGCAAGACCCGAACTACCAAGACCTTCCACCCTCCTACTACTCCTCCTCCTGCTCCTACCGTCACCATCGTTGACACCACCACCTACTGCCCTGAGGAAGGCAAGACTGCTCAGCCTTCTAAGGGCCAGTCTACCTTCCAGGTTGTGACCACTGCTGCCCCCAGCACGGAGGCTTATGAGGTTCCCAGCCATGCTGCTCCTACTACTGAGGGTGAGGAGAAGCCCACTGCTGAGGTCCCCGTCCCCGAGAAGCCTACCGCTGAGTACCCTACTCCCGAGAAGCCCACTGGTGGCAAGCCCGTCCTCCCTCCCGCTCACAGCGTCCCTTACCCTCCTAGCAACGGAACCGTCTCTACCCCCGTTCCCGTTGTCCCAGCTCCTGTTCCTACCACCGCCGTTCCTGTGGTTCCTGCTCCCGTTCCTACCGCTGGCTATGCCCCTCCTCCCGTGGTCTCCCAGCCTGGAGTTGTCCCTCCTCCTCCCGCTGCTGAGACTCCTGTCGCCACTCCCGTCGGAACTCCTCCTGCAGTTCCCGTCAGTGGTGCCAGCGTGGTTCGCACTGGCTTCATGCTGGCTCTCCCAGCTGCCCTTGCTTTCTTCATGTAGATGATAAACGGTTAAGATTACAGGATCTATGTATAACACTTAGGTAACGGGACTTGGATTAGCAATAGTTCATGGTTTCTTTAATTTTTAATATTGCTATGTCAACCAATCTTTACCGAGACCTCTCAAGTGATTAAATGTTATCCACCATTAAATTTTGACTATGTGACTACAGCACTCCTAACCATGTCGTAATCCTCCATAATGGCCCTGGCCTGGGCCCTCATTCATCTGATAGATGCCATTTGTCCATCCCATGGTTACCGGATGTAAATTGGTCTCGGAACGGACTCTTATCTATTGCTGTTTTGGGTGGTCATGATATCGCCCACTATGCTGGTTCTGTATCGCCTGGCAGAAGGATCCTCCTGAACTATCACAATATTACCTTTCCTCCTTCTATGCACAGTCATGCCGAGCCTTCCAACATCGTGGCCACGGTATGGAACATCTGTCGTTGCAAAACTTACATCTCGCAAAGATGGTTCCCAACCTTCCACATGTCCATAGGACCATCATAGTTTTGGCATATTGGCTCCACCGTGTTTAGCGGCATTGTTTAGTGGTATCCATAGTCTTGTAGTCGGTAAGTAATGCCAAGGTGCTCCTTTATGGTAGCGAGTTGGAGAGCTGGAAGTCCCCTATTGGCTGCTGCTGGCCTGTTGACGGCTGTTCATCCGTGGGAAAGGTAACTCGTGAGCTCTAGTTTACCGAGCTCCACTGAACCTTTGAGCGAGGAGTACATGGATCGTTTGCTGTATCCGTTGATATCCGTCCCAGCATCCGACAGAAACTTTGTACCAGACTTCGTGTTCGCGACGGACAATGACCAACGGATGTGAAAAATTTACGGCCTGGACATCCTTCTGGTGCCAAAATCTGAAGTTCGTCTCATTTCCAAGCTATCGGGGAGTTTAATATGATATGATGACGAATAGATTGGAGATGTCGGCAGGCTGCTCACTTGTACACCAGCAGGAAGTAAAACGTCAGCTGTAGCAACTATTAAGAAATTGTGGTATAATGTCTATATTGGAGCTGGATGTATTATTTGCAGTTGCGACCTGTGGCTAAGAGCTCATAATCACGACATAGAACTTATTAAAACTTTAGCCATGCCAACAACTCAGATTGTGGAGAAAAGCTATAGAATACTCACCTATGCGTAGACTAAAGTCTAATGATATCTTGTAGAGATAGGAACTCTACTCTTTGCTTGAATGATTAGACTGTAAGCCATTCACTTTACAAAGTCAAATAGACCTTATGACCCCCTCACTTCAGATTGAAGATAAGCTTCCAGCCACGGACCTGACCAGCAAATCACACATTCTCCGATATGCCTAGGTATAAGTACTTTGAAATTTCCGTTCTCCCATCTCGACCCAACATTCTATCACCAACATACTCCTCAACCTTGTTCGAGCACCATAACGCAATTCGCTATTCTTCTTGGAATTACTGGAGTCCGAGCATCAGAACACGCCATGGAATGTGATAGAATCCTCGCGGCAATCACCGGATTGACCATAGTAATTCCGGTGGCCATCATTATATTCTGCAAGGTGTTTGGCTACTGTTAATGTAACACCTGATTTGAGGGTCCTACTTTTTACTCGATCCACGTGTGTTGCCAGACTTCCGTCCGTTTAGCGAGTATTTGAGAGCTGACTTGACACCTGGTGGTTAGGATATGAGTATACCAAGCCACAGTGATGCAACCAGAGACCGCGCCTCTAAATATTGGACCTTACGGTCGCTTTCGGCACCAGAGTTGAGGAGTGGAGGAATTCATTGGCTTCCCCTTGGCCAGGAAGTCGAGGGTGGGGATCATGCTGAGAAGCGATATCAGCCACTTTGTACGCTACCTTGACGAGCAAAATAAACAATGTGTTGTTTTTAATGGGTTAACCCTATGTCAGTGGGATATCAGATAAGGTTATTTTCACTACTCAATTACAAAACTTGAAAGGTATCGAGGATAAACCTTTTTTCCTTGACAGGTATTCTCTTCATGCTGTGCAACCATCACTATTTACTCCTCAAACCCGATGATCAATGACAAGCTTCTCACGACTGACTTTCCCATTCCATACATCACGAATACCTTGAAGCCCCTCCTCAACTCCTTTTACAATTGTAGTCCTCGGAGCCTCCCAATACTGGTCATGATTCTCGACGAGCCAATGAATACCCTGTTCAATACGATTCTGCCACTGGATGATCCTATTCTCCTCTCTATTTCTCTCCTCATCGCTTCGAACTTGGCTTTCAACCGCAAAGTCAAGTTGGTCAACTGTCCTGACACTCAAGGTAAACTTCCATGTTGGATCCTTCTTCACGAGGAGAGTTGATATCAGACGGAGTTCTTCTGAAGGTACGTTGGGATCACAGCACTGGCGGGAAAGACCTGGCGAGCTTTGATCGTATTTATCTTCTAATGCCCTTTCTTCTTCGGGCGTAAGACCTTCAAAGACACCGAGACCTGTACAAACTGTGTCGAAGACAGTCTTTAGTGACTTCCCAGATGACTTTAAATAGATACGGATATCATCCACGATTGTTGCACTTCGATAGTCAAAGACTTCGTCGGCACCAAGCTTCTTCAAGGCGTCATGGTTCTGAGGTGAGGCAGTCGTGATAATAGGACCGAAACCCGCAGCTTTAGCTATCTGAATAGCAGCTTGGCCTACAGCGCCAGCACCGCCCCAAATAAGAATTGGCTCATTCTTCGGATCGTTGCCAGTGATGCCAGCGAGCGGGAAGCCATACCCAGCCACATTGAAAAGAGCATCAAAGGACGTTGCACCGCCAACAACAAGCGTTACAGCGGTGATGGGATCAAGATGCTCAGGCCTGTCAAAAGCCATCAAGGGCTCGGCCAACAGGAAACTCTGATGAGCACCTAGATAATTGGGTCGGTGGTCATATGGCAGCGAAAAGCCAAAGATCTCTTGCCCAACTTTGAAAGGAGACTCGGGCCCAACACCTCGAACGGTGCCGGTGTATTCATAACCAGCGACGTATTCTGACATTCCCATGTATGAGTGACGAGTATCAGCTGGGTTGATGGCTGAGTACTGCACTTCCACAAGCGATTGTGCCTTTTGGGGGATGTACGGTTCTTCGATCGTGCGGATCTCATGTTTGCCATTTGCAAGCATGTAGATGGCTTTGTTTGGACGAGACATATTAATAACTTCTTTCGAGAAAACAGATAAATTGAGTTTGATGAACTGCAAAGGCCATGTTCTTCAGTTATTATTAAATACTCTAGCATAACGTTGTACGACGGGTCAACCTTGACCAATCATTTTGTCGATGATGAGGGTGAAACCATAAAGGCTGACGACCGGAAATTCCGCTCGCATTTGCTTGGCGATAACGTTATGCGTTACAAGACGTCTAACCGAAAAGAACTTTGACACTCAACTCTGTGCCCCTCGAGTTGACGCAATAGACCTGCGGAATTGCGACACGCGATACCAGTAGAGCCTTGAATTAATAATACATCCAACATAGTCTGCGATCATGTCATGTCAAGGTCGGAGTGCTTACATAACGCATTCTCATTGGTTCATCTCATGATGATCATTCTTCATCGGCGTTGTTGTTTGTAGGGACTAGACAATTCTATTTTATGGTTTAATAACACCGACCAAGTTTATCTTCACCGCGCATAACTTAGTAGAACTTATGGTCTTACATTATTCGATCCTTTTCCCATCAGATTCAATCTCCCCATTCGCGCCAGATACTTCCCCGCCCACTTCATTAATCGCCCTATCGAGAAGCCCACTACTAAAATACACTGCCTTTAGCCAAACCTCACTGATCTTAGAGATCTTCTCCGCCTCGACTGTCCAGGTGGATCAGGCACCGGGTACGGCGGCTCAGGTGCTCGAGCAGGTTCTTCATCCAGCTCATCTTCCGTCTGGACATATGCAAACCGATTTGGTCTCACCTTCTGTTGATCACCTTCTACAATCTTTCTTGCTGGTGGTCGAATGTCACTTTGGCCGACAGTTGGTTGACTCCTTCTCCTATCCTGTGATGCAACACTCTGTGTTGAGCTGATCCTTGTACGGGCAGGTCTTGAGGTGGCGACTTCTCGCCTGAACTTTTCATAAGCTTCGTCTTCTTCATCTGGATCAGGTAACCTGGTAGGGCTTTGTCGGGCTCGGCCTTGATTAGATGGCTGTGCATCCCGTAGTGGTCTGCTCCCTGATGGGAAGGTCTGGTGACGACGAGGCATCGCTCGACTCAGAGTCGGCGATGTAGGCTCGTGCACCGATGAACCTGAGGCAACAGAAGGCTGACCCCTCAGAACCAGGGGCCTTGACCTGCTCTCGTGACCTTCTGGAAATCGCTGCAGTGTTGGCTCATCTTCAAATCTATCCTCAAGCTGAAGATACTCAATGATAGTGTCTAGCTTCGACCCAATGTCCTGAGCATCTCTTTGGCTGACCAGCGCCATATCTCTCTCATTCTGTCCTATGCTCCCTTGAAGAAGATCAACTATAGTCTGCCTTGACGAACGACCTAACGATTCTTGGTACTCTGGTCTCTGTCTATCTTCGAGTAGTCGGTAGATGATACTTGTGAGTTGACGAGACCTTTCTCTTTCGATGTTGAGAGATCTTGTGTCGTCGCTTGTATACTGACTCGTAACTGATGGGCTTCTTCGTGGGCGACCTGGGATCCTTCCTGGGTCTGATTGGATCTCAGCTTGGTATACTTGTCGTTGAAGGTTTCTGAGTTCGGCCATGATATCTGTCATGGTTATGCCATCTTCTGACAAAGCTCTGTCCCTGGTGGATATAGACGGTCGCCTCTGCCGAGGTCTTTGACACGGCCCACCCCTTCGAAGGGCGCTCAGATTGGGTTCTGTCTGCGGCTTCGGTTGCCGGGAGGGTCTCGGTCGAACTGGAGGTCTTTTCGGATCCCGTGTTGGGTATTCAGGGTACGGCGGGACTTCCTCCTTATACCTGTAAGAATCGGCGGGATTATATCCTGGGTCAGAGTATCCTGAAGGTGGAACATCGTATCCAGATGGAGAAAAGTATTGGGGGTTCTGAACACTTGCTCTCGGGACAGAGAAATAACTTCCCCCTCCGGGATAGGTATATGGACTAGGATAACCAGCCGGCGTCGGGATGTTTGGCGATGGATAGTAAGGTGTGCTTGTGTTAGTTTGATACGCACCCGGTGGCGGAGGAAATGTATTGGGGTCGACGCCGTAGCGCATGGCCTCCCTCATTAGCGGATCGCCCGGGACTTGTGAAGGCAAGTCGTTGGTATGGGTTCGATAATGCGCAGGCTGTTTATGCCGAAGTTTGTGTCCACGGTGTGATGTTTTGGGCTGTTTGCTTTCTTTCTTGCTTGAAGAAGCATTCTTGGTTTCCTCCTCGTCATGTGGACTCTCTTCTGGGTGATGACCCTCTGCGTCATCTGATGGCGGGGGTGTCGACACCATAGTGACTAACCAATCAGGGTATGGAAAGATCGAACTGAGAGAAAGATCGGGTGGATTTCTGACAATAATTAGGAACTGTTGGAGACTGAGTATCAAATTGAGGATCCGCGAGCTTATCTTGATCTGGGCCGAAAATCCACAAGTTAAATGTGATGAGGCTCTGCTGAGGTTGCCTCTTTTCCCTTAGGTCGCAAACGACTGACGTGGACGAAGAATGCCTTACGAACCGAATGCATCTACTATTGGCCTCTGTCCTCCCGCTGTCAGTGCTGTATCTTCATTGCCCGTGTTGCGTTTTGCTGCAGATGTACAACGTTGAGCGACGCATTCTTCGGCGACATCATTGGTGGCGTGATATCTTCATTGGCCACTAAAACCGGGAACGGGTGGACTTGGTTGCAACCGAAATGCGAGCGTGATCATTTGCATGAATTAGTCAGGTTACAATGAGGGATAACTTCTTCCGGTCTTTGCTGACGAAGAAGTGTTAGGCACGCTTTCTCAGTGATAGGAGAAGTGAAAGCGACTGTAAGAAAGACGTTGGAGACCCCATAACTACTATGAATAATTGTTGCAAAACATTGAACGTGTTTGGGTAATGGGGCTGCCGTGAATCCCAAATTGAGGCCATCTGGATGTCGAAATGGGCAGATGCTGACCACCTTTTCTGCACGTCGTACATGTATCGCCAATCGCACGGCCCCATCCGCTGCATGTGCATGTACCGTTCTGCGGCAAGACTAATTCGACTGGCTGAGTCAGAATAAACGATCATGATTGTCTGCTGGCAGAGATAAGAGGAGTAATATTGATTTTCCCCCGATGAACCCGTTGATGACAAGTCTCTTTACCCATAACAAGGCGTGTCCCATTCTACGATGCCGCTTTGCTCTTTCTGGAGAGGAGCTATGATTCTACCTCTAACACTGCCAAATCTAGCTAGGCTTCCCTCGGAGATAGCCACAAGCATTAAGCCAAAAAGCCCATCTCGATCCAACTTTTGATATACAACCTAATCAAGTCATCGCTCACCATGCCTTGCTTTGCAAAAGTGGGCGAATGCTCTCTTGCCTTTGCTGTCCCCAGCAGCAATCCCCCGCAACTCATGCGTACAAAGTTTGTCTCCAAGAACTCAACGAGCAAGTGCGCGGGATTAGCTCCATGGGGATTGTTCTGCTCTCGCTCAGGCCAATTCCGCACAGCGTCGATCCACTCCTCAAAGTCAACGATTCTTAGTGCATTCCCCGAGACAGCCAGAGCATCGGCGAGAACGGCGGTGACGTCGTGCCAGGGCTGTCGAACGGGGTTCTCGATGTGATAGATGGGACACAGAGACACGGCATCTGGCTGGGCCAGTATCTCAAGTAATGTAGTGGCCATGCAATCGGCAGGCGTCCACCCCACGCTTCCTGGGAGATCTGGTAGGGCCCCCAAGGCCTGGGACGACTTGATCATGAATGAGACGTGCTCCATGGGATTCCAGTGGCCGTTTGTCGTGCTTCCAGCTATCTGACCAAGTCGCACCGCTGTTGCACGGAAGCGGTCCGGGAAGCGATGAAGTGTCGCGTCTAGCATACGCTCGCAGATATACTTGGCGTCTCCGTATCCCGTGGGTAGAACACTGCCTATAGAAACGCGCTCTTCTGGCACCACGGGTTTCCCTGTCAGGAGCGGGTGGTGCCCAACCGTAGCGATTGAAGAAATGAACTCAAACGTCACAAGCGAGTTTCGTGATCGTCGGGCTGAGATGTCGCGAGCCAGACGGAGCATGTTTGCCATTATGCGGAGCTGCGGCTCGAATCGCTTGACGGGCCACTTGGAGTGCATCAACCAAGCATTGTGAATGATGTGCGTAGCGTCGCGAATTAGTGAAGAGTAGTCTTGATCGGACAACCCCAGGTTCACAGCATGTGACAGGTCGGTCTGCAGAACATGAAGCTTAGCCAATGCCTCGGACGGAAGCTGAATGCCTTTCTTTCGCAACGCTTCAATCTGCCGCTCTCTTGCATCTCGTTTGTTTGGACGGTTCAAGCACACAACCTTTGTGGTATCTGATCGGAGAGCAGCTTCGGCTACTAGATGTGCACCCAAGCCACCAGTGCCGCCGGATATCACGATGCATTTAGAACTGGGCGTAGGGTCTGAAACTGAGGCAGCTAGAGCGTTTGTTATAGACGCTTCGAAACCTTGGGTAAGGTCACGCACGTAGTTGACGACAACTTGTTCACGTGCTGCACAGTCGAGAGATGCGATGTGCTGTTGGTCCGTCTGTCTCACATTGAACAATTGCTCGCACCTAAAATCGAGTCAAGTAATTAGAGTGTGGACGAAGTAAATAGAGCAAATGGGGTTTCTTCTCGCATTGTAAGATAAGACGATATGTACATGTAAATATCTCCAGCCAGGCCTCAAAGAAAAGAACAATGGACTCAATGTCTGCAACTCACCTATTATCCGGATTGGACGCAGCCAATATCAGCTTCTGTATCTCTGTCTCCTGCCTCGCACCGTCCGTCCAGTCAACATGGCCGTATCCAGAAGCATGTAGGTCAGCCTCCCACCTCGACTCATGCGTCAAGGCGTGCTGACGGCCATCTTCAAACAACCACCATCCCTCGAAGAGACCAAAGATAAGGTCTACCCAGTACGGTGTACGCGTCATCTCCATCATGAGGAGAAACCCGTCGGGGCGTAGGGCTCGCCGCACATTCTTGGCGCTTTCGGTCAAGGATTTTGTCGCGTGGATGGCGTTGCTCGCGATGACAAGGTGTTGAGTCCCTACCAAGTCTGACTCTGGTGCCTTTTCAATGTCATGCACGCGGAACTTCATCCACGGGTATTGCTTGCCCATATTCTTCCTTGCTGCAGCGACGAATGAGGGTGCCAGATCAGTGAAGGTGTACTCAACAGGTATCTGCAGTCGGGCTAGTAGCGGCACTATTCGCTTGGTGGTACCGCCTGTACCGGCACCCATTTCCAAGATACGCAGTGGTCTACTTGCGTTTGGCTTGAACTCATCAGACGTGGTCTGGAGCATATGGACCAGACGAGTGACGAAATCCTCCATCTGCGCGATCAGCGCACGGTTCAGCGGCCACTCTGCGTACCAGTCACTGACGAGTTCGCGGCCTTCACTCGAGCCAAAGATAACCTTGACACCGTCTGTCTCACCTAGGAGAACGTGCTTCAGGTTCTTTCCAGCATAATAGAGGAGCTTGGTGGCCGATTGCTGGTCTGGTGCCCGCTGAAGTAGCTCGTCTTGCAATTGTGCACTATGCTGTTGAGGGAGAGGCACAGCCGTTCGTGTGATTGCTTTCCCGTCTATCTTGATAATTTGAGTCTCCTTCTCCAGCATCTTATACAGGTGTGTCACCAGCTGTTGATGAGCTTTGTCATGTCGAATACGTGTGACTTGCTCGCCTGGCTGAGCATCGCGTAGTCCAGCGCCCAGAGCCTCAAACGTCTCGAGTGTCAGTGAAATGGTCAACTCTTCCTGCAGCGGTAGTATCTCTGCCACATAACAAGTCTGCTGTAGCTCTGTTATTCGGTCGTCTGTACCGGCCTTCATCTCATTGAAAGCCTCCATGACAGTCGAAAAGGACAGCTTGAGCTCGTCAAGATCTCCATGCCACTCTTCCTTGTTACCTCCAGACTCTGTGGTGGGCGCCACTGAGCTGCTGTGTGTCGTGCCATCTTCAGAAGTCGTGGCACTCGTCGTGTCCCTGTCAGAGGAGTCGTCGGCTTCCTCAATCGGCTCTGCAGCCAGACCCATGGCTCCGGCAGTGCATCCGATCAAACCGGGCAAGTCAGTGACCATGAGAATCTCAGCATCGGGAAGCTTGACACTAAGCGTGGACTCAATCTCATTCACCATCTCCATACCCGCTAGTGAATCGATGCCTAGATCTGCAAGGATGCTGTCGTCTTGGATCTCTGCAATCTCTAAACCTGACAGGTCGGCGATGACGGCCTTTACTTTCGCTGCTAGGTCCAGTAACGCGTGCTGTGAGGACTTGGGCTTGCTGTGGTCTGCTGGGGCCCCGTAATGACCTGTTGGCAAATCGACTGGCGCTGGTTGCGATATCGAGGAAGTGCCTTCAACCGCGCTGTGCACACTGCTCGATGCTGGTGTAAACACAGGCGCTGTAGGCGACACAGCTAATGGTTTCGATGGGATAACCTTGGTTTCCCAGGAGGACATGCGGATCAAAAGCTTCTCCATAGATGGCCTTGAGATCTTAACATATGAAATACCGAGGATGACCTCGACGAGGGCGCCAGTGACGGCATCAAAAACAAACACGTCTGTTAATGATTGCTGATCCGAGGGACGATGATGCATGGCGAAGGCGTCAAACTTGTCGGGTCGGTTCTCAGTAGAATGCCACCTCATCCATTGGTCAATACGATTTGCCAGATATACCTCGTCTCGACCATGGTCTTGCATGCAGTTGATCCACAAGCCACCGAGCTGGCAGAAAGTATCCGCGAGATGAGGATCAAACCATAACTTGGGGTCTTTGTTGAGACGAATGACATGACCTGCCGTTTCGTTACCATGGCCAGCCATCTTCTGCATACCACGGAACTCGTCGCCATAAGCAACAATGTCAGAGAACAGGCGGTAGATGTTGCGGTTTCCAAGCACCTCTTCTGCCCGCGTGGTCTGTAGGAGGTCGGTAGCACGACTGTGTCTGAAGAGCCTCTCGAAATGCACCAGCTCGCGCTTCACCGATGAGTCGTCTGGTGTACTAAAGATCACCTGGCCAGTGGTATGCACGAATCGTGCCTGACTAGTTCGCTCATTGTCGGTACTGAATACTTCAAAACGCCAGTCGTGACTTTCTAACGTGGATGTATTCTTGGTGATCTCGACCCAGGTCGATTTCCCTGAGTTGGCGCACACTGGGGAGTGATATTCTACATCCCGAATTTGTGGTTGGCATTGCATCGTCCGATAGTCTGGATGGATGGCTCCAATAGCGTCAATTACAAAGCCAATCTGCAGAGTGGCGGACAGTATCGGCGCAGTCTGTAGTGTAACGTGTCCCGATAGCAGTTGCTGATATTTCTCTGCATTGGTGTTGATACAGAACAGAGCTTGGTTTTGAGCTACGCCGTCTCGAAACCCGTGAAATGCCAAGAGTTGGTCTGGATCATCTTCTCTCTTCTCACTATCCTCGCGAGAATCGTCCTTGATGGTCTGGGCGCGAGGCGGGGCCCTCAGCTCCATCCAATGTCGCGAGTCAGGATCGAACTGGTACGGTGGTAGAAACAGAGGGTATATATCTGCCTGAAGCCGCCTCTGCGAACTATGGTGTGCCCAATGCTGCACTGGTAAGCCAGCCTTCCACAGAGATTCCGTGGTGTCGGTCAACTTGTTCCAGCCGTCTTCGCAGTTGGAGATATTGACACCATGAAACGAGAATGAGTCCTTGAAGTCGATGAGTGCGCGAGCGGCCATGTTTGTTATTGTAGAGTTGGACCCTGCTTCTAAGAAAATACAGGGAGAGTCGCTGTAGCGTGTGGCCAAACGTCTAGCGGCGTGATGAAAGTAAACGGGATTGCGCATGTGGTCGGCAACGAATTGGGCTGATAACTCGCTTACTGTGGTGCTCTCGGCAGTGGCGAATTCGAGAGGAATCATAGGCTTGCGAAAGGTCAAACCTCTCCCGGCAAGCTTCAACTCGTCGTAAATATCGTCAACGAGCACCGAGTGGAATGCGTTTGTGACGCTGAGCTTCTTGCTCTTGACATTGGTCCGGCCTTTGAGTTGAGCAGCCATAACCTCTATAGCACTAGTCGACCCCGCAAGAGTAAAGCTTCTTGCCCCGTTATAGCAAGCAATTGTCACAGGTCCGTCTGAATGAGTGCTGTTGGAATGCGCAATCAGTTGTTTCAAGTCATCGAGATCAGACTCAACTGCTAACATAGCGCCTCTGTCAGGGCCCCAAGCATCTCTGACCAAAGTTGCCCGACGAATGATCATTCTCAGCGCATCTTCGAGACAGAGGATCTGTGATACGCAGAGAGCTGTGAGCTCGCCGAAACTGTGGCCTAAAAGTGCAACTGGTCGAGCACGGCAGTCCATCCAGCTGCGCGCGCAAGCATATTGCGAAGCAAACAGCATGGTTTGCAGTTCGACTATATCCAAGACTGGAGTCTGCTGAAAGATACCGGGAAAGATGCTAGAGCACCCCAGGGACTGCACCACAGCGTCGACGTGGTTGAGATGGCTTTGAAACACGCTGAAGCTATCGTATACTTGACGGGAAAGGCCGACATGCGAGGATACCTGTCCCCCAAAACACAGAATGACGTTTGGAGTTGTCACCGAACGGGATGAGGACTTGGTCGTTACGTTGGCGTTGTAGGCTTTCTCGTACGTAGCTAGGGCTTGGTCCAGTTCTCCAATGGACCTTGCGGTGAGCAGCAGCCTCGAGTCCAAGGTGCGGTTACTCTGATATGCAAGATTGAAAGCGATGTTGGCCAAGGAAGTGGCGTTTCCGTATCGAGAAACATAGGCCCGGAATGCTGCCACATAGCGACACATGCTCTTCTTATCAGATGCGGCAAACCAAAAGGGGTACTTGGCTCCTGCAGGCATCTTCACATAAGACTGTGCCCCTGTCAGATTCCTAGGCTGCAGGATGACGGCAGAGGCATTTGACCCCGAGGCACCATAGTTGTTCAGAAGAGCGGCACGGAACTCTGTATTCCATGGCTTTGTCTGGGTTGGTATGGTGATCCCATCTGCTGGCTTTGCATTGAGGGCTGGATTCACCTTCTCAAAGCTAGCCTGCGGTGGAATCGTCTCTCTGTTCATCATGAGCAGGATTTTGATCAAGCCAATGACGCCAGAGGTGCATTCCATATGGCCAACTAGCCCCTTGACTGAGCTAAGCATCAGTTGGTTGTCGGATCCGCGGTTTGGACCACCGAGGACGCGCCGGATGCTGTCATACTCTGCAGGGTCGCCGACTGCTGTACCGGTGCCATCTAGAAGAGTATTAGTAAAAGGCCTTACCGAAAAACAACGGAGGAAAAGGGATACTAACGAGCTTCAACAACTGAAATCTGCGATGGCTTCACGCGAGCCTTGTTCAACACCCTGACGAAGAGATGACTCAGCGAAGGGACGTTGGGCACAAATATCGGTGTGCAACTCTCATTCTGCTGGACACCAGTCGCGGCGACGACGCCCAAGATGGGGTCGCCATCTGCAATAGCCTTGCTCATCTTTTTGAGGAAGACAGCTCCAACGCCTTCACCTCTGCAGTATCCATCGGCTTTCTCGTCGAACGGTTTGCACTGGCCAGTCGGGCTCAAGAACGAACCAGCAGCCAGGTTCTGGAACCACTCAGCCGAAGTCATGATATGCGATCCACCCGCAAGCGCCGCCTCGCACTCGCCCGACAAGATTGACTGACATGCTTGGTGCACCGCCACCAGAGACGAACTGCAGGCTGTGTTGATGGTAAGCCCTGGCCCAGTCCAACCGAAGAAATGCGAAATCTTGCCAGAGATGAAACCCTGGAGGTTTCCCGTGGCAGTAAAGGCGTTGGCTGCGTGAGAAGCGACGTTGTTGTCGTAGTCGCCAAGGCACACGCCTACGAAACAACCAATGTTGTTCCCAGGTGTATTTGTCGACTGGAAGTATCCGCTCTGCTCAACGGCTTGATACGCGGCTTGCAGAAAATGACGCTGTTGCGGATCCATCGACGCGCTCTCACGCGCACTCTTGTTGAAGAAGCGGTGGTCGAACTGATCGTGGCCGTCTACCAGATTGGCAAACCACTTGCGCTTCATGTTGGGATCGGAAGTAGTACGGAACGGTCCGTCATCGAAAGAGAAGCGAGACCCGGCGATGCTGCCAGGGCTGATATCTTGGTGCTGCGACTGACCGGAAACCAGTAGATCCCAAAATTCGTCCAAGTTATTGGCACCCGGGACTTTGCACGACATGCCGACAACGGCAATATCGCTGTCCATCCCGTTACGGCTAGATCGTGGTTCCATTCTAGTTCCTGGCGCGATCATGCTGTGGTTGATCTTGGATGACAACGATGGAGGCACGCTGCGCTCAGGTCCAAAGTCAAGTACTTGGCAAGCCTTGTTACTGGCATATGCTGTAGAAAAGGCACTGAACCATTGAGGTGGCTCTAGGAGTATTGAACGGATTGCATGAGTGTGTAGCGCACCGTCTTGCAGCCGGGACCCAGTAGCATCGTGAGACCGTGTCGGTATGGTCAGGGACGTTGCTTGTGGGAGCTGAAAAGCACTGTGAGTATCGCAGAAGGCTATCAGATCTCCTGCCACGCTCAAGTTCTCTGGGGAGTGAAAGCGGCCAAGTAGACTGATTTCTGACGCACTGAGGCCAACGGCTTGTAGTCGACTCAGCAGATCCAACAGATCGTCAGTGCAGACTGTGACAGTGGCGCGGTTCTCGTCGTAGTTGACTGAAATGTACGCCTGCTCGAAATCTGCCAATATGCGTGTCATCATTTCGCGTCTCTCGGCTGAAGCCCAAGCAACACTCAATGATTTGTAACGTCCTCTTTCTGAACCTACATCAATGCCATCAACTGCAAGGCCTATCAGCAGCCCCAGTCGTATCGCTGCAGCGCCATGTTGCCGCAACTCCGCCATATCTTGTGAAGCAGACACGGCAAAAGCGCTGAGCATACCTGTGCACAGACCGATCGTCTCCATACCAGGTACAGGCTCAGCCCATCCATCGCCATCCGCTGAGCTCTTACGCCGCATAAAGTCGACATACTGAGCTAATTGAACAGCGACTGCAAGGGGGACGAGCAACGTGTTGGAAAGGGGAAATGACGTTTCTAGGGGACGCCCTGTGGTGAGATACTCGCACAGATCGGCCAACTGTCCGCATGCCAGGCGACCGGATGCTTGGTGGAGGGATTGGGTGGCAGCGAGCGCTTCTTCACAATCGTGCGTCAGGTTTTGGAGAATCTTTGCTATCCAGAGGTTGTCTTCGACCTCGGTCAGATGCTTGCGCAAATCGTTGAGGGATGAGATGTCAAAAGACAGGGGGAGAGACCCGAACAGCAATAGCGTCCTAGGGTCTTGGGAAGTTTCGTCGGCTGACATGTTGAGATTCGGCGTGACGACGTTAGGGAATTTGGGATTTGGATATTACTTTTTGTCTCTGCCTTGTGCAGCCTTCTCCCCTTCTAACTCTTAAATCAAGCTTCTTGTTGTTCTTATCAACCCTGCTGTTTTCTCTGAAGGATCGGTGTACGTACTTTGACCTCCATGTGCTCAGTCCCCTATCTCCGGATATCTTCTCCGAGAGGCAGTATCTCGCGCAGAGGTTTCGGCTACTTTTTATCATAAAAAGATTGCTTACCTTTATCATATTTTTGTCTCCGACCAATTTCCGGAATATTGTCGGTATTAAATGTCATATTCTTTTTTGGGAAGAACAGAAGCTGCTCAGTAGATGTGCTTACTTCCTCCCGCCCCTCATTAGACTCGGCTTAAAGCAAATTCTTCGGACATTTACGAAATCAAATATGGCGAGACCGATATTGCTTTTGCTTTTGGCGCTAATCACAAGCCAGACGCATAGCAAATCGGGCCTAGATAGCTCGGGCATATTGCTCTTTTTTATACTTGCCCTGAACCATATCAACACTCTGATTTTAAAGTGTGATGTTACTTGCTTCGTAGTATCATTCTCTTTTGCCAAAGCAAATAGGATTAAACAAAATGGGTGACACTACGCTTGGTGATACTAAGCCGCGGATCGCCATCGTCGGCGGTGGCGTTGTTTCTATGATCTTAACCTTTGGCCTGATCCAGCGAAAGATACCAGTACGCGTGTACGAACAAGCTTCTGGGTTTCGAGAGATTGGGGCGGGCTTTGCTTTCTCGGCATGTGCCCGTCATTGCAGTACGTAGCAACCATTCTACAATATCCTACCATGTCCAAGCCCGCAACTATAACTCCACCATCTACCAAAGTGACTCAGTGATTTATCAAATTCCTTGAAACTAACTGGAAATGCAGTGGACCTCCTGAACCCCTCCGTCACCGAAGCCCTGAAGCGATGCGGCGCTGTGCCTATCTCAGATGAGAACGAGAAAGACAACTATCTGCGTTGGATTGATGGGTACAACCAGCATCGACTGGATGACCTCAGCTACCAGAAACCTCTCGCCCAGATTGGAGGTGGCGGCTTCCGAGGCTGCCGACGAGATCAGTTCCTCCAGGAGCTTGCCAAGGATCTGCCACCCGGAGTAATCGAATTCAGTAAACGAATGGATACTTTGGAGCATAGAGAAGATGGGAGTATTCTCCTGACGTTTGCAGATGGTACTACAGCTGAGGCTGATGCCGGTATGTTTGTCTCAGATTGTTGACCTCACACAGCTAACATCGATGCAAAGTCATTGGGTGTGACGGTATCAAGTCCAATGTTAGAAAGTCTATCCTGGGTATTGAAAATAAGGCATCATACGCCCAGTACACGCACAAGGTTGCTTATAGGGGTCTTGTCCCAATGAGTGCCGCCATTGAGGTCCTCGGACCTTGGCTAGCCAACAACTTCCACCACCATATCGGCCCCGGATCACACGTCACGCATTACCCTGTGGCAAACCATCAAGCTCTCAACGTCGTCATCTTTCTGTCTGATCCAGGGCCCTGGTCTGGCGACAGCAGCATGGTGTCTGAAGGCTCCCGCGATGAGGTTGAGGCTGCTCTGCATGACTGGCACCCAAAAGTCCGAAATCTGGTCAGCCTGATGCCTACTAAGCTGAGCAAATGGGGATTATTCGACCTGGGAGATTATCCGGTGCCGACATATTATGACCGCTCTGTATGTCTTGCGGGTGATGCCGCTCATGCAACCAGTCCACATCATGGCGCAGGTGCTTGTTTAGGTGTAAGTGATTGTCCTATACCAGACACCGAAATCTCGCTAACTCGGGATTAAAATTACTAGGCGGAGGATGCTCTTTGTCTCGCCACTCTTCTTGAGCAAGTGAGCAAGCACCCAGTAGGAGAGTTGAGGAATTCTGTCGAGGTTGCATTCGATACCTTTGACAAGATGCGTCGTCGACGGACTCAATGGCTAGTGAACAGCAGTAGAAGGGTATGTGATCTGTACCACCAGCGCGAGTGGGCAGATCCCGAGCGCTGGACCAAGGCAGATACGTGCTTTGAAGAGATCCGAGACCGCTCGTACAAGATTTGGAATTTTGATGTTGAGGGTATGGTTCAGCAGACGCTTGAAAAGTATGAGGAGCGACTACGGGGACAGCCTGAGATTGCTGAAGGGTTCAGTGAAGAGGATGGCTACACTTTGTAGGTTCAAGACAGTCTTGTCAACTATACGGTGCACTCTATGTACAGCGCAGAGGTCCTTGGAATAGTTAACCATTAGTGACGTGTTGTTATTACATTCGATAGTCGTTGTACACCTAAGGTTTTTAAATAGCCTTTTCAAGAGACTACCGACATTCCATCTTTTACATGTACTTACAGAGGCAATATTCAAGGCATCGCCAGATGAGATCAACTTGCGAACTCGCATTGAGGGATACAAACTTGTGCAATCTCTCTATAAAACCTATTACATGGGCTTCCTAACTGCACATAGAAATGGTGTAAATTTTACAGATTCCATATCCCAAACCTCCATTATCGCGTAAGGGTTCTCGTCCAGCCACCCTCTGACTTCACTTTCACTGTGGCTCTTCCAAACCATGACACTACCGGTGATAGTTGGGGGAGCTGGGTCAGATCCCGAAGACACCGTCTCAACTGTCGGGCCAGCCATGACCAAGCGACCCAAGTCAATCTGAGTTTTATTCGCCGTCATATGTGCTACTAGATGAATCCGACGCTCCTCGGCAATTTTGTTCCCGGGTTTGTCTGGAACTTGAACTAGCAAGCAAGGTTCAAGCGTAGGAGGCATTCTTGTATATTGGCAATGGTAACTGCATGAAGGGTAAGTAGGTCGTCGTTATTTGAAGAGTATACCTAACAAGAAACATACGGCAGTGCGAATTGACTAATGACGTGTAGGGTAAGTTGGTAGTTGGCTGCTGACGGAAGACGCTGACGCTTATGTGTCTTTGATAAGATGTTAACTATACATTATCTCGGAGAGTATTTTGATGCACATGCATAATCGGGCCATATTTCGATTTATCGGTCGAAAATCGCGGTTCATTCGCTCACATTGCCGGAAATCTTTCTGTCACATCTGAATACTACTTTTCTTATCATAGAAAATGACCGACAGCGTGTGCTTAAAATTAAATCGTGTCGGAAGCCGAACCAGGAATCTTTGCTCTTGATCCAACTTATCTTCTGCTGACCACCACAAACATGCTTGTTCCTACCACCAAGACCATCATCCTCATCACAGGCGCCAATAGCGGCTTAGGTGAGTTTCTGCAATACAACTTAGTTATCTCTAGTAGAACAATCAAAAATAATGTATGATAGGTTATGAGACGGCAAAGGCACTCTTCTCACGTCCAGAGCCTTGTCACATCTTGATGGGTTGCCGGGGTTCCTTGACTCGGGCCGAAGATGCGATTGCTCGTTTGAGAAGTCTCATTCCTTCCAGCAGCTCCAGCGCTGAACCGCTTTCCATCGACATATCGTCAGACGAGTCTATCACCTCAGCCTTCAAATTTGTAGAGCAAAAGCACGGCCGCGTTGACGTGCTGGTGAATAATGCCGGTTCGTTTGCCAGGATCACATTCCTCAAGTGCAACATTTACTGATCAACATGATGCAGGCCTCGATCTAGACATGGCTGTGAAATCGGGCCAAATTTGCGCCCGTGAGGGTTGGAATCGGACGTATGATGTGAATGTCACAGGCACTCATCTGTTTACGCAAGCATTTGCTCCTCTGCTGCTCGCTTCACCGGCCCAACAGCCGCGTCTGGTGTTTATCACCAGCGGCTTGTCATCTATTTCCGAGCACGCAGCTGGCACCAGCCCCAAGTATGCGCAGGCCCCAGCGGGATGGCCGAAGCCTGAAACCCCATGGTATGCATACAGAGTGAGCAAAACGGCAATGAATATGCTGGTGGCTGAGTGGGCTCGTCTTTTGCGAGACGACGGTGTGGCTGTCTTTAATGTATCACCTGGGTTTCTCAACACGGGCCTTGGTAACGACAGAGCTACAGGGAAGGAGGTGAACAAGGCTGCCATGGGAGCCCTGAATCCCGTTATTGGAGCGGAATTCTGCGCAGATGTCATTCAAGGCAGGAGGGACGAGCAAGCCTGGCCTACGAAGGTAGTTAGGAAGGATACGATACAGCCTTATTGAAGAGCACACATAGCCAAATCGAATCTAGTCTATGATCGTGACAACTTGAGTATAGAATCCACGTATAAGTGCGGAAGACTTGTAACTGTTTCCCAGTTCTTCATCGTTTCCCTATGAGTTGCCCCTTGGGCTTCCATTCGTGAACTTCATTTTGAGCCACACAGTTAGCATTAGAATCTTTTGCTTGGAGTGCGGTACTGAGAGAACGTGCAAAATAGTTGGTTGAGATTTGATAGTAAGAGAGATACTAGAAAGTATCACTTTCGCTCGGTCGGAATCGAGAAGCCTCAGGCTAGGTGGGTGACGCAACCACATGGGATCCAATTCTGGTGATTACCGGAGACTATCTGATTCAATTACTAGTCGGGGTATAAATCCGTTGTTCAATCATTGCGATGATTACCCTCGGGACATAATTCTTGACTGGCCTCGGTAAATGAGCGCCTGGAAGTTAACTACTCAAGGCACCGGATTTCGCCTTGTTCCGGGTCAGTGATGAATTATTGTCAGAGCTTGGTTGAAATCATACGATGATTCGTGTAGCACTTGACTATCAAATAGGGTTATCTACCTCATGAGACCTTTTTAAGCTAGAATACCAGGTAGATCTTTCACTAAACTATAGCACTGAGATAAACAGAAATCTTCTTGACATCCCATCACATCATGGCTAATATCGAGGCTCTCGCAACCATACCTACGGTTGACATCAGTGCCTTTCTAGATGCTGATGCATCAGCCGAGGCTCGTGAGGCCGTCGTCAAGAACATGAGCGACGCTTGTCACATCTACGGCTTCTTCAATCTTGTCGGCCACGGCATTCCTGAACATGCCATTAAAGAAGCCTTTGACGCAAACAAGACGTTCTTTGCTTTGCCCGAGGACAAGAAGATGGAAGTCTGGATCAACAAATCAGTTGGTCGTTCTTTCAGAGGTTACGAGCCGCCTCTGATCCAGACACACCACAAAGGCCTTCTTCCTGATACCAAGGAGGTAAAACGTCACGTTTTGGCATTTATTCAACTTGGATGCTGATACAATACTCTCTAGACTTTTATGGTGGGACGAGAAGTTCCACTGGAGGACCCGGATTGTGGCTCTTTCTCGACTGGCCCTAATCTCTGGCCCTCAAGCTTGCCCAAGGAGAAGTTCCGAGACGTGATCATGGGATACCAGGAAAGAATGGTGGAGTTGGTAGGCAAGCTTCTTGAGATCCTTGCTCAGGGACTGCCTAAAGAGTGGAATTGCCCACCCAATGTCTTCGAGTCATTGCTCGAGAAGCCGTCTATCCCCATGCGGTTCCTTCACTACGCTCCAGTGCCAGCACAGGACAGCCGTCAGTTCGGAGGTAAGGCCACCATTGCAACATTCATGACTATGAGATGCTAACACGTGGTTTAAAGTCGCCGACCATACTGACTTTGGATGTGTGACCATCCTCGCACAGGAACCGGGCACGACGGGCCTGGAAGTGTACTATCCGCCATCCAACTCATGGGTCCCCGTTCCCGTCAAGGAGAACGCCTATGTCATCAACATGGGCGACATGATGCAGAAATACACCGGGGGCTACTATCGTAGTGCTCGTCACCGCGTGCTAACCAACACAGACAAGCACCGCCATAGCGTGGCCTTTTTCCTTAACGGAAACCTCAAGCTGAATGCAAAGGCACTTGATGGTTCTGGGGCAGAGACTGTCGTGGGAGAACATATCCGTGGACGCTTGATTGAGACCATGGGATCTACTGGAAAGTTGCTTGAACGAGAGGAAATTGAAGCTATGTAGAGGTCAACTGGGCGCCTTGTAGCACCAATGCCCATGTCTATATGTTGGAGGGGCACATGTACACACGATCTTTCAATTTGTGGTTTTTCGCAAGCCAGTCAAAACTACTACTCTACTCCATTATAAGTATCTATCTACCCTCTAGCGTGACCACCAAATAGCGCACTTGGCCTCAAGTACAAGTCCAAGCGTGTTGCGTTGCTTGCCACATGAATACGCAATACACCATAGAAGCTTTGTACTTTCATTAATTTGTGAGTCAACAAGAATCTTTGTGACTTAGGTTTGGTGTCTGTGCAAACAGAGACTCGGACGTAAAACCAGTATGCAAAGGTTGATGATGCTGCGGTTAGCTAAGAGCAGTGCCATGAACAAGTCTCCGCATCAGATACCGTATGCTACTGACGCACCGCCCCATCGAGTAAAACACCGTAACATGTGAGAGACCGGGCACTAAAGCATGTAGAGAGACTCAAGTCGCCATTAAAAACCATGGTAATATCGTAAATGTCGCCGGCCAATCAAACCTTAATCATTGTTTGATGGACTAGGATAGGTGGGCTTTAACAACCGTCCGGTTTTAGTGCCCGAGGGAATTTCGGTTGGGTGAGACTTGTGCTGATACGCATCTCAGGATATCTGATCGGCTGTAATATTAGCACGGAAACAAGAAGTGTCAAAGAAAAAACACCGAAAGAAATCAACCTCTGGAAGGCCGATGAGATAAGAAAATTAATACCATCTTGAGACTCATAGCCACGGGACAGCATGTGACACGAGGCAAATATCACTAAAGCTTAGCTGAAAGTAATCAGTCTCTGTCTGCCTGTTCTCATATGAGATCTCGTGCATTGCTCTTATAAGTAAATTATCCTTTCTCTTGGCATGATATCTACACCGGAACATTCTCTATATCTAAAGAATCGGCTCACAATACTTTTACTATCAACTATTACGTTGCCTGCCATTCAAGATGCCTCATTTTAGCGAGAGAACTGAAATGGAAGGGGTGGGATTGGAGCCAATTGCCATTGTTGGCATGTGTAAGTCCACCTGAACAAGCCCACGTTGCATCAAGTGTTCTGGTCACGTCGGATTTACTAACTCGTCAAAATGAAGCATGCCAATTACCCGGAGGTATCAGATCTTCATCCTCTCTATGGGAGGCCCTGAAGAGTAAAAAGTCTGTACGGACCTCAAAAGTCCCAGGCTCACGCTTCAACATCGACGGATACCTGCACGAGAACCTAGAGCGCCCTGGTAGCTTCAATGTCGCTGGGGGTTATTTTCTCGAGGGCACACCCGAAGACTTCGACCCCACCTTCTTCAACATTTCACCGATAGAAGCCATGTGGCTAGATCCGCAGCAGCGGAGGATGCTCGAAGTCACTTACGAGTGTTTGGAGTCAGCGGGCTTGACGCTTGATAAAGTAGCTGGCTCCAATACAGCTGTTTACGTGGGAAGCTTCACTAGTGACTTCCAGCAGATGTCGTTGAAGGAGGAAGACTTTCGACATAACTACGCCGCAACAGGTGTCGACCCAGGCATCATCAGTGCTCGCCTCGCCAACGTTTTTGACCTTCACGGACCTTCTTTTACAGTCAATACGGCTTGCTCGTCTTCTATGTATGCGATACACAATGCCTGTCTGGCGTTGAGGGCGCGAGACTGTACAGCAGCCATTGCCGGAGGAGTCAACCTTGTGCTCACTGTCGACCAGCATATGAATACCGCTAAACTTGGTGTTCTCTCTCCCACGTCTACTTGTCATACGTTTGATGTCTCCGCCGATGGTTACGGTCGTGCCGAAGGCGCTGGTGCGCTGTACCTTAAGCGCTTAGCTGATGCGATTCGCGACGGCGATCCAGTCCGTGGTGTCATCCGCACATCAGCGGTCAATTCAAACGGCAAAGTCTCGGGAATGGGTATTACATTCCCAAGTGCTTTTGGACAAGAAAGCGCAATTCGCGCAGCTTACGCCAAATCTGGTCTAGATCCCTCTCTTACGCCCTACGTGGAGTGCCATGGAACTGGAACGCCCGTTGGCGATCCAATTGAGGCTCACGCTGTTGCCAAAGCCATGAATGATTCGAGATCCATCAATAACCCTTTGATAGTTGGCGCGATCAAGGCAAATATCGGACACAGTGAAGCCGCGAGCGGTATCTTTGCCGTGATGAAAGCTGCTCTCATGACCGAGTCTGGCATTATCCCTGGTGTCGCCGGCCTCAAGACGGTAAATCCTGCCATCCCAGAGAAAGACTGGAACATCAGAGTTGCTAGAGAGACCGATAATTGGCCTGAGCACTCAAGACTGCGACGCGCGGGTGTGTCTTCCTTTGGGTACGGGGGCACCAACGGTCATCTTGTTGTTGAGTCGGTGGATAATCTCTATCCCCTGTATCGACACGGTCAGCGACGAGAAGGGTCTTCATACTCTTACAGTGGCATTGCAGCCTCTCGCCCCTACCTTATGCTTCTTTCGGCTCATGACAGAACGACGTTGGAGCGTAACATCTCGGCTCACGCTGCTGTAGCGTCGAAATACTATCTGCCGGACCTGGCTTACACACTCCTCTCTCACCGTACGAGATTTCCTGTCAGAGGATTCACCGTCGCATCGCCCTCAACAATTGAGCAAGACTTCAATTTCTCGGAGTTTACGATTGGGACTGCCCCAGGAGCTGTACCAGAGCTTGGTTTCATATTCACCGGCCAGGGAGCCCAGTGGCCTCGTGTGGGAGCTACAGCCATGGAATGCTTCCCATCCTTCCTCAACACTATCCGAGCCCTCGATGATATCCTTCAGTGCCTGGATGATCACTTGCGCCCGTCGTGGTCTCTCGAAGCCGTGTTGAGGGAGCCAGCTGAGACAAGTAAGATCAGCCAGCCTGAGATTGCTCAACCCATTTGCACTGCTGTCCAAATCGCCATTGTCGACCTTTTCGCTAGGTGGGACATTATCCCCAAGGTTACAGTCGGTCACTCCTCCGGTGAGATTGCTGCTGCTTATGCTGCTGGCCTCTTGTCCGCGCCCCAGGCTATCATCACTGCCTTCTTGCGAGGATATGCTGTCCAGCGGCATGCCCCGTTCGGCTCCATGCTTGCTGTAGGCCTCGGGGCCGAAGAAGCAGCTTCATACATATCGTCGGCTGATGTAGTTGTGGCTTGCCAGAACTCACCGAGGAGCACGACACTTAGTGGTACGCAAACAGCCATCGTCTCGATGCGAGAGCGTCTTCAAGCAGAGGGTATCTTTGCCCGGGAGCTAAACACGGGGAAAGCGTATCATTCTCCGCAAATGGAAAATGTCGCTGACGTTTACGACGAGCTTCTTGGCCATGCACTCTCTGGGCAGGACACTCGATCCTGGCGACGCCCTCGTGCTGCCTGGTTTTCCAGTGTGACTGGCAAAGAGTTTACGGGTGATTTAATCCCTTTAACCTACTGGAGCGACAACCTGCGCAGCAGAGTTCTTTTCGACCAAGCAGTCGTATCACTTGCATCAGACCCCACACTAGGCAACGTCAAGGTGATGCTCGAAATCGGTCCTCATTCCGCCTTAGCTGGCCCTTTCAAGCAAATCTGCCAAGGGGAAGGCATTGATCGACTCACCTACATCCCAACGCTTGTCCGGAATCATGATTGTGCCAAGAAACTTCTGGTCACTGCGGGTGCTCTTCTCTTGCAGAATTACCCTGTCAACACCGAACAAGTCAACTCGATTGCTGAAGAGTCCACGGCTATTGGCATGAAGAAGAGCCAGGGACCATTCCTACTAGTTGACTTGCCTCCGTATCAATGGAGTTATGAGAAGAAGTATTGGGCTGAGGCGAGGACAAGCCAAGAGCAGAGATCGTTGACGCACTTACGACACGACCTGCTCGGAAGTAGGATCTACGGTCTTTCTGGTGGCGCCTTTGCCTGGAAGAATACTATCCGTCTTCAAGATGTTCCATGGATCAAAGACCATCGTGTAAGTAAAAGCCCATTCTTCAGTCCCCATCATTGCTTCACCCCCGAGTAGCTACCAACTAACCCATCCCAGCTTGGAAAGGAAGTCGTCTTTCCTGCGGCAGCCCACCTTTCTCTAGCCTGCGAAGCTCTGTTACAGACCAGTGACAACTCTGGACTCAAGGTTGAGAGCGTCACCTTCCGAAACGTCGCAATCAAGCTAGCATTAGTTGTCCCTGAGACTGATGGCGGTATCGACATTCAGCTACATCTCAACAAGACAGATGGAAAATGGTTCAGCTTTTCTATCGAGTCTCTGTCCGAAGGGGAATGGAGAATGCACTGTCAAGGTTTGATTGCAGCCAACCACCGTACGGATAACCTCGCAAGCGGAAGCAAACATCCTGTCGATACATCGAAGCTCATGCAGAGAGTAACTGGCAAGCGTTGGTACGATGCATTCCACCGTGTTGGGTTTGAATACGGGCCTAGTTTCCAGCCGTTGGCTAGTGTTCAATCAGACAGTCGGTATCATCAGGCAGCGGGCAAGATTGCCATCTCGACCAAATCAGAGCTGGTCCCGGGCGAGTCCCGTTATCTTGTGCATCCGTCGACGATTGATGGATGCCTACAACTCATTCTCGTCGCCCTCAACAGCGGTCTTCATGCTGAGATGAAGAGTGGTGCAGTGCCCATAGAGTTTGATGAGATGTCCCTGTGGCCAGCCACTGCTGACGTTGACAACTCTCTGGGTGATTCAGTGGCGTGGGTCAGCGAGCTGAACGGTCGATACGCTACCACGCATGCGAGATTGGAAACGCCGACTGGCCGATTGCTCATGGATCTGTCTAACCTGGGGCTCGTTTCGTATGAGGCCGCAGTCCCTCAGAATGCTCGGACTGAAAGACTACGCGAACCATACATGCAAACTGTGTGGAAGCCTGATATCGACCTTCTCTCAAACCAATCTGCTCTCCAACTCCTCTCTGTGAACAACACGGATCAAGATGCCTTGGCTGCAATAGTAGAGCTCGAGCAGCACAAGAGAGCTGCGAATAGTATTTTGTTCATTGGCCAGTGGGAGATGGAAGTGTTGACGTCCATAGCCAAGGGAACCTCCAAGGACACTCTCATTTTGCTTGCGGATCCTTCGCCGGCACATCTCGAGGGTATCATCGCCGGGGGAAACCTCCCCAAGAACGTGTCGGCCTTCGTATTTGAGATTGAAGCCATTAAGTCCGAGTTGGAGTCGACGAGCCCGCTCGACCTTGTCGTCGTCGGTGCTGTCAGCTTCGAGGAACCGAGTTTGGCAGAGATATTTCTCCAAGACATCAAGCCTCGTGTTTCTGAGAAGGGCAAGATTATATTCTCAGTACCGCATGTCGTCGATAGCAAACTTGACGAATTTGCATCGGATTGTGGTTTGACGGACCCTGTCCTTCGCCTTGGTCTTCCCGGCAGTTCTGTCTCCGGCTACACTGTTACTGGCTCCCAGCCTGATAGCAGTCATACCAATGGTTACAGTAACGGACTAACAAATGGTCATTCCAATATTCTTACTAATGGAAAAGCCCATCTGTCTGTTGAAGGCGCCAACAACGGCTACGCGAACGGCTACACAAATGGTCACGCCAACGGAAACGGCAATAGTCATCACAATGGTCACGCCAACGGTGACTTGCACGATTCCCTGCGTATCACCATTTATACCAATGATAATACATCCGCTCCAAACGGCTCTCTCTGGACGGGTATTGCGGAAACTTCAAAGTGCCAAGTTAACGTGAGAAGCACTAGCGATGCCTCGGCAGAGATCTCGACTTCTGATAAACTCATCATCGACGGCAAAGCATGGAACTTGTGCGAGATAGATCAAGACAGGTTCACCTCATTAAAGCATATCCTAACATCGGGAGCACCCGTTCTCTGGTTAACAACCGGTGTTCAAGAAGGAATGAACACTCTGGAGGGCACAACTGCGGGATTCCTGCGATCAATCCGATCAGAAGATGCGTCGGCCAAAATTATCCTGCTCGACATTCACACCATGGAAAACGGTGCCGCCATTCGAAATGCTGTCCTTACACTGCTTGACAGGATTGATACAAAGGAATCAGGGTCAGACACGGAATACTGGCTCAGAGATGGTACTCTGCACGTTCCAAGAGTTGTACCAAACACAGTTCTCAATGATGCTTACGGTGCAAACCTTGGCTCTGTGAAGGAGCTACCATTACCAAGGGATACGCCATTGCAGGGCATCATTGAACAAGGCGAATTAGTGTTCCAAAGGGTTCCCCAGAGTCCTGTTGCTGATGGCGAGATTGTACTTCGAGTCGAGTGTGCAAGCTTTGAGGCAGCAGATATTCAAACTCAACAAACAATGGCGCCACGGGTTGTGGTCGGAACCGTGATGGCAATAGGATCCGGCGTTGACGAGAGCTTGTACGGACAAAGTATGGTGGCATTTGCTCCCAGCCCATTCATTACATGCCTCAGAACCACTCAAGCGTTGGCTACTTTATGCCCAGACTCAAACCCTGAACATCAGGCAACCACTCTCCCAGGACTTACCAACGCCATAAATGCAATCAAGCACGCAGCAGGAGTGCAGACCAATGACCATGTTTTACTGCTCCCGGCACCGATTGCCTTCACCCGTGCAGTCATCGCTTTAAGCAAAGCCTGGGGATTTCGCCTCACGCTGGCCATTGCCGAAGGAGACTCGCAAGACATGGAAGGATGTACTTCGTTGCTGGCCTCGGACTTTCAAGGCATCATGGCTCTTCTCGACGACACAGACCACGCTCCTAGCGCTGTGGTGTCTCATGACTTTGCAGCATTAAGCAGCGAAGTCTGGAGACATCTGCCCACAAACGCTCGCTTTGTCCTGAATGATTCTGTGGTCGAAGGAAGTCTGGACTGTCTGCCGTTCTCAAGGGGTGCTACGTTCCAGACTACGAGTCTCAAGACAATACACAAGCAGCAACCACATCGACTTGGGGGGCTTTTGCGAGAGGCAGTAGAGTTCATCCAACAACACACGACTTTTCAGACGCCAGACGTATATACCATCGATGACCTCAAGGGCGCTAATTCAGTTATTGGCGGAAAGGATCGGAACTTGGTCGTCAGGTTTGATCATGAACGGTCTTTGGTCAAGGTTCGTAGCTTCATTCACGTATCATCCTCTCTCACACCAATACTAATCATCTGTAGATCCAACCGACTACGAACGACCTTCATTTCCGGCCAGACGCTGCCTATCTCTTGGTCGGAGGCTTAGGTGGCCTCGGTCGCAGTCTGACAAGGTTCATGTACGATCGTGGTGCACGAGACTTTGTGTTCTTGTCAAGATCGGGTACCGACAAGTCCGATGCCGCTGTGGTAAGTTATCTATCGCTGATGATCCAGTGCTCAACACTGACAACAATGTCGTACAGGTGGTGAATCATCTATTAGATGCCGGGGCACAGGTTCAGGTCTATCGAGGAGACGTCTGCATCAAGTCCGACGTTGAGCATCTTGTGGCAGACGTAACAGCTACTCGCCCCATATGTGGCGTTATCCATGCTGCAATGGTTCTACAGGTATGATCCCCAGTGCCTCTCACATGAATCGTAGAACAGTTATTGACTCGGTCGGTAGGATGTCATGTTCGACAGCATGACTTTCAACCAGTGGCAACGAACCATGGCACCAAAAGTCCTTGGTGCCCAAAACCTTGTTGACGCCCTAGATGGAAAAGCTGACCTCGACTTCTTCGTCATGACGAGCTCCATCTCAGCGACAATGGGTAACCCGGGCCAGGCGAACTACTCCGCAGCCAACAGCTTCCTCGATGCGCTAGCCCATCAATGCCGCCTCGCAGGCAAGCCGGCAACATCGCTAATCTTGCCAATGGTGCTGGACGTTGGTGTTGTAGCGGAGAACGAGGCTATCGAGACGGCTCTTCTTCGCAAAGCCATGTACGGTATCGATGAGCGAGAAATGCTTCGAGGTTTCGAGACAGCCATGCAGAAGCGTACGTGGGATTCCAATGGCATCTCTCCGGGGAACTCGCAGCTTATCCTCGGTCTGGAGCCCGCTGCTCTAGCGTCGGCCATCAAACAGTCCGGTGCTAGCAGGGAGGATGCATACTGGTACCACGATGCACGGTTTAGCGACCTACGAGCGACCGTCAGCCTTCTTTTACAAGACGGAGGCGGTTCGACCAGCAGCAACGGAGACTTCAAAGCTGTCCTCCACGCGGCTCGCGCTCAAGGCGAGGATGCCGTGCTTGCAGCCATCGCCAACCACATCATAGCTAAGTTATCCAGCATGCTGCTCATTCCGACTGAAGCGTTTGAGCTTGACGGTACTTCCATAGCGGTTTACGGACTGGATAGTATGATTGGGGCGGACCTGCGGAACTGGCTGTTCAAGCAATTTGGGCTTGAAATGTCTTTCCAGCATCTCTTGGCGCCTAAAATGACCATCAGAGCGCTTTCGACGACTGTGGCAGAGTTTATAGAACCAAGCGAGGCGTGAGTAAAGACGGGTTGGGGGATGGTATAGTTTTCTGAGGCGAATGGGATCTTTTTGTTATCGGGCTGTTTCATAGACAGATGATAGAATGCTGTTCAGTGCTTCATTTGCAATAAGTCATCATTTCTCGATGCAAGCTTCCATATTACTCACGACTTTGGATGTTGGCATTTTCAATTCTCACAGTCATGTCCTCCATATAAATACGAAACTTGTGTCTCACGTCTCTTCATACGCGCAAAGCACACTCGACGAGGTCACCCATCGAATGAGGCTCAACAGTGTCTTAGCAACGCACGGCGATCGCATCACGCAAGAGAGATGTGGATAGATACGAAAGTCTCACGGTGGACTACAAGAGTGATCAGTGCTTCTGCTATCAAATGTATTTGGTCCAATGAAAGCTATAGTATCTAGACGCTGCAATGGCAATGAAGCGTAGTTGAACGACCTTAGCTGTTCTGAAGAAGATAAACTACGAAACCCTCAATTAAGTATCTCGTTGTCTCAAGGATCCATGGATTGACAAGACGAGATACGTTCCTGATTGCAATGATGTTGATGAGCATCCTATGTCATCAATCAGCGCCCATGCAATGAGGTAAAGCATTGGCGCTGATGCACAAGGGAAATTAAAAGTGAAAGCCCGTAGTATCCAGAGCCTTGATCCAACCGGAAATAATCGGAGAGCTTGCATTAGGATAGTTGCCGGTGACGTAGAGAATATTAGAATCTCGCTTGGTTCTCCCAAACTGAGCGGAAGTGGGTGACCAGAAAGTCTCGTTGTCCGTGGTTCCGTACCCGGAAACGATCTTATCAGTTCCGTTTTTGCGCGATACAGCTACGATGGAGTTGTTGGCAGTAGCCCAGATCAAGTCCGATTTGCCGGGGCCGAAATCGAAATCATCCCACAGCCAGTCCGTCTTTGAAACGGTCTTTGGCGCGTGAGGGGTTTGTGGCCGTCCGTCCTTCTTCAGCTTGATGCTGTAGATACCACCGTCGTCGGCATTGACCCAGTACAGGGTATCTCCCTGGATGCGAATGCCGTTGATGCCGACATCGTGGGTGGGCTTGTTACCGTGCCAGTACACCGTGTTCATCTCAGTGTAGTTGGTCATGATCAGATCGTACTCTCCAGTCTTGGTGTCGAGACGCCAGATCTGACCGGGGCTGGGTGTCCAGTCAACCTGAACCTCTCGTGGGCGAAGCACGTATTGGTCCGAGATGAGGACGATGGAGCGATCCCACGGCAAGGCTGCAACGCCCTGCAGCAGATTGGCCTCGGGCATCCATGCTACCACGCGAGCAGTTGGGGCATTTGGAGTCTTGGTAAAGTCCAGCTCCATGGCGCAAAACGTCCTCCCGACATGAGACGAGATCTCGGTTCGCGCATAGAAGCGAGAGCCGACGACGATGTACTTGTCAGGTGTACTCTCGCCGATACCGATCAGACGGTCCACCCACTCATCAAAGTTGTATACAAGTTCAGTCTTGGGTTCTTTCTCCCAAGGCTTCGTGACTTGCCATACAGTGCCGTTGAGGGTGGATGTTGAGATAAGAACGTTGCCATTGGGCCGAACGGCGAGATTCTCAGCCCAAGTGCCAATGGGGAGGAAATGGAGATCCCGCGACGGCAGAGGGATGGACCCCGGGTGGTGTCCGGGACGTTTGACGTGGGCGGAAAAGACCGGGGCGACCAAGGCCAAAACCCCGAGGAGAGAGGTGACGAGTGAAGACATGAGGAATGTGGTAAGGTTCTGACGGAGAAATGCAAGCAGTAGGTGGTGTGTGTGTGACGTTGCAAAGAGTCAATGTTGGAACACATGATACGTTCGATGTCTCTAATTATACTCGACTCTGTCGGTCACTTGCGAATTGCCGGAATGAACTCCATTGCGCTGTAGTTTGTAGCTGCATAAGACAGAAAATTGCCGGACCTACCTATCGCATACTTTACGGTTTGTATATTGATTAATCATGATCCTTCTCACTGGTTGATGCCTATTGCGCATCTTCGAAGACGGCTGCTTTTCCTTTCCAGGCTGGCGAGGTAAGGAACCGGAATATTCTCCGAAGGAACTGTTCAAGGTCCGGTAAAGTCGGCTATTTTTTTTTTTTTCATGTCATCAGTGGAACGATGGTATATGCAAGTAAGATTGTTGGTTGGTCGGTACAAAGGCGTGCTCTTTCACAAGCCAATTTGACTGTCTCTGTAGGGTAGTACTTGTAAGGACTCGACGTTGGTTGCACTTGAGTTAGCAGTGTTTTATGATATAGATAGTACTAAATTCCCAGCCGATCTGCCAGTAATAAATATGTCATGGCCATGTTATCGCGAATGTAGACTATCTCGTCTGTTAATAAGATGATGGCCAGCTTTCCAACCGTCTTGTCTTGTCACTCACTTACTTTTGTGCCACTGACTTCAAAAGTGACATGTGACATGACGCACTGTCAGCGGCACAGACTGATTGAGGGAGGGCTGGCTGCATTACATAATATACCGCTCAAGCGAATAAGCCCATATCTCCGAAGTCCGGTCCGTCATCTCGGACTGAAACTTGGACCCCCACCAACCCTGTTATCTCCGTGCGACGCTTCTTCTTCAACTCCGTCTTGTCCTGAGTGAGACTGTACCACCGAGTGCGTTACGTGCTTGCTTCAGTCAGTTCCCTATCACCCACTCGCGTACGGCCGAGAAGGAAGCAGGCTTAGCCCCCAGATCCAACAAGCAATTCCGTCGTTCAATGCGCCATGGACAGGACTTCGCCTCAGCAGCAGCAGCAGCCACAATCTCCGCCTCAGCAGGGCCTGGCGCAATCGTCTCAACCCCATCGGCGGAGACGTCCGGCACTCGCGTGCCACGAATGCCGGCGTCGCAAGATCAAGTGCGACCAAAGGAGCCCCTGTGCTCACTGTATTCGCCATAACACTGAATGCATCTATCAGCCCTACCGCGATGGCTCGCCGTCTGTTCTCGTACGAGGCTCACGGGTGAGGGACAGGGTATCAGCACAACCATCAACAGCCAGCCCAGCACCCCTAGAGACTGCCACTGCCACTGCCACTGCCACTGCCACTGCCATAGAAGGTTGTCACCCAGCTCAATCCACTATTGAAGTGTCACGTCGCGATAGTGCACTCACCCCTCATGACCAGGATGTCGCACCGCCTCATTCGGCGACAGCAACGATAGCAGCTGGCCACGGATTTCCAACACCAGCCTCGAGCATCCCCAGGCACGGTAATGACCATAACACCAACAAGAGCCAGGTTCAATGCCATGATGACAATGTTCAAGATTTACTGCACAAGGTACTGCAGAGACTTGATGATTCTGCTAGATACCAGAGCCAAGCTGGAGGTCACAGCACCAGAGCCCCTTCGCCGCCATCTGTGATTGGTAGCGACAAGCACCAAAATGAACCCGCCCACGGCTCCCAGGATTGGCAAGCTGTACTTAATAAGTCCAGGGACATGGGGAGGGGTAGCTGGGCCGAGATCACAAAGGAGTTTCACTACGTCCTTGCCTGCTGGGTCGAGATAATGGGCAAGTCCAGCAGCAGCAGCTATGCATTTCAAGAACCTGGGGTAGCATCCGTCGTTGTACAAGCTGGCGACTTCCTTGCCAAGTGCAAGACCATGGCCAAGACCATCAAACTCAGTCGTCCTACGAGGGGTCTCTCGTCATCCACTGATTTCCTTGTCCCCCCTTCCCGTGAAACATGCGATGTCATGGTCGATATCTACTTCAAGTCATTCGAGTCTTCCCACCGCATCCTCCATTGCCCGACTTTCATGGCCGATTACAAGAGATACTGGGACCACCCCGAGTCTGTCACAGATTCTCTGCGTTTGACCGTTCTTCTCGTCATCGCGACAGGCTCAAGCCTATTCGATCATGCAACTCCAGAGGAAGCACTTCGCAACGCGGAGCTGGTGCATCACTGGATTTATGCTTCCGAGACATGGCTCGCTGGACCGCTCGAGAAGGATCGCGTAGACCTTACTGGCTTGCAAATCTACTGCCTTACGCTGTTGGCCCGGCAGATATTCTCCATTGGCGGTGACACGGTGTGGATGTCGACAGGTTCGCTTATCCACCGAGCTATGCAGATCGGCCTGCACCGCGACCCTGCTTACCTTGGCAAATCGATGCCAATGCTTCAAGCCGAGATCCGTCGCAGGCTTTGGGCCACTATCCTCGAGCTAGTTATACAGGCTTCACTGGACTCTAGAATGCCACCGAGGATATCTCTGGACGAGTTTGACACGCAGCAACCCTCCAACCTCAACGACGATGAGATGGGTAACTCAACCACAGTTATCCCATCTCACCCTCCAGGCTACTTCACCTCAACTTCAGTACAGCTTGCACTCCTGGCGTCATTCCCTGTCCGCCTTCGCATCATCAATGTACTAAACAAACCCGATGATGAATCCTCCTATCAGGAAATCCTTGCACTCAGTTCGGAGTTGACAAACGCTCTGCACAGCAGTTTGATGAAACCCGGCCAAGGCTCGACTCCCTTCCATCGAAACCTTCTTGACTACTTGGTCCGTCGTTTCATGATCCCACTACACTTCTTTTTCAGCAACCGGGCCCGCACCAACCCAATTTACTATTACTCGCTCAAGCTAAGTCTCGATGCTGCAACTGCCCTCATGTCACCTGAGCCTGATGCTGGCTTTTCAAGGTTGATGGCGTCAGGCGGCGGGTTATTCCGCGAGGGCATCCGAGTCGCTAGTATGGCGGTTGGTCTTGAGCTTCTCATACACGTGCAGGCACAGCGCCTCGACGGTACGCTGCACAGGACCAGCCAGTACCGCCACCTCTTGAAACAGTCTATCCGCGATATGATTGCACTATCAGAAGAGCGCATCCGTCAGGGAGAGACAAATGTGAAAAGCCACATGTTCCTCAGCATGATCCTCGGCCAGGCTGAAGCTATCGAAACGGAGTCGTTTATTCCATTGCAAGTTGCACGGAGCGCGAGAGATAGCCTGGAATCCAGTTATAGCATGCTGAAGATGAGAGCGGACAAGGCGTCGTCAGCCTCGGTTCCTTATGCTGATCTCCCTATGGGTAGCACGGATCTCGGGGGCCAGGTATCGAACGATTATGGCATGGACTTGGACTTGGACTGGGAATCATTCTTACCCGATGAAACCTTTCTAATGGGATAGCTGAGTGGTTTGTTCGAGTGAGTACGGGTGTAGGCTTATGCTTGTTCTTCAGCCTGTTCAGGAAACGAGAATAAAATTGCTCTTTTGGTGAATAAGGATACCCATTTGTAATGCTAGTCTATGTATTTATCTTGAGTCTCATCGACGTTGATAATCACAGAATAAGTCTTGTATTCTATAATCGTGATAGTTACCTGTTATCCGGTTTTTTTCTGGCTGGAGGCAAGTCACAGCTTCATATGTAGAGCGATAAGAGGGGAATGAGTCTTCAGCAAGCCGGTCAACATGAGGCTATGTAACGAGGATCGAATAGAGCAGAGTGGTTCGGTCAATTAATACTAATAAGGTTAAAATAATCAGGCAGAGAACGTAAATGTTAATGTTCTTGCGGAGCTTTGTCCATCATGACCAACAATCCAAGTGCTAAACGCGTACAAATTCACCGACGTTCACAGATCTTCGGCAAACCCCCTCTCTTGGATCTACTTCTTCTTTCCCTTAGGTATCCTCGCAAGCCAGTACAATCCCAGTGCTGCTACAATGTTGAACACTACGTATATCCACAGAATGCCGAAGTTTCGCCACCTGATGCTGTAACTGGAGCTGACCGCTTCAAGATAGATATTGGTCTCCTTGATCTGGCAATAGTGGCAACTCTCGGTTGACAGTGAATCCAGAAGATATCCCCCAGCTTGAGAGATGTAATCGCCCATGTACTCGCCACATGTCTGGCCCTTGGGCGGATGGAAGAAGGTGAACTCGTTGCTTGCGCACGTCACGTTGACGTTGGCCAGTCCTGTTGATAAGGTGGCCGAGACAAAGTACGACAGTGGTGAAGCATAGTAGACAAATTTCCAGAAGCCTGGCATTTCATCCGGTGATGCCAACACACCGCAAAAGAAGAAAGCCAGGAAGAAGAAAAGGCTGGCGGTGTTGGCGCCCTCCTCTGTGCCAGGATTGAATGAGACGCAAAGATGTGCAAAGGTAGATACCCATAGAAAGAAGACCCAGAAGAGGAGCAGCATCAATATGGCCCTCTCGTGAGACTGCCCGGCTTCTTGGGCGTTGGAGTAGAATCCAACGGGGAAGTAGAATGCAGTCCACATAAGAAGCGAAGCCAGCGTATACCATGGAAGTTCGGACACGATCTGAGCGAGCATGAAGACCTTCCAACTATATACCTTCGCGGGCCTCTCGCGGACTTCGTAGAGCGAGCGTTGCGTGATGAACTGCGGCATCTGCTGGTTCACCAGCTGCGTTACGATACTGGTCAGTTCGAAAATGGCAAACATCTGGTTCTGCAGCCCGCGGATACTCAGGGGTGAGTTGATAAAGACGAGCCCGATGAAGAGACTGGAGGCTATGCAGAGAAGAAGCTTGGAGTAGATGTATGAGGGGGACCGCCATGTCTGCTGAAAGACACGCTGCGTCACCAGGAGGAACTGGTACCAGAGCGGCGTCGCAAACTCGTTGTACGAAGTTGGATCGTGTGCCTTTTCGGAGGAACTTCGAGCTTCGCCGTCTGATCGGAGACGAGTCAATTCCTGTTGGACTTGGTCGTACTCGGGGCTTGAACGCCAGACCTGGTGCCAGTCAATGTCTGAATGACTACCAGGGGCGGCGCCTATGGCCTCGAGCATCCATTCGGCTGGGTTTGCACCAGGAGGGCAAGGAATAGCTCCATTTCTCTCAAAATAGCTAATGAGAGCATGGGCATTATCACCAACGTCGCCTGCATCAATGGTCTATTAGTGGCTTTTCGTCAAGCCGGATAAGGTGTTTTGTTTACTCACCGAAATAAGCCGTCTTGCCCCCTTCACTAAGCAGCAGAAGACGATCGAATCGCTCAAACAGCACAGCCGAAGGCTGATGGATAGTGCAGAGGATAGACTGGCCTGCTTTGGACAGTTTATCCAGTAAACTCAGAATGGCCCAACTGGTCTGGGAGTCGAGGCCTGACGTAGGCTCATCAACGAAAAGCAAGACAGGGGGTTTCGCAGCCAGCTCGACCCCAATAGTCAATCGCTTCCTTTGCTCAACATTGAGGCCCTCTCCAAGCACCCCAACCACTACGTCAGCCCACTCTTGCATATCGAGGAGTTCAATGACTCTGTTGACGTAGTCGAGCTTTTCCGTGTCGGGGATATGGTCTGGTTGTCGAAGAAGGGCGGAGAAGTTCAAAGCCTATAAGGAAATGTTAGGACATAAACTCGGGAAGTGACACGATGCATACCTCTCGAACAGTACTCGTTTCGAGGTGCAAGTCTTGCTGCTGTGCGTAACCTGTGTTGCGCTGAAAACTCTCATCGCGGAGTTTCCCATCCACCAGCATCTCGCCAGTCAAGACGCCAACGCCACCACGACGATCAGCCAAGCAGTCAAGAAGTGTTGTCTTTCCAGCGCCTGAGACTCCCATCAAGGCCGTCAGGGTACCAGGCTTGACCCAGCCGTCGATGTTGTCGAGAATGCGCCGGGGCTTCTTCTTGATCTTGATGTCATAGCAGACATTCTTCCAGTGAAAGACACTCGTAGAGCCTTGAAAGCCCTTCTCAGTCCCAAAGCCGGGCATGTCGCGTGGCTGACTCAGTATCGGAGCAACTGTACCAGAGGCTGGGCTCTCAACGTCATGGTTCCTGGAGTGGAGCTTTGGAACGTAGCCCCTGCGAAAGATCATGACCTCGCCTTTTGACTTTTTGGCTGTGACATAGTCGCTCGCCACAAAGTAGACGATATGGTTGAAGACGACCATGGCGATGATGATGCCCACATTGCGCCATTTGTGGCTGGCGAAGTAGTTGTATGCCGAGTTGATGTAAGCGTCTCCATTGACGGACAACTGGCCAGGAACAGCACCAATGGCATCGCATGCCACATTTTCTGTGCCTGGGGTACCGTAGCTGGGAATGTAGGAAGAGCAGGTAAAGTTGCGACCGCTGTACTCATTAGCCATGAGCGACTCATAGCCATAAGCAACTGGATTCAGGTAGTTGATCCACCGGCACCAGGCAGGCATATAGCCGATAGGGACGACGAAGCCGGTGACAATGAGCAATGCCAGCATCATGATGGAGGCGGGTACCATAGCCTGTGTCTCTGTGCGTGATACAGCGCCACTGGAGATTCAGTCAGTTTTGGGTGTGTGGTGAGCCGAAATGGAAATAACTTACATGAAGCGAAAGATGCCTGACATAGAGAGGATAACGAGAAGGACTACCATTAGATAGAAGAAGAAGTTGCCTGGATGTCGGTTGAGATTGGTCATGAAATAGAAAACAAGGTTGAAACCAATAGCCGCTGTGATCTTCATAGGTAGGTCAACCAAGACAGCAGCGTATGCTTCAGCCGACGGGCGATAAAACGCATAGCGGGCCTGCTTCTCCACGATGGGTCGCTCTGCATACAATGTCATGACTTCGAGAATCGACGCAAACGCATTGAAGAGAATCGCCATGAAAAGAACGACTGCTCGACCACGAAAGCTGCCAGTGGTTTCTTGCAGGTTATAGAACAGAGACGAAGTGATGAGTGCCATGACAGCATTTCCCACCATAGTGAAGACCGCCGGGCCCGGGTCTGCCCAGAAACGTCTCCAGCCGCGCCACATACAGAGCTGAACCTGCTGAGAATACGTCAGGATGAAGGGGGAGCTGGGACGTTGGCCTCGTGCTTGATGCGCCCGCTTCAGATCCAGGTACTTCTGCGAATCCTCGCCGCCGATGACATGACAGGACTTGTACTCTTCGATCTCCGCACACAAGGCATTGTACTCATTGCTCGAGCGCCACGCCGCGGCGAACTCATCGGGTGTGCGCGGGGGATTGCATCCAGGTCGTGCGGTGCGCTCTGCAGGAAATGTCATGGAAGTGAGGAAGTCGGGAGTGGTCTGACGGGCGGGACACTCGAAACCGAGGTTGATGAAGTAGGCTTTGGCCTCAGAAGCTGGACCGAAGAAGATCTGCCGGCCCTCGTAGAGGACCATGGCCTTGTCGAAGAGATCGTAAGCGGTTTGGGGGGCCTGGTACATGGACACGACACATGCTTGACCAAAGAGCTGGGACTGAAGACGGAGCGTCTTGCAGAATTCGACGGCGTTGGCTGCATCTAAACCGCGGGTTGAGCTTCAAGACAAGTTAGCGTGATTAATGATCAAGACTGATTCGTGTATGACTTACTTGTCCCAGCATTGGAAGGGTGCATTGGACAATGTAGCCTCGGCGATGCTGACGCGCTTCCGCTCTCCACCAGAAACACCACGAACGAAGTCATTCCCTACTTTGGTGTTGTTGGTGTGACTGATGCCATACATGGCCATTACGACGTCTCGAAGATGATCGCAGTATCTATAGCGAGGTTATATGTGTTTAGTATCTTCTCAGGTAGCAACAGTCTGGACAGAAAATACTCACTGTGTACGACTGATTCCCTCTGGAAGCTCCCTCTGGCAACGTGCACGAGCAGCAAACGTCAATGTCTCATTGACCGTCAACATGGGAAAATGGACATCCTGTTCGGCAGTATATATGGCATCTCCTTTGTGCGCAGAGTGCATGTCCCTATCCGAGATACCCTGATAGTTGAGGTACGAATTCTCGTCCAAGTAGATGCCATTGCGGTCTCCCGAGATCGTCTTGAGAAAAGTCGAGCACCCAGAGCCAGGAGGTCCGAGAACAGCACACATCTCCCCAGCGCGAATAATGCCGTTGAACTGGTTCAGAATGTTGACTCGCTTGCGTCCCCAAGAGCTGGACTTTGGCAAAAGACGCCGTACAACCATGCTCGGTGCGGCAAGCCAGATGTTGGCCATAGTCTTTTGAAAGTCTGCCGGTGTACCGTAGCCAAAAACATTGACGTCTTGGAAGCACAGTCCGACCTGGCGGAATCCCTGGCCCTGTTCTGCGGCTGCTCGGGCGAGGTTAGTAGCCCAGGCGCGAGCATTGAAGTTATTGCCGGACGGGTTGAGCGGAGAGTCGGGGTCGTTGCTTCCAAACAAGGGCTTGCTTCTGAGGTCATCGAGGCTGTCTCGTGAGAACTGGCGAGCGAGTTGCTTGACTTCCGAGTTTTGCAGGTCAGAGGCGGGCTGGATTTCTCTCTCGGTATCGCTACTGAGGCTTTTCGATGGCAACCGGTCATCGCCTTGGATGATGGTCGAGCCCATATCCGGTCCAGTCGTCATGGTCGGACTTGCTGTGCTATTTTTCGTATCGTTGAGTCTCAGATCCGGGACGTAGCTGCAGTGAAACCAACCAAGATGGATGGAAGGATGGTTGAATCTTGATATAACGCGAGACACGAGTAACGTGATACCCCTGACGGTGATACCTCAAAAACCTCATTCCCATCCAATTTCGGTCATTGACTGACTCTCAGACACTTCGGCCGAGATGCAAATGTGGTTGACAGTCTAATTGTCCGAGCCATCATTCGGTCTTCACTATCTCCGCCCGCCACCTCAACTTCGGCCGAAGCAGCCCTACGGACGGACAGTGGGTCCATCCCTCCACACGGAGATACCAAGCCCCATACATAATCTGACAGAAGAATTGGCCCGACTCGCCGCTCCTGAGTTGACCTGACGGACTAGGAGCATAGCGCCATCGGTAGGGACGGCATCTTGCATGCACTTAAAAGCGGGCCGCGCCCGGGTAGAAAGGGTCAAAACCAGGGGCCGGACCTACCGGATCGCTCCTCGGCCCTGCATGTGAGCACGTACCTTATCTTTCTTTGCTGCTATAAGCTTATAATTTACTCATGATTGACACAGATATGCCGCAAATAGCACATAGCGTGATGTAATGGATAATTCCAATTCGATCATCTCTTGGCGCCAAGCTCCACCTCTGCTGCAAAAGACCTTCCAAAAAGCGTACCTCGTAAAATTATTGACAAGGAGCCAGCCATTGATCTCTAATACCCCAAGTTCTAGACCCCGCCACCAAACGGTAAAGTTCAAACGCACTCTCACCCTGCCCCTCCGGTTCCGTCCCTTCCATATCTCCCCTCTTCCCCCTCCATCCTTCGATTGGTGCACCAATATGATTTCAGGCAAATAGCTAGTGGGTGGTAAGCACAAACATACGAGAACCGTAGGAGCGCGCAGTCTGTCCTGCGCCGTACATAGTCAGCCGCATGCAAGGTTCTGGTGAGGCGTGAGATTATGTGATTAAAGAGGCTACGTGCTACGCTCCGTCTGTAGATAACAGCTTCTCTGTTTCCAGGACCAAGTGTCACAATACATAGATGTGCCCCCAACCTCAGCCCTGAATGGGTCGAAAGTCATCATTGAAAGCTCATTTCTTTCCGACATATTGATTCTCAAGCTTGGCCCTTTGATTTCAGTCAACAAAAATTCCGTACATCCAGCAAGTCACACCAACCGCTTATCTCCGAGAATCCAATCTTGGAGTAACTTCACTGTCGGTGATACCCTAACACAACAGTTGTGCTCTTCGGTCCTTGGCACCATCTCTTGGGGAATGAACTCAATCTAACGGACCTTAGCTAAATAGCTTCGTGTCGGGTTCAGTAAGGGCCGAGCTAGTCTATCCGCGTCGGACTACTACGTTAGCCCCGTCTGCAATGTCTCTCCCGAGCCCCAATTCGGAGAAGCAGCCTGAGACTGGGTTCAAGCCGGCACGTCACGAGGCCAAGACAGCCAGTAGGTCTCGGTCGGCCTGTGATGCATGTCGCCGCTCCAAGATCAAGTGTTCCGGAGGCAACCCTTGCTCGACCTGTCGCTGGTCACAGACTTGCTGCCACTATACCCCCGGCCGAAGACTTGGTCGCCCTAAAGGTAGTAAGAACAAACGCACACTGTTACAGCAGGATACAGGAGCAGGCATCGACGAGGATCGGCAGGATGGTGCCGTGCTGGGCAACACTGGTCCCGTGCTGTGGGTTACCGGCCAGCAGCTGCCACTCGATACCAACAGCTTCAATCTAGACCTGGATCATGGGTGCGATAGCATCACTCGGTTCATGTCCATCGAAGGCTTCTTGAACCCGAATGATTCCCTCTGCAACGAACACTCTGATTTTGTTGATTCAACTCTGAGCCTCATAGATCCAATGTCCCTCAACACCGATCCTTCAGGCCTGGACCAGATGGACACCACTCAGCGTGAAGATGCAGAGAGATTGTCCAGCCGTGATGAAATCCTCGATCTAGATAGCGATCACGGCCCTGGGTCCTCGCCCTCTACAGGCCCGGTCTCTCCTATCGCGCCGTTACCAGGCTGCTCATGCCTCTCACAACTGGCTAGATTACTTTATCAGCTCGAAGGTCTACGCTACCCCGATGGACCAAGCTCAACAGATGTCTCGGTCGACTCTTTGCTGAGAGGTTTTCAGACCGCTGAGCTGCCATGGAAAGGCTTCATGCACTGCAGTGCCCATAAAACCCAAGACGATCACAAGGCCGCCCTCCTCCTTTTCGCCATCAGTATTCGAAAGGTGCTCAACAGGACTATCTGCCCCAACGTCCCAACTCTCGATGAGCCTTCGAGCGAGCTTGCTGTCTCAATAGGAACAATCAGATTGACAGGCGAGGCGAGGAGCGAGATCCTTAATCTTGCCGTTGGGCGTGCGATGCGGAATATTATTGCCGCGTTGCAGCATGTTAGGGGATGCATCGTCAGACCTACTGGTGCATTTTCTGGTGAGATGGACGGCACCAGCGCACAGTTTCTTAGTCTGACTAAGGCTTTAGACGTGGTGGATAATAAGAATGGTGCGCGACAGAAGGGTGGGCTACCTTCTATACATGCTTGTCCTCAACCTAGAAAAGAGACTATTTTATTACTGCTTGAGGTTTTAGAGAAAACTATAGAAGGCTTGGAGTAATTTTTACAGGATATAGAAGCCTACTTTGAATAGTAAAATTTAAAAACATTTATATAAAAGATACTTATATAATTAATATTTACCTTTTATATTAATAATATAATTATAACTTATACTTATAATATTTATATAAACTTATAAAGAATTCTTTAAAATACTTAAAAAATAAAAATATCTATTTTATTATTAAATAATAAATATTAAAAACATAAAAACTATAAGTTATATATAAATAAATTATATATATATATATAGTATTAATATATTTTAAATGGCGTATAAATATAATTTATAAAGAAATAATGCTTATATTACTTAAAATATAAAATTCTATAAAGGTTTTATTTTTATTTATGTCCTGAAATTTAAAGTCTAGCCACTTATTAAACAAGTCAGCCCTGAAGAAACGGTGGTATGTATAATGGACGGCATGCGAATTAGGTTATGGCTTCCACATCATTCGCTACACCATCTGACCAACTAAAATCTTCAGCATGTTCCATTTGCAGCCAAGGTGTGTCCACTCTCACTTGGAGACTTCTTACCATTGGCCAGCGATCATGTGGTGACGCGACTATCTAAACGCCTACGATGTTACAGATAAGCCTGAAAAGGTAAGCTTAATACCACGCCGCAACCATAATTTACAATAAGCTTTAGTAACCGGCGATTCTTTGTAACAGAACATTAAAATAATTGGTAAGTAGAAGTTGTAGTGCTCGAGATGCCGTGTAACCGTTACTTCTCCTCATTTTCGGGTCCCGTTTCTTGGTCTAAATTCTTACTCATCTGATGATTCCCTCTCTTGGTTGGTGCTGAGTGAGACTATCCCAGTAGAAGAATTCTGCGTAAAGATGTATAAATTGAATAGATTCCTGGTTTTAACCTTGGAAAATTCTGCCTTGTACAGTTGTTCAAAATGCGGACGTTTCATACACCTCTTACGATCATCGAGACGCTCTCCAAGTCTCGTGGGGATTCTGCAGCAGTGAGATATCTGTTGCCAGAGTCGTCCACTGAATACAAGACCATCACTTATGCGGAATACTGCAATGATGTTGGCAATGCCGCAAAGACCTGGTTATCTGCATTATCTCAGGCAGGCATTGCGAGAGGTGCTGTAGTGGGAATTTGGTATGTCGTCTTTCCAACCATGTACGCTGGTCTGACATTTTGCAGGATGAGAGGATGGTCCTACCAAGACCTCCTCCACTATCTGTCTCTTCAAAGGGCTGGCTTCATCCCGCAGCTCTTCTCGCTCCGCATGACGAATCCTTCCGTTGTATATGAGCTTTTGGGCAAGAGTAATGCTGCAGCATTGATTTATGACTCAATTTGCGAAGCTTTGGTGCAAGATTGCCCTCGTCCAACATTTTCCAGCGAAGACGCTTTGAACAGACCCGTATCGCAGGATGTTGAGCTCGACAAAGTGACTACTACTTTGAATGGTGACCAATTTTCGGTTATCTTTCATACATCAGGCTCGACTTCAGGAATGCCAAAACTGGTCCCAGCTACTGTCAGGTGGATGGACTGTTTGATTCGCAAGAACAAACCATATACTCACAACGGGCCGCAGCCTGTTTACTGCCTCATGTTAGCTCTTCGCAGCTCATCATATTCCAAGACTGACCTGTTACAGGGGTTCCCATGCCCATCTGGGAAACACCATCAATCTCGTGGAAGCATTATCCAATGGAGGTTGCCTAATTCCACCCAAAACCATTCCATATCCTACTTCAGAGCTACAGAGTATGATTGCCCATGGTGGACTGACGGCCCTCAACATCTTCCCAGCTCTTCTGTCTCTCTTCATCCGGGAAGCACGCACCAATGCCGTCTTACTTGGGCAACTTCAGAGCTTGCATCACATCTTTCACGCTGGACAAGTTCTCGAACCATCGGATCAAGCTTGGGCTCATCAACAAGGGCTCAAGCTTATCGATACCTACGGTTCTTCAGAGATTGGACTGTCGATGCGCGCATCTGCCAGTTCTCAATATCTCACTCCATTTCCAGAGTCTGGCTGCGAATTTATTCCTCTGGGCGGAGGTTCGTCTTCATCTGATCAGCTACTTGAACTTGTTATTCCCGCCGATGCGGATGACTGTCCTCATCCGTCACTCAGGAATAACGAAGATGGCAAATTCCATACTGGTGACCTCTTTCAACGAGTCGATGCCGATAAGTACATGTACAGAGGGCGAGTCGATGATAGGATCAAGATGCAGCTGTCTCTGGTCTGTGATGCGGGTTCACTTGAGGCAGAAGCGATGCAAGTCTGCGAGGCTGATATTATATCCGCTGTATCTGTCATTGGATCTGGGCGTCCCAGCCCCGCCATTGTTGTTGAGCCCAAGAATGACGAAATGTTACAGTCGGGCGATGGCAAGCTACTGGATTTCAAGAAAGAGATTCTGCGCAGAATATCGCCGTTTCACGGGCGCAAGTATTTGCATGAGCGAATTGACGACCCACGTTTGGTCTTTGTTGTACCTCAAGGAAGATTGCCCAGAACAGCAAAGGGAAATATTATGAGAAAGGCGGTGGAGAATATGTTCTTCGATGAACTAGAGAAGACCTATGAGGCTATTTCATCTGTATAACTCTCTCGTGGCGATGATGACCAAGGAGTCGGAGGAGTAGCACAAGAGTCGGAAATTATTCTCGATTACTGGTCAAACATAAGTAAAATGGCCAGTGCATATTTATGACGGTCTTTGTCTCACTGCATATCATTTCTGCGTGTGTCGTTGCTGTAAGATGTACGTCATTGACTCAGTGGAGAGTGGTGATTCATAGCTTTTTGAGCCACTATATGAGAAGAAGTGAACAGCATGCATTCGTTATTGAGCTTTTCGTTCGTTCATGCTCTAAATGAAAACTTTAAACCTGTCTGTGGTAAAAAGAGTATCTACAGGGTTATTATACCGCAGTTACAGATCGTCTTCAACAAGAATCCCATTTGCGCAACACCAAAGCAACAATAACCTCATTTGTAGAAGAGCTCAAATAAGCACCATGTTATCCATCGTAGATAGCGTCAAGGTATTTACACGTTCTTCTTCTCCAACCATCAGTCGTTGACTTGTCAGAACACCATCGCCGAGAACTTTGGTGGTCCAGCCGAAAAACTCGCGACCCATCAATTCTCCCTCTCAGAAACCCCCGACCTCTCCAACAAAGTCGCCGTCGTCACCGGCGGCAGCGAAGGTATCGGCTACGGCGTCACACACACTCTCCTCGCCCACAACATCAGCAAGCTCTTTATCCTCTCCATCTCCGAAGAAGTCGTCAACGGCGCCAAAAAGTCCGTCGCTGAAGAACTCGGTCAAGAGAAAGCTGGTCGCACGGAATGGATCCAGTGCGATCTGAGTAACTGGGCTGAAGTAAAGAAAGCAGCTGAGCAGATCAAGAACTCCACTGATCGCCTGGATATTCTCGTCAATAATGCGGGAAGAGGAATCATGACGTATCAACTTTCGAAGTATGGTGTTGATCAGCACATGGCTGTGAACCACTTCGGTCATGCTCTTCTTACATCTTATTTACTTGAGCTTTTGAAAAAGACGGCTGATGAGCATGGGACTGTGAGGATCGTTAACCTTGCCTCTAACGCTCATCAGGGAGCGCCTAGCGATGTCAAGTTTGAGAGTCTTGATGAGCTGAACCAGGATCTTGGACCGAACCCTCAGTACGGACGATCCAAACTAGCCGCCCTTCTGTACACTCGATACTTCGATCGGCATGTCACCAAGGCTGGAAACCCCAAGATCTTGATGAACGCCACGCATCCTGGGTTCGTCAGCACCAGACAGAGCGTCGAGCATATCCACGAAGCGTATGTACACCTTCTCCCCCCTCCGCACAGTCACTGACACATCAAAGGTATCCTCTTGCTGGCTACGCCATGTCGACTGGTATGGACCCTTTCAAGAAGGATCAATTCCAGGGCGCTACTAGTTCGGTATTCGCTGCGACTATTACCGACAAGTCGGGACAGTATATCTGCCCTCCTGCTGTGCCAGAGCCTGGTAATGAGCTTTCGCAGAATGAGCAACTTGGTGATCGGTTGATGGAGTTGACGAGGAAGGTTATCAGCGACAAGTTTGAGAGCTTTGACGATCGGCAATTTTACTAAGCCTGTATCATAGACTGTGGATTATAATCCTTGCGCCGCTTCAAATTAAGACATAAAATACAACCGATGTTTTTTACCTGCTTCAAATTGTAGGAAAATTATACTTTGACGCCGAAGACTTACTTGGGTCTGCGGCAGCCTAGACATTTAACAACGTGATCTTGCTATTTTTCCCCACCAGTGTCCGCAATTATACATCTCAGCTCCCTGCAATTGCGCTTAGAAAAACTCGAGTAGATGGCCCATATTGCCCCTTCATCAGTTGATCCTCAATACACGTGTGCGCTCTCGAGTACGGACTTCTAATGTTGAGACTGTTCTGTTTGTGTAATACCCTAGAGTGGTTTTGCACTGGTGTAATTTTGATTTGGAAACTTACCACCTACATATTTGCCAATTGCAATCAAAATGGTCATCGATCTTAAATGGCACGGTCCTATAGTCTAGTGGTCATGACGTTGGATTTTGATCACCCTCAAAGTCTTCCAAAGACCCCGGTTCGAACCCGGGTAGGACCTCATTTTTTCTCATCGCGTGTCATATCCATCATTTTTTGTCCCAGTCCACTTCCTCTCCCCTGACCATATCTATCACCGTCTCGGAATCTCACTGACGCGTCGACATACGCCTCACACCATCAAGGGTCCAACCCCAGCTTTTCCATGTCATCACAAGTGGAGCCAACCTGGAGAACCCGCACCAACCAGCACGAAAGTCAGAAACGCCATGCTTATAACAGCCTAGTCTCACGTCACCAGACCATTCGTTTCTCCGCATCTTCCTTATTGGCTCTGTCTCTCTTCCTCCTGAAAAACAATATCACGATTTCCTCGTCATCGCGGTCGATGGTAGTGACATGATGGTGCTCGGCATGGGCTGGCATAAGCCTAGGAACTTTGCCGGTTCGTCGATTAGGGCGATCATGATTGGGCTGTTTGTTGCGTCGGGAGGTTTGTTGTTTGGCTATGATCTGGGGTGAGTTTGTTAAAATGTCTCGTTGGTTTTTTGATTATGCGGTGCGGTGAGCATCGCCTTGTGCCTGCATGCGACATTACCATTCTCTCCACTCTCTTGTGTTCTATCGCCAGATAAATGTTGCCCTGCGCATCGAGTATGGCTATCGCGAGATAGCGTCAAAGGTCTCTCCTTATTGACATTGATCGACAACACTATAACCCCGACTAACCACTCATCTCACTCATAGCGTCATCAACGGTATTCTCGCCATGAACGTCTTCAAAAGCCACTTCAGCACCAACCAATCCTGCAAAGACGACGAAGGCCACATCGATCTCTGTCCCGAAGACTCCTCCCTCATCGTCGCTATTCTCAGCGGTGGAGCCGTCATCGGCGCCATAGTCGCAGCTCCATCCGGTGATAGCATCGGGCGACGGAAGACATTGCTCGTGGCTATCAGCACATTTTGTATCGGAGCTATTTTTCAAATATGCGCTGAAGCAACACCGATGTTGTTAGTCGGAAGGTAAGTTTTGTTTTACATTTATGCGATAGATGGCTGATGGGAAAAGGTTACTTGCTGGTGTTGCAGTCGGAGCTATTTCCGTTCTCGTCCCTCTTTACCAGTCCGAGACTGCACCAAAATGGATACGCGGGACCATCATTTGCGCGTATCAATTCTCCATCACGGTGGGGATATTAAGCGCGACTATTATTAATGTCATCACATCCGGTATCAACAGCGATGCCGCATACCGTATACCCCTTGGCCTCCAACTCGTTCCTGGTCTCATCTTGGCGGCTGGTATTGTTGCTCTTCCAGAGACTCCTCGCTTTCTGGTAAAGAAGGGCCGTATCGGGGATGCAGGAGTGTCTCTGAGTCGATTCCGCAGGCTGGATATCACGCATCCTGCCCTCGTCAATGAGCTACAAGAGATTGTCGCAAATCATCAATATGAATTAACACTCGGCCACGATACATATAAGGCTCTTTTCGCAAGAAACTCTTCCCTTGGCCGAAGGACTATGACGGGTTGTGGGCTACAGATGTTGCAACAACTAACCGGCATCAATTTCGTCATGTATTACGGAACCACCTTCTTCAGCAATGCCGGGATCAACAGCCCTTTCATCACCAACCTAATCATGATCATCATCAACTGCGTTTGCACAATACCCGGCCTTATTGTTATCGAATCCTGGGGGAGGCGCAAGCTCCTCATGGCTGGCGCTCTGGGCATGGGCGTTTCTCAGTTGCTCATTGCAGCTGTATACTCAGCAACCAACGACAAGATGAATAAGTCTCATGGTGGGGCTTCAAATATGGTCCTTGTCGTCTGTTGTGCTATCAACGTGTTCTTCTACGCGTCATCTTGGGGACCTGTTGCCTGGGTCGTTACTTCAGAGATCTTCCCACTGAAAGTACGCGCGAAAGCCATGTCGTTATCAACAACCGCAAACTGGCTGCTCAACTTCGCAGTAGCATACGCACCCCCATATATCCTAGGCAGAGGCGCAAACGCATTCGGACTCAAAATCTTCTTCATATGGGGGACGTGTTGTCTTCTTGCCATTGCTTTCGTTTGGCTGATGGTATATGAAACGAGTAGGATGACGCTGGAGCAGATTGACGAGATGTACGAGAGAGTGAGATATGCATGGGAGAGTCCAGGGTTCAACCCTACATGGAGCTTTCAACAGATGCAGCATGCGGGATGGACAGCGAACGGGCAGCCAGGACAACAGGCTGGCGATATACATTCAACATCGAACGTCAACTCAACGACAGACGATGAGATTCATGAGACGGGGTCGATACGGTCGGATAATGCACAGGGATCGACGACTCGTATGGCGAATTTGGATTTTAGTTACTAATTTAATTCTGTTCACGTTCCTTGGAAACGAATGCAGTCACAATGTGAAACGGCCGTTGGCCCGGGAGAGCCAAGCTCTACCAATGCAACAATCAGCTCAACCGAATTCCTGGATGCTTACACGGTGCTTACATCGATACAAGCGGGCTCTGAAACAGGCAGAAGCCTCCAGATGTCCAAAGAGAAGAGCCCGGCGGACACTCGCGTCTAACAAACCAGCTGACACTTCAAGGTAAACCTTCGTTCATAACAATGCCCAGCTGAGAACGGTTGCATGAACCTCCGTCTGATAGCGGAGCGTTCCTCGGAACAATGGGGCATCCTATTCAGGCAATCGTCTGTAGCTTTCTAGATGCACCGGGACCCTTACGTGTCTCACCGTTCGACTTCCATCATAATAGAACCATATTGAGTTTTCCAGATTATCCACTACTGACCTGATTAATCAGATCTCACACGTTCCATTATCAATGATAGGCTATCAAAAAGTCTAACACCGAACCCGAAGCGTGAGCTTACCACCGATTATTTATGAGACAGTGGCTCCCGCCGCATACCAGTCTAGACCGGTTCTTTCTAGAATCGTACCGTTGTCCAATCAACATTCCAACGACCGCAACCGTCAGTCGCATTCCCATTCGGTAGATGAACGAGCAAGTTCTGTGTGGCTGAAACCTGGATGATGACCTCTTTGATTCTTGGCATTCCATGACGCTCGTGGCTTGGCTATATCGGGTACCAGAACCGGTATCAGCTCATGGCTGATTCTAGATGGGCTTACCGGGCCGGGAGGTGACATTCTCACCACCATTGAGTAGGGCTGGAAGTTTCGGTCTGGTCCATCGGGAGAGCGGCATCACTGTGGATTATTCTAGACGTCGAAAGAAGAGGGCTGATTATTCATGGCTTACACAGGCATTACGCAAGGATGGCACATGTTATATCTTCACGGCACAAGACACTTCTAGAACAGGTACCTGGACAAGGGATGTGAATTGATTTGGTGAGTTGGCATTACTCACGATAGGGTATACCTCGCGCCGCTGTCTAAGCCTCTAAGCTTGAACATCAATACAAAGAACTCGTAAACATGACGAACCATTCACTCTCCATAGCGTACGTCTAACAATTACCCAAACATTACGTGCTAAAAGAAAAGAAAATCCGTAATCTTATCTGCCCCTCGCCTTTAGACCCGTCATTGACACCGAACTCCTAATAGAACTTGCTGGTGTATTCGAGAACACAGGGCGACATTCTTCTAGCTTCTGTCGACGATCAAACTCCTTAAGAAACGTGTAGACACTGCCTAGAGGCATGTACTCCAGTAGAGGTCGCAATTCGCTAGGAAACATTTCGGCCCCGTGATCCTTAATGTCCTCATTGACGCGATTGAGGCGAAGAATCTGCATCCAAGACACAATACCATCGCCAACCATGAATGTCGGAAATTGCGCCTGGGCAATATCATCCAGAATCCAAGTATTTCGGAAATACGGCCTGTTTAGAAAGCCAGAGATGGCCTTGTAGCTGGGTACCTCGGTCGGGTCCGTGATCCCCTCAGGAATGTCACTGAGATGAGCCACAGGCCCCATCCACTGCAAAATCGGCGCATAGTTCGCAGGATTGGCCTCACGATCACCTGGTTCTCCGAAATTGGCCGGCATGCACTTATCCCACGCCCTGATAATCTCAATCGCAAGATCAGACGTCGCATCCTTCGGTCCCAACCATCCAACAACCAACCTAGCCTCACGATACGCACGAGCCATATGTGCACGGCGCTCAGCCTCTTCCTTCCTGTCTCGCCGGTTGATGCATAATAGATCGATCCAGATTCGAAGAGGAGGCTTGTCGCATCTCGCTGCGCCGGGGTCGACGAGTTTTCTGAGGAATGAGCGTAGCCATCCGGGGGGTTTCTTTGTCGGTGATGGTGGCGGGGAGGGTTGCTGTTGCTGATTACTGATTGTCCTTTGTGTCTCAAGATCGACCCTTGAGGAGGAGGCGTTGTTGATGACGGATTGGGCACGGGGCCCTAGAAAGACTTCGCGGGTGTAGCGAATCGCCTCGGCGAGATCGGACGGTATGGCTACTTTTTGGCCATTGAGTAGGATAGTCTCGGTGTTTGTAATGTCGCCGTAAAGGGCAGAAAGGCCTATGAAATCAGACGCCTCGCTCAACTTCTCATGAACGAGGCGACATACGATTCGGTCGTTGAGGTCGTTATTCGGCGAAGGCTGCAGCTCCAGTATCCTCACTTCACGCGCCGCCAAATCTAGCGGTTGGTAGTGAATCGAGGACAAACCGTCTGACGGCGGTGCCATTAGTCAATCGTGTCTTAGCGATCGGGTTTGGGTGGGCTCGTATGTGTGTTGGTTGGTCCCTCTCATATGCAGCATATCATGCAAGGAGGGGAGGGGCAGTGTACAGTGATATGATATGTATGGATCGAAGGGTTGCAGTCAAGAAGGGAGGGGCCAGAAAGTGGGAGAAACAAGGTACTTGTTTTAATCGGCATTCACCATAATGGGTTTGTGCGTTTTTAGCACCTGAGTGAAAAAAAAACAAAAACCTGCCAAGACCCTGGAATGTGGCGCAACGAGAGAATGTTCCCACTCGTCTGCCGGGTTTGGACATGTCAGGAATGAGAAGATCACGGCAAGGATTTGCACAAGCTAACAGCCTAATAGGCAATCCTCTGCCGTTGCTGCAGCAGATAACATGACCTGAATCCAGATAGTGATTAGTATGCATACACTAGCAAATCAGCCGTCCCAAGCCCATCCCGTTAGTCATTGATCGAGATCTTTCTAGTCTAGCCATATAAACTTTAGAACCAGACCATATGCAGAGGAGTAAAATGCTTGTCATTGAAACTCCAAGATAATCGCTCACTCGTGGCAATTGACATTTGCGGAGGAGGAGAAGTGAGGCGTGGTGAGGCCCGGCCCGGTTTCAATTCTTGGCCAGTCGATGGAAAATGCTAGCGTGGACATGATTGACCCTTGTCTAGTCTCAGTCTTAGCGCAGCTGAACGCGGAATATGAATCTGATGTCACGATGGTGTATTGCTCGTGATGAAGACTGCTGGCTTTACGCCCGAGACAACGCCTTCGACTTATCACATTTCTGTCAATTAATCCAGAAGGAACAAAAACCTTGTAGAGCTTCTAGATTATGCCACTTTTTTCTTCTGTCTCCGACCTCGGTATGTGGACTTCCACTCCATTTATGTACGTGCTTTAGGTGCTGTGTCTCACCGCCCTCCTTGGCAAGAAGACGTAACCATAACTGTTCCCTTCCAAACTCGGCAAGTGTTCTCTGTCAAGAACCCGCATTCTTTGGTAACAGGAGTGGAGCTCGATCTGTTCACGTGTAGACAGGAGAATGGCTTGTTGCTTGATAGCGTGGATCTGCTAAGTGCCGAGTTATGCTACGTTTGGTGCTAGCGCCGGGAATCGCACACGCGAAGATTCCGCCGAACGGCTTATTTCCTATGGGATTTTAGCGTAAATCACTTAAATCTGCATGTTGGATGCAACATTACGATGCAACGTAGACGAACTGTCAAAACATCTGATATGATCCTGTATCTTGCCATTCTCATATGAAGCCTCGCGTCTTCGCGTCTACTATCACAACAGAGACACCGAAGGTCTCTGATACTGGAATACTTCTAGATTACGGGCTTGTCCGTCAAGGATGCTCACTGAGACATTTTTACAAAAACCTGCATCACAACCCTTGGCCGAACTCCCTTGGTGTTGGCTACGAAACCCACCACACCTTCACGATGATCTGCAAAACAAAATTCTCGATCCAAGACAAGTCCCCGGTAATCAAGGAGGGGGCAAGTGGATCTGAACCACCAGTTCAATTTGACCATCCCTGTTTTCTGGATCTAGACCCTAGTTGATATGCCTCGCCAACAAACAAATCAACCTGAAAGAATTGCAGAACCAACAAACCACATGATAATCTACTGCAAGACAAATTGAGAATTCTTTCACCTCATGTACAGATATCCCTCGGTATTCGCAACTGCGCTTTTTAATCCGCAGTCTCCCTGTGATGAAAGTGAAGTTATAAAAGAAGCTCGTGAACCGCCCTAGTAGGGATCTAAGAACGCTCAGACTCACTTACCCTCGTAAACTATCAACTCACCTTAATCTCCCCTTGTCGATCGAAATGTCTTTCCCCTCATGTCTACCCTGGCCTCAGCAAGCCTACTGGGGCGAGTTTAACCTCAACGGGCTCAAGATAAAACCCAAAGACCGTGCCCTCTGCGATTCAAGTTCCACCGCCGATATTCCCCAGCACTTCTGGGGCAAGGGTCTCCGGGGCCGTAGTCTCGGGAGATTCCTTGCCCGAAGGACAGCCAAGCCCAGACATCCTGGGTACACAGAAGCTAGAAGTCTAATCGGACGCGGCACTGTTGATGACCTTCAGAGACTGTCGTATCACGCCAGCACTTTCGTTATCGAAGTGTTTGAAGACATTGAAGATGCTTCAGGGGCCTCGTCGGCTGAATCCTTGTCGTCGCCTGGTTCAGGGCCCAGAGTAACTCAGCTAAAACTCTCCCCTGAGCTAGAGGCATGGAAATCTTCCCAACATGCGATCGGCAATGTCTTGCCGCCCAAAGGCGCCGGGTTGAGCCCTGTTTCTCAAGAGATCCTTCACATCCTTGGCGCAGAGGATTGGCCTGAAGCTCTCAAGACCACGAACGCCTTGTTTGGATGTGGTATCGCTAGTCTTCTCATGGGTGCTGCTGACTCGCAGACCATGTTTTCGAACTATGTCACAGACATGGCTTTCTATTACGAACACGGATACAACTATGTTTTTCCCAACCTTGAACCGCTCTTGGAGAAGGGTGTTAATGATCCTCATGCGCTACGAACCCCTGGCGGTCGGGAGCGTCGCGATGCCGTCGCTATTGGCAAGCGATACATCCAGGGCAAGATCGCGCTTGAGAAGAAACACAAGGGCCATCTTCTGAACCGATCTGCTCGCCTTGATCGACGAACCGCTCAGATCGTTTCCCTCTCTGAGAGTAGTCTTCTTGGCATGGCAGCTGAAGCAACAGCACGAGGCTTCGACCCTGGCGCTGTCATGGCCGATCTTGTCTTCAGTTCACCAGGTACCGATGTCGTTGACGTTGGTTGCGATCTTGTTAACTCCGAGGTCATGAACTCGTTCCTGAATGTGACTGATATCACGGACACCGGTATTGTAAGCGAGGATGTTTTGAGGAGGGTTTATGATGCGTATGCTGTGATGGGCGCAAGGATGCTCACTCAGCGATGGCACGAGCCTGTTGCTAGGATGTGTGCTGCGCTGTATACATGGCATATTCAGAATGATCGACATATGTTCTTCCGTCGCGCTTTGTTGGGCTGGTCGAAAGCGAGAAAGACTCCTGCTCAGCCTCAGCGTGAGGGCGACTTTGATGAGGTGTTTGACAAGCAATTCCGCCTTACTGGATTTTCTCGACCTCTGGATGCCAAGTACGCGTGCAACGGCGAGGACACCTGCGATCACGTTCACGAACATCTTGCACGTCACCAAGAAGAGCCTCTTCTCAAAGAGCTCTGGTGGTACCTTGTCACTGGCCCTCTTGAATACGTCCGGGGTGGCAAGGTAGACGAGGCTCGGGAACTGGAGTTGGCCGAGGGGTCAAGGTTAAGAATGGCCAAGCTTTTCTCCAAGGGTCGGGTATTGGAGATGGTCTGGTTGATTGCCCATGCGAACCACCATGCTTGGCAGGTCAACTATTTATTTGAAGCTGCTATGTTTGGCAGCATTCTTGATGGAGGAAAATTGATTGGAAAGCTGGATAGGAAGGATCAATGATGATGAGTCATGATACGATGATGATTGGATGATTTACGGACTGCGTTGTGCTTTGTTAGAGCTGCTTAAGTTATGATATCTCTTATGTCTGGTATAGATTACGAATTGATCTTCTACTTTATTTAAACGCTACCTCACTAGTTACTGCCTTTATGATCATCCATGTCTTTCATGATCATATTCTATTGGGATAAACAACTCGTCATGCAATGATATGACGTCTCAAGAAACAAACCAGCGAACAATGCCGAAACGCAAGACCCTTGCCCTCATTTCATAAATGTCATCTGCCGTCTGTCAACATGTCATGTCAAAGTTAGGCAACGGCTAAAAATGGGCTGACACAATTTCCGGAGCCAAGCGGACCTTCCAGCCCTCCAATCCGACTAACAAGAACAACATATCATCCAATGTTACATCACCTGAACTCTAAGTCGCTCCTACATCCGAAATGGCACTGTTACTCCCCTTGCTAGGCGGATATGCAGTCGCATCGATACCCGGACGCCACGTCTCGGCGTCACCCAAACGATCAGACGTAAGTCCGCTGCTTCCGGGGTTCTTGAAACCACGTTCTTGTTGTCGTTGGTAAGAGATTTTCCGTAGACGTTCGGTCTCTGCGGGCGTTAGGTGAAGCTGTACATGCTTCTTAGATCGTCATTGGGGAACAGCTTGGCGATCAACTTACATAGACTTCAATGCCAATGGCGTGGATGGCTAGTGCTAGCCAGATTCCCATGGAGAAACCTAGAGATAGAGCGGATTCAATGTTCTCGGTACTCTCGCCTGACATGTCACCCTGGACGGCAACCCAGGCCTCTGGATCATTGCAGGTAGGATACTTGGCGATCAAAGACTCGGTGTCGTCGTAGAAGGAAGCAACCTTGGCGCATTGCATTGGGAGTCGGAAGCTAGGGTTCTTGGACATGACCATAGCAGAGATGATTAGAATTATTCGCAAGGTGATAATTGAACCAGCCTGGTATCGTTAGTTGCTGATGTACACAGCGGAGTTAACGGTAGACTTACATAGAACCATGCTCGAAGCATCCAAGCGCGATGTTGCTCAAGCTGCAGTGTCTTGATGTTCCATATCGCCAGAAAGAGTGACCCAAGGAACATGATCGACATGAGGCCTACAGCGGCTCTCACAGACAACGAGCCACCGAAGGCGACGGGTGCAATAATAATGGCCCCGACGGTTCCGATGATAGCCAGGACAACGACGATATACCCATTCATACGGTGGAATAGAAGCGCCTTGTATCGAATGAAAGGGACGAATTGAAAGACGACAAGGAATGCAGCTGGAATGATGGTGTACAAATGCATTTTGATGCCGATTTTGTAAAGGTCCTTTCTGTTGTAAGACCAGCATTCGCCTGGGCCTGCACCGTTACCAGTGCTGTTGGGATTGCAGTAAATGCCGTTGTAATCGAGGAACATCATTCGAGCAAGGGCGAAGCCGAATATTGCGCCAGCGAAGATGAACCATAGGACGAAGTTGTAGCCTTTGGAGAAGCCGATGGGGTTGTAGACCTTGCGGGCCTTGGCGACGAAGACGTTCGCTGGCGGCCGTGTCGGAGCTGCCATTGTGTTGAGTGTATTTGGTGTTCGTCGAGTTAATACCAGTAATTGCGACGATGAGCAAATTGAAGACATATCCCCATTGAGAAGTTAACAAAGTTATATACAAGACCGCTTCTCCATACACGACCGCTTCTCCATACACGACCAGCCCAATGTCTCGGCAATCAATATCATAGCTGTCATGGCCGATCCTCTGGCGCACATTGAATCTACAAGCGGATAAACCGAACGGCAATCTCTCGGATTCATGATGCCAAGCCCGTACAGAACCCAGCCAAAGCGAATGCGAACCCTCGTTTACGAAAATGCATCGTGGGCTCTTGACGCTAAACCACATCGAGAGTCAATCTGCGCGGAAAAAAGTCAATGCCGTCATCAGCCACGTCGTGACAGGGCTGAGCTGATTCGGTAAGTAATCTCTGGAGTAACGGTAGCGAACGAAGGATTAGGGAAGGATTCGCTTTGGAAGGGGAATTCTGCGGCTTTTAATTGTCCGTTCGGTCTGATGTTGCCACCTTCATCTTTATCCTTCGTATGTCAGAACGTAATCTCTGAGCTGACGGCAGTGAAACAGCCAATAGCCCAAAATGGTTGGTGTACCCGGCAGATCCAAGGCATGCGTCACATGTCGGAAGCGCAAGAAGGGTGTAAGTCGATCGACCTCTCTAATTCAACGGTCACTGCTGACAATTGGCTAAGTGCGATAAGAAAGTCCCCCTTTGCGGTCAATGTCTCGCCATAGGCATCCCATGCGAAGGATACGAACGCCAGCAGATATGGCTCAACAGTGAAGGTTCTACGCAAAAGTCCTATTCTAAATCTCCATCCAAAAGTCCCCCTACATCTCCTTCTCATTCCAGTCCACCCGGCTCGGTAGTCATACTTCACGACTCGCTCACAAGGACAGCCAGAACCCAGAAATTCACTGGCCTCTTCTGGTCAGACTATCTCTCTGGAGGAAGTGGTTTCTCACCCAAAGCCTCTGGCATAACTAGTACCAGACGGATGGCACTCTACGAAGCCCTTAGTGAAGTTGAAGTTAGTCTTCAATATGTTGCTATGGCACTAAGTACAGCTACACTCGGCGCCAGCAATGATGATGTCCAGCTCATGAGCAAGAGTCAACAAGCGTATGGGCTGGCAATGCAACAGATGGCGATCTCATTTGTCTCTCCAACGCGAAACAAGGATGGTATTCTTGCAGCTATCCAACTGATGCGTGTGTATGAGGTAAGATCACAGGTTTGCCATTGTAACGGCAGTACTGACGGCTTGATAGCAATTATTCGGTACCGGAATTTCCGCAGCTCAACGAAACTCGCCTGTGTCACAGATCAAGGGCTTCAGAAAACACATAGATGGGGAGACTGCCCTGATATTGAGTCGCGGCCCCGAGGATTCCTGGTCTTCCATGGGAAGACAGCTGCTGGCAGACGGTCGTCTAACCTTGGTAAGTTTCCCACCTTCCCATTCATGGACAAATTAGTTAACAGATCAGATCAACGCTTACATCTCACGGCGGAAAAGATCCCCCTACAGTAAGGGCTGGAAGCAATCACAACTCTGGCGCTCAGTCACGAACTCACCTCTGAACCAGCTCATCGATATCTTGGTGGAAGTCCCATCGCTCCTCGAAGACATAGATATCTTCCGGAAAACACTGAATAAAGAACTGCATAACTCAATTCTGACAAGATGTCGCTCCTGCGAAGCCGAGATACTGGCTCTGGGATTGGAGTTTGGCGAGTCACTGACTACATATGACTATACCTATACCAGGGAGCCCTTACCACTTCCTACAAACGATGATGATCTTGCGGTCATTTATTTGACTTGCTGCTACTGGAAGACTTGCCTTTTCATATACTCCACAATGGGCTTCTGCGAGCTGGAATACCCTGATGGTTATGAAGGGGGTCCAATACTGAGCTGCCCGAGCCAACGAATTGCAATGTCCTACGCTTACAAAATCGCGCACGCCATACACTTGCTATTCGAAACGCCAGCCGGGACTTATAGCTCAGTGGCTTCGTTCTTCCTCCTTGGAACTGCCCTACGATATCTGATCATGATAGAGACCCATGGTGGCCATAACATCATGAGCAATGAGAGGTTATTGTTGGTAAAGATATTTACTCGACCGTTTCTGGGGAGTTTTGTTGGGAGATTTCTCCAGAATCTGCAGGTAGATGATGGTATCGATTACGGATATCCTGCGGACACTCTGCTGGGAATGAGGGGCGTTGAGTATAGAGCGCGAGTCTGGTGGTGCGGGATGCTAGGAGCTGGGTTACCAGAGTTCACACTAAAAGATCCTTGTTACCCGTCAAAATGACAATTTGTGTTATATATGTTATTCCCAAGCTATATACAAAAGAGCCTCCAAGCCATCGTCGCAAACGAACGTGTTGACCCAGCATCATTCAGTCATAAACAGTGTTTAATCGCTCAGCAAATGTTCTTCTGGGCGTTACCAGTAATACCCCAGTAAATGTTGTCAGCACAAGGAGACTCCCGAACAGTGTTGCTATTGACCTGGGCCTTGACGTAGATGCCACTAGTGTTGGGGAACTCGCTTCGTGCTGAAACGCGGACCTCGCCTCCTCTGTTGATGACTCCATCTCGAATAGCAAAGTTGTAGCAGTTCTCAATGAGAATAGCGTTGTTTCCATTGTCAGCGAGGTCAATGTTCTTGATCTCAGTGGCACCAGACATGGAAACACAGAAGATACCGCGACCACCGCCTCGGGAGTAGACTTTGTCGACGAAGACATTGGTGGTGGTGTATTGACCGTTGGCGAGTTGTCCGTTGTTGTTGGCGAAGCGAAGGGTAGCATAGCCAGTGCCAGTTGCAACGTTGACACCCTCGACGTAACCAACTCGGACGTTTCGAGACTCCTGGATGAGTAATCCACATTCACCAACGTCCTTGGCCTTGACGGACGTGATAGTAAGACCGTCAATCTTGAAAGTCTCAACAGCATGGCTCCCAGCACCAGTAACCACAATGTTGCCCATAGAAACATCATAGTTCCAGTTCGCATCGCGATCAAAACGAATTCCAAGTCCGCCACTAAGATTCAATGTAATGTCGCCAAGCGCCAAGTTTCTCGTACCCGAGAATCTCAAACCAAAGTATGGATTACCCGTCATCTTAAGATAAGGAATCTTGACATCGTTCTGGTTAATAGCTTCAATAGCACCACGACCAGATTTGTTGCCAACGTTCAAAGTACCGCAGACTTCAAACGTTTTTCCACTGGTGATGCTGATGGTGTTGGCGCCGATGCTACCTGATGCTCTGACCGTGACGCGTTGACCGCTGCTGATGCGGTCGAGGGCGGTTTGGATGGCGAGACGGTAGTCGGTGCCGGTATAGACGTTTGCGCCGTTGACGGTGGCGGTGAAGGTGCCGGAGCCGGAGACTACGCCTTGCGGTGAGCCATCGCCGCAGGCTGCGTTGACGGCGGTGACGAGGGCGAGGCCGGCTGTGAGGATGGAAGAGAGGTGAAACATCCTGAAGAGTCTTCGAGGTTGACAATCTCAGACGGGGAATCGCTATCTTGAAGCTGATCCATTGCCGCCTTTATATATCTGAAGCAAAGGCATAGTGGTGATCAATCATTCGTGCGCTTTTCGACCAGGATGATCCCCCAAACCGCCGATAATAGCTAAATTCCACGAAATAGCACAAGGATGGAAGTCTTGGCATAGAGGGGTACGTGATGTTCCATGTCAATAACGAGATGCCGATTCGGGTCACGCGGAAGTTTAACCTCCGCAGGGGATGCTGTGATACATATTCTGGGGTATTCTCCCACCTATTAGCATGTAGGAATATGAGACTTGCCGGAAATAAAGCACATTGGCCTGGAGCTCGGCAGTTCTTGACAAGAAGTCTGTCGGACATCTTTTTTTTAAGCTTGAATTAACTTCCTGAATTGGTTAGATGTTGCAAAATAACCTCACTATGTCGCTGTGAACTAACCCGAAGAACCGAGGTGTAAATACATGGTATTACTTGTTCCGTTTACTTTTGTCGCAAGGATCACTTTCAAAAAAGGAATTCTCATCTACAAGGTTGGAAATTTGCTCAGCTTGTTGAAAATATCGTTATTTCAATCTCATAGTACTACACTTATTGCGATCGAGTGGCATTGACTTCTGTTCATTATTGAATATTCATTCTTCCTATTTGCCCTTTCTGAAGTGACACTAAACAACAGGACATAGAAAGAAGTGATAATTGGAGATTCAGCATGTCCGGTACCTAAAGCCGTTAGCCATAGTCCTTCTGATTCCGTGCTAAAGTCAACTAAGCAGTCAATCTCTCATGAGAGCTTGAGCATATTTACTCATTGCCTAATCTCAGTAAATGACATATGTATTATAGCATATTGAGACGCGATTATTCCTTGGACCTTGTTTCTCGTAATTGCATTGATTCCCGAATATGCATGTAGTGAGGGCATAATCCTGGCATATATGGATATTCACAGCCTTGCGTGCGGCTGAGTAAAGAATCAGGCTGTGCAAATCGAAAATCTCAGGTCTGCCCCTCATCTCTTGTGCTTATCGTATGATCAACATCCCCTTCCCTTGTTGTCAGCCAGTGAGTATATCTGACTGCAGTGCTTCCACAGTGTAGGGATGGCCTCATATGAGAGTTCCCACTCCTGGCTGCCTGAGCGACGTGGGGCCAACGATAGCGGGGATGGCGCCCATTCCTTGCAGTACGATGACTATACAGTTGGATGGATCTCCGCCCTTCCGCTAGAGATGACAGCTGCTCAAGCTATGCTGGATGAAAGACACGAGTCACTACCTCAAAATCTGCAGGACAGCAACTGCTACGAATTTGGAAGTATCAACGGACACAACGTAGTCATCGCTTGTCTGCCTAAAGCGCAGTATGGGAACAATAATGCAGCCATCGTTGCGAACAATATGAATCGGACTTTCCCTCACCTTCTACATCGTTTTCTGGTCGGTATCGCGGGCGGGGCACCCGGAGCAGTGGACGTTCGCCTTGGAGATGTCGTGGTCAGTACATATGCCATACAATACGATCTGGGAAAAGCGATGCCCAACAACCACTTTCAGCACATTGCAGAAGCGATCAGGCCTCCCCAGGCGCTTCTGACTGCGGTTTCAAAAGTCGAAGCGAGACACAACGGAGGACAAGTGCAAATGCTCGAGGTTCTGTTCGATACTACAGCTCGCCTGCCTCGGTACGCTCATCCAATGCTTGAAGATTGTCTCTTTCACAGCGATTTCACCCATACATCATCAGGTGCAAACTGCAATGATTGTGATCGATCTCAGCTCATCTCAAGGGAGATACGTCAAAACAGCAGCCCGGTCATTCACTATGGCCGTGTTGCGTCAGGAAACCAAGTCATCAAAGATGCACAAACTCGAGACGCTCTATCGAACAAGATCAATAATATCTGCTTCGAGATGGAGGCAGGAGGTGTTATGGATAGCTTTCCTTGTCTTGTGATTCGCGGTATTTGCGACTACTCGGATTCGCACAAGAACAAGGGTTGGCAGGAGTACGCAGCTTTGGTTGCCGCGGCGTATGCCAAAGAGCTTCTCATCTCCATGCCTCCTGAATTGTTGCAGCCATGGAAGCGAGAAAGGGTACAGCAACTCAAAGTCCCAGACCCTATTAGCCCTGAAGCTGACGAGTGTCTGCGTGCGATGTTTGTCACAGACTCTTCACTAGATCGTGAGGGCATTCTCGATGCCAAGGGCGATATCTGTGAGGGAACTTGTGAATGGATTATATCCACAGACGAATTCCAGACTTGGGATCAGAATCCTCCTCACCTGCTATGGATTTCTGCACCACCAGGTATGGGCAAGACATTCATGTCTATTTATCTTTCTAAGCATTTTGAGGATGTTTCTAAGGAAGGGTCTGGAATTATGACTATTTTCTTCTTCTGTGATAACAATGCTGAAACAAGAAACACGGCAGTGAACATTCTCAGAAGCCTCATATATCAACTCATCTCTCACCAGCCAAGCCTCATCAACACAATTATACCCCGGTGGAAACAGCAATCTCAGCGGCTGTTCGAAGAGACCTCGTTCAATACTCTATGGAAGCTCTTTGAAGACATGATTGCGAAGTCAGACGTCAATACCATATACTGCATCATCGATGCCCTTGATGAATGCGAAGCAAACTCCCTGTCCCTTCTGCTCCGAAAGTTCGAGAGACTTAGTCAAGGACATTTGGGCTCATCTCCCAAAATGAAGCTCGTATGCCTCAGCAGGAGGTATCCAGAGAACATACCCGAAGCCCTTTTGCTCTTTGCAAAGATGGAATTTGATACGATGACTGCTAGAGAAGAGGACATCGGTCGATTCATCTCGTCTCAAGTCCAGGAACTTGCTCAGAAGAAGAAGCTCAATCGTGAGATGCGCTCTCGTTTGGAAGAGACTTTCCAGCGGAAATCTGAAGGGACCTTCCTTTGGGTTAGCTTCATGGCTCAAGACTTGCAGAAACAGAGATTACTTGATTTTGAGGCGGCCCTCGAGATGCTACCAGCTGGGCTGGATGCAGTTTACGAAAGAATTCTGCAGAATATTGACTTCGAAAAACGGGAAATGATACAACGCATCCTCTATTGGATCCTCGTCGCCAAACACCCTTTTACGATACCTGAGTTGTGCGAGGCAGTTGATATAAAACCTACAGGGTTCTTGACACGCGAAGAGGTCTGCATTGAGCTAATCAAGTCTTGTGGCCATTTGCTTCAAATAACAGATGAACGCATTCGATACTATGTGAGACAAGCAAGGTGTTTGAAACAGACAGCGAGATTTCTTCACCAAAGTGCAAAGGATTACCTGATGAAATTCGATCGCAGGTTCGGTTTACAAATGCCAGGACTCGCACAAACCCAGCTCCACGAGCACGCTACGATTACTTTGATTCAGTACCTCGAAAAGATTAGCTGCCACCCTGCTATTAACTCCGCAACATCACGTGATATAGAGATTGATTTACCATTGTTCCATTATGCTTTGAACAATTGGCACTTTCACTTCAAGGAATTGGAAGATATCACTCAAGTAATGCAGCAAGGCACGAACTTCTTCGACAAAGATTCAAAAGTCAGACTCGCGTGGCAAAGTATTTACCATTTCCCTGGAAACGCACCAAATTCCTCACCGATACCCTTGCTTCATTTGTCTGCCCATTGCGGTCTAAAACGCTTGGCTGAGTGGTGCTTGAGACGTGATGGAGAACACGACGTTGACACCGAATGGGGTATCTTGGAACACACAGCACTTGTAATCGCCAGCAAAGGACAAGAGGAATACATCATAACTTTGCTTCTCGATGCAGGCGCCAATGCCGCCGCTCGCGGTTGTTCTGACATCAATGCTCTTGAAGCGGCTGTAACCCACTGCAACAGGCATATTTTGCAGCTTATGGCACGAACAGAATCCTGCAGGAACTTTTTAACTGAGCAGGCTTCTAACGAAGATGGCAGTTTATTCAATGAAGCTGCCTTCAGTGGAAACGAGGATGCATGCCGCTTCTTAATCGAGGATCTTGGATGGGATCTCAAGTGGCAAAACGGAAGAGTTGGTTACTCAGCCCTAGCTTCTGCCGTAGAAGGTGGCAACGTCAAACTTGTTAGCTGTTTTATCAAAGAGTGGAATGTCCTCATTGAGGATCACTGGGACATACTGAAAATAGCCTGCTCCTCGTTTGCATCCGAACATGCTTTCGAACCAATTATGCGGCTCCTAGTCGGCCACTGCTCCGTTGACATCAATGCCACAGACGGAGAAGGGCAGAGTGCCATATGTTCCACGTTTAGAAGGGTCTGGGCCCTTTCCACCCTAAGGATATTATTACAGTTTGGCTGCAATCCCGACCAGCCCGACCGCCTCGGCCGAACACCTATGCATTGCCTCGCAATGTATACTTTTAACACTGTTTCTCCAGACTTCTCAAAGGTCATCGAGCTTCTAGTCCGTAAAAGCCATCGGGGTATTAACCAAGTGTGCTTGAATGGGCAGACAGTACTGCACTACCTCATAGTGGGCGTCTTGGCCATGCCAGCAAATGGCAGACTTGATGACGGGTCTCTACCTTTTGTGCCAGAAGCGGCAGAAAGCCTTCTGGACTTGGGTGTTGACCGACATATGCAAAACAGTCAAGGATATACTGGCCTGCATATATTGCGGGCTGTACGGGCTGCTGTTGACCGTGAAGGGAAAATGGGAGTACAAGTCGAGAAATATATGAAGTGTGTGAATCGAACTATAGCAGTACTTGAAAGTTACTGTACTGTTCCTAAACACTAGGACAACACCCGAATCTGGCAGGTACAGCGTTTGTACAGAGCATTCACTACCGCAAAATTATCAGGTTTAGTTTCTCGGGGAGCTGGCTTCTGAATCCAGGGAAACATGGCGTTGAACTCTTCTTTTTACTTTAAAATCAAAGACTATACACCAACTTCTCAGCACTAATTGGGCGCATGTACTCTTCTGATCTCTCAACCTTTGACCTCTCACTGACTAAACCCGTACCAAGAAGAGTAAAGCCGTCCTGGACTACTCTTTCAAGACCGCCAGGCATCAATCTCACTGGATTTGGCTCGAGCTGTGCCCTGCATGATGGCAGTGGCTGACTCAAGAAGTTGTAAAACTCCTTTGCGAACGCATGGGCATCTGGATTCGCCGGGATAACTGCGTCTGGTTCCAGATAGTTAGCTTATGGCCGAACTTTGTATCGATTTGGAGTAGATTGGTGATTCACTTACCATTATATCCAACTTCAACACCGAGACCTTCCCAGACAGCGCCATAGGTAGGTTTGACATTTAAGAGTGCTGGGTCATACTTCCCACCGACTGGGCCGCGAATGACAGCGAATTTTGCCGAAGGAGCCAAAGTCTCGTGGGTATTGTATACTGTCTGACCCTCCGAGATACAGTCCAGTGCAAGATCCACACCACTCCCATTTGTAGCGTCTTTCACCTTTTGAACCCAGTCTTCATCTCTATAGTCCACAACGACATCATAGTTGTAGGGCTCATCTCGAAGCATTTGGTGCTTAGATGAACCAGCCGCGCCTATCAATCGAATAGCTATTCCCGATACCCTGGCAGCGATACGAGCGAGCTGTGCACCATATAGTCCAACCGAAGTCGAAGATCCATAGATGAAAAGATTGATGATTATGTCCTTGTATCCGAGCGGTACTGAACGGCCTGGGGAAAAGGGACTTGGTAAGCCGAGCCGACCGAATAAAGCCTGGGCAGCGGTCAAGCCGCACATGCTGATCGTCGAAGCCTCTTCCAAAGTCAGATCATCAGGTACGTTCCATACAAGATCATAAGAAACGGCGATGTATTCTGCAAAAGCTCCAGGTCGATCATTCACGGAGGAAGCTAGAGTTGTCAGTCTCATATCAAGTAGTCACTGATAAAAGGACGTACCGCCTTGGAGAAAACCAGCGACTCGCGCCCCAGTCTTGACTCTGGGGTCAGACAAATCGCTGATCTCTGATCCAACTTCAACAACAACTCCAGCAAAGTCAGTGCCGACAATTCGTTTCTGTTGAGCTGCAATCGGTGAGGAAACGTAAAGCTCATCTACTGGATTCAGCGCTACTGCGCGAACGTTGACAAGAATTTCGTTGAAACCTGGAGTTGGGCGATCCACATCCTCCTCCACAGTTGCCTTTTTCAGGGATGTATTCAAAACAAGTGCTTTCATTATGGCTAGGTAGAGATTCAAGGTTTAATATTGGTTTATTTATAATCGATACAAGTATAGTGCTTTTATATGCTTATTCTGGCTTTCAAAGCACGGATTTATAAGCTAGCAACTGATTACTAATATGCCATTCAATCAAAAACAACATTCATGTTGTTGAGATCCGGATCAAGGTTTATCCGACTCGCAAGGCCCGGTGTCTCTGTAACTTAACCCTACAACCAACACAACACTCACTCTCCATATATGCCGATGGCTGAACCTACCTTCAGTTATGACGAACCAAGGCCGCAATGTAGAGAAACAGCTCATTGAAAGGTGTTAGGCTGTTTAGAGAACGAAGGATTCTATTCTCAAGACTTACAAGTATATTCCTTAGATGTCAGTTGTAACGTTATCTGTGGCGCCAAAGGTGGATTTTGAAAATCCACTTACTGAAAGGTGTAAATCTACCCCAATTAACCAAACCCTTCTTGACGTATTTAAGGTGGTTCATCTTCTCTCGTCTGACTTGTTTTATTTCTCTCGCAACGCCTATATGAACCACCCGTTACCACGGCGTTCCACATCATTACTCGGCGCGCCGAACCATCATGCCGCTCACCTCTATTACTATTATCATCGCTCCCTACCATGTAGGACTCTACGACCACCGTGTTGGCGGCGGTCCTCTCCGCATCATGTCCCATGGCATTGATAAAGAGCTCTCCAAATTGGCGCCTGTATCCTTTATCAACATTGGCCCCGTCGACGAGTTTGAGGGCGAGATTGGTCGAACTTTTGAGATCCTCCGTCGTATCTCGAAAGCCGTGTCTAAAGCCGTGTCCAATAACTCATTCCCCTTGGTTCTTTCTGGAAACTGCTACACCAGTACGGCTACAATGGCTGGCCTTAACCAAGCAAAACCTGCTTCATCCACCACGAATACTGGGGTATTATGGCTCGACGCCCACGACGACCTTGATACTCCCTCAACACACGAAAATGGCTACCTCGACGCCATGGCCGCTTCGATGATGACCGGCACGAGCTGGCATACTTTGATGAAGACTGTGCCTGGTCACCAGCCTGTTGATGTGAAGCGTGTGGTATATTGTGGACTGCGAGACGTTTCGGAGATTCAACTTAAGACAGTTAAAGATGCTGGAGTTGATATCATCTGGGGCGATGCGCACAAGAAGGTAGATTTTACATCTGCTCTCGCTGAGACTCTAGATAGAAGGGATGACATTCAGGAAGCACACGTCCACTTCGATTTGGATGTTCTTGATGACTCTCTAGGTCGTGTTAATGAGTTCCCTTCGCCTGGCGGTTTTCTACCTGAGGATGTTATGGGGTTGATGGGTATGATACCCACCAAGATCAACCCAACTTCGCTAGTTGTGTGCTCCTTCAATCCGCGCTTAGAAGGAGGAGATACAGTAGCCAGGCTTGCTTGTCAGGCTATTTATCGACTTGTTAGTGGTTTAAAGGAGAACGGTATTCTAACAGCTAATAGTTAGAAACAGGGATATAGCTCGGGTGTCTAATAGATAAAGTTAGTGAATAATTATAAAGAGTAATTCCTAACTGCCTATCAACCTTTTACTTAAATAGAAGGACAGTCGCCTCTTAAGGTCTTATGACAGCATCTACTAGATTCAGTGCTACTGTATGTATATTAATAAGAATGTTGTTAAAGCCTGGAGTTAGGCAACTAATATCCTCTATAGTCGCCTTCTTAGGGATATATTTAAAATGACAGCTTTTATTATGGCTATATAGAAACTTAAGTGCTAATTCCTATTCACTATCAATCTCAGAGATAACCGCGCCTTTATATACGAGATGGTTATTCTGGCTTTCATGGCTTTCAAATTTGTAAGCTGATTATTACTGGGCCATACAATCAAGGACAACGTCTGTAGCGATGGTTGTCTGTTTTTACAGACAAAACTAAAGATGACAATCTAGATAAACTACTCTTTCAAAGGTCATGGGCTATTCATTTATTAAACTATGTGATTTGGAAGACTTGCAAAGGAGTTCCATCAGTGAAATTCGGGGTTGAGCTGTGGATGCGATTGGTCAGCTCACACTTGACTAGAAATAAAGCACATATAGAAATCATAAATCTGTGCGAACCTTGCGTACCGAGTTTGTGTGGTTACACAGAAGTCCTACCAAGCCCTAGGAGTGATGTCTCACTCTAACCCCGCTCATCAAAACATCACATCATTTCCAACAATCTCTTTTTTACAATTCCTATCATAATAAGATCATCTACCAACATGACGCTTATAAACCCCAAGACAACCGGTCTAGTCTATCTCCCTCGAGATGTTCTAGTCGAAATCTTCTCCTACTTTTGCCTGCACTGTCGAGGCGACTTACGACCTGTTAAAGGCCTCGGAACCCCGCATCAGCATAAGCAACGCCGTGAGCCTCAGCAACCCGACCAAAAGTCATGGTATTCCATCGATAAATATGCCTTATTCTCCCTCGCTGCCTCTTGCAAAACGCTCCACTCTGTTGCAGAGGATATTCTATACCATGACTTCGCACCCGGCTATGGCGACTCCGAACTATCCGAGCTTTATACCTATGGCCTCAGACTCAACCAATTCATGCGCACCGTTGGAAGACGCAAAGACCTCGCAGAGAAAGTCCGCATCATCTACGTTCATCCAAAACACTCAAACACGGATGCGAAACAGACTGTACTGTCCTTAAAGCAGGGTGCCGCTGATCTGGGCATCGATATTGAGGAAGCCTGGAAGTACCGGGCAGAACACTTCATAAACACTCTCAAGGGTGCACGGAGAACACAGTGGGGAGAAGATGAATACAGCTTCACGCTCACTTCAGCGTTCACCGATGAAATCCTGGAATATCCAGAACATTATTGCGTGAAGACGAAAGATTTCTACAGGGGTTTGCACCATGAGCTCATCCCAATGCTGATTGCATTACTCCCCAAGCTGGGTCACATCATTTACAAATCCAACTCCATCTTTGACCGGTTCAAAAATGCCGCTCTTGAAGCCCTAGGAGTGACAGAGCTCCCGTATCTTCGGACATTGGAGATAGATTTTGATCTATTTTCCATTCTTGAAAGAGCACCGAACTTGGAGAAGCTTGACATTATCAACTCTCGCTTTTATAGGAGCGCTGGAGACTCATACAGCGACAGGTCTCAGATCAGAACCCTGCGATTGGCAAACATATCATCGCCCTGGAAGGTTGGAGAATCATTATCATTCGTCGCAAAGGACCTTCGGTCGTTGGTTCTTGAGTCATGTGTAAAACATGGAATAAAATTCTTTGACTTCTCAATGCCCAGGTTCTCTAGAGATGTTATTGAAGAAGCACGAAATTACCGGCACAGTTTGGAGACGTTACACTTGGACCTTCGCGACGTGGTTGCAAAACCTCCCTATTACCGTCTAGACTTCACGTTTCAGGACTTTGAGAAGCCTGAACACGTCTTTCTGAACACACGGCTTGTTTTTTACATTTCACACAATCTCGAGGGTATTGAAAACCCGACGGTGGAGGATCGCGACGCAATTACCCGGCTATTACCACCGTCGATAGTATCGCTGCACTTGGCCTGGGACGCTCCAGAGATTGATCGCCTCGAACAGGGCTTGCTGGGGCTTGTTGATGCAAAAGCTAGCCGCTTTCAACATCTGAAGCATATTGGTATTGACTATGCGGAGGGGGTGGATGAAACGGTTCATCAGGCCATGCTTAAGGCGGGAATTGAACTTTCGTACGAGAGTTAGCCAGTCACTTGTGAGAGTGAGCCAGGTTCGGAAGAATAAGATGATTAGTCTTCCTCTGATAGCAGCAATCTCTTTTCTAATTATCTGTTGACGTTCTAGCAGAGGGCGGAATAAAGGCCGGAGGATGCCATTTTGTCGCAAGATGACGTCTTAGATTAGATTGGGGAGTTAGCCCAGTCAGCTTGCCATATTGCCCCTGGGCTATTTCGATCACGTCGCGCCCCGTCTCGTCTGTGACCTTGTTGGCAGGATCGCCGTCGTCTCTCAAGGCGCTGCGACACTGGTCTAGGACTGAATTACATGACGGCCGCAACGATCGCGGCAGCGAGTCTGGAGATGCCCCCTTGCTGTTGAGGGCAGGGTTTTTGGCGGAGGTACAGGCAGGCTGCACGGGCTCCTCAGTGCAAATTGGCGGGGTGTGGGAGGAGCCGAAGGGTTCGTCGTAGGCAGAGTCATCGCCTCAGATTGAGACGTTTATTGTGCACTTGTTAAGGTCCGCTCTGGAGAGACTTGCTGGCCATAAGGTTAAGGATTTAGGTGTCGACAGGGCCACTTTCCTAACACTCGTGTGCCAAGAAAGTGAGATGACAAAGGAGGGTAACACGGGGCTATTGATAAAAGGCTCTCAGTAGTGCGGCTAGGATAAAACCCGCCCGTCCTGTTACCGGTTAAGATGTTTGGTTAGTTGACTTTGGACTATATCGTACAACGGATGCATTCATATATATAGCTTAAGCTCTATACTCCAATGGATTCTAGATAAACTCCAGGCCAGAATTAAAATCACCCCAATAGGCTTTTGCGAGATCAAAAAAGTAATTCCACCTATGTGCCCACTGTCCCGTTCCTCCCTTAGGGGTATACATAATGGCATCCCTAACATAGGTAGACGAGATTTTGAAGAACGACTGCGGCTCCATATTTTGATCCAATTCCCCAAGGCGTGGCACAACACAAGAAACCCCTTTGGACTTCATCTGGCGTAATAACCTAACAACAGCTATACCTGTCACCTCTGCACCTAAAGTCCATGCAGCGTTGTAGTACCCGGCTACAAAAGCTAAGTTAGGCACATTTTGTAGCATGAAACCTTTCCAAGCAAACCCATCAACAATATTGATTGGGTCATCGTCGACAAAGAATTGAATACCACCGCCAATACGTAGCTTGAGGCCAGTCGCCGTGACGATAATGTCAGGCCGCAACTTTGTACCTGAAGCCAGGATTATCTCATCTTCAGTAACCTTCTTGATAGTGTCGGTCACTATGCTCGCTTTTCCAGAACGCAGGCTGGAAAAAAAGTCACCATCTGGACAGACACAGAGCCGCTGGTCCATGGGGTTATAGCGAGGAGTGAAATGCGGGTCAACAGGAAGATCAGGGGGAAGGAGTTTCATGCACATGTTGCGAAGGAGTCGTTTTGCAGTGTTGGGGAAGAACTTGCAAAACCAGTAGAAGCCGAAGAATCGTATAGCGCGGCGGAGTCGAGTCACTCGTCCGGCAAGGCGAGCTGGCAATATGGCGCGCTCAACCACCGCGAGCTTGTCAACCACGGGCAACGGCGAGATGTAAGTTGGGCTTCTTTGCAACATGGTCGTATGATTTGCCTTTTCCGTCAGATTTGGTAGCAGGGTAACGGCAGTTGCGCCACTCCCAATGATAACAACATCTTTCTCGACATAGTCCAAATCCTCGGGCCAAAATTGGGGATGGACTATGGTTCCAGCGAAGTTGTCAAGGCCTGGGATTTGGGTAGCTAACGGCTCATCATAGTCGTAGTAACCGGTGCCCAGTATAAGGAAACGCGCCTCATAAATATGCCCGGGAACGCCATTGACCTCGACAGCCAGAGTCCACCGTGACTTCTGGGATGACCAACGCGCTGAAAGTACTCTGTGTTGATACTTGATATTTTTATCGATCCCAGCGTGTGTAGCCGCGGCCTCTAGATAAGAACGGATCTCAGCACCCGAGGCTATAGTTTTGTTCTTTCGCCAAGGGTACCAGGGCAAGCCGAAAGTAAACATATCTGAGTCAGACCTGAGACCTGGGTATTTGAATAGGTCCCATGTGCCACCCAAATTACTCCTTGACTCAAGAATGGCGTATGATGACGGTGCTGGTTCTGGGGCTTTTGTCTGGATGTGGTATGCCAAGTTGATCCCGGAAATCCCAGCTCCAATTATGAGAACATCTAATGAAGTGTTGAGGGAGGATTTGTCGCTCGCGGAATTGGGAGTCATGGTAGTGAGTCTGTGTTGAACCAGGTGTAAAGGTAGACTTGAAAACTAGACAAGATGCAGGAGAAATCCGATAGGCCTTCAATGACACTATAGTAAACACAGGTTGCGAAAGCGCCTGATCGTTGTTAACAAAGGACGTACCAGCACATCTCTTATATCTACTAAATTCAGCCTACTCAGTAATGCAGGTGGTCACGATCGATCTCTCAACTCAAATCAAGCCCTTTTCATCCCTTTTACTACTGGGCTAGTTCAAAAACTCACACATGGCGCTCGTTGCCAGCAATAGCCGTTCGGATTTTCGCAAACATTGTACCTCGGAACATCCGAACGGATGTAGTAGTACAAATTCTTGGGTTCTTCGGACTCTACGATGGTCTCTGCTGAATTAGTTCGGCGCCCGCGGACGAACGAACCGAGTCAACCTTACCCTGAACCACAGAAGGAAGAAGTCCGAGGACGTCATCATCCATGCATTCAAGGGCTGGACCTTGTGTTCTTACTCGGTACAAAGCCTGTGCTTAGCAACAAATTGAAAAAGACATGTGGATTGTAGCCGAGGTGCAAGTATGAGAGTTTTGAGTCGCCGACCTTGATAAATTCCACCACATAAATTCCATCCATTCCGCTTTAAACAAATAGCTCCTTTACTCGAGCCCAACACATAATCGCATTTTGTTTCATTCGCAAATATTGGAAGAAAAGCGCAAAAATGTCTCCACATAACCAAAAAACGAGTTATAGCCGGTTTGCCTGTATCGGAACTGGTCTTTCCGGTATTGGTCTAGGTGCAACACTCAAGCGATGGTATGACCTCGACGACATTCATTATTTTGAACGCCAGAGCCAACCTGGTGGTACCTGGTTACAGAATCAGTATCCTGGTACGTCAATAGATCCTATCATCATTTCAGTCAAGAAATAGTGCTAATTGAGGACGCGATGACAAAGGCTGCGCGTGCGACGTCCCTAATGTGCTCTATAGCTTCTCGTTCGAACCGAATCCGGACTGGACACGTATCCTGGCTAAACGAGAGGAGCTATATGAGTACATAATGGGAATCGCCAAAAAGTACCATCTTCTCGATAAGATGACCTTTGGGGCCCAGGTTGAGAAGTGTGAATGGTCCGAGGAGCATGCTCGATGGCGATTAACTATTCGGAATCTGGAAACAGGATCTCTCTTTTTCCACGAATGCCAGTTTCTCTTCTCAGCAACAGGCTTATTCTCCAACCCACGAGAACTGGATATACCTGGTGGCGAGTCTTTTAAAGGGCCTGTTATTCACTCAGCAAGATGGCGTCACGATGTTGATCTCACAGGAAAGCGGGTAGTGCTATTCGGTAACGGCTGTACAGCGGCGCAGATCGTACCAAATATCATTGCTAAAACAAAGAGCCTCACGCAGATCATTCGATCAAAACACTGGATCCTCCCTCCAATTGATGGGCCGACCTTGGACTTGCTACGCTGGGTGATGAAGAACATTCCTGGAGTACAGAGATTACTCCGTGTCCTCGTTTTTCTCGAGACAGAGCGCCAATATAAACTTTTTGAGATGACGGACGCGGGAGCACGTGTGCGCGCAAAGTTTAGAGAGACAGCCTTGGCCTACATGAAAAAGACAGCACCTGCTAAGTATCACGATCTACTCATCCCCGACTTCGAATTTGGATGCAAGAGGCGTATTTATGACTCCGGTTATCTTGAGAGCATTCATGCTGAGAACTTCAGCCTGACGGATAAACCAGCTACTGAAATCACGCCAGATGGGGTTCGGGTTGGAGATCAAGTCATCGAAGCAGACGTCATTGTCCTTGCCAATGGCTTCGAGACGGGAAGCTTCCTTAATGGCATCGAAGTGATAGGCAGACAAAATAAAAATCTGCATGAACACTGGGAGCGGTATGGTGGCGCAGAAGCATACAACACGACATCTGTCAGCGGGTTTCCAAACCTTTTTCTTCTCTACGGTGAGTTGGAAGATCACTCTGCGTAGGTAAAGAAGTCGATACTGATTAAATGCAATTGTAGGACCCAACTCCGGCGTTGGCCACACTTCGGCCATCATAGCTCTGGAGAATGGGATCAACTATTCACTGCGCGTCATCAAGCCCATATTAGATGGCAAAGCCAGTATAGTCGATGTGAAGCTGGACGCCGAGAGTCAATGGACAGACAGTATGCAGGCTGGCGTCAAGTCGACCGTCTTCTACTCTGGCTGCACCAACTGGTTTCTCGAGGCGAAAAAGAACGGCAAACGGTGGAACGCCACAGTTTACCCTTACTCCCAGGCGAGTTTCTGGAGAAGGAGCCTCTTTCCCGTCTGGAAAGACTTTGACTTTTCTGTAAGACTAGCATTTTTTCACTATCGGGCTATATACATGAAATGCTAATGTCTTTAGGGCTCGGCCAAGGCTCCAGGGCGAAATATTTGGCGGCGACTGTTCCTAGTGATAGGGATGTTCAGTGGTCTGATATTCGCCATGGATTACTTTTCTGCAGGTTGCTATAGAAAGCATCTTCTGGATGGGTTTCAACATGTGCTATCACAGTTGCGTCGGTAAATTGTGTCTGAGAGGTGGAATGGGCTTAAGATTAGTTTCGAAGCATGTCAAAGCAAAAGCCACAATAAAGCTTGTACTAAATACGACGAGAGTGGGGTTGGGCGTCTTTATGTAAATGCAGTTTTACTTTTGTTCTTCCAAGCTATAGAGCTAGTATACTAGCTAAAACTGATCGAGCCACTGATAAGCGTTCCATGACATTAATTGATCTCTGTGGAAGAGATGGCCGCCAATAGGGTGAATGTCCACTGATGGTTGCCGTATCTATCATCTGCCCGCGGACCCCGAAACTGGGAACAATCCAATCGAGGCTCAAGAGGCCGACACATCCGAAATGCGGGGATGTATCCGTTGCCTCGGTCTACGCCAGGCGATGACAATCAACATAAGGATTACTTGGTACTGCTAAGTGAATTCTTGAATGGCAAGGCTACCCATGCAGTCGTTATTTTGTTCTCCTACACTATATCATCTTGAACTACCTTGCCTAGTTCTGATCGCAATATGGAGACTGAATCTCAACAGAATCAAGCCATGGGACAGCCAGAGCAATTTCGGTCGAGGTTTCTCAATTCCTGCAACGGCTGTCGAGCCCGCAAGGTTCGGTGTATTAGTTCGTCATCTAACAGGCCGCCCAGCCTTAACCTGATGCTAAGCTAATCATGACCTTTCTAGAGGAACGTGAGTCAGACATTGTATGTATCAATTGCCGTGTAGGTTAAGCATCTCTGCCTTGATCGCGAAGCTATCTAACCTCACTCCTCCCTAGCAGAGGCGATCGGAAGATTGCCGCTTTTCTCGTACCAAAGTTCGTAAGACCCGGACGGCCAAACCACAGCCACGTCGCCAGACTATGAATTCTGGCGCTGTGGACCACATTACGCCTTTGTCAGGGGCGCCATCTTCCCCTGGTGTTCAAGCTCAGCCTGACAACTTTTTGGCATTACCGTCTTGTAGATCAATCGTCGAGAACTCCGACGCAGAAGTTCAATTCGAGCCTTCGGGTACTGAAACTCTGAACGCCGCCAATCAAGAGGTTTCCCCCACCTCAGTGGATCATCCTGTAATCATGGTAGTGTAACCTTGCCCATCTTGCTCCACCCGCTAATTCAATCGCTTTATAGGCCAATGAACAAGATGGTGAGTGACTTAACAATATATTGCAGATATATGGTTGACATGAGCTGGTTGCAGTGTCTATTTCAAGTCTTGCCTATTTCTCCAACAGCAAGTTGATCGCCTTGTCGAGACGCATCGGCAACACCCAAGTCGCAGATTTATTAGCAAAGATTGAAGCAGTTGTTAAATCAACTACAGGAAGTCCCGTTGGAGTAATTCCCTACCCGAGTGATTTGGAAAAGGAGACTCGGTCTATATCCTTGTCCCAACAGAGTAGACTGGATTATATTGAGTGTCTGTGGCCCGTGGCCACTTCGTTGACCTATACTAACAGTGTCGCAGCCTACTTCGATAAAGTGCACCCGCTATATCCATTCCTTGACCGCGCCTGTTTCGAGAATAGAGCGCGCTCATCTCGGGTTGAGGATATTCTATCTGTGGACGCTGCTTGGTGCGCCTTGTACCATGCCGTCCTTGCCCTGGGCAGTCTTTACCATGAGTGCGGTAGCTTCAATGCCTTCTCAGGGACTGCTTGGGACATTTTCCGAATCTCTCTAGCCTTGTTTCCTCGAATTATCTTTGGTCAAAGAAGTTTAGTTACAGTCCAGGTATAAAATTTCTTTGATTGGCCTTTCCAGACACCTGTCCTGACTGTCACTTTAGGCGATGGCTGCTATGGTTAGTGCGAAGCCATGATTAACAGATCTAAGGCTGACTTGAACACTAATTCAGACTATCTTTGGTACCACTTATGCAGCTCTTCCTATTGAGGGTATCCTAATTACTGAGGCTGCAAGGATTGTGAGCTATTTCCAAATGAATAAGGCTGAGGCCTGTCAGGCCAACTCTGAGTTTCAGAGAACCTTTTGGGTCATCTATTCGCTGGAGAGTGAATACTGTTTGAATACAGGCCGATCATCGGTAAGTTCCCTACGTTTATGCCATTCGCGTCTTCTACCTGTACTCATCTTCAAATCTCCAGATAATACCGAGCCACGACATATCATGCCCTATTCCTCAGACCAACTTGCCGTTTTTGTCAGGCTTCAACTGGCTTCAGTGCAAGTCAACACACGCCCAGATGGCCTGCGATATCTACCAACGGCTATTCTCAGTCAAGGCCAGGTCTCTTTGCCAAGAATCACGTCAACTAGAGGCGAGTCGATGCTTAGAAGAACTAGAAACTTGGAAGCTATCAGTTCCAGAGAATCTTCGTCCTGGGCTTCGACTGCGATCTCACCGACTAGGGCAGCCACAAGCAGTTTATTTAGCGGTTCAAATTCATTTCTCCTACTACAACGTGCGTATTGCCCTTGAGCGAGTCTGTATTCTTGCGTGGGCACAAGATCTCCAGGAGCAAATGCGCTATAAGTTACTTCTCACCGAGTCTGCAAGATCCACTATAGACCTCGTACACTTGATAGACCTTGAGCCATTCGTCTTGCCATGGTAAGTACTACGCGTTGCAAGACTCCTGCACATTTATATGCTTAACACGATATTAGGGTACAATACAACGTGCCGCAGGCTGCATTGTTTGTGTTGTTTGACTTTATCATTGAACATCCCTGTCATGACGAAACGAGAAAGAACTTGTCATATATGCAAATAGCCACATCATACTTCATGCGGCTGCAATATGCGACCGGAAATAAGGTCTTTGGCACGATTCCGACACAGTTTCTCCAGATAGCTACCAAGTTTGTGGAAGATGCAGACATCTCAAACATAACTCATCCAGGGGCTTCCGGAAATCCACAACGTTCAGAACTTTGGCAGAGTCGTGATAGTGGTATAGGGACGAGTGAGTTTGAGGAGTCGATGGGTTTTCAGGTGAGATGTGACATGAACAAGATATGTGAGCCGCTCATGCTGATATTGTACAAGGGCCTCCAGTTTCCCATCCACAATGGATTTGAGTTTCAAGATACGGATTTTTGGCTGACGGAAAGTGGAGTTTTGTCGTTTCTAGAATCAAATAGAGATTTTGGTTTGCCAAATCCAATATCTGAGGGTTCTTTGGTGGGGGAGGGACAGGAAAGCACTACACGCTAAGGCTGCAGTATTAGCATGTTAAGTCAAAAGCGTCAATATCGGTGGCATCGGAGTTTGCACCTTGCAATCAGACGGATTTCCATGGCAATGTACGTAACCGCGGTGCTCACGGCTTTTGTTTTACCGAATTGTTTATACAGCTATGCTTCTTAAAGCTAATTCTAGACTGTCATTTGGTCGGAGACTCCGGAGCTTGAGGCGGTAGACCTAAGATCTACGCTCGGAGGTTCCGAGGACCGAGAGGCTTCGCAACCACGCTAAGAAGAGAATACAGCAGTTCCAGGTGCTAGCACTTGCGACAAACTTTGGAAGGATGCACTTGATAAGATCGGATGATCAGTGCAATAAGTATTTCAACGTAGCTATGCATACGATTTAAAGCGTGTGCTGGTTCATGCTCCGTCTCTTGTAGTACCTACCGAGTTACCCATTCCTACTACCCTAAGAAGCGGCTAGATCTAGCAAAAGTACGTTTATAATAACTTGAACTTTAAGAAAACATAGGCTGTAAGTTTACTATTCTCATAGTTAGCTGATATACTGAGTGCTTAAAGTTGAGACAAGTGTCAAAATGGCTTCCTCCGACTTGAAAAGCTCGCCGCTGGTATCAGTTACCCTGCAGAGTGTTGTCTTAGCAGCGACTTCAAATTTGTTAGCACAGGTGCTAATGGCGTATCGTCTCAACGTAAGTGTTAACTTCGTAAGGCATGTTGCGTTATGGTTAAGACATTGTTGACCCTGGAATGACAGGAACCCGTCGCGGTGGATTGGATGCCCGTCTCGCAATTCATCGTATGGACTGCTGTGTCTACGCCTCCAAATTACCTATGGTAAGCGATTGTCCATGAGAAAAGTTACACATTCAATCAGCTCCGCTAACCCGCTACAGGCAGGATTACCTCGAGAAGAAGTTCCCTGGCTATAACTCCAGGCAAAAAGATGGCTCCGGGAAACATGGTGAGGCTGCCAATGACACACTCAATGTGTTCAACACGCTTGTCAAGACCATACTGGACCAAACAGTTGGGGCAGTTGTCAATACGTTTCTCTTGTGTGCGTTTATAAACTTCATGAAATCAGTCGTGGTTGGTTCAGTCTCTTCAGGGTGGGAAATCAACTATGCGCGCGTCGACTGGTTGTTCATCCTCAACAAGGCGCAGGAGGATTTCTACCCCCTCCTCGTGGCGGGTTGGAAGCTGTGGCCGGCGGTTAGTTTGATTAGCTTCATCTTTCTCAGAACTGCTGAGGGGAGAAACCTATTTGTCGCATTGGCTAGTGTTGGCTGGGGAATTTATATCAGCTGGCTTGGAGTGGAGTAGTACTAGGTACCTTAGGTACGCACATACACGTATTTCTCATGGCTTTGATGACCGGTACCTTTGACTGTACTTTGCCTGTAGTCCCATGGAGGTGGCAATGATGTTGTGCCACGAATTTGTCGTGAAGCAAGAAAGAAGAAATGCATCACTTGACTGGTCTGTTTCCTATGATTATTCATGTAATCTGATAAGTGGTGTCATTTCCATTTTAAGCTTGAAGTCGTTGGAGATCTACAAATGACCTTGAATTGCAGTTCGCCGAAGTCGTACAAACTCTCGTCTACCCCAAAGCCCAAGCGACCAGGTCAACGGGACGGCTACCAAGCCCAGCGCAACCATGAGATAGACACCTGGCTGTAGACCCCCACGATCGTCCTTCATATACCCACAGCCGATAGTTAAAACAGCCCCTAACAGTTGTCCTGTACCCCACATGGCCGCAATGGCAAGCTCCGGCCCAAGCGGATATATGATTTCCGTGATAAACTCCACGGCCACGCTACTCGGTGAAATCACTCCGATACCGAGGATAGTACTGATACTATAGAGGAATCCGACGTTTCCAGAAGGGGCAACCCAGATAAAAGCGAATAAACCTGCACCGTTAACTAACGCAATTCCTTTCAGCAATGAAAGATGACATCTAAATATATCTGCAACCCTCCCCGCGACAAGAGAGGCCACCAGTCCTGGGACGATGAGAAGTAGCCCAGCAACAACGCATTGGTCGACGGTGAATCCATATGGCATACAAATCTGGAAAAGAAGAAAAGAAAGCGCGTTGAAGACTCCTGATAAAAGTGCAAACGGGATACCAGCAAGGTAAATTTCAGGCCTTGAGAGGAGCGCCTTAACCTCCTGTGTGTGAGAAATAGGTGTTTGGTGCACAGTATTCCACGCCGGAGGGGTGGGAGGTTTGGCGGGAATGAAGGGTATCGTGAAGCAAACAGCCGACAACAAAATGCTCTGGTACAAGATTCCTTGTGTCACCTCATCTTTAGACTTTATCCATGCCGCCATGATGAACTGGCCGATTGTACTGCCCAAGATAGTGGCTAATCCGGAGACAGCTGTCGCTGTGGCTCTACTCCCTGATCGAAACCATGCATCTGAGAAGGGAGCGGCGAGGATGAGCGAGAAGGGCTGTCCTACGGCAATAACACAATGTCCTATCAATGCCATGCTGAAGCTTTTGATTCGAGTACCTCCATACATCAGCCACGTGCCTCCGACCATAAGAGCGCCGGAGACAATCATGGAAAGCTTTAAACCTCGGCGCGCGACAAAGGATGCTGGGTAGTTGGCCACGAGGGCAGCGAGGAAGAAGGATGTGGAAAACCAGTTGATCGCGGGCACTGAGGTTCCAAAGTGCTCAGCTGCAGAGTCGACAACGGGAGCCAAGTCAATCCAGGCTATAGTGAAGCAAAGATTGAGGATGAAAAGCTGCGCCATTCCGATGAATCTCCGCTTGTAGGTCTTTGGCGGATCCATGTCGCTCCCTAGCATCGTACCGTGGCTGATAGAGGGATATCTCTCCAAATGATGAAGGGTCTTGACATCCTCATTCTTACGGTCGTCGGTAGTTAAATTATTAGCCATGTTGAAGAACGAGACTAAGGCTCGAGCGATATCAGCTACTTGAAGCAGCTGTTGGCTCGGAAATGAATCAGGAGGTAGACAGCTAACAGAAATGGTCAAAGTATTCAGACTGATTCTCACAAGTACAAGTGCGAAGTGTTGAATCATATCAGTCACAAGGTGTTACTTGGACTACAATTTATACTACGTAAAACATGGCGTTTTAAAGGTAGGATGATAGTTTCTAAGCCTAACTTCGCCAACCTACAGTTGCGATCAAAGATGAGGGGAAGCTGCACCGTGGCTCTAGTGATCAGCCCTTCCTCACTCAACCAAAACCTGCTAAGGGCCTACAAACTAAGGTTGCCTTATCAAGAGAAGATTTAGATCAATTGAACGGCCGTTGACGTTTCGTCGTCCATCTCAGGGACAGCTGGAATGATTCTCCTAGCCAAGTCGGGAAGTAATCTGGATGGCTAGGTAAACCTCGACCAAGGTGTCCAAAATGACTACGGAATTCCGAGAATTTCGGTAGGTTTCAATAGAGCAAGTCGTCTTCACAAGCGGCCAACATTGTTCGGTCTACCCCGCTTGGACTCGGAAAGTCCGAAGTGGCCTCGATTTTCCGTGGGCTTTTATGTCCCTGTTCGCTGCTTTGGCTACAGGCGGCTGCCGCGGAGTCCGCCGACCCATCATTGCTAGCTTCGAGAGACTCTAGCGCAATCCGAGACCTCGGTGGCCTTCGGTGACAATAGCATCATCAGTTTCCTATCTGCATGCGTAACCCAAATAGAAGTATACATACTTAATCTGTAGGAGATGCCATACTAACAAGATCTACTAAATAATACTGAAACTTGTCTTTTCAAGAAAACATACTGACTTTGATATACCTACAATGAAGTTTGAAAGTCTCCTCGCTGCTGCGTCCGCTGGAAAGGTTTTTGCCCAGGCTTCCAGCACTACGACATGTGTTAAAGCGGTCAGTAACTCAAACCACGCCTAGTCAGGCATATCTGAGAGTTGTGTTAGTGCGACGCCGTTGCCAAACTGTATCCTGATCATATTATTACTCCGTCCTCGTCAACTTTCCAAAGTGCCCAGCTAGAATATTGGAACGGTCCACAAAGAAATACTGCACCGGCCTGTTTCTTTCAGCCCACGAGCGCAGACCAAGTCCAGGTCGCCATCAAGGAAGTTACACAAGCCAAATGTCCTTTTTCCATCAAGGGTAGCGGACATTCTTCCAACTTTGGTGGTTCAAGCATCCAAGGCGGATTCCAGTTCGATCTTGTCAACATTGCACATCATGAAATCGTAAACGATGGCCGGTCTGTAAAGATCGGACCAGGTAGTCGATGGGGGCCTCTCTTCTCTTTCCTCGAAGAGCATGGGTTGACGGTTGCTGGTGGGCGCGATTCTGGTGTTGGCGTGTCTGGTTTCATATTTGGTGGTAAGTCATACAAGGTTCTTGGAAGGTTTGAAAGACAGGTGACTGATGAAAAGGCCATGGACTAGGCGGTATATCCTTCTTTGCGGGTCACCGCGGATGGGGTGTGGACCATCTGACATCGACCGACCTAGTGCTGGCAAATGGTACTTTGATAACCGTTGACAGCACATCCCATCCTGACCTCCATAAAGCTCTCCAAGGTGGTGGTGCTCAAAACTTCGGTATCGCAACAAGCTTGACTTTGAATGCCTTCCAATTTGGTGGAATGTGGGGTGGGATAAAGGTTACCACCGCAGACAACTTTGAACATGTTTTCAAAGCTTATGACAACTTTGCTAAAAAGATACCTGAGGATGGAAAGGCGCATATGTTCATGGATTTTGCCAGGGTCAACGGCACATTGATTGTCGCTCAGTATATGTACTACACCGAGCCTGTCAAGAACCCAAAGATCTATGATGACTTTCGTTCTATTCCGGCTGTGGTTGATACTTTACGGCTGGCCAACCACTCGGAATTTGCCAAGGAGATGGAGCAAATCACTGACACGAGAGGAAAACGCAACCTTTACTGGACGCGGACATTCGGCTTCGACATTGAACTGCTTAAGTCTATCTATAGACTCTGGGTCAAGACAAGTGAATCTTATGCAGATCGATTAACGGCTGCCCTGGACGCTCAGCTCATTTACCCCAAAATGCGCAAAGACTCGAGCACTGGAACCCTTTTTGGACTCGACGACTCCGATGACGTTCTACAGCTGATTGTGCTTAGTATCATCTGGGAGGATGAAGCTGATGATGAGGAAGCCGTCAAGATTGTTCGAGAGCTTGACGCAGCCATCGACAAACTCTTGAACCTGCGTGGAAAGCACCGCGACTTCAAGTATATGAACTACGGGCACACTGAGCAAGATATCATCGCAGGTTACGGTCAGGAGAACAAAGCGTTCTTGAAGGGGGTCGCCTTGCAGTACGATCCAGCTGGTGTGTTTCAGAAACTCCGGCTGGGCGGTTTTAAGCTTGACAAAGCTACACATAACATCCCAGATCTTGGGAACCACGATGAATTATAGATTGGATGCATATATTCAACTCTTGGCTAAATGGCCCAGTCATGGCTAACACAGCATAACTATCTACTGCAAGTATCGCGACGCAGTCAGCCAAGAGTTACTACCATCCATGGTTTCGCTGCAGTTGGCCAGGGATGCTTCAGAGATTGATCGTTGTATGCTTTATACGGGTAGTGAACTTACGTACGAGGGTTGGTTGGTCTCTTTTAAGGGCGAGCCAGGTTCGGAAGAAGCTGGTGATTAATTATGCTCCGATAGCGGAAGTTTCTTTTCGAGTTGTTTATCGATGTCTACTGGCGGAGAGCGGGATAAAGACGAGTTACATGTACCCATAACTTCGGCTAGCATATAAGCGACCTTTCCTGTGGTTCTAGAACAAAAATCTGTTCGCTTTGACATCAATTTGGTTTAGGCTGGTCATTGACCCGACTTCTTCTCGTTCTATCCTCTTTGCCAAGACGACTAACCACACGCGAACCCTTGCAAAAAATGTCACAATGCTTATCTGATCCATCGGATAAGATGTTTCTTATCAGATGAATCCATCTGACGTTTAACAAACTCAAGACTAGTTAAACCTTGATCCCTTAGCGCGTATAAATTCGCGCAAAGGACCCCAGCTGGAACCTTTCCCGCCCTATTGTAGCACAGTGATGACGCTTAAAAACTTTGCTAGCCTGCCAAGAGAGGCTGAGAAACAAGCTTAAATATTAGCTACTTTAGTGCAGAGCTGTCAGAAGCCCCAGGGCACAAATTAACCATGCCACAGCGGAAATGCACAATAGCCATGAAAATTCAAGCATATAAGGTAGGAAGCTTGGCTCTTTGTAAAACGATTGTGACCAGATCGTTTTTCATCCCTAAGATTGAGCTGCTTGGCCTTGATAGATAAGTTGTTTCACTATGAGTGAACTAAATCCTGCGAAGCATGAAGCATCTTCAGCTTTGACAGAAGTCCCTCCTGAAACAGCTCACAATACCGTCAAGCATGAGGATGATGTTTCTGACTCAATTGTTGAAGATGCAGATGACCGGCCCATTGTCCCAATGACCTGGAGGCTTGGGTCTGTCCTGCTCATCTGTCTGATCAGCTTCGGAGCTTCTTGGTCTGCTCGACTGACATCATCACTAAAGAGCACAATCAAGAAGGAACTAGACATCAACAACACACAATTTGCACTACTTGAGGCTAGTGAAGAGTTCTTGGTTACACTATTGATGATGGCTTCCGGCATTCTGACGGATCGGATCGGCGGTGCTGGTAAGTTCTGCTGGTATGCTCTCCACTCTAACATCTTTGACTGATCCATGTAGGTGCCATGCTTTACGGAAACTTGATCATGACTGCAGGTGCTCTCATCATCGCAGGTGCCGCAACATGCAGATCCTTTCCACTTATGATCTTTGGCAAAGTCGCAGCAGCGTTGGGAGACATTGCCACTCAAATCGCGTATTACAGAGTATTTGCGGGATGGTTTGCTCCTGGTGGAGGCTTTGGCACTACTATAGGCCTTCAGATTGGTATTGCCAGAATTGGTGGCTTTGTTGGAAGTTCCACCGCCAACGTCATTTCCAAGGTATGAGATACCTAATTGTCTAGCAAATCAAAGTTGGGAACTGACTTTCATGATTCCTAGAATACTGGAAACTTCGCTTGGGTCTTTTGGATTGGAGCATGTGTTGCCTTCTTCACGAACCTGTGCACTCTCGTATTCTTCTTCTTCACGAAAATTGCACACAGGCGTTTTCGTCCCCCTCCTGATCCGGCGACGGGTGAGCCGCTTGTTGAGAAGAACAAGAAGTTCGACCTTGACAAAATCATCCAATTGCCGTGGGTCTTCTGGGCGATTATGCTATTCTCAATGGTGCAAACGAGCTGTTCCAATATCTACTCTCAAAACGCCACTGAGCTCGCTGAGCATCGTTTTGGAGTAGATGCCGTGGCTGCTGGTTGGTATGCCTCTTTGTCGCAATATGCGGGTAAGTCAACAGTAATCGCCGAATGTGAATAGGCACAAAAAGCTAACACATCACCCAAGGCTTTTTCCTCAGTCCTTTGATCGGAGCTGTCATCGATACTTATGGCCATCGTGTAACACAGATGGCTATCTGTGGCTCTGGCATGCTGTTATCGATGGGGCTTATCAACTGGGGCTCTACAGCCAGCAGCGCTGCGGCTTCATATGCATTCTACGCCATCTTCAAGACGTTCGGTCCCGTGACCATTATTGAAGGGATCCGAACCAGTATGTGGCACCAAGACGTTTTTGGTACTGCTTATGCTGCCAAGGTGACCATGAATAACGCGTAAGACAACACCAATCCTTAACAAAAGCCATGTAAACTGATTCCAACCCAGGACGAATATCATCATCCGGATCATTACCGGCGTCATACAAGACGCTGACGACGGCTCTTACGACCGAGTCACCATCGTCTACGTCTTCCTCGCTACTGCATCTACCGTCGTTTCGTTGGCAATGCTGATCGGCACCTTCTGGGCTCCTGACCTGCGAATCTTGCAATTCTCACGAAAGCAAAGAATCTTGCGTGGAGATATGATCAATGATCGCAAGACGAAGAGTCAAGGGCCAACTGGTAAGAATGCTAGAATGATTAGCAAGATCTGTTTCGTTGCGCTGTTTGTGTATGTGTTGGGCAGTTGGGCAGCCTGGATCTGGGGAGCTGCAACGGGTCACAATTAGACGATTCGAGTGCTTTTGGATAGCCAGGAAAATAAGCCTATTGTTTCTCCTGGTTGGGCTCAGTGTTAATGAATCGTGGCTGCGGAACCCATCTGCGGGACCGATATATTGCGGGACAAATCTGCGGAGCCGCACGGATGTTGGCCGATGTGTCACGCACTCCAGCCCTGCAAGGGCGAGCTCAATCCTTCATCAATTAGGACCGATAGTCTCGTTTCTATCTCATGAGTCATGCTAGTATAATCTATTTACACCCGACCTTCGACGATCTTCACGATCAAAGCAGCAGTCTCCTGCGTCTTCTCCACAAACGGACTATGACCGGCTGCCAGCCTTGCAGATTTCATCCCAGGCGTTGACTCAACAAGTTTTTCTTGCAGAGGCAACTGGATAAGCTGATCGTTTTCGCAAATGATGTATGTCTTGGGGATGGTGATATCCGATGCGATAAAGTCCAGACTCGTCTCGAATGCATCTTGAGAATGCGGCTCCGTAGACTCCAAAGCTTTGTCTATCGCTTCTTCGCTGCAACCACTGTAAACACTCGCTCTAGCTCCCTCGGCCATCCTGGTAATTTGTTTCTAAAGAGTATTAGCGACATGATGCAAACGATTTGATCTTTCTCACCTTTGTGTACTTCTCGCCTGCCTGCAGCCAGGGAGGATAAGCCCCACCAAAAGTGGTGATAAGATCCCAGCCCTTGACCGGGATAGCAAAAGCAGCTAAGAAAATAATCGAGTGGAATCCACCTTTCAAGCCGCGTTTCGCCCGCTCTTCTGTGCCTTGGTCTTGCGTCGCGGCAGTCGCGGGAATGCCACCATAGGAATGAGCGATCAGAACGACTTCACGACCTTGGCTGAAGAATGGTTCCGCTGTTTCGATGATCTTGGCTTTGTCTGCTTCCCATGTAATGCCGTGACTCTCAGGGCCTACTGAAGGTAATTTGGGAATGACGCATTCGTATCCGAGGTTGGTGAGTGCGGTTTTGATGGCGTCGTAGCATTTTGGGGGATGCCATGCTCCGTGGACGAAGAGTAAAACTGGTTTCTCGCTCATGGTAGATATTCTTCACTGGTCTGTTGATCTTTCAAAGCTTATGTAGCTGCATGTTTCACATTATTCACGAACGGGACCAACCGCCGTTCTTATAATTAGCCACAATATCATGATGCACGCTATCGTCGCATTGCAGAAAACAGCTGATGAAGCAGTCCACGTGGATCCCTAGACCACCATGCATAACCTCATAATCAATCCCTGTATTCTTCTCCATAGAAAGAAAAGGTTCACTGATCCAGAACATCGCATACTTTCTTAGCTCAGGGGAAGTGAGGTGAGGTTCGGCGGCTGAAAATCCTCCAGTGGGCCAACATTCGATTTAGAGTTTAGGTAAGAAAACACCCCTGTTTCTTCCGCACACTAACACCGCGAGTTTGGTACGAGAACCTTGATTGCGCCTTATAGGGTTGCATTCTTTGTGGGTTTGTTCTTGTGAATGCCGTTGACCCGCGTATGCCGCGTTCTGTTCCACTGAGGGATGAGCGAGTCAGGAATCAGCTGTTTCAATCCTTTTCCTATTCTACTCCGGTTTTGGTCATGAGTTCAAACCATATTTCACGTTCCTATCCCCACGTTCGTTCCTAGCGGATTTGGTGAATTGGTGTCTTTGCAATAGCTTCATTATAACCGCCGGCAATATGTCTGTCAATAACTCTGCTCCGACCCTTCCACCTGAAGTCTTGAACCATAATGAGGGACCTTCACTCATCATAGTAAGCGCAGTCTCCATACCCTTCGCCCTCGGCGTTGTGGCTATTAGGGTATGGGCTCGACATCGAAAGCGGATGGCACTTGAACGTGACGATTTTATGATATTGCTATCACTAGTGAGTCTGAACTTTCTCCTTTCCCCATGGGAGCGAGATGATAACAGAACTTTCCAGCCGTTACTATGGGCCACTGCCGGAGTTGCTATTGCATGTAAGTTATCGCCAACCTGCAGTGTATGTCTTGGTTATCCTGATCTCAGAACCAGCTGTGACCTATGGAGGAGTCGGAAAACCATTGGCAGTCAACATGATGCAAGACCCGAATCGTCTCGGAAGAGCTCAGCTGGTAAGCAGGCTATCCCCTTCATCACTGCAGTCCGAATCACCTAACAGCTTTTCCCCTAAAAGTGTCTAGTTTTAACCGAATTCGTATACGGCACAGTTCTCTGCACCATAAAAGTCGGCATCCTCCTAATGTACTATCGAATCTTCCCGACAAAATCCATGCGAATCGGTGGCTATATTCTCGGAGGAATGACCTTTTCCTGGTGGATAGGCATCATCTTTGCATCCATCTTCCAGTGCTCGCCCGTCGATAAAGCTTGGAAGCCGTTTATGAAAGAAGGTACTTGCCTGGATAAGAATCGCTTCTTCATTGGGAACTCGATCCCGAATATTGTTATGGATGCCATGATTATTGCGCTGCCGGTTTTTGAGGTGTCAAAGGTCCAGGTGCCGAGGTCGCAAAAGATTGCTATCGCTGGAATATTTCTCCTCGGAGGATTGTAAGTGCCTTGACGAATCTGAAAGAAGGTATGTGCTCACCTCAAATAGGATCGTGATCATCAGTTGTATTCGCTTGAAGTACATCGTCAATCTCCTGCAAGCCGGGCAAGAGGCAGACTTCACTAGTAAGCACCCATTCTCCTATCTAAGGTGGCATGAAGGGGCATTAACGAACTTGAACAGAACTCATCTCGACCCCCTGGATCTGGACAGTTATCGAACCATCAGTTGGACTTCTCTGCGCCTGTCTACCGACGATGCAACCGCTCCTATACGTCCTCTTCGGTCGCTTCATTACGAAAACGACGCAAGATCGCAGTAAAGAAGGAATCATCACCATTGGTGGCAGCGGCCCCAAGTCAGCGGACAGACAAAAGGGTCCTGTCAAGGATGGTCCATTTCGCCGACTACATGATAATGATTCGGCCGAGGAACCTGTTTTGTGGCCAGAGACGTATCATAATCAGCACAACACGGTAGTGGAGCACTCGAAGGCGGTTGCTGTGGATGAGATTCCGTTGGGTACGATTGCGGTGAAGAAGGATATACGATGGGAGGAATCGTAAGAGGCCAATTGCGTGTTGAGAAAGACTCTTACTATACTGGGAGAAGTAGTTCGATAAATCATGCTTTAGGAAAAATGTGGGAGACATATTTGAATACTGATGTTAATACTGATGATTAATGCTGTGATGGTGTCTCGTTGGCAGTATATGTTACCAGAAATCGGGCTACCTCAAGTGAAGGAAAATCTCTTCAACTTCGGAAAAGAAATGCACCGCGACTATTAAACGTCACCACATTTAAGCATAATGTCAGGGCGATGCCACAGAACCGTAGTTCAGTCCAGTAATTGAACGCATTCACTTTATTATGCCTAGAATGTGGTGTCTAAAAAAGAATAAAGCTCTCTGAATCAGATCAACGTAAATACCCTAGACATCCAGCCTAGCCCCTGTAGCTCCCCCGCAATCTCCGATAACTCAGTGGAACATCTCACAATCGCTATCACTCTTATCGTCCCCCGACGGCCGATTACCACCAACCAATCATACAACCTCAACCAACCAATCGCATATCTCCATCCGCCGTCTTTAGATCAACTCATCTATTATCCAACACCACAAAATCCACCCTCACCCCGTTCTCTCCATGTCGAACTCATCACCCTTCTTCCTTTCTAAAACCCTATCAGCAATATGAAGAATCACGAAGCTGATTTAGCACGCGATGCCGCTCAACTTGCAGCACTAGGCCACAAGCAGGAGTTGGAGAGAAATTTCTCCTTCGTCTCCATGCTTGGCCTTGCCTTTTCTATCCTCAATTCTTGGACTGCGCTTGCGTCGAGTTTATCTGTTGGTCTTCCTAGCGGTGGTCCTACGGCTGTTATTTGGGGATTGGTCACAGCTGGAGTAGGCAGTTTGTCTCTTGCTGTTTCTAACGCTGAATTCCTTTCGTGTTATCCTACCAGCGCTGGCCAGTATCAGTGGGCTGCTATCATATCGCCTCCAAAATGGGTAGCCATTGTCTCTTGGGTTACAGGTTGGGTCAATGTTAGTGGATGGGTTGCTCTGTCTGCTTCTGGTGGTGTCTTGGGCGGCCAATTATTTCTCGGTATCATCACCATGTACGACCCCGAATTCGCACCGACACGATGGCAGTATTTCTTGCTGTTCCTCTTATACACATTCCTCGGATTCTTCCTTAACCTTTTCCTGGCTTCGGGATTGCCCTTCATGACAAAGGTTGCTTTGATTTGGTCTGTCTGCGGTCTCCTCGCTACTACCATCACTGTCTTGGCTACCAGCGCTCCCGACTTCCAGCCAGCTAGCTTTGTCTTTGGAGAATTCATCAACTCTACTGGTTGGCCTGGTGGTGTCGCATTCCTTTTGGGTCTGTTGCAGGGTGGTCTTGGTCTTACGGGCTTCGATGCTGTTGCGCATATGATCGAGGAGATTCCCCAGCCCTGCATTCGTGGACCTCGCATCATGGTTGCTTGTGTTGCTATGGGTCTTGTCACAGGCTTCGCCTTCCTGGTCTGCCTTCTATTCGTCATCAAGGATGTAGACGCAGTCGTCGCCTCCCCAACTGGTCCTCTCGTTGAGATCTACCTTCAAGCGACGAACAGCAAAGCTGGCACTGTTTGTCTGTTACTTTTCCCCATGATCTGTCTCGTATTTGGTACCCTTGGTATCATGGCTACGAGCACCCGTATCCTTTACGCTTTCGCTCGCGATGGAGGCCTGCCCTTCTCCAGAGTGTTTGCCAAGGTTGACCAGCGATGGGGCATTCCAGTTAACGCCCTCTTGCTCACTAACGGAATCGTCATCATTTTTGGACTCGTCTATCTCGGATCAACCAGTGCACTAAACGCCATTTTATCAGCTGCTGTTATCGCTCTCTCCATCTCATATGCCGTCACTCCTGCCATCAACTGTCTCCAAGGACGAAAGGGGCTGTTGGACAACCGACCGTTTGTGCTGCCAGAATGGCTCGGTTGGATCTGCAATCTCGTGAGTACAATTACTGAGTCGCTTAGCGTGTTAATTCTCTTACTGACTATTCCATGCAGGTTGGCATTGCCTACACGATCGTCATCTCTATCTTCCTTCTATTCCCTCCCGTTAGCGATGTTACAGCCTCGAACATGAACTACGCCGTAGTTGCATTTGCAGCCATCATAATTGTTTCTTCGATTCAGTGGTTCGTCGATGGAAGGCATCACTTCAAGGGCCCTACCTTTGAGGAAGACGCGCTCTTTGTTAGTGGAGTCGAGGAAACCAGCGGGGTGAAGATTGGAGAACACGACAATGACTCCAAGGTCAACAAGATAGATGCAGAGGTGTAGACGACATGTGAAGCGAACTGTAAATATATTATGTTAGTTTATTAAAGAAATATGTCTTTGCTATTTCTACTGCAGAAGCGCTGTGAACTGGTACTGCTTGTTCTATATTTGATCATAGTTCAAAAGCTTACTCTATAAGAGCCTTACTTCTTTTTATGAGTGCTTTTGAATTAATATGGCCATGCATCGGCTCATTCCGACTAGGCGATTTAACGGCCTCCAACGCTTCAAACGGTGTAACGCTTGGGAGGTCATTAACATAAACAAGGCTTGGAATCTGTAATGACAATAAACGAGGGCAGCGACTCATGATTAGCCACCTTGGTGAGCCTTGTACCAGACCGCCGGACATTCCCGATGCTCTGGAACCATGTCAGGTAATAACAAGCAATCCCCAGTATTCGTCGTTTGAAGATACAGATGTCAAGTCATACCCCGTGGGGAACCGACAGAATGACCCAGTATTCTGAGTACGCCGATCGCTTGGAAATGCTGAATCGAGCTTAGTCCCCCCGCATTCGCCGTGAACCCATGCCAAAAATAGAAAAGTCTTGCCCGTCGGCCGTCGGCCGTTTCCTGAGCCAAGGGATCGAGACCAACCTGGACAACGGCTTCATTATCTTCGCCACGATAAACACTAGGAAGCTGCTATGATGGAGAAAGTTCAGATGACCCATAAATACAGTCCCTGCTTTAGTTTCAAGTCCACTTACTACTGCTCTACGATCTGAGAGTTGAAGATGTAATCCTAATCCCTTCAATATCCGAAAATTTCTCAGGGCTTGTGTTGCGTTATGCTTGAGACAAAGTCATTGCTGCTCAAACAAACATAGATATTTTCACAGCATATAGAGTAACTTAAATAGTACTTATCTCTTTTGAATGTGTGTAATAAAGACATTGTAAATTCTTATAATACTAGTCTACCAGTACTCTCGATTCATCCTCAGTGCTTGCAATAACTCCCAAACATTCTCAGAATAGATATTTCATAGGCGAGGCTTACTGTCTGAGCAACATGATGACTCCTCGGCCTTTTCTGCATTTGTGAGCTGGGAAGTAAAGTTCTTCCTGCCAGGCACATCAATAGCCGGGTTTGCTGTAAAGAAATCGGCAGGCTTAATATGGAGATCAAGAATCTCGACGGGCCTGGTATTGGTTAGTAAAGCTGCTCTCAAATGCGACGTCTTCTGACACTTACATGACTGGCCAGTCCTCTACTCTGGGGTTATGAGTAAGACCAAATACACTCCATAACACAATATCCTGCTGGAAAACATCATCGTTCCTATCAGCAGCATCTGCAACACCCTCAACCTCCGAGACCGATTGCAGGGTATATCGACCACCAGCATAAAATTCATTATCACGATGCTTAGTAACCCACAAATGTCTCTGCGCAAACCTAGCCCTCTTAGCCTGCGTAGAATTCGGATCAGCAAGCAACGGCCTCGTCACCGGCGCAAGAATCTTATATCCAACAGGCTGTCCACTAATAGGATTAAGCTTATCCATATTCTGCACCTTGAAAGTACGATCTGTGAACGGATTCGCGTCAAGACCTGCTGAGGCTGTAACTGGAGTTGTGACGACTTGGTAGGCGTTGCCGTTGGGGTTGGTGCGAGCGTCGATGCGCATGGGGAGAGATTCTGTTTGGACGAGGGTGTTCTTGTGGCCGTCGATGGCGGGGTCGATGCGTACGCAGAAGATGTGTTGGTGGTTTTGGGCGAGAATGCCGGGGCTCACGACGTTGCCCCAGGGAGCAGTCTTGCCCTCTTCGATGAGAACGGAGGAGACGATGCCGGTGGCGCGGGCTTGTACGGTAATGGCTCCTGCTTGATCGAAGATATACTTGTGTTGTGTTAGTCGGTTCATCATAATGAGAGGAGAGATAACTTACGTTGAAGATGTATTCGTAGTTGGCCAGCGTGATGATGAACTGAACCACAAGCTCTCGCCTGCGTGTTACGACAGCTCGACCAGTGCGCCAGTTCGTATGCTTCCAGTTAATCCCGTTATCCTGCTCATGTAAACAAATAACATTTTTGGTCGTGCGTGCGGTACCGCTGTGATCAACCAATACACCATCAAAGTACTGGAACCCTGTTAGTATACTAAGACTACATAGTGAGAATGACCTTGCTCACCTTAATAACACCCAAGCAGTCGCATCCAAGCTGCAGATTATTGCAAGCATCGCCAAGTGTCCCGTCGCCAAAGTCGAAAGCCTGCTTACGGTGGAACGGAGGTCGAGGGTCCGCATAAGGAACCGTCATGTCGCTGATGGACAGTCTGTACAGAACACTTCGGCCGTCAAAACGGACATCATGCAGGACAGCACCCTCACGAGGGTTGAATGTCGCCCTCATGCTCCACTTCTGCCAATTGATCACATTCGAGTCCTCAACATTGAAGCTGGGTCCGGATGGTTGAACAACGTTGAGCTCCTTCAGATCTCTTCGCAGACCACCTGGCAAAAGCTCAGGGACGTATTCAGATGGTGTCATATGATCGATATTGACTTGGGCGTAGTCACCCTCAGCGAAAGTGTGAGGGTCGTTACCTCCGCCTGTGGCAACTTCATGGATACGGATGACTTCGCGTGTCTCGGCGTCGATGACAGGAATGATGGGTAGAGGGTAGCCCCAGAAGTTACATTCGCGGTTCTTGCTGTCAGCAGCGTAGATCAGAGCTTGCATATGCCGGCGATTGGGGTCATCAGCTGCATCCAGACCACCATATGGCCATGGCTCAACAACGACTTCAAAGCCTTGGGGAAGGTTGAACTTGGTGATGCGCTCCTTGAAAACGGGGGAGTCTCGGCAGATAATTCGCACGTCATCAAGCTCTTCGCTATACCATTAAATTAGTCCCTGATCGCAACAGACGCTGAGTATGGATTTGGCATACCTTGTGAAAGCTGCTTGAGCATCCGCGCGGATTGACTCAATTTGCTTTATCTTTCTTGTGTTGAGGTCAACGATAGCCTCATGCGATTGAGGTGGCTTGCCGCCATGAGCTGTGTCAAAGTGAACTCGAGCTTCACGAGCAGGTCTGGGCGTAGAACTGGTGATCTTTCCACCATGCTCTAGATCCAGGTAAGGTGCCAAGACCTCCTTCGCCGGCTCTTCAAGGTAAATGACACGGAACTTCAAGACATTCTGAGGATGAGCGGCCCGAATAACGTCGCGGGCTAGATTGGTCTCGTCAACTGAGAGAGGAATGAGAGGATGAGTCTGAGACATATTGGGGTATTTCTGCGAGTAGATAATGAAGATACTGCAGGGAGGCAGAAGAGGAGCGAGGTTGAGGATTTTTGAGCCGCTTTAAAAGAGAACTCATGATAACCTAACGCCGTCTAAAGCTAGTGTCATGCCAAGACATGTCGCCCGGCGGCGGATTAGGGCTCTAGCGGGTATTCTAGGGGGTATCTACAAGGAGTAGGGATTAGAGAGGCTAAACCACGTTAGTAGTACTGGAGCTAGCCACTTGCGGATAATAAATTGAAGTTATGCTTGGTTCAGCGTTATATCCTAAGCAGCTCACGCGCATAAGTATAGATTCAATAGTGTTATGCGACCACGAGTTGGGTCATTGTGTCACTCCTTCAGCTTCCTGGGTACGGAGTAAGTCGCAGACTAGTGGGTCTGAGATAGAGGCTGCTTTACTTAGGTGAAAGGCAAGCATTTTACACCGTGACCTGAAGGAGTGGCACAGTGGCCCGACTCGTAGTCGGTTCATGCAGGTGAGATTAGATGGCCTTGTTTCTGAAACCAGGTTCGTCAAATGCGTTCAGCACCATCCAACTCGATAGGCAGACATTCTATTCTTTGTTTCATTGTCTCGCCTTTGAAAAGGGTAGCACAACCGACGCCCAATAGGCATTCGAGGGTCATGGTGACACAACAGCTTAACTCCTGCAGTGATGTGGAGATGATCGAATTCGAACCAACTTACGACAAAAGGAACCGACGTTGCACGAGTCCCTCATGGAATTTATGTTGCCAACAATCAGAAGATGAACAGCTACATGGGATGTGCAGGCTGTAACATCTGCTCAATCTCAAGAGCTGCTTTAAATCTGTCCACATCGTCAGAGGGCAGTTTATTCCCTTGTATCGAACTTTTGATTATTTCGTTCCCTTTTTTTTCTTGACCACTATCATGACAGCTGAACCCACCCTCCCAATCGAAAGTGACAAGGCTGTGTCTCAGGAGAAGGCTTCAACGGCCACCCGAGACCCCGGACCGAGCATAGTGTCCCGTTCTTCCAAGGAAGATAACCCTAGCCTTGAGATGGGAGAGAATGGTGGATCTGAACCTCTCCCCTTGCATAAGACATTGCACGCTACAGCAGAAGCTCGACGGACAGCTGATGCAGCCACCTTGGCAGAGTTCGATTCTTTATTATGTGAGAAGAAGTGTAAGATCGATGCGCAAGACGCATCTGGCCAGACAGCCCTCCACATCGCCATCGCATATGGCCACGAAATTGAAGCCCAAAGTCTCATTCGTGGTGGAGCGGATGTCACTATAGGTGACTGTGACGGGCGTCACCCTTTCCACCAAGCTTGTCTTGAGGGAAATAGTGAGCTGGCCATCCTACTTTTCAATAAAGGCGCAAACATCGACGCAGCATTGAACAACGGGGATACCCCACTTGCTGCGGCCTGTCGAATGGGCCACCTCGATATCGTCGATCTGCTGTTGGAAATACAAGCCAACACCAATGTCTCTAATATAGATGGCTGGACTCCACTGCACTGGGCCTGTTGGGGAAATAGTGGAAAGATTGTGGAGCGCCTTCTTCAAGCGGATACGTCAAATATCAATGCTATTGAGATGCGCGAAAGTTGGACCCTCCTCCACGCAGCTATTTATAGCGGCCACAAGAAGGCCGTTGCTCTACTTCTTGTCAAGAATGCGAATTTCTATATCATGGATTCTTCAAAATGGACGCCTTTGATGACGGCCACTATAATACAAGACGCAGACATTGTCAGCTTGATCCTTTGCCACATAACGGCATGGAAGGAGGATTATCTCGAGATACCCAACGAGAAGAACCGTACTCCTCTCCATGTAGCCAGCATGAAAGGATCTCACGAGATTGCATCTCAGCTGATCAGCGCCGGCGCAAATTGTGATGCTACAGACAGTGAAGGAATGACTCCATTGCATCTTGCTAGCGGTGCCGGAGCAGGGGAGAGGCGTCTGTTGGAACCAGACCCTATTTTACCTGACCCGAAAGGCGAAAACGATTCAGATTGGTCGAAAAGGAATGAAGAAGCGCTTTCAGGGCGATATTTAACTGTTCTTGAGCTTCTATTGCGAAATGGAGCCAATCCAGGCATCAAAAATGAAAACGGCGACACTGCTCTGCATCGTGCTGCGGCACTCGGAGACAAAGGAAGAATTGACATCCTCTTGAAGAGCATGAAATCAGAGGACTTTTCTTGGGGTGACTGGAAGGAAAGCCCAATTTACTCAGCCCTTCATGGTGGTGATCCACAGACTGCCATGGAATCATTGCTTTCTAAGCAAGAAGTGAAGGGAGCGCCTTTTTGGGAAAATGGTGGACGAATTCAAGTCATCAAAGAGGCTGTGAAAGATGTCAGGCTCCAAGACGTACTGGGTCTGATATTTCGTGAAGTGCCAAGAGATGGCGAGAACCGACCTGAAGGATACGAAAACTGGGGCCCAATTCAATGGATAGCACACGAAAGACTTCCAGATGTCTTGTCCGAACTTATCGATAAGTCTGGACGTGCTGAAAACTTCGATAAGATGGTTCATGAAGCCCTGCAGACGACTTAAAGTCAATTAGCTCGAAGGAACTCGAGTCCGAGTCATTGTACGAACGACTTGTCCAAGTCATGTGGATTCTTATCACGACCTCTCAGCGAACCCTCAAGAACACTGGAGCCTTGTACGACTCAAGAGCTCTTCAGCTAGTCACGCAGGCGCAATTCCATCTAACATAGCAGGACTTTGCGCCATAATGCGAATGCAACTATTAGGACTTCAAGATCTCAAGAAAGGCTCAAACAAACTGTTTCGTCGATATAAAGAGTTCAGTCTCATCGAGGACAATGGCAAGTTAAAGGCAGGCCTAGATCCGAGCGATCGTGAACTTTGGGATACGATAGAAAGATTTGAGAGTTGTTTCGGAAAGGATTTAGAGTTCGATACAAGCAAACAAGTCAAAAGTCTTACTATCTTGAGTACTTTGCAAGATATTCTCAAGGATCCACCCTTTGCACAGATATCTCAAACGCACAAAGATGAGGTGGACTACAAGCCCCCAGTACCTGGGCCAAACCACAAACAGATAGTCGAAAAGGCCGAAGCCACAGTTGTGGGATTCTTCAAAGAAAAGGGCGAGTCGGGTAGAATTCGAAGGAATCGGCCGATACAGGAGATTGTCTACGATCCAGGACCTACGGATGTCGTTGGAACAGCCATCAGGAATCTGATTGACATGACTAGGAGAGGATCAATGCGCTTCAACAGCAAGCTCTACGCCAAGGAGAACTTCAGACTCGCCTGGGTTCATTTGCCGTCGACTAATGTAGGTAAAACGCGCACCTGTAACTAGAGAAATAACGCTGACTTGGAACAGATGGTTTGGATGAATATTCGTACTTTAATCCATCTTAATGAATCGAGAGACAATGATCGGCGAGCTAACAATATACTCGCTCTTTTCACAGGATTTATTGACAAGAATTATGTCATACGAACGTTACCGCACTCGCGAATACTATGAAGTCGGGTATTTCTTTCGAGACAGCTGGGTGGAAGTACCTGATAAAGAATCTCGATCCAGAATGATGAGGCCCCGGTCTGTAATCAGACTAATGAATAATACGACCGACTTTGGGTGGGAAGAAGGTGTAGCTTTGGAATCACTCAAGAACGGTGAAAAAGAGAAACAAGAGGCTGATAGAGGAGGTTCAGAAGCAAGGGAGGAGAAGGAGAAAGACTCAACAAAGATCGAGGCCGCAGTCGCGGACTCAGAGGAAGATGAACAAAAGGTCTACGATGATTGGAACTCCAAGTCTCTTCAGCCTGTTAAGAAGCCGCATGGATTTGTACCTGCATCTGCTATCTATGTTTGTCCAACTTTCACTATGGCCTATTGAGACTAACCACTGGTACTAGATGCCCTACCTTAGTTACTCAACTCACTGTCGACATTGGGACAACAGACTAGTCCCGGAGAACCGAGAGCTGAAAGAGTCACATGACCATTACGAGGAACTACAAGAGAATTACAAAGGCAAGGATAAACAACATCATGACTCGCCGACACTTGATGAATGGTACTACCAATTCGCACAGGAGGATGGTGAAGCAAAAGTCGATCAGAACAGTAGGAACGAGAGTCAGGTAGTAAGCAAGTATCTGAAAGAGAACCCACAGACAAGGGGTACTAGTAGAACGAGGGAGCCTAATCAATGGACAGTAGTGCGAGTCAATCAGCTCTGGATTTGGACTATTTCAAAAGGTAGGCTGCACCGCTTTGTAATTACAAGAAAGGTCTCGAGCTAACCCATAATGGCTTCCAGCCACTCGAGTTCATGACGGCAGGCCGTTACCTGGGTGAACTCGGACGAATTATGCTGGTCGACTACTTGACGGAACACTTGGGTATTGCTGCAGGAACGTTGCCTCAGAGCCTGCTGCAACAGCACAACCTTACAACAACGTTTTTGAGTCACTTCAAACCCCTCCGACCATCGGCTCTTGTCGCTATGCTGCAGCAGGAATTCCCTGAACCGTCATGTCATGATCTTCCTCTCTTTGCTTTTAGACAAGGCTTATCATTCTAGCGCCATGCTCAGTTTCTCTTCCCACGTGCGCTCCTTCAAATGACCGACGATACCTCTCCAGCTGATCCACAGGTAAACCTGCCCCAATATTCTCCCATTTAGAAACCTGCCCAACGATTTTACACTTTCCATCATCGTTCTTTCGTATAAGAAAAAGAGTCGAAAGGCCTGGAAAAACACAGATCGCATCCCCAACAGCTGCCCCAGCGTCACCGTGAAGTAACTGTCCTGCCGTTCCATCTTGTAGCACAAAGTTGCTACAGCCAACCATGCTTCGTTGAATGATGGGATCTGTTACCATTCCATAAGCACCTTGCAACTGTTCTTCTGTTCCAAATCTTGTGCCAAGTGAAGAGAGTGGTTGATTGTGCACCATGCATACATAAGCCATCATGACTCTCTGCACAATGATAGGGTTTTGAGTTAATCGCTCCTCTGTGTAGATGTCTGCGAGATGGAACTTGAGCCATTCATTCATGACTTCCATACGTGTAACCCTTCTGATAGCTGCCGCTACTTTGACTATAGCCTCGTCGAAATGCAGTAGTGCTGATGGCGAGGCAATGCCCGTGCCGGGATCCGGCGTGACAGGCTTGCAAACAGACACACATTGACCAAGAACAATTGCCGGCATGGTTAGAATCTTGCCATCCTCGGAAACATTGAAGCACTTCCCAGGGCTATGGGTCAGATTGGACCTTGCTGTCCAGCTATTTCGTAGATCTGGCGCCCACGATGGTACGGTCGAAAAGGTGCCGACAGTTCCCAAGTTCAACACGCGGATATCTTGAGTCTGTTCGAGAATGAACATTGTGAATTTATAGCATAGTTCTTCAAAGGATTGGGTGTAATCTGGTTGGAGTGCCTTCGGTAAGGGGTCGCATGCCAAGAGTCCAATGAGGGCATATAAACGGTCATGAGCAACCGTAGCTTCCAATTCTGTCGTCTCATTCAACAGCTTCACTATGTCGAGAGCACACTGCTTTTCCTGATCCACTGTAGGTTTTGCTTTTTCTATAGCCTTTTCACTTCTGGCCTGTAGAATATTCTTGTATACCAGCTCAATGGCTTTGAACCTAACTGGGTTCTCCGCCATGAATGAGTAAAGCAGCTGTCCATCCTCAGATGGATTCAACATCAAGACCCAAGTCTTGAAGAAGATCTCGTATCCTAGCTCATACGAGCCGCAAAGCAAAATCGGCTGTTTCTGGGCTAAGACGGCCTCTTGAAGAATCCAAATGCGTCGAAACCATGGACGATGGCCGATGGATTTCAAAGCCTTCCGGGCAGACTCAACCTCGGCTGCGGCTGTTTCGTCAGAACGCCCAGACTTCATAAATGCTGTGATTCGATCATCCTCGGTAAGGTCTTGACTGACAGAATCTGCAGGTGACTGAAACTGCTTCAGACACTCAGCCAATCTGCAGACGTTACTTTCCTCATCACTCTCTACCGGGCCCAACCAAGCCAACACACGCTCACATTGGCCGTAGATCTCTGACATGCGGGGAACTTGAATTGACTTTTCAACTTGATCATTCTGGTTGATGCAAATGGCATCGACCCAAAGCAATGCCCTAGCGTCACTGTCGTAGCCGTCAAACACATGACGCCGATACTGATAGAGAGCATTGTATAGATTTCTCGTGATGCTGAATGGCTGCCCATTGAGAAGGATAGTGGCAGGGTTTTCTCTTGCCCCCCAGACGTAAGACAAGGCCCAGAAGTTTTGGGGTGTGCGGGATTTAACAGTCTTGAGCTCAACGCATATCAAGTCGTTGTCGCCAGCCTCGACATTCAATAAGCGTAGCTCGTCGGATTCAAGAGGTTGATACGGAAACGATTCACAAGTTTGTGTGCCCATTTTGAAGTTGGTTAAACGGTGTTTGTCTTGGGATTATTCCGCCTTAAGTCCCCACCGACTTTCTTTCCTGTGCAGGTCCGGTTGACATGGGTCATCAGCCTCCATAAGCTGATCCACTCCAGAATCGGAATGAGGAAAACGGAATAAGCGCAATGATGGATTTGGCAATCTGATAATATAATTCACAGATTTGAATTATGTTTTTATTCCTTCTATTACCATGTAATTTGTTCAATGGCTGTCTAAATAGCCCGTGATTAGGGAAGTCATAGCTTGCTCTTATCTGACTGCAGACTCAGTGCCAAGCTGTGCTCAGTCAACAAGTCTCTTGTATTAAAAACATTAATAATGCATAAGTTAAAGTCTAGCAGCTATTAGCAATATTTCTCAAGCCCTGAAAAGGCTTCAAACCCATTCAAGCGCCATTATCTGGCCTATAAATACATGGCTGGATCCCCCTACTTTCCTTAACTCCTACTTCCCAACACAAAAAACAGGCAAATCTGAAACTTAATACCAGTGAAAAAAGCTTTTTCCTGTCGCGAACATGAAAGTCACACCTCCCTTGAAAGAGTCCCTCCGTACATCTCTTCACCACGTAAGCCAGTTTCCCGATCTTTCCCAGCGCTTTGACGTCTTCAAGCAAGAACTAGCTGGTTTAGCCGACAGACTCTCTTCCTACGGTATCAAAGCCCCGAGAAACACAAGACTCGCTCAAGACATATACGCACTAAGGAATAATATCCTGGGACATCGCAGGGCTATGAAAACCATCGTCATCGAAATGAACAGTGCGTACAATCGTATTAACAGAAGTGGATACGTTGCTGTAGCACAGCCTATACTTACCATGCGTGATGGAGAAACGATTCATAATCGCACCCCTGAGAGGGAGGCGTTGATGCTTGTTACTGGGTTTGATGCTCAGTGGGGACGGTTAAATGGCATGTGGAACGAAGGGATGGGCTTTTTGGAACAAGTCGATTATCTTGGAAATTGTTGCCGTTAGAGGTCGCTGATACACAAAGCTGTACTGGGTTGTCTGCGGTGCAATTTTGGGCTTAGCCTAAGCAGCGATATCACACAATAGTGTCCTAAACCTATCACTATTGCAAACTCTCATCTCCTGTATGTTCCCTGCTCTCACCGTATCACGTGTAGCCCTATTCTCCATAGACGCTGGGCGGGTCAATATCAGCAGTGATTCCGGAAGTTTGGATACTCGAGTCAATCGTAACGAGTACCTGAACCGCAGACAAAGTATCCTGGAACTCTTGTACGGCCTTGGTGATTCCCGCTTGAATTGCCTGTTGATTTATAACCAGTGAAGTTCTGACAGATCCATCCGCAGCAGCCATCAGAGTTGCAGCCTGTCCCAGGTTATTGCCAATTGTCGCAAAGGTTGACTGGATCTCTTGCAATGCCACTCCGATACTCTGCAGCCTATCGCACATGGCTTTGCTCTGTCGTGATAGTAGGTTTACGGCACCAACAAGAGCATATGATGTCTTATTGCTGTGGTCTTCTTGGTGATGTGTGCTTGGTACTCATCCCATGCCATTCTCGCATCTTTCTGCTTCGTAAGGATGGCGCTCGATCCAGAGATCCATCTAGCAACAGGTATCCAGATGTAAGAACCGCAGTGTTGGCTTCCATACTCTCGCGATCCTATGGAGCAGGCTATTAGTCAAATCTCTCACTGCCTATCGTATGAATGTGCTGAAAGGTTAAGCACTTGCTGCATCCGGTACTAAAGACTTATCCAAGTTGCCTTAGCTGCCTGTGCGGCCTCAACGCTATTGTTGAGATCTGCTTGATTAATGGAAAGTGCTTGATCGAGTGCAAAGATATAGCCATTGCCCAAATCTCCACTGCACTTCTTCAGAATGGCAACTACCTCCTTTTTCATGGCCTGAATCTTGCTTGATTGCTACCATGAATCAAGCTCATTTATTCGCGTCCAAACAGGCGCAAAGGGCTACTCACTGACGCGATACCGGCTGTCAAGCCCTGAAAACTGGTTGCTTTCTGGTTTGTAAGCTAACTTAGATTCAGTAGCATATCACTGGCGCTTTGAGCAAGACCTTTGAACTCAAAGTCGTTCTCGGAGCCAGGCTAGGAATATGTCTGACTGGTAAGCATCCTGACCATGTCCTGCAGGCTGACTTCTCCAGCACCAGTGAGTTGGCTGATAGGAGCTTGACAAAGCATTTGTGTTTCAGTGAAAACAGTCCCTGTGAGTCTGTAAGCCTCGTCGTGGTACTGTTGTTCGTCAAGGACTGCTCCTCGAGAACTTACAGAAACTCGACAGTGCGTATTGATTGAAGTCGTTGCAGGAGTTCCACCAGTCCAGCATGGCAGTTTCAGTTTGCTTTGTGCCAGATAAGCAGACGCTTACAGACTTTCGCGGCTCGTACACACCTGGTAGAGAAGAGCGTCAAAGATATCCAATGACTGCAATGACGCCTTAAGTTCCAGAATCCAATGATACAGCGATATTTCTCAGAAATCAACACCTTTCGATGAATAGTTTTGCAATGGTGTCATTTCGGAAGAAGGGTACAGTACTAGATTGAGTGTTCATCAAATTCTTCTATTCGTTACGCGCGGTGAGCACTGAAATTACGGGATGTATGAACTGCTACGTGATCGGTCCTTGATACACGAATATATGTTGGAACTAAGGCCCAGAGGCTGTGCTACCGTACTGTACAATTGGACAATCAGCAACACGGTAATGAAACCACCCGCGGCTTGGCTAAACCCCCACGTAACACTCTCCTGTCGCGCAAACAATTCCCCCACCAACATTTTCCAGTGCCGAAATCCGATTATCGACTCGGTGCGGCCCGTATTACATGCAAAGACCCGCTCAGCACTGGGGAAAAAATAACTGCCGAGGAAACTGAAGGGGGGTAGACGATCATCCTTGGCACAACTAATACGGTTAGACTAATGGTCAGCTGCAGTGCCGCACCACTATCACAATATTATCCCCGTGATGATCTGTCGTCGATATACTTCGAGTTATTGAAGTTTATCATACATTGGAGACGGCTCATAGTTTGCGCCGGTCTTGATAAAGTTCTTCTCGAAGTGTAGGTCCGTACTAATGATGCAGGAAACGGGGAGTTTTAGTATAAGCCTATCGGTTACTATAATTTTGTCTCACTATTCATGCCTTTTTCTCTCGGTTTTCAATAACCGTTCATTCCCTACCGTCCTCCTGTTTCACTGCCTCTCTTTTCGTCATCGCATGACTCGCCTGTATCTCCCTCAATCTCTTCTGCTCTGCGTCCGCGGACTTTCCACGGACTCTCCATACTAGGCCGTCGATGAAACTGTGGGTAGTGAGGGTCCGTGAGCAAGTGTGTGGCCCAGGCCAACGAAAATCATCTAAACAGGAAATGCTTGGCGAAAATCTCGGTTATAATCGTATACAACTATTCTCCCATTGGCTTATGTACTGCCTTTCGTGTATGGCTGTACCGTTATATGGTTACATTGGAACGGAGATATACACGGGCTTGAGCGCTTTCGAACCGATATGATGTGTTATTTCGTTTACGCATTGTAGATGTGGTTGTATTTTGCAAAGGACTCGGGCTCTCGGGGTGTTAGGGAAACGAAAATCGCCAGCTGGGGTGACAGAAACAAGGATTCATAGTTCTTGGTGATTGCCCGTGGTACTTGTTTTTGACAGCTTTAGCTGAGTCTCGAATATTTTGATGGCTCCCAGTCGGGCACTCGCGTTTTAGAGCTCCGGTAAAATGGAGATTGGGGTAAAGAACAGAAGAGGAGAATTTTATGTCGATCCTTCCTTTGTTACATGCCTCGTGGCTGGTATAAGTATAACAATACTGCCGTGAAGGATTCGAATCCATCCTCACACCATCGGCAGTTCCTTCAAGATGTCGACATATATCGATATTATACTCCAGAATCCGCAGTATGCGGTCCTATCCGCAATTTCACTCGTCACCCTCCTAGTTGTCAACTTTTCTTTCTTCGCCCGAGAAGAAAAGTACCCCGTTCTGATCCCCAAGAAGCCTTTTGAGTTCACCAACAGGCGTATTGTGAAGGAGTTCATCGCCAACAGCAGGACCCTACTTGCAAATGCGAGAATTGTTCATAAGGACCAGCCATACAGAGCCTACACCGAGATAGGCAAGGTTCTGGTTATTCCTCCTTCGTGGATTGATGCTTTGAAGAGTAACCGACAACTGGACTTTCAGACAACGGTTCAAGATGTGAGTGCCGGTATTGCGATTAATGGCTTGTGACTAATTCGGAATAGGACGCTCATGAATACATTCCCGGGTTCGACCCTTTTGGATTTGATAATAAGATGCCAACTGTTATCAACAAGTATATCACAAAGACTTTGAGTTAGTCTCGGTGCATCCTCTTCTCAGTCTTCTTATTAACGATTGTTCTCTAGTCAGATTAACTGGTCCCATCTCCGAAGAATCATCTTTAGCAATCCGCGACTGTCTCACTGACTCAACAGGTAAACTCCACCTACATCTGGCTAAGAAGACAAAGACTAACATGTCTTAGAATGGCACGCAATCCGACCCCAGGCAGACCTCATCCGCGTCGTATCCCGCGTATCATCCCGAATCTTCATGGGCGAAGAGCTCTGCCGCGACGAAGAGTGGAATAGGGTTTCGAGCGAGTATACTCTGTTAGTTTTTGGCTACAGTAGCTATTTGCGAGAATATCCCAGATGGGTTCGACCGTATATCCACTGGTTCCTCCCTCAGTGCTGGGCGATCCGCGCAAAGCTGAACGAGGCACGACAGTGCCTCAAGCCCCATCTTGAACGCCGAAATGATATCAAGCAGAAGGCCCTCGCTGAAGGAAAGCCATGTCCTTTTGATGACTCTATTGAGTGGTTTGAGAAAGAGTATGAGAAGCATGATCCGGCTAAAGAGCAGATTGCGGTTTCAATTGTGGCTTATCATACTACATCGGATCTACTTGCTGAGACACTTCTTAAACTTTGTCAACATCCTGAGCTATTCCAGGAACTTCGGGAAGAGATTGTTACGGTTCTGACTGCGGAGGGCGGATTGACTAAAGGAGCGCTGTATAACCTGAAGTTGATGGACAGCGTGGTCAAGGAGTCCCAACGACTGCGACCAATTCTACTCGGTAAGTCTGATACTCATTCCCAACAACTTCCACTAACAGATACTTCAGGAGCGTTCAGGAGAGTAGCCACAGCTGATATCACCCTCCCTAATGGCGACATCCTCAAGAAAGGCGACAAGATCATCGGTAACATGTCGCATATGTGGGATTCCGATACCTACGACAACGCACTTGAGTTCGACCCTTATCGCTTCGTCAAGATGCGTCAGACCGGTGATGATAAGAAAGCCCATCTCGTTAGCACCAGCTCTGATCATCTTGGTTTCGGGCATGGCTTCCACGCATGCCCCGGACGCTTTTTCGCCGCCAACGAGATCAAGATCTTGTTATGCCATTTGCTGCTCAAGTACGACTGGAAGCTACCGGAGGGTTTTAAGCCGCGGCCATGTCACTCGGGGTTTAAACTCGTTGGCGACCCTTCTACGAACCTATTGGTTAGACGTCGCACTGAAGAATTGGATATTGGTTCTCTTTCGAGCTCATAGGAACGCGGTTCTCGTTTCATGCATCTTTTGGTGGCTCTATCGAGAGCGGGCTTAGGCCAGGAGAGAGTCGAAACAGTGAGGGTTGAAGTCAGAATGAAGTGCGTTGTATACTAGGTCAATCGAAATTGCCAAGAGACTTGTTTCTATCATTTCACTGTCTAGAATTTCGCTCATCAAATGATCAACTTTTCCCGTTTTATTATCGTTATATATTGCGGATCCCGAAAACAATACGAGGAGGTAACCAATGAGAACTGCCGAGAAGTCTCCAGCATTACCCGAACTAAACTCATAGCTCGTACATTTTCACCGCATTGAGCATAAAGCTTCTGCCATGATCGAAACTTTAACTTGTATTAAATTCTTGGATTAAGTATAACGGGATGCCGGGGCCTTGGAGGATTCCGGGATCAGGACAGTCGGGTCATAGTTTAAGACCGTTTTCGGCAATTGATCTTGCTTTGATCTCAAGACCCGATGTTCTGGAACGCTAGTGGAGTACACTGTGAATATAAAGCTGTATCCTATCCGGTATTTAATACGAGAAATATTAAACATAAATTGACTTGCGAATTATTCAAGGCCATCTATTGCGAATTATATAGGAAAGACTTCACCACGTTCTTGTGTTTCAGATCATCATGGGTATCGACTACTATGGACGCATCGCGGAGAACCTCCAGTTCGACAACACTCCTGTCATGATCGGATCCATCGCATGCTTCGCAATCGGCTTCCTACAATACACCTACGCCATAAGACTTCTTGTCGGAGAAGGCCAAGGCCCCATCCCCTTCTGGATGCAAACTTTCTACGTCGCTCACGAGTTGACATTTGTTTACCTCTTCGCCGAAGCTGCACCACGCTACGATTACCACTGGTTCTTCGCGTCCACCTCGTTTTCGCTAGCTGTTTGGGCAGTCCTTGAGATATTCTGTATGTGGTATACCATACAATCCCCAAAAGACCGCATCGCCACATTTTCGCCCCTCTTTGGACGACAGCCGGCTACTTCGTCTATCTTGACCTACACTTTCTTTCTGCAGCTCGCTATGTTTGCGCTAGTCTGGATTTTGATCGAGTTCCTCGGTCCTGGTAGCTTCATGCTCACAGGAGCGCTAACCAATGTTCTTTTGATCCTGGGACCGACGCACGAGTATCTCTCCCGTGGCTCACGAAACGGATTATCCATTGGATACTGTCTTACTAATGTGGCTTGTGTCATATGGACATTTGCGCCTTTCAGTATGGGAGCCGTGGTCTTACCTGAGGTTTTTGATAAGACTATTATGTATGTCGCAGGATTTATCTTGCTAGCATATTCTGTATGGTTGACGACTGTGGTTGCTTCTTACCCTCCCAAGACGGCTACGAAGGGGCAGCGGGCGCCAATCTGGTAAAGGTTGCACAGGTTTGGGAAGACTGCTCCACCTCAAGCTATATTGGTGTTCCAGTCTTTAGCATGGCTTTCATAAAGCTCATTGTATTTAAATACCATCCTACAAACAATCTCTGCTCGTCGAGATGCAAGATGTAGGATACAACTATCTTCTATAGAATCACTCCGCTCCGGTAGCATAAACTCCATTCGCAATGAGCTGGCTCAGTTTCTTGTTTGTTTTAATGTAACGGGCCAGGTCACGTCTCTTCTCAACCAACAGATCCATAACAATCCTTCCAAATACCAGTTTTCCAGAGAAATTGAGATGAGTTCGATCTCCCTCGATCTCATTATACTTGTCGGCATTCTCCTGTCCAATGGCATTGACATACTTGGTGCTTGCGGTATTGAGATCAAGGTATTTGACACCAGCTTTATTCGCAACAGCAATTGCGGCATCGCGCTCGTTACTGAGATTCTCAACCACTTTTCCGTCCTTGAAAGTACGACGGGTGAGAGATGTAATGATAATCTGCCATTGTCAGTCACTGCACCGGAACTCCGAGAGTAAAGCTTACCGCAGTGCCTCCAGCCTCTTTAACCTCACCAATCATAGTAGCAAGGTTATCCGAGTACTGCTCCAACGTAAGAGTCTTCTGATCATTGTGACCAAACTGAATCGTGACGATAGCTTCGTGATCTTTCTTATGGCTCTTCACGTTGTTGAGGGCAGTATCCCACAATCCTTGGGATCGGAAAGATACAGTTGTGGCGCCGTTCTTAGCGATGTTGATACCGCCTGCAGGTTTCTTGGTATTGTTAAGAAGAGCATCACCCCAACCTCCGCCAGTGGCAACGGTAGAGTCGCCCGTCAAGATGAAGAAGGGTGACTTCTTGGCCTGAACACCTCCGAAGAGGGTTAGGACAGTAGCGGCAAGAGGTAAGAACTTCATAGTGAGTGAAGGATAATCACAGAACTCAGAAAGACAAGCAATAAAAATGAACAGATGAAGCCACGGTACCTGATGCGTCCCCTCAGTGAATTATATACCTTCAGATTTGGTAAGTTCGTCCGATGATCTAATACCTTGCAGGCATTTCAAACAGATGAAATAATTCCGCCAATGATCGCATCCCTAACAAAAGTTTGGGGGCACGACAAGGCACCCCGGATCTTCAAAGCTTAATGCGTCACCTCCATATTGTTGAGCCGTTGCGGTTAGTGCGGATCTCCACGCTCCGTTTTACTGGGGCAGCCGATTGGTACAACGTACGCATCGGCAGTGCTGCTCGGGTCTTGATACCCCGAGCTTGGTATCAAACTTCCCATAAACTGTTCAGGCAATTGTTCTTTCTTTTAGTTAAGCTATCTAGCTTCGAATTTTTTTAAACATTCAACTCAGCAGCCTTGGCCTTCTGGATGGAAGACTGATAAGGCGCAAGCTTCTTCTCCAGCTTACCTCCCGGCCCACAGAACTTATCGACCAACTGCGCACTGCGACCAATGTACAGCTCAGGCTTCATCATGCCATCGAGATCAGCCCAGATTGGCTTGAAGAACTCGGTCTTCTTGATTCTCTCAACGAGATCGTTGGATTTTCCGAGGCTTTGAACCTGATGGGATGCCTCGAAAGACAGAACGCGAATTTGCTCGTGAGCCCTGAGTTGGTTAGTAGGTGTTAATTGTGATAGGGTTGAGACTTACTCTTGTCGGGACACGCCCATTGCTACCAGGCGCATGATGATGTTCTCGGTGATCATGAAGGGAAGCTCGGCCATGATGTTGGAGTGGATCTTGAGAGGGAAGACGACGAAACCCTCTGTCACGTTCTGCAGGGTGATGGCGATGGCGTCGGCGAGGAGGAACATCTCAGGGACGTCAATTCTTCGCTATTATCGAGTTAGTCGTCGGGATCAATAGACATTTTCGGTTTCAAGGCGTCCGAAGCCGAAGGGCTTCCAATGTGCGAAAAATAAAGAACAGAGAAGTCAAGAATACTTACGCAGGCGGAATCATCCAATGATCTCTCCATCCACTGAGCCGAATGGGTGCTCATGTAGGTAGCTGCCTTTGACTGAAGGACTCGTGCGAGACTGGCAATTCGCTCAGATCGCATGGGGTTCTGCTTGTAGGCCTAATAAAGAATTAGCAAATTTTCAAGCTCAACCCCAAAAACCGGGTTGAGAAAGAATATGACTAACCATGGCACTGCTTCCGATCTGACCAGCCTCTCTAGGCTCACCAACTTCCTTCATGAAGGCGAGATGTCGCAGATCCGATGCGATCTTGGTGACAGTTGTTCCCAGGCCAGTGACGGCGTTGGCAACGAGACAATCGACCTTTCGAGTACTATACGGCATGAGTATCAGCAAGAAGGGGGTGACTGCGCTTTTTGACTTACTATGTCTGGGTTGAGATCTGAAATGTGTTAGACAGGTACCATAACAAGAACATCATCCACTTACGTCATAGCACTCCTCAAATCCAGCCTTTGCGCAGAGCAGCTCGTTGAGCTTGTCGCACTTCTCGTGATCACCGCCGAAACTGAAAATGTCAGATATTGATCAGTAGGACAAGATGAAGAACTGACATTTCGAGGAAACTAGCTTGAGTACCGGTAGTACCCTGAGCACCACGGAACTTGAGCTCAGCTCGCACGCGCTCAAACTCATTCAGATCCATCAAGAGATCCTGGGCCCAGCCAGCAGCTAGATAAAGTCAGAACATGATAACTCCACCAAACAGAAACCACTAACCTCGCTTGCCGACGGTGCTGATCTGCGCAGGTTGGAGATGTGTGAAAGACAGAGTTGGCTCATTCTTCCACTCGAGGGCAAATTTCTGGAGGTTGTACAGAACTTTGGCGAGCTTGGGAATGAGGAGGTCGAGGGCGTCTCTCATGAGGATGAGTTCTGTGTTATCGGTGACGTAGCAGCTTGTTGCGCCGTAGTGGATGATACCGGCAGCAGCAGGGGCAGCTTGACCAAAAGCATGAACGTGCTATACTTCTTGTCAGTCTTGCGAAAATTGTCATTATACCATGTTTCTTACAGCCATGACATCCTGGTACGCTAGTCAGCTCGCTTATCCCAACAATCCTTTAGCGATACTCACATGTCGACGAATCTTCTCCTCGTGACGCGCAACCTCAAAGTCCTCATCAGTGACAGTAAGATGAGTCCTCATCTGCTCAAGCGCTTCATCGGTGATAGTGTTGATACCCAACTCCTTCTCACTCTCAGCGAGGTACAGCCATAACTTGCGCCAGGTGGAGTGACGAGATCGTTGACTGAACAGGTGCGACAGCTCCTGGCTGCAGTAGCGGCCCGTGAGGGTTGTTTGATAAGTGTCGTAGGCGGCCATTTTGGAGATCAATTCACTTTTACGTATGACAAGGTGAACAAGGCTGGCAGGGCGGGGGATCTTTTTTGACGTGAACGCGGAGAAAGAAAATTTTAGCCTTTGGCCCGGATTATTCTCTAGCCGTTTGTTGTTGTGCACCACGCAGCACATCTCATGCCAGTTGTTGAAAAGTATGTTCTATGATTGGTTGGGTGTGCGTCTTTAGTGGGTAAGCTTTCCCTTAAACCGCGCATCAGTGCATGGCAGTGTACAATATGAACAGCTGAATAAATCAGTCCACTTTGATCCTGCAGGCCTCTCACCTGATCCTTTTAATTATTTGATGATATTACAATCTTAGTATGCTTTAATAAATCAGGAAAGCTGAGAAATCATTTGCACATCTGTATGACGCTGAGCACTGGGCTGAACCTTGGCAGATGCCCCACTATCTCTGTGTTGAAGTTATTGGTCCAGTGAAGTTTATGCTTCAATTGAACACTTCATCACGAAATAATCAGCAAATTCACTCTCTGGTTTTCTCGAAATACTCATCTAGCTTCAACGTCTGAACATCAATTCTCTATACTGAAGCGATATTTTTGCGTCATACTTGGCAACTTCTACGCCCAATGACGCTAGTGCAGAGCCCCATGACTGGCAGCATGGGTCTTATCTGATGGCGATAAGTCTGACAGCAGGCCTTCAATGAGAACATGAGCAGCACCAAGCTGAAGACAAAATTCGGATAAAACTACAGGCCCAGTAACAGTAAATCCAATATCACAAGACAGAGGAATCATGAGATATAGTGCTTGCGTCAAGCTAGAATTCGGAACTTGATATTTACTCTGTCTGGGTGTCGAATGACCATGATTGTCATACTCCAGAGCATAAAGCAAGTTTTTTTTACGACAGCGTAGATCTATTGTGATCTTCTTGATGTTGTACTACGATTTGGACCCAAACGTGAGGAAATAATGTTTGCTCTTCACAACTATGACCCTAATTGAACAGTCATGTAAGTTGTAGCAGCATCACACGATTGCTTAAATGGCTAACGTGTGAAGTGTCCCAGCCCCGACAGATTGATTACAGTCATCTAACTAACTACTCTAGTAGTGAGAATAAATATATATAATTATATTTATTAAAAGATCAAGTCTTTGGAATTTATTACCGGACTTTAGCTCAGAGCGATGGATGTTTAGGGTACGAGGCGATACCAGTCGGCAAAAATGTTGATCCGGTAAGATAAACTGATAAGATAAATGTGTTGACCCGTCACGTCACAAGCAAAACCTCTCAACGCGTAGTGAGTTATGTTATCTACATAACCACGGCACAGCAGATCACCCCGTGTCGCCACATCTCTAACCCTCCCATCTCGGCAATGACGTAAACGACATGAATTCATGCGAAACACAAATCAAGCATTGAGGTTCATCTGATCTTTAAAATGACCGGAAACTCTCCCTTGCCCATAAAACCCGACCCTAGCGCCACGGAATTACCGGCCCATCTACAAAAATAGCATCACGCTTACGAATAATCGGTCTAGAACGCCTCGACGAACATGGATCAATACGAGGATTAAGCGGCAAAAAACCAGTCACCCCCTGTAAAGAAAAGGGGGTCATTTAATTTCCATCGTCCATAATAAACAGACTTCCTTCCCCAAACTTTTTTTCTTGTCCATCTCTTGGCTGTTATACCCGTCACTCGCTTATTCATCACTTTCGTTTTACTACCTTTTTCAATATGAAGCTTTTCGGATCTATTGGCGCCGTTGCGGCGGCCTTGATGCTTCTGCCGGGTCAGGCTTTGGCTGGGCAGTACAAGGGTTTCAGTATGGGTGCCAACAGGGCCGATGGAGCTTGCAAGTACACTGCGGACTGGAAGAAGGATTTCCAGACTATCAAGAGCTGGAACAAGGGTTTCAACGCAGTTCGCCTCTACTCCGCCGATGACTGCAACAGTAAGTTACCCCCTGTATACGATAAGATCGCTCATACTGACTTTTCTCAGCATTGGTCAAGGCTGTCCCCGCCGCCAAGCAAACTGGCATGAAGATCCTTGTTGGCGTCTGGGCCACCGACGATGCTCACTTCGGCCGTGACAAGGCTGCTCTTCTCAAGGTCATCAAGCAATACGGCACCGACTGGATCGCCGCTATCTCCGTCGGTTCCGAGGATCTGTACCGCAAGGACATTTCCCCCCAGAAGCTCGCCCAGCAGATCTACGACGTCCGCGGTATGGTCCGCCAGTTCAACAAGAACCTCAAGGTCGGCCACACCGACACATGGACTGCCTGGGTCGACGGCCGCAACGACGTCGTCACCAAGGCCTGCGACATTGCCATCACCAACGGATTCCCCTACTGGCAGGGCGTTCCCATCAAGGATGCTCTCCGCCTCAAGACCTTCCAGAACTCGTACTGGAATGTTCAGAAGCACGTCAAGGCTGTCAACTCTAAGGCTGCTGTCTGGGTTGGAGAGACTGGCTGGCCTACCAAGGGACCTAACTACCAGAAGGCCGCTGCTACTACTGCTAGCCTGCAGAGCTACTACAACAATGTTGGATGCTGGCTCTGGCAGCAGAAGGATGCTAGTGGTTTCTGGTTCACTGCTTTCGACGCGCCTCTGGCTACCCCCGAAGTTGAGAAGTACTTCGGTATTGCCAACAAGGACCGCAAGCTGAAGTTCAGCCTTACTTGCTAGATGGAGCGTGTATGATTTCGTCGTATCTATTTATTTTAAACATAGGATCTGGCTGGGAAATAGGCGCTGGAGACTCATCTGCATATATACATTCACTGATAGACAACTTCCTTTAAAAGCCATCGGAGTAATCAATACAATGGCATTGTAATTCATCCAACGTTTCCATCTTGAGACATGCTTCTATTTTTATCTGGCCAAGTCTCAAGCCTTGATGCCAAAGGGAGGACCCAAGTAGCTCTTTGCTACACCCCCACAGTCAATCACAATCTTCTCAAGCAACATGTTCGCGTGATCTAGCTTGACATGTAGCGTATGTGCTCCGGGTCCCAACGTTAGCGCTTGCTCTCTAATCCAAACGTTATCCGACGCAGCAAAGAACCAGCCATCAGCCGACGCCCATCCCTTATCAGCAGCATTCTTCTCGCTCTCTGGAGTTCTCTTCTGCAGAGCATAGCTTTGGCTTTGTCCCTCATCGAGACGGATGTCATACCTGAGGATATCCTCTGAAGAAAGATCAAGAGTTGTGCCAAAGGAAAGCACCAAAGTAGCCTTGGAGGTCTCTGTGAAGAGATAGAAAGGGTAAGAGATGTAGGGAATTGATTCAGTGCTCTTTGTTCCGGGGACCAGAGTCAGAGACCCGGTTTCAAGTCTACCTGCATCGGGCAGAACCATGTACGAAGCCTCGAGGTAACAGTCGGTGGCAGGAATAGAGACGAAGCCGTCCTGTTCCACAAACCCTTTGAAAGAGTCTGGAACTCGTCTGCCATCGATCGGTAGATGGACCTGCTCAAAGTCTCCTTCTTCCGACCGAACGTCAATGAGTACTTCTTCTTTGAAGTCATCATGAACTTGATTCCAGTCGATCGAGATCTCAACCCGGGCATCATCTTCACCGGGAACCAAGATACCAGACACTTGTGACAGCTTGATCCAAGGCTGAGGCGCTGAAGCAGACCAGTTGATCTTTGGAACTCCCCGGGTGAAGATATCGAAGTATCGAGCCTCCGGTCCATACCGACTCATAGGCCGCAGAGTCAAACCAGGAACAAGATCTCGTCGACTTGGATGCGTTCGCTCCGATTCTTCATTGATCCGACCGGCCCTCACACCTTCATGGCCTTCAACTGCAACACCCATCTGTCCAACGATAGGGTTGGAGTCCTGGCGTTTCTGAACAAAGCATAAGCCACCAATCATGTCGCGTGAAGGAGCATGCCATGTATCTTCGTACCCATAATGAGGCTGCATCAAGATATGGTTCCACTTTCCATCAAGGAGGTTATGATACTCTTCAGAGAGAGTGAAGTCTTGGTCAAAGGCACCCAGAGCGATTTGGGCGTACGTATTTGCTGAGTTCCGTCTCTGGCGGGCGTACAGTTTGTTCAGCGCCTGACTCCACCGTACTTTGTTGTAGATATATGATGCTTTGGTGGGATGAAGAATAATCTGAAAAGACGCTGCTTTCTGTGCTTCAGAAACACGGGCATGTGTCCTCTCGGCATCATCGAGAAGCTCCTTCCATCGACCATAGACGGTATCGGCTTCTCTATGATGAAGAACCGAGAACGTATCAGGCCCAATATGCTCATGCTTTCTCAGGGCCAGTAGTCGATCATGTCGATGCCATATTGAACCGACTTCGTCTGCCAGGTCGCCTCCGAACTCTCGGGCAGCTGCCTCACGGAAGAACTCTGGGAGAGTATCTTGTTTGATACTGTTGATGTCCCAAGCAAGTGCCATAGCGAAGGAGATTGGGATCTCCTGAGGCTTCAAATCGCCGACGTTGAAGACCCAGATTTGGCGAGCGTTGTGGTGATAAGCTTGCTGAAGCTGATGCCATACTTTCCCCTTGCAGCGCATCAGCACTTGATCGTGAATGAAAGACTTGAGACTTACGAGTGAGTTCGTGTTGATCCACTTGTAGCTGCGAGGGTCTCCGACATATTGGAGATGATAGTAAACCTTACCGATTGTCAGCGAACGCCGAAACTCAGAATGGGTAACTTACACCAGCCCCACCCTTCCTCTTAGCCTCTTCCTTCGTAGGAAGTCGGCGAATTGTGCCGAAATTATCATCCTGGAACAACAGCGTGACATCCTCGGGAACATTCAGTCGACCTGTCTCGAACATCGACTGGACCTCTTTATAGATAGCGAAGAGTTCTGCGCCAGTTAGCTACTTCACAACCCGCAATCGCGCAACACTCACGTGGTACAGCATCTTCACTGCCATAAACCTTCTTAACAACCTGTCTCTGCGTCTCAATAGCATCCTGCACCACAGCAGCAGGATCTTCAGCCAACATCTTCTTATCATACTCTCCTCGTATACCAAGAGTGAAGTATGAATCACAGCCCTGGGCTCGACTAGCGCCATGCTCAAAGAACTCAGTGATTTTCTGCTTGTTGGTCAACCAATTCCAGCTCCCATCCGGGTTCTCGGCGAACCACTCATTTGAGAGCCGCTGCATGGGTTCGTGGTGTGATGTAGATATGACGATACCATATTCGTCTGCGAGCTTCTGATTGAGTGGATCGTCTGTGAAGAATGATGCGCCGGGGTTGGGGTAGCCTGGCCACATAGCGGGCCAGAGGAAGTTGGCCTGAACTTGTGAGCGATTGTGTGGAATGAGACGTGGTGTGCTGTACCTTGAGCCTAAGAAGAAGCTCAAAGACTTTGACATAAAACTTGGAGTTGTATCCTCCGAACTTCTCTCTCACCCAACCAGTCAAGGCAGGAGCCTCATCGTTGAGGAAAATGCCTCGGTGTCGGACTGATGGCTTGCGGTGGACCGTCTGTTTCTCGATGGCATAGATCTCTTCATGGTGCTTTGGTGGCACGTCGGCCCACCAGTACCACCTCCTCGGTGTTAGCAGCTCCCCTGCAATTGGGCTGGCTTGGATTAACTTACGGCGAGACACCAATCTGTTCAGAGAGCGTGTAGATGCCAAAGATTGTTCCTCGCTTATCGCTTCCAGCTATAACCAAAGCACTTCCACACTTTCCGAGAGACTGATCGACAGTGTCTGTACTGAATGTCTCCCATTTCCTCTCAATTGCCTGGGTATCAAGCTTGCCCTGTTGCGCAAGCGTCTTGATGATTCCACTTGAAGCAACACTCCCCACAATGATAGCTGTTTCAGTCTGTATCTTATCGTAGTCCGACTCAGACGATATCACAATCAGCGGACTTGCATCCCCTTTCGTCACGCGAGCAAAGTCTTGGGCCAAGTCCCTTGCGGCGCGGATAACCCCAGGGTAATCTGATTGGTCCACCACGATTGATGCACCGACCAACGGGATTGACCCAGCTGAGGGTTTGAAGTCGACGAACTTTTCTTCAAACATTGTTGAATTGGTCTTGTTGATGCAATTACGATACCCCTGAACGTTTTAATAGCTCAGATATTGAATTTCGGTATCGACTCCGAGATCTAGTCACCTGATGCTGGCTTCCCCTCAATTGTTAGCTCGGTTTATGTCAACCCGAACATTCCGCACTCAAAAACAGCGGCCTCCAAGGTCTTGGCATGTGTTTCTCCCCTCATTTGACAGGGCTTTTGAATGACGTTTACCACGATAGGTTTGGAAATCGGCGAGAAGACCGACTTTGTGAATTGCTTCATTTCACATCCTTACTCTAACCCAATAAAGCACCACTCTTGTTCCTAAAACTCAGCTTCCTGCAATTAGGCCCGTGCACGCCGAATCGCATTCATGGCCATAGCCGTGACAACGCCTCGGCTCCCAATCTTGAGCGGTTTCGTACCGTAACCCCACAGCCATGCCAATTCCCACCCACCATCGAGCTGTTGAGCTTCAAGCACAATCTCAAGATCTCTGCCATTTGTCAAACCTAGAGACTGGGCACTCAAAACTCTCATAGCAGCACTGAGAATGTTACCATTACAGCCCATGCGCTCTTGTATACATCCGACAAGTAGTTCTCGCATCTTCTCAAGGTTTGGATCTGAAGGTCGACGAGCGCAAAGATCAGACAGAATGTAAAGCAGCCAATCTGGGCTTTCGTAGTAACGACTGCCGTGGAGATAGGCCCTTGTTTCGAGGAGCTGACAAAGGAACTCGTAGACTCCGGGAAGCTTAAATTGCCACTCGTTGATGACAAAGAAGCGGAAAACAGTGGCGCAGATACAGTGACAGAATCGAGGTCTCGTCTTGCTGAACCAGCACTAAAGCGCAATGAGTATGGCGGAGTAAAGTATAAATGCAGGGACTTACGTATGGCAATCCACCAGGACTCAAGTTCGAGAGGATCTTATCTCTCGCTCGCACCTTGTCAGCCATTGGGATACCCTCCAAGATTGTCATGGCTAGAGATGTCGTGTCTGAATCGTCAGGGTATGTCGTCCCTGCAAACGTTGGTTTTCCCTGAAAGTAGTTCCAAGTATACCGCTCGTTTTCCAGTACTACCAAGTCCCTGTAAACCCCGTTAGTTGGAGGAACGCCAAAAGTAAACATTGAAACATACTGATCTCCCGTATTTTGCAGAATTATTAGCTGTGAGTAATTATCAGGCTGCATCTGCCCTGTACTAAGTGTGCAGAACATGTTCTTTGCATTCTGATTGAGGAACCTTTTGGCCCGGAGAACAGGGTCGCCCAGTGCGTTGTGAAGTACTCTGATCAGTGACTGGTTATCCTTGAAGACAATTCCTTTGAATCCCAATGTCTGAGCCGCAATGACATTGTCAACCTTGTCATCAACAAAGATGCACGATGATGTGGACACCTGAGCTTGCTTCAAGAACTCCTTGTAAATAGCCAGGTCTGGCTTTCGCTCTCCCAGGTTTGAAGATGCAAAAACCTGATCGATGATACCCCAACTGTCAATGTCATCTTTCAGAAGCTCAAGTTCAGGCCTCGGGATATTTGAAAGACAAAAGATCTTGACATTGGGGTAAGTCTGCTTCATTTCCTTGACGGCGGATATGAGGGCCTGGTTTGCCCTCTTACCATATCTCATTTGCTCCAAGACCTGTATCCAGGTCTCCAAATCGATCTTGGAGTCTCTCGTAACTCTGTCGTAAGCCTCTCGCTCAGAGATTTTGCCTCGTTCATAGTCATGCCAGCCAGGTGAGTCCAGAGCGCTGGCAATTTGGCTTGACGATAAGCCGACGGTGTTTTTGGTGGTGTAGTTGACGAGCACTCGGCCCAAATGGAGGACAACTGTGGTATAGCTTAGACAGGACATGTTGAAGATTTTCTTTAATGTTGCAATGACTGGGAAGAGTAATGTTTGTTTTATGTGATCGATGGAAGATAATGAGAAGTGGCTACTTCTAGATCCATGGAGGGGTCACGCTGGGCGACTAATTGCAGCTAAACAGATACTTGACTACGCTTGGTAGCGTTTGTGACGTCTTTGAGATGTTCCAGCTGTGATCAATGGATAATGTCTCAGATACCCGGCCCTGGCGGCCCATTCAAAGCCAAGATCTCGACTGTGACTTAATGCAAGTTGCCTGATCCAGAAGTGAATCATGTCCAATCTCTTGCCCGCTTTTCTGTCCTACTGTAAGCCATAGCTGAGCTAAAAGTTCATGAGCTCCAATCGCGTATGCACTGTCCAATACTACTCGTCAGCGACGGGAAAATGTTTTGACGTTAGATGATCTGCACGCCACGTCCACTTACAGGTCTTCGTTCCGCGGTTTCGCCCCTAAGATCTCTGGCGCTATGGGGAGGAGCTGAATCTGAGCCGAAATAGATCAGATAGATCTTCCCGTGGATCCCGGGCCGCTTGGACTACGACTAATTTTGAATGAGCATTTTGATACGACGAGAAAGTTCTTGGTGTAGATTATGACAAAAGCCTTTTCGGGCGACTCTTGACCCTTGTTTCTGTCATGTGTTCACGGACCTCATCTAACCAAGTTCAATCGAGGCGAATTTTGAGCGGAGATGTAAATAGCGAGGTAAGGGCCGGGGCTAATTAAGAGCGACTTTTTTTTTTTTTTGAGCAGTGATTGGCAGTTTAACTATAGACTTCGGATGCTTTCTTGCTCTGTGATTAGGTATGCAAAACTACAGTCAATTCGTAGTTCCTCAGGAATGGGTTATCCTTTTTAAGTCCGCCCGATTAAACTCGCTTATCATGCTCTTAGATTGATCTGAGTGGAGGTTACGATACGTGTATTTGATACAAAAGAAACCTTAAAACAATATAGCCTTTGTTTTCGCTGGTTGAAAACCCTGCTCTTTTGTAATGCTCTGATAAGGGAGTCACTGAATTGCTGGTTGCAGACTCTTCGGGAACGATACTCTTCATTTACATCCATACCTAAGGGCCGATAATACACCGAAGCCCTCAATCTCAGAAGGCTTTCTGCGCCATAGCCTCGTCTTTTCTATCGTACGTTGTAATTTTCTGGCTTATTTGTGATTCTATCTATCAGCTGGGAAGTCTTACTGACGGACCATGCTGCTTAGATGAGACAAAGGACGCTTCATGAGCTCCAGCTCTTGGCAAGCTCTGATAAGATAAGGTCTTGGGCAACGACAATCCCAGCCATTGCCAAGAGTACTTGCTGTCCGTATTCTGCAGTGATTTCAGGCCCCCAATATGCACATGGAGTCTAGATCTCGCAGAAAGGAACTCGGCAGGTCCGGCAGTCTTGGCAGGTTACATGGCATACTCTAACCCCTATCATCACTAGGTCTTAGACTCATTACCTTCTAGACTACCATATATTTATACTTTTATATCTCAATATAGTCTCAGAGGCCTTAACTTACAGTTATATACTAAGGTCTAAATCACAATGCATCGCAGGTATGGCTTAATAAGTCAGGTCATAAGTTATTATCAAAGCATTGCGCAGCATTTAGAGTCCGCAAGGTTCAAGAACCTAATTATCAGAGCTAAGTTATCACTCCGAAGGATTCAGAAGTCTTGAACGAGAAGGTCGGTTCTGGTTCTACGTTGCACAACATGACGGAATCACGTTAATAGGATATTGCCTAAAGGTCAACGAACATGCGATAGTTTATGGCCCCCAAGATTCTGGAAACAGTGTTCCGCTATCATGCGATAGCTCCCGGCCCCAAAATGAGATAATTTTCGAGTCATCAAGTGTATTTGAGTACCAGAAGACAATATGATGAAGATGTATAAGTAAGGCAGACCGCGCTGGTAATGGTATGCGACTTTGACAGCATTATTCACAACAATTTCTCCATCGCTTTCCAATTCTTCTTTAACCCGATCACTATGCATTCTCTCAAGATCATTCTTATCTCCCTGGCCCCTGTGCTGGCGATACCTGCAACGAGCCCACGGGACATCGACTTTGATGAGCCTTTCGACTTTGGACACGGCTTTCTGGTCCCTGCCAACGTTTCCATTAAACAGTATGATTCTACTCCCATGATCTCGCTTTCTTCTCTGAACCTCCGCGACGTTGCAGCCTTGGAGGAACCTCTCGCTCCTGAGTTAGGCAACATCACCACCGAGTTCGATCTCGATACTCGTGCACCAAAGGAGACCAAAGTATTCTTCGGTAAGACTCAAGTTGACTATGGCTGCGACGCCTCCATCAGAAAGCCCCTCGGCGAAGCCATCCACTCCATCTGCGGAAATAGAGATTGCGATAAGAGCGTCGTCTACACCCGCAAGGTCGTGCACATGGCGAATGGCAACCGCAAAAAGGACGCCTGGCTCTAGATCGCAGTCAGAGGCGAATACTATAGACGACATACACGAGGTTACATGGCTTCTGCCATTCAGCAATCGGTTACCCCCAAGACTGCCATCCCAGCCACATGATACTATCTCCCAACGAACCCGAACTTCCAGGCCCAGAAGTACAAGATATCCAAGTTTAGCAACTACATTAAGATACGCAAGAACTTTGGCGACGAGATCTATATCGAAATCGACGTCACACTTCAGACTAGTAACAGTAAGTTCTTTAACCCCGAATATTAAAACGCTCAATTAATATGGTAATAGCGCCCTGTTTCACACTGAATGTTCTCAAAGAGGTTGCTGGCGCGCTTGGAGGTATCGGCGGTTCCTTTTTTGGATCTATCATTACTGCCATGATAGGTTGTTAGTGGACGACAACAAAAGGGTTCCGACATGGACAGAAGGACAATTCTCAACTTGCTATGACTATAGGCACTCAACCCCTATGCCGTCAGTCTTTCACGGGTCTCAATAGCGGAGGAGAATGCATTCTTGGCTTTCTAATACACACATCTTCAGCTTTCTAGATACTATTTTCTTGCTCGTCTGTATTCCTTTTCGTGATAATGCCAAACTTGCTCATGCCTGTATGTATAGTTGACTCGTTGCGTCTGTTATACTGTCCCTTCGTCCAAGGCCCCCTTGAATCCTCCTCGTCTATATAATCCTCGCCCCAAGAGTTCAATCTCCCCGAGGGCGAATGACAATAGGGAGTCCTCCTTCGTTCAACATGATACTCGTCCGAGTGCCAACGACCAAAAACCTTCCCGCACCCCATAACGAACCCAACGATAGCGTATCCGTCGTCTGCACGCAAATAAGTCGGTTGATTAATGCTTGAAACAAGAGCAGCAGGCTCATTTGTTTCCTCTTTATCCTCACCACGTTTCATATCGACGCCCCAGAGTACTGAGCGGCCCCAATTTGTATGGATCTGTCTTACGTGTTAGATCAAATTGCCTTGGCCCCTATTAACTTACTTCGATTGCTTTGGGTAAAGGGTCTCGATAGAAGGCATGGTAGACTATAACTTCTTCAATTATCTCACCGCCTAGACCATCTATTTCAAACATATCCCACCATTCTTCAGGCCAAATCGAACCGTCGTCGTCCATATCCCGTAGGTAGCAAGTCTCCACATCCGTTATAATGCGGAAGTTACCCACATCACAGCAATAATTATGCCAGCCATTTAAGCAAAGCTTGTCTTATATCAGGTACGCAGAAATGCTGCATACTTGCAATAGTTGGTTTATATCATCAGCGAGAACCAGGGTGTTGAGCGGAACAAGACTGTGCCAACGCTTATTGTTACGAACACGACCTTTGCAATGCTTGAGACGAAGGTCATCATGCGGTGAGATGATGTTTTTAAACATGCAGTTCGCCGCATTCCAACAAGACCCCTCGTGAGGCCAGGGCACAGGGGCCTCTGAAGGCCTTTCCCCACCATCGCTACGGGCTTGTAAAATTCGCATTGTCTCAATGAAAGGAGAAACACCAGATCTCTCATGTGCCTTTTCAGTCTTAGTTAGAGTTAGACTCTTACAGGATCTGTACTGACTTACTGTAAGGGTACCCCTAATACCGACTATGATCATGTTCTCTGCAATAGCAAAGGGCATTCTCAACAAGTGTTAACAATCCTGACCATACGTATACTCTGATTCATCGGTAAGATACACTTAATACTCAGTAAGCATATTAAATCAGTCGCCCGTTTCTTATCTATATACTATTATGCCTTTGCAAGATAAATAGTTCCAGGAACGTGTCTGCCAACGTCTAAGAGCAGATGAGGCGGATATATGAAATACAAAGCCTTTGATCTAGACTCTACTTGAGAAAGATCCTGTTGATTTCCTAGCCCCTTTCTCCTGCGCCTCGTGTATGAACTAAGTTCTGTGTGGTGATTATAAGCTCTCAGCCACAGGTCGCAACTGCAAATAACACATCTAGCTCACTATTTAGATATTATACCATAATGCCTAACCAATTGCTACAGTATAAATACTAATAAGAGGAAAACCTAGATTATGACTCTTTTGCCTGACTTTAGGGGGTATAAGAAGATGCCTCTAGTATATCTGCCAAGACAATCCAACTCAGCATAAAAACCAAGGATCTTACCAGACAACAAGGAAGCAAGATAGCAGCATATATACTAAAAAGAAAGCTTATCTATATAAACTACCCCAACCAGTTCCAGGACCAATATATCAACTAACTGCCCCTTAACCTAGAAGATATTAGAAGATATAGAATAACTCTCTGTTATGAAGCTAGCTTTAATGTCCTCGAAGCTGCAAGTTCTTAAATAGAGAAAATCATTGATATACAGGAATATAAAAGGCTCCCTAGTTACCTCGTAACTGGCCATCCTTGGCACTTATGCTCTTACTTGAACTATCAAAGACCTTCCTTAAGAGGTTAAATAAGTCATTAGGCAAGAAAGAAATGCCCTAAAAGCCCTCCTGAAAGACGGCCGAGAGGCAAGGAGGAAGTTCAAGTCTATCAGAAGAAGAAATCAAGCTTAGATCGTGTCCCTGATTGATGTGTGGATGGAGATTTGCAGAGGATGACTGATATGGAGGCTGCGGGGAAAACTTTGACGGACTGGCAGTATGAGTCAGTCGAAGGTTGTGTAGACGATGCGTATTCGGCTTCGAGGTAAGGCGCACAGCTGTCAGATTTGTCGAGAAATACTGATGTATGAGATAAGGTTGATTGAAGGTTTCGAGATGACACGTATGTCGGTATTATATGGGCTGCGAGGGAGAGTTGGAAAGAAGGTTTGGGGCAATCAGAAGGTCGTGGCGGTATTGAGTTTATGAGTCAATTATAAGGTTAGCAAATACACTTCTGGTTTAACACAATGGGCCGTAGAACTCAGTGCCGACTTGAAGGTAAATGAGTACCGGGTCAGGTTGAGAGCTATCAGGTTAAGATTGGAATTCTGTATTTATAACATTTAGCAGACATGTAGATTACAAATGCAGTCATTCAATCTCCAAGCCAATCCCAGCTAATAATCAAGCCTGAACTGAGAATATCCAGGCCTACTACGTGGATATGCAGTTCGAGCTTCGGAACAACCGCCAGTTGGATAAATGGAGGCATCGCCTGGCCAAGTGTACTTTTCCAACTCCTCTCCAAACCAGAGATAATCAATCTCCTCGTATACGTCAGAACCCATATAGTCATAAAGTAAAAGGGTCTCCCAAAGGCTCAGGACATCGCCCGTTGGGATTCTCATCCAACCCTGGCCGGCTCGATCCTCGTCCCAATCATAACCAACAACTTTAATTACAAACACTCCACGAGCGATATCTCTCAAGACACTCTCATCGGCAACAAATATAAAGCAGGATTTAGTCCCTTCTATATTTTTTCTGGCCTCCGGAAGCTCCTCACGATACAGCTCTTGAATTTGAGTAATGTCAAGACCGTCAAGTAATGATAAGTCTTCTCGCACTAGAAGACGGAATAGCTTCTTTAATTGGTTTATATCGTCCACATACTTGCTTTTGTTGGCATATAAACCCCACTTCTATTTCCGGTCGTTTTAGAATATTCTTTCAGCCTCATAGTAGCCGAGTGCGAGGTAAGTTTATCGAGTCATAGCATCGATAAGTGTCTCCCAATGCTTATCTGAGTCAGGATCATAATGCATACGGTAAACAGTAAAACCCCAGTTATGATAATACTGGAAGTTCTCTGAATCTTTCCTATCAAGTAGACGACTCTTGACTCCAGGTTCTTTCTGTGGGGGCCGCCATAAGAAATCAATCATCTCTGAGATCGACGTCATTTCGATGATTCAAATGTTTCTGTGTGGTGTTGTTTGAAGGATTGTAGAAGTTCTAACAGAAAACTGCTGGTTTTAACAGAAGAGGAAAGCGGGTGATACACCAACAGGGATTTTATTACAAGGTTCCCGCTTCAGTCGTTATCGTGCTTATAGTTATATTTCAGTTACTACTCTTGACCCACTGTCTATCAACAATGTTAATTTGCTATTGGAACTAGCTACAGAAGATCATGGCCAATACCAGAGGTTGTGCTACTGTTGGAAATAGTGACACGGAGGTAGGAGGGAGCTAAGACGGGGCGTGTATTTTGACTTGGATAGCTCAGTGGATTCCTTGAGTCGTTTGACTTTCCCTGCCGCCTTAGTATGCAGAATCGTGCAGTCTGGGCACAGACCAAGGTAGTGGCGGATTTGGCGAATCTCGAAATTGTAAATTGAGATAGGTAAGAACAACAGACGGTATAGAATATTTATTCTCAGTTGTATGTCAGCCTTGTTAACCAATTCTGGAGCAGCTAGATCCTGTTCCGGGAACTCAAGACAGAGGAGAATGAGAATAGCGTTTGAACCGCCTGGGAAACATGGGTTTCGAATTTATAGTACCTTTTTGTATGACATGCCGTATTTCCCAACGATTAATATAGCTAACTGCATTGAGCCAATTACTTGGTGAGCTTGAAACATAACTAAAGCTACGTCTTTGTTGTTCTTGATTGCTCCCGCCTCCACGCCGCGCGGGCCTCCCGAATCTCTTCACTCTTGTGCCAAAGGGCTTGACCACTGTAATGATAGAGTCCAGATCGTACTTCAGAACAACAACCAGTTTGTGACAGTGAGTATTCCCCGGGCCAGATGTATTTTTCGAGGTCTTCCTCAGGCCCGAGGAACCAAACAGTATCCTGATCGATATTATTGGACATCACAAGTGATTGCCAAAGCTCCAGCAAGTACCCGGTCAGAATCCTCATCCAGCCCCGATTCTTAGACCTATCCTACTTATAAGACACTGCTTTGACCACAAATTCGCCCTAAGCGATGTCCCTCAAGACAGCTTTGTCTGCAACAAGAACATAGTGAACCCGCGCTCCCGCTGTTATTGTCTTCCCTTGATTGTGCTCCTCAGCGCATATCTTCCGAACTTGGTGTATATTAAGACCGTCAAGTTGCGGGTCTTCACGAAGCTCAAGATGAAACAGCTTCCGCAATCGTTCCGGGTCCTCCATATACTCCTCTTTGTTGGCATGTTGATAGATACTATACCTACACCTCTTGGTATTATTCTCGTACTCGCAATCCTGTTTGTAGTACCGAAGCGCAAGGTAGGTCTGTCGTTTTAACGCATCCAGGAGCATAGCCCAATACTTATCAGACCCTTCACCGTAGTAAGTACGGTATATATTAAAGCCCCAATACTTGTAATATATGAAGTTCTCAGGAAGCGTCCGATCTAATCGGTCTTTCTCAAGTCGGATACTGGGGACACGAGGTGGCTTCCACAAACCCTTAATCATTTCAGCGACGGTAGCCATGACAATTGATTATGCAAAATGGTGGTGGCTAATATATTTCAAAAGAATAATTAGAGTACTTCCGAAGACTGGAGACGTGGCCTTTTAAGCTTCCAGGCAACATCCAGCTACATCACGGGCATGAGTATCCCCACTAAATACTTCTTGAGGTTTTACTTGTGTATTTCACGTTGAATAAATATAAGCCCTCTTGCCTAAGTGTAAGGTCTCTATGTTCCTGGCTGCCTTCTGGCATAGTGGTTCTTGTATAACAGTTTGTGAAGGGAAATCATCTAAGAATGGATAACAAGTCGATGGCCACGATAAAGGACAAGGGAGAGATTATAGTCTTGTAAATTTGTGTAAGTATTGGTATATTCCAGTATGGAAAACCAGGCCAAGCCAGAGCCGATTTCGACAAGGCTGCAAAGTATCCCTATCTGAAATCCAGATTTATTAGGACAAAAGAAGTGGCCCATAAGAATGATAAGGTATAGTTTGCTGACTACTTGATCTAGTGGACAAAGGAGTACTGTGCAAATATCCATAATTTAATACAGTTATAAGTCTGCTAATGCGTTTATTTTCTCTTTTGTCTATTTAAAGGTTTTCTTCTTTCCCTACTCTTTACTTTCTTTTAGTATTAGTTAACATTATAGCTATCCCCTAAAAGACATAACTAGTATATGCAGGTAATGCAATTCCATATAAAGATTGCAGAGAACTAAATTCTAACTTTACTTAGCAGTACTAATAAGATCAAAGATAAATTTTAAAGCAGCAAGAGCAAGGTACTCTTCTGCATTTGGGCAGACTTCAGCGTATTTTGGTACAGAAACTGGATAAAATAAAGGAGAAATTGAAAAGATCGTTAGGATTACCTGAGTGCAGCTCAAGTGTTCCGAGTCAGTCTACAACAAGAAGGATCCAAAGGAGAAGTTACAGCTTGCCGATTTTTGGATAGAGGGAATTACGGATTACCATGCGCTTGTGTCGAAGAAGTTCAGGGGAAACGTGTTGGCTATGGCGTCGGAGGTGCGGGCAGAAGTAAAGTACATAAAGGAGCCATATACTAATGCGATGCGCGTCTGCATGCGGTCCTCGAAGAATTAAGCAAGGAATGAGCCGTTAACCTTTATCGACACCAGCGGTTTTTCGAAAGACGAAGACATACATATGGGAGGGACCTGATCCGTCGACAGATACTGGAATCTACATAGTTGATAGAATCTTTGTATTTTCCTTAGAATACACCATTACATTCCGTCTTTGTCCTCTGTAGTGGAAAAGCAATGGACGAACTTCAGAGAACCGTCCTGTACCTTGAAGAGAAACATCCCCGGGCCACAAATAGGTATCCAGATCTTGCTCAGGCCCGTTGAACCTAAGAGCTGACTCGGTACTGTAAACATGCATGCTGAGAAATAGCCATAGCTCTAAAAGATAGCTTGTTGGTATCCTCATCCAACCCCACCCCAAAAACCCCTCATGCCAACCCAGGGAGACCGCCTTGACAATCGATTCGCCATTTGCAATATCCTTCAACACCGACTCATCAGCGACTAAAACAAACTCGTAGAGGTGACCAGCCATGGCTCGTTTATCATCCAAGTCCTGGCGTTGGCACAGTTCTCGGATGCCTCTGATGTCAAGACCCTCGAGCAGCGACGCGTCTTCGCGTGCGTCAAGGTGGAAAAGTTTCTTGAGTAGCTGCACGTCGCTTTGGTCTATATCCTCTTTACCCTCAAAGTATCCAAATGCCAGCCTAGTTTGCTGCTTAAGGAACTCAAAAGCATATTCCAGTACCTATCGGATTCAGGGCCATAGTACGTGCGGTAGATGGTGAAGCCCCATTGACAGTAATATTAGAAGTTATCAGGATGCTTCCTGCTTTTGTGTTGCCGCTGGACCCCTCGCGGGGGCGACCAAACAAGGTCAATCAGTTCTTCGATGGGGGATTCATATTGCGTTGGAAAAAAATGGATATGGCAGTTGTGTTGGCCAAGAGCTGTTTGAGACTTGCGTGCCTTGTTGGCCCTTGTAAGAGATTTAAAACGACAAGATGACAGGTGATTCACTGGTGAGGGCCAGCTTATAATGTCTGAACATTCGCGGATCAGTGTTGATCCGCTTTTGACCCACTTCGTCATGCCATTAGCATCGGCCTTTTGTTTTTGGAGGTTTGTTAATATCTGTGGACATTCATGCTTCCTTAGTACATATAATCCTTTTGGTTACTGTAGTACCGCCATCGGCGAATTTCCGAACATCTTCCAGTATCGAGAAGTGCCATATCCCCAGGCCAGATACTATCCGCGAGATCTCCTTTAGGTCTGTCGAAGCGAAGACAGGACTCGGTCCGGTGTTTATTCTATATCAGAAATGTCCACAACTCTAACAGATAGCCTATCGGGATCCTCACCTATCCCCATCCCGAGTAACCATCCTACGATAATGAGACGGCCTTGACAACGAATTCGCCTTTTTCTATATCTTTTAAAACAGCTTTATCAGCAAGTAAAACAAAATCGAACAGGTAATCTGCCATAGCTCGACTCTCGTGGGGCCTCGTGCTCACGCAGAGTTTCCGATGGCCTTTCTCTATAACTTCAGTCTCCTTAAGCTTTTCGGCATTGCAGAATTCCTAAAGACCGCGAACATCAAGTCCGTCAAGTACTGAGGGATCCTAATAGATATCGAGATAGAATAATTCCTGAATTCGTTGCCTATTATCTTGGTCTGTATCCTCGTTGTCCTTAAAAGCTCTAAATGCTAGCTTAGTCTGATGCCTTAAAGAGTATAGAAGCGTTTGCTAATGCTTATTAGACTCTTTACCGTAATAGGTGCAGTAGATAGTAAAGCCCTATTTGCGGTAGTACTGGAAATTATTAGGGTTTATCCTCCCTTTAGGTCCTAGCTTGGTCCCGCGTGGGGTCTGCCAAACCTGACGAATTATCTATTTAATAACATCAGATATCTTGACAGAGCTCGATTATGAGGGTACGGCCGATGAGGGTTGTAGTTTTTGAGATGTCAAAAATGTAGAATAATGGGCTCTGATGACCAGCTAAGTGCACCGATGTGAGCTTTAGAATGAGGTTTTAAGAGACCTTGAATTGGCTAAGATGATATGGCTGAAGCGAGACCAATTTACGTTGGTTGACTCACTTTAGATAAGGGAAATCACGCTAAGATAGCATGGTCAGGTCGATCCGAACTCGAGATTTCCCAATATAGGCTAATGTGGAGTGGAATAAAACAGAAAGAAGGAAGGGCGTAACTAATAACTAGATATATATTATTATGCTGTCTTTACTTAAATTACTACTAAGGTTATAAAATTACTATAAACAGTTTACTTAAATATCACTTAACATATATATATATTTATTATTAACTTCCCCCATAGCTGGCATATGGGGGATCCTAATTCTATCCTTATCTATAAGTAGGAACTTTATCGATTAAACAGTAAATCTGGATTCTAGCTTCTTGCAATACTTTAAATCTTATGCATCCTACGAACTGCTCCTCGACCCCTTCCTCGACCCCTCCCATATCCGTTTTGCTTTGGTGGGCCATCGAGCTCCTTCCATTCCTGCCTTGTTTTGTGGCATATCTTTCTTGGATTCATTCCCTTCGCATCTGCCAAGTCCATCAACTCCATTCCTCCAGCCTTGACTAGTCTTGCCAGCATATCATCTTGTGCTCTAATCCTTTCCGGCGCTTTGATCATAAAGTAACGTCCCATGTAACTACCACCAGCAGCCCGGTGAAGAGCTGTCTCCTCTCTCAAGTTTTGTCGAGCGGGATCAGCGCCGTGCTGAAGAAGATATGATACGGCATCGGTCCAACGTAAATTTGCAGCTGCAATATGCAATGGTGTATCCCCGACATTATCGGCGTCGGTGGGAGTTGCACCGTGGGCGAGCAAGGTGGATATAGTAGCTCTGTCGATGGGAGTCTTGTGGGTAAAGGATCTACCATTATCATTGAGGCGAAACAAGGTATGTAGAGGCGTTTGACCTTCGTTATTACGTATGCTGGCATCCGCACCCCTAGCGCATAGGAGTTGGAAGATAGGAGTGTATAGCTTGTCGTGTCGACTCAATGACCGGGTAGCGTAGTGTAAAGGTGTATTTCCATCGTTATCTGGAACGTTGATTGTTGTGGGGTCCAAGTCTAAGAGAAGTTCAACGATGTTTGCTATATTTCGTGCCTTCTCTTGAATGATCGCTACTGGGTACCCATAAATCTCCCTTGGCAAGTCATTTTGAGTCGCCCAGTGGAGAGGAAGGCTTCCACGACTGTCTCGCTCCCATATCACATCTGTCATATCAACCCCAGAACCTCGGCAATCAATAAGAGTCTTCAAAGCTTCGAAGTTTGCGTGCGTGCAGGCAACATATAGTGCGTTGACTTCGAAAGTGGAGCCATACTGATCCCAGAAACTCTCATCCCATGGGCCTCTTGTTACCTTAGCATAGACATCAGCGCCACCATCGATGAGTCTCTTGATTAACTGCGAGCCTGCCCACTCTACAGCTAAGGTCAAGACAGTGTTACGTAATTTCTTATCCCCATACATTGGGAGAGCGATATCAGACGCACAGGCACCCCGATCTAACAGCAAATTCATAATTGCTTCGCTTTTGGCAGGGGTAACTCCTTCCCCTTCCTTGGAAGATTGCCGGCCATATTCGTAGTAAGAGGCAGCTGATGCTAACGCAGTGTAACCGTTGGGGTCTCGCTCGTGGATGCTGGCGTATCGAGGCTGGTTGTCGAGTAGGAATTGGACCATTTCGAGCTGGCCCCACTGGGCCGCCTCGGTCAATAACTCAAATCTTTCCGATTTGAATCTGATTTGTTGAGTGACATCCCTGCCTTTCGTGCAATGGTCCAGAAGCATTTGGAGTACACCGAGACCTCCCCATCGGGCCGCATAGAGGAAGTAATTTTCGTGTAAACCGCCATCCGAGCCGCCATAGTCTGAAAGCGGATGGGGCCTCGGGATGGCCCAAAGCTCATCCGAGGGGATAGGCTCTATTGAGACGGCCCAAGGTGCAATCGTGAGATATTGCTGAAGAGCCTTCGTATCATTTTCCGAAATGATCACATACAGAAGGTCAAAGGTTGGCGTCTCATATAGAATTGAACCATCTCTATCAACCATCGTCATGGGGATAGCGCAACGACGTCCAAGCCCTTCTTTTTCGTAATCAGTGTTTGGGTCGTCAACAAACCTGCAATAAGACGATTCGGTTTCTGCGTGGAGAAGCGAAGTCATGGTTGTAGACGGATGGCTGAGTAGAAGAATAATAAGAGGGATGAATGGAGATTACAAGATGCGTGGGCTCATTGTTGGCACTTATTTATGAAACTGGGTGGATATTCGATTTCCTACAGGTGGAGTTTTAGCACAGATTTTATAACCAATGAAGTAAAACTAAGGTACGGCGAAGAGTCACAGTCCGAGCTCAAATTACGTACAATGGAATGGAGCATAGTTAACTGCAGATCAAGCACAAACCCAAGGCCTGAGGCACTGAAGTTATCGCATAACCGGCGAAATATAAACACGTCAATCGGATCATTTGGTGTTTTTTTAAACCAGAAAATCAGTTGCTATTCCCATGTTGAGATCCGTTATCACACTCGCAAGACCAAAATTAAATCCGGTGCCCACGAACTGACCATTGCACAGTACTCAGAACAAATCTAGTGAGGTCATCATGAGACATAGAAACGAACATCAATTTCTCTCAAATTGCGCCGTTGACTCAGATCGTCATACGAAACTTGAGCAAGTTTCCTCGAAGGATTTCCTGCCTCTTGTTTTCCAATTCCTCCATATCCCAGTTCACAGTGATGAATCTGCCCGACAGCCAGTCTCGCCTCTCACGAGATAACCAGACCATTGTATCAGCAGCCAATTCTACGGTATCATTCAAATGAGAATGCATCGCTGGGGGCATGTTCAAAGCTAGCTCGGTCTTGATCCCACCCGGATGAATTAATATGGAGATTAATCCCTGCTCGTAATATTCCTTGTCTATGAACTCGGTAAAGCGGCAGAGAGCGAACTTGCTGGTCTGGTACGCTGATGCTCCGGGAACGATAATTTGGGCACCAACACTGCTGATATTGATGATCGTTTTGGTGGATGACTTGAGCAGTATTGGGATGAAATAGCGAGCGGAGAGATAGGTGCCCTTCATGGTGACCTCCCAAGTCCACCACCATTCAGATGGGTCAGACTCAGTGATGGGCTTCCACTCCTCTAGACAACCAGCATTGTTGATCAAGATGTCTAGGCTGCCGCCGAGTATATCTTTGGCGGTCTCTGCGGTCGCTTTCACCGACTCTTCTGACGTGATATCCAGTTTGATAGAACGAATGAGTGGCTGGGGCCGACTTGCCTTCTTGGCGGCATCTTTGACAGCCGCTTCAACATCGGCCATGTCAGAGCGAGCGGCGAGAATAATTTTCGAGCAGCCTGCCATGGCAAAACGAATTGCCGTCGCCCTCCCAATTCCTTTGGATGCGCCAGTGATTAAGACTGATTTGCCTGTCAGGTCGGCTTCGCCTGGATCAATGAAAGGATAAGTATCGTTATGCGTAGAGACGTAGCTAGCCAGAGTGGGCCAGTTAGTTTCACGCAAGGAAGAATCGTGAGCTGACATGATGAGTCTGAAAATGCACGACCGAAGTGATAAGGTGAATATGGCTCCCGGTTTACGAAATTGATATAACTCTTTGATACTTGGTAAATTTATATCTGTGAGACATTAGTGCTTGGCCAGTATGAGTTAATAACTCATACGTAGTGGTGATGCTTAGAGGACGGAGTTAGGATCGGGAAACGGCATCGGTATCGGAAATAGCGGGAATGATGTTTTATTTATACCCGCTAAGGCACATACATTAATGGGGACAACTTCTCGAAAGCACGTGATATTATCACTTAACCTCCTACCCTGTATTTATACAATCTCCCTATAGTATTAAATGAGATTTAGCTGTCCTATTTTATTACAATTTATCTTATAAAGGTTGAAGTAACTTGGTATATAGTATCTTATTTTATTTATAGATTGTACTCTTAGGCACCCTATTGCCCTTTTAAACAAGTTAATTCTATATTTGATTAATATAGGGGACTATTAATCTAAGAACTCAAACACGCCTCTCTCCATGTAATATTCGAAATGCCTGATTCGTAAGTTCACTCACTGCCCAGAACGCCATAACAGTTTCGCGAAACGCGCAAGCAGAATGCGAATCCAGTCTGGCAGGGTTCGACCGACACTTGGCAGGAAGGAGTCATGGCATAGTGCATTTGAAGGTCTAGCCACATGGTATGCTACAGATGTACTGGTTATATCTCGTGGCATGTCATGCATTTCAGCCAGCCCCAAAGTCTTGGCAGAAGCCTCATCTTCAATGTTTCCAAGCATCAACGTACTAGCGTGTGATATCACAACTTTGGCGTGGGGAAAGCGGGCTAGCTAGGCCTTGTCCTGTCGTCCGCTAACAACTTGCCAGCGCTTTACGGCATCGGAACATGAGTGGGCTGGCTATGCCATTTCTCTTTGTATCTGTGATGCGGGCAGGCATATCGATACCAAGAAGAAACCAGATTTAAAAGCTTCACATAATATAACCACCATAAAACTAAGTCCGGAATATACTATTATAAAAGCAATACTATTTACATCATTGTCCCATTGACCTGTTCTTAGCTATATGTAAATTTAATTATAGATAATTATTACAGTGAAGAACACCAGACAATACTATCCATTGGCGGGCGCATCTGCAGAGAAGCTGATCGAACTGAGTTAAAATTCTTATAGTTGTATCGTCACTTTATTACATGCCTATTCATTGGCGAGGAAGCCTCGTGGGCCTCGTCGCTCTCCGGGAACCAGGAGCTTCTTGAAACCATCCTCTCCCCATCTCCCGATGATAGCTAACTTGATCCTTTCCTCAATATGTACGTAACGATCTCCCGAGCCAAACTTATCATCATCAGCTTTGAGAATCTTCAACACAAGCCGAAGACTATTATCACGGCTTGATAAGAACTTGGGGTCTTCCACCATGCTGCTGAGTTCGAGAAGACCTCGCCAAAGAGAAGACTCAACCAGCTGACTCTCATTGACGCGGAGTAGCTCGGTAGCAAACTCTTTGTCTAAAGCTTTGATACGGACTTTGAGATCCCTGCAGACTTTTCGACCATAATTCGCTTCTGTGCGCAATTTCTTGTTCCATTTCTCATTTTCTTCAGCTTCATCATACCTTTTCTTGTTTTCTTCGATCTTCTTCTCAATTGTGTAGATCTTGTCGTCAAGATTAGTGCTGAAGCCTGATGACACCCAGCCACCAAATGACTAAGTTAGGCACTATTAGTCTTAGTATCTCTGATCGTTGGGACGGTATCTTCCTACACTACGCTCGTCTCGCGCGTCACTAAGCTGCTTGGAGAGTTCGCGGTGTTTTCTGTCATATTCGCTCTTTTTCTTTTGCCAGGCCAACATTGAATCATGGGCCGCTTTTTGTTCTTGATTCCAGCTGGAAGACTGGCTGTCCAGTTTGCTATTGTGCAAAGAAATAACGCTGATGAAGCTCTCATAGTTTGCCGCCGCTGTTCCCAACTGGTACGTGTTGGTCTGCGATGTCTTGCTGAGCCCTTGGAATTGCTCAATGGCGTGGTGAAAAATGGCCACGATACTTGGATCTTGCTCGGAGACTTCGTCACGGCTGCTTGGCAGCTCAACTAGTCTTTGGACAGCCCGTTCCAGGGCAGCGTACGCACTATCTCCAGCAGCTTTGACCTGTTGCCGGTCTTCAGCTTCCTGCTTAAGGACGGATGCCTTCGTCTGCTGTCCTTGCGAGAACAGAACATCTGTGTCTCTGTGGAGCCGGGAGACCCTTTTTTGTATTATAGCTGTCGATTTATCAATATGGCACAACTTTCTATCACCCTTGAGGTCATACTTATTTTCTCTTCAGCGTCGCTGTTGCTGACCATTTTTGAAAAGTTGTTGCTGGTCTGGCCTAATCTATTGTATGAGTTCGTGGTGATGGGCGAAATGTTAGTCTGTACAGAAGGGAACTTCTGAAGGGATATAATTTTAACGTGTGATAGGTAGAATAATTTAAGGCACGTTATGAGGGAAGAATCCAGGGTTTGATTGGAGCGCCAATGAACAGGGAGAAATGCGCCAAGGGCCGCAGCCTGCCAACGTAAAGCCACAGATTGAAGGTTAATGAACAATACGCGCCGAGGCGTTCTAGAGGCGGGCTGAAGCTCAGCAAAGGATCTATTTGCATTCCTTGGTTCCAAGTTCTGTACTGTTACGATCAACAGAGTTATTACTTGCAAACTTTTGCGTCTCGTTGTCTGCCCAAACAGGACGTACTGCAAGCGATGTGGAGATCTTGCCAATTAGTTCAGAGTTGCCATTTAAATAGATTATACGATCTATTTGAAGTGGCTGAGCTGAAAGTACAAGCGCAAAGTGGCGTTTCTACGAACGACACTCGTATTCGGAAGTGTGACGATAAGGATGGCTGCATATAGTCTTTATCACATAACTATCAACTATCCTGACTGGTATTTCAGCTCAAACTAATGGTGCCAAATGTCTATTGGGATATTTCAGCTAAGCCATGGACGAACACCTGACCTATATGTGCCAAGCGATGCACTAAGCGCTTGGCTGCGCAACAGGGTTTGTCCTGCTATTCTGAGAACTCAACAATGCACATCGGGGGAAGATGAGCTTTTAACATGAGTAAAAGGGTTTTCTGATGCCTTTGCTCAGGTCCACCATAAGACGTACTTAAGCCCGTCGGGCTGCCGTTCCCAGTTTGTAGATCTTCAGTCAGCTCATTGAATACTAAGAACATTCACGATAGCAAGAAGTCAATCCAACAGTATGGCAACCGCACAACTCTCCGCTCTCCAAGACATAGAGGCTGCTCAGAAAAGCCTTCGATTGTCTCAGTATGGAGGGCGTATGTCGAACCAATTCGTTGATGAGGTCAAAGGAGCAGCTCTCTTCCAGTTCAACTGGGGCGAGTTGCTCGGTGCCGCTCCTACTGCCATCTCGATGATGTGTGCCTGTTATGTGGCAGCTTCTAATGAAGAAGCTAAAAAGATCTCTCTCAAGGATTCCATGCCGACCAATGGTTTTCAGTACCTTATCAACCGCCCCGATCCTACTTTGAGGGCTTCCCTCCTTGATGGTTGGTATTCCTGAACTCTCTGCCAGGGTCTGTGTGAACTAATCTAACAATAGTCTGCAATTCGGGGGGCCAGGAAGCCTTCGGAATCGCCAGTAACAGAATGGAGAACTTGAAGCAGTTGAGCTTTTCAATCTTGAACGAACACGTAAGTTCCACTAAGACCTTGCTGCTTTGACATAAGTCGCGGGATTTTCACTAATGTCACAGCTAGATCCCTGGTTTATTTGGACACTTGGAACAATGTACCGAGAGCGAAGATAACCTCGATGATATGAGGCGAGCTCTGAAGAGATTTGGGTCCACCACGAACTCTTGCGCTAAGTATGCCGCAGAGATTCACCTTGCATTCAATAGGTGGAGCAAGATGGTCATGGAATTACACATCACAACTGAGCAGGAGTCTGGAACAACTGCCCGTAAAGCTTCAAAAACCGAGTTGGACAAACAGCTGGCGGACATTGAGAAGACATTTGCTGACAAGAGAACTAAATCAAGCGACGAGGAAGTCAAACAGATGGAAAAGTCTCTAGAAAGGGCCGAGAAAAGACTTGGTAGGTCCATACGACAATATTTGAAAACTTTATGGGCTAACTTGGAGGATAGATCGTGCACTTGACAATGTTCCTGGACCTTGGGCTACTGTTCTCCAGAGCGCCGCATCATCCTTTGTGAGAAACCTGCCAACTTCACGAGATTCCTCGGTCTCGACTAACTCGTGCCTAGGCTCAGGCGTTGCCCGCCATCACTGCGGCTGCACTGCCCCTTGCACTCGCCTCCGCAAATCCGCTGGGCGCCGCTGCCGGTGGTGTCTTAGGGCAAACACGAGCGCCGATTACAGTTCAGCCAAATAATCCTGCAGGCTCCAGTGTCACAAATGGAGTACAACCTTCGTCTCAACCTTTGGCAAATGACCCGGCCAGCGCTGCAGCATATCAGTCTGCCTACCTTTTCACGGCGTTCTTTGCCTTTCTCGGGGGAGATGATAAGGACATAGACTGGAAGAAATTTGAGGTGACTGAGGCAAATGCTGAAGGTAAAGGTGCGCCCACAGAGCAAAGTGGGGTTGTCTGGCTGCTTGGACAACTTCAAGGTGAACTGGCAGATGTGCCAAAAACGGAAACTGAAGCCACCAAGAAACTTGCGTCAGCCTTCACTCGTGCCATTTCGGTCAGCACCCCAAGGAGAGACCCCAGTCCCAAGGTCTTGGCTGACATATAACTAGGTCGCAAATGAGATCAGGCAGCATCTTGAGAAGGGTTCCTCGCTCAACTCCGAAAAGGCCAGTGCAGAAGCTATTAACAAGTGGAAAGCGGCGGTTAAGGCTGCCAAAAACGACGTTCTTACTCTCAGTGCCGCTTCCGGCAGTACAGCCTCCGTCAATTCTCCAAACCCATTTACCAGGCTCAATGTTGATGTCCCAAAACCTGATTTGTCTGCTCGTAAGTTAAACTAATAACAAAAGGTCACCAACAGGCCACGTTGCTGACAATCGGAAAAGAAACTGCCCAATTGAACGGCGCAATGCAGGGCGTTCAAGTCGCTCAAAATGCCGTCGATGCTGCCCAGGCAAACTATGATAGTGCCATCAAGAAACAAGAGGAAGCAGCGGCTGCTATGCTGGCAGTTGAGCAAAAGTTGAAGACTCTGAATGACAAGGCCAAACTTCTAGTAGGTACTCAGAATTCTCAACACACAACAGATGGCTGACGTCAGAACGCAGGAGAATGTCAAAGCAGTACTGAGTGACTGTATCTCGGTTCTTGTCGATCTTTCGATTCAGGTCAGCAAATTGGAGAAGTTCTTCTCTCTCCTCTGCAGCCTTATTGAGAGCATCATCTTGAAGAAGACAGATCTGCTTGCCGAAGAGATGAGTGTAGTTGCCGAGAGGTCTTACCGCAAGAAGGCACTCACAATGACCGAGATCGCAACTCAGACCATCTACACCTCCACGCTACAGTCAAAAGCCTACTTTTCCATGCTCTACGATATCACATATATGTACATTGAGATGGACCGAGATCACATTACGCCAGGACTCTTGATGTGCAACGAGTTCTCTGGTGCGTTGCACAAAGGCACCCCTGTTGAACAGCTGCAGGAGAGGCTTCGGGCTTACAACGAAAAGTCTGGAAAAGCTTTGAGGTTATTGATCCAGAAGGTTTGTGCATTTATTCCGTGTAAAGCCCATGCTAATATGTGCACAGAAACAAGATGAGATCATGACCGGTCTAAAAGACCGCGCTCGTGCAGCCATCGAGTCGTCGAAAGCAATCGAAGCTATCATGACTAAGAAGGGTCTTGACATAGACACCAGCGCGAAATTGGCGATTGAGGGTGGTGCTCAGGTTGCTAAAGAGGATGCTAAGGGTGTACTAGCCACGGTTCCTAGCCTGACTGCGGCTTCGCGGAAGGTCAAGTTAGACGCGTTATGATAGCTAGAGCCTGAGAATATATGGTGTTGGTGATCATACCCACAGGTGCTGAGGACTTGGTTCATCCACCCGGATCAACCGCTTTCTTCCAAGAGATGTTACAAAGAACAAACAACCCAGCAATAGCCCTTTCAGAGCTTACCTACCGGATCTACCAAATGTACTTTTACTACTGGCAGCCGAACTACGATACCATCGAGCAAGTCAATAGGCCAACGCTACAGCTTCCTAGCCGATGGATTGGGCTTAGCATTGTCTTGCTGATAATGCCCCTACATTTTATCACGCTTGCAGTCACCATTATTGCATTCGCTCTGCATACAGAGTCTTCGCTATTAGGAGAACCATGGCAGAGCGTGTCGCAGGTATTCTGGCTTAAAGCGGAGGAACTAATACAACAAGGCAGAAAAGACTCCGATATCATAGATAAACACGTGAAAGAGTGGGCGAAGGCGACGGGTCGTGACATGGATTTTATAGCTTTATTTGGTGTCGCGGAGACCATGGAGCCAAGGTCTAGAGACGACAAACCTCTAGTAGTTGGGGTAACTACAGTAAATGTAGTTGTCTTCCTTCCTGCGTCCTTGATAGATGAAAACCATTTCTGATTGTTGGGAATTTGCCCTTCAGTAAATTTTGTGAAGTCAATGAGTTATGAGCTATGACAACATGTGGCGGTTGCCGGTCCATAAACGGTAAGCCGGGAACCTCGGCCGACAGTTCGACAGCGGGGTAGACATCCCATGACTACCTTACCCTAACAATAATCACATACATCCGAAGAATAATCAGCAAATCATCAAAGTCTTCCCGGAAGTCACAAAAAGCGGTTGCTTAACAACAAGCAAGCCATTTACGACCCCTCGCCTAGCCGCCATGAAGTCAGTCGTGTTCAAAGGGGTCAAACAGGTGGCTCTTGAAGATCGGCCAAAGCCCACTATTCAAGACCCGACCGACATCATTGTGAAGGTCAAGTACACAGCTTTGTGTGGAAGGTCAGATCCAGATTCTGAAACGATACAATTTATCACATGCTTACCATCTCACAGCGAGCTTCATGTCTTCCGTGGGCACCAACCCTCCGGAACCGGCTTCATTATGGGCCACGAATTCACGGGCGTAGTCGATGAGATTGGCTCTGCTGTCACGAAGCTTCAACCTGGCGATTCTATCGTAAGTCCTTTCACCGTGAGCTGCGGAGAGTGCTTCTTCTGCAAGCGCGGCTTCTCGTCACGATGTGACAAAAGTCTCCTTTTTGGTACAGTTCCTCTTGATGGAGCACAGGCTGAATACGTGAGAATTCCCTATGCTGAAAGCACTGTTGTGAAAGCCCCCAAGGAGATTGATGACCTGAAACTCTGCTTGATGGCTGATATCTTTCCAACTGGCTGCTATGCTGCATCTAATGGTCTGAAGGACTTGGGTAAAGAGCAGGTGGAGGATAGTATTGTCGTCTTAATCGGTTGCGGACCAGTGGGTATCTGTGCGCTTATTGCCGCGTTAGAGTATAAGCCTAAGGCCATTCTGGCAGTTGACGGTATCGAGTCCAGACTATTACTTGCCAAGAGTCTTGGAGCCGAGCCATGGAATTACCTTACCCAGAAAGATGAATTGGAAAAGCGAGTAAAGGAACTGAGTGGCGGTCGCGGCGCTGATGTGATCATTGAAGTGGTTGGACATAGCTCGGCTCTAGATATGGGTTTCAAACTTCTTCGGCCATGGGGCGTCATCTCTAGTGTTGGTGTTCATAATGGAGAGATTCCATGGACTGGGAATCAGGCTTACGGGAAGAACCTGACTATCAAGATGGGCAGATGTCCCGTTCGGAGTAAGTTCACATCGCGAACGTTGAAAGTCAATCTCTGACGACTGTCTTCAGGTATCTTCGAAGACTCTTTGAAGCTGCTGGCTAAAAAGCAACATCTCCTTGAGTAAGTCCCCATGCAATTTGATGTGACTAAACTAACATGTCTAGCTTCATGACCGCGACGGTAATGCCGTTGAGCAATGCTCTTGAGGGCTATGAGCTGTTCGACTCGATGAAGGTTCAAAAGGTCATCTTCGACGCGGAGAAATAAGAGGTGTATCTCGAGGCGTTTCCAAGTATTGTTCAGTTTGCTAGCTTAGATAAGCAGGTCTGGGTCAAAGTGTATTGCTGGTCACCATGCCATGACTTGACGTCTAGGGAGTTTAGTTTCACAAATGACTGCCACCTCATAATTGACAACAATTGCCGCTCATAATGCTCATCAAAATTAGACATCATTTGATCAAAGTATGGTTTTCCGACATGGTCTTAGGTATTACTACTAATCGCAACTTTACATGGATGAGTAAGTATAGCAGAGAGGGCCAGCTCGGGTATCCATGTAGTCCTTAACAACGGGCCCTTCATCAGCCAGACGCATAACAGGCATTTTGTCGGTGATCTGGGCAGTGTTCCACTTGTTTGGATCGTTGAAGCCAGTATAGTCAGTCAGACGAGTGGCATTGCGACCTTGCCACTGAAGCACAGTTAGTAAACACAATATTTGCAGAAGCAGAGAGGAAGATCTTACCTTAGCCCAGACTCGGTCGACGTTGGCGTGATGAAGGAAGAAGAGAGGCTCGTTAGGTGAGGTGGCGGGACCCATGTCACCAAAAATGATGCTGTGAACTATTGCTTGTTAGTTATCAAGGATCAAAGGTTGGCATGGAGATCACTTACTCTGAGCATGAGGCAAACCCTCAAGCATATCGGACATGGAGTGATAGTTGTCAAAGCTGTAGATAGTATCCATGACCCGAGAATTGTAGGCAGTAGCTTGCATATCCCCAAGAATCTGGTTGCCGTCTTCATCCTTGCCAAGACCACCGTTGAACTCGCGAGTGAAGCAGTGGAGACGGTTACCCGGGGTGTTCATGTCAGGCCATCCCATAGCCAAAGTAAGATTCGTGTTGGCGAAAGGTCCATCGACGACACATCGCTTGAAGCCAGGAACGTCACTGCCAGTGAGTTTTGCATCACCACCAAATCCAGTCTTGGGGTCGAAGAGAGGAGAGTTGACCACGTCGTTCTTATCAGCGTCAATGGTCCAGTCCCAGTATGGCTGAACGCCCTTGTAATTGCACTCATCGCGGAGCATGTCCTCATGAAGCTGCACATACCAACGGTGCCAGGGGAGGAAATTCGCGACAAAGTGGATCTCTGTGTTGAGACTGAAATGGGTGTAGACGAGATCATCCATGCGTGTTGTGACGTCGTCAACGTCTTTGTATGCCTTTTTGGGGAGGTTGCGAAGGCAGACTGCAGCGCGGAGATATTCTGTCTTTTCGGCGCTGGTGAGTTCGCGCCATTCTTTGCGAACGACGGGGTCGGAGCATGAGCCTTCTGCACGGGCTAGGGGACTAGCGAGAGACACGGCTGCGAGAACCAGGCTGGCGAGGAATGAGTGAGCGAGCATTTTGTTTGTAAGCGAGTGTCTTGAACGAATGACTGATTGAGATCGGAGGGTAACGAAGGACGAGCTTGGCTGGTAGACTGAACTTCTTAGAGGACTACCCAAGAACTTAAATAGCAACCAGATACGAGTCTCGTCCCCTGTACCGGCATATCATGGGTTATTCTCCTGTCCGGAGCTACCGTTTAGCGGCATCTGATAATGCCAGCATACGGGAGATGCCGTCCACTAAGAAAGGAGGTAATCGAGAAAGTGGAGTAAACCCGTTGAACCGGTTGCAAGAATCCATAAATACGAACTTTGGCATGTTCGGTCATCTCCTCCTTCTAGAAGCCAAGAGCGATTTCAGTCGTCGCTAAGAATTAGAATTTCAGGGCCTTGGGCGGATTTCCCACCAAATGCATCACGTTGAAACCCTTAGCGGGTTCTTGAATCCCTGATAAAATCTTTTTATAGCGATTGAGATCGAGGACAGGGGTTGGAGGGCGGGATACCACGCCACCTTTGGACTAGTCAGGGCACACGGGCCATAGGGTAACTTCATGCAATTGTCATTGCCAAGACATTAAAGGGTGAATTTCATCTGAAATCCCGTATTGAGACTGTCGATCAGATCTGGGAAATTTGAAGGGAATTATTGATGAAATGTCCCTCTGAAGCGTATATTGACCAGTGTCGAGATACGGAGGCTGGACATCAACAAGGAAACTATTGGTTTGTTGGCCAATGGATTCTCGTCAGGTAGAATGCGGGGTTTACTCAGCTCGCAGCCTAACCATCTCATAAGCAAAGCCTTCTTACTTTTTTGAGTTTACCGATTCAATAATCTCCTAAGCTTAAAATAACGACCTCCACCATGAAGTCTTGGTTCCTTGCCCCTGACTTTACCTTCACTCCTGACGGACCCCTCCAGCTTGGCGCCGTCATCCCTCATCCTAGTCGTCCGACTCAGACCCTTGCATCACCCCGCACCGACTCAATCACGCTTCCTGAAGTCCAAACTCTGATTGAGACGAACCATTCTCATTCAAATGATGTCACGCGAACGGCGGGTGTTAATCTCTTTGCCAAATTTGCAGAGCTTGCTTCTGCATCTATCGGCTATGAAACCAGTCGTCGCAACGCTCTTGAGTATGGGACGGTTGACCATGAAGTTCGATCATTAGTGGCGCCATTCACGAAGGAGTTTTTGCAGAGTATTGTCAATACGGAGGCAGTTAGAGAGCATATTGACTCTGCCATGTTTGGAAAGCGAACAGTTTACTTCGTTTCCGGACTCAGAGTTACCAATTCCCCCTTCACAGTCACCAAAGAAAAAGGAAGTGGACATAATACCTCACTTTCAGCTTCTGGCCCAGCGGGACCGGTTCCCGTGGAAGTTGGCGCCGGCATTTCCGGTGGAAAAGAGAGTTCCAAGACTGATTCTTACGAAACTGCTCCGGGCATCATCTTTGCCTACCGTCTTCATGCCATACGTGTTCGAGGCAGCGGCACCGTCGGCTCGGAGATGTTCTCCAACAAAAAGGCCTTCATGTCTGGCAGACCCGGGCCTGATCCTGAGCCCTTCGAAGTTGTTGACGTCACCGCTGAAGTGTTGAAGGGTGATAAGGAGGAGGAGGATGCGCCAAAGTATGCGATGGAAGATCTTGGAGATGGAGAATACTGCCTGTTAGCAAAGCCATAGATCTGCGCCTCTTTATCCCGATCACGAGTCTCAAATAAGGAACGAATGCTGGTATTGCTTTTTTGTCTTCTCATCTGTACATAAATGGTGACACTCCATCATACATAGCAGCCCATGCCCTCCAAGCATCCGCCTTTTCACTCCAGAACCATATCGGGTTTATGAACCTATGATGTCCTGTCTGATCCGGTGCCATCTTTTCCAGCAGCCTTCTCATACCCTCAGTTCTCTTCAAGCACTTTACTGGACTTTGATCTGTTGGTATTGGAAGAACTGTGGAAAGAACTTCTGCGTAAGCTATCGTTGATGCTGCTATACCAGCAGCCACCGCTGTCGCTATTGATGATCCAGGATGGCAGATATGAGGACCAAAACGTTTGGTAATCTCGTTGTTGAGGCGAGGTGGCAGGTTGTCCCCGAATGTGCCGAGAGCAACAGTGTTTCGGTCAATTATTGGAGGGTTACTGGCACTAAACGTACCCTGGCAATCTGTTGCTCTGACCGAGATGACCGATCTGTGCCTCGCAGGGAAGGCTTCTTTTTGGTAAGCTGCATTGTTACCCGCACTAGCTACAAATATGATGTCGCGACTTCGCTCAACATCTTCTATAGCTGTAGAGATGGCGTCGTCGTCGTGGGGAAAGCCGAAGGACATGGAGATGATGTCCACTTCCGCTTCGAATCCAGCCCATCGAATTGCCTATTTCGAGATCAGCACCTGAAATAGTATTCCCTAATACAATTCTTACCTGTGCTATTTGATCACTGCTGAACTCGAGTTCATCAGTGTTCCTGGCAACTCGGGCCACGTAAACATGAGCTAGTGGAGCAGCTTCCATGACCAATCGAGTCATCAGGCTGCCATGACCATATTCATCTTCCATGGAGTCTGATTCAGGCATGTCCCCGCTCGCATCATTTGTGAAATCCTTCCAGGCCCTTATGGACTTCTTCCTCCTTGGTATCTTGCAAAACGGCAAGTCTGCATCGCACCCTGTATCTAAAATCGCTATCTTCACAGGCTTGAAGTCGTGGTCCGGCTTTTCCTCCCATAGATTCACGATGTGCATGCTAATGTGTTTCAAGTTGTCAAGCCATTCTTCAGGGACGACTGTCTTTCCCGTATGGAATGAGGCCACTTGAGAGCGGAGTTTGTTTTGTGATGCTTCGACCTCTTTGCATCTTGCTAAGTAAGATACGTATTTCGCGTCGGTTTTGAAGGCAATGTTGACCAACTTTGCCAGTGGTTCGACTATTTCAGTATACACTTTCCGCCTTCTGCCATCTTCACTTTCGTCGGTGGCAGGGTTATTGGTTGGCGAACTCTTTGTTGTCTTGGGTTTCTGGTTGAAAGCGGTGAATGTTCTAGGATCCAAGCAATTTGACACGGCTCTTGCAAAGATATCGCGATGTGTTGGTCGCGCCCATTGGGCTTTTTCTAGTTCACCTAGTAGCTGTCGTGCGGCACCATGGTCTCTGTTCAGTCGAGATGTAAGCGGTAAGTGCGTCATTGATTGAAAAGGCCGCGCAAGACCAATCTGGAGAAGTATAAGTCCCAACCCGAGAATGTGCGGAAATGGGTGCGTCAGCATTGATTTGTCATCGTCCTCGGACGTCCTCTGCTGATCCACAAAGTCAAGTGACATATATACCCGCAATGCAAGTTGATCTTTCGGTGATTGCTGGTGATCCATCTCATGCATGAACCAGATGTCTTCGCTCGTCCAACGATTCCTCATCAAATCGGACCCATAGAACTGCCAGAAGGAATGTGCGATGGCATGAGCAAGTAAGATCTTGTCTTTGTCAGTGAGTTTGTAGCTTTGAATGACTATTGATAGTGGAAGTCCCTGGCCTGGGCATAGAAATCTCTCGAGAGGAGCAGGTGGTGGTAGGGATACCAGGCCAACGCCTTTGACGAAGTTGAGATTGACTTTGGCAAATAGCTGATGTTTCAACACTTGACAGAAGTAATCCGAGTTGATGCGCTTCAGGCTTGAAATCTTGCTATCTCCCTCCTCGTCACTGGAAACATTTGCGAACTTAACGACGCCGCGGCGGCCTTTTGTTTGCCTGGCTTTATTAGTCAGATACCAATTGCGTTGAGAGAATTAGACTCACATGGGAATACCAAGCCACAAATGCTGCCAGTAACTCATGTTCTCAGAAGATATGACAACCTCAAATTTTGCATGTTTACTCTCTATCTGTGGCATTGCATCAAGGTGAAGCCTCATGGGATGAGCGAGCTTATGATGATGATCAGTGATTCTCTTGGTTTTATTTAGCCAAGACTTCTGCTGAGGCTTTTGAGCGTGATGGCAAAATGCATGTTGGTGAAGCGCCTTGAAAAGATTCTTGCTGACATGTTGAGGATAGTCATCCGGCTCTGGTAACCTCGATCCTGCCGTAATTTGATCGACACCAGTTTTTTTCTTTGGTTCATCCTGGCTGAGCTTAGCTAGAAATGCGTCGCATTGCTCCTTGGCTTTAGATGGGAGTGTTTTGTCGGTGATGAAGGACAGAGATATAGATTTCTTCAACCGTGACCTGTTATCTGGTCTTGCCAGCGTCACAATGCTCATATAGTCCTGCCCAGGAATAATCTGGCTCGCCACTGGAATAGGAAACTAAAACGTTTCAGTTAATGTCTCAGCTTTGATGCAAACCACCTACCATGCAGATCTCAAGCAGAGTATGCAACAGCTTGGAGGCGGCTTCTTCAGCCGTATCGTCAAGCTCATAACCTGCGAATGATTCTTGAGCAATTTGCCCCAGCCTCGTTCCAACTTCCCCCGCAAGCCGTTGTCGCTGGCGAATGCCGCATTCCATCACCAAAGCGTAGACTTCCTTGGCAACTTTGGGGACCAGTTCGCACGCGCTGAAGCGTTCAGGTGCCATCTCGACCGTCGCATGTTTTGATCTCCGTAGGGCTGAGCTAGGTATGTCAAGTGGAGGTTAACGTTAGATGATCTGTTTGGGTCGTGCGGCTGAACATCCCTGGTGCTGAGGTCACGTGACAATAATTGACAGCAAATCCTCCGCCTTCGCCCTTTTCCTGCTGCCTCATCCTCACCTCTTCTCACCCACTCGATTTTTTGGGCAAGCGCGGAAAGTGCGCGCGTTTATTTCTGTGCTTCTAAATTATGGATCTTATGAGGTTGAGTGCTCGAGACATTTCGAGCAAGTGTCTTGACACCTTCCAACAATGTTTGACTTTCCGCTCGACAAACCCCGGTCTCCCCAGTCAAGAAACGTCTCGTGATGAGCGGTTTGAGTACCGCTTGGCCGACTTCAATCTATGGATCGACGGTATTGGCGCATTAGCTCCTTCAAAAGCCTCACTCGATTCCAGGCCAAATGAGCGACAGATTGATCTTTCTTTAGTCAAAGGAAACCTTATCATGCTGTTTCAATCACTGGAAGACTGTCTGAATCTCCTTACAACTAACCAACCGCTTGAAGATGCTCTGTTAGATATCGATTCGGCTTTGGAAAGTCTCGTCTCACTTTCATTAGCTATTCGTAGGACAGGACGGCGGTCACGACTTCACAAAGCAGACCGTCTGTTCAAGCCAGAAGAACACGCTGAGTTGAGGAAACACTTGGAAGCCATCATTCTTCTTCGCCCCGGGCCTGGTCCGTGTGACGAGGACGAGTTTCAAAAGAAGATAGATTCCTTGACGGCGCTACAAAGTCACCTTGTGACATCCAACTTGAAGCGAAGAAATCGGTTCATACAAGCTCATTTACACTCTTTGGGCCTGAAGAAGAGAAGTGTTGGTTTTGAATTACCGGCTCCTGGAGTTGTAGATCAAGCTACTGCATCAGCTCTCAGTTTAGAAAATAAGTTGGAACACGCTACAGTGTCTATATCTACTCATACGTCTCACCAGCCTAGCAAACCGCTACCAGCACCTATGTCAGTCACCTCAGCTTCGATCCCCGAGAGTAAGCTCGAGTATAAGGAACCCATTTATAACAGAACAGAGTCGACGCCCATGACAGTTATTACTCAAATCACTGCATCTGCTCGATATCCTCGCCCAAGAGTATCTGATAATGAGCAGAAAGTGGTTCAATGTCCTTGTTGTTGTCAGACTTTGCCGGTATCAGAAGCCAAAAACAACAACCGTTGGAGGTAAGGATACGCCGGTAGTGTTTCCTTTTACTACTTGTTTCTGATATCCGTTTCATCTCGCAGAAAACACTTGGCAGAAGATATACGCCCATATACCTGCATATTTGATCGGTGTCCAGCGCCAGACGTGTACTATAGCAGTAGGTCGATGCTGGAACAGCACTTTCGACAGGACCATCCGCCAGTTTGGATATGTCCTTTGTGTGATCAAGGATCAGTTTATTCCACCATGACTGAAATGATGGATCATCTTCATAATACTCATGCACAAGCCATTGGGGAGGACATCTCATCGAGCATATCATCTTCTGCCCAGACAAGGATGGGTATAGAGAGCTGTCCCCTCTGCGAAGTCAAGGGCGATACCGATTCTCTAGAGCTGATAGACCACGTCCTTGAGCATGTCCACGACTTTTCACTCCGGTCTCTTCCCTGGCCTGAATCTTCCGAGGTTGAGCTTGGCGGTGAAGTTGGGTCTTTCAACCCGGAGGGTGATGAGGCTGCTGCTGTCACTCAATGGTTAGACGGATATGAACACGAGATGGGATATGTCGATCCTACTCTGAAGCTATCGACTTGTGACTATGGGAGGTTGGCGATTATCGCTGAACAGATCAAATCACAGAAAGAAGACAAGCTTGGTCTTGACATAGGCTTTGCTGACGAGCATGGTGACGAGTCTGCCGAGGCGGAGACTGAAATGTCCCAGCTTACTCAAGATACTCTTGAGTCAGTGGAAGAGCCTAAGGAGGACCGTGAACTGGTCTATTGCCATCAATGCTCTGCTGAATGGTATCGAGATGAGCATGGATTGCCGTGCCCCGAGTGTCACAGCGAGGTTGTTGAGATTGTATGTTCTTTGCTTCTACTTGATCTTCTCATCCTAACTATAATGACCAGTTTCATCCCAAAACTGATCATCCCGATTTGACCCACCGCACTAATACTTCTGTCTCACCTGGGCCACGCCCTTCCAGTCCAGATGCTCAAGGGGCCGTTGAAGACAATGAACATGCCAAGGCTGACTCGGCCTCGAAGTCAAGCGCCCGTGAATCCACGTCCGGCTTTCGACGAATTGCCAACCGTCTCTTCTCCCGCAAGAAGACGGATGATATCGAGCCCGAAGAGGACCCAATACTAGCTAATATCATCAGCCAATTTCCATCTCTCAGCCCAAGGTCTTATAGCATCTTCGTCCAGCTTTATCAACGCCGCATAGACACCTTTATAAAAAAGGAAAATACGTTCTCAAACTTTGTTAGAGATGTCCAGGGTGAGGATGGACGGCTAACTGATTACCATGTTTCCAGGCTGGACATCTTTTTGGCAGCGATGATGACTTTGTATCTGGATCCACTCAGAGGCCTACCACCAAAAGACCTCGCAAAACCTATTTCCAACTACTTCATTAAGAGTAGCCATCGGACCCTCCTACCTGGAACATTTGATATTTCTCCACTCTCTTCTGATTCAATTCGAGATGTAAGATTATCCAGCCTATCCAATTTGACGTACTCTGACTATTAACAGGCGCTTCTTGCTGGGTATCGATACATAGATATCGATGTTTGGGATGGTGATGAGGATTCCGTGCCTGATAGACAGAGAGTCATGAATGTGTTTGATCAGAGGCCTAATGGTGAGGCCGTGTCTACCACGAAGAGATTCAACCGTCTCTTCAGTCCTGCCAGGGATAACACTGCACTGAAGCCCGAGGCGTCCAAGATCACACTCCTCAAGCCACGCCAATCGAACCTCCGTGTAGAACCAGTCGTTACAGATGGCTTGAGTTTTGTGTCAGGCTTCAGCTTCAGAGAAGCTTGTGAAGTGATCAAAGCTTTTGCATTTTACAATAACGATCTACCTGTCATAGTCAATATTTCAGTTCACGCAACCTCTGATCAGCAAGAGATGATGGTTCAAATCATGAAGGAAGAGTGGGATGGTTATCTGGTTGATGAGCCACTAGAAGCTTGTGACCCAAGGTTTCGACTACCAAATTTGGAAGACCTTCGGAACCGCATACTTGTTACACTATCAGAAGCCTCAGGCCGTGGTCTCCCCAACCTTGATAAGCTCGACAAGGTTCGGCGCGGGGAGAGAGAAGATGATCAGGGTTATATCCCGATTATACGGCCGTTGGCCGACCTCGAAATATACATGCGAACAGAGTCGTTTCAAGGCTTCGACACTCCACGGACAAAAGTTCCGTCTCATGTTTTCTCTCTACAGGAGGAGAGGCTACAGGAAGTCATCTCTTCCTCACAAACCTACCTTTTCAGTGACAACAAAAATTACTTCCTTCATGTCACTCCAAGCCCCGCGAGACAGGACTCTTCAAACCTTGGGCCCTTGCAGTTTTGGCAACATGGCATCCAAATGGCTGCCATCAACTGGCATAACGTGGACGAGGGCATGATGTTGAATGAAGGAATGTTCGCTGATGAATCAGGATGGGTTCTGAAACCCGACGGCTATCGAAGTTCAGATAAGAATACCTTAACTCATTACGAAGCAGCTTCAAAAGACCTTACCGAGTTATCTATCCTTATTTTTGCAAAGCAGGAAGTCGAGCTGACGAGTAAGGATCGCGCAAACAGTCAAACCAGAGGCCTCTCATCATTGACTAGAGCCACACTACATCTAGCTGGTGATAGCCTCGAGTTATCAGCAGGATCGCTACTAGTCAAAGATGAGGACTCCGGTGCCTTGGGCTACGAGCACAAGCTTGATATGGACAGCCTAGGACTCCGCATCATTCCTAAACTTAGCATCCTCAGGTGAGCAAGCCTACTGCCTACATAAATAAAACTGACATTATTATCCAGGTTAAAATTTGCGAATTACTTATCTGGCGACGATGTAATGGCTTGGACCTGTCTCCGGCTGGATCGTCTAAATCGAGGATACCGACTTATTCCGCTATATGACGACGAGGGAGGGCTTTTAAGTAAACAGAAATTGCTCGTCAAGATCAACATCAAATGGCTCCAATAAAGACAGCCAATACGGTTCACTTACAACAATATTGGACATATATAGAATTAGTCTCAGTCCATAGAATAAAACATGGAAACTTGTGCCAAAGACGAAAGACATAAGCATATCCTAGGGATCGGAAGAAGACTTAGAATACTGCCCTACCATCGAAATGAAACATCCCAGGTCAATATCTGCTCAATTATGCTGGATACGCAGGGTACATGTTAGGGTCTCAAGCCCCCAGCAATACCTTTTCAAGCTTTTAATATTGATTCTTCACGTCCCTGCCGACTGGCTTGCAAGAGCCTTTTCCAGGACAATGGAGGGTGACTGATACGATTCACCTCTAGCAAGTTTTGCATCTTACTGCTTTACGTATCCTTTACCGGATCGAGCCCTCGGTCTCGGATAAAAGCCGTGCCAAGTAAGCACAACCCGATCAAAGGAACCTGTAATATGAAAACGCTGTGACTCGCCGACATGTATGCATCCAGAACGCCCGGAACTTTGCGCATTGGCTCAGGAAGAACGTATGTGGAACTGGCGAGGCTCTTGTACTCAGTTGGCAGAGTAGCGCGTAATTGAGCTTGGAGGACTGCCGCAGAGACAGCAAGGCCACATGCTCCTCCGATGCAACGATAAAAGTTTCTGTTAGATATGATGACTGCACGACGGCTCTTGGGTGAATGTGCTTGTAATGCGATCAAGGTTGGTTGAAAGATACACCCGACACCGGTCCCAACGATGGCCAGTATAACAGTAATAACGGCAGGGCTGGTATGTCTCGTAAACAGTAGAGCAAGGCCTGCTCCTCTAATTAATACGTCAGCAAGAGAATCAGAACATGGAGGAAATCGCGAAGAGCTTACAGCGTCCAGATAGCAAAGCCGAATATGATTACCTCACCGTATCTAAGACGTCTACTAATGTACTGTCCTGAAGCAATAGAAGCAATCATTTGAGCTGCCACCAATGGGGTGTAAACTGCTGCTGATTTGATGGCACTGTACTGGTGGGGGTTTTGGAGATATAGAGGAACGTAGTAGAGGTAGGACTGATAGACAGCGCCGAGCAGGCAATTCTGCGCAAGCATAATAGCCAGACTTGAGTTCTTGTAGATATCAACTGAATTGGGATGATGAGTCATGATTATCTTGGAAATGGATTTCGGGCAGGGTCTCTTACTGGGCATCATTGGAAGCTTTGCCATCTTCCATTCCCATCCTATAAAGGCGATGAACAAAGCGCCACCAACGGTAAGGAAGCTAATGGAAAGTGGCGAGTCCCATGAGAAGTACGAGCCTCCTTAATGCCAAGCAGTATTAGTGGCATTCAGCTTTCATGGCGTTTCAAGTCTTACCTCCGGAGATGGGGATCAGAAGAAGGACAATACCAGCGCCTGATACCAATGAACCAACCCAATCAATCTTGGAAATTCCTTCCCAAAAGCCAATCGTTGGAGGTTTGGAGGGGAGAAAGAAATAGGCCAGGGCAGCAGTGATAAATGATAGCGGTGTCAAAAGCCAGAAGAACGCTCTCCAAGACGACTTCTGCATGATTGCCGCTGCAATAAATGGCCCAATGACATTGCCTAATCCAACAGTGCCTCCAACAACACCTTGAATCTTTCCTCTCTGCTCAAGAGTGACGATGTCCGAGATGATGATGTTGACAAGGTTCTGAACACCACCGCCGCCGATACCGGCGAGGGCTCGAAAGACATAAAACATAATCGCATTCTGACTCAGCGAGCAAAGCAGATCTGCAACACAGAGTAACAAAGCTGCAGACACGAAAACGACCTTCCGACCAAAAACATCAGATAGTCTACCATAGAGCATCTGAAAGCAAGTATTGGCGATAAGACTGGAAGTACCAGCCCATGAGATGGTGGCTTCGGCGTTTAGATCTTTCGCGATGGTGGGGAGAGTTACTGATATTCCATTCTGATCGATTATGACGAGTAGTAAAGATGCCGAGAGTGTAGCGAGGGCGATGCCCAGTTGACGTCGAGGCAAGAGGTTGACTTGGTCGTGAAGAGCCTTCTCGTCTGTAGTGAGTACCATTTTGTCTTCTGCATTGGAGCATGTAATAAAAAATAAGTTCAAGATCAGATTTCTGAGTCAATTGAGGTATTATGACTCTTCGCAAGTTCGCCTTCGGCTATTCCCAAACGGTGAAGTGAACCACAATTATATCGGAGCTTGTCCGCGGAATTTGTCCGAAGACTTCATGACATCAAAACAAAACACGATACCGTTCTCAATTCTCTATTTTCCAAGCATTCCCAAATTATTAACTCACTAACCACTAACTCAATGCCCATCACTCAGACTTTGGTGGCCACTTCACCCTCTTCTCCGCCTGTACATACAAATTGTTCGGTCGAATCAGCTGAAAATAAGGATCATACTCAATAGGCCCATCCTGCGCCAAGCTGAACTTGTACCGATAAACAAGTTTCGGTAAAAACACCTTGATCTCCTGTAACGCGAAGTTGAAACCGACGCACATCCTTGGGCCTGTGGCGAACGGGATATAGGAGCCTGGGGGTCGATTCTTAACTTGTTCTGTATCCCAGCGATCAGGGTCAAAACGCCCCGGGTTCTCCCATACGTCTTTGTTGTTATGCATGTGATGCAGTGCTGAGATAACTACTGCGCCTTTAGGCAATCTGTAGCCTCCTGGTAAGATCATATCAACTTTGGCGGTGCGGCCAGGCTGAAAGGAGGGATTGTGCAAGCGTTGGGTTTCCTTGATGAACTTATCTAGGAAGCTGAGCTTGCTGGTTGTCTCGGCTGTGACTTGGGTATTGTCATCCCAGTCATTGTCGATGAGTTCCTGAAGAAGGCGGTCTTGGTTTCCTGGGTATTTGACAAGACTGTATATCAGCCAGGATAGCAAGGACGACGTGGTGGTGAAGCCGGCGGCTGTAGCTACAAGCAGGGTCGGAGCGAATTGGGAGGGCGGAAGCTTGCTGCCCTTGTTGTCCTTGGCCCGGAGGAAGTAATCTAGACAGTCAGCCGGGTCTGCAACCAGTCCGTGTACAAGTTTACAACTTACCAACAACATTTTCAGCCTTGAGCGCTGCATCTTGGAGCTCCAGATCCTCCTGCCCCTTTGAAGCTCTGGCAATCGACTCCGTCATCATCTCCATGATCCTAGCCATCGTATCTCTCACCTTCTTGGGATCACCGAACGGCATTTTGGCATACCACGCTCCCATAGACGACACACGCTTATTCAGCTCCAAGTTCTCAGCAATCTTGAGGACCATCTCATGCAGCGGCGAGTCGACTTCCTCAAAATGCGCAAAGTCCATCCCTAGAACAAGCTTACCAACTGCTTGCGAGCCAAGCTTCAGCATATACTGGTAGACGTTCCACGCTTCGCCCTTTTCGTCAAGCTCATCAAAGACTTTGAAGGATTGCTCTACTGTTCTCTGCATCGTTGGAGCGTAGTGACGAACTGCCTTTGGCCCAAGCGCCGGCGGGAGGAATTTGTGAGCAAGACGCCATTGTTCTGTGTCTGTATCTGCTAGAAAGACGCCTGCTTCTTGGTTCTTGATTGGGTGGAGGGGATGGCCGGGGACGATGTCCTTTGTGAAGTAGTGGTCTTCGGCCAGGAAGATGTTGGAAAGTTCGGCACTGTTGGTCTGGTAGAGGCGGTTGCCCATGCTGTTTGTGACGAATAATGGCCCATATTTCTCAAACAGTCGCTGATGGTTGCCGAGGTGGTCGGGGTAAATCTCGAGGTAATTACCAAAGTATGGAATACCAGCTGGACCGGGTACATCTCGAACAGAATTGCCGTTGATGGAGACGGCGATTGGCTCGTCATTGTCTAAGACTTCGGATACTGCAGTGAGTCTTCGGTCGTCGTAAACAAAGCCAACGCCTAAAGGTTCGCGTCAATCACTTGCGTTGCTAACGCAGCTCGGTCAAACTTACCATTTGGCTTGACAATGGCAAAGTGAGACGCGACAATGTTCTGAAGCTCCTCAAATTCCACAGCCGGCGGCAGCTCAACTTCTCTGGCGGTTGACGGTGACTCGCCCAAGAGATAAAAATGTTTTGTCGCCATAATGATAACAATAAATTGAATGAAAAGCCAAGACTGTGTATTCAAAAGTGAACATTTAGATGTTATATGCGAAAATTCCACAAGGCGAAAGGTGATCACGCATGGCACATGCAAATACCCATTCTCGCCTTCTACGACTACACCGCAGGCAAGGATACGAAACCCAGCGTGGAGACAACATGTCTGTCGCCGCGGACTGCAACATGAATGACGTTAAAGTCCTGCATCGTAGAAATTTTATCGTTGCATCCGTTAATCTCTCGGCATATCCGTGTCCGCAGATATCTGGGTCTGATTACAATGTTTGTTACGATTGGATGATGTAAACGGCAATATCGGAAGGACCCGTGCAGTGTCGGTACTCGCGTTTAGTATAATCGCGAAGACGGAAATAAGGGCAATACCATAGGGGTTCCTGGGTCAAAGATCATTCTTCGGCCAATAAAGTGTTATTTGTTACATCAACAGCGGAATTCGCATTGTTTCACCGACTTGGGTCGGTCGGAGTGGATCAACGAAGCGGGTCGTCCTCGGTCCTGTGGGTCCACAACGGGCCTGAAACCTCGGCATTTTTCAAGGCCCACTACGGAGCTGCACTCCGGCCCGCTGTGGACACATGCAAATGGTGGCATAATCCTGGACGGTCCAGTGATCCTTTGCTTGTGGGTTGTACAGTTTGTGGCCACATTGTGACCGCCTGATACGTGTGTACTGAGCTGTTTAAGAGAACAGTCCGCAGTAGACCCAGTCTCTGTTGTTCGTATCCGAATGCTTTGAGCTCTTTGCCAAATATCTAGTCTTGGATTAACTCAACCAAATTCTTTTCGTGTCTTACAAGCATCAATGGAGGAATATACGATCAAGCAGGTCGCTGAGCACAACAGCCCTGAGGATGCATGGCTAATCATCCATGGCCAAGGTACGCTACAACAATTCCAGATGGAGCACTCGCTAACAAAGCCAGTCTACGATGTCACAAAATATCTCGCAGATCATCCTGGCGGTGCCGATGTCCTCACAGAAGCAGCCGGTACAGACGCCAGTGAAGACTTTGACAACGCTGGACACTCCGAAGATGCCTTCGAGATCATGAAAGACTGCTGCGTTGGCAAGATTCAGGGTTTCGAGAAGAAGAAACCCAAGCTTAAACCACTTGCACCTGTGAAGGCAGTGAAGATCCAGACTGGTGGATCCTCATCTGTCTCGGCGTTGGTCAACTTGGGCTTCATTGTCTGCGCTGGTGCGGGAGCTTACTACTTTGGTCGCCGCCAAGGACTCACGGTACCAAACTGGCTGCTTTCATCTCTACGCAGTGATTCGGCAGGCTCAAGTTTCATCAAGGGTATCATTGTCGGAGGTGGATCCCTCGCAACCGCCAATGCTGTTGCTGCACAACGATTTACCACTATGGCGATGAAGAGCAAGCCTTTCACGAGCTATCCTGCTCATATGAAGGTGCCCAAACGAGCTCAAGAAGATACATTGCTGCAACGAGGGCTTTTGGATCCAGTCACCTACTCGCCACTTCCTCTCAAGCAAAAGACACTCATTGCCCCAAATGTTTACCGCTTGACGTTCAGCCTTCCGACAACGAGCACCATTCTTGGCCTACCAATCGGGCAGCATGTCACCATCAAAGCAGAGGTCGACGGTGAAAGCGTCGCACGATCATATACACCGGTATCCAACAATGCCGACCTTGGCGTTCTGGAACTGGTCATCAAGGCATACCCAGACGGCAAGCTGACAAGCAAGTATCTGGCAAAGCTCGAGGTTGGAGACGAGGTTCTTTTCAGAGGACCCAAGGGAGCGATGAAGTATCAACCAAACCTTTGCAAGAAGATTGGCATGATCGCAGGTGGCACTGGTATTACTCCGATGTTCCAGGTCATTCGTGCTATCTGCGAGCATGACCGTGACACAACAGAAGTCTCCCTTCTCTACGCCAACAGAACAGAACAGGATATTTTACTTCGGGAAGAGCTGGATAGGTTTGCAAGGAGATATCCCAAGAACTTCAAGGTCTATTACCTCTTGGATCAGCCGCCAGCAAACTGGAAGTTTGGGTCTGGCTATATGACTCGTGAGTTAATGAAGGAGAAGCTTCCATCGCCGAGCGTGGATTCAAAGGTGTTCCTTTGTGGTCCACCGGGGATGGTGAACGCGTCGAAGAAGGCACTGGTTGACCTGGGTTTTGAACAACCCGGAGCATCAGCTAAGATCTCGGACCAGGTTTTTGCATTTTAGACGTGACAAAATTCTTTCATTGTCGTATTTAGAATGTTTCGAGTTGATGTGCATTTTCCCGAAACAGACGACTCTCAAATTCCAATCACAATAAATCCAATAAAATAAACAAACATTCGAACGAATAATTAGAGGAGAAGCATTTCCCTTTGGTCTCAAATGGCAAAATCTGACCCATAATTCTCATACTTCCCGCCCCATAAGTTGTACCTGTTCGCAAATGGTAAGGCGGGAATGATGCGCTACGGATAATGCCATTTCACTTTAACACGAGACAACCAATCATATGCCTCGCCTTATGGATCAAAACTCCAGGCCGGCTTACTGTCATGGATCCAGATATCAAGCACTATGAGATTGTCTAGAATTATTGGTTTGGAATGATCAATTTTTGTGAGATGGTCTCTGAATGGTGTCGTTGCTAGCATGCACTGGCGGGAAGTCCGACTTTACGACAGGACGATCACAGCCCGCAGAATAATTCAACATAATCCAGAGCCTGATCTAAAGAATAAGCCGAGCATTTATAAAAAGAGAATTCCCATCCTCCTAGAGATTTCAAGCTTCCAAGACATTCTTTTACATATCAGCTTGGCAATAATTTGCTTCTCCTGCCACTCCTTCTAAGCCAATCCGTTCCTTACTACAGCCGCCAAGATGCCGTTCACTGCTGGGTAAGTCTTATCCTTTCCTACCTTTCCCGTAATTATGTACTACAGATACAGTTTCCAACCTCTACCAGGGACATTTGCAAGATCATTTTCGCGATCATTCTCCCTCCTGTTGGTGTTTTTATGGAGCGAGGATGCGGAGGTGATTTTTGGATGAATTTGTTTCTGACAATTCTATGTATGTTGTCACAATCCACGAGGCTATTACATGCTAATTTAGACAGTCTTCGTTCCTGGTCTCATTCATGCCTTATACATCATTCTGAAATATTAGGCGCTGCGAAGGGCATAAAAGGAGGTGCCTTTGGCAAAATGCTTCAAGGCGCATTATTATATTTATTCAAGGATATTCACCAGTGGTATTTTATTTATTAAAGAGCTACTACGCGCTTTTCTTTGCGCGCACTTCGGGAAACTTCATGTATTTCCCATTTCTTGTCCTGAGAATCGCTATAGTCGGGTTCCTCACGCGTTAAAGAGACCATATGAGAACGTCTTTGATATTGAGTTTGCAAAGGTCTAGATCCTACCTCACGCAGGGAGACGGAGCAACTCCATATCGCCTATTTATCATTATAACCAAACATAACATAACAGAATTTCCCTTAACTATGGATCTGCAATCAATCTTAGACTTATTACCAGCGATACCACCCTGACCGAAGCTAACTCAAAAGCGCTAGACAATTATGACAGTGAAGTGGGTACGATCTGACCGTCTCAAGTGAGTTTAGACTGACTCATCCAGTCATTGTGATTGGCTTTCCCGTAAAATTCGTTCGCGATGCCCGATTGCAAGTGGGGCATGATATTCATCTCCTGCTTAGAAAAACTCACCTCGCCCAGAAGCGTCGTTCTTCCTATAGGTTCCCTCGTGTTTACCGTCAACGGCATTCTACGTGCAACAATGGCTATCCAAGGAATCGTGACTGCCAAGATCAAGTATAAGCGTGCATCTGCCCCAAAAAGCCGCAATGGCTGCATCACATGGTACGTTTGCCCAGATCCTTTACCACCCAAGTCCAGTGGCTGATCCGGAGTCCGTCTGCAGCAAGTAAGTGGCGTTATGACTTTCTTATTTTCGACTACTTATTTATATAGGGTTCGACACCTAAAATGTGACGAGGCGAAACCGACATGTAACCGTTGCTGCGAGGACAAGATCAAATGCGACGGCTACGCGATGCCTAAACCCAAAGCAACCCGGCGAAAGCACCGAAAAAATGCTGTACCAACGAGCTCGGATGCAATTTCTTTGTGCTTAACGATTGACGACATTCCCTCATTGACAAGTTCAGAGCGTCTATACTTCCAACACTTCCTGAAGTTTACAACCACGCAGCTATCACTCTCTTCGGACTCAACCAACTTTTGGCTCCGATACGCTTTGCCCATAGGCTATCAGTTCGAATCAATTCAATACAGCATGGTTGCAGTTGGCGCCTCGCACCGACTATTCATGGCGAAATCACTCGGTCACTCAGACCAGGACGAATTGAAGAGCTTCGCCACTCACCAGTACAATAAGGCTATTGCTACCATCATACCGAGCATGACAGCATCGCAAGACTTGCACATTATCATGATCTGCTGTCTTCTTTTCATCTCATTCGAAGGCCTGACTGGTCGTTATGATGAACTTCTGCAACATCTCAGCGCAGGAATCTCGCTATTCCATTCGCCTTTACCGTCATCAACCGATGAAGAGCGCATGATGACTACAAAACTTGCTGAGATGTTCTGTCGACTTGGAGTAGAGTCATCCAACTTTATGGAAGGTGATCCCAGTGTCTCGGGGATGCAAAAGTGGTATCGTACAGCACAGCACTCCCAATCTCCGAAACCGTTCAGCAATCTCGACGAGGCATCATCTGCATTGCGGCACTTAGACGTTCTCCATGACGGAAAGCCTTGGCACTATGAGGGAAGTGATGACCCGAATAAAGCTAGCCTCGCGAAGGAAGCAAACGAAAAGCTGCAGGGTGCTCTCGATCAATGGACCGCGCGCCTTGACGCCCTCTATGAGCTCAGAAAAGAGGACATATTGATTGAGGGGGAGCAGCAGTACCGCAACCTGCGTCTACGTCAGAGATATTGGCAAATGGCGATCGATTCATACTCCTCAGAAGAAGCGGCAGCTAACCCCAAAGCCTTTGAGCCATTCTTGGCGGCAGCTAGAGAAGCAGCAGCGCCTTTCATTGCTCTCCGCCAGCCGACATTTTCGCTCGATGGGGATCTGATCTCCGGTCTAGCTTTCGTCGCATCGACTACGACCGATGATGAAACCAAAGTACAAGCGCTTGATCTGCTCTGGCGATTGGATCGTCGTGAAGGTCTTTTGGACAGTCGCGATATTGTTGAGATGCATGAGCTAGCCAGGGCCCTTGAGACTTGCACAGAGGAGCCAGACTTTAATAAAACTTGGAAACCCACGGCGGTGGCTGGAATACCTTCGATTATTGAGAGATTGCGGAACAGTCTGGGGCAATTAAGTATTTAGCAATATGCTGGTAGCCTCTTGGGAGTGATTGATCGTGACTAGTTTGCAATCCCTTCTGAACTCAATTTCATGATATTGCGACTGGTCATTTTTTCTCAGCTTAGGGCAGTTTACATTCGGTGAAGTAATTAACTCACTTATAAATAACAAATCAACTCAATTTAAGTACTATGCCACTGTGTTCTGTTATTCGCCCTTAAAATATAGTTATAAAGTGTCTTTAATTCGCTTTATCTGTGAAACCATTCTGTATCCAGGAGAGGTTCAGGGTAGTTAATTTCATCCATGATGTCAGTCTTAGAGAGATGCTATAGGCATTCAAGAAGACTAATTCGAAATACCGAAATGTGTGAGTCAGCAAGACGTTTGATTGGTTCAAATACCACGCTTGAAGTGGTAAGGAAGAATCGAAGCCATATGCTAAGCCTTCTGAGGTGGGAATGTGCTGTTCTTCGAAGATTCTAAAGCCAGGGCAGCCCCATATTTAGATGTGCCGAGGAGTGGAGCCTTGAGGCTCAAGGCAAGGATGTTGTGGGTCAGATTCATGCGGTCAGATCTTGTTAGCGGAAGCAATGCGGAATAAATGCCGTTTTTGCGTCATAACGGAGCCGTAATACACCAACATTGATAAAAAATGTCGTCTTGGGCTATTGCGCGTACAAGTCATTGATGACCTCGGCCGCCCCACGTTTTAGTCGGTGTCACCTTTTCGGGGCTCGAACTTCAGGCAAGTTGAGCCTCATCATTGTGTCCCGTATCTTCCGTCATGCCATACCAGCCGGTTCCGATCGGAGGTGCCATGCACCGACAATCCGGATCGATTTGGACCGGAAATCGCTTCAAGACTATGTATAAGATAGATTGTCTGCGAAACTCCCCAAAACTCGCATTTCGGTCGAGTTCTATTGTCTCATAACTACTTCATATCACTATTATCCTGCGAACATTAACCTGTTTCATACAATCTCTACCTCCTTCAGCATCTCACAATCGTTGCTCAACGATAACAGTATGAGTGCTTTTACTCTTCCTTCAGCCGAAGGTCGCACTGTCGCCGTACTTGGCGGAGGCGTACTCGGCCGCCGCATTGCATGTGGCTGGGTTGCAAGCGGATTCGACGTTGTCATCCGTGACCCAAGCCCTGAACAAAGGGCTGCTGCCGTAGAATACTGCAACACCAGCATGTCTCAATACTCAGACTCAGAGACCCGAGGAACTGTCACAGCTGTCAATGATCTCGCTGAGGCTGTTGAAAAGGCATGGCTCGTCATCGAGGCTGTCCCCGAGAAGCTTCCACTCAAGATGTCAACTTTTGCAGACTTGGAAAAGCTCACATCCCACGACACTATCCTCTGCAGCAACTCATCTTCTTACAAGTCAAGGGAGATGGTCGAGGGCCTCAAGCCGGAAACGAAACGACGCGTTCTGAATATGCACTATTACATGCCACCTGACTACCGCGTCGTCGAGCTCATGACCGACGGCGAAACCGATGAGACCATCTTTCCATTCCTATATGAAAAACTCGAAGAGATCAAGTTTCACCCATATATCGCACGCAAAGAGTCAACCGGCTTCATCTACAACCGTCTCTGGGCTGCTATCAAGCGTGAGGTCCTAAACATCCTCGCCGAAGAAGTCTCTACCCCAGAGGAGATTGAGAAGCTCTGGAAGGAGATGTGGTATGCCAAAGAGAAGGGACCAGTTGCTATGATGGATGCAGTTGGCCTTGATACTGTGTCTTTTATTGAACAGCACTACATTGCGGAGCGTGGATTGCCCGATACGCCAGTCAAGTTCCTTCAGAAGTTCATTGATCAAGGCAAGTTGGGAGCCAAGTCCGACAAGGGTGGACTGCTCCCTCCAAAGCAGCCTTTTGACTCAGATCATGAATCTTTGCTCTACTTCTTAGACATTGGGCTGTCAAGTGGAAACCCAAAAGGCTATGCTTCTGCTGGTCGTGTACTAGTTGGCTCTAGCGATGGAATGCCGATGAAGACGCTTGTCTCAGGTCAACACATGCCTGATGGTATTGACATTTCGAAGTCTGCGGGAAAGCTTTTCTGGACCTGCATGGGCAATCCTCCCGCAAACGACGGTGCTGTCTACAGTTGCAATCTAGACGGAACAGATCTCAAGGAGATTGTCCCTCGAGGCTCGGTACATACACCAAAGCAGCTGACTGTCGATAGCACGAACTCGAAGCTGTACTTCGCTGATCGCGAGGGGATGAGGATTATGAGATGCAACTTTGACGGCTCTGAGCTCGAACTCCTTGTCCAAACTGGTGATTGGCAGGTTGATTCGCATATGCTAAACCCTACAAGGTGGTGTGTCGGCATCACAGTATCACCTTCCACTGGAAAGTTTTACTGGTCGCAGAAGGGTCCATCCAAGGGCGGACAGGGTCGCATTCTTCAAGCCAACATCGATTTCCAACCTGGCGAAGATGCACAGAGCAGGAAGGATATCGAGGTACTGTTCCAGGGTTTGCCAGAGCCTATCGATTTGGAGATCGATGAGGATGAGAATGTTCTCTACTGGACGGATCGGGGCGAGCTGCCGGATGGCAACACCATCAACCGTGCTAAGCTCGATGGAATTACAAGGGTGAATCACGATGGTTCAAGTCAGTCAAGCAAAGACTATGAGGTTGTTGCTCGGGGATTGCACGAAGCTATCGGCGTCAAGCTGGACTCGAAGAACCGTCGAATCTTCGCCACTGACTTGGGAGGCTCGGTGTACCAGTTCGATTTGGATGGTGGGAACAGAAAGAAGTTGTACGAAGAATCCGGTGCGTTTGTGGGTATCACTGTGGCGTAGGCACTGTCGAGGCTGCCTTCAGACATCCCGGAATACATTGAAGCAACGATGCAATCCTTTACATGTGTGGCATGATAGAATATCCTTTCATAAATAATAGACTATACTGACTCGCTTTATACTCGATTTAGTGATGGATAAATGCCGGGGCAGACTGCCAGTGGTTCAACTGACTTGAAGTTGGGACTGGCCTGCGAGTCCAGAGTAATAGCAGAATAGTACTTGACAACATACATCAGCGCGTTCTCATAATTTCCCCTTTCAATCGGCTTTGATGAGCTTTCAGCCTTTCACCCTCCTACCCGTCTTCTTCGCAGCTGTCAGAGTTCCGCCGAAAGACGCGTGATATTAATAGCCACATCTTGCCCGGAGGCTTGTCTTCACTTGCCCTGCGAACAAGCCACCACTGAAGAGTCATGGCGGCCATAGCACTGTTCCATATAAAAGCTACCATCATGCCCACCGAGAACGACAACGATGTGGATATGCTTCTTGTCCCGCAAAGACTCATAACTTGGAAGTCGTCGATACCGTCGGGTAGAGCAAAGCCAGATAGGAGGAGAACAGTCTGGCAAATGAAGATATCGGCGTAGTTGACCATCTTATGTACCCGGCGCCATCTCCTGCTTATCGAAAGCCTTGGTCTGAGGCTGTTCTCGATAAGGTAAACTCCTACTGCCAAGGTCGCCAAGACTGTTGTGACCAACCCGATGATCTGGAGGATTCATAGTTAGGACTGATGTTTCGATTGCATCATGCACTTACCCCGTGTTCTGTTCGGAAATGGTCTGACGATCCCATCCCAGTCAACCCGCATAGCATTCCAATGGCCAGGAGAGGGAGGAAGAAGACGCAGAAAAGTATCTTTTGCCATTTTTCAATCCGAGCTTTAAACAAAGGTCGCTCGATCAGTTCGCCAAGAGCGATTAGTGTCGAAAAGATCAGGATGGTAGGGTATACGAAAAAGAAAGCCACTGTCATGGCAGCCACTAGATCTCTTAGCAATGCTTAAACTGTAGAAGCTAACGACATACCGTGTATACTTGTCAGTATTATCAAGAGAGATTTTGAAATGGTATTAACATGATAGGTGTTCTTGGCGAAGTCGATTAGGTAGGTGTTCCCTGAGCTCGTTATGTTGATGGGGCATTTCGGAACCTCCATGCCCGAAGGACGTGCCGCCGTGAGGTTTCGTTCCAGTGAGGTTCTTAGACCGGCGACACCTCTGTTCAGCCAACAAGTCGAATGTCCTGTTAAAACATCCAAGTTGCTTTGTAAGAAGTCGGTAACGTAAAGCTCGTTCTGTATTGTCCCAAAGCATTGCAGCCGGCGTGATTCTTCATCTGATCTCGGTAAATTTATTTGTTGCGACTTTGATATTGGTGTAAGATAGCTCCCGATGCTTGGTACGGTCTCGCCATTTACATAGTCGAGGTTGTGCGCCGCGACACTGTTGATCCGACCTGAGAGAAATGCTGGCACAGACCAGGCCAGAAGAAGCAGTTGTTGAATGTGGGATGGCATGATGAAAACATGTGTTGAGGACGATAGTGGAGCTCAAACGAAGAGACGAGGACAAGAAGGAATTTATCTAATAATGACACCGACGGCGATGTAACCGCAAAAGGGGCTGAGAACTATGCTTACGTCTTTCATGCAGAGCCGCGTTTAAGATTACATTGAAACCTTAGACGCTGTCCCGCGGGACGCCGAAAAGAGAAGCGGTAGTTGAAGCTAAACTTGAAGCTAAAGGTTTAGTTGCGCAGGGGTCTGAAGTATATAAGTAGGCGGCATCCTAGCATTTGAAATGAAAGCGAGGGAATGGACAAAGGAAAATGTCTTGAAAAATAATATCCTATCAATTTATGTTTTATCTTATATTGAGACGTGTTCATGTGCTTTAGTGTACATTCGTACGCTTAAGAGCTACCTTGTCACTGCGCCCAAACATCCCTAACATGAGGGGCAAAGGTGCCATTACCATTGCCAACACCGCCTGAAAGACAGTGAAATCCTTCATATTGCGAGGCGGGTCAGCGCTCTCAGCAGCCTTCATACCATTACCGAGTATGATGAAGCAGCCACCAAGTAGCTGCCCGCCAGCCCAGGCAGTAGTGCTGGTAATCTCGGCGCCCGCGGGATACGAAAACTCTGTCAAAACCTCCAAGACAACAGGAATAAGAGAAAGCGACGAGATACCAATGCAACCGAGAACAGCGTATAGTGCCCCGACCTCTTTTGTGCTTGGAACCCATACCAATGCGAGATAGCAAAACCCTCCGACAACCACTCCACATTTGATGACGAGCAGGAACTTTTTAGTTCGGTCGATTATCGGCGCCGTGATAGCAGAGAATATTAACCCTAGAACAATGAGGAGGCCGCCTCCAATGCCGGCCTCGGTATCGGAAAACCCATACGGCGTGACGATCTGGTTGATCAGAGACGTCGTGGAGACGAAGAGACCAGTGTAAACCCAGAATGGGATGATAATCAGGTAACACTCTAGCGAGCGAATCAATACTCGTAACGATGGCAGAACCTTTGGTCGTTCTGTATGGTGAGACAGCGACGGGGGAGTTGGCGGCGCGCCTGGAATAAAAAAGCCTGGAATGGCCACCGCGGATGACTGTCATCATAAGCTTCTGAAAGGTCGGCACAGGATAGAGAATCAGGGTTTCAAGACTCACAATGATGGCCACATATAAGACTACGGAAGAGATATCGCTAGGGTCATCCGCCCACAATGGAACAACGATGGATCCAATCGCTGCTCCAGTTGGGTTGGCCAGGCTCATAACAGCTGTCGCCGTCACACGCCCTTTGCTCGTGTACCATGTTTCAGAGAAGCGCGTCGGGGCGCTCAGGACAAGAGATTGTGACATGCCCAAGAGAGCTTGAGCCACGGCGACGACGGAGACGGTGTTGCCATCGGAGGAGTAAGATCCGGCATAGCGAACCCAGTTGCCAATCAGGAGGAGAGCGCTGCCGCTGATGAGGGTAGGACGCAGGCCCCAGTCAAGAAGCTTGATGGTGACGAACGTCATGGCGAAGTTTGCAAAGACGAATATACTACTCAGCCAGTTCACCATTGTCTCATCGACTCCATAGAATTGGGCGGTAGATGAAGTGACAGGCGCAAATGTGAGCCACTGGGGTCATTGTTAGTATATGGTGTTTTCTATGTGCTGCGCAAGAGAGCACTAGCCACTAGACTGGTGTAGTGTTAGGGAAGCCATCATACGGAGATGGGTAAGACGTTCGATAAAAGAATGACGAAAGGAACGACATACCGACCAGCTAACCATGACGTTTAGCAGTGTCAACACCACAAGCCCGAACCAACGGATCTTGTATGTTCTGTACGGTTGTTCAATACTGCCACGTCTGACAGAAGAGGTCGAATCATCCGGGGCTAAGACGGAAGACGGAGCGTTTGGTCTCTTCTTGTCCATATCAGCACCGGGACCTGTAGCCTGAGAAGCTGGAACTGCTTCGAATACGGAATTCTGAGATGTTGTCGCCATTTTCGCTGCCTGCGTCGTCTGCTGTTTGTCTACTGTAAGGTGCAGACTGTCAATCAATCAGTTATCTTCAGTAAATGGGATCAGAACATTTGAAAAGCTCCGTGGAAATAAATACAGCGGGAGCCTGACATGGCTGGTTATCTCTATCTACTCAATATCCAACCGCGTAATGTTGTGATACCCGAGTCAGAAGATCTTTATCCCTGCTTACCCCGCAATCGTAGCATTTATCTTAGATGTGCTGAGATCGACAATCCAACTTGACTAACTTATCAGAGAACGGGCCCGCGGGTCGCGATCCGCGGGCTGCGTGGCCCGCCTCCTTTTCAACATTAAGCCCGGTTGCGCACTGGCCCGCCACGACAACCCTCCGACACTGCGATCATAATGCTCACTGGGGTTCCAAGTCTTGTTCTACACCTCCTTTTTGGTGCGCAGGCTCAGCTATTCATCAACAATTCACTTTTAACCGCCCTCGGACTAGCGACAATGGCCGAGGAACATTCGCCAGAGCCAGTAATTGGCCGAGTGGTAAGATCTCGTCTACTGCATGCCATGCCCAGGCTAGGTGATTTAGTCAGCCTTCAGAATTGTTATCTAATCATGGTCTTGATGTTGACATAGTGCGACCGATGCCGTCTCCGAAAGGTGGGTTGCACACTGCCCTCATGCCATATGCATCGTGACTAACATGGAACCAAAATGAAGATTCGATGCGATAGACTGTTTCCATGTTCCAACTGTCGAGCAGTTCAAAAGGCCTGTAGCTTAGTTGGATCAACGCAAGGGATGCGACAATCCAAACAAAGAGTCCTCATTTCCTCACAATAGTAAGAGCTTCGATCAACTATATACTTATTGAGCAAGGAGCCGACTTAACTCCATCACAGCGAGCAAAAGATAGATCGCATAGAGCATCATCTTGAGGGTATAGAACAGCTCCTGCGCAAAGTCATTGATAATCCTGCTACCAGAACTGTTCAAAGGCCTTCCGAGTCGTTACCTGCGGAATCTTTCAATCTATCCAGGGACTTTGCAGACAAGACTCAGGATGGCCAAAACAATGCCGATTCAGAGATGGCATTGGAGGGCAGCAGCTCAATGAAAGCTGCTACACTGTACGCGAGCGACTTCTTCCAGACTGTCCTCGGACATTCGCCAACTGCCGACTCAAGCCCGCGTGTGAACGCTGCCTTGTCGTCACTGAAACAAATGATCGAGATAAATAGCTACCGGTCTCTCGGGGATCGAATGCCTAACCGAAGAGAAACCCCGGGAGATGGGATAAGGGATCTTGAAATGCCCCCTATGCAGTCCGTTCTCACGATTCTGCGGGAATTGAAAGGTAGGCTTTAGAATGAAGCCGATTCTCTCGGTATAGGCAAATGGTATGGACTGACATGTCTGCAGAAACAAAACTGGCCACATTGACTGTAATTAGTCTCTTCATCTCCAAAGACAGACTGATCGATTGTTGCCGAGAGATATATTTTGCAGTTGACAATTTCTCACTGTCGACCTTTTTAGTCGCAAACGCGACCTTGCGCTACCTGTTCCAAGAGAAAGCTCAAGTGACAGAACATCAGTCCTCTCGCGAGGAGAATCGAAACCTGTCTCAGCTGTGCCGAGACAACCTCGAGACAGCGATGAACAAGTTCGGCCTCCTCGCGCCGCCGAGCTTGGAAAACGTAGAGGCTTTTCTCTTGGGGGTGAGTTTTCATACTTGGCTTATATAACTTCAAGAACAGTGCTGAGATATTCGAACTAGGCGATCTATGCCATAGAGGTGTCACAGCCAATGCTTTCTTGGCAACTCGTATCTGCCGCAGGAGGAATATGCCAGACCTTGGGTTGGCACCAACTTGTTCCCAACAGCGACAGCACTACTGATCGCAAGATCTCTCTTTTCTGGCTAACTTACCTCCTTGACAAAGGCCTCTCCTTGCGCCTTGGTCGACCGGCTGTTATACACGATGACGAGATTACGCTGCCGGAACGGCTTGACAAGGTTGACATACCAGGAGGATGGAGGGATTTGCTTGGACAATGGATCCGTCATTCTCGACTTGTTGGTAAGGCTTATCAAGATCTATACAGTCCGTCAGCGCTTCGGAAGCCAATACAGGAGCGTGGCGATCGCGCAAAGAACTTAATTGCTGCCCTCAAACGTATCATGGATGACTCGTTGATGCCACTGGGACAGGCGCATTTAATCGAGAGCAGGACTGTGGATTTCGGATCCGCGCCTAATAGAATGGTCAAGACGGTTTTGAAGGCCGATGAGGTATGGTACTGGACGACTCTAACGTTTATACGTAGGGCTGCTCCGTCAACAGAGAGCGGACACGGTGGTGTTAGCCCTGCGTGTTTGGAATCTGCTAGGATGGCTTTTGAAGCACATGGGGAGTGCATGAGAATGACTGAGCCTAGCTCTGACACAAAGGCTATATACTTGTTATGGTACCGTTGCATGATCATCTATCCCTTACCGCCCAAGTACTGGAAAGATTCTAACGAGCGCTTCTGTATGCAGGACGATTATTTACACCCCGTTTGTGCCGTTGATCGTTGTATTCTGCAATGTCATTGAGACCTCCAATCCCGGGGACATTCGTATACTTGGAGAGTTTTGCGAATCGTTGAAACCGCTTTGCGGTATATTCGAGGCCATTCAGGAGCTGCACGACCTTTGTCAAGTTTTGTACAATCTGGCAATCTCATATGTCGAAGCGAAATCACAAAGCCAAGGAGGCCTCGATAAAATGGTCGAAGATGGATTTGGAGCTCAATTAAAGAGCACGCAAGGGGCGGTGTCGTTTAGTAGCAGCTATTTCGATACTTTCTCAACGGGGTCGAGTATTCCAGTACCTCAACTAAGCAGCCATGTGTCGCAGGTTAGGGACTGGATTTCCGGAAATATGCATTGGATGGACGTTTCACAAGAAGACTTCTCTGAGTTCTTGGCACAATTGCAATAGATTAGGTACTGTAAATACCAACACTGGACGGTGTAGAAAACCCAACAGTATCTACATATAATAAGTATTTCCTTCAGGTGAAGCCGTCGAGGAAACTTTGACTTGGTTTTTTATATCTCTACCATGAGATAATATATGGAACATGACGTGTCGGAGGCTCAAGCTCGGTCATAGCTGAAAGGCTTTCGGTCGATACATTCTACAGGCAGCTCTATATCACATATCAAATCGCATATGCATAACTTCAACTAAGATAAATATAAAACCACAGAGTGGAAAGCGCAATGTGGCCCAAGATGTGATATACAGCTAGTAAACAGCATGCGAGTTGTCTATCCACGGACGAGACCGATGAAGATCAACAAACGGCTGCATGTGGCCGCGGAGCCCGACCCCGCTCTGCAGTAAGCTTGCCGAGTGATAAGCGATCACTGCCAGAATGGGATTATGGGAGTTACTCAAAAGGCCCCTGTTGGTTGCCATTCGGCTATAACATTACCTCCCCGATACCAGCAATTGTCGTAGTAGCCCAGAGTCACCTCGGTATGGAACGGATCAGTGGCATTTATTGTTGATGATGTAGGAGAGACCAAGATGAAGCAGTAGAAGAATTTGAGGGGCTGTAGCTCATGATGTCCAATTGTTGTCATGAGCATGTAAAAGGTCGTCAAAGGCCAATTGAACATTGTACCAACGTCGCATGTAAGATGCACTGATGTACTACAAATAGCTACGCCCAAAAAGGACTATCATCGACAGCAAACTTCTTGTTCGTTCCCCTCGCTAGCGCCGTTCGCGGGAACTAGCACACTCTTGTTGACGGCCTGGGTGCTAGGGGGTACGTCAAGAGCTGGATTGCGATCAAAAAAGTCTGCAGGCTTCAGCGCAACCGTGATTGCCTCAGCAGGCATAACCGGGTAATCCTCAACTCGCGGATTGTGCGTGAGTCCATAGGTCGCCCACACGACCAGATCCTCTCCTCGGACATTATCGTTCCGCGCCGCATAATCCGCCACACCGTCCTTTTCTATCATGCTCTGGTTGGTCCACTTGCCTCCCGCCCACAGATCGTCGTCCTTGTATCGTGTTACCCAGATATGGTGCTCTGCAAAGCGAGCACGCTTGCGAACAAGGGAGGCCTGATCAGCCATGAGGAGCTGTGCTGGTGGCGCTACTACCTTGAAGCCGACTGGGTTCTTGGATATGGGGTTCAATTTCTTCTCGTTGACGATCTTGAATACTCGGTTCTTCTGCGGATCGGCATCCAAGGCACAGCTCTTTTCGACAAAGGTCTTGTGCAGCTTCCAGGCATTGCCGTAGGGGTTCTCCTCTGATATGGGCAAGCCAATCGAGTCTTCCTGTATGACTGTATTCTCAACACCATCAATCATTGGGTCAATGCGGAGGCTGAAGAGGTGCTGGTGATTAGCGGCTAGAACACCGGGAGAAACGACATTGCCCCAGTGGCTCGTCTTTCCCTCAGCGATTAGACTTGTTGCAAGGATTCCAGTGGCCCTCGTCTCGAACTCGATAGTTCCGTTTTGCCAGAAGTGCCAGGAAAATGCGTACTCATAGTTTCCGACGGTAATGATGCTCTGGACCACGAGAGTTCGCGCTCGGGTAACGGCAGCGACGTCAGTCCTGGCATTAGTATGCTTCCATCCGATGCCAGCGTCCTAGTTCAATAGTTAGGAAGAAAGTTAGTCTTCACAATGGGAATGCAGTCATACCTGTTCGTGCAGACAAATCACGTTAGATGCCTCGTAGGGCTTTCCGTCAGAAGCTGTGAGCAACGCATCAAAATAGCTGATATGCCCCAAGCAATCACAACCGAGCTTCAGGTTATTAGCTGTCAGTCCTGCACCTGCATCGCCGAGATCAAAGGCTTGTCGGCGATGATATGGGTATCTAGGGTCTGTTGAACGCTGATTAGTCGAAATTCACGGGTCTTCAGGCGCTCTTTTACCTCCATATGGTACCGTCATCTCACTCATGCTCAAGCGATAGAAGACCTTTCGCCCGTCATACCTGACATCATGAATGGTCATGCCCTCTCGCCAGTTGAAGCCAATGCGAAATCGCCATTTCTGCCAAGATACAGAGTTCCCATCTTGGACTTTATAGCTGGGTCCTTCAGGCTGTTGAATGACAAGGGGCTTGAGGTCGTCCCGAAGGTTGACGCTCAGAAGATCCGGGTGATATTCGTTCTCAGTGCAATGAGCAAGGGGAGCCTTTGGTGCCGTTGAGATTGCTGCTCCGTCCTCCTTGCCGCCTGTTGGCAGAGGGTCGATTCGAACAAGTTTCAGATCAACGGAGTCAATGACAGGAGAAATGGGAAGTGGGTAAGAGTACATGTTACTCTCCGGGTGGTTATGCGGGGCGCGGGCGTAAAGCATAGCCTGAACCAGCCTCGGGGTCTCCAATGAAGAGTCTTTGTCAGCGCCGAATGGCCAAGTGTCGCATTGAACCGTCACGTTGGGGTCCAGACCTAACTTTTCGATAGCTGCCAGGACCTCAGGGTGAGATAGAATGGCATAGTTGAACGCGATGACCTCGTCTCTGTTCCATCAGTGTCAGTAGTCTTCTCATACTCGATAACAGCTGATACGGACCTGTCGAAGCCGGCATGATCTCCAGGCTTGGATAAGGTCGATTTGACCTCGGTCCCAGTGTCTAGACTGACGATGCTTTCGGTGAAACCTGGCTTGCCAGGGAAGGTATAGATGACCTGAGCACATCTAGGTACGAATGGCCGGGCAGAGATAGGGACACCTTCGCTCTCAGCATCCAAGTATGGAAGCAGTAAGGACTTGGGAGGTTCGTAGAGCGTTGTGTGTTTGAACCTGACCTCTTCCTTGCCATCAGACTTCGCCTTGACGAGTGCTCTTACTAAATCCGCAGCTTGAAGCATCTCCTTCTCGCTTAAAGCGTGAAGGGGATGGGTGCGTTGAGCTTGAGCAGTCATAGTGTTTTCGTTTACCGTGTTCAAATGTTGTATTGTTGTGTGTTACGGATTTGTATGGCAACTGTGAGAGAATCATCACATCTTCTTTTATTTTATGCCAGCTATAACTTCTATTACTACCTGACCTTTGCTCAGAACCCTTACCGCCAGCGACTGTATCACCTGAACACCCCGTGAGTGACACAAAGCAGCTGCTCGCAAGCTATCATCCCCCGCGGACCCCGATTTGATAAAAAATTCCATGGGTGTGGCCCGCGGCGCGACCAATGTTTCCGGAGTTCACTATCTGGCAATACCCGATATCAGTGCGGCCCGCGGCGCGATCCATCGCGTCCGTTATCCTGCAATCCACTATCTCCTATCAATTGTTGATGTTAGCCTTTGGGGTCCCGCACACTCGACTGACTAAGTAAGGGCCCCGTGAGATTCATGTGCCTAATGCAGGTTTCATGGTAACATTTCGCCGAGGCACGGTCTCAGCCGGTAGTGACGATATGCAGTTTGCGAATACAATGTTCTTTGTTTCTACGCGGGGTCCTACTCTTATGTCTCCTTTGTTTGTGTAGCGCATGTTCATTGCTATACCAGGACAGGAGAAGCAGCTGACTGCATGATCATGTTCCTGTTTTGAAGATGAAATGACGTGGCATAAGTCTACTACTACTCTCGGAGCGCATCAATAGGCCTTGATAATTTTCCAAGAATTATAAAATTCATATTTTACTTCAACTACTGGCAGTTCTAAGGCAAAATATCAGGGTACGGTGCATAAAAGTTTAAAGAATGAACGAATCCATCTATCCATAGCCTTGGCAATTTGATCCAAACTAGCTCATAGACACTCAGCTAATGAGTCCCTTCTTTCGCATCTCATTCTCCGTCCAATACCATAGATCCTGTGCCAGCTTGGAGTCTTGGGCAGTCTGAGTTGTTTTCCCCACGATACCGACAGGCTTCAAATACTCTCCACTCATGTCCCGATGAAAGTCTGGGCCCGCGATTGCGAAGAGAGATGTATATGCGGCGGTCTCAATTGGACTGTAGAGCCTGAAAAGTCGCATCACAGGAACAAGTACTTGCCAAGCCCGTGAACCGGTGGCATTACGGCCTAGACCACTTGGGCATCTCGTCAGACCATGGCATAAAGCAGATAGATTGCAAATGAAAAGGTAACTCACGTGTCGATGGTACCTGGATGCAGACTTGCGGTCCAAATCTCTTCCTGCCCGTCATTCTCAGCTGACGGGCCATGTCTGCGATGTAATTCTTTGGCATGCAGGATGTTGGCTAGCTTAGACATACCATAACGTGACCACGCACTGCCCTTGGCTTGATTTATGTCGTTAAAATCGATTCCTGCTGCGGGGGAAAACAAGAGATGACCATCAGAGCTAACATTGACAACCCTGACTGTCCCCGGGCTGGTTGAACGCGCAGACTTGGTGAGGATAGGCAATAAACTGTAGGTCAACAGCCAGTGGGAGAGGTAGTTTGTCTGGGTAGCGTGGATTCAAGCGTCAGTCTAGATCATAGCCTTCCTCAAATTATAACTGACCTGGAATTGAGCTTCGTAATGATCTACAGATTCCTCATAAGGCGTTGCCATTATCCCGGCGTTGTTGACTAGGCCATGAAGCCTCGATTCCTTCCTACCCACGTCGATGTTGATGTCAAACACGGTCGCAACGGGTACTGATTCCTGCTATACGTACCGTGCAAACTCGTCGGCCGCTTCTTTGACGGTCTTAAGGCTCATCATGTCCATCACCAAGATGGATACATCGGCATGAGGATATTGGCTTTTGATCTCGGCGATTGCACCGTTGGCTTTGGCCTCAGATCGTGCACCCATGTACACTTTGGCTTTGTGAGCTGCCAATTCCAGTACGGTATTGAAACCACTGGTCAAGCCGTTAGCCAATATTTATTCCCCCTGCATACACATGCTGGAAATGAGGAGTCAACATACATTCCGGCATTGCCTCCGGTTACGATGTAAACCTGCCCCGAAAGATCAGGAAGTGATTGTGGTGTAAACGCCATTATTGAAGTAGATTGGTGGTCGGGTATGGTTCGTGCTGTTACTGTAGTAATTTGGGTAACGCGAAGCTACCAGGTCTTTTTTAATATTGGAAGATACGTTGGCTTCGGCCCGCGGATTCCATTTAATTTTCCCCTATCTAGATACGGATAAGATTTACTCTAACCTAAAACCGGCATGTATGAGTAGCACTGGCAATGGCTTTGCATAGAGCAACGTGATAAGGCTCGACATACCCAACAACTATTATCATGAATGAAAAGTGGCAATGAAAGGTAATTATAGAGTTAGAGAGCAATACGGTTTTTTAATGTGTTTTCTAGATAAATCTACCCTCTATATAACTAGACCCGAACCAATATCTTGACTTGAGTGTCTTTGAAGTTGATCAACGCTTTGAAACCCTTTTCTTCAATTTGATCCATCTCAATAAGACTAGTAATCATTGGCTCCGGATTTAGCTCACCTATCTTCCGTTAGTAATCTGTGAATTGACAGTAATAGGTAAGAGGCCTTACCACGACCAAGAGCATCAATAACATCTTGGAATACTGATGCCGTATACGTTGCTGAACCTTTGTAAGTTCTCTCGTTCAACATGAAATAGTTTGGTGAGATTGTTGCCTCAGTAGCCCAGAGGGCTACATTCACAATGACGGATCGGGGTCTGGACGCCGCAAGTGCAGTTTCAAGAGTACTCTGGACGCCGGCACAGTCGAAGACGACTTGAACGCCTCCTCCTGCGCAAAGCTCCTTGCACTGCTCGCCCACGTTTGTCTTTGTAGGGTCTAGGACGGTGGTAGCCCCAAATTTGGTTGCGAAGTCTCGTCGTTTGTCTGCAGTCTCGGAAACGATTATCTGGCTTGCCCCTTTGCTCTTGAGAACTTGAAGAATAGCTAAGCCAATTGGGCCAGCACCGAGAACGAGAGCTGTATCACCAGGTTGAAAGTCGCTCAGCTGCACAGCGTTCCAGGCCACTGCCAATGGTTCCACCAGAGCTTATACCATTAGTAGAATATCATCAACGGCGAGGATTGGATCTGCATACCTGCAACCTCCAGGGATATGTTATCAGGAATCTTGAAGACCGCATACCGTGGTACAGTTGTGTACTCGGCCAAGCCCCCTCCAATTCCTATTTGTTGTCAGCGGTGGGATGCTCATGTGTGTCCTTGAGAGACACCTTACCACTCAAGCCGATAAATCCAGAGTTCGAGCAACAATTGATCAGACCCCTCTGACAAGAGCTGCATGTTCCATCAAAAATGATAGGCTGTACAACTATTCTATCGCCTGGTTTGAGGTCATCAACCTCTTCACCGACATCCGAAACAACACCACTATACTCATGGCCAATAATGACTGGAGCCTTTTTGCCAGTCACAGGGTGGGGTGCTGTCGGGATCAGATAAGCACCCTCAACATATTCATGAAGATCTACATCTGCATATTAGTAATGGGATTCATCAGGTGTTTTGGCAGATCTACCTGTCCCGCATATTCCAACGAAGGCTGGTTTAAGCTGTGTCTCAAGTTAACGTCCCCATACTGAACATTTTGGCCTATGGAGGGATAACTGACCTGAACTTCCTTGGCACCAGGCTTTGGGACCTTGACTTCCTCAAGTCTGAGGTCGCCCTTGCCGTGGAACACAACTGCCTGCATTGTCTGTGCCATGTCTTATTTTCTCTAAAGAACAGCAACAAGAATTTATTTTCAGTAGCAAAAGCAATCAAGATCGATGTAGTCTTGGCAGTCTGTAGCGCTAGTATGTATCAACGCAGTATATCAATGTGATTTTAATAATACTCAGGCGACCATTGCCGAGTAGAAAATAAGGTTCAGCCAACTCAACTATTTCCCCATGGGGTTTGTACCAAACTGCGGGGTCTAGCAGTCCCGCTTTCCGCTCTCTCCGCATCATATGTCGCCCCGCGGGGCGACACACCCGCGGGACCGAAAGAGTGCGGAGCTAGATCATAACGTTGGCAGCCTCAGCCAGGCGACCAGATCTAGCCTCAATGTCTCATGCAGTGCCGGAAGTGTAAGTCCCCTATTATTGTAGCAGATTTGATGCAAGAACTGGTCATGTACTAGCTTTACGCAAGGTCTGAGGCTCTACCATATATAGCAAAGAGAAATTTGAAGAATCTTGAAAGTCATTCAATTATCACTGGCATAAACTGATAATAGTCGTTGAAATCAACCTTTTATTCCAAGATGTCCACTCAAGCACACTCTAAGCCCGAGAAGTTGAAGATTATACACGTCGGTGCGGGAGCCTCAGGTCTTCTAACTGCTTACAAGGCTGAGCGCTTGCTGCAGAACTATGAGCTTGTCTGCTACGATAAGTCAGTTCTAGTCACTCCCTTTGTTCAATAATCGTCTTTTAACGCTCTGTGTTTAGAAACCCAGTTATAGGCGGAACGTGGTATGAGAATCGCTACCCAGGTATGTCAAGAAAGCTTTTGCCCGCTAAACGCTCCTTATGAATAATATCACAGGATGTGCTTGCGACGTACCTGCGCATATTTATACGTATTCTTTCGAACCAAACACAGAATGGTCTTGCTACTATGCAAACTCGGGGGAAATCCATGACTATTTCCTCAGATTTGCGAAGAAGTATGATCTCGAGAAATATGTCCAGCTGAGAACTACAGTAATCAGCGCGACTTGGGATGCTGATGAAGGAAAATGTAAGTTATACAACTCATCTTGCCAAGTTACAGGTGCTGACACCTCTTGGCAGGGGCTGTCGCATTATCTCAAAAGGGCGAGCAAAGAATGGACTACTGCGACGTATTGATGAATGGATCAGGAGTGGTTAATAAAGCGAAATGTCCGTGTATTCCCAGTCAGCGCAAACTCTCATCTGGTTTCTCACAGTCTAGTAGGGCCTAACGTTCCTGGCTTATTCTCCTACAACGGAGTCATAGCTCACAGTGCGACCTGGGACCCCGCAATTAGTTGGGAAGACAAACGCGTTGCGCTCATCGGAACCGGATCAAGCTCTGTACAGATGCTACCACGTCTTGCCAAGGGTCAGTTTGCTGCAATAAACTCTCCAGGCTTCGGTTTTATACTGATACGGTCTTACGCTTCAGGTTCAAAAAGCCTTCACGTTTTTGCGAGAAACTCGATATGGATAGTGCCTTCACTAGGCACAGATCTCAGCAAGGCCAATGAGGAGGGTCACAATGCTTCCGAAGAACAAGGCACACAGCAGTATTCCGAAAAGGACAAGGAGGAATTTCGCAAAGACCCTGAGGCACATCTAAAGTACCGGAAAGGTCTTGAAGCAACCCTGACACGCAACTTTCCATTCTTTCTCAGAGACTCTCCAATGAGTCAGTGGGCCACTGCTGCCATACGACAGGATATGCTCAAGAAGCTTGAAGGTGCCGATGAGGAGCTGAAACAAAAGCTCATTCCATCCTGGCCCCCGGGATGTCGGCGAATCACGGTAAGTGAACCTAAGTCATTGTCAAACCTGGTAGAAGTTTCTGCTGAAAACTGACACTCCCTTTTTAGCCTGGCAACGACTATCTCGAAAGTTTGGTCCAAGATCGTAAGTCTAAGTCCCCTAGTATTAACTATTGTACTTACTATGGCCCAGATGTAAAGGTCATCTTCGAAGGCGTTTCAAGATTCACTGTCAATGGCCTTGTCACAAGCGAAGGAAAGGAGTTCGATTTCGACCTCATTGCCTGTGCTACAGGGTTTGACATCTCATATACTCCGCATTTGTAAGTACATCTGTCTCTCGGAACCAATTCCTCATCACAGGAACTTCACTAAGCTGAGTGTTGTAGCCAAATCACCGGTACCAATGGAGTTACGATGAAGGACGAATGGTCAGAGGTATGTTATATCTGCTCATCCCCATCTCGGCGGGTGCTTGCAATTAGCTAGTGATGTCTGACTTATCCGCATCAACAGAACCCCAATATCTATCTCGGTATCACTGGGCCCAAGTTCCCCAACTATTTTGTCATCAATGGCCCAACGGCCAACTGGGGCCAGGGATGCGTGCTTCCTTCGGTCAGTTAAGGCCCTACGCTCAACTATCAAACCTCAGATCTAACTTCCCTGTTAAAATTAGCATGAGGTTCAGATTGAGTATGCTATGCAGTGCTGCATCAAGATCCAGAACGAGGGCATCAAAGCCATGGAGGTGAAGCAACTACCCACTACACAGTGGAATGAGCACCTCGACAATTGGCACACCAAGTACTCTGTCTGGGCTGGTAACTGCCGTTCTTGGTATAAAGCGAACAAGTCAAGCGGACGAGTGTATATATGGCCTGGTAGCATGCTTCATCTGCTCAAGACTATGAAGACGCCTAGGTTCGAGGATTTCAACATTACATACAGAAACGACAATATGTGGGCTTTCCTGGGTAATGGTCGCACTCAGATTGAAGAACTGGCCGAAGACGGGGTTGATGTTGATCTTGCTCCGTTCATCCGAGACCAGGACATTCCCTGGACGATTGATGATCCTTATACTCTAGGAGCAGTTGCAAGCCGTGAGCATAAGCTTTAAACGTCTTGATATACTTGTCGTCAGTCAAGTATTGAAAACAGATATTTAGTATGCCTAAGTTTACCTCAAAGGTCAGCGAGGAAGGTATTTAGTATTAGAAGGCTTGGAATAATACTTGGAGCTAAAAGTGCTATATTACGCTTCTGATAAGTCGTCTAAGGCTCTCTTTATAGCTTCCCTGGTATCAAACTCCCAGATAGTAGATAATGTGTCCCTCAACTCCTCAGACATCTTACTAACATCACTACCGATCTCAGTTTGCTGTTCATATAGTTGACCCGCTCGTCTAGACTTCTGAACGACCCATCGAGCTCTTTCTCGTCTACTTCTGCCAAACGCGACAAACGCAGCTTTGATATCGGCTCCTACTTGGACTGTGTCATGCGATAATATGGAGGCCAACACAGCAGCATCTTCGATACACAAAGCCGCTCCCGCGCCATGATGTGGAGATGAAGCATGGGCTGCATCTCCGATGATACATATTTGGCCTTTTGCAAAGCTCGGAACTGGATTATCCCCTAAGTCGAAGATAGCCCACTGTTCGCTATCAGTACAGATATCAGTGATTGAGTCGAATATCAGATGTGGACTCACACGGTCAAGCATTTCAATATAGTCAAGAACCTTCAACACAGATGGCCGGAAGCCTTCGAAATCACGGACAAGATCCTCCTTTGTGGCCGGAAGCACCAGTTGGCTTTCACTTGGCCACGGGCAAGAGCTTGAACAATATGCCACAACATTCAAGATAGTCCCGTGTGCGACCGGATAGCTCAGTAGATGCTTGTCCTTCCCCATCTATTTGTTTCATTTCAGTGATGTCAGACCTTATCCCGTGATTGGAAGGTGACTTTTCGAGAACAACTCACCCAGATAGTGGCATTGAGAGCTCTCTCCTCCCCCAACACCTCAATTGCTTGTTGCATGGGGATCATACCTCTGTACGCATATTTGTATGTGTAAGAGCACTTTGACGACGGATGATCTGGGCCAACTAGAATTTCTCGAACTTTGGACTTAATGCCGTCACAGCCGACAACAGCGTCAGCTTCCTCAATTGCCCCATCCTGGAAGACAAGGCGAATTTCACCACTGCTGCCTTCCTCCACTCTCTGAAGTTGCTTTTTGAAGTGAACCACACCGCTAGGCAAGAGCTTGAGAAGTTCGTTTACAAAGGAGCCCCTGTGACAACCCTGCAGTCCCGTACGATTCTTGATATTGAACAGAGGGGTGTCGGTAGTCGCTGCGTCCATGCCGTCAAGAAACTCAAACAAAACGTTTTTCTTGGACTCCCAGATGTTACCACTGGCGACCTTTTTGAAAGCATTATGCACGCTTGGATCGCAAGCTACCATGGCGCTTTGTGCATTGGGACTTATTCCCAGGCCGGCACCGATGTCGCTAAACGCATGCGCTTTCTCATAGATTTTGCAAGGAATGTTCCTTTTAAGAAGCGAGATTGCGAGGACAATTCCCGCAATACCGCCGCCAATAATGGCAACTTGGAACTTTTTCTGACCGTGGGCCATGATTAAAAAAGGTAAAAGTCGATTTAATGCCGTGTAGAGGAAAGGTTATACTCATAAGTAGTTGAATGTTGTAGTCTTTATAATTATAGACCATTGCAAGAGCTCATGTGATAGCGGCATAGGTACCATGCTATGCTAAAACAGGCAGTTGTATGCGCATGCAGATCTACTGACCAAGGATAAACTCTATATGTAAAGGTAATCCTACAGAAATGATAGTCATAGAGAAGGGAGTTAGGCAGCTACTGATATACAATGGTAGCTTGTGATAGCCTTAATAAATATCTTTATTATCCGGTCTTGTATTCTTATGGTCACTTGCCTACAGTTGAGAATAGCTAATAACCCTACTAAATGTTAGAAAGTACTCTATATAGCTTGCGGGCTACTATCAATATCAAATGCGACATGCAAGCCTGTTAGTTCAAAGCTTAAATATTCCTCCAACAGAGCGTTAAGTATATAATCTACCCCATTGCCGCGCCTTCCGAATTTAGCGGGCGCAAACCTGCCATGATATTTATCATGTAAGGATTACAGCCCCGAAGTCGAATTCTAACCAATGTGACTAATGTATCCACAATTTTGGCATGTAATGCCTTATCAGCAGAGGCATATGGATAGCAGGACAAGCCGTTACCATAACTTCTATAAAATATATAATTAAATAATTATCTTATTTTAATTAAATATTTCTATTCATTATATATTAGTGTTCTTCTTTTATAGATATAATAATAATAATAATAATAATAAGAGACTATATAAGTTAAAATAAGTTATTACTAAGATAGAGAGAAACACTAGCTCGTTTGACTCTATCGGTGCGAAGTCAGACAAACTAAGGTTGCCAGATTTGGAGTCCGGGTATCTCAGGAAACAGAACCAATAGAGGTTGCGGACCCGGTCTTTTGCCTATTGCCGCTGTGACTCGGGCCACCAACGGACTCCGAACCGGTATGGCAGTCCCACAGTACTCCGTACATGGATCACTCTTTGAAACGGTCAGGAAATCCAGCATCTCATCCGAATTTAAGCTTTCCTGCGTCTACACCCAGCCCTGTTCCCTAACCTCGGCAAGTCAGAGCCGCCTGGACCGAGCAGAAGGCGGGGGATCAATGTAATTCAAGAACGCGGCTTCGCTTTACTTTAAAGTCGGAGAATAATTAACCATGCCCAATAAATACTTATCACGCCGTAACGGTCAGATAGTAAGTAAACCTTTCCTTCTATAGCAGCCCGACATCCCTTAGGAGACCACAGGAAGCATCTTGAAGTAGGTGTTTTTTACCCTCATTAAATAGTTCATACAAGAAACTGGAGAAAGTCTTCCTTATATAGTCGCTAATACTTTCTTCAAATAGCGGAAAACTGTGTTTGCTTTGGAACTTCCAAGACTATTTTGTAGCCGGTATTATCCCAGCATCTATGCCTCGCTTGTGTACTGCATAGACCCTTGGTAAAGAGCTACTAATATAATTTAAGTCCTCTCTAATAAGTAAAGAATGTATCTGCTTTATCAATACTGGCCTTCTGAAGGCTAGGGTGAGAATGAGTTAATACATGTGGTTAAGTACAATTTGGCTATTTACCAAGGCTCGCATGACTATCCCAGTCTCAACCTATAAACCACAGGTAGTCTGGTGATAGAAGTATTCTTATGGAAACATAGTTTGCCATGCCACACTTATAGAATATAGGCTGATTTATTGATCAGTAATTCGCTCATGACCGCCTGCGAGTGAGAGACATGGGGAATATATGTGGAGGCTATTGAATCTTGGGGTGTTCTCGGAGATGGTCCGCGACATACTCCGTTACCCGTCAGCGGACATCCAGAGATGGTGCACTAAGTCTTTGGAAATATTTATTAATCCGAGCATTGCCAAGATAACATGCCAAAAAACATATATACCCTACCTGAGTCTCCATGCTGAGTTCAACTTCGCTGCTAATCTCACTCATGTCTACCAACGCAAGCCAAATCAGGACCTACGCCGCCCCTCAAGGGGTAGCGGTAGCTGATGCTTTCTTAGTCCATGTCCGTTCTGTGGATTCCGAACCATGGATTCCAGTGTCCACCTACGCCGTTGACGTTGCTGAGGTCAACACCACCTGCAATGAATTTGACAAACACCCCATTTCACTTGCATCCTTCGACATAGATGGCACAGTCCAAATTAAAGTCAAATACACGTTGAGTAAAGTGAAAAGCGCTGTCATCCGGCCAAAATCTCTAGGTATCCAGCCTGTGATTGACGGTGATAACACCATCAGCTTCAGCCTGGACCGACCTCAGGATGTGATGCTAGAAATCAACAATGACAAGTGGCAAGCTCTTCACATTCTCACAAATAGTATTGATCACGATGCGCCTACCAGCGACTCTAAGGAAATCTGGTACTTTGGCCCTGGCATCAACAATGGGCCGGCGTACGGCAAGGTCACTGACGGGAATCTTTTTGTACCCTCCAACACTACGGTATACCTGGCGGGAGGCGCATTCGTCACCTTTAAACTGAACTTCATCAAAGTTTGCAACTCTGGAGTTCGAGGACATGGCTTCATCTACAATGGACCCAACGGCGGCGCCATCTTGATTGAACGGTCGGAGAACATTGTCGTCGAAAACGTCACTTCACTGGGCGCTACCGGTTTCAGTCTGACAACTGGGGAAGCGAACGGTGTACGCATTAGTGGCTATCGATCCTTCTCGTCTCATGGAAACGGTGACGGTGTCGACTTTTTCTGCTCTTCAGACATTCTGGTAGAGAACTGCTTTCTGCGCAACTCTGATGATACAATCGCCATCTATGGCCATCGTTGGGATTACTACGGCGACTCAAGCAACATTGTAATACGGAACTGCACGCTTCTTCCAGATATCGCGCACCCAATTCATATGGGCACTCATGGGAACCCGGAAAAGCCAGAAACCTTCAGCAACATCCGTATTAGCAACATCGACATTTTGGACCACCATGAGAATCAGATGTGGTACCAAGGCTGCATTTCTATAAACGCAGGCGACGAGAACTTGATTGAAAACGTGCATATCCAAGATGTACGAGTAGAAAAGATTTCAAAGGGCCAGCTCGTGAATCTGCGAGTTATGAAGAACGAGATGTGGACAACAGCGCCTGGTCGTGGGGTACGAAATGTTACTCTCAAGGACATCAGCGTTGATACAACAAATTCACAGATAGTGAATCCGTCACAAATCTTGGGATTCGATAGCACAAGAAAAGTGGAAAATATTGTCTTTGAGAATCTGAAGGTCGGAGGCCAATATATTCATGATGGTATGGAGAAGCCAAGGTGGTATATGGTGGCTGACCTTGTTCCCATGTTCGTTAATGAGCATGTCACAAACGTCAAGTTTATTTTGACCAAGTGAAAGCCAGTTAAACATCAAGCCTTAGATAACAACACAATAGAAAGATGCTGTTATCCTCATGCCTGACGCCGTGGGGAGTTGTGTGCTGTATTAGGACATTATCTGCCCACTACAGTCTGCTACGTTGCAGTTGTAAAGAACGCGATGATAGTCAGCGACCATTGTAAGAGCGCCTGTATATTATTCAAGTAGAAATCTTATAATTTATCCCTCTGTTTTCTAGCGGCCAGTTTAATAAACTGCTTTAGCGTAAGAGTATGAATGATAATGCTTGTCCTTATGCACCGGGTGTTGCTGTAATGAAAGATAGCAAGTGACGTAGTATGATTAGGTTGATAGCAATGGCAAAGACTATTTTGAGCGCCAATGAGCCCAACTTTGTGCTGCGTTAAATTTGGGTTCGGATTGCCCCGGCGGAGACTTGGCCGAAACCTATTCCGACACCGAGAGCCAAAACTCATTCCGTCGACAACCATGTTATCCGACTGAGTCAGCCGATTTTCGGAGTCATCTTGCATTTGTTGGCGCCACTCGCATATTGTCTTTGGTCAAAGTATCGACCCTGCTGAAGGTACATATCTTCAGAGCAAAGTCCAGATCAACGATCCGCGGGGATATTTTTCGGGTGTGATACAGACGAAGACAATCCTCTTTGCCAACTCCACAAGTCTTCAGAACCTGGCGGGGTGTGAAACGGAGGCGGCCCGGCACAAACTCCGATATCCGTGAACACCAGGAATAGAGAGAAGATCGTCTTACGGTTCTCACCAAGGAAAACTCCAGGTTTCGGAGCATTGAAGCTAATTGCCGTCGGACGTGGGGCTTCAAATACGGGAAATTTGTGCTACAGGACTTAGCTTGATTAAACCATTAAACCACTCACTCGGTCGGTGCGTGTTTAAAGTTAATCCAGCTCATAGTGGGCATTATCACTCACTCTATATTTCGCACTGTTACTTGACACAGCAATTTCACCCATCATCCATCATGCGTCTTTCTTTGTCGCTCTCCGTTCTATCCCTATGGAGTTTCAGCGGTCTTATCCAAGCAAGACATATCACCGACAACAATTATCCCAAACAGAATTTCATACACCCTGGGGCGCTACATACCGCTCGTGATATACAGAGAGTCAAGTCGCATGTGGAACGCCAACATGAACCATGGGCAAGGGCCTTCAAGCACCTCGAGGCTAGTAAGCTCGCCCAGACTACCTGGGTTCCAACCCCACAAAAGGTCCTCGTCCGTGGCGCCAATCCGGACTATACACAGAACTACGGCTACGCCTACCGCGATGCCCACTCAGCATATCAGTTGGCCTTGCGTTGGCTCATCACTGGCAACACGACGTATGCAGACGCTGCTGTAGTTATTTTGGACAGCTGGGCTGAGACTCTTACGGATATTGAAGGCAGCGAGGACAAGTTTCTCGCTGCGGGCTTGTATGGCTACCAATTCGCAAACGCAGCTGAACTCATTCGTGGCTTTCCCGGCTGGTCCAAGAAGAAGCAGAAGGCATTTGGTACCATGCTTAATGATGTTTTCGCCACGCAAAACCGCCTGTTCCTTGACGAGCATAACAACAAGCCAGACTTCTATTATGCCAACTGGGACTTTTGCAACATCGCTTCACTCTTGGCCATTGGCATTTTTAACGACAATCACACCATGTACAACTTTGCAGTTGACTATTTCAAATACGGGCCACCAGGCGGTGTCGTCGCTAACGGCGCTCTTCCGTTCTTCTCTATTGCCAACTTCACCGAAGATGGTACTGGCAAGATCCTGATGCAGGGCCAGGAAGCTGGTCGTGACCAAGGGCATGCCCTGTTGGACTTTGCATTACTTGGAGTCATAGGACAGCAAGGATATAACCAAGGCGTAGACCTCTACGCCGTATACGGTAATGAGATTCTCAATGCGTATGTTCCTCATCTCCAACCCTTCTTACAAGTCAAGAGAGAAGTCAATCATGGAAACTAACCTTATACAGTGCTGAATACGCCGCCAAGTACAACACCAATCACTCCGTGCCATATACGCCATACCGCAGCTGGGAAGGTATCCTGCCAGAAGTAGCAACCAAGGCCCGTTTCAATGTCCGGCCCGGATTCGAGGCCATATACTCACATTATGCTGAGGTCAAAAGACTTGATGCGTCCTGGTCGAAGGAGTTCCGCGACTATGTCAATGCCAATTTGACTGTCAATGTTGAGGGTGGGGGAGGAGATTATGGTCCTAATTCAGGTGGCTTTGATGTCTTTGGTCACGGTACCTTGATGTATCGTATTAAAGGTGAATGAAATAGATGAGTAATAACTAGGCATTGAATTATATCTTAGAATATTTTTTAACATATGTATTCCAGAAGCTAGTTTAACTACTAAGATATCTATTTAGAACTTTCACTCCTTTTTCCCATTCGCCGGGTTGAATCAGGTATATCTCGCTTGAAACTCCGTGTTCCGCCTCCTCTAGCTCCGTATATCATAACTTGGCCTCTAGGTTAAGCTCTCGTAGCTTCTCAACAAACTTCCTACTACCATTGATCGGGACTTCACTGTCATTGGTACTATAATGCAACCAAATCAATAGGAGTCTAAGCGCCGACTGGGGATTATCCTCCAATTGTTCAAGCGGAGACAGGCTTTGGTGGTCACCTAAGAAGCTGGTGTATGTACCGTGCTGTACTATCGCGATTAGTAGATTTAAGACCGCCCTTGTTATCGGCTGACTCCTGGCTAGAAGCTGCTTAAGATGCTGAAATACGACCTCATAATCGATTTGTAGATACTCTCCCATTTATTTCATATAGGCTTTACAGAAATAGTCGCTTTGCATGTCGATCATTAGGTAGCTTGCAATAATAGCTCGGAAATCACTTGGATGACGTAAAGCCAATTGCAACGCAAGGTAACCACCTGTGAATACAGTTTTATTATTCATTGCCTCTAATGACAATGAAGATGGCTTACTTACCTGCACTCTCGCCAGCGAGAAGAACCCTCCGCATATCTGTATGACTCTTCCCATTCGTCATAGTTCTAATAGCCTCATTTAAGCTATTCTGAGCCCAGGACTATATATTATCGATGTCTTCTAGAATCTCTCTTCTATTACTCTCTGGAAGTAGTCGGTAATCACACGAGACCAGGATTAAGTTGCTCTAAAGAGCATATTTAAGAATCCTAGGTGGCGTAAGTTATAGGTTATTATGACTGCCGTATATAAGAAAACCGCCGTGGAATCGAATAAGAACTAGACGTTTACCAGATAGCAGACTCTTAGGAATAAGTAAATCTAGAAGAATGGACTGCTCTTGAATCTTTTTGTAATTAAAGGTGGTGACGTTAAACTCGTCAATGGGTAAGGTATAGTCAGAGGCCATTACTGATACTCCTTTCCTAGGTTGATAGTGACTACTATAAGCTCGAGCCCAAGTTTTTAGACTGAGCATTCACACTTCAACCATCCTCAAGTTGGGTTCACATGCTCATCTGCAAGGAAAGAATGTTGATCACCTCGGTTTGTAAGCCACTAGCCTTCATTCTTACCACGGAGGCCGCGGGCCCGCGGTTTCTGCGCGTATTAGAAATTGCCGGTGCATGCTACAACCACCACCTGCAGATTGTAGATCAGTATCATCTCATGTGATGAGTTTAGGCAAGTATAGAAGTTGACAAGTACCGGGTAGGTACCTCGACATTTCGGGCGCCGCGGCGTCCGTGTGCCTCAATTGATTTACCCCGCGATTAATATCCATGAATCTCCAGGACAGAAAGTCAATCAAGCTATCAATTACTTGCTGTGTAAACCTGGCTTTTAAGTAGACAGATAATTATAAAATTTGTATAAAATTTGAATTTTATCTGGTATTATTACATTTGATCTTATCGAGCTTCTTGCAATGGCAGACTTGTACTATTGGTTTTCCCTAATATTGACCGCGCTAACCGCGACCCTGGTATGGTGGAATAATAAGAAGAAAAATGAACTGGTACGTCTCTGCAGACAAAATGGCGGTCATGAGCATGGAGGGATATTGTAGCAACAAAGTGCTAATATGTTCACATCAGAAACATGCACTCCCACAGGGTAGCCAGCACCATCATCAAGAGTTGCCGAGCGATTACAACGACATCCAGCCTCTGGAAGACTTTGACTTGGACAAAGCCGAGCCAGTACAGACGCGGCCATGGAAACCCAAGTATCACCTTACGATGGGTCTTGAGAAAACCACTTTCTCAGACGTGATGCCTATTGACAGAACTCTAGAGGAGAGGCTTGCTCTTCGACGGAAAATTGTGAATGAGCATTCCGACATGGTCATTGCCTCTGAACCCTGTTCGGAGACTGCTGTGAAAGAGTTTTATGTCTGGATGGTTAGAACATACCTACCTCGAAGATATCCGTCCATCTACCATTCCAAAGGGGACACGCTTTTCGGCCCAGCGTCAACTAAACTACCCCTCAATCCGCCGAACGACGTCAAGACAATGCTCCACCTGCTTGCCGAGAACATCGACGCAGAGCTTTTCTTTCTTCAGCGGCAAGGTGACACTTACGTTGCAAAAGCACTTATACTTTGCTATGCCTTCTCGTTCAATCCATCCCTCAAGTTGAATAAAACCTTGGCCGAGATTCATGGACCCGTTCCTGGCTATAAAGAAAAGCTTGAGAGACCCATGAACCGCTACTTCGCCTCCTTACCAAAGGGTAAAATAGTTAAACGGCACAACTGGAACATAGCCCTCGATCGTGACCTTTTTGCTCCGCGGGAGAATCCTTTGACAGTTTTGCCCTTGTGGTTGATGGGTTGGATTAAAATGGTTCTTGAGTGGCTAGGTATAGAGGTGCTGAAGATGAAGAGTGCTGATCTGGACCCCGAGCAAATGAACGTTCGATGTGAGAGGCAGACACTCCATAGGTTGATTGAAAGTGAGGACACGTTGGTGTTTGCATTCAAGACATACCAATACCCTCTCAGGCAGATTCGAGACGAAGGTGGAGGACCGGCATTGGCTGAAGCAATAAGGGGGATTAAGGACGGTAGTGTACCTGCAATCGCGTGGTACAAAGCATCAGTCTATTGGGGACAAGTTGTTGTGGAGTATCTTCTTGGTGGAAGTTCTGACTAAGGTGAAAAGATATGTAGAACAGAACTGCAGGCTTAGTTCAATTTGATGTTAATTAAGATCGTAAATCCACTGCAAATCAGTCGCGTTAGAATAATACTACATGCTGCAACTTGTATAATTAGAACAGAAGTGGTATTTACGTAACGGACAGCGAGAACACTGCTTGAGGCTCTCTCATAATAGACGTGTTCATATCTTTAGCAGTGCCTCGTCACTGCGCGTGCTGTGTTCATGATTGTGTTGAAGCTCATGCTCAACGATCATGGTGAACATATCTTCTGCCACTGCCACAAGGGGAGGGTGCGCGAAATGCGCATCAACTGTAAACAATACATACTTCTGCCACTGCAAATGGTCACTGGGCAGTGCAGAATAGGATTACACGAAGCTGCCAGTGGTTAATCATGAACACTACAGGATGCCCAAATAAATACCTGGTTTGCTCCATCTCTCAAACTTTAACTTCTTCACCAACTTCCAACTCCATCTTCTTCTTCTTCATCAACCATCTTCACATCTTTCATCATCTATCTCACCTTCTTCATCGACCATCGACCTTCAACTATCAACTATCAACCCATCATCGATCATCAATCATCGATCGACCTTACCACCAGCCGCACTCAACAGAGACATCCTCACACTCAACCGCAATCACCGGCCGAAACCACCAAGACATTAACCAGTCAGGAATCTACCAAGATGTTTCTTGAACTCACAGCTCCTGCTTCTCCCATCGTGGAGTCTTCCCCTACTACCCCTGTCAAGGACAACAAATTTCTTGTTCTGACCCCCCCTGCTCCCGCCATGGCGGAGTATTCCAATGCTAGCTCTGTTGGGGCTGACGTTGACAACACTGAAAAGGTAAGCCTCGAATCTGAAACCAAGGATCATGAGCTCAAGGAACCAAAGCTCATCATGGAACAGAACGCCAAGGACGCCGAGCTGAACGAGCTGCGCGCCAAAGTCCAAGCCCTCGAGTCGGAAAACGAAGAACTCAAGGCAGAGATTCGTTATGAGAAAGCCTTCAAGGAGCATTTTTCGAAGAGCCTGGACGAGGCCAACCGCAACTGGCACTCCGCCGAACTCGAAGCATCTGCCAAGGGTGCTGAGCTGGGACGAGTTCGGGAGCGCCTGAACTCGGTCCAACTTCAGGCCGCTGCGCAAGACGAGCTCCACGCGCTCAAAGAGAAGAACACCGCCCTCCAGGCCCATGTCCGCCTCCAGTTCTCGCTTACGACCCACCAGCACGTCCAGCAGCTGAAGCATATGATGCACGACTGGAAGACTCAGGTGGAGCAGAAGATCGATGAGGATTTCGAAAAGAATAAGGCGAAGGAGCACGAATCCGCTACCCCGGTCGACGTCAACCACGAACGACTCAAGGCTATGATTGAGGGCCATGAAAAGATCATTATAAACTTGAAGAAGGGAAACGACAAGTTTGTCGCCCAGATCAAGGATCTCCAGAAGGCAGAGAACGCTTCGTTCATGGCGGACTTGACTGTTGAGCGCTTCGAAGCTTTCTTGTATGAGCGTAAGAAGATGGTTACTCAGCTTGAGGAGGAGAAACACGAGTTTGAGCAGAAGGTGAACGACATCTAGGAGGTTGAAAACCCGAAGACGAACGAGACCGTGAAGGCCAGCCGCAAGAAGATGAAGAAGATGGCCAAGAAGATGGCAAAGAAGGCAGTGAAGGCTAACGCCAAGAAGTAATGAGAGTGTACTTGGGTCCCAAAGTGGAACTATGGATGTCAACGGAGGGAAAGCTTTGACGCAAGGACTAGACGAGAGGGAGGTGATACGGAAGGAGAGTATTGGGGGAAGTCTTATCACGGATAGGTTGAAGGATTTGAGGTAATGTCTACCAGGTTACGGTGGATGATTGTTTGGCCTCTTCAGTAGATATGGAGTAGATAGTTATACTCAGTAGCTTTGCTGGTAACTCCCTTCACAGTGACTGGCTATCGTTCTGTTCATGCTGTTGGATCGACAACGTTCTTGTCTGTAATCGGCCATCTTGGGTATTGTCATCTGCAGCAGTGATGAGATGTCTCTTGAATGATAACGCAAGAGGAGGTAGCCCGGAGATATTAAGTTACAAGATATTCAGACATAGAAAGAAACCATGGAATAGAATCAAGCATTTTTCAGTGAATTTACAAGCAAGAAATAGTGTAAAGAGAAAGAATATATACAAATGAACAAAGTGCCACCGCCCTTGACAGCGATTTTCGTAGGAGTAACTCAATACTAAACATGCAAGACCTATTTCTCCCCTCCAACCTTGTTGAGACTGCTGCACTTCTTCACCTGACCACCAGTAATCGGATCAAGTTCCCTATTCGCCTTGTCGCACTTATCCTTCGGCCAAAGTCTACCAGCCTGACCTTCCTGCCCAACAAAGTCACCAGCAAGCCAGATTGCACCATCAGAAGCAGCATCCTTGGACCAGTTACCCTTGAGAACAGGCATAGCGAAGAAGCAAGGAGGAGGGACACCGTTGTTCCACTCGCTCTGAAGAGCCTTGACCTTTGCATCGCCGATTTTGCCGCCGTTGTTCTCCCAGCATTCGACGGCGTTGCGCAGAGTCCAGAGAGGAGACATGTTCCACTTATCCCAGACTTTCTCCATGGCGAGATCACCGCCAACACGACCGGATGCTGTCTTGGGCCACCAAGAGAGGATGTCGAGACAGCGGCCGGTCCTGTCGTCCCATGCGTTGTTGGGATGGATGCACTTGTTGATAGGTAGATCGTCTCGAATCACCACGTAGAAACCCTTGAAGAGTCTCGCCATCTGCCACAGAAGAGCTTGGTTCTGCTGAAGGTCAGTATGTATCCTTGCCGCAAGGGTATGTAGAGTAGCTTACCATCTTGTCCGACATTCTCTCCACGGCACCACTCAGGTCAGTGAGATCGTTATCTCTCAACCAGGAACCATAGCCGAAGACCTTGATGGCAGGGTTATCAGCGCCTCCAACCAGCATGGACTTCGGCCTGCGCATGTCCAAAGTCACCGTATACTGAGGAGACAATGCTGGCGATTTTTCTCTTGCCCTCCACTGCAGCGGTCTTGACTGCGAAAGTCAAAGTGTCGGTCGCGTCAACGGCATTGTCGTTACCACCACTGTGAGCAATGTGTTAGTCTCCATAAAGCCATCACGAGGCCCTCAGCCACTTACACTGTACTGGTGAAGGTTCCAATCAAGCTAGCAAGGCCGGAGATACCAGCAAGGGGGCCACCGACAGCGGGAATAGGCGCAGCAACAGCGCTCGCCATGCTAAAGGCTGAACCGAGAACGCTACCGATGTTGATGGTTGTTTGGGGAAGACCACTCTTGATGTCGAGGATAAGTCTCATCTCGGAGACGGTGGCAAGAGTCAGAGTGATCTTGCTGTCGAACTGTTGGTTCAGAGCCTTCATGAAGGTATGGAAACTGGACATGGACTGGAAGAGGTAGTATAGTCCACCCTTGCCAATCTTGTTGAACTCAGCTAGTTACAAAGGTCAGCCACATGTCTCGGAGCTATGATGAAAGGGCCAACTTACCGCAAGAAGCTTCAAAGTCACATCTGGAGTTAGGCGTAACACAAGAGAACTTGGTATGGTCCTTCTTCTCAAAGAGATTTCGGTAAAGGTTCTGGGCCCAGTTCGTGTGATCCTTCTGAGACTTGATGTAGGCATCAGCCCACTGCTCAGCTCCAGAGTCATACCAGAGTCTTGGCAAGTCGCCATAGTTGTCGTAAGAGAAGCCGGTGTCGCACTTCTTGAGGACCTTGTCTTGAAGGTCCTTGGGAATCGCGCCAATGCCATCGAGGTCTGGAAGCGCTGGCACATCACCGCCACCACTGAGTAATGTTAGTGGCCGAGAAAAAAAGCTTTTAACAGGTCACTTACGAAGAGCTGTTGCTAGGCTGGAAGTCAATACTCCAGATCATGGTACCGCCAAAGCAATATCCATCAGCCCATGCCTTCTTATCAGCAAAGGTCTCTTCATCTAGGTCTTGTTAGTAATAAGAAGTGCTCAGAAAGCAGGCGCAACTTGCCATCATATCCAATCCACTGATCGTCGAAAGTGATCTGCTTCATCATGGAGTCCTTGAGATAAACAGACTTGACGCCCTTCTTGATGAGATTCTTGATCTCTCCAAGAGACATGACACCATCAGAGTCAGTGCACTCGCCCTTCTTGCTGGGACCAACGAAGGAGCAGCCAAGACTATTGCAGCTCTTGTCAGCGACAGTGTAGCCGCGACCGTACAGAGCTAGGCCGAAGTTGATCTTCTTCGGATCAAGTCCACCGAACCACAGAGGAATGGTGTTGTTGCCAATTTCTCGGATGTCAGCTTGACCGCGGATGATCTTGCCGAGAGTCTTGACATCTTCATCCCAGTAGCCGTGGAGATCTATCGTGGATGTTAGTAATAGGAACACAGGCCGCAGAAGGGTGACACCTACCATAAGCCATGAAGCCAAAGAAGTCCACATAAGGCTCCATAGCCTTTGCATCGAACCAACGAAGGTACCAGTAATCAGGAGCCAAGGTCAAGCTGATACCATATTTGCTACCATATGCTGCACGCATTTCCTTGAGCAGCATGGAGAAGTTGCGAGTATCAGCAAGCTTTCGACCACCGCGCTTGGGCTCACCAGGATACTCCCAATCGAGATCAACGCCCTGGAAGCCATATTCATCCATGTAAGCACGAACTGACTCAATAAAAGCAGCTCTGTTTTCCTTGGTAGACACCATGTCGCTCCAAGTGGTGTGAGTAGATGTGTTCTCATTGCTGAAGTCAAACCCACCGATAGCGATCCAAGTTTGCAACTTACCGTCCTTGGATAGGTCAGTGAACTCGCGCATCTGCTTGACATCATCGTCATGGGCGGGGGTGACCTTGAAGGAAACAGGATCAATGAAGGCGAAAGAGTAAAAGAGATGAGTGAAACCTTTGGTGTTAAGCTGCTTCGGGGTCTTGGTGTCACATTTGCGGGCTCGCACGTTCCAGGACTGGTAGTAGCCGATAGTCCGGCCATTGGTGCTGCCGCCGCCCTTGGCGCATGAAGGGGAGGAGGCGATGTTGCAAGATCCGTAGCCGGCTTGGCAGGGAAGAGTTTTATGGAGAGGATCGGCATTGTCGCAAAAGACTTCAGTAGTCTAGGTATTATCAGTTTCGCAAGTTCTGAGTGATAAAGATAGAACGGAAACTCACACCGCACCATCCCGAAGCAGAACAGCAGAGGTTCATGCCGCAAGGCATCTCGCCCTCTTCACTGTACTCTCCGCACATGGCTGTAGCATCGCAGTTGGATGAGCATCCATCACCGCAATAGTCTGGACCATAACCGCAGATGCCCTTGGGGCCGCAGCAACTACGCAGGGTCAGTGATCTCCGCCATCCTCTGGTTCGTAGTTTACTCACCTATCATCGGCACAAGGGCCATCCTTGCAGTACAGAGGGCCACTTCCACGCTTCTCCAATGATCGGCGTGAAAGATGAGACTTGTTAGGGGTCACATCAGAAGACTCGGTAGCATTTTCAGCGTCCTTATAGTACTGATCCAGGCTGGTAGCAGAATCATCAGAAAGCTCAAGTTCGACAGTTGGGTCCGGAGGTGCCATGGCAGGGTTCTGGTGACCCGGGCTGTTGGTGATCTCCTTGGCCCATGCAGGAGCCTTGGCTTTCGTAGTTGTCAGTATGAAGACTCTTTTCACCATTGCGTGGGAGAGATGAGCTTGGTAGCTGTGTAGTAAACTTACTGATTACATTGGAACGACGGTGATACCGAGCACGGCTGCCGTGATGTTGGCGAGTGTTTTCGGCATTGGCGAACGTTGAAAGACAAAGGAAGAGAATAGCAACCGCCGTAAAGGCGATGCTCGAGAGTCGCAACACCATGATCACGAGTAATGTAGCGATGAACGATACCTCTCGGTCGGTCTAACAATGACTATCACCTAGACATGAAACTAGGTATATATATCGGTCTTATGTGTTTTCCGAAAGTCCGTGAAGATAGCATGCAGCTCGGCCCATATTTTGGAAAACCATTTTGAGTCATTTGCGTAATAAACTCGTTCACCAATATTACTACTACGTTGGAGCATTGCCTGTTTTCCTCTCGGAATAGAGTCTTGAAAGGGCAAAGTCGATTAGACTCAGCCTCGATGATGGATTCCAACCATGCTGCATCTCGAACAAACCATGCAGCGGACATCAGACGGATCAAGTCATCCCATCTTGAAAAGTTCTAGTTCATAGGTTTAACGTTTATAAGCGAATCATAGAAGGGCCTGTCCGACGACATTTCATTTGCCAAGCGGATCTCGGCCTCGACGTGCAGAAAATAGTTCAGGAACGAGCCTTTAGGATCCAAATGCATGCAGTTCTAAGCCTTGGCGTAAGGCTATGAAGAGCCGGTAATAGTGGAAACAGCGGAATCCCGTGGCTTGGCAGGGATGCCGGGAGCGGGTGGCGTTTAAATTACCCGTCACATGCGAGCGGCATGAGCCGACGAGCCGGGATGCAGATGCAGTGACCTTCTCAATGAGTTCTAGGGCCAACTGAAGAGGATTTTCAGGTGGCCAGTTCACCGTGATGAGCGAGCATCTTGGACTTCACAGGTAACTACTGGATCTTGATTATTGATGGGAGGTGTTTAATGACTCTGGCCTTGGCCAAAACCTGAAAGAATGTGAGATGAAGTCGTGAATATTTTTTCAACCCCCAAGTTTAACAGACGTAATCGCTCTTGAACTGTTAAAGTTCTGAGAAATAACCTTAACAAAGCCACTCAGAACCATCAAGCTCGGGCGGCCGACCCGGTCCGTAGTCTAAGCCCTATGTTGCATGCTGGTGGGTATATCTCCCGATCACAGGGGTTCTCCTGCGCGAATTAAATCTCGAGTCTGCCTAACGGACCCTCCCGAAGAGAGAAATTTGAGCAGCATGGACAAGGATTGAAGAGGCGTGGGTCGCGGAAAACGTCTTCCCTTCCCAGATGAGTTTCCCCACGACATGGATTTATAGCCTAATTGGGATGATCCTTCCGAAATTTTCGACGAAGGGACGACAAATGACATTGTACGATTTCCTGACTACATGTCTAAATTGGTATATAAGTTGTGTAACGGCTTCTATCGTGACAATGACCCAGCATCAGCACTGCCAACTCTACGAGCTTTTCTTCCAATCATTCGTTGAACATGAAGGTCGCTGGACTCTTCTGGCTTCTGCCTGCACTTGTTGCTGCTCAGTCAAAGACTGTTACACTATCGCCATGGCAGACCGGAGAAGTCACTCCTGATGGGACTTGCGGAGAGGGCACGGGCTTTGTCTGCAGTCCTGTCTGGGGTGCTTGCTGCTCCGGGGATGGCATTTGTGGTCGGTCGAGCAAATACTGTGGCGAAGGATGGTAAGTCACACTCATATCCCTCCCAAGGACACCGCTCACGCTGGAATTAGTCAACCTTCTGCTGGCAACTGCAATGCTGCTGCACCTCCTCCTGAAGCTCCCCCAGGTCCTGGAAGTGTCTCTCCAGATGGTTCTTGCGGCGGTACAAACAAGTTCGTATGTGGCGGAAGCCCCTTCGGAGACTGTTGTTCCGCCCAAGGTTGGTGCGGTAACTCTACCTCCCACTGCGGAAACAATTGCCTTCCCGACTTTGGAACATGCGGTCCTCCCAGTAACATCACCTTCGATGGCCAATGTGGTGCCAACGGCAAGATCTGTTTAGATTCTGGCTTTGGAGACTGCTGCTCTGGCTCCGGATGGTGTGGCGACAAGACCGATCACTGCGGTGCTGGATGTCAAAGTGGCTTTGGCACATGTACTGGCGGCGACTCGGGAGATGTCTCAACTGACGGCTCTTGCGGAAAGAATGGCAAGACCTGCAAAGGAAGTGCCTTTGGTGACTGCTGCTCTGCCGAAGGATACTGCGGTAAGACCGATGACTTCTGTGCTGCTGGTTGTCAGTCCAAGTTTGGAACCTGTGCTGCCGAAACTGATGTTTCCACTGATGGCTTCTGTGGCAAGAACGGAAAGGTATGCAAAGGCAGCAAATACGGAGATTGCTGTTCCGCGGAAGGATACTGTGGCAAAGAAGACGGCCATTGTGGTGCAGGCTGCCAGCCCAAGTTCGGCACATGCGCCGCTGAGACCAACATCTCTACCGACGGGTTTTGTGGTAAGAATGGCAAGGTCTGCAAAGGAAGCACGTACGGTGACTGCTGTTCTGCCCAGGGCTACTGCGGCAAGGAAACGGGTCATTGTGACGCAGGATGCCAGAGCGCTTTCGGCAGCTGCAACAATGCTGCTGGCAACATCTCCACGGATGGTCAATGTGGCAAGAATGGAAAGACTTGCAAGGGTAGTACGTTCGGCGACTGTTGTTCTCCTCAAGGCTGGTGCGGCAAGGAGAAGGATCATTGCGGTACAGGTTGTCAGTCAGGTTTTGGCACTTGTGATGCCTCAGCTGGTAACATCTCTACTGATGGAAACTGTGGTAAGAATGGCAAGATTTGCAAGGGCAGCAAGTGGGGTGATTGCTGCTCCAAGAATGGTTTCTGTGGCAAGGGCGATGACTACTGCCGTGATGGATGCCAGACAGCCTATGGTCTCTGCACTGGCATTTCCACTGATGCTGAGTGCGGTTCGAGGAACGGAAAGACTTGTGTAGGCTCTGGCCTAGGAAACTGCTGCTCTGCCAATGGATTCTGTGGGAGCACTTCGACTCACTGCGGTCAGGGCTGGTAAGTTATTTTCCTCTTCTTTTACAATACTGTGGCTAACATTCCCGTCCAGCCAGAAGGGCTCCTCCAGTGCCTGTTTGACGAAGGACATTCCGACTCTAGATGGCTCATGTGGCAGCAAAGTCGGTCTTACCTGCGCTGGTGGTCCATTCAACGGCCAGTGCTGCAGCGCTGCAGGCTACTGCGGAACGAGCACTCATTGCGGCTCTGGGTGGTAAGTAATCTCCTTTCTGCTGACTCTGAACATAATACTAATTGGCTAGTCAACGTGGTTTTGGGCGCTGCAACTAGTTATGGTGATACCGATGGTTTGAGTCGGGATGCAATTGTTACCTAAGTTAAAGATGATGTTCTTAATCTGAAGGTCAATCACACCATTCCTTAGGCGCCTGTAAATAATAATTTGTATATCCTCATGTAATTATCAGAGAACTCCAAGATCTATTATAGATGTAATTGCGATCTATTCAGCTACCTGCGCCATTGGGCGATTTCGCCCTACACTATTCTAGATGTATATGCCCCCAGCCTGCCGTGCATCTGTTCTTTGCCAACTATCTGTTAGGCCTATATGCGACAAGGCTCATTGCAAAGCTTTAAGGTCTATTCTCAGCTCTGGGATGATCTGGTACCTAGTAGGCATGGTATATGTGATGTTCCAAATAGCAAAGATCCTCAAAGACATTTTAAATCTGCTCCCACTTCAGGATATGACCCCGGACTTTTTCAGAGGCGCTTCCGGGCTATAAACACACGGCATCCCCTTTATTTCTTTTTGAATGGGCCTTTCAAAGAAGACTCGTGTCACATTTCCAGTTTCCATGTGCGGGACCGAGCGGGAGATGTCGCCTACGACATCCGGATTGTTGCGGTAGGCCTGCACTACGTTGTCGATAGGCGAGACATACGCGGAGTTGACGTTGCCCGTTGACCCATCAGGATTCTTCCGTGGGTACACGGGATGGAAAATGGTGGTATACTGGCGATTGTTGTAATTCAGTCCCATGATTTGCACAGGAAGCTCAGCAAGAGTGTATTTCGTGAAATTCTCAATTCGTTCCTCGGTCAACGTGGCGACAGCCAAGCGGCGCTTGATATAGAATTCGGAGCTTGACCGAAGATTCTGTTCGAAGCGCTTCCGGTATTGGTACACAATGTCCAGAAGCTTGTGATAATCTTGGTCTTCGATCTCAGACCAGCGTAGAATAGTCAAGTTGGCTGAAAGCTGGCTATTTTGTCTCAGGCGCTCGAATTCGTCGTTGAGGATCGCTTCCATTTCATCCCCCTTCTTAACCGCCGCTCGTTGAGCTCTCGTAATGGTCATAGTTCGTGGTATCATCATCTCATACTTGTGGATTTCGTCACAAATGAGGAAGATGATATCGTTGAATTTTTGCTGAAGAGTATTGACAAGATCGCAGACATTGTCTGGGGAACAAAGAGGAGTCTCTCCAAGACAGATAGCCACGGCGCAGTGGCTATCAGCAGCAGATGTTTTAAGGTCGAGAGGGTACATGCTGGCAAATATTGTGTTTGGGAATCAAGCGTAAAGATATAGTCTAATGGATGTTATCAGGGACTTTCAAAAATCTTGGATCATGGTGCAAAGGAACCCTTTTATCCCTCATTATTGTATGACATGATTATTTAAACTGTTGGGGGAAGGTTTAGGGTTGGCATGGGTAGCCCTCAGGGCAAGGATTCGATACATCGTTTAAATCCATGTCCACTCCACCTGTTGGTTCAAACCCTTTAAATGCTTCAATCAGCGAAGTTTTCTTTGACTGAACACATCGTCTTCAATTGTCACCAAAACTTTCCAATAGACTAGCGTTTATGCCCAAGGCCACACAGACAGGTTTCTTGGCCGTTGTGGTAACTAACCTTCCAGTCTACAGCTTTATTGTAAGGCTTCGTTTAAGCCCTTTAGCTAATCCCTGCCATAGCCCTTAACTCCACACAATTGTATGATCTGATCCTTGGCGAAATATGGTCTGATCGGCGAGAATTGCTGATCTATCTGTAAAGACATTATGCCGTTAGAGAGGTCATCCCTAGTTGTACATCAACGAGTCATATTTCTTTGTCACTGGCTTGCAATACCCCACCAACTTGCGGCAATAATCATTCCTGCCACTTCATTTTCTCCGAAAGAATGTAGAGTCTTGAGTGTGTCTTTGCAGGTGGGAACAGGATCTATGCAAATGATATCTAGTTGATCATAGCTGAGTAGTAATAACGGGTCATGAGCGTCGTGGTATTTCCAGGGAACAATCTCCCTATTGAAAATCTACTTAATATTGTCAAATTAGCGCCTATGTCTTTTATAACAAGAGCATAGAACCATAAAACCACTGATAAGGAGGGTTTAACTGACTCTGTTAACAAGAGAAACAACTCTTAAATTTAATTTCTATAATATAATTTATTAATTATCAGTTTTATGTAAAATAAAACCGGCCAAGTAATAGCAAGTGTGGAATAATTCTAAGACACCAACTTGGCTTATATTAAGCTAATGTATCTTGGGTGCCTCTGATGCCTCCTTAGCTTGTTCGCCGACATCTCGCGTGCAATCTACAAACTTCCCCCTGAGGCCTGAACCTTTTCCAGAACTAAGCCACACGCAAGTCCATGCGGGCAAAGCAGCCTCAAAATGAGGTCTCTTGGCTCCTATTTTAGCCAAATTATCCATAACGTATGGGGCCTCTCGCTTTGTCCTTTCCGGGAACGCCGTTTCGTGAAGATTGGTCTCTATCTCGCCCGGGTGAATGCTGAAGACAGCTATGTTGTTGTCCACCCCCTTCTCGACCCTCTGCACTTGATCTAGCTCGACCTGCAGAGTGCCCGCAAATCTGGTGATAGACGTCTTGGCACAGTTGTATGCCGTGGTCCATGGGAGGTTCGCCTTGGCAGCCCATGACGAAGTGTAGATTATGACCCCTTGGTTCCTCTCACGCATTTCCGGGAGGACAAGTCGGGTGAGCTCAACTGGTGCCCGCACGTTCAGCTCCATGATGTCCCACCAATCAGTTGCATTCGTCAAGTGGAAGGGCTGGAAGATGTTACTGCCGGCATTGCACACCAACACGTCGACGGGGCCGAGCTGTTCGCGGAATTTGCGTACAAGGCGTTCCTGATCCTCCAGTTTAAGCACGTCTGCCGCGATGCCAACGACATTGCCATCGAGACCTAAGCTCACAATTTCGGCTTTTGTTTCCTCGACCTGGCTGCGTGTTCGTGCCGTCACGCAAACGTTAGCCCCGGCTCGCGCCATTGCGAGGGCAATCTCCCGGCCGATACCCCTGCCAGAACCCGTTATCAGGACATTCTTGCCTGATAGTGAGCCCGTGAGTTGATTTGGGTCAATCTCGGGATAAATGCCGGTGCGGAGGCTGTATGGTGACTGCATAATGTTAGGTACGAAAACACTTTTAAGTATTAATAAAATAAATTAATTGTTTATTTGCTGGCACTGGAGTTATATGATATATCAATCAGGTTGGATATTACACTGGCAGGCCCATGGGGAAGCTTCTCGGATAAGACTTGCCGGGTGGACTTCCCGAGTGGACTTCCCGAGCGGGATTTTCGGACGCCATCATCTACCGACGCGTACGCTTCCAATGCACCTATATTAATACCATCGGGATTCCCGTGATAAGCGTGAGGGTCTTGTTACTTGATAAATAGCGTCTAATATTATCCAACGTCAGAACATCCCTAGCCCAAAATACAGAATTGGGTGCAGACACCACTGAAAAAAAAACCTTTAAAAATGCCTTTCGAAATTTACATTCCAGACAATCTGACTTTCCAAGACTATATTGCTGTTATCCAAACAGCAAGGGTTTGGGCTGACGGTTATGACACAAAGGTATGAACATATTACTTCTTTTTATTCTCAAATGAACAAATGGAGAAACTAACGTCGATTCCTTTTTCTCTAAATCAAGAGTGAAGAGCGACTCCTCGCCGCTTTAGCACCAGAGGTTTCTGTCGACTACACGCTAATCGTGCCAGTGTGGGGAGTAAAGCAGTACAAGGCGGCCGAGTTCGCGGCCCTTTGGCTCTCAGAGGAGCACCTAGGCCTTAAGCCCTTAGTGACACAGCACCTCCTGGCGCAGCCATATTTCAAGAAGGTCACCGCCGATGAAATTGTGGTAGAGTGGCAGCAATTGGCGAGTCACGGGCGGTTGCAAGCCGACGGTGGGAGCGCGAGGGACGCGTCTGCCACAAGGATCAACGAGACCAGTGACGGGAGGAGCCACATGCAGCATCAATTCATCCGAGCTGGGGGCCTGTGGAAGATCGCAAGGATTACCCCGTCTCTCCTTTATCAGACTGGGGACTTTATGCGTATTAGGAGACCAGAAGGTGAGCAGTAGGCTACAGAAATGATGTCGCAGAATCAATAAACAGCTTTACATTAGACCTCAGCTGCCACTTGATAGAATGTGAAAAAAGAAAGCTGTGCCTAGTTGAAAGCTCTTCAAGCTATAGCTTCCAAGCCATATCCTAAGAAATCTGCTCACATCGGTGCTCTTTTCTGTATGTTGGGTATTGAACAGAGCGTATGTATTGTCTAAGACCATCGTGCATACAGCCGAGAGCTTGAAGAAGCCGCTTTGACGCATACTTATACACACTCAGAGAAAGACCGGGCAACCGCAGCTAAAGCAGGAGAACGAGGAAGCAAGACTAGAAAGACTTAGAAAGGTCAAATGCAGATAAGTCCTATGACTTTCCTTGAAAGATTACTGAGGTTCTCCAGACTAACTAAACAAAGAAAGGCCAAAGCCATTGGCCCCGCGAAGTATGCCTACGTAGTAGGAAGCTGATACTTCAGTTTCTGGTACCAGTTTGATGAACTTAGTTATTGCCCATCTGCTGCCGGCGAACATCCGAATGTTCCCAAATCAGACTCAACATGGCTATTCATCTGACCAGCAACCGACATGAGAAAGCACGCAGCCAGTGCATATGGCGCCAGCACAACGGCGATAGCAATCCACACGAATCTCTACGAGTACGTATTGGCATGATCGCTTGCGGCTTGGACTGCCGGGATCAGCGATGCTAGCAGGCCAGACAAATGGCAGCTGGGTTTCCGCTATCGATGGCGCTCAGCACGTGTTGAATCAGGCCTGAGCCGCAAGAACCGAGCCCAACAGCCTTTGGTAGTCCGTATCCCATCTTGTTGTGATAGACGCATGTAAAAATCGTGATGCTGATGGCGCCACTGAGGGCACGCCCGGACAAGCTGACGGTTTCCGCAGGCACGGAAAGGGACTAGAAAAAGGGCGAGGGGTAATCATAAGGAATGTGGTTTGATTTTGATCCAGAGGCGGCTGGACACCAGTTAATACGCTGCAACTAACTATAATTTAATAACTGCAGCAAAAAAGCACAATTTAAAAGATCACCATCAAGCAATCAGACACCCAACTCATTGGCCTAAGCCCTCACCTAAGCCAATAATAAAGTGACTTGACTTAAGCTATAACAAAAAGAGCATACTAAGCCATAGAGTAAGCGAGTTTAAGAGAAGTGAAAAAACAAGCTGTCTTGTAATCCGGCAATCCAAAAGCATTCAAATCCGAGTTACTTAAGTACCGCTAGGGCTAACACTCAATGTCCTCAGTCCTGCCAACTCGTGACAGTTACCTCATCCAAATGCGAATACCCCTGATATGTCAGCCACTGCTATGAGTTAATATGGTCCGTGAGTTACATACCTCCGTACTTGTTGCGCTGGTTCTTGTTGCCCAACTTGGCACGTTCACCAGCCAGAATCGCCGTGGCCACCATCCTTGGAGCCACCATCCTTGGAGCCACCATCCTTGGAGCCATCATCCTTGGAGCCACCATCCTTGGAGCCACCATCCTTGGAGCCACCATCCTTGGAGCCACCATCCTTGGAGCCACTATGGCCATGGCCATCATCGCCGTGGCCATCATCACCGTGGCCATCATCACCGTGGTGTGTCTTGGTTGGCTTACAAGGTTTGGTGAACGTGACCGCGTGTGCTGTTTTAGTGATCGTGACCGCGTGTGCTGTTTCGGTGATCGTGACCGCGTGCGCTGTTTCGGTGATCGTGACCGCGTGTGCTGTTTCAGTGATCGTGACCGCGTGTGCTGTTTCGGTGATCGTGACCGCGTGTGCTGTTTCGGTGATCGTGACCGTGTCCGCTGGTTTGGTGAACGTGAACCTAGGTTTGGTGAACGTGACCGGCTTGATGACCGTGACCGGCTTGATGACCGTGACAGTTTGGCCCGGCGGGTAGTAACCGCCAGGAGCTGCGAGAACCAGTGGCATGGAAAAGAAGGGTGCGAGAACGAAGAACTTCATTTTGCAGGATAAATTAATAGGCTGTGACGTGTGATGTAAAGTTGGTTTTGGTTCTTGAACGAGTGCTGTGAATCAACTTAAGGCCTAACTCTAAGATAGGGCATAACCGCTCGTCAACCGCCGAGGGGAACAGCCTATATATAGACAGGTTGTTGTTACACTATCTCCTTGTACCATTGTGAGGTTATCTCCGGGCGAGGAGCGGTAACTAGATTGGAGGTCTACAAAACCCACCAAAGCGCTACTTGCATACTTCTGGTTGGGGTCACATTGTTGAGCCGAGTTTTGACTTTGTTGGCCAGGCTCTATGATCCGCGTAAAATTCAATCATCATTCCCATGCAATGAAACAATACTTACCACTGCTTTCCTAGGACCAACGACGCCACCCAAATAGATGGCTACATATCAGGCAAATTACTCAACTCAACATCCACCCAACATATCAGGCTCCTAAGAAGGATCTCAGTAAGTTCAGCTACAGACTTGTATACCACCTGTGATGTCGTTCTGATGCACAAGGGCAGCCCTCAGCGCAAACCTGTAGTCGCAAGATAGCTTTTATCGGCGACCTTTTTAGATGCATATTGTATGGCACTCTACCCTACTGAACCACCGCTTTGAGGTGGCTGATGCGATTTGGAATGCGGCAGGCTGAGTGCATAGCAGTGTATAAATACTATACTAAGCAGTCAGTTAATGTTTAAAAACTAACAGTAAATAAGATAATATAATGACTTAACAAATATAGCAGCACGGATACTTAAGGATGAGTTAAAAATCTCAGGCCTTACAAATAAATAAATACTTTTATCTAATAGGCAAAGGACGGTGAAATTAAAGCCAGACCAATAGTAGAGAACTTCAAACTAGCAAAGTGCAATTACTTCATATCACATGTAATAATAGACGTTGAAAGCAGTCCTGGACAAAGGCAATAAGACAAGCCTCAGTTACATTTAATCGTTCTCTTCTGAAACGACAAGCCCACTGACTACACAATGTGAAGTGGCCTCATAACTGGCTAATTAATGGTTATTGTCATATGTCGGGATGACCTTGCATATACATTGACCTAACCACCAACGTCCGCCAATCTGGCACGAGATGCAAACCTAATAGTTAAAGATAAGCTTTTAGCCACAGGTCTCATCCACCAATAACACATCTAGCTTATAATTTAGACTTTACACCATAATGTCTCAACAATTTAGCACAGGCTACACTTATATCATATCTACTTGGGTAGGGCCTAGAGACCGGCCACCCCTTAGCTTTTAGTCAGTCACCAGTGACGGTGCCTATAGCACGGGGGGTGCGTTGACTGGGGAAAGGGTCGGTTGACTAGGGAAAAAAAGCTACCTTGAATTCATATGTGTGCCCTACCAAATTACAAAGTACCTCCTTTTTCACTGTTAATTACATGATTGTGACCGGACCAACCCCTCCATTTGCAACCATTACCAAAAATGCATATCGCAATAACACCAAGCAACTGTTATAACTATTCGGTATTTTCTTTATCCCTTGGGACAACGAATTCGCCCTGATCGACTTCAATACTTCCCCTAACGACTATTTCATCATTTTCAGAGTCATTATCTTCTTTATTAATTAATTCCTCGTTATCTTCAACGATTTCCAAGCCATCAGCTTCTAATGACATCTTCTTCCGATTAGAGCGGCGTTTTTCCTCATCTGTAACGAGGAATTCCAGTGCCTCCTTCACGATATTGAAGTTATAGTCAAATGGAAGAAGGAATGGGGGATTCCAGTGAAATCTGAAGACCTTAATGACTTCCTGACTTCCTAATTCTACTGCCTGCTTTGCTCTCTCCTTAGATTGCTTTATTTTATTATTAAGCTTGTAGAGAAGCCGGTATCTTAAGCCTAGTAATGCAGTTAACTTCAGAAACTCTTGGTGTTGTAACTTTATATAGAAATCACCTGCTGTGAATAGCTTCTTCTTCTGAGAATAGCTTGGCTGGCTGCTATGAAGGTCAGCAACCTGTAATAGCTTTAGACTTATTCTCAATTGCTTCCTGACTGCTGTAATCCATCGTCATAGATAGATGACTTCATCTTTTACTTCCTTATTATGGAGGCGCGATTCCTCTGCTGCCTGACCGGCTAGTCGGTTATGCTGATCCTTTATGACGCGAAGTCTGGCATTATAGATAGTAATTAGCCTGTAATTTGCTATAATCGTTATCCCCTGATCCCGGGCAGAGCGTCTAAGGTTCTTCTCCTTAAGCAGGCGCATCTCCTAAGTCGCTGTAATGCCATTTAAAGCAAGAGTTGAGTATGCCTTTTGCACCTTCTTATTAATATATGACACTAAGGGAGTCAGGGGCATGCCCGAGGCCACTAAGCATTCGATCCTGAGGGCCATATATTCCTCGTACTAACGGATCTTCCGCAAATTCAGCTGTAGCGTGTTTATTTCGATCCAGTTGACGTGCGGAGGCGGCGTTGATATTAATCGAATCTCCTGATCGAAAGGAATCGAATGGTATAGCTCTCGAGACGATTAGACTTTAGAAACCTCATCGGATTTGGAGTTATTATCGCTGCTGTAGGTAGAAGATAACCCCTGTAATATGTAGCCGGGTAATGACTCCTTAGCTACCTCTAAAGATAGTGATGATAAGGGGTTGATTATATGGTCGATCACGGCCGCAGGATTATAAGGATAGATGCCGGTCTTCTTCCAAGATGAGATGATAGTGCTTTTCTTAGCAGTCTTACGGCGGATTTCCTGTAAATGAAACAGGAAGTTAGCTTTATTGAAGTCTATAGCGCTATCTGCAATCTTATAAGAAAGGACTTCTTGATGCCAGTGCTTATATAAGCTAAATAGCCCAATATCTAGCGGCTAAAGAATATGCGTTAAGTGAGGAGGGAAAGGGAAGAGCTTTATGCCTGTATCTTGGGCTTTTTAGAAAAGCTCTTTAGTAAAATGATTCTTACAGCCATCTAGTAATATTATTCTTTTTTGTGGATTTTTTTGAGACCGCGTATGCCGTTCAAAGTGATCGAAGAATTCTAGCGCGGCGATATCGTTAATATAGCCTTTTGGTATTGTGATAATCGTTATGCCTTTTTCTAATGCATTATCAACCTACCGAGATGGTAACTATACCCCCAGCATAATAATAAAGGCGGGAATAATAGCTCCTATTGCTGATATCGACTTAATAACCGTAATGCTTATTATCTTATATGCATTGATTAAGATAGGCCGGTTAATAGCTTAAAAAGTCTATATGATAATCCCGTTTCTAAGATATCTAATCTAGAAGCCTATCTTATTGATGTTCTAAAGACCCTCATAATCTATGCCTTTTTTGGTGTAATTATGCCACTTTTTAAACCACTCTTTGATATTTGCTTGGTCTTCTATCGCCTTTCTTTATGCTTCAAGCATTAAAGTCTTCCTTCTATAAAAAACAGAAGAATGATGGCATAAGAAGCGCCTTGCCCAGTATCTAGATGCAGTAGGGGCTCTCCTTATAGCTTTTAAAACAGAATTAGCATGCTATCGAAGAGTGCGCTGTTAAATATGATGTCCTTGAGTAATACGGCGCCAGCACCAAGCTAGGATCGCCTTCTCTTCTTCTGGCGAAAAAAGGGTATAATTGCCGCCATTCTCAGAGATAGGATGTTTTCCTTTTTATTAAGAAAGCAACCTTTTATATGATACCCTCTATGCCGCAGTAGCTTTAATAGCTGAGGAGTAATATCCTTCCTAAAGAAGCTCGACAGCCGCGATAGTACGCATCTCAAGGTTATGATCAGTATACCGCAAGATATTAGGGTTTCCGGTATCAGGATCGATCTATCTTTATATTGCAGAAAGAGCAGGCTAAGGGCTTTCAATTAATATACTTATTAGCTCAATTAAATAAAAATTGCAATTATTATGACTGAGTAAAGTAGTTATGTTGGTATTGAGGATGTTTAAGTAGTGATTTCGTTATAACGTTTATAAGGGGTAATGACATATTGCGGGCATTATTAGTGCAGCAAATGGTAATAATTTAATTAAATAAGTAACCTATTTTCTTAGTGGGGCTACATATAAATTAAAAGTAGCTTATTTATTTCCTTATTAACCGACCCTTTGCCTAGTTAAGCTACCCCCCGTGCTTGACGCACGGGCACCTATGGTGTGAAGGAAAGCACGGGGTGGCCGGTCTCTAGGCCCTACCCAAGTAGTCATAACTAACAATAACCAATGGTGAGAGATGCACAGCGTTGAAACGGGTGCGAATTGACCTTTTACGCTCAGTTATTTCCTCGATGGAGTGCCATTAATGAACAAAGTACTGTAAAAGACTCTGTACAGATACCAGTCTGTCCTGTTCGTCCCTTTCACCTTTCAACCTTTCAACCATCTCGGTCACTCTACATCTCGCTACTCCCTTAGCTACTTTAGCACACACTCCCTTTCTACTACACCCCTTCTTTAGCTACCCGCCCTGCACTTAAGTTATGCACTATCACCATGCAAATTTCCACTCTCTACTGCAAGGCGCTTTGGCATCGCCTATTGCCGAACCGGCTGCAGAGGTTGAGACTCGAGACATGGACCCTAGTGTCCCGAATTTCGGTGACTTTCCCTGGCCCCACAATGCCGGCCCTCCGTCGTAAGTTCTTTTTAGTGTATCTAACAGCATCTCTAACTTGATGTATGCTTAGAAGTAACTAAAAGGGATATTAATCGCACGAACTGCCTAGCTCCCCCTGCTACTCAGCAGGACAATGCCTGTTCTTAAGGAACTCAGTTCTGCTATACTACTGACGCTAATAGCAGTAGGTATCTTTTACTCCTTAATTATACTACTTACCTAACTGTTACGACCTAACGAGGGGAAGCGCTTACGTCACGTGTGACCCACCAACAATCCAGCCAATCACACAACGACTTACAAATAAACCCCATAATACCCATAAGCCTCGCAATGCGGCTCATAATATTAACTTATAACTTACTATAAGCCTGACTTATAATACTATAAGCTACTATATTATATATATATATTTATTTAGTAGTAAATAGAACTTAGCTTACTAGTTATTAATAAGACTTCTTTACCTTAATAAGCCTAAACTATATTATTAATTATTAAAAGATATAATACTTTACTATTACTTAGTATAATGCCTTATAATCTTATAAATATAAAACCTAATATAAACTAGTTTACTTATTTAAAAACCTTAATTATTATATATTAATAGCTCTTATTTAAAATATACTATATTAATAACTAAGTAATATTATACTATTAAGATATCTAGCAATACCGGCCTAGTACCTCCTTATACTAAAGTACTACCTAGCACTACTAAAATAATAGCTAAAGTCTAATAACTTTATAATACTATCTATACTTTATAGGCTTAGGTAAATATATATCTTGCTATAACTATTAGTAAAGGCAGTAATAAACAAGACCTAGGCAAAGCGCTTAAGCCTCCTAAGCTAGAACCCTTTAGAGGCCAAGCTGCTAATATAATCCTATTCCTAACCTAAATAAAGGCTTACTTCTGCCTCTATAAGAATAAGCTAAATACCCCTATAAAGAAACTCCTATATATTATAAGCTTAATTTAAGGAGATATAAAGGATTAGTTTAAACCTATCCTAAGAGACTTCCTTAAAAATAAAGAAGAATAGCAGGACTAGGATACCTAGAATATCTTTAGAAATTAGGGAAATTTTAAATAAACCCTTAAAGATAACTTTAAAGTAGTTAATAAAGAACGGCAAGCTGCAGCAGAGTTACTTATACTTAAATAAACTAAGTTATATGCCGCCTACTCTGCCAAGTTCTAATAGCTTGCATTTAAGACTAAATAGGATAATAAAGCCTTGATGGAAATCTACTATAGAGGACTAAAGGAAGAAGTTAAGGATAAACTATACCTAGCCGATAGGCCCGAAGAAGGTCTAGCAGTATACATTACTATAGCAATCAAGATAGACAAACGACAGTATGAACGCAGAAGAGAGAAAGCCAACCACAAACGGGGCAATGACTTTAACCCGTATTACCCTAATCAGCGATATAACGACAATAATACTGGCACGATAAAAGCAAAAGAACAACTCTTAAGAAAAAACAACAAAGGAGAATACCAATTCACCTAATAAGCAGAAACTTTAGGACTCACGAATAACAATAAACCTACAAACTGGGAAGAATGGCTAGGAAAAATCCAAAACGCTACTATAGGATATAATATCTAAGACCCTATTAGAAGCAGAGCAGAGATGCCTACCTATAATAACAAGTTATAGATACCTAAACAGTTTAGAGAAGAACTAATACAGGATATATATAGACACCCCCTATATAGCTACTAAGGTATTATAAAAACCCTAAAACGCATCTAGATATATTATAATTAGGAAGGAATTAAGAAAATAGTAGAAAAAATTATTAAATAATATAACTTATATATAAAAACTAAAGTATAAAGATATAAGCCTTATAGGCTACTATAACTACTAGAAATAGCAGAGAAACTATAAAGTTTAATTATAATAGATTTTATAACTAAATTACCCTTATTAGAAGAACCTTTAACTGGAATCTTTTATAACAGTATCTTAGTTATAATAGATTAACTTACTAAATTCTCTTACTATATACCTTATAGAGAGGATATAAATGCAGAATAACTTACTTATATCTTTTATAATAGGATAGTTAGAGAATATAGGTTATTATATAAAATCCTAATAGATAGAGGAATTACATTTATAAGCAAGTTCTAGCAAGCACTTATAGTATATATAAGACTAAACTACTAATTATTAATAGCATTTAGATTATAAATAGATAAATAGACTAAATAAATAAATTAAGTATTAAAATAATACCTATAATACTATATTAACTATAAATAAAATAATTAGGTAAAAAAGCTACTAAGTGCCTAACTTGCCTATAATATAATATATAATAAAAGTATAAAAATAATACTTACTATAGTAAATTTTAAATTTACCCTAGACCTATATTATATAGTATAAGAACTAAAAGCAGTTAACCTAGCTGCTATAATTAAAAGTAAAGACCTAAAAGCTCTATATAAAGAAATAAAGAAAAAATTAGAATTTATTAGAAAATAAATAAAAAAATACTATAATATAAAAAGGATTAAGAGACTAACCTTTTTAGAGGGAGATATAGTTTACTTAACTATAAAAAATATTATAATAAAATAACTAAGTTATAAATTAGACTATAAGTATATTAGATTTTATAAAGTTAAAAAGAAAATCTTAGAAAATAACTATAAACTAGACTTATTACTAAAAGTTAGGCTCTATCTAATCTTTTATATTATATTATTTAAATTAGTAGCTAATATAATATATATTAAGACTAGCAATAAACCAGAAGAAATTAAAGGACTAGAAGTCTATAAAGCAAAAGTAATTAGAAATATAAAGAGAATTAATAAATAAATAAAATACCTTATTAAATAAAAAGACTACCTAAAAAACAAAAACATATAAAAACCATCTAAACACCTTACTAATGCCTAATAACTCCTAAAGAATTTCTATTAATATTAATAAAAAAAACCTTACCCTAATTAATAATATTAACAGCTCCTAATAATTAAGCCTTAATAGCAGTAAAAGACTTTATATTATCTAAAACCTCGAGATTATCTATAGTCTTAATATTATAATAAAGTATCTTATTACTACGTTCTTATAACTATTATTTCTAATAATAAAGATATATTAGATAATTTAAATACTTATTTATTTACTATTATAATTATAATAATTTAGTTTTAGCTACCTCCTCTTTATATCCTAAACGATGCTTCTCTATAATAAAGCAATTAGCTATAAAAGAATTAGACTTAATATATAAAAGAAAGATAGGAAATAAGTAATAAACCTTTAAGAATTAAAATACCCTTATTATTATATTAATAACTGCAATAAGTATATTATATATACTTAGAATGGCCTTCCTTAGCCTAATATTTTAAACCCCAAGGTTTACAGTAACTATATAATATAATAAGAAAACTAGTATTTTTAATTAAAATAGCTTATGCTTAATAATTATAAGTAGCTTTAGACTTTAATATAGTATTAGCAACTTATATAGATAATTATAAGTCTAAGTTAGCATATACTAGGATAATATAGAAAGAAGGGCAGATATATAGGTCTTAAGGATAAGACTAATAAAGGGAGAGAGATTGTATTATGACTTAATAAGGGGAAGCGCTTATGTTATATATAACCTACTAATAATCTAGCTAATTATATAATAACTTATAAATAAACCCTATAATACCTATAAGCCTTGTAATATAGCTTATAATATTAACTTATAACTTATTATAAGCCTAATTTATAATACTATAAGCTACTATATTATATATATATATTTATTTAATAGTAAATAGAACTTAGCTTACTAGCTATTAATAAGACTTCTTTACCTTAATAAGCCTAAACTGCATTATTAACTATTAAGAGATATAATACTTTACTATCGCTTAGTATAACGCCTTATAATCCTGTAAATATAAAACCTAGTATAGATTAGTCTACTTATTTAGAAACCCTAACTATTATACTAATGCTTTATAGTTTAAACCTATACTAAGTCTAAGATTTATAATACTAAGGTTAGTTATTATAATAATAATAATAAATAATTTATATTTAGTTTTATTATCTATTACTTATATAAAGAGTTTTAAATATATATTTATAAAATTAACTTTAATGCCCTTATTACTTAATATAATTATAAGTTAGCTAATATATATAATAAGCAAGTAGTATAGATAACTAAGTGGCATAAAAATCTTAACTATTTTAAGATAAAGTCTAATAAAAACATAACAGACTATCTAATTAATTAAAATTAAGTATTATACTTATTTCTAGAGGCCTTAATTCCCTTCTAATAGGTTTTTATATTATATCTAGTCTTACCGCAAGTCCTGCAGTGCTAAACCCTTAGCTGCCCTGACCTTCCTTAACTACTACTTCTTAATAATTCGGCTAATACCTATATACTTATATCTATCTAATTAATTAAATCCTGACCTTCCTATATAGTTAAGCTCCTTCTATTCTATAGGTATATTCTTTTTGCCCTATATTACTAGCTAAGTATATTATTTGCCTTATAAAGCTCTTAGTTCTTAGCCTCTAATAAGGCAGTCTTCTATATATTCCTTATAACTGCCTTTATAAGAGACTAAAGAGCTTTAAGGATTGACTTTAGGGAGCTATTATAATATCTTCTAATTTAGCCTTAAAGGTATTTAGATTATAATCCGGCCTTAAGGACTGTTACTAGGGTCCTTAAAGTCTAAGCTTAAGCTTATTAGGCCACCTCTTTAATAGGCGTTAGAGTCTATAGCTATATATTAAGCTTTAAGATTATAACTTTAGGGTTAAAAGGAGCAAGTCTAGCTCCTCTAAAACCCCCCTTAATATTTAACTTAGTTATAGTCTTTTAAAAGGCAGTATAAAAGGCCAGGAAGAACTCAGTCTTAGAAACATAGGTTATAGACTGTCTAATTAGTTGCTTTATTTCTTAACTATATGCCTTTTTTAGCGGCCTAAAGCACCTAATATTAAGTAGCTATAGTAAATATAAAAAATAAGGAGGTATATAAAGTATAATAATATTATTAACCTTATAATATATTTAGAAATTAGTAAATTAATAACTTTTATAACTATTAAGGATTAGAAGATAATAAGGACTAATTAATTAGTTAGTTATATATTAATTAAAGTGCTTTAGCTAGTTAAGGCCTATCTTATTATCTATCTAGCTATTTAGTATTATAGCAATAGCCTAAGTGCCTAGGAAGTTGCTCTCTTAGTACTAATTAGCAAGGTGAAATTAGCCTGTAACTATAATAAATAGATTAATTGCCTGACCTTCTGCATTAATTACTTAAATTGCAGTAACTTATTCCTAATTTCTAGGCTAGACTGATTTTAGGTTTTTATGCCTTTTTAAGCTAGTAATAACTATACTGCTTAATATTATGCCTATTATAAAGCCAGTCTTATTAAAGTTCTAGATATTATCTAATTAAATACTATACTTTATAATTATATTTTATATAAGCCTAAACTAATTATAAATAGTAGTTAGATCTTTATATTAAGCTCTTTAATAGTTATATTTATAAAAAGAATATATTTTAAGCTATAATTACTGCCTAATAAAATTAATAGCCTAGCGCTTGCTAACTAGTAATGTATTATATTTAGTATGTAGTTAATTTGCTATTTCTTTAATATTATAATGCTAAGAGGGAAATCCTTGCGAATTTAGGTTTAAGATATACTTAACTATAACCTGTTCTTCTTAATTACTTAGTTTCTAACTATTAGGGATATAATCGGCATAAGCCTAATAACCCTAAGATTGGTAGTAGAGGGTGCAGAAGTAAACATTATATAGAAATGCAGCTTGTTACAGACTTAATTTTGGGTCTTCCTGATAGGCCTAAAGTGCAAGAATAATACAAGCCTCTTTATTTAGTTGTGATATGTTATTTAGTTAAGAATTAATTAATCTGATAGTGTTGATGTAAGGTGAGGGATTTTTGTGCCGCTTAGTTGTCTGTGCCGCTTGCTTATTGTGTATGTTAACTTATATTTATTTTATATAAAAGTTTAATATATTACTATTAGCTTGTTTCTTAATTTATATTTAAACTTAAGGTTAATTTATATTTTTACTTTAAAAAATATACTTTTTATTTAATTATTTTAGTTCTTTATAAGGTTTGCCTTTATTAAAGACTTTACTTAATTTAAATTTAATTTAAAAGTAAAATAACTAATTATATATAATAGCTTAAATATATAATATGTTTTTAATTATTTTATTATTTTAAAATAAACTAACTTTTATTATTAAAAAAGTAAACTAAAGTTTTAAATAAGGTAAGTAAGAAATATAATTAAAAAATATTTATATTTTTTATTATTTCTTTAAATATTTTATATTATTTAAAATATTTAATTAAATAATATAATTAAAAAAAAAAAATTTTAAGTTTATAAATTAGCCTTAAAAGATATATTTAAATGTTTTTAAAATCTAATATAATTTAAATATTTATTACCCTTATAGCTAATAAAGCTTTATTAAGTTAAATTATTATAATTAGCTGCCTTAATTATAGCCTAAACCTAGCTATATATATACTAGCTAAAAAGCTTACCTGCCTATTAGCTAGCCCTAACCTTTTTCCTTTAACTTGCTTTAAAGGATACCACGCTTTAAATATCCATTACGCTTCCACAATAAGTCATCTAACCCGACTTCTGGCCGCAACTGCTAACAGCATCACAGCTACACCGTTACGATACATGCTATCTAAAGAAGCCTGCAGGTATCTAGGCCTAATAAGCCTTATTTAATTAAAGGCTATAATATAATCCCTAAAATTAAAAAAGCGCTTAAGTAAAATAAGGGTAAAAGTAATATATTATATATAATAGCTATAAATATTAAAAAGGCCTAGTTTAATTAAAATAATATTAGCTATATTAAGATAATACTTTTTAATTATAAAATCCTCTTATTTATATAATTTATTTATAAAAACCTTTTAATTAATAAAGACTTCTTTAAATATAAAAAGTAAAAGCTTAAGAATTTAAAAAAGAAGCTATATAAAGGGATATAGCTAAATAGGAAGGAAAGAGGGTTTCTTAAGGCCCTTAACCTAGGTAGCTTATATAATAAGTAGCTTAAGGATATTTAGTAATAGGTTAAAGAAGTATTAAAGAAGATTAAAAACCTATAATATATTATTTAGGATAGAAGTAAGGTAATTATAAGGTTTAGAGAAAAAATACATTAAGTTTTATATAAATTAAAGTTACTTAAAGTTAAAGAATTAAAGTTATAAATTTAATATTAGTAATAAAAAAAGGATTAAATAAATTATAAAATAGGCTATATAATTAAATAAGTAATTTAGCTATAATATTAATATATTATTAATATAAATAAGGAAATATAATTAATATATAAGTATTTTAAATAAGTAAGTATTTTAAAAACTTTAACTTTTAGATTTTAAATTATTTTAATATTAAACTTTAAAGCTTTAATTATTAACTTTAATATATTACTTTTATATATTTTTATATACCTTTTAAGGTAATTAAATTAAAATTACGCTTGAATTACTATTATTAAAGTCTAAAGCTTATAATATTAGTAATTTAATAGCCTTATAAAATACTATTTAAGTTTTTAATTATATATTAAACGTTAAAATTATATATTTTAAATTAAGAAGAATAAGCTTAACTCCTTTAAACCCTCTTTAAATATTACTTTTTATAAAAATAGCTTAAAATAATATAAAAAGCAAAAAAGAACTTAATTTTAAAAATATATATTATAAAGTATTTAATTAAATACTTTATTTCTTAATTATAAAAGATTAAGGCAATTGCGCCGCCTGACGTGTTCTCAAGTCTGGCCGTCTTGCAGGAGTACCTACTTGACGATGATGGAGTGCGAGCGGAGGGTGCGCAGAGCGAGGCACGGAGGGAACCAACCATGGCAGGTTGCCACGGTGCTTCGTGGCATTGGGTTTAAGTGATGCTATTGCGTTGAGACATGTGTTTTTTGAACTTTTCTTTAGAGAAATGTCATTATTATTAATAACAGTACTGCACTCTTTGTACCGTGATGAGGGAGATAAGCGACGCTTCAGTCAATCCATCGTGACCATAGATATGCCAGTCCGTGACCGTCCTACTGTCTTCCGGCTGGTGCAGTGCATCTCTCAGCAAACCGAATGCCACAACAACATATCGCGGCATCCCCGCCGAGTTACTTAAAGCATATAGCTATATTGCTAACGCCGTTGTTTCCTGAGGCCGTGAAGATCATGCCTACCCTGCGACATCGGGTCATTCATAATGAGCAGCAGTAGTGAGTTGATTGATTCTATCTTCTGTGTGGGGTATTCCATCCCACAGGTTTTACTTTAAATCACCCAGCTTGCTTGATTACTAAGGGCTGTTGTTCCTGAGGCTCGATAAGACCATGCCCAGCCTGCGACAATATGCCTTATTTTGCGATAGTGCGAGGGGTCGCTCATAAAAACCCCGTACCTCACAACAGAGTGGGTGAGATGGCTGAACTTTGCTGATCTTGGGGCGCTAGTCGTAATAGGAAATGTAACGGTCAACCCAAGAAGTGCCTTGAGCTTGAGGAACGAAAGGCTCTTAGAGGACGGACGAAAAAGCGGGGCCAGGCCAAGTCCCCCTAAAAAATTCACATAAATTTGAAGGTACAATCACGTGCCAAAAGTCTGGAATCACCCAGATGCTACCCCGCTTTCAACACAGCGTAACCAAACCATCACGACTTCTTTAATTAGCAATTAGATAATGAAAAATGACTTCAGAAAACCGGTCTTTTGGTACTGAGATAAGCGGAAATCGTGAATTTAATCATGAATTTACTCCAGAGCAAAGAGCAGCTATAATGGCGGAGCTACGCGCCGGCAAATCTCAGAGGGAAGTTGCAGATAACTTCTCAACGACCCAAGGGACCATCTCAAAGACCAAAAGACGATGGGAACAACACCACAACTTGGCCTCACAGCCTCGAAAAGGGCGTCCAAAGAAACTCACGCCTCTGAAGATTGCGAGGATTAATTCATATATTAATCGGCATCGCGATATCACCTGGAATGACGTTCTGTACGAGCTGGAATTAGATGTCTCTATTCGTACTCTCAAGAGACGTTTACAGTGCCATTGGCGTCGCAAATGGCGGTCAAAACGACGGATTGAACTGTTAGAAGAAGATGCAAAGGAGCGGCTTGAACACTGTACGTTTTGGCTCCATCATCTCGACGATTACATACGCGTAAGTCGGTTTAAAATGAAGCTATTCCTACTGACTTTGGCATACAGATTTGCTTCAGTGATGAGGTTACTGTACAGAATGCCCCGAACAACCCCGACGGCTGGGTCTTTCGCCGGCCTGATGAGAAATACCGTAAGGACCTAGTTAATGTTCAGTCTCACGGAAAGGCTCGTCAATCAATTATGTTCTGGGCAGGAATCTCTGGAAGGAAAAGGACATATATTATCCCCATGACGAGAGATATTATGTCTGAAAAAGGAGGTTATTCTAGCTGGTCTTATCGTAAAGCCCTGACGGAAGGTCTTCTTCCTTTTATCGATGAATTTCAGCACTTTCAGCAAGACAACGCCCGTGTTCACATCGCCAAAGCTTCGAGGGACTGGTTGCTCTTACACGGCATTATTCCAATTAAATGGCCTGCGCATTCCCCTGATTTAAATCCAATTGAACACATCTGGAAGGCTTTAAAGGCCAAATTGCGAAGAATTTATCCTGAATTTATCAGACTAGGCAAAAGCGAAGCCGATAGGAAGTTGCTGATCAAATGGATCCAAGAAGCGTGGGAGGCGTTGCCCGACCGGCTGATTTTGAAGCTGACGACTTCGGCTGCTAACAGACTTAAGGCCTGCAAGCGGGCACGCGGTTGGTATACAAAATATTAATCTACGGATTTAGGGCTATTAATTGATATATAAATGAAGCTATTCTGATAATTAATTCGTGTTCAATTGCAAAGTGAAGTAATATGTTGAAATAATTGGTGTTATTGGTGGAGCGGGGTGATTCCAGACTTTTGGCCTGACATTTTATCATCGCGTCAGGTCCATATTGAACCCCACTTATTCAATGCAAAATTAATATACCTTAAACTTATAAACTTCATAGCTAACCCTTACCCCCATATCTATAAGTAAAAGAGATACTTAGCTACTTAATCTTAATAATATTAAAATGACATTCCTGTCCTCTGAGGCTTTCCCCAAACATCATCCCATGAATATAAGCCTCACCTATAAACATAAACTCATTCACGCCAATTTGGCAAAGAATATACGGCGTTCGGCCGCCTGCCAGAAGGACCACACGATCCTTCGGCTTAGCTTCCTTTGATGATACCCCCAAGTAGCCTACTTCTGTTCTCAGTAGACACCGCTCTGTAAGATAATTAAACATACCAAATCTGAACTCTTGCTCGGGTAGATCCAGAACCCTTCTGAACCCGTCCTCGCTCTTATCATCGAGACCTTGGTTGCTGGTCATCACATCCAAGGCTAATGGAAGCAAATTGGTTGAGTCTCCTCTCCGCAACTCTTCCAAGACCTGGCATAGCGACAAATGACAGTCACTAGAGCTCCTTCGCCGATGTTCGACCATGCATTCAAGCAAAATGACCTTGAAGAACGCCTTCGACGCTTCTGACTTTTCATAGTCTTGTTTCTCTTGCACGATAGTTCGCCACAGTGCTTCGACGCGACTTTCTCCAGTGGGGTAAACAACGGGGAGCCGCGATACGATTCCCAACCATTTTTCTATTGCATTATCGTCTATCAGACGTTCATAGAATGTCATCAATGGCGATTCCTCTAACTCAACAACCGTGTCGACTACCAAGCCATCAAGCTTGAGCATTCCCGGTTGGGATGGATAAAAAGTAGCCTGACGATCCTGTGAAGCATTATATTTCTTGTTGTAAATTCTCCAGGAAACTAATTGCAAATTGAACATTGGAACCCATGACGGGAGAGTCGTAGGGCGGTCATGTTTGGGCTTGTTTAGCGAAATTGTAGAGGATTGAAATAGGAAAGAGGAAGGTGGCTGAACAAACGACAGTGATTCCAACGGTTCCAAATCATCCATTTCCGTCTGGGTCCAATTCTGAACACTGTAATCTCCTTCTGCTTGAATAAGGACTTTAGCCATATCAGTGAAAACCTCAGTGACTGACTTGGAATAGTCCGCCAATATGCCTTTCAAAGGCTGCGAAATGCCTAGCAATGCGAATATCCTATCCCTCGGGTCGGATACAGCGAAGTTCCAGGTAAGGACAATCAGCGCAGGAAGGCTCAGCTTTTGTTGGTATAGAGAGTGTGAGGTGGGCTTCTCGAGTAACCAGTCTCTTCTTGATTTTGCCTCTCTACAATCGGGTCTAGTTCGAATTCTGATATCAAAAAGGGAAAGGACTTCTGTGCCTGGTACAGCTCTTTCAAATTTTATAGCTGGTCCACCGTAGCCCAGGATACGACTGGCTCTGACGTCGCCGAACCGCCCAAATAGGAGAAAAAACAGTTTCACCCAGCTGAATTGAAACGGTCCGCACATCATATCGATCTGCTTGGCAAGAGATACTTCTTGAATCACCCATGTCCGAGAAAACCACGTACGGGTGAGTAGACTTTTGATGGCTAGCAACTCCCTAACAGACATGACAATGCCATCAGGTTTCTCATCCAAGTCAAGACTTTCCCCTCTGCGATATGCAGACCACCGTCTGAAGGATTTTGTGTAACTTTCTGGGGAAGCGAATTCAGACGATAAGAAATTGCAAGCCACCTGAGTCGTATCATCTACCTCTCCTAGCCACGCCAAGACACAGTGTGCCGACCCGTAGATCTGCGACATCATTACAACTTGGCTATTACGCTCTGGAATGTCGTCCTGATTGATACATATTGCATCGATCCAGAGGGGCTGTCCTGTCAGAGTCATAGGTTTTGTTGGATTAGATCCATCTTTGTCCTGAATATCCCAAGTGCGCAGTATTTCGGCGGTTTCTTGCCATAGGCGCCGCTTCCGTTGCAAACAACAGGCTAGTGGGTCGCGTCTGGATCGATCCAGAGTGGTTGGGTTTGCGCCTTGGAGAAGAAGAAGCCTGACGATTTCTGGATATCCGTTCTCTGCTGCATAATGTAAAGCAGTCTCGCCGAACTTGTCCTGACATTGGTAATTGGCACCCTGATTAAGGCATTCCGTGACCTGGTATAAGTTCCCTTCCTCGGCAGCTTGTATGAGCTTCGTCTTGTTGTAAATACCAAACCGGTCATCAATGTTGTTGGGTGCTATAATGCGCTCCTGAATTCTATACAAGGCTTCGTAAAGGTTCTTTCCAACGTAAAATAAGCGGCCATTGACAGCTATGACGTGCTTATGCTGGACAGAATATTCATCTGACGATCCGGTTGGGGCCTCCCTCGGGTTGCCCCAAGTGTAAGATATCGCATGATAAGGAGGGCGTCTGTCAGGTTCTGATGGCTTAAGCAGGAATTCCATCAAGGGGACGCCGTTGATAGAACGTTGTTCGGGGTCTTGAAGTCGCTTTATTGGCCAGAGGAGGCGGATGCAGGTTGATGATGGAAGCGCATCGTACTCGAAAGTTTTATATTCAAAAGGAATGTCCATTATGATGTTCTTTGATTGATAGGCACTGGTATAACTGGAATTTTATGCGCGATGGCTTTATTAGTACTGTGTAGTGTGTAGGATTTATATCATGTCTTTTAAAACGAGTCTGCCTTGCGGTAAGCAACTTCTGCAGCTTCTAAAAATATAGCTTGTTCATCCAGTAGGATTTCGAACTAATAAGAGCCAAGACAGCCCCACCCACTTGTCTTGGCCAATGAAAGTGGCGGGTCCATGTATTACTATACATCGTATTACGTGGGATGCAGATGCAGAGTGGCTGAGCCCACAGCAAAAACGAAACACGAAGCATGAGGTAAAATAAGCCTTGGTTACAGGCTTGGTTAAGCTAGTATATAACCTTGGTTAATGAGCTGATGGCTCTAAACTTGAATTGCTAAAGCTCTTCATTCTTATTCATTATGTGACCGATATTCGAGAGACTTATAACAAGCCAAGCTCAAGAACATTGCCACAACATGTGCTCCGCCCCAACATTGTAGCAGGGCCATCAGCTAGGAATGCGTGGGAACCTAGATGATTCTAACCGAGTTGTTAAGGTTTGGTTACACAACGTCGAAATAACTTTTTTGTGTTCTTTGAGAATGGATGCCTATGGAAACTCTGCTCCTCTTAGCAGCGTGGTGGTAGTACAGGGTTTATCTGAGTCCCTCTGAGGCTGAAACTACATACCACAATTCAAAAATAACCTAATAAGGATTCCCTCACCAGATTATATTCATGCGTTTGTCCTAAAGGGCTTCTTAATTACTGCATTCTATATAGCTTAGATATTTAAGTTTCTTTTATAATAACTCTTGTTATAGTAATAATATTTATAAAGTAAATAATTAATTATAATTGTAAAGTAAAGCTGTTGTAGTTTAATAGTTTGGCTTTTTAAGCTAAAACTAAGTGTTTTATAATATAAATGCCAAAGTAATACTAATAACCTACTTCGATCTCGATTAAACTTATCTGGTTTTCCTGGCTTCTCTAGACTCCTATTAATTAGTATCTTATTAGAAACATAGGCAAGTGTCAGAGCCTACTTGCATTACTAATCGGCTCTACAAGCCTGCCATATTGTTCCGTAGAACCACTATTATCTGTATCTAATTACCCAAGATCAAGAAGACAACGGAGATACGGGGTATAGTCCGCGTCGTCTTCAAGAAGCGTAGCAACGAACATGGGCTCTAGGGAATGGTATACTATTGATGAGCCATCTTTATAACCCTTTTAACCAGCGCCTCTTCTCCATCTACCCCAAAACGCGCAGCACTCGAGCTTTCGTGCCATATAATATCTTAACGAAGCATAAAGGCAAAGAGGTAAGAATGCTTAATTGCGACATCACTGAGATATATGCGTTGTAGAAAACCTGACGGCTATAATGCCTCTTTTGGAGTTGCCTACAGGCGGCACAAATACTCCTTTCAGTCCGTTAAGTAAGTTACGTTACTCATGACGCCAGGGTCTGTGAACGGATCTCAGCCAGAGAGTGGCCGGACGGGTAATCCGGCTAAGAGATCGAGACCAGGTCCAGGCCCAGGTCCCGGGAAGGAAGCGTCGGTACAAGAGGCTCTTGATGGCCAAGAAGTTGTAACATTGCAGCATGATTCTGATGAAGCAGGCGGCTGCATGAATGCGAAGTCCGAGAGATTCATTCGCCTGAGGAATGGATTCAGCACGGCATCATGGATAGCTATATCACCCCATTTAACTGCAAGGTATTTCTACAGACGTTAATTGGGAATCACAAAGGCTTAACTCCTATAAGCTCTGTAGTTAAGCATATCTAGAAATAATAGAAAGTGTTTCTTTGCATAACTATTTGCGTCCTTGAGCTTGTTTTTACCCCTGCGTCTCCAGGTCCTTATTGTGTTTATGGACTAATATCTGTTAATTATCGGCGATTTAAGTCTTTGACTGAAAATGGCTAGAACTACCCAATGATCTGCGGCCAGAGATGCAAAACACTATATAATTCTCCCTTTTTCTTTTTACTACTTCTTTGAGACTTAAAACCATTTCTTATAACTATTTGTATAGTTTTTTATACATTGCCTCCCTTAACACTTTCATAGAAGCGTGTGTAAATGTCCTTTGCTTGCTCTATGTTCTTCTTTGAGCGTTCCTGCGTAGCCTTGGCCCTTCTTTCAAGCCACTGGTTCCTGTCTTGCACAAACGCTTCCATTCGGTCCTGGTGTTGCTGGATCATAGCCTTTCTTTTAGGGTCCAGAGATTCCGTGTTGGGCGGTTCAGGACGCTTGCCGGCCGGAAAGTCTGGCTTGCGGGGGATTCGCTCCTCCACTGGCTGAATAGATAGCTTGGGTCCTGGTAAGGTCTGGTACCAGTACGCGGTCGTAGACCAGTCGTCCCTAAGATGGTTCGCGTGCCCAGACTCCATTGTGACACGAATCTTCTTGCTGAAACGGACGGGATCCGCAAGGTGCCATCGATAGCTGACCTGGTGGTTGGGAACATCCTCCTCGTGGATTATGGTGCCGCAGAAAGGGTAAGCATTCTTCTGCATGCCCCAACCTTGGGTGAAATAGTCTTCGCCGCCAGTACCGTGCATCGACGGGGGCCAGGTGTCGTCGTCGATGAAGATCATGTCGTCGCCCTCACCCCACCAGGTTCCCTGGAAATGGGCAACACTGTGGTTGCAGCCTATGTATTGCCCAGCACCCTCCGTCTCGAGGATGACATAGTTGCCTTTGCCGTCAAGATTCGGAACCTGAGTCTCCAGGCTGTTGGTCTGAATGCTTTCCGGAGCCCAGCCGTTGGTAGGATTCTCACGTCGCCAGTGTGAGTGAAAGTAGAGTGTATCCTTGCTCAGTGGCTCAGGGAAAAGCTCGTAGTCTATATAGAAGTATTGGAAGTAGGCCTGATCGTTCTGATTCTCGATTTCGATACGAGCCCGCTTGTTGAAGGGCATTGGCAAATAACAATTGAAAGCAGCAGCACCACCAAACTTCTTTTCTTCAGACGGCTTGACAGAAACCGTGAAGGGGAGTGATTGGAAGTTGGCTGCCATGGAGTGGCCAAGACAGAAGAAATCGCCGATGGGGGCTAGGACGTTTGGGGTCTCGGAATCGTCCCAGTACATCTTGATAATAACTTTCCGGTAGTAATCCGGGTCACTGACTTCATAGTTGAGGCCAAGAGCGTTGTGCACCTCCATCATGGCTACACCCGACTTGGAGTAGGGGATGAGACCAGGTCCCACGATGCGGCGGCAGGTCTGGACAAACCACAAGTGGGTGATAGTACCAGGGCCCTCGAGGTCTGCCAAGACAGCCGTCTCACCTGGTTGAATGACCCAAGCATCTTCGTTGAGACCACTGTGATCCCAGCTGGAAACACGGGCAGTGCGCGCCGTCTTCAACTTTGCAACATTGTTAAGGATGCCACCTTGAAGAGAGGAAATGGGATTGCTCATGATGATGGGGGAGCCTAAGAGTAGTTATCGCTTGTGTGTAAAGTAGAAGAACTTTGTGAGTTGAAGAAGTGAATTGGGGTGAAGACCGCTGATTCCAGGCGGACATATATACCTTCATCCTGATGACGATAGTGGGTTACTTTCCATGGCTCGAACCCAGTCAACGAGTCCTTTGGTGCCGCCGCTAGCCAACATCCAGACAACTATGCCCGAGGGATTGGGGTTGAAGCCTTTGCTAATCAATACTTTCGGAATGCTACCGCGACGAGTAGGAAAGCTGCTAGTGTCGAGAGAGAATGGGTTGGCCAATGACATTTTGAGATAGAGGGTCCGTGCCTCGATGTGGAGTGATATCGATATCGCGGGGTTAGGTTGACCTCCGCGAAGTGGCGAGGTGCAAACGTCTTAGCGAAGTTCCGCTTCCATCATTCGTGCTTGGTCGTTCATCGCGGAGATAAAAAAGTCCTCCCGATCCTTCCCTTTCCCAGGTTCCGTCGCGGACGTCGGGCATTATACCACATTTCAACATGTCAGACCCGCACGCTGGATCTCAATCTGGAGGCAGCCCGCCGGCGTCGCGAAGGAAGACGCGGACTCGGACGACCACCGCGTGCACTGCCTGCAGGTCCAGAAGAACCCGATGTGATAGCCAGAAGCCCGAGTGCGGCTATTGTCGCATTCGTGGACTTGAGTGCCAATACGAGCAGAGCATACCGGTCCCTCCAAATAGGTAACTTAAATCATCAATTTAGCATTAAATCACTCACCTGATGGGTGCTAATCAGTGCTGATAGAGTAGAGGCAGAACTCGCGGCAATACACGAGCGGCTGGACTACATCGTTGGCAAACTGCCCTTGGACGCTCCCCAACAGCCTACCATTGTTCCCCACGGAGTATTGGTGGACCCCAGCCAGGGATGCCATGTCTTCACTGGCGAGGAGAAGCTACCTTTCCAATTGCTCGGAACCGAGTGCGTCATGGCCATTCTTGGTCTTGGCCCTGGTTTTGCTGAGGAGATTGCGAGGCTCGAGAGAAATGTTCCGCCCGTATGGGCAGGCTACTCATCGAGGATGCACCTCATCCAACAACAACATGCCCTTATGGCTCTCGCTGCCTTCTCCAGATATATCCACATTTGGTACCCAATACTACACCCTGGCTTTTCCGCACGCTATCTTGGCATTATCTCAGGAACTCTGACGCCGGGTCCCGAGTCATGCCTGGCACTGCTGGTGGCCGCAGTTGGCGCTCTTGCCCAGCGGGACTATGAATTAGGAGGCTCTGGCTCCGAAAACAGCAGTGAGCTCTATTTGGAAGCCGCCATGGCCTCGTTGCCTGTGGTACTGACCGACAAGAGCATCGAGAGCGTCCAGTGTCTGTTCTTACTAGGCATTTACCATTGTTGTGTTTCTAAGCCGAGCCAGGCATACGACTACACCATGATGGCGTCCTTCAAGGTGCAGAATCTACTCAAGCACGTGGGAGCTAGCGACGGTGAACCTTACCAACATGCTATAAGAGCCTATTGGGCGATCCTTCTCCTCGAGAGTGAGCTCCGTGTTCAGTTTGACGTTGTGGAGAGCGGTATCTGGAACCAGGACGATCAGGTGGCCTTGCCCAATAGCCGCCGCGCATGGCAATTCGATATTGATACAGGATCGCCTGAAAGCACAAATACTTCACCAGCGGGCAGCATCATGTCTGCGGCCGAGATACCTCAGAACGACAGGACACAGTCGTTTTTCCTCGCTGAAATCTCCATGAGACGAATGTTGCACCGTTGCAATACAGCTATCCGCAAAGATTCTCATGGCGAGATAGTTTATGCTCCCAGTATCGCTTTAGAGCTCGAGCTCCAGCTCGATGAATGGTATGACTATTTGCCACGTGTCGTTCGCTTTCAGCAGCTCCAAGTCAACAATGTCGCGGACAACGACAACTTACTGTATGCTGAGCCTCTTAGCAACTTCCTCCGGGTCCAGTATTACTGCTGCAAACTATCGATATATTGGCCAGCGATTTACCAGAGCATCCAAGATGGTACAGCCACTCCCGAAGTTTTTCAACATTGCGCAAGATTCTTCAGTGCGTATACCCAGTTGATGCCTAATATCTTGATTTCTATTCAAAACTGTATCGTCAATCGCTGGACGCTTTATTCAACTATCTTCATGTCATCGCTTGCAGTTATAAAAGCGTCCCAAACCCGTTGCATTCGAGTTAATTGCGTGGTGGATTGGTCTCATCTTATTGCGTGTTTGGAATCTACGTCGTCTGTCGATAGACGGATTATCGAGGCCAGCCCGTCATTGGTGTTGATGGAAAGTACGCTAAGTCGGCGACTGACAGAGTTCCATCTTTGGCTTGGGGAAGAGATAAGTAGGTCTTCATAAACAATATGTAAAAGTGGTGTAATTATACAGTAGTTCAGCTTTCTCTGACAATGTACTTGACTTCCAAGCCATCCCAAACTTTTACGGTTTCAAATGAAGCACTGTTGATCTCTCCGGTAGCGAACGCAGTGATTCCACCCATATCTGGACCGTAGTTTTCGGAATACACCATAGTGGCCAACGCGAAGCGGTCGTTGGAGAAGACTTCGAGAATGTCCCCATCTGAGAAGATGCGAAGTCTAAGCTTCTCCCATACCACTTCATCTCCCGCATCCGGCCGTGTCAGCGTCAGTAGCGTAAAGGGTCCTGCATCTGGGCATTTATTAATTGTTTGATCGCTATTGGAAGCTTTCCGTTCAACGGTAATGGTCTCTGTAGCGATACAGAATGTAAGGGTCGTGCGAATCGAAAGATCGTTACCGTGACGAAGATGGAAACCAACGGATTGGCATCCGGGATGGATGGCAATTTCCGCTTCCAGCTCCCAGCTTGGTGACTGTGTGCGAGCAATTGTTCGAGGAGCTGCAGTATCTGGCGCAGGCAACATGACGGTGGATTCCAACTCTGTTATCCTAGCACAAGTCTCCCGGAGTCTCGCCATCTCTCTGATAGGCCTTACACCGAGAGTCAAAACGGTAGTAGAACCATCCGGTTCCGTCAGGCGCTCGAAGGAATGTATCTCGGCGAGTTTGCTGCGGCAAGTCCCTCTGACATTCGGAATCCGAAGGAGAAAAACCTCCCGTAGAATGGCGAGAGAGCCGTTCCAACCCTTCGCTTTAGCAGCGTCTGCGGTGATGTCTTCTTCTGGGATCCAGCCGTGCACAATGCGGCGGTCGCCGACGGGATCCCAGAACGAATTCGATGCGTAGTACGGTCCATTATCGAGAAAGCCACCATGTTCATATCGAAATTTAATGATACCCTCATCATTCCTGGTGAGATGGCCTGACATCCACAGCTGGGCCCTTACGGTACGTGAGGGAACTAACGGGAGGCCATTGTCATTCTTCACGTGCTCCTTTTCAACATCACCTTCAGCGCCAATGATAAGGAAGTGGCGTGAAACATCACCTGCACAAAGCGTCACCAAATTGGTGCACTCCCAGTTGATGCCGTAGTTGCCACTCCACTTATCTGACGGTTGAAAGCGGAGCGGAACATCCACAAGAGGACCGAGATACTTCCAATCCTCAAGACTTTCCTGGGATATCTCATAGAGAAAGGTTGTAGGACCTAGATCCTGTATGCCACCACTGATCAGCCCGTAAAGCTTTGCCGGCTCACTGTGCTGGGTGGACAGCGGAGCCGTCACGTAAGGGTCGCGGAAGCCAGTGATCTCCAAGCTGTCTGGTTCACCAGTCAATATCGGATTGCGAGGAGACTTTTCCCAAGTGATACCTCCATCGCGTGAGGTTGCCAGAGCTAAACCAGCTGCATGACGTGGATATGGTGGGGTGCTCCAGTGAAATGGGAGATGCTTCACAGAGGAATAAGCAACCCTCAGTGTCTTGTCGTTGGTGTTAGTGGCAGGAACCCAGCACCCAGTGAAGACGCCTTCAGAGTCATAAATCTGGTCTGGAACAAGAACTGGTGAAACCGGAGCTGGTGTCCATGTCAATAGGTCCCTAGACACCAGATGGCCCCAGGACATGTTACCCCACTCGCAGCTTGACGGGTTGCCTGTTAGATCATGCTATTTAGCGCAAACATCTCAGGTGCCAGGTTTAAAAAGGTAGACACGTACATTGGTAAAATACATGGTAGGTATTGGTCCATGGGTCGTATCCCGGAGCGCAAGGGTCGTTGATCCAGCTGTTTGCCGTGAAATGGATTCTAGGCCGTTCGAAGCGCCTTTTCCAGGTCTGCTGTAACTGGTACGCCATCTGGTTACTCCGCGTCAAGCCTATGGGTTGATTCGGTATCACGTTGAGGATTCCGGTACTACTGGGAAACTGAAGCCTAGTCAACTTAGTTATAGATGTCGACTCGAGCGGAGCGATCGGCGTATCTTCGTGTTGCGCTCAACCCGCCTCGACTGGTTTTGATGGGGACATCGGCATTCCCTAGCTGCGGGGCCCATCGCGGAGCTCAAGATAGCTCCGCGAAGCTTGGAGAAATTTATAAGTGGAACGATGTAACTTGACAGGCACGTGACAATGCTACCTCTAATCCCTGCGTAATTCTGTATGGAGACATCAAGGCGGAGGTACTTCTCCACCCCAAGCCCCTGGCTTCGCTTGCATTTGCATTGGCAACCTTACCCCATACCCCGGATCGTCAGACAACCCAACTGTCTGGATGCACCAACCCCGGATCGACTCGACGACTCAGCTGGCAGGGCTATAAGTATCCATGTCGGACCTGCCAAAGGTCGACCTACACTCACTCAGTACAGGAACAAGCCCTTTCTACCTCATATTTACTCAATACCTCAACCTCAACACATCAAAGCTACAATGACCCTAATTCACGGGTAAGCGTGTCTTGATCGTTCCTTTGTGAAATCTCATCCAGCCACTGACCATCGCACCACAGAGTGGATTATTCCGTTGTCAATCCAGACAACAAATGGAAGATTCTTAGGTCGCAGTCGCGGTTTGCTCTTTGGGGTCAGTTAAGCCCTTTATTGGCAGCCGTCTGTCGTCTGCGTTCATCAGCTCACAACAGCAACTAGCTCTACTAATCTCGACTGGCGTTGTCATGCAAGGGTTTGACATCGTGGCCGGCGGCCAGCTCGCTGCTTTGCCTGAATTTAGGAAACAGTTCGGAGTGCTCAAGTCGGACGGTACCTACCTCGTTCCGGCTCACTATCTCTCCGCCTGGAACTCGATCGCTCCCGCTACCGAAATCGTCGCTACCTTTATCTTCGCGCCGTTGCTCGAACGGTTTGGTCGAAAATGGGGCATTTTGGCAGCATCTATCATCTCAGCTGCTGGAGTTCTTCTCCAACAACTGGCTCCAGACTGGAGGATGCATCTGGCAGGACGGGGTGTCAACGGTATCGCGATCGGCATGATGTTCACCATCTCGCCTCTATGGATTGGCGAGACTTGCCGTCCCGAGCTCCGTGGCTTCTTTCTGTGCTTCTTCAATACTAGCATCGTCTTCGGCCAATTTGCTATCGTCATTGTAAGCCAGGGGAGCAGTCACATTTCTGGCAAATGGCAATGGTGGCTTCCTGTCGTGGCTATGTACATTTTCCCTCGTACGTTGTATCTGTGTTCCCGCGATTTCTAGTCACTAATGCAGAGCCCCATACTACAGTCATTTTAACCATATCCTGGCCTTTCTTCCCCGAGTCCCCCTATTGGCTTATCAGACGTGGCCGAGTAGGCGATGCTAAGAAAGCACTCCGCCGTATATATGGTTTCGACGATACCGAATACTACGATATAGAAGTCAGACGTATCGAGGAAGAAATCCGACTCACCAACGACCTGCATGGTAACGTTGACAACACACCTCCAAAGAGAATCTTTGGCATCAACGTACAAGCGGAAACAGAATGCTTCAACAAACTTAACCGCAAGCGTACTTTAACTGCTATTTTTGCTGCCTCAGCTCAACAAATGATTGGAGCAACCTTTGTAATCGGCTACGCGACATACTTCTTTGAACTCATCGGCGTCAAAGACTATTTTGGCGCCTCGATCGCTTTGTATGTCGTTATGCTTGTCGCTAGCACCGCCGCGTTTCCCCTCACAGAGATATTTGGTCGTCGATTTCTCATTGTCGGTCCCCAGTTCGTACTCTGCTTGATGCTTCTAATCATGGGCATCCTGGGATGCATTTCTGATACAAAAAGGGCAAGCTGGGGTATCGTGGGCATGCTGTATGTTTGGGCGCTGATATATCAGCTCTCCATCGGCGCCACAGGATTTGTCCTGGCGTCGGAAATTGCAACGATGCGGCTCAGAGCGGCGACCCAAGGCTTCATCACCATCACTAACTCCGCATGGGGTCTGATCATGCAGTTTACAGTTCCATATATGATTAATCCTGATGCCGGAGACCTGGGCGGAAAGGTTGGGTTTATATTCTTGGCTACTGGATTGATTGCCGGCTTCGGCGGCTGGTGGTTGTTTCCCGAGACTAAAGGCCTTTCGTTTGAGAAGATGGATGAGCTTTATGCCATGAATGTCCCTCCTAGAAAGTTTAAAGAGACTGTTGCAAGGTACAATGATCTAGAGATTGTTGTAACTAACACAAAGACATCTCAAGGCGTGGTTATGGTAGAGTCAGCTTAGCACTTAGTTAAGGAGACACTTATTACTAGTGCTCTTAATGAGAGTTTAGTTCAAGAAGCCAGATAGTAGTTATATTGCTAATAAATAAACACATATACATTGGAAATCTTAATTCTAGGTTCTTCCTGCCATTGACTTACCTTACGGTGCTCAGACAATGTCTTTTGTGGTCTCATTTGCTCCATGGGTAATGTTTCCTAGCTTTTTCTGTTTCCGCCACTCCTCAGCGTATTTGACACCAAAGCCGTGCTCAAAAACGACACGAATCTCTTCCAAAGTCATTCCTGCAGCCTCAGGATAGCAGAAGAAGACGAAAAGAAGGCCGGCCAACGAGAGAGCCGCGTAGAACCCAAAAGTGCCTGAGGGAGATATTCCGCGCATCATTGACAGAAAGGTTGACGACACGATAATATTAGGACCCCAGTTGCAGATGTTGATCATCATGGTACCCATAGCACGGACTTCCATAGGAAGGAACTCGTTAGCTTGCCATGGAACACATCCTAAACCAGCAGCATAACTGGCAACGAAGAGAATCATGGAGACCAGGACAACAATAGCAGGCCATCCGACTGTATCATCAGTGAGCTCCAGAGTCTGTCGGTCAATCGGTATCTTGGTGAACACTGCAGCAGCTAGCACGAGAAATACAGGCATTCCCCACATGGTCCAGAGGAGTAGTCTGCGACGCCCGACCCTGTCGATAAGGAAAACGGAAGCGAATGTAAAAATCCAGTTTGTGGCGGTAACAATGGTTCCAACAGCAATTGGGTTGTTGAAGCCAACGATTTGGAAAAGAGTGCTCGAGTAGTACATCATGGTGTTAAAGCCGCACAGCTGCTGAGTAGCCATGAGACCACACGCGACGATAGCGGCTCGGCGGTTGGCAGGAACAGTTACTAGGCTCTTGAGAGACTGACGGACTGAGATCTCCTCATTGAGGGCCTTTGCTTGGGTAACGCCGTATTGGATATGGGCCATCATTTGAGAGACTTGGGTCTCGTCGGCGGTAGGATACATGCGTCGCAAGACTTGAAGGCATTCCTCTGATCGGTTATGGAAGCACAGCTGGCGTGGTGACTCGGGGCACCAGAACAAAAGAACACCAAGCAGAATAGATGGCAGTCCTCCCAGTCCAACCATGTATCGCCATCCGTGGGGTACTTTATAGAAGGCCGCATCGAAAGCATATGCAAGGAGGGAACCGGTCGCGAGGAAAACCATGTCGATAGAGATCATTCGGCCGCGGTACTTGGCAGGGGCAATTTCTGCGATGTAAAGAGGTATAATCTGGGTTGTTAGACACCATACGACTATCATCAAGGGGAGAACTTACCATGGAGGCTGAACCAACGCCAAGGCCAACGAGAACTCGACCGACACACATTTGGACCAGTGAGTATGAGGCAGCTTGTACAACAGCTCCAATCGTGAAGAGCACTGAGGCAAACCAAATAGCAGGCTTTCTTCCGTACTTGTCAGCTGTGATTCCTGCAATGATGGCTCCGATAAAGGCACCAGCAGCACAGAGAGAAGTGATGAGCTCTTTCTCTCCATGGCTCATCAGTCGTCCATCGAGATCATCTCCAAGAACTACAAGAACGCCAGAGATGACCCCAGTGTCGTAGCCAAAGAGCATACCACCGATGGCGGTTGCGACAACACAAAGGTTCAGGAAGAGGCCAGGGGTAGAGTCTTCAATGAAGTCTTCTCCTCCTTTGGCGTTGTCTTCGACATGGCTGGCTTCCATGTGAGACACCGCCGTGGCTTCGCCGTTCTTTGCCATTGTGATTGAAAAGAGTAGTTATTGATAAGATGTGTGGAATTTGATGATAAACGAGTTGCTCAAAGTGGTGATTCTCGGCTTTTTATCCTCGTATGTAGCACAACTGAGAGGAGCGATAATCGGGATATCGAGTCTCCCACCTGGGATACCCGAACTTCCAAACTCGCGTCTAGACCATGATGCTCCTTCTGTCCAATCAGCGTACACATAATTCTTGGTCGGCATGGAATGGTCAAAGCTTGATTCTGGGGTAGAAGCGGAGAACCATGTTGCCTCTCAACTCTCCCCATGGGGTTGAGGGAAAGGAGTCCGATTAGCGTGAGGAAAAGCCGAGATTTGAGGGGTTATGAGAGGATGAAGCAAGTGTATCCGTCATCAGGGTAATTGTTGTGTCTTGGGTTGTGGAGCCATGACTCGCATCCATTGCAAGGCCTCCTTGTCCATGGTGGGCAGGTCTATCCTTAGCTGTGGCTAGTCTATCCGTTAGCCCCGACCCACCTTTGGGTGGATGAACGATGATGCCCAGAAAAGCAAGCACACGATGGTTATGGGCAATTTCTTCCGCGTCAGAGACAAGTCACATCATCCTCGTGACAGTCACCGCAACAATGCACTGAAAAGAGTTGCCGGGTTGAGGAGCCATGAGCATCATGTTATCCACAAAGACGAAGGGAAATACAGATTAGTTATCCAGAATAATCCGGAGAACTCCATCAAGAAATGGAGATCAACTTGAAGAGAGTGATATAAAGGCGAGGCTCGGTGCCGTCCATATCTTCCAATCATCCACCATCAACTCCTCATCTCTACAATCCTCTGCAATGGCACCTCAGAAGCTCAAGATCGCTGCTGCTGGCCTCGGCCGCATGGGCAAGCGACATGCCATCAACTTCCTCAACAGAACACCCCGCGCTGAGCTCGTCGCTGCCTTCACTCCCGACCCTACGGAGATGGCCTGGGCCAAGGTCAACCTAGAGCCTCACGGAGTAACCCTCTACGATGACTATCAGAAGATGATCGAGCAAGAGGGTCTCCAAGCTGTTGTCATTGGTACTGCTACCTCTGTCCATGCCGAGGAGGCTATCCAGGCCATGCAGAAGGACCTCCACGTTTTGTGCGAGAAGCCTCTGTCCACCAGCATCGATGTGGTAAGGGTCTACTCTCTATGTGAATACTACCTAGTCTGATTGGTCTTCTAGTGCCGTCAAGTCGTTGCCGAAGCCAAGAAGCGACCTCACCTTAAGGTCATGTGTGGCTTTTCCCGCCGATTCGACGAGTCCTATCGCGATGCCTTCAATAAGACCCAGCAGGGTGCTATCGGCCGACCTACAATCATCCGCAGTCAGACTTGCGATAAGCACGACCCTTCGGGCTTTTTCGTTGAGTATGCCGCCTGGTCTGGTGGTGTATTTGTCGATATGTCTGTGCATGACATTGACCTGACGCTCTGGTTTTTTGGAGATGAAGTTATCCCCAAGAGCGTTTCTGCCCATGGTGTACGCGCTGTCCAGCCTGACCTGGGCAAGTATAACGATTATGATAACGCTGTTGGAATTGTCGAGTTCTGGGGCGGCAAGATCGCCTACTACTACTGTTCACGAATGATGGCCCACGGACAAGAGGATACCACGGAGGTAATTGGAACTGAGGGTAAACTTACTGTTAATGGGAACCCTCAGTCTAACCTTGTCAACTATTACCACTCTGGCGGCATCACCCGCGAGGTGCCCGCTCACTATTACGGACGCTTTGAGATGGCATTCGTCCAAGAGTCCATCGAATTTGCCGAGGCCTGTCTCGATAACAAGCCTCTACCGCTCAAGCTGACAAACGCTGTGAGGGCCGTTGAGATTGGTGCTGCTCTGCAGGAGGCACTTGTCAGTGGAAAGCAGATCAGGTTCGATGAGATTGGACGTCGCATTGAGGAGCCCAAGCTGTAATGGATAATAGTGTCGAGCGGTAAAATACAAATATGTGTTCATTGTTGATAGACTAGGATCCTTCATTGTTATCTTGAATCCATTGCTGTTGCAGTGTTGAGCTTAATGAAGCTGTGTACCAGCCAGTCTTTTGTTGAACATGGTCCAGAAAGTTGACTACCATCTCTTGGTCTGCCTTTTCGGTAAACACACTGCCCCCTACAGGATGTTAGAACGCAAAAGACATTCCTTTTCTTGAGAACGACGACGAACAAACGGATAGTGAATGCCGCGCTGTAAACAGAGCGTTTTCTGCTCTTGCATGAGAGCTGGCCAAGGCTATTACTTGTAGGAGATGGTTCTGAACCGTTCGCTAGATCTGTTAGATTTGGACTGAGGCTAACTGTGGCTATATGGTGGTTGATGCGCTCACCTCTACTTTCTTGCATTGACGTATATGATCAAAGACTGAAGCTGTAGTAATGGGCGTTGAAGTAGCCAGGACAATCCTCGCAATATGGTAATATTGTAACCCAATGGCTTAACCGTCAGTAAAGAGAAACTTCTAGAGTGTGTGACGTACAATGGAATGGCGAAAGAACCCATATATCAGGCAAAAATCGTCCTTCATCCTTGTTTCTACCCTTTTCAAGTATCGGGTTGAAGGCGGCAGGCTTTGACTCAAACCAGCCATCAACTTCGAGTCGAATACTTTCCAGCTTTTCGTTGCTAACAGGCAAACCTGATGGGAAGACGCAGCTGAGGGCTCGCGCTAGAAGAAAGACCATTTTGTTTGCATAAGCTGCATCATCAGCGCGCCTGAAGACATCTGACTGGAGATAGGTCTCTAGATCTGATCTTAACGGTCGCTGTTTGGTCAACGAGACATAGATATCTTGTCGAAGACAGAGCCATGCCGCAGCTTCACCAAGACCGCTGTTGAAGTCAAACAAAGACATTGAGTTCACGATTCGTGATGTCCCTGTCAGATGCATTTCCATATCATCCGCTAGCGAAGTTAGTTTAAAGGTTTCACAGAGAGGATCTTTCTTACCGTCCATCTCTTCGTACTGTCGCAATATGGCGATTGCGGCAAGCGTCTCTTCGTCGATTGGCCCATTTAGCTCGCCAACAGCTTCGATCAAGAGGCTCAGACAATGATCATAATATTCCAAAGACTCAGTAGACGTATCTGACTTATCTCGATTCAGGTGACGCGAAGAGAAGGCGAAAACCGCGTAACGTAGCACGGGAAAGTACATAGACCTGCGAGGAACCTCAAGCTCGAAATGGCGCTTTATATCTGTCGCGTCAGCCCATAGAGCCATGTTTTCGGCAAAGTTCTTGATAAGAACGGCCTCACGCGTTGTAAACGGCATCGCGGGGCGGGAATATGGTGAAGCAGGAGAATGGTCAAGTCCAGAGCTATCTCGAAGATGTCGAGTTATTCGTGCACTACCTGGAGAGTTTATCAAGTCGTGACGGCTGGTAGCTGGTGAAGCGGAGATGTCGTGAGATGCGTCAGAGGCAGGTGATATGTGAGCTGGCGCGCTAGACAGTTGGTGCCCGGAGTCAGATGGTTCTAGATCAAATGGCATAGCTTCGTCCATAGAAAGACTGAAAGTGTCAGCATGCTCTCGCTACCAGTGGTCTACTTACTCTTGCCCATTATCCGTCTCGTAGCTCTGTGATACTTGAGTGGTTTCATCGCGATACTCCACTGTAGCCGTCAGCTAGGTGTTGAGGGTTTCCCCAACAGCACATACATGACTTTCTTGGTTGGATCCAAACTTGATTAGAGGAAAATGAGTATCCAGCTGAAGGCCCAAGCCCAGGGCGAAACCGGACCTGGAGAGCGCGCTCACACTCAATGCCCACCTTTACACACGACGAACATGATGGCATTTCCTTATCACCTGGTTCTTATCAGTGAGAGGTAACAGTTTATAATTTGGCAACTCACATCGTACATGACGAACTGTTCTCATCAGCAATGTTTATAGTTACAGGTCAAATGATAGCCTACCTCGACACGCAGTGCTATGCAAATTAGCTGGAGCCTGAAGATTTCTAGAAATTGACTTACCATCCAACTGCTACGCGACTATTCTTTTTTTGTGGACGGTCCCCCGTTTCCATAGTCGTCTCGCTGCGTCTCGGTGTAAAGACGGAGACCCCTGTATAAGGAGTATGAGGAGGCGAACCGGATGAAGTACTGGAGTTATCGAGACATATCACGTGGGGAGCATTTTACTTACCCCGCATCTATCCAACCACGCCCCAAAGTCCCGAAACTCCATCCTACCCTATCCTAGTGCTCTATACCAAAATGAAATATACGTAAAAGTATTAATTTTATGTGTAACAACCCAAGGCAGAAATTATTTATATAAGTGTAAGCTTAAATTATATACGGGGAGACTTCACTCAGACTAGGGTTAAGATATTTATGACCAGACGTGAACACGCGAAGAAACGCTGTGTGCGGGGTTTTTGAAATGGTCAAAACCGCTTGCATGTTCGATCGATATCTTTTCTCGGGACTAAGATCGAGGCTGAAGGAGCATATACTCAATCGCAGGGTATTGAATTCCTTTTCAATAGACCTGACAAGTCTTAGCAAGCAGCCTCAATTGTCTAACCCAATCTATCCATTCATTATTCTTTTTGAGCAAGCTATGCGGATTTGTAAGCCGGAAATTGGGCCATATGTTCCACCAAGCCCAGAGGACCGGGCTCCACTGTATGGAAGACCACCTCTGGAAAAGCCTGAGAGGCAGAGGAAGGTCCTTTAAGATACTAGGAAATCGACGACGGCAAAACGATGGCACCCTCTAGTGTCTCTAACTTGCGGACATCAATGGTACTAATACCGATCAACTTGGAGCCTGCACGGGTCCTAGCAAGAGCCAAGGCCATTTCCCTTGACTTCTGATAGCTTCTGCCGACGATGCGAAGATCAACTACTAGGTGGACAAATGCTTTCACTTGTGAGGAGCATATCGTTCCGCTACTATGGTATGGTATGACAAGATTTCCGTGAGTTGCCATTGTTCGATCCCCATTCTTCGTAGCTCAGCATTGAGCGATCACTAAGGCCCGAGGTCTGTTTTCGCATACCAGCCACTCGTTCGTCCAATATACGCCCCAGGGCAGCCAATGAAGGACTATAAGTGCCTATATCTGTAAAGACTTGAATGGCTCGAGTAAAGCTGTTGCGTAGCGTATCATTGTTGAACTGCTTATCGAACGATGGAAGTGTCATTGCTCTCAGGGCCGCCATGGTTATGATAAAGATACTTCAAAAGGTATCGGATTAGCATAGAGGCAACTGCACACGAGAGATCAAGCCGAAAAAGCGCACCTTGTAGCTAAAGTCCAACCATTAACCCGGCAGCTCTTGAAAGAGGATTCGGCCGCAGAAACGAATGCGATGTAAGCTCTGAAATATTTGGCACAGTGCCGGGATACCTCATCACTAATCTCGCCAAGCTCAATGGATTGGTACACGGCGGGCCAGTAGATGGAGGCCTTGCAGGCAAAGAACTGGGCTTGTAAAAATTGTGCGTTCGGATGTAAAACTCCATGATCCCTATCATCCAGGTTTTTGGGAAATCGTAATAGTGGTGGAAGGTAATCGTACCATTCGTGAAGATGCAACTCTAGCTCAGTCGCAATAACTGGCGCGTATCGTAGACCCCCGCCGGCAGACTTGCTCACAGATGTAGTACAGCGCTGAAGCATACGGCGCATCGCTATTTCGGCGAGAAAGTACACAAGAGTGGGTTCAGCAGGAGCGCTACTCGGTATCGATGAGAAGCTTGACGATGATCGAAGAGTAGCCGTATCTGTCTCGGTTCGGTGTGTCGGGAAATGCCAAACCATTCTGGCTGATGGCAGAGGAACAGAGTCATTAAATGCCCAGATCCCGCTCTGAGGTAGGTCAAGTTGGATCAGAAGTTCGCTCTCAATAAGGAGGATGGTCCAGTAAGCGCGGCCGAGGAGTTCTCCTGAGTCAGAGTTTGGGGGGTACTGTTGACTCCGTAGCATATTCTGTACGCGGGACGAGGCCGCGAGAATGTAATCATGTGCCTGGCATGGTTGAAGAAGATGCAAATGGTACATGGCAAAAAGAACAAGGCATTGTAGAGCGGGGATAGAATGTTCCAAGAAGACGTTTCGGAGGAATGAGGTGGCCTCGTGAATGTACACAAGTTCCGGTCTCCTATCGAGAGGAACAGCAGCACTGTCATTACCCGCCATGCATCCTATGGCGAGAACTAGAAGAGCGAGACATGAATTGACAGGTGAGCTGCTCACGTTGCCAATAGTGTAGAAGAATACGTCAGAGAACTCGACAGAGAAGAGAGGATACCACGTATGGACATGCTCAGAGAAACTGGCCAAGTCGGCGGTCAGTCGGTGAGACTGCATCATTAACAACCTCGACGTACTGCTGCCGAGAGTCGCATCAGTCAAAGCCGGATACGATGCGGCGGCGCGCTCCATGTTGACAAGCCATCTTGCTATCTCAAGATCAAGATCGAGCAAGCGCATCATGGCTCTGCGTTGAATGATCATGAAGGGGAATTCAATGTAGACTCCATCACGGTCAGCCAGGCTTACGTGGCCGGTCTCGGATGTGTCGATCGCTGGGCGTGGAGATGGTGTAGCATGGTGAACCGGCTGGTTCTCCTCGATATGACGATCAGATGTCAAGAGGACTGTTATTTGGTCTAGCCTTTGGCGGATCTCGAAAATGTCAACTTCCAGCCTGTCTGGACTGTTAGCCTTATGCTATCTTAGTGATATCACCAAGTTTTGAGATAGTCACATCAGGGCGGACAACATCCTAGGGGATTACCTTGACGGACGTGCCTCAGGGACGACGGCACGGTAGATACACTTGGCACCGTTCAGCTCGCAGGGACCACACTGGGGTTGACGAGAATCACACTTGATTTTCCTTAAACGACACAGATCGCAGGCTAGGATTGATCTGCGCTTTTGATGCTCGGTCATGGTAATTTTGTGGCTGCGGGAAACAAATTGCACGACTAACAGGGGGACGGGATAGCTGCGGGTAAAAAAAGGCTGCTATGGCGGAAATAAGATCTATTGACGACACGAAGGCAGCGTCTTGTCCTGTCAAAGGAAACTGGAGTAACGTGGTCGACTTAAAAAAACGGTGACTGGCCGAGCCTGTGCGTGCAGGACTGTAACTCTGTTCCTGTACAGCTGTGCCGCGGATGTCGTACTTTGTGGAGTGGAGTGGATAAGATGGGGACGCGGAGGTAAATGTTGCTCCGCGACAGTCTCACTTTATTGAGTACGGCGGGGGCCTTGCGAATAAAAAGAGCTAACCTAGATGCTGATACCTCTAGGCTTTGATGAAAATTTGCAGATATTTCAGGCTAAGCTGCCAGGAACCGATACTGATCGGGACTGTAATTCAAACTAGACTTTTGGCTGCTTTTGCTGGTGACACCTTCGGCCAAATCCTAGACGACGTGCCCGAGTAGAAGATGGAGTAAACATTGGCGACCCACCCAAATCTTTTAGACCGCATGAGGCTCGGAGAGAATGAGAGGTACGAGCCCGAGCCTTTCGTCTCACATGTTATCCACTATCATTGGCCTTGATCTCAGGTCGTACTATGTATGAAGAATCGCGCAGGCGGGCTATGCCAAACCCCAGTCATCTGGAAGCGACACCAGGCTAACCGAGTCCAACAATCTCTCGCACCGACAAGTAGTCCGGTTGTTGGCCTCTGAGACCTAGAAAGCGAGTGCGGGTCGCAGATGACGTCAAGCAAAATGAGCAACTTTCTCAGCAAAGCCGGGCGGTTTTTACTCTATATCGGTTCTGGAAAAGTATCGGTGAGACGGCAGCGAGATAGACGCACGCACCTCCACCATTTAGCAATGCAACAGTGACTGGATTTGGAACTCGGGATATCATCATGTTAGGTGCGGGGTTGGACTGCTGGTGGTTCGAGCCGAGCTCCAGTACAGCATTGTGATTACATATCATAGCTGCAGATCGACAGATGTTAAGATATATTAGGGTTTAACGGAACATATACTAGTCCTCCTTGGGGAGGAGCTATTAAATGATGGAAGAAGGATGGTAGGTGTACATACTCGCAGCGTCCCCTCATGAACGTAGAGTTGCATCTTCGCAGCTCCCCCGCACAACTAAATCGATCTCCGCGGGGTTTAGTCAGACTTTGCATGTACACGGACACCGTCCAAGAGTAAGCTCGATTGACGGGTTTACACTCAATGTCACCTTATCCACAGCACCAACTATCCGGGTATCGTTGTCGGGCCGGCAAAGTATGGGGTGATGTGATATCTGCCATCCCAAGTGGGGCCCTCTCCCGTTCAGACGACTCCTTCGCATGGCGCCCCGCCCTCCCTCTACCTTCCAGAAACCCGCCATGGAACATCGCTTACTAGCGCCTGCCTTGTGTCCCCATGTAGCATATCGAAAGGCATGATGCACTCCACGGAATCACTATTACCTTCTAAAGAATACCTTAACCAAGGTTCACTATTATAGATTAAGCCTGTTCTGTCCTTCCATGCATATTGCGCCATTGGCCTCGACACCCTGACATGCTGATCTCCATTTCGTCCAACCGGCTGTATTCTCCAATACTCCTAGGAGATAAAGCCGTTATCGCGGAGTTGCAGTTTGTCTCCGCGCTCGCTGGACCCAGACAGTGGACTAAGTCCGAGTTTAGCGGATTCGTCTAGAAGCTAGGGCGCCAACCTCGAGCATACAATCAATCCGTGCTTTCATCTCATTTGCGAGTTCCATCCCAACATTGACATGTTGAAGGGGAATGGTAGGTGTATTGGTTCCATTCCACCATTCGGAGTGACTTTAATGTGCCTTATGCACTTGGAGTCGACCGATGGTACCTTGGCTTTACATCACGTCTCTAGCGCCATACTCCCTGTAGTGCATGCATGGAACGTCTCGAGCTTCTAGATTACTAGACCCAGTCGCTACTCCCCGCAAGGGATCTCCGCAATTCTCGCAGTGACTTTATTGTATCGCCGATGTATGCATGTGCGCAGTCAATATTTGGCATCACGCCGTAGCAATGCCACTCCAAGGATAGGACTTGCGAGCTTTGCTTTTGAGATATATAAGGGCCTCCAGGAACTGCCCTTAGTGAGGAGATGATCACGACAAGTCGACCGATTCAGGACGACATCTTCTCTACCTCCATTCTCCCTGCTCCATCATTGCCACCTAAATCATCATGATCTATTCCGCTCTTCTACCACTCGCCGCCGCCTTGGCTGCAGGAGCTTCCCTCCCTCACTTTAAAAACTGTCATCTCAAAAGCTATCCAGGCCCTGAAAACCCAAGTTTTGAGACTGGCAACCTCGAGGGATGGGAAGTTGTCAGCGGCACTGCATTCGGCAAAGACTCCATCTCCAGCGATGTATCATACTGGGATGGTCCCTTCCATCAGGATGGCAAGAAGTTTCTCCTAGGCTTTAAGCAAGCCGGTGAGACAGCCGTTGGGGAACTCAAGTCAAGCACCTTCAGAGCCAGCTCTACCCTGAGCTTCCTAATCGGAGGTGGATATGACCCTGACAATCTCTACGTTGCTCTTGTGCGCGAGTCGGATAGAAAGGTCCTTCTCAAGCAGACGGCGACCAACGACGAGGCTCTCATTCGCATCATCTGGGACACGAGCAAGTGGCAGGGTCAGAAGGTGCATATCGTCGTGCATGACAGCAGCAAGTCGGAGTCCTGGGGCCACATAAATATTGACGACGTTCGCGTTGGCTGCCATGCTCTTGGAAACGGCAAGGATCTCTCCTTCAACATACTCGGCCAGGCAAATCAAGCTCCTCACGGCTCCTCCGCTTGCTCCTCCTATGCTGCAGACCCCACTAGACCTCAGTACCACTACACACCCTTCCAAGGGTGGATCAACGACCCCGCTGGTCTGGTCGAGTTTCATGGGACTCATCACCTGTTTAGCCAATACTACCCCGATGCACCGCTGTGGGGTCCCATGCATTGGGCCCATGCCACGAGTACTGATGCGGTTCACTGGCGTGAGCAACCTGTGGCATTGTACCCTGCCAAAGTGAGCAACTCTAGTGACGATTCTGGTCGCTTTACTGGAAGTGCAGTCGTCGACAAGAAGAACGAGTTGCGGCTTATTTTGACTGACTACATCAATCTTGCCTACCACCCTGACGCAGTTCAGGAGAGTGTAATCACGGCTATGAGCAAAGATGGGGTCAGGTTCAATCTGTCTAAGAAACCGATCATTTCTGGACCTCCAAAAGGAGAAGATCCCTTCTTCCGAGACCCCAAGGTCTTTCGTGACCCAACCGACAACAACTGGAAAATGGCTGTTGGCGCCACCAACGGCGAGACTGGCCAAGTACAGCTGTATGAGTCTGACGACCTCGTGTCTTGGTCCCATGTCGGTATTCTCTATACTGGCGACGGTAGCACTGGGAAGCTATGGGAGTGTCCCAACTTCTTCCCACTGGGCGACAAATGGGTTCTCTTTTATGGCGGAAATGGACTCGGTTGGTACGAGACTGGCACGTATAATGGAACGACGTTCACAAGTGAAAAGCGCGGACTGGTTGATGAGGGCCCTGCTAGTTACGCTATGCAGTGGTACAAGGATGAGTCAGGCCGCGATCTGGCGATTACTTGGATGGCAAATTGGCCTAGTCCCAAGTGGCCCAGTCGTGTGAACGGATGGGCCGGACAACAATCCATTACGCGCGAGTTGTTTGTCCGCAAAGATGGTGGTCTGGGTCAACGTCCAATTGCGGAGCTGAAGAGTCTTGCATCTGGCCCGGCCAGGAAATTTGGAGCTACCAAGGTTACATCAAAAGGTTTCCATGTCGGAAGCTCCAGGAGCGCTAGACTCACCCTTGTCGTCGATCTCGCTTCGTCGGATGCTACATCCTTCACCGTCTCACTCTTTGAGTCTACCGGTGAATCCGTACTGCTGACATTCGATAAAGGCGCTGGAAGTCTCACCCTTGACACTACTAATGCTGGCTATGGTCAGGCCGGGAAGTGGAAAGCCTTTGTTGCTAATGCGGACGACAAGAAGCTCAACTTGGATATCCTTCTTGATAGATCTGTTCTTGAGATTTTCGCAGGTGATGGGACCGTGTTTTCGGCCACTGTCTTTCCTAGGTATCAGGAGTCGCAGGATATTAGCGTACTCGCGAATGGAGGTTCTTTGGCGGTGGATTCGATTGCGCTTACGCCACTCGGCTCTAGCTGGTGTTGATCCTTACTCCGAAATGGAGATTGTCTTTTTTGATAGATCCTTGAATTAACAGTTGCTGAGTGCGGGCGGCTACTTGAACGATGCAATTCGAGCATACTATTACACAAGGCGTTCCTAAAGGCTTGAAGAGAATGTGATGAGCCTCAGAAAAATGCGTTGATTGATTGGTGTCCTCGTGTGGGGTGTAATTCCGTTCAGTTAAAGCATACAGCGACATTACTAACGCAGTTGTTTCCGGCACACATACAATGAATGAGGTTTTCAATTGATGGTAAAGCTATGGCGGAAATGACTGACAAACCAAAGCGTAAGGAAGAAAGGCACTAACACGAAATAGTAAGGACCGTAACGTTATGACTCGGAAGCCCACTGCCAATACTGCACACTCCGAGGGGCAGCAATCGGGTAATGAAAGCAGGAAACGAAGGAAACGAAATCACCAGTATGTCCAATTCCAGGCTGGTAGCCATCATCATGCCACAGACCGTACTTCAACAGACTGTAATACGACATTTCCTCCAGCCGTGGTCAGAGACAGTCTGTCAGAGCTGTCGCTTGGAAATATCAGGTCCGCAATGACCACTTCGCCAGCTCCTCCAAATACCTCCACCGAACACACGTCTACTAGAACCCGCAGGTGTGCTACATTGTTGGAATCTGGCGAGAATGTCGCTGTGTGAAAGAAGACTTTGGGATCCCGGGTCTCTAAGCCCCCGGTAGTGTCGTGTGGCTTCTCCTCTGCCTGCGAGATGATCGGATTTTCACTGTACTTGATCCAAGTCTCGCCTTGGTCCAGACTATAAGCAAGTCTCTGATCCTGTACTCCGGTGTCTGGAAAGTACCCAGTATAAAATGCAAGGTACGGTGGGTTTTCAGATGTTCCAAGACCAGATGTATTAGCCTCATCAAAGTACGAGGTCCCTGTGAATGCTTGAACTCCATTGGCACTCGAGATTGCGACAGGGAGATGGATCCAGTCAATCAAGTCAGTATGTTTTAGTGTATGAATTAATGTTGTGGCGTGGTTGCGCTGCGGAAGGGTTTCCGGATTAATCATACGTAAAGGTCAAAACCCCAAACCCAAAGCTCAACATTGATAATTGATTATTATTCCATTTATCTATGACCACAGCTAACACCATAATTTACAGTTTATTGTAATTTTCAGCTGACAATAGATCTTATTCAGCAAAGCTGGAGAACTTGAGAAGCTCCCAATTAACATCTGCCAGGAACTCAGGTGTGATACAGCCTTCCCTGACCTGGGATTGAGGAATCGTCACGCTCTCTAAGAACTGTACTAATCTATAAGAGGAAATCGTCACAGTTGAACGGTGACGGCATTGTTTCTTGAGTTTAATAAGTAGCTATAACAGAAATATAGATCTAATTATTAAAAAAAAAAAAAATCTTTATACTTTCTAATAGCTAAGTTTCCGGAAAGAGTTATATAAGATAAGAAATCTTGGTTGTGGTCTTGAAAACCTAAGTGCTGATTCCCTCCTGGATTGTTGATCTTAAGGTGTATAGGGTAGTGTCACGCTCGCTTATCAACCACGTTATCCTAAAGGAATAATATTATGACGGTGACGATTAGCACACTAAGATAAGAGGTCTAGCTTTGGTCGGAAGGTCACGTGGGGGAATGATGATGAAAGACAAAAAGGGATGGACTTCCAGTAGGACTTTAGCTTCTTCATACTTTTCCACACTCAATTTTACACTCTTTGGCCCGTTATCTGATATCATTGAACTGATCATTTAATGCTCTATTTGGTAGAGAAATCCCTATCTCAATTGGACCTTATTTGCTATTGGAAATCAGGTTGCAGTTGGGAGTATTCTGAATTACTATCTTGTGCAGTCTTCTTTTATTGTTGTTCTCTTCGCCTTCAAAATATCCTAAAGGAATAGCCCGTGCACACGGCACGTTAATCCAATCTAATTAACCGCTCCATAGTCAATGTTCAGCCGCAGTCAGCGAAGGCGACTATGTCGATCGCTGCAGCGGGATTAGGCGCCGCCGGCAAGCCACTTCGCATCGCCCTATGCCTACAACCAATCATTCGCACTCGCTCAGGATTGACAAAAGGTCAAAGCGCACCGCGCGGCCAATCATCCTGCCGAATGCAAGAGGCGCGGAGTAGGAGCGATAAACATAATGAATGTTCTGGGTGTATTAGTTCTCATACGGGACTTGATAATTGCGTCTCGCTGTGTCACCGCCGGACGACCGAACTACCTAACAGAGTCCTTATCCGCAGTGATACCAGGAAGCCACCTTCCTCCACCGCAAGCACGTAACTTGCAGGTAAACTAGCACATTTCACCCAACAAACATCGTTTATCTTAAGCCATGGCAGGTCAGCGTCGCCCACGTTACCAATCATGCCTGACTGCTTGGCTGGTGCATTAAGCCGCGTCATCGCTGCGTACCCTGCCATCTGGTTGCCCTTGTTCTGTAGTCGCAGCGTGTTATGTTCCTGGACCTATCGTCTCTAATCCATACCGATAATAGCCTCTGATCGCGCCAATCCAGGGACCAGCTCCTCGTCATCTTGGAGATGGCTGTTAATCTTACAAGGGGACCGAAATCGAAATGCTGCAGAGTTGAATGTTCGCCGTTTGTGCTCTCGCTCACCCTTTCATGCTAACAATTCTGCTAACGGAGTCCTCTAGTCTCCAACTTCTTAAGCCCGAGAACCAAGGGTTAAGTGGTTTTAGTCGGCGTCATGCTTTAGCCGGGGCTAGAGGCGCCTGAAACGCCCGCTGATTTGGTTCTAGTACAGGGAATGGCAGCCACACCACGCTGGCCTTAGAAGGGTGGCTGTATACCGAGAATTAAACAGAAAGCGGCGCTCTGTGATGTCCAGACACCTATGCCCCCCTGGGCGAGAGCAGGCAAAGTTTGATCAACAAAATTGCTTTACTAATAGTCGGAAATCCGACACCCTACCGCGGACCGACAGGACAACATGTTGGCAGGAACAAAGCTCAGGATGCGAAACCTAACGGTCAGGGAGATGACACTATGCCTTGAGAAATTACTCTTATCTCCGTTAATCATCCGTCCAGATCCGAGCCAAAGAGCATCACCGTTGCCCAACTGTGCCATCGCAATCTGAATACCTAACTTAGCTGATATCGCTACAGAGAGTTCGTTCCAGCCATATATACTTAACGTCAGAAGCTGACCAGCCCCCTTGCAATCCACACCGAAGATCAATGTCAATATTTTATTTTACTGCACTATGACCATGTTATCCCAAACATAAGCCTAGGCGAAAGCCATTCTGGAATAGCAGTAGTAGTCCTTCACCTTATGTAAAATAGATACAGGACTGTGCAGGATATTTACCGCGGGCTCTAGTTGGCAAGCTGATACTGTTGAATAACCCTATATAGCAAAGATTTCGCATGTGAGGTCTCCTCTATTTAGCAACTGTAGCAGGAATCCTCTATTGAATTCGAGCATCGCCATGCTGCGGATGTAAGCTGGTTCCACCCTTCTTCATAAGGGGCCTGCTCGAGCCACCGAGAGACTTGGTATGAGTCTGTGTTGATTGCGTGGTGGTGGCTCTCCCTTCTGAAGTTGCAATTCTGGCTGGGATATTTAGGGTGCTTTTCCGAAACTATGCTTTTCGATAGACTCGGAACTTGTAGCTGGTATTTGTAGATATTATCGGTGTGATGAGTTTTAGTTGGTGAGATGTTTCTAGGGCATGAGGATATGATGGCCCAAGACCCAATCCCAACCAAATCTACACTTGAAGGACTGCGTGGGATGAAGGCCATGCTGGTGAGGTCGCGGGCCATGAACGGGACACTAAATGAGATGAGTTGAGCTTTCATGATGAGTTCGACATCCAATCTACATTTCGACTGGAGCTGTGGTGTCTTTTATGCAATTCTTTCCGATTTATCGGTGTCACTAAGCAACACTGCTTGTGATCTTAAAATTTACGTGCAACCTTTGCCCAATACCTCTGGAAAAGGTCGCGAACTCACCTCCGAGCTCGACAACCATGATCAGAGGGCCTCTGATTGGTTTCTCCGGCAGCCTCTTTTAGTTTAGCTCCTGATTATTGATGCTTACAGCCCTGTGCACGTACCACCCTGCAGCCCCCTTTCTCAGAATTACTTCCAGGTAGCAAAGAGGCTCGCTCATCTTTCTTAATGGCATTTCCGGCGTCCATTTTGGGCCAAGCGTGAATTTCTTCTTGTTCCAACAAGACATGGAGCGCTATCATTTCGTGCCCCCACAACGTTGGCCAAATATAAAAAAAGGCTGCACATTCTCAAGAGATGAATAGCAAACTTCCAGCGACAACTGCTTTTACCGTAAACTCCACGCCAAACGCTCTTTCGACTAGTCCGCATAAGTAGAAGAACTCTCCTTCTCTAGTTCCTCTCTATCTAGGTTTCCCAGGCGTCTCGCGCTAGGAAACCAGGATCCTCTCTATCCACTAGAAAATCTCTTCCACTTTTTGAGCCTCGCGTGAGGCTTAGTCGGATCTATAAAGTCCCTTGGATTTGATGTAGTTATATGGAAGCACACTACAATGCTGTCCCGGGCGACATAGAACATCTCGACGATGACTTCCAGAATATGGTGGATCTCTCCACTAGGATTCCTCAAATCCTTGCTGAATCGAATTTTTCTAACGTCCCCAATAGCAACTCTAAACATGACCAGCGAGACAATGAGAACTTCTACCTGTTCAGCCATCAGCCCCCTTCTTCTCCGACTTCCGAACGAGACCCTTCCTCAATCCACGATGTGTTCTCTAACGCAATTCAGGGAGATCCATTCCTCGGAAATAAGGACAATACGGAGGCAGAGGAAGAGGAAGAGGAAGAGGAAGAGGCAGAGGAAGAGGCAGAGGCAGAGGAAGAGGCAGAGGAAGTGGAAGAGGAAGTGGAAGATCAAGATGAAGAGCCGGAGCCGGAGCCAGAACCCGTTCCTCCGCCACCACGACTATTTCAACGTCACCGGCCATTTCGATTCCACGAACAAGTCTTTAATATACTTATGGAACCTTATCCCCATCGACCTCCAAGACACTTGTCCCGGGAGGAAAGGTTATCAAGGAAGAGAAAGAGAGGGAAAGTATGTGGAAGCTGCCGTGCTAGGAAACAAAGAGTGAGCCTTCTAACACCGTTTAAACCTGACGTTTCTTGGTTTTATTAGATACTGATAATCAGCTTGAAGTGTTCCCATGTTGACCTGGGATGCCCTTGGGCAGCCGAACGAACCTTTATGGGTCTCATACTATGGCTGCTTTATTATTTCTGGTATTGATGAAATCGCCGACACTTCTAAGGAAACGTACCTCGATACTACACCAGAGCCGCGGTTAGAAGCGCCGCGACGGATTATAACCATATCAAGGGGTACATTGTGGCGACCAAGCCTTCCAGTGTTCGTTTCTTACGGACGTGGCTCGGCATGGCAAATAATGAAGTTCCACAGCCATCGGTTGGGACCCGTTGAGCTGTGGTCGCCGCAGAGGCCCTAATGTAAATTGACACAGCAGCTCAGGAATCGACTCGACCCGCGGAAGTTGCAAATGGCTAATGGGAGGATATGGTAATACAACAGCTGGAATTTGAGGGATAATGGCTCCCGCCACTGTTTGGTTCTAGGTTACCTGGCTCTGATAGCTGGCGAACTAAAGGAGGTTGACTATGGTATATAACTGGAGGTGTGTATGTTACTTATCTTTTGCATTAACTTCGCATTGCTATTCTTTCTCCCTTAATATTGGTTTTCCTACCGGGTTTTCCTAATATTATTTTGCGAATGCAGAGGGAACTATATCTTATTGCTTTAAAGGGGGAACATTTAGGTAGTAATCTTAATATTTATCAATCGTTTGTATTTAACCACCTTACTGTAAAAACGTGATGGATGATAGAAGCGTATCTTTTGGGTATATTAAAGGAAGAAGGTTAAGGAACCAGCTGCTAAGCAGGTAGAGCTTTTCAGCTGGTATGCATGCAGCTAAGTTCAGGCTGCAATTGAGGCAGCCAAACCAGAACGATATTTGACTTTCTGTAGTTTAGGCTGATTATAAGGGCCTATTAATATTTAAACTTATTAAAACTCTAGAGATGCTTAAATATCCCTTTTAAGGTTAACTTATAAATTTAAAAAAAAAAATAATAATAATAATAATAATAAATAAAAAGATTTTATAGCTAAAAAAGCTAGCTTAATAAGGCTAATATTATCTTTTTATTTTTAGACCTTTTTAACTTTTATAATTATTATATATAATATATTTAATAAGCAAGTTAACCAGATAAGCCAGCTGACTACTGCACTATATAGCTAAGAATAGCCTACCCTATAGCACTTTAAGCTATAAATAAAATAGCTAAAAATTTAAAAAAAGAATTTTTAAAATTAATATAAGTTACCTTACTATAATATAATTTTTATAGATTTTTAGCTATTTTTTTTTATATATTAAACCTTAGATACATAATGTAAATAGCTTTTTTATATATTAATAATAACTTACTCTATTTTATACTTAACGTGTTTAATAAGCAAGCACTGCACTTTTCCTTCTTATGTTATATATTTTACCTAATTAATTAGTTTTTAACTATTTACTATATTATAACCTTTAATTAAAGCTGAAACTCTTCTTGCTCTTTAGGCCCTTTAAAATAACCCAAACTAAGCATCTAATATACTGCAAAGATATATTATAATAGTTATAGCAAACATTCCAAGGTAAGAGGTCTAAACTTTTTTAATAAGGTTAGATAGATATTTAAAATAATAAATATAAAAAGAAAGATTCCTCTAAAAGATTTAAGTTTTATTAATAAGGTTAAATAAATATTTATAAATAAATATAAAAATTTAAATTTCCTTAAGAGCTTTAGCTTTTTATATATCTTTTTATATATAATTTTATATTCTTTTTTTTATATTTAATATTATTTAACTAATTCTTTAATTCTTTATTTTATATTAAAGACCTTATTTTAATTAAACCTAATTAGTAGTTTATATTTAGTTTATAATTAAAAAGTATTATTAAATATTATCTTATATAGTTTTTTCTTTATTATTAGTCTTTACCTTTAAATTAAAAATCTTAAAAATCTTAAATATATTTTATTTATAAAATATATAGCTATAAAAGGATTATATAAATACTTACCCTTTTACTTAATATATAACTAAGAGCTTATATATTTAATAAAAGTTAAATACCTTATTTAATAATTAATTAATTAAAATAAGGTATATATACTAAAAAAGAAGTTATAGGCTTAAATTTGTATTTTAGAAATAAAAGAGGTAAATATAAAGAAGATTAAAGTTAAAGTTATTAAATATTAAAAGCTTATTACTACTTAATATAATAAAAAGCTTAAATTTAAAATTAAAAAGTAACTGTTAAAAATTAAAAATCTTATTTTAAAATATATTATTTTTAAAATAAATAATATATTAATTAGGTATAAAATAATTAAGAATTAAAATAGCCCTTTTTATATTATTAAGTATTACTTAAATATTAATTTTTATACTTTATAAAAACTAAGAAAAAAACTATTAAACATGTAAATATATAATAATTACTTATATAAGTTTTAATAAAATAAGAATAATTAATAAATAAGTAAAAAAGATTTAAAATTAAAAAATGAAAATAAAAAAGGTAAAGAAAATATTTTTAAAATTAGCTTTATAAAAATACTAAAAGAAATAAACTTAATTAATTAAATACTTTAAGGTTAATTTAAAAGGCCTTTTAAAAAGTAAAAAGGCAATTTATAAATTAATTAATAAAGGCTTTTAAAGCCTTATTCCTTAATACTTAATGTTAAGGGAGCTAGAGTTATAATATTAAAAGCAGGCTATAATATTTTACTTTTAATAAGAAAAGAAGTATATAAATAAGGTAATAATAAAAGATATTATTGCTTTATTATAATAAAGAAAAGAAAAAAAGAGAATATTATTATAAAAAAGAGCTTATAATCTTTATAAAAATATTTCTATTTTTATATTTAAAAAGAAAGAAAAAATAGAATATAAGACTTTTAAAAGAAAAGTAAAAAAGTAAAATACTTAATTATTACTAAAATAAGAAAAAGATATAATATAGAAAAGGCTAGGTAATTACTAATTTAATATTAAATATAAGAAATTAAATAATAAATAAGGAAAGATTATCTTAAAATAAGTAATTTTAAACTTAAATATAAAAGGCAAAGTTAAGATTTTAATAATATAGTTTTACTTAAATAAGGGCTAAAAACTATAAATATAATTATAATATTACTTAAATAAATAAAATATATATTAAATATACCTTAAATATAACTTAAATATTTTAAATAATAGTTAAATATAATATTAAAATTATAAATCTTTTAAATATTAAATTTATTTTAATTAAATAAAGTAAAGTTTAATATAAAAAAAAGGCTATTCTTTAAAATAAAATACTAATTAATTACTTATTTTTATACCTTTTATATTTTAAAACTTAGTTTTTTTATTAAAAACACTTTATTTTTTACTTATTAGCTTATTAATCTTTTACTTAATAGCCTTTATTATATCCTCCTTATTTAATTTAAAATCTTAAAGTATAAATAGCTATTACCTAGTAATTTAAAGGCATAATTAAGAGTTTAATTAATCTTTTAAAACTTTATAAAGTTTATTTATAAGAAGAATAAAACTTAATTATAAAAGGTAATTTAGTTTTAAAAAAAAGCTTTAAGTAAGCTAAATTAAGGCTTATTAGCCTAATAAATAAAGAAGAAGTGCTAGTTATAATTATATTTAATATTTTAAGTATAATTAAAATACTAACTACTTTAAAAGCTTTTAATTAAAGTATAATTATAAAAGGGCTAAAAGATATATTTATTATTTTACCTAGTTATTTAAAAGTAAAAACAAATATAATTATAATATATTTTAAAATAATAAATATTAAATAAACTAATTAAAAAAGCCTTTAATTAAGGTATATTTTTAATAAGCTTATAAAAAGACTAGCCTTAATAATAAGTAAACTTAGCTAGGATATATATAAGCCAAAGTTAATAATATAAATACTTATTAAGCTAATTTAAAAATATAATATTAATAAAGCCTAATAAAGAAAGGATTTATACTTAAAAAGAAATAACTAATTAATTAATTACCTTTATATAATTAAGAAGAATATAATATATAAGCTTAATATATAAAAGGTATTATATATAATTAATTAATATTAAGGAAGAATTCTTCTTTATTAATATTATATTTAGTAATTATTATATACTTAAGAAACTTCTTTTTTCCCTTTTTTAAGAAATTAAAACTATTAAAGACTTTAGTAGCTATAATAAAGGATATAAGGATTAAATAAAAACTAAAGAATTAAATAAAAATATAAGTATTAAGATATAGTTAAAGAAATTAAGGAAAAGAAAAAGAAATAAATATAAAAAAGAATTTAAGGTTAAGATAAGAGCTTTTAAATATATAAAGAGGTTAAATTACTAACCTAGCTATATAAGAGGTTCTTAAGGTATAAAAACTTTTCTTTACTTTCTCTTTCTTTTTTTCTTTTTCCTTTCCTTAATATATTACTTACTTTTTATTTTATTAATTAATATAAATACTTATATTATATACTTTAAAATACTTAAAGCTATTTATAATTCTTAGCCCTTTATACCTATATCTTACTTTTTCCCTTTATAACTTATATTTTTATAAGTATAAATATAATTATTATATTTATATTTTATTTATATAACGTGTTTTATAAGCGAGTGACCCATATAAGCGAGTGACCCAAAAATCCCTCAACTTACATTATCATCATTCAATTCAATATCTTTCAACAACCCGATATGCCACAGCCTTCATATGAAGCTAGGATACTTCTTGCCCTTCAGGCCCTTCAAAATGACCCGAAATTAAGTATCCGAAAGGCGGCGACTGTATATCAGGTCAATCACCGCACCTTAGGTCGCCGCCGGAATGGCATTCATTCAAAGCGTGATATAACCACAAAATCACGGAACCTATCTGATCTAGAGGAACAGACGATAGTTCAATTTATCCTTGACCTAGATTCCCGAGGTTTCCCCCCTCGGCGCGATTTTGTGGAAAAAATGGCCAATTCTCTACTTGCCGATCGCGAGGCATTACCAGTCGGCAAGCTCTGGGTTCATAACTTTATCCAACGACAACCAGAGCTAAAGGCATGTCGATTTCGGAGATATGACTATAAGAGAGCTAAATGCGAAGATCCGACTATTATTCAGGGCTGGTTTCGCCTCGTAGAGAATACGATCGCGAAATACGGTATCCAATTAGCTGATATCTGGAACTTTGATGAGACCGGCTTTATGATGGGTATGATTGAGCCCGGAATGGTCGTCACAAGCTCAGAAAGGCGAGGGATACCAAAGAAGATACAGCCTGGAAATCGTGAATGGATTACTGTGATTCAAGCGGTCAATGCAGAAGGTCAATCGATCGCACCATTCATCATTGGTTCAGGCCAATATCATCTTGCCAATTGGTACCGAGAATGCAACCTCCCCGCCGATTGGGTCATTGCATTGAGCGAAAATGGATGGACCAATAACCAGCTAGGTCTTGACTGGCTACAGCACTTTGATCGATCAACAAAGGACCGATCAGTTGGTTCTTATCGTCTCTTAATCCTCGATGGTCATGAAAGCCACCACTCTATCGAATTCGAGAGATATTGTGAGGAGAATAAGATTATTACCCTCTGTATGCCTGCTCATGCCTCTCATCTACTCCAGCCTCTTGATGTAGGGTGCTTTGGGCCGCTGAAAAAGGCCTATGGGCGAGAAATAGAGCGTCTAATGGGATGCTCTATAAACCACATCACCAAGATCGAGTTCTTTCCTGCCTTTCATGCCGCCCACCGAGCTACTATTACAGAAAGTAATATCAAAGGAGGTTTTAGAGGAGCTGGGCTTGCTCCCTTTGACCCAGAAAATGTCATCTCAAAGCTTGATGTGCAATTACGGACCCCGACACCTCCCGCAGAGGTCACGATACCTTCAACCCCTTGGACTGCAAGGACCCCAAAGACACTACTAGAGGCCCAATCGCATTCTAAATATCTACAGGGAAGGGTTAGAAACCATAAGAGCAGCTCCCCAGAGTCAATTATTGAGGCTGTTAAGCATTTTGAGAAGGCAACAAGCGTCCTTATCCATAAGATAGTCCTACTAGAGGATAGGCTTCAACAAGTTGAACAAGAGAATCGGATAGTAAAGCGACGCCGGAGGGGGAAAAGGACTAGACTACAGAAAGGAGGGCCTTTGACTATAGAAGAGGCATCACAAGCAATTGATCAGATGGATGTTGATACGCAGGTAGCAGCCGAATCGTCGAGAAGTGGTGGTCGCGGAAGGTCTAAGGGACCGAGGGTTTTACATTGTAGCAAATGCGGCAGGGCCGGGCATAATACAAGGACCTGTCAGGAGGAAATTGAGGTTAATTTAGAAGAATATAGCGATTAGTTTTAATTGATCTGATAATTTGTGGTATTTTTATTGCCGATTTAATTGAGAAGGTTGAGATTTTTGGGTCACTCGCTTATATGGGTCACTCGCTTATAAAACACGTTATATTAATTTAAAAGTATTTAATTACTTAATTAGTTAATTAATTTACTTACTTATAATCTTTATCCTCTTTTAAAGTATTAAAAACTCTTATTATATATATTTATATTTATTACCTTTAAATATTTTCTTTTATTTCTTAAATATATTTACTATTATAATTAATAAAGAATATACCTTTATTAATATATATAATAACCTTAATAATATGCCGTTAAGCTTACTAGCCTTAATTCCCTTTAATATAGCCTTAAACTCTCTTATACCTAATTATAAACTTAATTATTTCGTAAATAATTTAATAATATACCTTTTAATTATTAATACTTATAAAAAAGAAAATAATAAGAAAAGCTTTTTATTAATAAATCTGCTTCTAGATACTGTAAATACTTATTATTAATACTTATATATTAACTAGCTATTATATATCTATAAGAAGATTAAAAAAAGCCAGAATTAATTAATTCTTTAGCCTATAATATTATATATCTTATTTAATAATATAAAGAAATTATTAAAAAGGTATTATATTTAAATAAGTTTATAACTTTTTATATAAATAGTAAATTAATTATATCTTAATAAAGATATTATACCTTTTTTATATAGCGATTATAAGAAATTAATAATAATTACTTTATAAATAAAAACACAATAGTTAGGCTACTTATTATATTATCTTATAATCTAATTAATATTTATATAACTTATTAATATATTATTAATTTTTATAATAATAAGTTTTTTAGTTTTTTTTCCCTTACTTTTAGCCTTATATAAGACTATTAAGCTTTTTAGCTTTTTTATTAATAATTTAAATAATAAGACCCTTATAGCAGATTATTATTATAAAAGCCAGAATTAGATAAGATTTATCTACCTTAATAATGCAATTATTACCTTAACTAAGCAGTACTAATACTAGCTATAGATATCTTAATAGCTAGATTAACCTTCTTCCTTTAACTTATCTAAAGGACTATATCTTAGTTAACCTTTATAACCTTATACTATACTTAATTTATCTATTACACTTCTAAAATATATTATCTAACCTAACTTTCCCTTTTAACCCTTCTTACTAATAATATAATAGCTATACTGCCTTAATACTTATTTAAAATAGCTTATAATTATATAATTATACCTATTATATAACTAGCTATAATCTTAATTTAGCTATTAGGCCTACCTTAAAGGTAATTAATAAAACATAACTTTATATAATATATATAATAATTATTATTATTATAAAAAACTTTATATTAAAATATATATTTAACCTTATTAAAATAGCTATTTTTAATTATAGCCTAATTTAATTAATTAATTATATAAAACAGAGATATTATATTAATTTAATTAATTTAAATTAAGGTAATAAAAAGTTATTAACTTTTAAAGACTTAAAAATAGCCTTAAGGGAAGATTATCTTCTTTAATTAAATAAAGTAGTTTTCTATACTGCCTTTATAAGCCTAAACTTAGCTATATATAAAAAATAGCTTCTAAATATATTTATAAGGGCAGCTAATATTGCCAAAGAGCTATTATTAAATTAATAAAGAGTTAGATAAATATAAAGTAAAGGCAGAGTTTAGAAATTTAAAGGAATTATATTAAGTTTTATATAATTTAGTTAGTAAAAGTTAAATTAACCTTAATTAATTAAATATTTATAATAAGGCATATAACTAATTAACCTTATATATAAAAATAAATAAAGTAAAATTAATAAAAATAATAATTAGGTTATTATATTAAGCTAAAGTAAATAAATAAATAATTAGCTAGGTCTTAACTAGCTAAAGTATTTTAATTAGTTTATAATTAATAAATTAACTAGTTTTTATTATTTTTTAATTCTTAATAGTTATAAAAGCTATTATATTACTAATTTTAAGAAATATTATAAAGAAAATAAGATTATTATACTTTATATACTTACTTATATATTATATTTACTTTAGCTTTTTAATATTAAATACTTTAGGCTATTAAAAAAGGTATAAAATTTAAAAATAAAATATTTAATTTAATACTTTATAACTTATATTTTAAAAACTAAGTTCTTTTTTTTTATTATATTACTTTTAACCCTTATTTATATTAATAATATATTAATATTATAGTTAATTTACTTATTTAATTATATAATCTATTTTATAACTTATTTAATCCTCTTTTTACTATTAATGCCAAATTTATAACTTTAGGTCTTTAACTTTAGGTAATTAAACTTATATAAAACTTAATATATTTTTCCTCTACAGAACCCCGCGATTATCCCGCTTCTATCCTTAATATTATAGTATAATATCCCCCTATCTTAATTGCGCTCTTATAGTCTAAGACTATAACTAGCCTAGTTTATTTATTACAGGTTGTTAGTCTTCTCTAATACCTCCTTAGCCTATTACTAAATATCCTTAAGCTACTTATTATATAAGCCGCCTAGGTTAAGGGCCTTAAAGAACCCCCTCTTCCTCTTACTTAGTTATATCTTTTTATATAATTTCCTTTTTAAACCTTTATGTTTTTACTTTTTATATTTAAAAAAGTCTTTATTAATTAAAAGGTTTTTATAAATAAATTATATAAATAAAAGGATTTTATAATTAAAAAATAATATTTTAATATAATTAATATTATCTTTATTAAATTAGGCCTTTTTAATATTTATAGCTATTATATATAATATATTATCTTTATTTTTATTTTACTTAAGAGCTTCTTTAATCTTAAGGATTATATTATAGCCTTTAGTTAGATAAGGCTTATTAGGCCTAGGTGCCTGCAGGCTTCTTTAGATAGCAGGCATCGTGATAGGGCAGCTGTGATGCTGTTAGCGGTTGCGGCCAGAAGTCGGGTTAGGTCGGATGACTTACTGCGGAAGCGTGATAGATAATTGAAGCGTGGTATCCTTTTTGGTGGGTTATAGGAAGAAGGTTAGGGCTAGCTAATAAGCAGGGCTTTTTAGCTGGTATATATATAGCTAGGTTTAGGCTATAATTAAGGCAGCTAATTATAATAATTTAACTTAATAAAGCTTTACTAGCTATAGGGGTAATAAATATTTAAATTATATTAAATTATAAAAATACTTAGATATACCTTTTAAGGCTAACTTATAAACTTAAAAAAAAAAAAAATATTACTTTTAAAGCTATTTTTATAAAATATAATATTTAAAAAAGTTTTAAAAAAGCTAGCTTTACTTCTTTTAACTTAAAAAATATTATTTTAAAGCTTAATATATAATTATAAACTTTAATATTTCTTAAAGAGGCTATTAAATCTTTAACTTTATAGGTTTTAAAGATCTTAAAGATAATAATTAAAGTATAATCTTAATTTAAATACCTTTAAATATAAATTAAAAGGTATAAAAGTAGCTCTTTAAAGTTAATAATAAAAGCTTTAAAGTTTAATATTAAAGTAATAAAGGTAGTTATATATAAAGTTATTTTATTAAGAAGTAAGCTTTAAAATACTTAAAAGGTAAATAAAATATTAAATTAATACTAAAAGGTAAAAAGGACTAGATTATAAAAAGAAAAGGCTATATTTATAAAAAAAGTATTATAAGTTATTAATTAGATAGATATTAATATATAAGTAGTAGCTAAATTATTAAGAAGTAATAATTAAGAGAGGTTAGTATAACTAGGTAATTAATACTATACCTTAAATAATAAGGCTAGATATAATATAAGAACTTATTAAGTAGTAATTAAGATATTTAGAAAAGAGTATAATAAGTAGTTTTAATTAATTAGATACTTTATAATAGTTTTAAATTAATTACTATTTTAAAGGCTAAGAATAGTATAGCACTTACTTATCTATAGCGCTTGCTTATTAAACACGTTATATATTTATTAATAGTTATATATTAATATAAATTTTAACTGCCTTAATAATATAATTAAAACTTTAATTAAGTAAGATTAACTTAATTACTAGCTATTAGGGGTCCTCTTCCAGCTTATGGCACAGCTCTTACTCAAGCAAGGAAGAAAGTCTCCCTCTTCCTTGTAGTGACCTCCCCATCCATAACGCCATCGCAGTATGCCTCGCCAACAAATGAAAACAGGCTATGCTCGCCTCTCTGGGACCTACCTAGCTGGTCTAAAGGGCGTAATACAAAGGGGATCCGCCCACCGCAGAAGATAACAACCAAATCGCCTGGCTGTCCCTCTGCAGGGCCCATACCCAGGTACCCCATTTGTGTGAGAAAAGGTCGCTTTTCTTGCATAACTTTCATACTGTTGCGGTAGCACTGTCCAATCTGCCCTCTTTTGCTCTGCTCCTCCCACTCTGCCCATCCATCTTCTCCCGCAGAAGTCCGCCGGCTCATTTCGTCGAAATGCTGCAGGTTCTTTAGGCATTGGTCATGGTAGGTAGCCACGTCGGGTGTCGCCCTTCGTGAATCCCCTTCTACTGTCCAGTAAACGTCGCCAATCGGCACGCGCCATCTCGCCTCCTCTTTGCGACGATATGTTAGTTCACCGTGGATTGGATAGGTTTTATTCATAGAGCACTGCCACAACTCGTCCACCTGGGCGAAAAAGCCCAGATATCTGACATGGTCCCAGCTCAGGTCCATCCAGGCACCCCCTTCAGTCACTTTCTCAATTAAATCAACCATATAGCCTCGCAGTCCTAGGACATTTAAATCGTCTTTCGGGGCTAGTATAGGCTCAACCACGCTACTCTGGCCTGCTGCGGCAAATAGGTGCTTATCGGCGCGCTCGTTAACCGTATAGAATGATGGTCGCAGATTTGATCGCCAGTCGGGCACCCAAGATGGCAGGCCAGCTAGATCGGGGAGCTTTGGGAGCTGGGAATAGCAGAGAGTGTCGACACGACCACTTTTTTCAATTAGTGCACGTGCGGTTTGCATCAGGATACGCTCAGTGCTTCCCTTGGAGAAGTCGTAATTTGACTGGATGCCGAGCCTGTCGGCATCGACTGCAAGACCGAGAAGCGCAAACACCCGGTCACGGTGCACGGTGGCCTGTGTGTCATGGCCTACAAAAAGCTTCCGCAGTAGCATATGCAGCTGGTCGCCTTTGTGTTTCTGTTGAAGTGAACGACAGCTGAATAATCGCGATATTGGCTCCTCGGATAGCTCCTCCAGGCGCTCCGGGGGCATCTCGGGCCTTTGGAGCACCTTATAGTCGCTACATAACATGTTACCGATAGCGAATTGCAGCATCAATAACGCCAGCATGGTGAGCTCGACGGGAATCACCTTGGTCCCGCACACGAACAAAGTGTCGGTGCATAAGGAGAACTCCTGTACGATCCAGGCGCGTAAGAAATATGGTCTCTCAAACCAGTTTTTGAGCGCCATATGTTTTATCAATGGGGCAAAGATGTCCACAGTGCGAGCAAGCAAGGCTTGGAAATGTATCGTTGCTTTGTCGGCCGGGTTTTCATTTATCATAATAGGCCATAGCAAATGTTGTCGCTCCCGCGTCAGGTAGCTCTCGAGCTCAAGGTCACGAGCCCGTTGACCAATATGTTGCCACGCGTCCATCAATTCATCAGAGCCGTCTGCTGCTGGGCCTAGCCATACTAGCACTTGCTTTGCCTCCGAGTAGATCCTCCCCATCATCCCGACCTGTTTGCTCTTCTCGCTGTTGTCTGCTTGGTTGATACATATTTGATCAATCCATAGCGTGATGGTCTCGTGCCGTCTGCGCAGGTGTCGCAGCGCCGTTTCTAGCGACTCTGTAATAGGTATGCTAGTTTCTGTCCATTGCCTGGATTCGTCTCCAGGTGAGCTGATGGCCCAAATTGCTCGCGATTTATTGCCGTCGCCCCAAACATACGACAGAGCCATGAAAAGGTTCGACGGCTTCTCGATAGCGGTTGTATACAGACGGCAGACAAGACGGTCGCCCCAGATCGGGTTAGCGGTCTCATTGGGTTTATCTTTCAAATTATGGGCTTGGGACGGATAGAGCTCCAACAGCCGGATCTCCGTAGACGCCGTCTGCAGTTTCACCAAGTCGTAGTCAAACTCCTGTATTTGCTTCATCGCATAGGAGGGGCTTATCATGGAATGTGTTTGAATGAATAGTATAAGTGACACCAAACTTGTCAGAGTTTTTAATTCACCTAGAGGATACTTTTGTTTAATAGACTAAAAGCAAATTTACGGAGCTATTGTCGTCTGGCGGGTCTACGGTAGCGGCACCTTGGCAGGAGGTGATAGATCAGTTAATGAGTGCCCTTGCTGTCCAGGTGCTGGATTCGTGGCGGATGATAACTGGAGCTTTTGATCCGACTGGCGTAAATATGTATTGAATGTACCTTTTGTTCCCTTGCTCTTGGTCAAGGCTAGGATCAATATTGCCGAGCTTGACGTAGCGCTGACGTCCGTCAGGCAAATCTGCAGGATGGCCGCAGAGCCTTGCTATTGAGGATTTTTGATTGCAATGCCTAAACTGGCTGTTTTAAGGGCAGGTGTATCTCGCACAGATAAAGCAGCCTTTCAGTAAGGGCTCAGTCAGGCAGCAAGAGTGCCACTGGACGCCCGATGGCCCTGTGCTTCCGTCGCTGCGCGGTCAGCTGCCCGCCATCAAACCCTGTGTGGTCAATCTGTGCTGAGGGGCTTTTATGGCTGCAGCCGGTCAAGCAAGCCGTTTTGACAAGGTTTCCACCAAAACCGAGAACAGCCATAGACCAAGGTTGTTCTCTCATGCCTCGGGGAAGGAATAAACTCTGTTATCCATCCGTCTTTTCTAGAGAAATAGCAGGCATGTAGGCGGGGTTGGATTTAATTATCTCCTTATACCTAGAGTCATCATGCAGCCGCTTTCTATTGATTTGCAGCGACTGGGATTAGCACACTAAACCATAACATGTAAGCGAGGGAAGGCGCACCGGTCGAGTAATTTTTGTATTCGGACCTAGAACCTAAGGTCAAAAGAATGATGCACGGGCCAGAAACACAGTATTAGGTGGCATTACTAGTAGGAATTAGTATAGTAGCAAATTCCAACCAACGTGCACGGATAAAAAGGATATCTCTTTGAGCGGCACAAGGCAACACTCATGTCACTAGCCCTACTTTGCTTACTAACTCCGCTAGTACCTGCGGGGTACGTGAAGTTCTTGTCAGATAGCTGTATGATTTTTCACCACCAAATTCATCAAAATCCTCACACAAACAATCCCTAGCCTGTCGTAATTGAAACGATAAGCTCTTCTAAGATACAAGATAGCATAGATGATCATAGCTTTAATACCCTGCCTTTAAGGGCAGCTAATGACCCTACCGGCGTGCCTAATTTTCCGCCCGAAGAGGGCCGCGGTGATGATTTTCAACCTTTCAACCTAGAATATCGTGATTTCAAGATCAACCCTCTGCCTAAGGAACCGCTTAAATTATTCCAGCTTTTTATACCTATTTCCCTTATATAGTTATAGGTTAAATATACTAATAGCTAGGTTACTTACCTGCTTAAAAATGCCATTATTAATAACTAGAATACCCCCCTTTCTAAACACTTATATATCCTTAAATAGGAAGGTATTTCTACTTTAATAGCTTATATATAGCTTAGAGTTATTATTTACCTAGGGATTTATAGGGAAATAATAATAAAGGACTATTAGAAAGTACCTAACCTAGGAGATTAGCGCCCTCTTTACTTAATTATTAAGTTTATACCACTATAGAAGTTTAAGCTAATTAATAAGTATTTCTATACTTTTAACTATATTAAAGTTAATATAAGGGATAAGGGTAATCTTCTAAAGACCTTTTAAGTAGCTAAAGAGTAGTCTAATCTTATATAGAAGGTATTAAATAAGCTCTATCTTCTAGGGACTAATCTAACTATAGATAAGTATATAGTGCCTTTTACAGGCAGATTAAAAGAGATAATGCTTATTAAGGGAAAGCCTATACTAGTAGGCTTTAAAGTCTAGGTTATTGCCTAGCAGGGCTTCTTTCTGCAATAGCTTTAGCACGTAAAGTTATCACTATATACCGCTATTATCATTAACTTACCTATGCTAAAGCCGGTTGGCAAGAAGGGAAAGCTATAGACCGAGATCCCTCTTAGCAATATACAGAGCGTTGTGGTTTACCTAGTAAAAAAGCTGCTTCCTCAGACATATCACGTCTTTACAGATAACCTCTTCTCATCACCGCAGCTCTTCCGCCTCCTTCGGCAGCTTGGCTTTGGTGCCACAGGCACGGCATGCCCTAACTGCGGCATTAGCACCGGGATGAAGAGGATAAAAGAGACCGGCAAAGCTCCTGACGGCACGCCTTTAAGGTATAACGAGGTCATACTAATCCCGATGCCGGATAAAAAGGTATAGATGACTTTTAGCTATATTTCCCTTACTAATTTGTCTCTTTTTATTCACCCTAGGTCATCTAAATTGCTTGGAAGGATAGCAGCGTGGTGCTCTTCATTTCAACTATACACAGCGGCGCCCCTTACAAGCGCATACCAAAAAAGAGGAAGCTGCCGGCTAAGAGAGGCACGAAGATAGAGGCACAACAGCTGCAGCGAATTTTCAACAGGGATAGCTTCAAGATAATCCCTATTCCTACTGTTGCCGCTTAGTATAACGATGAAATGAATCACGTTGACCGCGGTGATCAGATAAGGTCCTATATAACGTATGAGCACCGATTCCGGCGCGGTCCTTGGCAAGCGCTGCTTTAGAATTTCCTCCTCGAAGTCGCACTTGCGAATAGCTTCATTTTACAGAAGAAGACCTGGCACCCTTATTAGAAGCCTTATAGCACGCTACGAGCTTAGAAGGAATGCATTTACAACGCCCTTTTCAACACCTATGCTGCTGAAGGCGGCACAAGGAAGAGAAGCCGGTCAGGGAAGGAGGAAGACATCGAGGATATAGAGGCACGGCAAAATCACCTACAAAGAGATATCAATTATGTCTACAGAGGGTCAATTTCAGCCTGCCTAGCCTGTAAGGGCTGCCGGCAAGGGCAGCCTCGACCCTTTAAAAAAAGGAAGGCAAAAGGAGGATATCTCGAGCCGATATCAGGAAATCAGGGGTGCCGGAAGACTAGGTATGGTTGCAAAGTATGTGATGTAGCAATTTGTAACAATGCTGACTGTTGGTACCTCTATCACACGCCAATTTAGGTGTAGGTGGAATGTACCGATCGTCGCGATCATTTTGATTGGCCCACGACCCCAGTCGTGACCCCTCTGTTGCCTTGTGCCGCTCAAAGAGATAGTTTCATGAATATAATGGGGACAGGGGGCTAGCGCACGAATGAAAAGTGTGTAATTTAGTAAATCACAAGCAGTCCTTGGTACAGAAGGCGGAAATCACTGTCATTGAACCATCTGATCTGCCGTGACAGGGGTGCGTGGCGTGCACGGACTATGATTTCGTGTATCAGGACCTGATACGCGGGGTAATTGGTACAGTAAGTACGGATGGCGTCGTGATCCATTTGGCCTGGGGACCAAGGTGTCTGGATCTGGGAGGTTTAATGAGGATAGCAGGGGCTTGAGGCCATGCCGAGCAGATCTGGCAATGCCGTCCTTTTGCCTGGATGCTTCGATGCGCGTTTAGGGCTTAAAGTAAAACATATACAATCACGTGCCAAAAGTCTGGAATCACACTGATGTTACCCCGCTTTCAACACAGCGTAACAGAACTGTTGAACCATGCCTGGGTTGATTGAACTGTCTGGCTGGGGCCTTTCTGATACAGCCTAACTAATCTCTAAAAGAGGGGTAAAATATTATATAACTCTTCTATTTTAGGAAAAGCAGCTCTTTTAATTAAAATACCTTATTAATTAATACCTAGTAGTTTAATATACCTCCTTAAAGTAATAAGATTTTATTACTTTAAGGCTATTATTAATTTAGTTTTTTTTCCTTATAAATTAAGATTTTATATTTTCTTTTTAAAAAAGTAACTTTATTTAAGATTTTATAATTTTAATTAATTTATATTTTATTAGTTTAATTATTTATAAGTTATTATTTTAATTATAAGTTTTTTAATTAGATTTTTACTTTAGGGTTTTATATTATATTAATAATTTATAATAATATTATTAAGTAATAATAGCTTTAATAAATTATAATATTTTAATTATATAATAATATAATTTATTATTAGGTATATATTTTATAAAATTTAACTTTTATTTAATTTAAGAAATTTATTTTTCTTTTTCTCTTTACGTATTATATTAATATCGCGGCTTCCTTATTTGGTTTAGCGCCGCCCCTTCCGCATTCAATGCCCCTCCCTGCCCCTAGCCTCATTATAAGATAATCCTAACGATCTATTCCTAGACTTGCCTCTTTTCTTTTCTCCTTTTCTATCTTAACTACCTTTGCCCCTCTTAAGTCTCGCGCTCTCTCTTCTCGCTCCCCTTTTACTTCCCTCTTTACGCCCTTATGCCTGCATTATATATATACAGTATATATGCTAACTAAAGCATGCCACTTTTGCTTATATCCTTATTATTATTATCCCTATTTCTCCCCCCCTTTTAGCTCTCTTATTTTCTTTATAAAATAAGGTAAGAACTCTTTCTTCCTATAAATAATACTTATTCTGGCCGGCTATGCCCTTTACTAAGCCTACTATTAGATTCTATAATCCCTTTATAGAATATATAATGCCAGTAATATAGTATATCTTAGCTGCCTAATTATTAATTATAATAAGGTAATAATATATAATTCTCTAATCTAAGCTTTACTTTATTACTTACAGTACTTATTATATAAGCGCTATAAGCAAGGCCCTACTACTAATAGTATAGCAGGCTTATCTATATTAAATATATATAAAAGGGGAAATTGCTAATAATATATATATTAATATTACTACCTTATACTATGCTTTTATATATATTAGTAATACTAGCTAAGCTAGTTTTGCTATAAGGAGCCTATATATATAAAACAGTAAGGGGAGGCATAGCTTAAAGAATTTAAATAGCTATTAAGACAGTATATTATTTATATATTTATAATACTAATATTAGTTAAATACCTTAACTCCCTTCTTTACTTATTAAGTATATTAGGACTACTAGTAGTATTATTGCCTTAATTTAGAGATTTATAATTAAGTCTTAAGGGTAGAGGTTAGAGGATATCTTACCTTAGAGAAACCAAGCTCTTAGCTAGTAATTAGCTAAGTTTATTTAGAATGGTAGTTAGGAATATAGATATTTATAGCATGCCTTTATATAAAAGTGCTATTAAAGCCTTATATTAATAAGGACTATATAAATCGCTTAGGTAAGGATTAAAATCCTTAATATAGGATATTTTTAAATAAGTTAGTTAATAAAGTAGTTTTTATATTAGGTATACCTAGATATACTATATATTAAATACTAGTTTAGGGCTAATAGGTAGCCTATAATATATATAGCATTATATTTAACTTTAAAGATTTTACTTATATATTATAAAGCAGTTATTTAGTAGGAATATTTAAAGTTAATATGCTATAATAGCAAATTAAACCGCTTTCTAGCTAGTGCCTATATAACTTATTCCCTTCAATTTTTCTTTATATTTTTAAATAAGAAGTTAATATATCTCTTACTTTTTATATTATACTTGCCCCTTTAAGATAGGAGAAATACATTAATATTAATCTTAATTATACTTTCTTCTTACCTAAGACCCTTAAATATTCCCAATACAGCACTCTAAGTCACTTACCCCCTTTATAACTCCCTCCATTACCCCTAGTTCCTTCTTTATAATTTTTATAATCTCTACTATACTCTGCTATATAATATCTTCCCCTAAAACCCCCTATACTACTACAAAAGCCAAATCACTCCTCTTATTATTAATCTCTTATAAACACTACTTCTTTTCTGCCTATTTCCCCCCCTTATAGTCTAAAAGCTATATTACTAATACTGCCCTTTCTCTAAGGCAGATTTAAGAAAATAATATATAAGCCGCTGCTAACCCTAGGCTATATTTTACTTCCCTATATTACTAAGGCAGATATTTTAGCAGATTAAGTCCCTAAGATATTACTTATAGCTAGGTTATTAATTAATAACTATAATGCAAGATATCTAAATATTAGGTTTTCCCCTTAATATATATATCTTTATACTTATAATTTACCTAATTTTATATATTATAATTTAGAAGTAAAGTAGAAATAGATTAGTAAGTTTAATAAAGTTTAGCTTTTTAATTTAAGGAAATAATATAGTTAATAAAAGAAGTAGTTAGCTAACCCCTTTATATTCCTAAGAATAATTAAAATAACCTAAATATTAATATTAATATTATAAATATTTCTAAATTATTAATTTTCCTATTACTATATTATATATTATAAAACCTAATATTAACTAGTTTTAGTAATAGCTTATTATCTAGAGATTTATTATTACCTTACCTATTTATATAAGTTAAAATCTAAAGATTATAAGGCTAAATATATTAATTTTAGAAAATCTTAATATAAACCTAGATTAATCTCTAAAAAGGATAGTAAGGGATTTTAATATTTTAAATTCTTATAAATTACTAGAAAAGTATATTTAAGCTATATAGTATTATTTAATTATATAAAGTTAGCCTAATACTTTACCTTTAAGGATTAATAAGATAGTTAGTATTAGCTATCTTAATATTAAAGTTATAGTAAATTAAGATAAATAATTTAATATATTAGATTATAGCTAAAATATTTATAATGCCCCTTTTAAAGCTTATAAGAATATTTCTAAATAGGTATTATTATCCCTTAAGGGGATTACTATTATAATAGTAAATAAAAGTCCTATTTTTAATTATTTACTTATATATTAAGATAGTAATTATAATAAGTATACCTAATATTAATAGTATTACTAGTCTATTATTGCTATTAACTTATATACTAGTAATAGGGGAATTATATAAGGGGAGCTAAAGTATATAATATAGTTAAGTTGCCTGCTGTAGTATCTTAAAGAAAATAGCGGCATTATTTATAATGCTCTATATTAGCCTAATAAGACTTAGTAATTATATACTTACTTTAAGAAATTCCCTATTAATTAAGCTATATTTAAATATATTTAAATTAGAGAAGAAACTATATTTTATATAACTAGATTCTATAAAGAGATTTTATATCCTTACTTTGCCTTAAATATAACTAACTTTATATAAATTAAGCTAAGTTTAGCTATCTTTAAGATTAGATTTAGAGGCATTAGTAAGTAATAGAAATTATCTTTATGCTAATAATAACTAGGCAGGCTATCTATAAAAAGGTTAAGAAAAAGCTAGACTTTAGCTAAAGATAATATAATAATAATCTTAAAGTAAGCTAGTAAGGGATAGTCTAAGATTATTATAGCCTTATTAAATTATACTAAAGTAGTTATTTAAGCTTAGTATTTTAGTAAATTAGCAAAAGTTATAAGACTAACTATTAAAGATTAAGATAAATTTAAGGTTAAAGCATTACTAGCTTAGTAAAAAGGATTAAGGATTAAATACCTTATTTAATAAAAGGGCTATCTTAATAAAGAGAATTTTTAAGTAGTATAAGATAATATTAGTATTAAGCTAGTAATTAAATATAAAAGGAATTATATAATATATAGCAGCCTTTTTAATAGGATTAGATTATTAAAGCAAAATTATAATAGTAGTAATAAAGCCAAGTACTTAATATAGTTCTAAGGCAGGCTAAGCAAAGAAAATATATAGCTTTATAATTCTAAGGTAAGTAGTAAATTAGTTAATAAATTTAATAAATTATATAAGGAAGGATAAGAAGGTATAAGGTTTATTTCTAAGTATATAATCTTTTTTATTTACTTAATAACTATATTTTTTTATACTCTTTAAGCTATTTATTATTATATACTACTTTATTATAATAATAAAAACTCTTAGTTTGCATTTTAAGTATTAGTTTAATTTATAATTAAATTTATTAGTAAATACCTTTATAAAGCAGGTCTCTTAAATATATTAAGCTTATTAAGGTAAAACGCATAATAAGCATTAGCTCTTAGTTAGAATTAATTATAAATAATATATTTAAAAAAAAAAGACTTCTAATAATATACTAACTATATCTATAATTACTTAAAATAGACTTTTTAGCTTATTATTTAATAAGGTCCCTTATAGATAATAAAACTTTAAATATATTTCCTAAAAGGATAAAAAGCTCTATTCCCTCTATTATAAATCTAATCTAGTAGTAAAAAATCCTTAAAAGTCTATTACTATTTCTATATATAATAATAGCTCTAATAAGAATACTTATTAATAGAAGCTATCTTATAGCTAATGCTTTTGCCTATATAATTATATTATTAATCTAGCTATAATGCTAGCAGATTAATAAGAGACCTTTTTTTAAGTAATTAATAAGTAATACCTTATTAATAGCTTTAATTTATTTAATAATAACTAGAGGCTCTAACCTAGCCCTAATAGATAAGCTCGATAACGTTATTAATGCCCTTTATATGCCCCTCCTTCCTTTTCTTTTTTTGCAGTTAATAGTCTATTACTATAATATTTGCCGGTATATAGTGCTAAATACTATTACCTTCTGCTTTAAAAGAATATTCTCTTTATAAAATCCAAAGTAAAAATACTTTAGTATATAAGTTTACTTAGTAAGTAATTATTTTATTTAAATTTAGCTATATTATATATATATAAGTAATTTTTAAATATATAAAAGAAATACCTAGAAGTAGCACTACTGCCTAAAAAATCTAGGGGAGTGGAGATAAGTTAATAGTGCGAGATAGAAGTACTCTCTTTAGGCTCAGACCTAGTAGGTACTTTAAGAAGCAAAAGATAAACTAAGTCCCAGCGCGTATACCATATCTAGGATATATATATTTAAGATATAGAAACATCCTTTATTAAAAACAATTATTATAGGAGAGGAAGCTATTAGTGTTTAATACTATAGCATAATAAATAACTATTATAGCAATCTTACTACAGTACTTTTCAGGTTCAGTTACTATACCTCACTAACACAAATTTAAGCTAGTAGAGTCAGTATGGGGCTGTACAGTATGCGGGAGTACTGGCTGAGGTAACTTTCCAAAGCTTCTTGGCCCAAAATGATGCCTGAGGCATTTAAATGATTATTGAAAAGGGTAAGCCAGGAATGCTGACGTGGCAATTACGGATAAGCCCGTCCAAATTCGCCCCCCCTTCTCCTGTGGTCAGCGCAGCCAGAATAGGTCTTTCCTTCGACATCGTCCATTATGCCCCCTCGTCTTACCGACGGACAGCGTGATCAGATTTGGGTCATGTCAGCAGATGGTGAATCCATTAACAAAATCGCCGAAATCGTACATTGCACCCCTCGTACCGTCCGGAACGTGCAAGCAAACATCGTGCGCTATGGAACCACGACAGCCCCCCGAATCGAACCGGCCCCGACCCGAAGATAACGCCGTTTATGCAAGAAAGGCTCTGTGAAGCACTCGTGGAAGAACCCGAGATGGTAAGCCGTAAGATGATTTCGTTTCTGTACAAAGAGTTTGGCGTAGAAGTGTCGCCTTCGACTATCACCCGGACCCTGCAAAAGATCCAGTGGACTCGCAAAGACACACGCCGTGTTACTAAGCAGCGAGATCCCCAACTACAACATTACTACAATTACAGATTGAAGCTTGGTGGTTATAGGTCTTATCACCTTATATTTATTGATGAATCCGGCATGGACAAGACTGTCGGACTCCGACGAAAGGGACGGGCCCCGAAAGGCATCACTCCTAGGCAAACAGCTATGTTTCAACGGGAGGAGAGGTATCAAGTCCTGTCCGCGTATACACAGAGAGGCATCAAGCTGTCGCGTGTATATCGGGGTTCTACTGACACCAAGACCTTCGTGGACTTCATCAAGCAACTACTCTGTCACTGTAACAAATGTCCAGAGCCGGAATCTGTCCTTGTCATGGATAATGCTACAATTCACTGTTCTAAAGAGATCGAGGAGATGTGCGAGAGGGCAGGCGTGAAGCAGGTTTTCACAGCGCCATACACGCCCGTCACGAACCCGATAGAGGAGCATTTCGCCGAACTGAAGGCGTACGCAAAGGTGCGATGGGATGAGCACATTGATCTCATTCAGAGAGACTTTGGCGCGTATATCAAGTCCTGTGTCACTGCTATCGGTGGACGACAAGACAGTGCTGAAGGGCACTTCAGGAATGCTGGCCTGACGGTTGAGCAACCTCCAAGTTCAGACAGGGCAAGTGACGATGATTAATTGAGCTAGGGAAAGAGAATAAAGAGTATCAAGATCTAACTAAGACTTTAGTGCGTCCGCCCACACAGGGATGTCGCCAATGTAAGAGAGCGATGCCCAAGGCTACGCCTTTGTCCGTGAAAAATGCGACGTCCTGAACCTGATAGACATACTTCAAATCGAAACACGCCTCCATCGTGATTCGATGCGCTTGCCGGAAGCCTGCTTCCCAATAGTCGCTCTCCACCCGTCCACACAGCCACTCACAGTAGGCAATTCCTGCTCTGTCGATCGGCATGGGAATGACGATATCAGCGGCCCGCCTGCTGAATCCTACCCTACTACCTCCGGCGGTGACATGGGCCCCAATCGGATGGTTCTGCTGAGCCTCACCATGAGATCCTGGACAAGAAACACTAATATTGATTGGAGGTAAGTCATCGCCTCTCTTACGTTTCAGCTGCTTGTATTCCAGGTTTTCCTGGTCCTGTCTGAAGATCCGCTCGCGGATTGTTTCAGGCACATGGTCATGGTTTCTTAGCAACCCGCCTTCTTCGGCGTAGTCGACAAGCTTGTTTAGAAGACCCGAGTCGAGCTTAAAGTGCTTCTTACTAACTAGATCGCGCCAACAATAAAAGCCTGCATTGACACACGGAACACCAGTATAATGGAAGACTTCGTAAACATCGTTCCACACCGGACGACTACCAGAAGTATCTTCCTGCTCGGCGAGAAGCCGGTCTCGGGCAGCAAATTGCCTGCCCGTGGCCCCGCGACGGCTCTGCCGCCCGCCGGTATTTGCAAGCTGTGTTACTTGATCTGTGGCCTTGTAGATGAAATATATATCCAACCTCAACTTATGGCCTTCACAGAACAACAGACTCCATGATTGTATTTTATCTTCGATCGCCTTCCACTAGATACTTAACCCCGGGAATTGCTTCCGTAGGTTTCGTTCGCTACGCTTGTCGACGGATACGACGATTGTGGTCTCAACTGGCTTATACTCTGGGCTAGGCACTTTGGATGCAACCATCTTCGCGAGTTCTGCGCTAAGGAATCGATCCCAATACGCGCTGGGAGCTAGAGTTAAGTCTTCTTCGGTGATCTCTGGGAGCAAGTCGGGTCAGTTTCGTCATCTTCAAAGTCAGAGTCCCAATCACTCGGCCGAAGCAGCGGCAGTCTTCGTGTACCTCCCAGCGCTTGACTAGGCCCAGTAAGGCTTCGGCTTGGGCTATCGAACACGGGGAGCGATGGGGTTCGGTAGTCGAGCTCTAAATAATCGCCTTCGTAAATATTGGGGTTTGGGCTCTGCATGGTCACTGGAGACGCGAATTCGCATTATCTACGAAGGGGTCAAGCCGGACAAATGGATGGTTTGTTTAGGAGGGCGCAAAGGGCCACGTGGCCTTTTTCCTTTGATCGATGGTATTTCATCACGTGATAAGATACCTTCGCTATTTGATTAGAGGCCACGCATGACTCAGCGCCATTGGAGCTGAACTTGAAATACAACACCCTATATCCTTCACTCAACTAGTCACCCTCTCGTGATCCTCTAAGGAGCTCATCAAGGTAGTCCCTAATTCTTGAGACATTCATATGGCTTACAGAGCAACTCAAGAAGCCTTATACGAGTGCAGAGTCTTGTGATAATTGGCATCAGTCAGTAGCTGTAGGGTAGCAAGAAAATCATGACCCTACACAATGGGAATGGGTTGGTTCTTTGTCAGCTCGACACTGGTTGGACACGGTGCCTTCCTATGTGCGGGGTATCTGACTGCATCTTCAGCCGCTCAAGCACGACGACGCGATCAACAAACAACTCATTGTGAAAGAATCTTAGATCATATAGTAGTTCCGGCCATATCTATTCACTGAGTTATGTGACAACAGATTTGCTACAAGATGTCGACCACACAAAGAAGCCACGCCGATCGAACGGGCACACTCGACCCCAGGGACTACAAAATTGCTTGGATCGCCCCACTTGAAATCGAAGCTAAGGCTGCTCTGTATTTACTAGACGAACGACACCGCGGCCGGTTTCCCGTCGACCGTGGCGATGACTACGTGTTTCAAGCAGGTGTCATGGGCGGTCATAATGTCATCATCGCAACACTGCCGGCAGGCCAAGAATATGGCACGGGTTCTGCGGCTGCACTTGCAGGCCAGGTGAAGAAGTTTTTCCCCAACCTCTGGTTTGGCCTGCTCGTCGGCGTGGCAGCGGGGCTTCCTGACCTTTCTCGTAACCCAGCGCGCGATATTCGGCTGGGTGATGTGCTTGTCGGTCTCCCCGTTGGCGAGAGCGCCGGGCTCATCCCATATGACCTTGGCAAAGAAACGGAAGACGGCTTTCAACCGCTCCGACTTGGCCACAGCCTCGCCATGACTGAACCAATTGTACGATCGGCTATAGGTAGCATCAAGCTCGAGGCACCGAACGACACCGAAATCTTTTTGCCATATTACGAGAAGATACGCGATTGCGAACATGCAACTGGTACATTCGCTGACCCTGGGCAAGACGGCGACATATTGTTTCTAGTTTGCAATGATGAACAAGAGGAAGTCGCTGAACGTCCTCGACGATCACCAGTTCGACGCACTCGAGTGTGGTATGGCCCAATTGGGTCAGGAGATAAGCTGCTGAAGAACGCACAAAAACGAAATGAACTGAGGGACAGATATGATATTATCGGCCTGGAGATGGAAGCGGCGGGAATCACGAATCGAATACCAGTTGGCGTCATCCGAGGGGTATGCGACTACGGCGATCGACATAAGAACAAAAACTGGCAGCCATATGCGGCAGCAATGGCGGCTTCGTATGCAAGAGCATTGCTGGATGAGATTCGCTCAAGTGACAGGACTGTAAACTCAAGTAGTGAGTAAGCATCAAAAAGAAATCTAGGTTATATGGATAAGAATGATTGCTAACGATACGCTAGGTCAGGTTTATGAACCATGTTATTGTATCCCGTTCGCCAGAAACGTACGTTTCACTGGTCGCACAACGATCTTGAATGCAATAGAAGACAAGTTCTTGGGCGAGAACTCGAGCCAGAGGATGGCGCTAGTCGGACTTGGTGGGGTCGGCAAGACTCAAATTGCCCTGCGTTTTGCATATCAGATCAAGGAGGAAAGACCAGACTATTCGATCTTCTGGGTGCCAGTTCTGAGTGATGAAACTGCAGAAGGTGCTTATATGGACATTGCAAAGAAGCTTGGGTTGCAGAAGAGTAGTGAAGACGACAATGTGAAGGATCTAGTCTACCAACACCTCAGCTCGGACAAAGCTGGCAAGTGGCTCCTTATTGTGGACAATGCCGATGATAAGGAGCTCATCCTTGGATCTGCCGAAAAGCCAGGGTTGGAAGGGTATTTACCCCAAAGTGAAGACGGTATCATCTTGTTGACGACGCGGTCTGGGCAAGTCGCCGAGGAGTTCGCGCAAGCCGATGTGATCTATATTGAGCAAATGGATCAAAGAGAAGCGAAGACCCTTTTAGAGAAGTCTCTGGTCCAAAGACAGATGCTTCGGGACAAAGTAGCGATCGGTGAGCTACTCGCATATTTGACCTTTCTCCCGTTGGCAATCACGCAGGCTGCCGCATACCTCAATCAGACCAGGGCGCCCATACGGACATATTTGAGCCTCTTGAAAAACGCTGAGGACCATGGCACGGGAGTTCTTGAGAGAGAGTTCAAAGACAGGACCCGATATACAGATTCTCAAAACGCTATAGGAACAACATGGATTGTATCTTTCCACCAGATCCAAAAGTCAAACAAGCTTGCCGTTGACGTGTTGTCATTCATGTCATGTATAGAGCCAAAGGCGATTCCCCAATCGATATTGCCCTATGCAGAGGCTGATGAGCTGGAATGGGCCATCGGTACACTTTGCAGTTACTCGTTTCTGGTTCGTAGGGAAGAGAGTAATGTGTTTGACATGCACAGCCTTGTATACACGGCAACACGAGGCTGGCTTAAGCAGCAGGAACGGGAGAGGCAGGTATGGAATGATGCAATATGCCACCTTGCAGCAAGGTTTCCCACAAAAGGCGATGCTCACTACAACTTAAGAAGGGAATATCTGCCACATGCGATGCGGCTACTAAGCCGAAATCATGAGGACAAGACGGTGGAAACCTACCAGCTTTTCAAAAAAGCTGGAGACTCCTTTAACACAGATAGACGGTTCAAAGAAGCGATTAAGTATTTTGAGGAGCTGTACTGGTGGAGGAAGGACCTCGATCTTGAAACAGATCATGATCGACTAGCATTAGAACACAAACTTGCAACCGCATACCTCGAAGACCGACGAATCAAGGAGGCGATTAAGATGCTTGAGCATGTGGTGGCAGTCCAGAAGAAGACACTAGATGAGAAGGATTATTTTCGACTAGCATCAGAACACCAACTTGCAACCGCATACCTCGAAGACCAACGAATCAAGGAGGCGATTAAGATACTTAAGCATGTGGTGGCAGTCCAGAAGGAGACACTAGACGAGAAGGACCATCTTCGACTAAACTCAGAGCAAGTACTTGCAACCGCATACCTCGAAGACCAACGAATTAAGGAGGCGATTAAGATGCTCGAGCATGTGGTGGCAGTTAGGAAGGAGACACTAGATGAGAAGGACCATCTTCGACTAGCATCAGAACATGAACTTGCAAGAGCATACCTCGGTATCCGACGAATCAAGGAGGCGATTGAGATGCTTGAGCATGTGGTGGCAGTCCAGAAGGAGACACTAGATGAGAAGGACTATCTTCGACTAGTATCAGAGCATATACTTGCAACCGCATACCTCGAAGACCGACGAATCAAGGAGGCGATTAAGATGCTCGAGCATGTGGTGGCAGTCCAGAAGGAGACACTAGACGAGAAGGACCATCTTCGACTAGCATCAGAACATGAACTTGCAAGAGCATACCTCGGTATCCGATGAATCAAGGAGGCGATTGAGATGCTTGAGCATGTGGTGGCAGTCCAGAAGGAGACACTAGATGAGAAGGACTATCTTCGACTAGCATCAGAGCATATACTTGCAACTGCATACCTCGGTAACCAACGAATCAAGGAGGCGATTAAGATACTCGAGCACGTAGTTGCGATTAAAGCAGAGATGCTAGCAGAAAATAACCCCAGTCGACAGCTGTCAGTAAACCTACTGCAGGATTGCTTCAAAAGGTTGGAAGTGGCTTATAATAACAATAATGTCTGAGGTATCGGCTTCAAAGGCGAAAACGGAATTATCCTTTTCAAACTATACGTCGTCAACCCAGCGTAGCATCCACAATGTATTAATTTGTTTTCTCAGTGGCTTCACAATCACCACTATATCTGTAGTTACTCAGAATATTACGAGCAGGCTAGGGAGGGCCCGAGATTATATGTGTAAAAATGAGACAGGCCGAATTCTCCATTTTCTGGCATGACCCGAATTTGATCACGTCTTCCATCGGTGAGACGCGGGGCGTTAACCACGGGAGAAGACGAGAGAAGAGCCGATTTGAATAGGGCTTATCTATATCTGTCACGTCAGCATTACTGGCTTACCCTCTCTGATAGTTACATGAATGCCTCAGACACCATACCTTATTGTGAGGCTCTGGAAAGTGACCTTGGCCAGTACTCTCGCATACTGTACTACCCCACAATAACCCCACTAGCTTAAATTTGTGTTAGTTAGGTATGGTAACTGAACTTGAAAATTACTATACTGTAACTAGTAGTCTCTCTTTTAAAGTCTTTAAGTAATGCCCACTTTAAGGCACTGTAAAGTAAGGTTAGCATTTAGAGGTCAAGGCATTACTAAATAGAAATATATAGATATTTATTAATCCTACTCTGCTAGTTTTTAGGTTTAGTTACTATATATAGTACTATACCTTACTAAGACAGATTTAAGCTAGTATAGTAGGCAGTATAGTATATAGGAGCACTAGCTTAGGTTACTTTCCAGAACCTCACCGCTAGGTGTAGTGCCTGAGGTATTTATATAAGGATCAGAGAGTGTGAGCCAGTAATGCTGATATGGCAGATATGGCTAAGTCTTATCTAAATTAGCTTATCTCTCCTCTTTAATGCAGTAAAAATAGGTCTCCTATTATGCCCCAAGTCTTATAGTATTAATAAATAATATCTACATGGTGATTTTCCTGATAATTATAAATAAATTTTATCGCAGCTATAAGTTATAAGATTTCAGATATAATTAGTTTTATAAATATAGCCTATAAATCAGGTAGTATATAAAGGGAGTATTATAAGGCTACTTATTTATTTTAGTAATAAAATGCAGTTTTAATCTTAGAAGGTTATAAGTATTATATAATTATTATTACCTGAGGTTACCTGGTATAGATCTTTAGTGGCGCGAGGCAGGTTGCAGCTAGCTTATAGAAGATCCACTATTAGCTACTAGATATATCCCCTGCAGTAATCTATGTGCTAAAAATTAACTATATATATATATCTAACTAAGTTATTTGCTAGTTTAAAACAATATATAGTATATAAAGCATTACTAATAGGCGCCTTGTTAGCTAAAATAAGCAGCTAGGCATAGTAATTTATATTATATTTACTTATCTTACTAGCGAAAATCTTTACCTTTTTTAATTATTAAGTAATTTAATTATATCTTTTTATAAAAAAGAGAAGAAAAAAGAATAAATATAAGAGATTACTATATTTATATTGATATATAATTATAAATTAAATAGAGTTATAAATAATTATTTTAATAATTATATTAGATATAGGTGCTATAAGAACTTCGAGGATACTATTAATAACAGCAACCTTGACTTCTGTTTGCTAATTGAGCCATCTCGGGTTCCTTTTTATAATATTAGAATAGGGATTTAAAGAGAAAGCGAAGTAAACTATAACTACAGTCTATAGCTTTCAGTCTCCAATATTACTGCTACTAAGGTATAAGTTAAGATTAAGAAGTTCTATAAACAAGCTAAACTCGCATTAATAGATAATTTATAACTCTTAGTTTCTAATTATATTTACTGCTAAAACTTAAGGTATTGCTATAAGCAGATAAGCGCCAAGTAACTGCCTAAGTTAGAACAAATATATAAAGATAAAATATATGCTATAAGGTATAAGGTCCTAGATAGAAAACATTCTACTTTACTATTACTTATTATATTAATATATGCTAATAAAAAGCTAGGATATAAATAAAACGCATAGCTATACCCTTAGGTTAATAGAATGCTAAAGAAATAAGCAGATTTACAGACCTCTTTAAATAGTTAAAATAATTAATAGCTCTTAAGAATATTTATAATATACTATACCTAGATTCTAGTAATTAGGAGGTATATAGTAAAACCGGGGTATTAGTATTATAAGGTAAATGCTTATATATATTATATTATTTCTTTATAATACCTATACTTATTTTTATAGAAGAGGCATCTAGCTAGGGGTATATTAATTATATATAATATAATATATTATATATATACTATATTATATAGTTCTTAAGATAAATAAGTCTATATATATATTATAGGTAATAATAATTATTTAATATAAAGGATAGGATAGTTTTTTACTATAAAGTAGTATAATACCTTTTAAATATAAAGGCAAGCTATTAGTAATAATTATTTTTATATTATACTTATATATATTAGGAGATTAATAATAGCTTAATTACCCTAACCCTATCTGCTAAGAATAACAATTAGTTACTAAGTAAATATATATAAATAATTATAACTAATTCTATATAGTATAGTATCCCTTTCCTTATATATATATTATATAATAAGCTTTTCTAGCATTAGTATATCTTCTGCTTATAGCTAACTTGGTAATTAAAAAGGCTAATATAACCTCCCTACCTATATTATACTATACTGTATTAATAGCTGCTAAACTTCTTATTATATAGTAAAAGGCTTTATAACTTATAGGTTCTTATTAACTCTCTTAACCTTAACCAGTTAGTAAAGAAAGATTCTTTAGTATTTTAAAAAGCTTTATAATATAGTATTAGTATAATATAATACTATAGCTAATATATAATATACTAGCCCTTACTAACTTTAGGTAGCTTATATTTTCTTAGACTAGTACTAGCAGTAAACTCTATATATATAAAGCTAAGTTTAATTTTAAAAGTTTTTATTAAAATATAGAATAATTTATAATGCAGAGTCTCTATACCTTATAGTATAGTATTATATATATATACCTTCCTCTTACAGTGTCTTCCAGGTTTAATTACTATATAGTATATAGTAAGGCGTTTGCTATATAGCTAATTACATTATTAATAAGGCAAATATATATCCCTTATTAATTACCGGGTTAGCCATTAGTTAAGAGCACCTTAATGCCAGAAAGGGTTTTATATTATATAGTATAATATATATATACCTATTTAAAGAGCAGTCAGGGTTTTAAAATTATTTATACTTATATCCCTTAGTAGCTAAATATAACTTTTAATAGACAAGTTTAAGGTAAATAAGCTATTATCTTATATATAATATATAATAGCTAGAAAAAGCTCTTAACTTACTAATACCTTAAATAGTACCTAAACTACCCTTATCCCTAGTTATATAATATAAAATACTTTAACTATACTATATAGTATAATAATTTACTAACTAATTTAATTTATATTACTTATAAAGCTTTATATTATATTTTATTAATATATAATTTTTAAAATAATTAAGGCTTTTTAAAAAGTTACCTTTAGGTTTATAAGTAAAATAGTAATAAATCTATATAAAATAATAAGGATTATACTATAAATAGACTCTTTTAATATAATCTATTATATAAGTAACTTTTATAAACTTATAGGTTTAAGCCTTATAGGAAAGAGCCTTATCCCTAATATAAATTAGGTATTAGTTTCTCTCTAATACTTAGGGAATTGCTTTATTTTCCTCTATTAGCAGAAAAACATCCTTAACCTCTTAAGGATTAATATTAGCCTATATAGTCACTCCTAAGGATTATATAAGACAAGCTATCTCCTGGCAACAGGCTAGAGCGGCTATAAGGTTAATTATAGTAATTTTCTAGGCTATAAAATCCTCTGCTATTAGCTACCTATTAATAAAGAAGATCTCTTATAACTAATTTCGCTCCTCTAATTAGTATTAAGTTATAGGCCTAGTAATTTTATTAATATTAATACTAGTTTTATATAATTACCTCTTTAATTCTCTATTATAAAGCCTCTAGTAGTATGCCTCTTAGTATATCTTTAATATCTTATCTCTAAATTGCTTCTTAGCGCTCTTAAGCTATTACTATAACTTTTTAAGTTCTATTTACTCCGGCACTAGGGTGCAGTTAATATACTAATATCTATACTTAATATCTTAATATTTTATATTAACTAATTACTTTAAGCTAAGGATCTTTAAACTAAGGTTTAGCTTTTTAAGCTCTTCTTATAATATCTCCTTTAAAATTCTTAAATTACTTTTAATACTTGTATATATAAATAATTTTATTAGCCTAATATCTAATAGCTCTTCTTCTAGGTAAGCTATTTAGGTATTTTAACCTACTTATAAATTTAAATATATATTCTAGAGGCATCTAGTCTTAGGATTATGCCTTATAACCTGGTTTATAATAGCATTAGGGGCTACTAGGATAAGGGCATCTACTAGCCCTTATTAGAAGCAGTAAGAGGTTAGAGGGTCTTCAAAACCAAGGGCAATACTAACACAATTAAGCCAGTATGTATATATTAAATAATATATAACGTGGTTGATAAGCATGCGTTACAGATAAGTATGTGTTACAAAAGATCCTAGCCTTAAATATTTCAATCCATTTAAAAACACCACAAACTATCCAATCAATTGAAACTACTTGCTATACTCTTCTTCAAAGGTCTCAATCACTACCTGACAGGTCCTTGCATTATGACCGGCATTGCCGCATACACCACAACGCCGACCGCCCGGTCGCTCCGACCTTCCTCGGCCACTACTTCTCGATGATTCGGCCACCACCTGCGCATCAATATCCATCTGATCAATTACTTGCAATGCTTCCTGTACAGTTATAGTGCCTCCTTTCTGTAGTCTAGTCCTTTTTGCCCTCCGGCGCCGGCTTAGTATCTCATTTGCATCTCGAAGATTTCGGACCTCACTCGTTAATAAGGTAGTCTTATATATATTTTCCTTGACTGCCTTAGTAAGAGACTGCAGAGCCTCAATGATTGACTCTGGAGAGCTACTTTTATGCCTTCTGATTCGTTTTTCAAGGTATTTAGATTGAGATTGAGCCTCAATTGCTGTCTTTGGGGTCTTTGAAACCCATGGGGTTGTTGGTTGGCTGACCTCCTTGGGAGGCGTTGGAGTCCGTAGCTGCACATCAAGCTTTGAGATCACCATTTCTGGGTCAAGGGGAGCAAGTCCAGCCCCTCTAAAGCCCCCCCGGATATTGCTTTCTGTAAAAGTGGCTTTAAATGCGGCATAAAAGGCTGGAAAGAACTCAGTCTTAGAAATATGGGTTATAGAGCATCTGATCAGATGCTCTATTTCTCGACCATAAGCCTTTTTCAGCACTGCAAAGCACCCAACATCAAGAGGCTGGAGTAGGTGGGATGCATGAGCTGGCATACAAAGCGTGATAATCTTGTTATCCTTACAATATTTCTCAAAGTCGGTGGAGTGGTGGCTTTCGTGACCATCAAGGATCAGAAGACGATACCGAGCATTTGATCGTTTAGTTGTAGATCGGTCAAAGTGCTTTAGCCACTCAAGACCCAGCTCGTTATTTGTCCACCCATTTTGGCTTGTTGCAATAGCCCAATCGCCCGGGAGGTTGCCTTCTTGGTACCAGTTGGCAAGGTGATATTGGCCCGCACCAATGATGAACGGCGCGATCGATTGACCTTCCGCATTAATCGCCTGAATTACTGTAATCCATTCACGATTTCCAGGCTGCACTGACTTTGGTCTTCCTTGCCTTTCTGAGCCTGTAACTGCCATTCCGGCCATTATAAGGCCCATCATAAAGCCAGTCTCATCAAAGTTCCAGATATCATCCGATCGGATACCATACTTCGCGATTGTGTTCTGTACAAGCCTGAACCAGCCACGAATAATAGTCGGATCTTCGCATTTAGCTCTCTGATAGTCATATCTCCGAAATAAACGCGTCTTTAGCTCTGGTTGTCGCTTTATGAAGTTATGAGCCCAACGTTTGCCGACAGGTGATGCATTGCGGTCGGCTAACAGAGAATTAGCCATTTCTTCTACAAAATGAAGTCGCGCAGGAAATCCTCGCGAATCTAGGTCAAGGAGGAATTGAACTATTATCTGTTCCTCTAGATCAGTTAGTTTCCGTGACTTTGGAATCCAATCGCATCGTGATTGAATGCCTTGTTGTCGGCGCCATAGCTTCATTCTTCCAACTTCATAGATCTTCGCAGCGCGTCCAATTGTTAATTTTGGGTCATTTTGAAGGGCTTGAAGTGCAAGAAGAATTCTAGCTTCATCTAATGATTGAGGCATGTTTGGTGGTTAAGAAGTATCTGATCAGATGGAAATGTTGTAGAATGAGGGATTTTTGTAACACATGCTTATCTGTAACGCATGCTTATCAACCACGTTAGCCTTAGTTTTAAATAAAGCCTAATTCCCTAAATTAGTTCTTATAAATCTTTAAAAAACAGGCATCTTAAGTATATATAGCTTCTAATAGACCTTAATAGCTAGGCAGAATAGCTTTATATTAAAAATTAATTTAATAAAATTATACCTATTTATAAAGATAGCATTATCTTATATAGCCCTTACTAATATATAGCTAACTAGGCATAGTATAAAGAGCCTATATTCTTAAACTAGAAATATTATTTTATTTAAAGGCAGATTACTATTTATTATTATAAAAGACTTAGCTTATAATTACTATATAGCTTAGACTTCCTATCTATATTCTTATAGAACTTAAGAGCAATCTCTATAGCCAGAACATCCCTGCCGCCTGTCTTAAGGTCCTTTATAATCCACAGAGTCAGGTCCTCATAGGATAGCGCTTTAAAGAGCCGAATAGGGTCATCTTCTGTTTTAGTATCTAGCGCAGCAGCAGAGCCCTGCTATTAGTTAAGTTTATTAAGCATTTCTTCTATTTCTTCTCTGCCAATCTCTATAGTATCTATTTTATAGCCTTCAAGGTCGCCTTCTAGCATAGGCTTGCTATAACTATAATTAGGTTCCTCTAGGGGATTCTTATAACCTCGTTTCTTAATAGCATTAGTAAGCTTAGCAGGTTGGCAGCTAGTATAGCCTTATAATAAGATAATAATTATATAATTTAGGTAATTATCTTTTATTAGGAAGAAGGATATCTCCTTAAACTATATATTAATAAGCATTCTTACTATTTCTTTAATAAATATTATAGGCTTTAAGCCTAGTTAGCTATTAAGCTTAAACTTTGCTTTAAGAGTAAGTATATAATATTATTAAGTTTTAAGCTTAAGTCTTTCTTAAAGGTAAAAGATAGATACTTATATATAAACCTTAATAATTTCTTTATAATTATTTTTATTTATTTCCTATCCTTTATTTACTTTATAATATAGTATTTTAAAGTTATATTAATATTAATTAATTATCTTATACTTAATATTTTTCTGCCTTTTTATAAAAAAGCTAGTATATATTTAGTAAAGAAAAGCTTAAATAAAGCCTTTATTATAAAGCTAAGGGCAGATAGCTATTTACTATTATTATAGCTTAACCTTACTATAATATTTAAGAAAGGCTATTATAAGTAAAGTAAGTAATAAGAAGATTATGCCTATACCTAGAGCTACTATTTATAAATTAATTACTTACCTTATAAATTTCTATCTTATATAGTATAAGTTAGCTCTTATATTCTTAAAATCCGGGGGTAAGATAAATCTAGTCTAGTTAAGAATATATACTATTTGCTAGTACTTATCTAGACTCGGCCTCTGCTAATAAATATCCTCTAGTATCTAGGACTATCTATAATACTTCCTTATAGCAACCTACATAGCTCTAGAGATGTCTTAATAGACCTGCATGCTAGGGAAGGCAGCTGCAGTCGCTATAGGCGCCATGGCCGGCTTAGGCGCCGGTCAGACAGACAGCAGACTCTTAGCGCGGGGTCGAGTATACAGTAGGTGCGCAAAAGTTCCGACAATTTCCCGCCCTAGCCCCTCATCCATCAACACCACCAAATTTCTTTAATAACTTTAATACGCTCTATCTATAGTAAAAAATGCCGCATATATGCCAAAAAACATATCATTCCCCTCATAAAAGAATAAGGATTATAATAATAAAAGATTTAGGTATCTTACTAGATAAAATCATAGCAAAAGAGGGCATTATAAAATATATAATCTTTAGGATTATATAATGCTATTAAAGCCAGATTTTAGCTAAAGATAAACCACGCTCTAGGCACCTAACTATATTAACTAATTATAATAAAAGGTATATTAAATATATTATTAATTAATTCCCTTTTATTATAATTTAAGAAATTAAAGAATAAACTAGAATTAGTTATTATAAATTAACTATAATAAGATAGCTTAAAAAATAAGATATATAATACTACTATGCACTTTAATGCCTGTTTCTTAGTCTAATAGCTATTTAATAATGCTGAGATTTTGCTAAGAAATATTATTATAAACTGGCTAGCTATTAGTATTCTTGGTTTTTCTCTAATAAGGTCTTAATTAACTATATAGACGGCGATATAACTAAGTAGTATTTTTACTAGGCAGTTACAGTGGGCGTGCAAAAGTTCCGACACATTCCGGATCCACCCCAACTACCTCGATCTCATACTGCCATTTCGGATTGCAATTGCATGGGCAATAATTCTTCAATTTAGATAATATATATATCAATCTGTAGAGACTTAAAAGGAGATTCCAGAAATATAGTTTAATACTTGGTATAATAGCCATTTGCGTTGTAACAGGCGTTCAACCGGTCGGGCATCGATTTTATCACGTTTTTGACCACTTCATCTTCGACCTCCGACCAAAGCTCCTCTGCAGCTTCAATCAGCCGGGCCAAAGCTGCTGCAGACTTTGGATAAGCAGCAATTTCAGGATATCTATCGCATATCCTCTTCTTCAGGACTTTCCATAGATTTTCAATGGGGTTGAGATCAGGGCTGTATGGCGGCCAGTCAGCAAGAAAGACTCCTGTTCTTCTTGCCCAGGGCAGCAGCCAATTCTGAACTTTCCGGCATTTATATGTACGGGCGTTGTCGTGCTGAAAAGTCTCTCCTTCCTCGACCAGTCCGGGAAGATAAGACTGTAAACAGGATAGAATAATCCTTCCTGTTACGCCTCCCCTCTCAGACTCAGGATCGCCGGCAAGAGGGACGATCCTAGACGGCTTATCATAGTGAATTGCACCAAAGAACATCTGAGAATGTCTGGCAGGCCGTCTACAGGGCTGCACCTTATCTTGATGGAGTCTCTCACCCTGTGGTGTTGTCAAAAGAAGCTTCTGAAATAGAAGGGGCTAGACTTACAGCAGAGTAAAATGACCACTTGGTATAGTCACCGTCTGTACGGTCGATAGAGACCTCATCAGAAAACCACCAGCTATACCAAAAAGACTCATCTTCATGACGATATTTTTCACAGAAAGCTTTTCTCAATTGAGCACTTTCTTCGCTGAGAAACGGGCGTCGAAGTGCAAGCTTGTGTTGTATCTTCTGATTGATAAGCCAGCGACGAATTGTGCTTCTTTTGCAGTTCAAACAGGTGCAATCAATTATTTCTTGGTATGAGATAAAAGCGTTTCTTCCAATGAGTATTTTGATATGATTTTTATCTATATCTGATAGTCGTGATGGCCTTCCAGAGCGAGGTAAATCTTTTGCTGATTGTTGGTGACGGTACCGTCGAATGACTCCATAGATCGCGTGCCGACTTAGCCCCTCACTGTCTGCGATATCCTGCACGCGAACACCTGATTCGTACATCGTCACAAACCTCGTTCTTTTGCAAGGAGAATGATGTGTTTTTTGCCGTATTCGAGGCATCTTTTCCTATAGAAATAACGCGATGAAGTTGTGGTGTTGATGTTGATGTTTAATTGAAAGCGGGGTCCGGACCTCGGATGTGTCGGAACTTTTGCACGGGACTGTAGTTTTATTGCTGCTTCTTTAGATAAAGTTTCTAACTATAATATAAGGCAAAAGACTTTATAAGGATAATATTTAACCTTATAGGACTCCCTTATAATATTCTAAGATATTTTATAGTAGTTTCTCTATAAATAGACTATCAGAATTAGTCCCCCTTAATGGCGATCTATTAGCAAAGCGTAGAGGCGTTATAGGCCGGATTATCTTAGCCTGTCTTTGATAATAGCTTCTAGCAGTTTTAGAGGAGGGAATGACGCTATAGTATAATAACGGACTAACTTATTAAGCTAGAATTATCTAGAACTGGCTTAGAATCTACTGTTATTTAGAGGGTATCTTTATAGTAGACTAGCTAGCATATAGTCCTAATTTAAACCCTATTAAAAATCTCTAGAAGCTATTAAAAGAATATATTTGCAAATAATATCCTAAGCTTGCATTAATGCCTGTTATAGATAAAGCTATTGCGGCCTTAATTAAAGCCATATAAGAGGTTTAGAATAACCTTGAACCTAAAGTGCTTGAAAACCTGATAAATTCGATACCGAAATGCCTTACTGCACTTTATCAGGCAAAAGGCTATTATACTAAGTATTAAGCTATATTACTAAAATCCTCTGATCTGGGGCTTTAATAAAATATATAATACATCTCAATTAGATATAAATTGGCATCTCAATTGCCTCACAAAGTAATAGCATACGATCAAGGTGATTGGTGTTGACCCCACAATTGTCAGAACTTTTGCACGCAACTGTAGGTGGATCTTTAGTGCGCCTAGAAGCGGCTAGGAGCTACTGTGGGAGAACTGCTGGTGAGGGGGCCTGGGTGATAGCAGCCGAGAGGAGGCGGTTTGGGGTCCGAGAAGAGGATATAGGGTACCGGTATAATTAGCGCTCTAGTATACAGGATTAAGTTAAGGTAGATAAACTGGCAAGAAGATGATAACTGCTGTAAGGATACATACTTATAGGAGGCATGAGGCAGGCAGCATAGAGCACTGTAATTATCTACAGTCAGGCTAACGGCGCCCCTGGCACTGCTGCAGAATGCTTACGGGCGCTATGGCCCTTACAAGCGCGTCCCCTGTCCCTTGCTAGTACCACCTATCCATGCCGCCTAGATATAGGGCAGAGGGGGCAGGCTTATATCGCCCTTTTGAGCAGGGGAGATAATAGGGAAGAGGCGGCTGAGGGGGGATAGCATAGGGCAGGAGGGGCCGCAGTTCTAACCACTAGAGGCAGCGGCACGCAATGCCGGATCTAGTAGTTAATACCGGGACACGTAGACTTTAGCTATTATAATAATTACTTAATATATAATTTTTTTTTTATATAATAACTCTTTTTATTAAATTTATTTTTAAAATTTAAGCTTTTTTATTAACTTTTAAATAGTATTTTTTAATTTTTATATAGCTTTTTAATTTTTATATTTTTATTTATTATATTTAATTTTAAATTCTTTAAAGTATTAAATCCCTTAGTTAAGTTTACTTTAATTAACTCTCTTCCTTATTAATTTATATAAGTTATTTTATAATTTAAATATATATTTTACTTTTACTAATTTAATTATAATTATTATTATAATAAAGCCCTTAATAAAATAGCTTTTTATATTACTTTTAATAAAAGTAATAATAAGTATTAAAATTACTTTAATATATATTATTATAAGTAATATATTACTAAAGGCTTTTATAAGAAAATATAAGTACTTTGAATTCTTATTTTATAATTTATTTTACTAATTTAGCTTTTATTTTATAATCTTATTATTACCTTTTTTTATAATTTTTATTTCCTTAACTTTTACATAACTTACCTTAATATAATAAAGGACTTTAATAAAATAAAATAATACTTCTTATAATTTTAAGCCTTTATTAATTATTTTACTTTTTAATAAAATAATTAAAAGAAAAAAAAAAGTATTATATTATAATAAAGATTATCCCTTATTTATATTAATAATATATTAATATTATAGCTAATTTACTTATTTAGTTATATAGCCTATCTTATTACTTATTTAATCCTCTTTTTGCTATTAATACTAAATTTATAACTTTAGGTCTTTAACTTTAGGTAACTTAAACTTATATAAAACTTAATACATTTCTTCCACAGAACCCCGCAATTACCCCACTTCCATCTACATCGCGGTATGCCATCCCCCTTATCTTAATTATACTCTTATAATCCAAGGCTATAACTAGCCTAATCTTTACTAGCTATTAATTAGCTTTATAGCCTTTATTAGCTCTATTAACTGTTTCTTTATATTATTAAGCTATTATTTATATAAGTTCTTAATTAAAGTTCTTATTTTAAAGTCTTTAATAAATCCCTTATTACTTACCTCTATAAGCGTTCTTACTATAAGAGATTACTCTAGCTTTTATAATAGCTTAATCTCCTCTTTAAGGTAGCCTTTAGAGATTATTAGCTTTTTATAATAATAATATATAAGTAAAAAAACCTTATAGCCTAAAATAGCTTACTTAATAAAAGTAATATTATTTTCTTTATTTTAAGTCTTTTTAATCTTTATTACTATAATATAAAGCTTATTTTTATATTTATAGTCTTTAAGAGCTATTATAAAATAAGGAATTAAGTTAGGCATTTTAGTATAAAAGGACTTATTAGGTGGCTGCAGGCTTCTTCAGATAGCAGACATCGTGACGATGCAGCTATAATGCTGTTAGCGGTTGCGGTCAGAAGTCGGGTCAGATGACTTACTGCGTGATGGATGATAGAAGCGTGCCTTTCAGGTAGGTTGTAGGAAGAAGGTCGGGGCTAGCTGATAAGCAGGTAAGGCTTTTTAGCTGGCATATATGCAGCTACGTTTAGGCTGTAATTAAGGTAGCTAATTATAATAATTTAACTTAATAAAGTTTTACTAGCTATAAGGGTAATAAATATTTAAATTATATTAAATTCTAGAGATACTTAAATATACCTTTTAAGGCTAACTTATAAACTTAAAAATATATATATAAATTTTAAAAATAAAACTTAATAAAAAGGAAATATTATATTATAATTTATATAGCTATATTATATAGCCCTTATAAATTTTATTAAGCAATATAAAATTATTTCCTTTAATAATAATTTTCTTTTATTAAATTACTTAAATTATAATACTTTAAAAATAAATTATTATAGCTTACTTATAATCCTTAAAGATTTAGCCCTTAAATTACTTTTATTTCTTATTAAGCTATAAGGCTATTTCTTATATATAAATTATATTTATTAGTTTTTTTATATTACTTAATTTATTAATTATTTATATAACTTCTTTATATTAATTAAGCCTAATATATATTAAATTTATTATTAAAAGATATTATAATAGTTATAGCAAGCATTTTAGGGTAAGAGGTCTAAGCTTATTAGTAGGGCTAGATAGATATCTATAATAATAAGGTATAAAAGAGTAATATCCCTTTAAGACTAAAGACTTCCCCTATGCTTTTTAAGAGGCTTCTTTAGACTTAATTCTTATTCTTTTTCCTTTATATTTAATACCATTAAACTAATTATTTAATTCTCTATCTAATAATAAAGACCCTATCTTAATTAAACCTAACTAGCAGTCTATACTTAACTTACAGTTAAGAAGTATTAGAAGATATTGTCTTATATAGTCCTTTCTTTATTGTTGCTCTTTACCTTTAAAATATAATACTTTATTAATACTTAATATATACCTTATACTATTTACTAATAATAAACTTAATATAACTTAGTTTAATATAATTAAACTTAATTATTATAAAAAAGAATTAAATAAATTATAAAATAGGCTATATAACTAAATAAGTAAATTAGCTATAATATTAATATATTATTAATATAAATAAAAGATAAGTTTTAATATAACTTATAAGGTGCCTTATTTTAAGATATAATTAATATTAAAAGATTAATAATTAGATAATTTAATTAATACTTATAAAATATCTTTATAAGGACTTTAATACATTAATAGCTATTATATCTTATTTAACTATAAGCTTATAATATAAAATATATTAGTACTTATATAATTAATAATAGCTTAAGGTTAACTTATAGCTTTTTAATATTAAGTTTCTTAATATATAACTTATTATAAATAGGTAAAAGCCTTAAATATAAGACCTTAAAGTATTCTTTATAGCTTCTTAATACTAGGCTTTACTTTTAATTTATTTACTTATTTTTTTATTTATATATTAACTTAGAATTATTTACTAAATCTTATTAATACTATAGCTATATATAAAATACTATTAAATTAACTTTATACCCTAGTAATAATTATCCCTATTAAGTTTAAAATAAGTTAATAAAATTAACTCTACTAGAGTTAATTTTAGACTATAGGACTAGAGTTAACTCTTATCAGCCTCTATTGTATTAAAGTTTAATTAGCACGGCGTAAATGCTCTATATGGATTAACTGTTTAGCGATCCGGCGTGATCTTATGTCAGCTATGCACGCCTAATTTGGAAAGGCTTTGCATAAGATAACAGTTCCAGTGGGTCAAATCATGGTTAGAAATCGTTATACGGGCGTTCATTGGCTCTGGAGCGCATTACAGGGATACCGTCCATTTTCAACAAACATCTAATTGGGTACAAGCAGGCAAGGAGTAAAGTACGACTCTAATAGATAACTAGCTACCCTATAGCTACTATATCTCAATTCCCATAACCGATTTAAAGCCTACTAGGTGATTGAAAGCTATTATCTAAATAAAATAAAATCTTTTATATTCTTAGATATGCCTAGGTCTACTGGTCGCATGGCCCCAGCTCAGGTTACCCTAAAAGATTCCGGTGGGATTGTGCTGGAAGAAGAGGTGCCATTTGGAACCGATCTTGATGAGGCCATTGGGTTCATCCATCCAGTTTTGGTCTGGGATGGAATGATAAAGAGGACGGAAGTTATCAGCTTGGGTGAGGCAAGTGAGAAGAGAGATCAAGGCGAGGCCCAAGAGCTTCGTAGGATAAGGCATGAACCAGGCCTTGTGATCGTGATGTGTAATCATGGTGTGTTGCGATGGGTGAAAGTGAATGAAGACGAAAAGGTTTGGGAGAAGTAAAGTAAGTGGAAGTTGAGGGATTGTTGTTTCTGTCAAAGGTGCTAAAGGAGGTTGGCTACGAGACTTATATAGTGTTACAGTTCCTAATGGAGCTGTCAAGTTTTGACTGAAGGGACTGGAAAGGGCTGTCGAATCCTTGCTTCTACCGTGGCTTTACTCCCGACCCGCATTCTATCTGGGGTAAAATCGCCGACCTCTTCAGCCCCACCTGTGTATTGTAACCATGCGAAAGTTTCCAAGGATTATTGCAGCTCCCTGCAAGCTACAGAAACAGGAGTGGAGAGAGGAATGCGGAGAAGCAGGTGGTGGTGCACCAACTTATTGGGTGTGTGAAGTGCCTAATGCCAAGGAGTACTACCTTAACACCCTTGTAGAAACGTAGTCAAGATATCCCTGGCTTCGGTCCGACAAAACGAGAACAGATCATATTCCAATCGGGCGTTAGTTACTAAATGACTGATATCTTCCTATGGAGATATTAGGAGAGAGCACGGTTTGAGTTTTAACTTGTAGATCAGGTGCTCACCTCGGTATATATGGACTTCAATTGCATCACTGCCGCCATATCAGACTAAGTTACATAATCTGGCTGTTAGAAACAACAAGCCACTTCTCTGAGAGATAAAGACTCTAATGGTTATAAGCGAGGAGTTTAGACACTGCTTAAATGTCTTACATTACATCCTTGTGTTATTTTCCGATCACAGTGGTGGTTGATGATAGAGTTTGTTGGCACCTGCGTTGCTTAAGGGGGGTTATATACTTGGACTTGAGAACTATTAAATGGTGTACAGTAGCGACCGGGCAAAGGTAATGAATGTTTATCGACCTTGTCGGAGCGACATGCTAACCGATGATGACGATCACAAGAGCTCCTCGGAAAACGTCATCCCAGCTCCAATCTGACCTTCCGCTTTCAGCCTACATGTTTAAACATAGGAGAGTACTATTTCTCTTCTTTCTATGGAAGTTGACTCGCCTAATCTCGATACAGTTCAAGATGCATCCACTGTGTGTGCAGAACCCCAGAATTCAAGACAAACGCCAGTTAGTTTGCTCAAATCCAATCCATTATTCTCCCTTTCCCTAACTGTCAACATCCATGTAGCAAATGGGCCAATCGGTGCAACAGATAGCTCTCGCTCCGTCCTTGCACTATCGCGTCCAGCACCTTCACCACCACTATCCAGGTTCTGTACAGTAATCGGATTTGTTTTCTGTGCAGCCTCCCATGAAGTCACATTCGTAGGATCATACACAAACTTGAGCTGCGTCGTGCTGTGCATGAACTTGAGCGTTGTGCTTCCATCATTCCTCACAATGGAATCATCACCGAGGTGAGAGATTTCCAGGGATAGCCGACACTGTTGAGTTTCTTGATCGGGCTGGACAGTTGCGCCGAAAAGCCACACAAGAACTTGGTCAAGACGAACGTTGGCATACCCTGTGAATGGGTTGTAGTCGGGGCTGCCGGATGTATCCGTTGATTGAGATGTTGGTGCGGGTAGGACGAACATGATTCGATATTCCTGTTCGTCGGTGCTGCTTGAGAGATCGGGGGCAGTAGTATTCTGGAGGGCAGAGACCTGGTCTTGGCTGAGGAACCATGTTATACCGCCAGCTGTCTGCCCTGGAGGATTACTGGGGTTAGGGAAGATAAGACCTGGATTTTCAGAATAAGAAGATAGCCAGGAGGTAAATTTGTTGCTCAATCGTTCAACGTAAGATCGAATCTGCTCAACAGTGTTGGCGCTGTCAAAGCCATCAGTTGGCAGAGACGGGTCAACTTGGTCATCCGAGTCCAGCGTCCAGAATTGCATACTCCCCGCAGCCTCGTATATAAGCTCATACGCTGTTGCGCACATAGCATTGAATGTTTTGAGCTGGAATAGCAGAAGTGACCCTCGATGAGTATCTGACATAAGGTTTTGGCTGGAAAGAATGGTGTTTTTGTGGCGAAAGTATTCCAGACTCTGTAGTGCCTTGACTAGCATTATAGCTGTCGTGTTATACTTGAGCACAGCGGCATTGCGACGTTTCGCAAGAGTGGCGAACTCATGCAGGGTTTCGTGAATGTTCTTCACCTTGTTAGGGTCAAGGGCACTCGAGAACTTGTCAATCAAGTCGTTGAGTGTCTTCTCATCAGCAAGAAGCTTCGCCGCTCCAGGGTCGTCGACAGAGTATGTCCCGCTCGCTGTCAACTTTACGGCTTCATTCAACTTTCCAAGGTCATCGCCGGCAGAGGCAAACTGCTTCACGACGTATTGCTTGTTCACGTCATCACTATCGTCAGCTTGGACAGTGGTGAATGAGTTATAAAGCCCCGCGAATATTCCCATACCTGCCACCAACTCATCTGGATTCGATAGAAGTTGCGTAATGCCGTTGATGATATCAGTTGGATTGAAGTTCCAAGAGCTATCAATTTCCTGAGTAAGCGTAGTCACCTGATCCTGGATGCTAAATCTCATGGCTTTGAGTGCAGGTGTGTACTGCTGAATTTGGGATTCCGCTGACTTAAGTGGTCCAGTAGGACTAGTAGCAAGTTGAATCTGCTTCTGCAGAGTATCGACTTGGGCTTGAACGCTGATTATTGCTAGCTTCTTGTTGAAATCAGTGTCCTGCTGTGTGCCCTCCTGGGCAGCGATACTGGTAGCCAGCTTAGTCATTTTAGGAAGTGATGAGATGATTGCTGACGAGTACTGCGTATATGGCAACCGTGGTACCCAACGTGCTCCAGCATCCTTGTCGCCCCCGTGACCAAACATGTCCTTTCCATGAGAGATATTAGACAGGTATAAACCTGCCTGTAAATGGATGTGAGCCAGTTCAGAGATGGGATCTAAACAAAGCTGGGCAGCCTGCATTTGCGCGTAGGCTCTGGTCAATGGCTGAAAATTCTTGCTTTTGAGGTCGCTCTGCAATAGGGGGACAAAAGAGAGGCGATTGAAGATCCTTTCGTATAGCTGTCTAGCCTCGTCAAATCGACCGGGGTTTTGGTTTCCTGTCTTGCAGCTAGCGGCAAGGTACGTGCGATTGGCCACATCGAGAAGCATCTGGCACTGGTCTGGATGGACATAGGCAACTGGACTTGACAGATCTGGCGAGTCCGGGCTTATGGCCTGAATGAAAATGTCACAATTTTGGCCAAATTCATCAGAGCCATCCATATTCCGTCCCTCACCTCCACCGCTCATATTATAGCAATTGAATTGATCAATGAAACTGCTCAAAACACCTCTCAATGAGTTCTCCAAGGCCTTGACGGCAATTGCGAACGGCGATGCAGGATGGTTTTGTGTTTCGGCATCATCCGAACCTATTTGGCTGAGTGTGGTCTTGAAGGACAAGAGAGCGTTCTTGAGGTTACCCCAGGGAACATCAGATGCTTGCACTTTGCTTCTGGAAACTGCTTTGGCTGCAGTCTCCAAGGCTCTGAAGGAGTTTGAGTACGTGGCCAAGTCAAATCTGGGTTCTTCCGTGTGGGTAAGCGTATCCTTCGATGCTTTGCTCACCGACTCCAAAAGAGGCTTTGTGTCTTTCGGCACAAGCGAGCGAAATGTGCGCTTTATATGGTCCAAAGTGGTGATGAGTCTGTCCAATGATTTGCAATTACTCTCAAATGTGTTCGCTTCTTGTCCAACCGTGCTGGTCGTGCCCTTAGGCACCAAGCTCGCCAGTTGCTGTGCTCGAGCACGGAATGGGGCCGATGCATCCGTGTATATCTTGTTCAACTTTCCCAGCAATGCGCTTTCGGTCGAAACATAAGAGAACTGAATCTGGCCCGCATTCCCGCCTTTTACACCGTTGGGGCCACCACCAGGACCGTACTTAGCTCCATTCCCATCGCCGCCGCTGGAATTGAGCCAAAGGCCAGTTTCTTGGGAGTCTGTGGGCATAAGCTTTGCTGGATCGTATTCTTCGATATAGACACTAATATTCCCACCATTTTGACCATTGTTATCATCTGTCAAAGGCGCATTAGGCGCCGTGACTGGAAGACCCTCGCGCCCAACAGTCTCAACATAGGCTTTTGGAAACGGGCCGCTGAAGTTGAGCGAGCGGCAGAAGATGCCAATATTACAGCCACTTGCCCAGGTGCTTAGGGAAGTCATCTCAACCGTATCAGCGTATATAAGAATCGTGGATGGTGTTGCTGAGTCCTCTGTACCGACTAGCAATGAATCCCCAATCTTGAACGTGCCAGCTGAAAGGACAAGAAACGTGTTGTCAACCTGACATCGGATAGAGCCATCATTTGGTTGAAAGGTGGTGGTGAGAGGATCAGCCATTGTGGAAAGAGTAAGCAGGCAGGATTAGCAGTATGAGTTTAGGTAGATAGCGGTGAAGAGTTTAGAAATGGACGGCAAGCGATTCAAGATTTACTCTCTTTTTGATCGTCCCTATCCTCTCATACTACGGTGAATTTCCCCGACATTTCTGAGTTGTCACATGCAGGAAGTTGAGACATATACTAGTGGCGGCAAATTGGGCTGAACTTTCGTTCTTAGCGCTAATGCAGTGGTGATCCCGCCTTGGTCCGGAACGATCCATTCGGCTTATCTGCTTTGCTTGCTGAAAACGGGCTGAAGCGAATTTACCTTGGAGGATCGTGGAGATATATGATTGGCGAGATGATCCATGCGATGTCTGTACAAGCCTTGATACTCGTTCACGGCTGATATACTTCCTTGCTTCGGCACTGTAGATTTTCAATGTCTTCCTTTCCCTGGCCTAGCCTGGCGATCTGATAATCGGATCAGCAGTGGTGATAAGCAGATATAAAAGTCAATTCGGTAAGGCAAGACGCCATCTCGTATTACAGCCAATAAATGGCTATGGAGACGTCTGCCTGGTTAAGACACCGAGAGCCGCGATCAATTGATCGACATCGTTCTAGACCTCGTATGGCCAACAAAACCTGCTTACCCAAGACCATCTCGACCCCGCCTGCGTCAGGGGCTTAGACTATTGCCTTCTGGACTGTATACCATCTCCTTTTTCAGACGTGCAGAGAACTATTTACAACACCTGGTTATGATCTGCTGAGTGACTGCAATAAGTGGCTTCACAAGGTCTGGCATTTGACTTTGAAGTGCGAAACATATTTCAAGCCCCTTTGATTCACCGCTGCATGCCTTCATTGGCGTCGGCCAATGTCACGGAGCTTACCGAGGGCAGAACCTAGGCCCATAAGAAGATGATAATTGCAAAGATATTGATCAGAAAACATCCTCATCCCTTGTCGTATTTCATTCTTCGCCTCATATCCAAGATGGCAGCCTGCTCTGTTTCTAATAGCGATCTGCTGGCTAAGTTCCAGGCTGCTTATTGGGCCACTCCTCAGAGTCCCTTTTCACTGGCTTACTCCAAAGCTCTTTTATCCCCAGATGCTTCCACTCGGGATACCCAAATCAACGCTGTTCTGAAAGAATATGGCTATGATTCTCTCACCGGGTCTCAAATTAACAGCATCACCAACACTGACAATCTCTCACCTTCATCCACGGCTTCAGTTGCGCCAAACAGCACTCCAGCCAAGTCACCCAGCCCAATTCCAACTAGCCCACCGATTACTACGCCGGACACTACTGGCGCCAGTGCATATATCTTCCTCGCTTTTACAGGCTCATACAATGTCACATCAGATGGCTTCCCGGATTCTACCGACAAAGTAGTTGTTAGTACTGCTGGAACTCTGGACCTAGGCTCATCTCAGCCCCCACTAAAGCCTACGGTCCTGATAGATGACCAGAGCAAGAACTGGGTTCGGTGGAATGTGAAACCCGACTCTGAGTGGTACATAGTCATATTCTCTTCGACGATTGACACCAAGCTTGGTTCGACTATTCGTGAGATGGATGGCTTTCACTGCGTTGTTGACCCGGGAGGTAGACAGACCAATACTCCAATCTCGGCCCAATGCCCTACACTGAAGCCACACATCGGCAACTCGATGTCTGAATTCATGGCCTTCCTCTCTCAGCCCATTACATGGGCTGGATTGACGTTCACTGGTCTGTTGATGCTAGGCATGAACCGCGCCAAGCACAAAATGGAGAGCCACGAAGCTTCAGAGAAGGAGCGGGCTGTCTACCAGGAGCGCCTCGGAGTGATCAATGATGTTGCACGTAAGGGTGCTGATATCGCTGCGAAGGAAAGCATCTCGGGCGCGAGTCCGGCTGAGCGGATGGAATTGCATGACAGAATGAGGCAGAGCGTCAGGGACATTGTCCAGAAGTTCTATGACGACCCCGCAAACAGAACAGTCGACGCCAACGCCGCCACGACAGCCTTAACACAAGAATACAAGAAGGCAGCTGCAGATGCTCTAAGAGGATGGTCCAAACAAGTCGTTGTTGCCGGTAACCGCTCAGACCTGAGCAAGTACGTGACTTCCTACATGGACGAGCATAACCTGATGGCGCAAGGAGATCGTGACAAGACGTCTGCGATCTTCTTGGAAGCTATTGACCACAGAGCCATGAAAGCATACAAGGGCGCTACCAAGGCGAGCGGTTCACCTGAAGCTGCTTTTGACGCCGTGGCTGATAAGTATTTAAAGCTTGCACTCATAAACCATCAACTTGAAAGTCTCGGATCAAAACTTCAGAGCAGCACTAGAAACATCGCAACTGCTGAAGCTGAATTGATCAGGGCGAGGTCGGATCTTCAGACAAAGCAGCAAACAAGTCAAGAGAGGCATACCGCATGGCAAAACCTCGTTGCTCAAATCCGGGAAGCAACTGCAAACAAGCAACGCACTACGGAGCTTGAAGAGCAAGAGAAGCAAGCGAAGGCAGCTTACAGCAACGCTGAAGGCATAGAGGACGAGGCACAGAAGCATGTGTTTACGCAGGAGGCGGCGCATAAGAAGGCTATGGACGATGAGACGAGATGGAAGGGTGAACAGGAGAAGGGTGAAGAGGAACGTCATAGCTTGGAGGGCGAAACACAGAATACGGAGAACGGCGTAATGAAGCATCTGGGTGGGGGGGAGGAGGGGGAGAGGGAGTAAACATTGCGCGCAACGACATTTTCTTTTGCCTACCTGCCAAGATACAATCATTTGAATGCGATTTATTTGCTTTTCAACGAGATATCAGCGAGCCCTATGAAAATCGGTGGAAGCCGGGAAACAGCGTAGATAAATTACAAAGCCGCGACTCGGAGGCGACGCTTGAGTCGTTACTTTACTCCTCATTCGCTTTGTCAACAAAGGTACCAACGAGTTGAAAACGTGGCTTGCACTAATCTCGTCATCGCAAGATCAACCCCCTCAACGATAAGACGACAAGTACGTCCCAGTGGCCAAGCAACAGAAGTTTTGGTGGACCAAATGCCAAGAATTCAATTACCAAAACTAAGTGATATCTCAAGAAGAAGCAAAAGCGCCTTTTCCAATAAATGATTCTTGGATTATGCTGTCTCACGTCAATGTTCGGATCTGTTTGTAATCCCCGCCAATCGTGTTTTGATAATATTGGGACTAGTAAGCCACCTTGAATTTTAGCGCCTGAAAAAGTCCCGAGTGGCCCCTGTCGCTCTGGAAACCCGAGAACCTTATCGTGTTGGTTATTTCTCCTTGCATACACGATGACGGGCATTTGTTGTTGGGCCAATCTCTACTGATGCAGCTGCTCGTATGCGGAAATAGATAGGCTATAATAATAGCTTTGAGGTGAGTTAATGCCAATTTGCTTGCGACTTCTTATCTTCTCATATTTCTTCAATTTCTGGTTCACTTCCTGGTTCATCTCTTTGTTCGGCAACTAATGACTCACAATGCGTAGTCTTGCTGTACTGGCATCCCTGTGCCATCTTACCTCCACACTATCAATCCCTGTGTACCCGAAAAAGAGGGAGGTTTCAGCTGGGTTTGCTATTTATAGCTGCACTCAACCGAACACCATTGCTCTCACTTTCGATGACGGCCCATTCATTTACACGGATTCTGTTCTCGATCAGCTTGCTTCAGCTGGAATGAAGGCCACGTTCTTCCTCAACGGTTACAACATAGGGAATATCATGGACTACCAATCCACTGTTAACAGAATGATCCAAGAAGGGCACCAAGTTGCTTCGCATACGTATGTTTACCAAACATCGGCCACGTCAATGTGCCATCCACTGACTTTATACAGCTACGGACATCCCGATCTCGCAGGCCTAGGTGATTTCGACGTTGAGCAGCAAATGTCGCTCCTCAGCAACGAGTTTTCCAACATCATCGGCAAGTATCCTGTTTACATGCGCCCCCCCTACTTAAGCTTCAACGCTCGAACTCTTGGAGTTCTGGGTCAGTTGGGCTACAAGGTTATTATTGCTGATATCGACACCGTCGATTGGCAGTATTCGTCATTCGGCGGTGCCGAACCCTCCCTAGCTTCATACTACGCTGGGCTCAACAATGGCGGCTCCATTGTTCTTATGCATGACGTTCATCAGAATACTGTTCAGAACATCCTTCCTCGAATTATTGAGGCAACTCTTCGAAGTGGAAAGAGAGGTAAGCTTTTGGTGTCCTGTTCCGAGACATATGTCGGGCTGATTCTTGTCTAGCTGTGACCGTGGGGGAATGTCTTGGAGATCCCGAGACAAACTGGTACCGAGGTGGAGCAACCCAAACACCCGAATGGAACGGCACCGACACCCAGGTCATCCCCGTCGTTCAGACGCCTGCACCTGAGGGAGCAGTTGTATGGGAATAATTGTGTTTGGTGTATTTGGGGAAAATTATATTACGGTTTTTAATAAAAAGACGAGAGTCGCGACAATCACATCAATTCAAATTTTATGTCTTTTCTACTCAAAGTCCCAATTTCCTGTTCGCCATTTCGCGCACATCTTTCTGACCCTGTGTCAGACCCTCTTCTTCCGTGTCAAGTCTCTCAAGACCCATTGCCTGAAGACCCGCCTTGGTAAGGATGTTCTCAACCTTGGCTCCGCAGTCTTCATGGTCATATTCCCTCTCCCACGTGCCATGTGATCGCGTAAAGTCAATCGGAACATCTCCCCTCTGAAAGGCGTCCCGCGTTGTCAGGAGAGACTCAATATTGTAAGGTGTCAGCGGATTGCACGCGTTGTATGACACGCTTGAATCGACGAGTCCAGGGTTTGTAGGATCCACGCCGTGGACCAAGTCGCAATGCCAGAATACATAATCGCCAGGTCGAACTGGAGAAATACCGACGATGGCTCGCTTGATATCAAGATCTGGGTGACCCTCAACAGTTGGGAAGAACTGGGTCTGACCTGGAGTGGCACCCGGGAACGTAGGTAGAGAATCGTTGTACTCTCCACTATGGAACAGAGGTCGCAGCATGATATATGCCATAGACAGCTTCAAACTGGGCAGTACTCGGAGTGTTCCTTCACCAGTCTGCGTGTTTGAGAGGGACAGCCATCCTTGGAGGCTTCTCCATACTGAGCAAGCTGTCCCAGTGTGATAAAGGTCACTCTGCGCTTTGATACGATGATCCGCAGACCATGCATCCCAGTCTTGCCAGTTGCCTTCAAAAATGGCCTGGTAGTTCTTCCGGTTCTCTTCATCTTCCCATCTCTCGATTGCTCCACTGTCCATATGAGGGTCCAAAGGAAACTGGCCGGGATCATTGCTTGGGTAGCGGATGCGAATTCGATCAGGGTAGATGACCTGGCTGTCGAGATCAATAGGGATTGTGGGATCAGAAACGTGCCATAATCTGGACACACATCTCATGGCTTCCAGGACTCTTGGATGGGTTCGCATTTCCATCTGTGCCTTGGTCCAGAACACGTTCCAAGCTGCTGGTTTATGGTGAGGATGGCCTCCTACGCCTGGATGACGTTGGGTGTAGTCCTTCAGAGATGTCTCCCAACTGACCGCCTGCTCTTCACTGACGACGTTTCGAAGGATCAGACAGCCTCGCTCATGCACCAACTTGGTGAAGTCTTCGGGGAGATTGCCACCTACAAGTACAGGTAGATTAGAACAGAACTTCGTAACACGGTTAAAAACAGCTCCTTAATATCGATCCACATACCATTCTTTCGGACGTCGTCAAAGTCAATTTCTGGAACCAGAGCAGCTCCATGCTTGTCGATGTGATCGACTTCCTTACGCAGAATCTTGACCAGACGGTCATACGATTCAATCACCTTCTGTTTGTTCTCTGGCTTGATCAACGACTTCTTCAAAGCAGCAAATCTCTGGTCCAAAAGGTCACATCTATTTATTGTTAGTTGGGTGACTTAAAGTTGATGACATGGCAAAGTATCTGTAGACGTACTCCAGCACAAGCTGCTGTGCTAGTTCAAGCTGCTCTGTTTCAGTATAAGACATTTTTATTCAAGTATTCAAATGCCAAAGTGAATGCTGATGCAGATATGGACGACAACAGTTTTAGTGCTTAAGAACGGGAAGTAATTTATTGGGATCAACAATATGATGCAGAAAGCAAGTGATTTGGTTTAATGGTACTCTGTATATAAAAACAATCCAGTGAGGTCAGATACAGAACTCCAATCGGCTATTATTCCTTTCCACCTAGCCGAGCTACAAAGGCAACTACATTAGTCTCTTCTCGGCCAACTGCGCTTTCAGCTGTAAGGGAGAATGAGAGCGCATTTTCGTGGCCCAGTGAATTAGCCGATCGCAAAATTGGTCACCTTGAGTCTCGCCCCACCCACTAACCCAAGCCCGCTAGCGTAATTCAGCAATCTGATTAGCCGACCCGGCAGCTGAAAATGCCGACCAGTTTGACGAACTTACCCGATACCACCTGGGTCACTTGGGCCATTTGTTGATAGAGACTTAATTGTTTCATATCGAGTCACGTTTCTGTTTAATAGAGCCAGAACATAATAATGCCCATTAATGCGCCTGAGATTCTACTCAACCTATATCAATCAGAATCCTTATTCTTTATCATTTCTCTAGCCTAACTGCTGTATCACTTTCAACCATGACAGCTCAAGCCTTTAATGTCAACAAGCCTGGAACATGGCATTTAGCAGCGACAATTGACAGTGAGCTACAAGAAGTCAGTAAACAATATCCATAGTGGCTATCATATCTTCAGAAGTACTAACCAGAATTGTGTAGATGATCAAAAATGGAACGAAGGCGAGGTTCACTGGTGATATTGAGCATCTTACTCTACCACAAACGCGAGCCAAGTTTGACAGTCTTTTCCAGCAGGATGCTGCTACGCTTCGTGCTCAAATGCAAGACGAAGTGTCTGAGGAAGAGATTCATATTCCTGTCAGAGACGGATTCAAGGTCCGAGCGCTTGTCTATCGTCGCAAGACTTACCAGCCGAAGAAGGATCGACCTCTTGTAGTGCTTATCCATGGTGGAGGATTCATCCTAGGCAACGCCGAGATGGAGATGCCAACCTGCGTTGGGGCAGTCCGAAAATACGATTGCGTTGCAGTGAGTTTGGAGTATCGACTTTCCCCAGAAGTCAAGTTCCCGGTCGCGTATGACGATTGCTGGGACGCTCTCGTATGGGTAGGTCAAATTTTCCAACATAAGATTTCTTCCACTAAACACGAACCGAAACAGCTATCCAAGAACGCGGCCTCTCTCCAAGCTGACCCAACGCATGGATTTATCTTTGGTGGGACTTCGGCGGGCTCACATCTTAGCATCCCCTTAGCTCACCAGGCTCGGGATGAAAAGCTCTCGCCTCCAATCACTGGGCTGTACCATTGCGTTCCGCCAGCACTGATGCCACAGGCACTTACTGACAAGTACAAGCCTCTCTACAACAGTAGGGAACAGCTGAAGAATGGCATGACGCTCACTGCAAAGTCCACGGAAATGTATGACAAGGCTGTTGAGCCAGACTTCACGTCGCCACTTTGGAACCCTCTGCTTTGGCCAACTGGACATAAAAACCTGCCTCCATCGTTCTTTCAGATCTGTGGGGCGGATTTGCTGAGGGATGAGGCATTGATCTATGAGAGGGAACTTCGAGTCGAGAGTGGCGTTAAAACCAAGACGGTCGTGTATGAAGGATTACCGCATGTGTTTTGGTATGATTATCCAACTCACAGTGCCAGCGCCCGATTTGCTGAAGATGCGGTTTCTGGTTTGGGATGGCTTCTTGGTCGGAAGAATTAGTTTCTGGTGCCCCTGTTACGTACTACATATACTGAACGATTTCTTAACTTGATGTATGCATATTGTGGAGTTCACCATCTGATTATATCTCAAAAAGATGGGAAACAGGTACGGTAATTGTTGGGGCCTGCGGTTGAGAACTTATAATCACCTCACAGAACTTAGTTAAATTCAGGTCTGATGTTAAATACAATAGACCTTGCCGATTGTATGCTGTCAAAGACAAGACACCAACAACTCAGAGAGGTGCGGCTGTACTTTTGGAGTCTCGGCAGTTGGTAGTGCACCCCTTTCAGCCTGCCACTGTCTCTCTCCGGATGAACCAATTCCCCACTGTAACATCGAGTAAAGTAGTTGGAACGTATATGACGTCGGTTAATTTCAGTGAGAGTATTTAAACGAATGAGGTTGAAGCTAAAGCAGACAAATATGTTGGCTTGTTGAGTGCAAACTCTAGCTAAACAACTACTCCGTGGCCGATTGCGAAATAGAGACAGATCGATCCTTCCCATCTTGATCCTTAGTCATGACCCCATCTTCACGAACCTCAGCAACTCCATGGCCGTTGTAAACTACCCCTTCAAACAACTCGTCAATCTCCTCGAGAGACAGTCCTTTTGTTTCGACCCAAAACACAGCAACAAAGATGGTCTCTAGGACATCCCAAGCTCCGATGATGAAGTAGAGGCGCCAGGAGATAGCCTCAAGCGCGATGGGGAACACAAGAGTGGTTCCAATACTGTAGCTACTGTTAGCATGGTCCAAGATGCGATGGGCTTGACGGGAATCTTACGCAAATATAGCAATTGTTCCAGCCCATATAGCCATTCCGTTAGTACGGATAGAGTAGCTTAGAACTTCAGGAGGGTACAGCTGCGTAATAGGAGTGATGCCGACACTGTATGCACCCATGAAGAGGAAGATACAAGCGACAGTCCCGTAGATCCCAGCGAGATCTTGGCTAGTGCTGAAAGCTATGGAAGTATTAGCTTGAGTATATGTTATGGGTCTGGCGCAGCTCACCTTTTGTCAGTGCACCGATAACAAACATCAAGATGGTCATTCCGACGCAAGCAGAGAGACAGAGCGTCTTTCGGCCAGCTCTATCCATCAGAAACGTCCCTATCATTGCACAAACGAGACACCAAGATTGCAGTACAATGTTCTGGACACGGTTAGCAATACATACTAGTATCGGAATATCCTAACATACGATTTGTAGCTGTGTAGTTCTATTGGTGATTCCAGCGTTCGTGAGCATGTCCCCAAGGAAAAATGATGCAATGTTATTTCCTAATGCAGTCAGTATTCAAAGACTATCAGCATGCCGATCTGGGACCTACCGCTCGCCATGACGATGACAGCTACTGAAACGGCAAGCATGACTCGCCTCCGAGCACTGCGAGTCGTGAAAAGCTCAGTGTATGATGCTGTCTTGCCTTCACTTCTCTCTCTTTCTCTGCTATCGACCATGCCTTGATATTGCTCGCAAACTTCCTGGTTTGACTGTTCTCCATTGGCGGCGATTGACGCTATGACTTGGAGAGCCTCCTCCAACATATCTTGATGGGCAAGCCACCGGGGTGATTCGGGAGTTAAGAGGAGGCAGAAGATGCAGATCAAGGAGAACATGCTCTGTAGAAGAATAGGAAGGCGCCAGGACCACTCTCCGGAGATTTCGGCAGTACGATAGGTGATGCCTGCAGAGATCAAGGCACCAACGTAGTAGACGGAGAAGGTAATGCTTAGACCGAGCCCGCGAATCTTAGGTGGAAGAGTCTCCGCGAGCCAACTGCATGTAAGAGAGGTTAGCTAAATCACAAGAGATGCAAGATAGAGGGCACTCTTACGTCGAACCGGCAATGCTGGATAGTCCAGACGCCAAGCCCAGAATGATTCGACCGGAAAGGAACATGGCAAAGTCCTGGGAGCCAGCAACCAATCCAATACTGAAAAGCTTGGTCAAGAGAGCCACCAAAATGGAGTTCTTGCGGCCAATCGCATTGACAACGGGACCCATGGTCAAGGATGCAATGCCCCATCCAATGAAGTTTGCAGACACGTTCAAAGCTCGAGTAGTAGTGTTGAGGTTCAGGAACTCAGTATATGAGGGTATGATGTTGATTCCGCTCATGAGCGCAGAGTCGTAACCGGCAGTCGTTGCGTAGACAGCTGCGGTTGCAACGAGAAGCATGACTGTAAGTCGACTCGATTTGGGCTGAAAAGGCCCAATGATACCGGTTGGCGACCACATGGTTTTGGTAGAGCTGGATATCGCTGGATTGGAGGTGAAACAAAAGTGAAAGGAGAGGTCTGGAGAGATGGAAGGGAGACATTGGAAACTCTTCTCTCATGGAAGTATAAGTATTAACAATTGTCTTCGTGGTCCAGATAGAAAGAAGACGCCACAGTCTTGAGTTTAAGCAGCTTATCAATGGTTGTATCCCTATTGGGACTGGCCATATCTCACCCTGCCTGCATATCTCAATCCAAGGGTTTGGTTACTGGTGAATCTGGAGTACAGAATGCGGGGTGATCAAAAAAGATGAATGTGGAGAGAATGGTCTAGATTTCTGGAGGTGGCAAGCAAGTGGCGTCGGCTAATTCAGTACGAGTTGATATTTTTTGCCGATCGGTAATTTCAGAAGTCTGTTTATCTCTTTCTTTCAACAACCTTGGCAAAGCAGGAATCGCGGGAAAGACTCGACGCGGAACACTTCGAAATAGCCCATTGTCCTTTCATCCAATGGCCTACCTGCCACAGCAACCCGTATAGCTTGATAAGCCTGCCGATAGTTCTCCCCATGCGATGCAAGCTCGCTAAACCGGTCCAGCACCCAAGATCTATGGAGTATATCGTCTGACTCGATAGCGACCACGAATAATGGCCAGCCTAGCCGCGCTAGACCCGGTTCTCCTTGATCTCGATAAACCTTGAATGCCAGTGACATGATCTCTTTCATGGTCTCACGCTGCTCTGATACCATTGCTTTACTTCCGTGGATAATGCGGAGGAAACAAACAAAGATGGCGTGGAAGCAGGAAACGACCGACTGCAACTCCATTACGAATCGCAGATGGGGTCCATCATTGGGTAGTTCAAGGCGGTTGGCCACACTGATCAACTCTCCATATCTATATCTGACACTGCGAATGGCACCTGCAACAGACTGCCTCCACGAACCGTGGGGGACCTTGTCACTATACTCGGCTGCGGCTAAAGCACCGACCATAAACTTCAGCTGAGCAGACTCAGCGTCGAAACATGATAGGTCACTACACTGTAGGTCCTCCAGCAGTTCCGTCTGGGGATATGATCTCCCCCACAAGTCATAGTTGGCAAGAACAGATCGCTTTTGCAGTTGTCTGACGCGTTCCAAGCGACTTTGCGCTTCACTCTCGGACATGCCGGATGAAGAGTCTCCCAGAAGGTTGTTGAATGCCCCGCCAAAGCCATTCAGAACAGCACCTCCATCGGCGTGCGAGAGCCATATGAGTATCTTGCAGGAGACAGGGCAAAAGCTCTCAGCTTTGATGATGTGTGACATATGCGCTTCGTTAGTTTCGTTGCTGGTGAGTTGCGATCGCCCCAGTAGTATTGAGGTGGCGCCTCTCAGGTGCGCATCAAAGCCAATGCCGCAGCCGTCTCCAAACTTGAGTTCATACAAGAGCATGAGCCATAAGGTAGCCAGAACAGGTGGAAGATAGGTTATCTCGCTGGGGATCTGCGTAGCCGCAGCCAGCATCTGTAGGCCATCCCTATAGTGTTGGATAGCTCTCATTCGTCTGAATTCAGCATCTGACTCAGAGCCAGTAGTCTTCTCAGACCAGGACTGGCCACTGACTGCGCAGACCATGTGAAGAACCATGGGGCTCTGCTGGGCCAACTTCCAGACCAGCCCAGGACCGCTGTGCATTGATATCCGTGTACCAACCATGCCTGGAAGGACAAATCGGAAGAAGTGGATTGCCGAGTGATCGGAAGGGAACAAAATAGCGGCGCAGTCGGGTGAGAGTTCAAGTTCGAGGCCGTCGTCGGCAATGGTACCGAGTGGTGGCAGACTGATATCTGCACTCTGAGTATCGGATAACGGACCACCTCCAAGGCCTGCGGAGTAAGCCTCCCCAGAATATGGATGATCACCAGGGGTTGTGAAACTGGTGCTAGGCGTCGACGCCACATCTGCGCTGGCGATCAGGTTTGCAGGAGTCGACGCAACTGGAGATGCGATAACGCGTCTGGTGTACTTTTTGCGTGGGATGCGCGTATAGTCGCAACTCAATTCCAGGCGGGTGCATCGTCGGCAAATCGGGCGCGTCTCATCGCATTTGACCTTTTTTACCCGACACGTCTGACATCCGCCTCGTGATCGTTGGGTTTTCGGCTGCTGTTGGGGTATTGGTGATGGTAGCGACTCATCACTCGGGTTTGGAGAGCCCATGTGAGATTGTATGCTTATGTCAATCGCCTATTTCTGGCGTTGTCAAGTTGCAGTAATTGAGGATTCAAGAGCGAGAATTGTGGAGTGAAAATGCGAGGGGGGCCAGGTTCGTTTTAGCCTCGGCATTTTACTGACAGAGTAATAGCTAACTGACTCGGTGAGCTTTTCCATTTTTGCAACATTCGATAGCTTGGTCTACCAAAGTGACTAAGGAAAGAAACCCTTGCATTATCGATCTCAGCAGTAGCCTCATCAGACTCGCCCTCTATTATACATGGATATGTTATATGCAAAGTTCAAGGTTGGTAATTAATCACCTGGCGACAAAGACAATGGCAAGAAAAGGCTGGTTCCCCTAATTATGATTCGAAAACAATACATATATATACAACAAGTCCTCCGTTTAGGCCAACCAGCCAGGTCCCCAGGCGGCCAAAGGTACTAATATACAGGAATCTTGAAAGCATTGAAACTGTATGTCCAACTCTCGACTGACTTCTCGTCATTCACACACTCAAACCTCTTTTCATTCTTCCAAAGAGGTCGCTTCGGCCACTGACACAGCATCTGTGTCTCTCCTTTGTAGTCGCCTGAAGAAACAGTCGCATTAAGCCTCGACGGTTGCTTGCCATTCTCGACCCAATCAATCATAACGTTCATATTGTTCTGAGGATAAGGACCTGGCTGAAGAGAGTTGGTGCCACAGTGACCGGCTCCAGGAACGAGATAGAACTGGTACCATTCAGAAAGAGCCTTTTGTGCCTTCTCATCGGACAGTTTCGGATACATGATGGATCGGACAGACTGCCAGTAGTGAACTGAAGAACCTGCGGGGATGCTGGGATCAGATTCTCCATGGTAGTGGAGGAGCTTACCACCAGCTTCCTGGAAGGCTGTGAGGTCGGGATGAGTAGTCTGTAGACTGTCGTAGTAACGGACCATACCAGTGTTGATCCAGTCTACTAAGGTGTCATATGTGACATTGTTGAGGTTATCAAGGTTATCGAGGTCGAGAAGCTCGATGAACTTTGCAACGTACATGCCACCAGTAGAGGGGATGTTCAGAGTCCACTTGTTGGTGTTGTTATCGTAGGTGGGCTCACCATCAGACAGTTCAGAGCCAATCTGCCAAGACAGATACGCTCTCTCGTCCTTGCTGTTGAAGATACCATCGTAAATAGCCTGAGCAACGGCAACACCCTCAGCAGTAATGGTGCCATTCTGTTCGGGGGCATTACTCGTCTGGCTGCCCGGAGCCTGTCTCTTACTGAACCCAAAGCCAAGTGAAGAACTGGTCTCAGCTGCACAGTAATACTTCTTGCCAATGAGTGACTTGAGTTTGAAGTTAATCTTACAAAGATCTGTTCGTGAGATAACGCCATCTTTCCTTCCATCGAGAGCATCGCAGGCCTCGATAGTGGCGTTGACGATCTTCTTGAGCTCACAAGGAGGGGGGTAATAGTCAAGAGTGTGCTCAACGGTGGCAGGGTAGACGTGGAGGACCTGTTGCTGTGCGAAGCGAAAAGCGGGAGCTCCAGCAATGACACCGTCATACTCGTCGCCCCATCGTTGAACCTGACTCATTCCCTCTCTTCCACCATCTGAGCAGCCCTCGTAATAGGTATAGACTTTACTCGACTTTGACAAGCCATAAAGATTCTTGGTGATGGACTTTCCGATGTGCGTCATCTCTCCGAGAGCTTGGTAAGAGAACATGTATGTCGCATCCCAGTTAATAGAACCGTTGCCAAGAAGAAATTTCTCATCGAGACTGTAGTTGAAGGCGTCGTATCCACCATCAGTGGCTCCAGCGGCAGCTCCATACTTGAGGCCACCAGTGGTATCAGTATTGAGGGAGTAACCACCTCCGCCCGCAACATAGAATCGGCTCTTGAAGTTTTCGGGATCAGGAAAGGCATACTTGAGGTTGACTGTATCTCCCTTGCTACCGTGGGTGTATGCGACAGTGACGTTACAGTAGTTGTAAGTATCGGTATCACGACGCATTGGTCCACCTCCCATGCTAGCGCTGGCGTTATAAACCGCTGTGGAAGCCGTGATGGAAGATGGGATCATATTGATCCCCAAAAGGGTTCCATTAGAGGGCAGCGCAGCCTTTAGGTTCGAGACGGTACATAGTTCGGAAAGAGAGGACGCGAGTGATGGCGAGGCTAACGCAGCCATAATGACTGCGAATGATTGTCGCATTATGGTGAATGATTGTTGCTAGAGCGAGTGAGAGGTCAGATAAGATGTTGCTTAACTTGAGGCGCTTTTGCATGACAAGTCGAAATAATTGTTTTATATTATTTCTCATTGGCCATGGCTTCGTCACCACCAGGTCCGACCCAGAATATGCCACGCGTTTGTTATCCATATTCAAGATTTCGGTACAGGAAATTAAATCATATGAAGTTATGGATTGAGCCGGAATCGAGTGGCGATCCCGAACTCGCAGGGAGGCTTAGACAAGACGCCCACTTCCCGCAAATGGGGGGCGTCCCGATTGGGATTCAGAGCATACGTAAGCTACATTGCAATATAAGATGAAACGAAGTTTTGTCAGTGGCTTGGTTACATTCAGCGAGATAGCGATGTCTCAATAATTGCTAGTGGTTATTGATAGATCTGATACCTGTGACATGAATACAAAAAGCCTAATAAAATACGTCCACAAATGGAAAGATCCAGACACTAAACAGATGATCCGGCTTCACTTGCTCGGTTCCAATACATTTACAGCACAATGAAATAGTCATCGGGTCATGAAAACATAGCGAAGATGACTTAGATGGCACTTCAAAAGATAGAGGAAGACTGAAAACGCATGGAAAGATCTTCTGTAGATAGATAGCTCATGAGGTCGTTCTCAGTCATCTCTCTGGACAGGCATCACACCTATCGACATATAGACTCCTGCAACAGACAATATTGGGCATATGGCCAAGAAAAGCTAAAAAGGCATGCATTCGAAAACAGGTATGTTTAGTCCTTCACTTGATCTTTGAAGCCTTTATCCTTGCACATGAGACCCATGGCCGTTGCTGAAGTTGCTGTATTGTGTTGCTTATTTTGTTAGAGATCAAGTTCATCTACACCTGTTTATTGGAAGGGGAAGCTCACGTTGGACAGGCGGGAATTTAGCAGGAAGATTTGGCTGGTCCTGCCTTACCTGTGGTGCCCTTCTTAGGTACACAGGTGGACTTGCAGCATGGGTTTCTGAAGTCGCAATTGCTGCTACCAACCTGCGTGACCAAGATGTAGTTGGCGTCACAGAGGCACACACAGCCTTTCTTTTCGAGGGGGGTTGCCATGGCGAATGACATGTACAAAGTACAGGCAACGAGGAATGACTTGATTTGCATTTTGGGAACTCTGGTGATCGGTGAGCCGAGAAGGTAATTTGTGTCTGTTTTCTTGGTTGACAGAGGATAACGCAGCCTTTTATAGACAGGCGAGGTCCTCGTTGCTCTGTAAACACAAGATCCCCAAGTAGCTTCATAGCCTAGTCTTGCTAAGCAAACAAGGCTTTTGCACTATTAAGCCACATGAAGTCAATTAGGTTCTAGATGCTTACTTTAAGCTCTTTTAGTTATCCAATGACTGGCTATCAGTCTCTTGTCGTATGCTTGCAGCTCGAACTTGTTGGTAATTGCAGGGCTTTCGAAACACCAATACGAAACATTTATAACAGCTCAACTCTTTGCCTGTAGCTCGATACCTGTTGGTCGACTGTCTCTCTTTTATGAAATCGTTAGACAGGCAATGCCTCAGCGTTACTACCCGTGACTTCAATAAGCGGTGAGACCTCCATTGTGGCTTGATCCACCAGAACCGATACGGTTGAATAGGAAGAGACTGATCCAGCGTTAGACATAGCTAATCCGAGTTAGACTAAAAGCTTTAATGGTGCTTGGCGGTCCGTTGTCCAGTTTAGATAGTGACCTCGTTTGAGCCAGCCATTTTTACCTCTTCTCTCAATATGTCAAATTCCTAACCAATGGGATTAACTCCACCGCTCCCTGGTATGGCATGGTACCGATAGTTCGGGAAGCTGTCTCGTACAGTTGGGTCTGTAGTCATTTCCAGGATAAGTAACTGCCAAGTCCAACGTTCCGATAGGCCACTGTCAGCTGTCTGGAAGCCGCTAGAGCGAGCTGGCTGAGTTACTGAAACTGTATGCATATTTTCAGCCAGCCATTTTGCCAACTGGTTCACATTTAGTATGCTGCTAACCCAGGTCTAAATCACTGCTTGTTCTTTTTGGCTATTTTACGAGCAGCGCTGTAATCTCGATGAATCGGCGTCACCTTCCTGCTGATAAGATATGATTGGCTACTCGGTTATTAAAGGTGATGCCTACCGAAGGCGGGGATGATAAGCTCCTGCAACGTACTACGTACCTTCAGTCAACCCAGTCTTTCCATACCTTTATGCACTTGTTATTGTCAAGTTTGTGTTCCATTGGTGAATATTGAAGACTTTACCGGCTTTCGAATCCGAGGCGTTACCTCCGCCACATCCCGCTATGATGCCGACATCGGAGCAAGCCTCAGAATCGTGCAGCATTCACATACCCGATGCAAGCAAGGCCTCACATAACATTGACCGAGCAAACTACAAATCATTTGATGCGCTGAAGGAAGTTTGGACAGGTCTCGATCTGCCTGAGGCCTCCTTGGCATCAGTCAGGCTTCCTGGTGAAGAGGGCCCAGCTCTTCCTTCGTCATTCAAAATCGGAATCCTCGCACAAGCCTCCATCGGACTGTCTGCTCTAACAGCTGCTCAGATTCATGCCTTTCGCAGCAAGACCCATGTTCCTAAAGTGACGGTACCACTCGAGCACGCCGTCGTAGAGTACAAGTGTGAAAGATTGTATACCGTTGCTGACGAGCTTCCTCCTCCATCTGGGGGCGCAATTGGTGGCCTGCATAAGACCTCGGATGGCTACGTTCGAATCCATGACGGATTTCCAAACCATGTGCAAGGTACTCTTGACTTGCTTGGCTTGAGTGCTGGTGCGACTCGACAGCAGGTGTCTGAGCAGACTGCAGACTGGGCTAGTATTGACTTGGAAAATTGCGGAACAGCAGAGGGCAAAGTCGCAATTTATGCTCTGCGCTCATATCGTCAGTGGGATAAGCTCCCTCAGTCGAAGGCTATCAGCAACTTCCCTATTAGCATCAAGCAGGTCTCACCATTATCTCCAACTGGTTTGCCAAGCAGGATGCAGCCTGGGAACCTCAAGTGCCTCCAAGGTCTCCGGGTTGTTGAGATGAGTCGGGTGATTGCTGCACCATTATGTGGCAAGACCTTAGCGGCTCATGGTGCTGAGGTGATTTGGGTGACTTCTCCAACGCTGCCAGATCTGCCGAGGGTCGATCGAGAATTTGGACGAGGGAAAAAGACTGTCCAACTCGATATTCATAACTCTGAGGATCGAAAGCAACTTCTCAACCTTCTGAAGGATTGCGATGTGTTTGTTCAAGGTTATCGACCTGGGAGTCTTGCATCATACGGTCTGTCCCAAGATGAATTGAGGAAGATCAATCCAAGCATCATCGTAGCCAACATGTCTGCTTTTGGCCCTGAAGGTCCATGGTCAGGCCGTCGAGGATTTGACTCGCTGGTGCAGACATGTTCCGGCATGAATGTCTCCGAGGCTGAACACGCCGGGAAGGGCGAGCCTGCTCGCCCGACACCTTGTCAGGCCCTCGATCATTCAGGTGGATACATGCTTGCCGTTGGCGTCATGGCTGCCGTGTATCATCGTGCTGCCCAGGGCGGTTCATGGAGAGTCGACGTTTCATTGGCGGGCATGATGAAGTATTTGAGAAGCCTGGGTCAATATCCTGATGCGATTGGATTTGAGGCGAAAGATTTTGACAAGCCCGAAGATGTGCCTGAGGAGTATTTCGAGGTCCAGGAAACAGGCTTTGGAACCATGAAGTCCATCCGGCACAGTGCTATTGTCGAGGGTTTAGAGGTTGGCTGGGACATCATGCCAAAGCCACTTGGCTCCGATAAGCCGGCATGGGATTAAAGCATTCAACGATATTCTAGAAGATGTTTTGTATTTTGTTATTTAATACCTCCTCTCCTGGCCATAGTGCATATTTGTTCGCGCCAGATGTCAATAAAGAAAGGGTTCTTAAACAGGTCAAAAATCGCGTCTGACCATTGGCGTTGAACTTCATTCAAAATTATTCAATAGTGCAATGTGGCGTAAATAATTTGTCCTGGTTCACGCTTGTCTGATCAAGGCTATTGGTCACAGTTAGCGATAACCCCATTCGAAAGATCTGTGCATGTCACTCCAACAGAGTCTAGACCTTGAGCTGAACAGCCACGCAATTTGCGACAATCAGTTAACAAAAAGACTGGACTTCCTTCTTCGTAACATTCTGTCTCAGTTTCACTTTCTTAACTCAGTCATTCCTTGACGCCTTTGGGCAATTTTCATTCTTTACTGTTTATCATAATGGTTAAATCAAAGCGCATCGTGGCTGCTTTGGCCTACCTCAGCATCATTGGCGTAAACGCTAGCCCATGCAAGCCACATACCACGACTGGTATCACCGAGACAGCCTCTTCTGCCACCTCTCAATCAACGGTGTCTGGATCTGTTACCATACCGGCGTCTGTTACCGAGACTAGTACCTCGATCGTCAGCTCCGAGACTGAATCGGCTACGGACTCAAGCACTCTAATCGAGTCCACTGCAACCACCGACGCCACTACTACTGCCATTGGGGCTTCCACAACCGGGTTCTCTTCAACAATCGAGACAACAACTACCGCTGCAGCCACCACGTCTTCAGCTGCTCCCGAGGTCTTTTGCAACAACCAAATCTATCGTGGCAACGCTTTAAGCCGTGGTTACACAACAACTGAAGCCATCAGCGAGCAGGAATGCTGGGAGAACTGTGTTGGTGATGAGAGCTGTAACTCGTGGTTCTTCCTTACAGCCGGAGCTTGCAACCTCTATACAGAGACCTTGCCCCAGTTCAGTGCTCCTTCTAATGAAGATGGTCTCTTGATTGGATCACGCAACTGCTCTCCTCGTGACTATCAGGATTGTAACGGTGACATTGGCTTTGGTTGGGCCGGGAGGGAACCCGATGAGCATACCAACAATGTTTTACTCGAAGCCGACTGCGCCCATTTGTGCATGAAAAACGGCCTCTGCGATGTTTGGCAATACGACAGCCTCTTCCAGACCTGCAACATGTTCTCCGGTTCCTTTTCAGACTTGGTTACTTTGGAGTCTGACGGTACAGGAGACGGCAGAAAGATGCTCATCGGTGCACGAAGCTGCTCTTCAGACTTCTTCAAGCCTGTGCTTGGGGCATGTAATGGCGAGATGGCGTGGAATAACAACTGGCCACAACCTTACAGAAGCTTCGATCAGTACAAGACCGTTGCTACATGCGCGCGCGCCTGCTCGATCGACCCTATGTGCTTATCCTGGTATGTGTGGGATGGACATGGGGATTGTGAGTTTTCGAAATTTGATCTTGACTCGGACCCAACCGATTTGGCTACTGCAGGTTCTCGAAACTGCGGTGTTCCCTGAGATTCTATAGTGGCCTCATTGACCCTTGGTAACAAGATTTGGTTGAGATAAAGGCTCTGGTCTTTAGACCTGCGTTTTTACATAGTCTTATCCCTTTAATATATTGTACCATAGTTCTTGCATACTTTCTAATTAAATATACTTATTAGTAAATATATAAATTCTCTTCTATAATTAGGATATAATAGAGAAATAACTAATAGCTAAAGAGACTTAGATTATATATTATAGTAATAATAGTTAAAGTCTAAATTGAAGACAACACTATAACTACACATAGCACTAAATAGACAATGTCCTTAAATAAATAATTAGAGAGAGTATTATAATATACACTCTTATAGAGTAGCAGCAATAGCAAACAACCTCCTTACTAATTTTATCTTTTGCACTGCCCCAACATTATTTCACATTGATAATAAGAACAGGACCGAGAAATCTATCCAGGCCGTGATGGTAGTTGCGGGGGCTCAATCTTCCTGGCACAGGGGTTGGCTGCGGACTTTACGACACTGGCGGATCTAAATGACGCATGAAGAAAAAGGTTGCGATCGATCAGAGCAAACAAAATCGAAAGATAAAACAGAAAACCGCAGGATTGTTCAATCCTTAGTAAGACTCAAGACATATATTGAGGCTGTGTTCGGATCCTTTCATCTCGGACTGCTTTCGCATTTTTTTTATTCTCACTAACTGCGAATGCGAGAAGGCTGTCGCTTGGTGTAACTACTGGTGATTCACCTTCTATTTTAGCCACTTTTCTCTTAGCTTTTACTGGGCAAACGGCAAGACAGGGGTCTTGCATCGCCTCCTCCCGCTTTGGTGCATCGTAGCATTGGCAGTCTTGACCTTCTCGCCTAAAAGGCGCATGCATTTACATCCCATTAGCACTATTTTATCAAGACCTGGAACTGGCGGCAATGCAATGATACGTCACATCTAAAGGCTCGGCGGCTGGGGCTTGGTGAAACTCTAACCTCAAGCCAGCGGATCAATAATGTGCCTTATATATATTCTATCCAGCTTAGCATCCCCAACCTGTGTTTGGGAAAGTCGGAATGACCTTTGATCTATTTAATCGGAATTTCATCAGTCATGGTCAACACCGGGAGGCCAAGCCGTGGTTGCGCGACATGCAAGAAGCGGAAAATAAAGGTAAACATAGATAGACTCCGACCTGGGGAAATCTCAACATTGTTGATGGCATCTCTAACACGAAGCAGTGCGATGAACTAACGCCATCATGCACGCAGTGCAAAACGGCTGGATGGATATGCCCAGGGCCCTCGGAGAGTAAAATGTTCTTCCGCAACCAAACCACCGCAGATCTTGCCAGGAAGAATGCTGGGATGTCGAGTACAGCAACATCAAGCTCTGCAGTGACCCCGAACTCTGAAATATGGAAACGACCTGTATCTCCCCCAGCACGGGATAGAGCTACTACTTTCTTCATGCGGCAGTACGTTTTTGATATGACTAGCGCAGGAGGAACCTTGCCCTTGAGGGATAACCACGAGTTTCTCCCAGGGCTGATACGAAACCAACAGTCCTCTTTTGGGCTTCTCAGCACAACAGTAGCGGCTGCGGGGTTTGCCGCTCTTTCTAATGCCGGCAACGTGTCAGAATGGCGGGCAGAAGCATTCCGTCTTTATGATAGCGCCATTCGTCAGTTGCAAATTGCCCTGCAAGATCCTGTTCAGAGAGTGTCTGACGAAACGCTTGGTGCAGTACTGCTAATGGGGACTTTTGAGGTGCGGCCTCGCTTATCTCAATTTCGAGTTTTACGTACTAATTCGTGCTAGACTATTGCTTTTGCAGACACTGGCTCACTGAAAGCGTTCAGCCAACACATTATCGCTGCAGCAAGATGCATCGAAATGCGTGGACCAGCCCAGTTCCAGACCGTGGTTGGCTTGAAGATGTTCATGCAGATGCGACGCATCATGGTAAGACGGAATTCCCGCTTAGGTCCTGCACCCACTGACCCAGTACCAGATCACAACATGTCACCAGCTGCAGGAACCCATACCGTTTGAGATCTCAAAATGGTCGAGCTGGGCGGAAAGAAGCCAGAACAGCGACCTTGTCCCGGTTAATCGCTTCTCCGAGATCAACGAAGTCTTAGCTAGTGTCCGCGCTGAGCTCAAGCACCAGCATATTACAGACCCGGCTGTGATTTCTTACAGGCTTCTTAAGATCGATAAGCTTTTGGAGGAGTGGGCGCAAACGCTACCGCCAAGCTGGGAGTACAAGTCTTACAGATCCATTGGTCCCAATGGCGTGCCTTCTAGTAGATATGATCTACAGCACGATATGTATACAGATCCATGGATAGCTTGCGTGTGGAATTGTTACCGTAATGTCAGGCTTTTGATACACGAGTCCGTCATTATAGCTACGCTTAAACACGGTACTGCAGAGCAGAAAGACGCATTACAAAGTTCCGCCAAAGTCCTCGCCGCGATGGCAGACGGGATCTGTCACAGTGCTGCATATCATCTTGGATATCGAGCTCAAGATGATACAATCGAGAGTTTTGCGCAGACAATGCATCTAGGCAGCAATCCGATCCCGGGAGGTTTCTTACTCATCTGGCCTTTATTCTTTGCCGGGATACAGAGAACCACTTCTGCCGATCAGAGACAGTGGGTTGGTGCAATGATGAGGAGGATTGGAGTGCGGATGGGCCTACAGTTGGCTGTGTCAATGGCTGATTTGCTGTTGGAGACAGAGATACAGGATCTTTCATTTTCGAATTGTGAGACATTTTTGATCGGCGAATGGTATCCAAACTAGGCAAATAATATTTCTATTCTCAGTATCGGTTTCTCATTACCTCGCTACCTCGCAACACAACTGCTGTTCTCCCCGCTGTGCATGTCGCATCCGCATAATTTAATGACGGCTTGGCCCTCTATTTCGGTTTTCGTGATCCTCCAGGATGCAACGATATTACAGGGTTGCTAGTAGGGCTATCTAGCCATCCAATGAAAGCTTCATAGGGCCGAATCCTTGACAGTTCCATAAGCCAATGAACGTGGTCCCATGTAGTGGGGAAGGTTGATGACTTATCCAAGCTTAAGCCTTTTTGAGTTAGCCATGCGAGAGAGCCAATCAACACTACACTTCTCCTTATGCTATGGATCAATGCACAGCCCTGTATCTGCCAAGACTCTCCCTGTAAGATGTAAGGTTGACTATTAGGCTCATTAGCCGCCTAAGCGGCCGCTGCGTATCTTGTCATTGCTAGGGCGAAGTTGCGGATCAGCTCGGTCAGGTGTCAGTATCATTGGACGATGTAGCTGCTGAATGATTATTCCGGAGGTTCATATTATTGGATATTGATATGCCTGTAGCAAGAGTGATGATCCGCCAGACTGGATTCATAATGATTTCAAATTCGTGCCGCTAAAAAGATGGCAAATTCCACGTGAATGAGATTTACTTAATAAAAGCTTGTGCAGATCTGATTCTCAGTGCAGAGAAAATCCATGCCACCGAGTCATTAGAGACTGCTGATTATGCTCTACTGAAATGTTCACAACAGTCTTTAAGCAGCATATAAAAATGATATTTCTTAAGAAGTAGTTTACGTCGATTTAGATTGACCTTTTAGAAGGATTCCTAAGTAAAATAACCTGAATTCTTTGACACCAGAGGCGAACCGATATTTTTCGGTCAATTTCAAGTCCCGGGGAGTATCATTAACCAAAGTCTTGGCATTTCGGTACTTAAAATACCATCCATGTATCCAGAAAACCCATTACGGTTCCCAGTCAAGGGAGAATGTGTCCGGGAGGCTAGATCAACACAAGGTAGCAACTACACATTGTCATACTAGCGTCACGTACCCTCGGAGTAGATTGGCCGCTCCGCAACGCTTACCGTTTTCCATATGTCCAGCTGTGCCGTGACAGTTAATAAGAGCTGCTGGGATGTCGATCCTTGTACGCCGATCCTTCAATACTGCAAATCCACGACTGTTATCATTTTATCACGCAGCCACGTTGGCAAAGATTGGATATGATTACCCGTGCATATCAATGCTCCTAAACTTAACTTTGATTTAGGCGCACAACCTTAAGTGGAATTCACAGGGATCTGTTCCTTTGTCCTTCCCTGTTTCATAACTGTTGGGTGGAGGCTAGGGATGAGCTTATTCCTTTGAAACAGTTACACGACTGTGAAGTCGGGGTCTCAGCGAGGATACCATGCGAATGCGAAAGTGGCAGTGTTTCGTAGATCGGTTGTTTGCAGTATAAGAATGGATGTGAGATCCTGATAAAATCTCTCTCGAAAGGATAGCGACAGTATTTTATAGTCTGGTTCCCACTAACATCCTTATTCTATTCCTCTCCATCACGCCCTTGGCCGCATTGGCATAGCATAACTGTGAAGTTTACTTATATCACAATGAACGACACAGGGAACTTCGTCATATTTGGGCCCAAGGCGAACTGTACCTTGGAAGTACGTGTCTTCCCAATCAAAGCCGGCCCATCGCTCGTATCTCACCTCTGAGCCAAGCCATACAAGTTCCTAGTATTGACTCCCGTTCTTTGCTAACATGGCTCATCAGCTTTGCCCTATCGAGATGAGCGTTTATGGTTACCGACCTTCTCTTCCTGCCAACATTTCCTTTGCCGCTTTGTTCACCTTTGCGACTATTGTGCATGCCTACTTGGGTTTTAAATGGAAGACTCCTTGGTTCATGTGGTGCATGATCTTGAGCTGTACACATGAAGTGACGGGTTATGTAGCCCGTATCCTGCTATGGGTCAATCCGTGGAGTTTCGGTGCATTTATCACCCAGATCAGTAGGTGCTTCAAACTGTCTGTAATGAAGAACATACTGACACATTGCAGTTGCCATCACGCAAGCTCCTGTTTTCTACTGTGCAGCAATCTATGTCACCCTTGGCCAAAGGTATGTTACTCGCCATATTGATATCGCCAATCAACTGACCTTTGCCCAGCATTGAGCATTATGGCCCAAGCCTCGCTCGATTTCCCACTAAATACTTTGCCTGGGTATTTGTACCTATGGATATCATCTCTTTGATCTTGCAAGGTACTGGAGGAGGTCTCTCAGCATCTTCATCCGGTGCGAGCCAGGTCGGGGTCGATGTCGCCATGGCAGGACTGATTTTTCAAGTAATCATGCTCGTTGCATTCAGCCTCTTATTCGGTGACTACATGTTTCGATACCTGCGATCTAAGAAGTCCCGAATCCTCGGGTCCAGAGACAAGCTGTTCTTTGCCTTTCTCGCCATCGCAGTTCTTGCTACTTTGGCTCGCTGTATCTTCCGGGCCGATGAGCTCAAAGAGGGTTACCAAGGAGAGCTGATCAAGCATGAGGACTTATTTATTGCATTAGAGGGAGTGTAAGTCTATTCATTTTACTTAACAGTGGTGATTGTCATACTAACCACCTTGTCCAGGTTGATTGTTGTGGCTGTCTTTTGCCTCTTTATTGCGCACCCTGGCTTTGTCTTCAACCGGCCATCAAAGGTTTACTACTCTGTTGCTACTGGGACTGAAGCTCCTAATGAGATGGCTTATCGATCCAAGCTTGCTGATCCTGCCAGTGAGTCAGAAAACCAGGGTCATTAAAGAGGTATGGGTCTTAGCGACAAAACTAGCAGTGTATGTGTTTTATGATAACTTATTTGGGTTCAAGGGCAGTACACAGGGGTGATTGAGTACATAGCAGTAGTACGTGGTGATATGATAATGATATTTGTCCACAATCCTGCCTTTTCTCATAGGTTCTCGACTTTGGAAGAGTCTGATTGCTATGAATAGAAGTATGAAGAATAGGTGCTGGCATGGTCTTAGTGCTACTCTTTGGATCGTCTATTAGCTGTTCCAGTAGAACTGTCCGGTGATCCCTACGGACGGATTTTCACAGCAACAACCTTGGCACCCTCTGTCTTCGTTCCATCAACAGGCTTTGCAAGTGCACCCGACGTGGAAACATACAAGGTCTTCTCCCCCTTCTTCCCATAACCAAATGCGGCAGCAGTCGAACCAGCAACTGTCATCTCGTGAATACCCCCGACAACAGTTCTCCATTCTCCAGTCTTGACATCCACAAAGACGATAGAATTGTCAAAATTGGTAGTGGCATATATATTGCCATTCGTGTCAAACTCGAAATCATCGAAAAACCCAACACCGCTTGAAAGATCTGCGACGAGCTGAGGCTTGGCTCCCTTTTTCGGGTACCCAGCTGGCGTGATTGCAATGCGGTATATCTTTACCGCGTTGGAGTTCGTGAAGTACAGGTAGTTGTTGCGGATCTTGATACCGTTGATTCCGAAAGCATCAGCTGATATAGGGGCCATTTCGGGGAACACAAATGCTGAATCGTCAAAGACACCCGTGGATAAGTCGAGACGCCCGACGAACCCAGCCACAGAGTCAGACACTAGGACAGCATCTGATCTATCCGGGATAGCGGCAACGCCATTGAGAAAAGTGCTCTTCTTGGTCATGTTGCTGATCTTTCTGACTTTCACCTTGGGCTGGTGTCGTCGATTAGGAAACTCAATGGCCCAAGCCTCAAAGGTTCCTGGTGTCAAGTGACTGAGAGCGGTCGCGTCACTGCCAACAACAACAAAAGTCTCGGCCTTACCAGGGCTCTTGGGTACCTCGGCGATACCGAGAAGTCCAGTAATAGAAGGGATGGTGACCAGCTCCTCGAGACCAGACTTGCAGTCTGCTGGGTTGAGGATAGTATAGACAGTCGCTGAGGGCCATAGCTCCGTTACCAGGAGGTCACCATTGGGGCGCACAGCAACATTCTCCAACCATGTACCAAGAGGAAGTTGCCCAATTGTCTTTGCAGTGAAGGAATAGCTTGTTGCGACGGCTGGGAAAGCGACCAGACTTAGAACTGAGTGGAGCAACATGTTGCTACTTGTTGAGAACAAAGGGTTACTCGAGGCGATACAGTCGTTATTGTCCAGCGGCAATGGAAAGGTTCTATGGGTAATCAATGAAAAGGCTTCAAGCTATATAGACTTGTTGAACCCCATGGTCTTTCAGTCGCGACAGTCGTTCCCTTGAATTGATGTTGTGGAACACCAAACGAGCCATGCATTATAGCCGAGGTTGGCTCCTGGCTCAATTCAACGAGTCTAATTGGATCTCTTTAGTATTTTCAATGGTTTGATGGCTGAATGTCTGTTGACTAAGCCTGACAAGCGATGCTGAATAATAGCGATTTGACTTTGTCAGCTGGCCTTGCGACAAACCGTTGGTTGAGAAATGTTGTTACGGAGCAATTACTGCGGTTTTGGTCAATTAGCTTGCGCTCTTAATCCATTTGGGAAGCTGCAAAGGGCTTAATAACGTGGTTAATAAGCATTCAGCTTCTACATAATGGTTTCCTGAACCTGGCTAATAACTATATTGAGCAAATGCAGACTATGCCGTCTGTGTATGTAAGCCGTTTAACAAGCAGTTGTCGATTTAAATATTTATCTGGATGTGTTTATACTTATTTATAGCAGGCTGGCAATAGAGTCAGGAATCCAGGATTATGAATTGTTCCTGGTCTCTTTTACTGGGGAACGTGCATAACCTGCATAACTCGCTCACGTGATGAGGAGCCCTCACAGTGTAATGGGGCTGTTAGTGCAAGCGTATTCACTTCAAGACCAGGGTTTAATTCCCAATGTTAAAGTGTTAAAATAAGTAATAGCTTACTCTAGCCTAATTACCCTTAAAAATACTATTACATTATCATGAGTATTTCTTAAGACTTTTATTATTGGTCTTTTTTTGTTTTCTATTTTTTTAATTGTGTAGTATTAATTGTCCCAACAGCTGCTGCAAATCGTTACCCTCAGATTATCATTAACCTTCATTTTATTCTCTGGCATGTCTTGACATTGCGATTACAGTTTTTTTCTACTTAGAGGAAGTATTCATGACAATTTCATAGTCTAACATAGACATTTCCAAAGGGCCAGATGCAGTTCAACCCTTTCTGTAACATATTAAAGGAATAATGTAGGGTAGTTTCCCCATCCCACTCGATACCACTCGGTACGGTTTCCCGAAAGTTCCCGGATAAGTTCGCGTCACGGCTGACGTGACAAAAGAACATTACACGTGATCCCTGAGAACCAAGTTCAGGCCGACAATTGGTCCGAGGGCTCCGGTTCATCGCGCTGAGCATGATCGGAGTCTAGTCCCCTTTGGGAAAGCTCATTCCTAGACGCCATGGTTGGTTCATTGTAATGAAGGCCTCTTCAAAGGAAATCCGCGGAAATCTCATAACGTCCCACTATGAAAGTGGAATTTTCAGAAAAAAATGCTTCGTCCTCGCATCTACCCAGGGGTCATGGGTGACAAGGTAATTTTTTACGAGCACGAACGATTGGAAATGTGCCGTTGATTCCAATCTATATATTACAGTTGACTTGCCACTATTTCTTGACAATCCTTTGCATTGTACACCTAGAGGTCAATTTATTCTTCTTTAAAATACCAACTATTCGCCATGTCGCTAACAGCTTCCCAAGTTGACATTGTCAAATCGACAGCTCCTGTTCTTAAGATTCATGGAGAGACCATTACATCCTTGTTCTACAAGAACTTAATTGGCACCTACCCCGAGCTCCGCAACATCTTCAACCTCAGTCATCAACATGATGGCGCTCAAGCAAAAGCTCTGGCTGGTGCGGTGCTCGCGTATGCAACCTATATCGACAGGCCCGAAGTTTTAACGTCTACAATCGAACGCATTGCCCAGAAACATGTCAGTCTGAAGGTCACGGAAGACCAATATGCTCTTGTTGGCGAGCAGCTTATCAAAGCCATCGCAGAAGTACTGGGCGATGCCCTGACGGATGATATCGCTGATGCGTGGACGGCTGCCTACGGTCAACTGGCCGGCATCTTTATCAACCGCGAGAAGCAATTGTATCAAGAGGCCGGCGAGTGGGACGGCTGGAGAAAGTTCAAGATCGCCAAGCGTGAGAAGGAGGCCGACTTCATCACAAGCTTCTATCTGGTTCCATCGGATGGCAAGACACCATTGCCTCTGTTCCGTCCTGGTCAGTATGTCAGCCTACGAGTCAACGTTCCTGAACTTGGTGGCATCTTCCAGTGTCGTCAGTACAGCATGAGTCAGGTACCTCACAGTGACCACTACCGAATCAGTGTCAAGAAGGAGAGCTTCACTTTGGAAGGAAAGGACGAGCCTTTGCCCGGCACCGTCTCCAATCTTCTACATAGCCACTATCAGGTTGGAGATGAGCTTGAGATGACATATCCTCGTGGCGAATTCTGGCTTGACATTGAAGATGATACAAAGGTCAATGCACCTCTCGTCCTGATCTCGGCGGGCGTTGGTGTTACACCTTTGTTTTCCATGCTTGAGTCAGTTTTGAGCTCGTCTCGATCGAAGATGGCGAACAGACCTATCCTTTGGCTGCATGGAGCTAGAACGTCTCAGCAGATGGCTTTTCGTAGGCACGTTCGCAGTGTGTCACAGGGCCACAAGAACGTCGAGACCCTTATCTGGATCAAGAACGTGGCGCAAAACGATAAGAAGGGCGAAGATTACGATTTCGAGGGACGGTTAGACCTTGATGTTGTGTATCAAGCAAAGAAGGAAGAATTACAAAACGAGCAAGCCCAATTCTTCATCTGTGGCCCTGCTTCCTGGATGGTAGCAACAAGGGATAAACTACAAAGTTTGGGGGTTGCGCACGAGCAGATCAACATGGAGCTTTTCGGAACTGGCAGTGTCAATCAAGAGTGAGATAACTGAGCAATCAGATGAGGCAACAATAAGCTAGACTGTAGACTTAGACAATTGATTATTTAGACTTTTCCTCTCTAAGAAATGCCACCATGGATGGTTAAAGATAACAAGCAGTGTCAGGGTCTGAGGCCATCTTACATAAAAATTCAGACTTGGAAGACAATCTTCTGGACCTTGGACTCGTTGAACAGCTCGTAGCCTCGAACTGCCTCTGACAAAGGAAGAATATTGTCGAAGAGGAAGCTATACTCGGTTAGTTCAAACATGAACCTTTAAGCCTGTCCTTGACTTGAGAGTATGCTTACTTGAGAGAATGCTGTTCTTGCTTCAGAATTTCCATTGCCTCTGGAAAGATACTTCTGACGGGACAGCGTCCCATCTGCAGACGGACATTTTTACTAGACTTGATTAGCTTTATATAACAGAACAACAAGTTGAAACTCACTTGTAAGCGTCACTGCCTGACCAAGGGATCTGTTGCATGTTAGTATAGCCATCAGCCATAAAAGCATCATGACACATACCTCAGCGTTGTGAACACCAATGCTACTGATAGCACCGAACGAGCGAACCAAGTCAAATGCTGTTCGAAGTGCTGGCGAGAGCCCGACCACTTCCACCACTATATCAGCGCCTCTGCCATCAGTAACTGACTTTACGCGTTCAATCATTTCACCCCTGCTCTCCATGAAGTTGAGAGGTTCAGCACCAAGCTTCGCAGCCTGCTCAAGTCTGCTCTGAACGCTATCCACAGCAAACAGATGCTTTGGCTTGAGTACTGCAGCAGCAGCAATGGCGCAAAGTCCAACAGGGCCACATCCAATTACCACGATAGTAGAATCTCGTAGCTCTAGCTTCGGCATCATCTCAACTCCACTCTTGACACCAAAATAACCGGTGGGGAAGATATCGGCCATCAGAATAAGGGCCTGGTCGTGGATTCCCTCAGGTGCCTTGATAACAGTTCCGTCTGCGAACGGTACGCGGACATATTCGGCTTGAGCTCCATCGAGATTGGGAGAATCAAGAGCCTGGCTCTTGACGCATCGTGCCGAGCCACCGTTCTGACAGTAGTAGCATTCACCACTGTGTAATGTCAATATTTGCATAGAAAAAGCTCTCATGACCAAAAGGCAATTGTAGGAAGTCTCACCAAGAAGCAGTAAAGGGGGAGACTACTTTGTCTCCAATCTTCACGGTCTTGACTTCAGAGCCCAAAGCAACAACAGTACCCGTGAATTCGTGACCCATGATAAAATCTGGTTCTGTTGGCTCAACGCCTCGGTACAAGTGTAGCTCTCTGATATCTTGTCAGCCCTCTATCAATGAGAAGTTGTTGTCAGATACTACACACGATCCACACAAAGCAGTCATGTTGACCTTCACGATGATATCCTGAGAACTCTGGACTAGTAGCAGTTAGCTAAGTTTGATATAGAAACCCATTTCAGCATTCCATACTCTGAGGAACGGGTCTGTCCCGTACAGAAATCTTATATGGGCCATCAAAAACGACGGCCTTCATCACTTCTGAGGTTGCCATCTTGGTAGAACAGATAGGGCTTAAACGTATTGTTGATTTGCACTTAAAGAACATACGTTATTTATCACGCGATAATGACAGTGACAGTAATAAATGACTTTAAGTGATAAAAGGCTTTAGGTCTCAACCTAAGTATACTCACTGTTCTACTTATGCCGCAATTATTTCTGCTAAGGCCGGAACTTCCAGATCTCCTAGGAAGTTCCTTAACAATTTTCATTGAGATTTATCCAATCAGCAATGCTTTTTGATGATCATGTGAGCGGAACTCCTTCTGGTTAGATATGGAGACAGAACAATCCACAAGTATGATTGGCGGAAGTTCAGCAAGCCTCCATTATTCACGTGCCATGTCTGCTCAGAAAAGCTCCGCGGAACCTGCTTTCTCCGCCCTCCACCATGGCTGACCCCTTCAATAACTAATCAACTCAATGACATCAGAAGCCCAGACCCGCCGAAGCCGTCGGGCTTGTGAGCCATGTCGGTAAGTACAGAGCTACTGTGAGGAAAAATCGGCCAGCTAACCTGTAAATCCAGTGGCAAGAAGTCAAAGTGCACTGGAGAGCGACCGATTTGCTCATTTTGTGAACGACTTAAACTTCCATGCAAGTATGCAGCAAGGGGAAGCTCATCGCAGGTTAGAACTACCAAAGTCGAGAAAGTTCAGAAGTCAGACGCTTCCAAATTTTACCCTCAGATTATTAATCTGACCGAAGTCGCAGGAAATCTACCAAAGACAGGATCCAGATGCTTGAATCGCAAATGTCATCTCTATCTGAGTTACTTAGGTGAGTAGGAAGCCACGTAGTGACGGATCTATAAATAATAATGAGCCACTTGTTAGTTCGCGAAAAGACAACGAAGCTGAGACTTCTGTAACTTCGCAGCCCCTTCCTTCAACGACAAGCCCGGATGGGAGTGCCCTCTTAAGTGGGCAGGTTGTTCCGAATGAGCGACAAACTGCCTCTTTCTCAGAAGCCCAGTACGACTCTTATTATGACTCATCTGCCATCAGTTTGACTAATTCTGATCTCAAACCTGACCCGCCACAAGATGTACTGACTCACTTTGTACAGAGCTATAGTAGGACAGTGCATCTTCAACCTCTACCATTGTTTGACCTCCCCACCCTAGGAAGGAGACTCGATAATGCCCCTCAGTACTTTCTGCATAGCTTCCTAGCACTGATGCTCGAATTCACAACTCATGAATACTACCGGAACAAACACTCAGAAGCATGCAGCTACTACAGCCGCTCGGCAGCTACTACCATACAGCGACTTGCTGCTGAAGGAAAGCACTGTGTTGAAGTTGTTCAAGCTCTATGTATGATGGCGCTTAGAGAAATTGCAGGGAAGCGCGATATGGAATCCTTTGGCGTGTTTTGCTAATGGATCTATAGTGAGCGATTTGCCCCGGGCATGGATGTCGATTGGCACAGCGACACGGCTGGAGAGTATCCGTAACCTCTGGAAAAACAATCCAACCCCAAATCAGGAACCAGAAGAAGACAACAGATGTTACTGGAGCATTTACATAATTGAGGCTGTGTTCTTTCCTCACATGCCACGGGCCACAACCCATGACCAAGTTCGGAAACATCCTCCCAGCGTTGAGCCTCCGCCACCGATCCCCCTCGATGCAAACGATTTCAATGCACCTGACTTCGATAATGCCGTTGGTTCATCTGAAGACCTGGGAATCAATACGCACGCCGGAAGAATGATCTCAGTCTGGAGTCAAGTTGCTTGCCATCTCCATGAAATCAGAAGTGGAGAGGTTCAGATACCCTGGCTGCCAGAGTCTACGTACTCCAAGCTCAATCTTGCTCTTTTTGAGTACGAGGCTCAATTTAACCAAAGACACCTGATGAGGAGCCTTTTTCCCTTTAAGAGAACTTCAGATGAGATACGGGCATACCATCAGTATTGGAATCCCTGGTTGACCACGCATTTAATATTGCATGCATCCCTCGCCCTATTAAACCATCCTTTCATTCACCTGGTAGCTTTGCGCCGTAACAGAGGTATGAGTCAGTCCAGACTGTTTTTACAACAAGTCGTGGATCAGGCTCTCTTTCACTCTGGATGGGTGTTCTGGCTTGTTGGAATATTTGAAGATTTGAACATCGAGATAGCCAACCCCCTCATCGGGTTAGCTGTTGCAGCAACATCGACAATTCCATGGCTTTACCAATTTGTGAAAAATGCCAAGGTTGCTTACAAAGCCAGCCAGAATTTAGCCAAGGGACAGAGATTCCTACAACGCCTATCGAAGACTTGGCCATGCATGTCACATAAAGTATGTTCTTCCACTGAGACCACGATGGCTACTAATCAAAATACCCAGCTCGAAAGTCTCCATCGACTGCAATCACTTGTCATTGGAAAGTCGCCCGAAGCCGGTGCTGCTGGTACCACGATTAACTTTCCACCGTCTATGATATGGGAACTTCTCGACCCAATCATTCATAATACCAGACTACCCGCTGATAGGTCAGTCCTACCCACAGACGGTCTCCCTTACGTGAGCATACATGTTACAACAGACTTTTTGCATCCTCTAGCGGATGACGAAGACGAACAGACATTGAGTCACTTCAACTGGGAGGACAGTCTCATGTATGGGAACGATCTTCTGCAGGATAATTACCCTGCATCACTTGTTCCCTTTGATTTCAGTGTCACCTAGTCTCCAGTGCAAGAATGACCATTTCTTGTATCTCATTGGTGACAAGAGTGAATAGGAAATTATTGGTACCAAAACCCTTTAGACATTGACATCGGGGAACGGGATTTAACAGTTCCGATTATTAAGCTAGGAACGGAATGTGCCGTGGCCGATCATAGAAGCTAATTGAAAACCCGCCCATATCCATCAGCTGTCATAATCACGCAACTATAGAGCTAGCGCAAGCTCAGAAATTTTCAACAAGCCTCGTGATTTAGGAAATGGCATGCAAACTTTAAGGGAGATGATAATTACTGTCGGTAACTCCATTATGACAATTCGCTTAGCTTATCTTGCAGCACCATCTACTGTGACGTAGTCACGATCTTCGGAAAAGCGTCATGTCGGCTCACTGTCAGAAGCTAATTACATGTGATGTTCGGGCTAGACTACAAAAACCTCGGGCACTAGCAAATCACCAACGGACTTCTCAACAATCAGATCATATCGTGAGAAGGAGTTTGCTTCCGTCCCGCAAACTGGAAATGAGGATAAATTCAAGGAGTTGGCCACAGTAGGTGAAGTTATTCTTAATATAATCATCACACATAAATCCCACTATATTCCAATAACTTAAATACCACTTCGCTCTTCACCATGTATTATAGCAAAGGCAACTATGAAGCCTTTGCGCGGCCACTCAAGCCTGAAGGCATTGAGTCCAAGACGGCATGGATTGTTGGCTCTGGCATCGCTGGTCTCTCAACCGCTGCATTCCTTGTGCGCGATGCCCAAATGCCAGGAAAGAACATCACCATTCTTGAAGAACTCAAAATCCCAGGCGGTGCCTTAGATGGTATCAAAGAGCCCGAGAAAGGGTTCGTCATCCGGGGGGGCCGCGAGATGGAATCTCATTTCGAGTGCCTTTGGGATCTCTTTCGTTCTGTTCCCTCGATCGAGCAGGATGGAGTTAGTGTTCTCGATGAGTTTTATTGGCTCAACAAACGAGATCCGAACTTCTCGCTCCGGCGCGCTACCATCAATCAAGGCCAAGATGCAGAGACTGGAAAGCTGTTTACTCTGACCGAAAAGGCCCAGTCGGAGATGACGAGACTTTTCCTTGCTACCAGAACTGAAGTTGAAAACAAGCGCATCGACCAAGTCTTCAGCGAAGACTTCTTCAAAAGTAACTTTTGGCTGTACTGGCAGACTATGTTTGCTTTTCAGACCTGGCACTCTGCTTTGGAGATGAAGCTGTACCTCCATCGCTTTGTCAATCACATCAAAGGCATGCCCGACTTTTCGACCCTGAAGTTTACCAAGTACAATCAGTATGAGTCTCTTGTGCTGCCATTGCATAAGTGGCTCGAGGATCAGGGTGTTGTATTCCAGTATGCCACTGAGGTACAGGACGTTGACTTCGATATCGAGGAGAACAAGAAGACTGCAACTTTCATTCATTGGATCAGAGACGGACAGAAAGGTGGCCAATCTCTCGGAGTAAACGACCTCGTCTTTATGACCATTGGTTCTTTGACGGAGAACTCTGGCTTGGGCGATCAACATACCCCAGCTATACTACATGACGGCCCAGCTCCCGCCTGGGACTTGTGGCGTCGCATCGCAGCTAAAGACCCTTCCTTCGGCCGCCCAGAGGTTTTCTGCGACAACATCCCTGCGACAAAGTGGATGTCAGCAACAGTCACGACTTTAGACAAACGTGTTCCCGAGTATATCCAGAAGATCTGTAAACGAGACCCATTCAGTGGAAAAGTTGTAACTGGAGGTATTGTCACAGTTCGGGATTCTAGCTGGCTCATGAGCTGGACGGTCAATCGTCAGCCTCACTTCAAGAACCAGCCCAAGGATCAGATTGTTGTCTGGGTCTACGGCCTTCTTGTCGAGAAGAAGGGTGACTACGTCAAAAAGCCTATGCAAGACTGCACTGGCGAGGAGATCACCCAGGAGTGGCTATATCACATGGGAGTCCCAGAGAGCGATATCCCTGTTCTTGCGGCTGAAGGCGCTAAATGTGTTCCAGTAATGATGCCGTACGTCACATCCTTCTTCATGCCACGAAAAACAGGTGATCGTCCCGATATTGTTCCAGCCGGAGCAGAGAACTTTGCCTTCCTCGGGCAATTTTCAGAGACTACACGCGATACCATTTTCACTACAGAATATTCTGTTCGTACGGGTATGGAGTCAGTATATCAACTTACTGGAGTGGATCGTGGTGTTCCGGAAGTGTTTGGTTCGACCTACGATGTGAGAGTTTTGCTTGATGCGATGTGTCAGTTACGAGATGGCAAGGAGTTGGTTACGTGGCTGCCAGAGCGTATCCGAAGGTTTCTTGTCAACAAGTTGGAAGGATCACAGATTGGCCAGTTGATGCATGAGTATCATCTTATTTAGATAAACATTGTCTATGAGAGTATATGTATATATAGAGTTAAATATTGTCGTTATGAAAGCATGATCTCGTAGTCGGAATAACTTTAGACCCTGCGACAGTTATGCTTAACCTCCGTAAAATAACGGAGATGAGTCTAAGTTTAAGAGAGCCCGGTTGCTGAATATCTCTATGGGGCTCGTGGGATTAAGAACGGGCCTCCGCTATTCGGTTAGCTGTTATGCAAGGGATGTCGTGGAGATCCTTCAATCATTCTTTTATCATAGATGCAGAAACAATCCCAACTCAGTGATTGAACGAGGATAATACTATTTGTGCTTATCTAGTTATTTTATTGATTAGTTTAGATGGATAAATAAAATCGTGGGACCACAGTCTGGGAATTGCGTTATACTTGCTAAGACGTTCAACAAGCAGGGTTCAGCCACAAAGCCCAAGGCTTACCCTAATTCAGGGGACCATGAGATGGAGGCGTGCCAATTCCGCCAACTCCCCTAAGTTTATTTTTAAGCTTATTGCTTGTTTCCACTTTGAGCTTTACTCACATCACGCGCTGAAATCTGCGGGTTTGGAACTTTGGTATGGATTAAGAGGAGAGCCAGCTGAAAAGAAGTCAGTCTGCCATGGTAGTTACGGTCTAGACCCCCGTATAGACCGCCAGCCGCCTTGGCAGTTTACCCTGCCAAGATTTTATTCACTACCAAAGCTTATGCCACATTTATCGCACAAGGTCATGAGCCCGAGAAAGTCATGCAAAAGGATAAGAGGCTGTCTCAAGGGGCCTAGCTAGACTTTTAAGTTTAACGCCACCCAATCTCTGACAGCTTACCTCGCTTAATGAACACTCTTTTGAGCGACTTCCGCTTCCAAGGGCTGAATACCATTTCGAAACTATCGATTATGGTGGAGGAGCTACATGCGCCACCGAGTTCAGCTTGATGGGCTGGCGGTGACCAGACCTGGGAAAAGTCTCAAATTGCCAACGAGGCACTTTCACTTATTTACGGGGTGTTCACAGCAGGCAGTGAGATTGATACAGTCCTGCATTCATCCAAAGTCCCCTCAACGATGAAAGTCTGCCTTATTTTGGCTCCGCTGGTGCTGCTGGGTGATGTTGTTTCAGCACAAACCAGTTTAACTGATATCTGTACTGGCAGCGCCAACAATGGCTGTAAAACAACTATCACTGTACCAAACGGCTTCAAGATCGTCACAACAAAGAAGAAAGTCGAGACAGTATGTTTCATATGGAGGGAAAGCAAGAAGTGAATACTAACAAGTTACCAACAGCCAAACAAGTGTAAGACCAAAAAGCAGGTCAATTACAACTGCGGCACACAGACAAAGCCCAAGACATGCAAAAAGAGTGTTTGTGTAGCAGGTAAGAACGAATTGTACAATAGATACATTATACTCACAGTCTAGGCGTCGACGTCACGAACAAGAATGTTCGTTCCATCCAATTCAACTACATCAAGGTCAACGTCTGCGATCAAATCCGTAAAGCCCTCGGCACAACGCTCGGCAACAAATTCCTCAAGGCCAGGGACCCTATCTGCAATTGCTTCACCAAGTTGCGCACTCTTAACTCCGAGGGCAAGTTTGCGTCTTCCTCGGCTGGTAACTTTGACTTGGCGAATAACTACTATCTTGATCAGGCCGGGACCCTGGAAAAGGTATCGCTGCAGCACGTTTCTTTCAAGTTGTTTCCAGCTAACTGAGTCTAGTGTTTGACGGATGGCGGTCTTAAATATTCTCAAACTCGTGATGCTACCTTGAACAAACTCAAGGCGACCGGCTGGGCAGTTGCCCTAGGGGCTGATGTACGCATTCTGTCTATACCTCACATAGCTTGACTGACTTTCTTCAGATGGCCCGCGGAACCTTCCGTGCCATGATCACCGTGATTCATCCCTGCCGAGTCACAGGTGTCTGCAACTCCGAACAAATTTATGCTGTCTTTAGTAATTACCTCATCGCCTCGTACAGAATTCTTCTTGTCCCTATCATCCCCATACTCAACCGCTGGAGAGACAACCTCGACCTCATCACAAAGTCTACTGGTTACGTTATGACTGCTACAGACGAGGTCAAAGAAGCCTTTAATGGCGTTGAGTCGACCCTTAGCGGCTATTATGACTCAATTTGCAACGGCCTGGACTATTGCGGGAATGATCGCCCCAATGTCAAAAGATTCATGACAAATGTTCAAACCGTTATCAATTTGTCCGAAAAGCTCAGTACAGCTAGGCAGATATTCAGTTTCAACTCCAAAGCCAGCAATTTGTTAGACGATGTCAACAAGCTCAGGTCAAATTGGGCTTATATCCCACCAGTCAATGAAATGATCAGCAGAATTCAGAACAACGAGATCAAAGTCGCCAAGGATGTCTTCAAGTTCATGCCCGTCGTTGACGGAATGTCAGTTACCTCTAAGAAGGTCGCCACTGAGCTTGCCCCCCTGAAGTCATTTGTCACCGAATATCTGGCGGATTCCAAAGCTCTTCATGAACTGATCACTAGTATGTTGGCCATTGACTGGGAAAAGGTCAATCAGGCGGAATTTGATAATAGCGACCAAAATGGCTATTACGTGCGCAATGGTCTCATCTCAATCCAGGTTAACATCAAGAAAGAGCTCGCTGAGGCAGTCAAGCTCTACTTCTGGCTTATTCGGGCAACAGACGCTCAGTTGAAGGAATTCACCCTGACCAATGGTCGCTGGAAGATGGAGTACGGTACCGTGGCTTTCCAGCGATGGAGCACCATTGATATTGACATGCCTTGCACCAAGATGACCACCAAGACGGAAAGGAAGGATGGTCTGACGAAGACATCTAACCAGTATCGGACCTACTGGAAGTGTCATTTTGGTCCTCACACGTCTCAGTATCCTGCCGCTCATGTTCCTTATGTGAGGATGTATGAATGATCTGAGAGCTATGTTTACTTGGTACATGCAATCGCGCCTAGCCCGGCTTGAGCTGGCTATACAGAGCACCGCTTTAAGTCATGTGCATGACTTTCAAGAGGTATCAGGAGAAGCCTTCCAAGGTCAATTGCTTTCCTCCCAAGAATTAAGGATAGCTTTAGTACTTAAATTTAGTTACAGTATATCAGTCACCTTGACTTCGTATTCACCAGTGCGGGCTACAGTTTGATCCATTTTCTGAGGAGATAGTGATGAGGATTACTTTTATTGATGTAAGGCGTGAATATGATTTCCTGTGGTGCTTCTCTAAGTAGCCGATGCCGTTGTAGCTTGACTGAGAGCAGGTGTGGCTGTTGCTGTTTGTGACGCAGTTGCACTACCACTAGGCTCTTCATCGTCATCGTCTCCAGAACCACTACCGCCACCCTTTACGACCATGGCTTGAACAATCTGACCAGCTTTATTAAAGACAATGTTTACAAGAGCACTGAGCTCCTTATACTCATATGTCCTTTGCGTAAGACCATTATTCAGAGTCTTCTCATCGCCAGTGAAAGTCATATTTTGCTTGTAGTTTCCGATAATCGAACTAACAACATCGCTACCCGTTTTAGTGACTTCTTGCACAATGTTTCCAAGATTGTCAATAAGAAAATTGAGCTTCGTGTCGCCTTGGGTGATAGAGCCAAGTAGACCATCTACAGCGCCGATAACGCCCTCGACTATGTCGCCGACCGAGTCGAGTAGGTTGATTAGAGCAGGGTTCAAATCGAGGGAAGCCAGAGTGCGGTTGACAATCTCGACCAAGTGGCCCAAACGGACAACAAGCTCAAGTTCGGCCTCTACATCCGCGATCGTGATGTTGACTTTATCGATCCCGATTTGGATACCTGCGTTGATCTGAACGAGCTTCGCGATATCAGCGTTGAGGTTGATATCTGCATGGAGATTGTCGACGTCTAGCTCAATGCGGCCAACAGAGAGTTCTGGGACTTTGAGATGAACATCGGGAGGACCAAGTGAGGAGTTGCTTGAGCCTCCTCCTCCTCCAGGCGCAGCTGTTGGTTGAGCTGTGCTGTCGCTGTTGGTATCACCACTCCCAGACGGCGAGGCTGTTGGGGGAATCGAGATGCTCTCTGCAGTAGTAGCTGGATCTGTTGAATCAGGTGTTTGGGCAATGCCCAGACTGAATAGGTGAGCAAGGACCAAAGGCTGAAAAATGGAGAGACGCATGTTGACGTTTGATAGAAATGGCTTTGGAAGATAATGGTCAAGTTTGATACTATAACGACGAGACAGTGTTGGTATGTCGAGACATTTCTTGCTCATCGTCCTTCCCTAGGTCTTCGATGATTACACCCATGCCATAAAGTGGACCTTTGTCACACGGCCTTGGAACCAGCGCAATCTCCCGTCGGATCCTTAGCGCTCGGCCTTATGAGCTTATTCGGATGGTTATATCGCGGGTGTTATCCGTCCTTTGAGCTGCAAGCGATGGAAAAAACCGGATTTTGGTAATTGGAAAGAAATTACTGATATGTTTTACGGGGTAATCGATCGAGATTGAGTTCATGCATTGACGTTGTGACAGGGGTCTGTCGGAAATACAGCCCTCTCAGGCTTCAACTACACCGAATATGCTCCACTCGTTGTGATTGCCCCTGCATCAATGAAACCTTGGAGGCTGGAGATCAGGGCCGGAACTATCCTACCGGGGTTACATCTGTTTCAAGTTCGCTTGCCGTCTAATCTGTGCCCTCCATCCAAGCTGGATTGGGTGATATATTACCATTATTTGGCAGGGATCTTTGGGTACTACAAGCTTGGTTGGGATGCTCTGTGAAGGAGGGTCGCTTGCGTTTCTTTCTATTCTACGCCTTATGCCCGTCTGAAGGGTATCTCATTCAAGCCTGCACAGCTGTTTCATTCATTCTCACTCTTTTTTTCACCAGCAGCAAACTCAAATTCACAATGAAGCATTATTCAGTATTCGGCGCTTTAGCTTTAGCCTCGTTCGCAAGCTTTGCTACTGCAAAAGCGAAAGGCGACGGCTACTATGGCTATCGTCTGAACCGACGAGGCGATGATGAGTCCGCCATTTACGAGACCGAAAACACCAACAGCGGTGTTGCGCCTCTCAACGAGGAACCCGACGTCTACCTCAACGCCAATGTCTCAGTAGGCGAGATCTCTATCGAGGTACAGAACATTACTGCCAAAATCAACCTAGACGCAAAGGTCCTCAATCTGCTTAATTTCAACGCTGGTGTCGATCTCGGTATTGATCGCGTAAAGCTCGGCATTTATAACGTCACAGCCAAGGTCGAGCTCGAGGCGCGTCTTGGAAATATCCTGCGCATGGTCGATGATGTCATGGAAAGCATCGACCTGAACCCGATTATTGCCACTCTGGGTGATACTGTCAAGGACGTCGTAGATGATGTAGGCGATGTCGTCGGCGGAGGCAGTGGAGGCAATGGATCTGGCGAAGATGCTGAGGCTTTAGAGAAGAGAGATCTTACTGTCCGCCTCGAGAAGAACATTCTCTACTCCGTCAACGATTTTTCAGGCTCGACAAACAGGAACCGTGTCTTGACACAAGACGGATTCCTATATGATATCTACCTAAACAATAATGGACTCGAGAAGCGTCGAAAGGAAGTTGGGTTTTACAGTAAAGACATGAAGTTTACAGGCCACAACAAGACAATCACTGGAGATGAAGGGGTGGAGTATGAGCTGCAGTACACATATGCACCGTATCATGGTCTCAGTGCTTATTGTAACATCTACACCGATCAGAGTGGGAAGGTGTTGAGGACAAAGATTGTTGCTGAGGCGGAGGGTGGAGGTGCCGCGACTATTGTGAATAAGGAGGAGGAAATTTAGTTATTCTTATTAGAAGTACCATTAACACTGCTGCTGTTTCGCGTTCAATGGCAATGCCTAGGCAGACAAGATGCGCCAACTATATGCCCAACAGACTGTGTATTGCGCGACGCTCTGTGTATAATAGCAACCTCGTCCAGGCGTGTGAGCAATATGGTGTATTTAATAAGTATAATAAATAGAGCTTGTAAGTACTACTACTTGGTGGGACGAGAGGTAAAGACAAGGTGAAGGTTTGGGGTAGCCAATGTAAATGTATCCATCTTGGACTTTAGGAAACCCTCTTGAGTCTGTCCATCACCGAGACTCACATCGAATGCCCGTATAATATGTGCTATAACATATCTTACCTCCATCAAACCAAGCTGCTTCCCAACACAAGAATATCGCCCTGACTAGAGTCAGCATGGATTTTAAAGGTAGACATATCCAACTTTACCAATTGAGAAAGGTGCATAGACCGTCTTATCTTTGACTAACTCAGGAGATGTCGTCCAACGCTCTGGGATGTACTCCAGTGGTCTCACAAAATAGCGTTCATCTTATTCAACCTGATTAGTTGTTTCTCTGTAGATAGACATGTGGGATACAACCTACCTCGTTGAATTGTATGCATGGGAACCTGAACAATTGTATTACCTGGTATCATAGTGTCGCCTACCATCAGTCCTTGGGGAGGAGTAACTCTCTGCAAACCTGAAGGGACAGGTGGATGCAAACGAAGGGACTCATCGATGACAGCATTTAAGTGAGTGAGGTTGGAGAGTGATGTATGATCTACGTGTTCTCTCTGACTGAAGTACCTGTCAATCTCTTCTCTCAGCTTAGTAATCTGAGAGGGATTCATTGCCAGCTCGAAGAGAAGACCAGTCAAAGTCGCAGAGGTTGTGTCGCTGTAATTCAATAAGTCTTGAGGCAAGCCTAAGTGCTAACATTGACATAAAGTACATACCTTCCAGCAACTGCGATTAAATAAGCCTCGGCCTCAACATTAAGCTTTGCTTGGTGTGTTTTTGGATTGCGCTCGTACTCTTCGAGGATCCAAGCGAAGACATCGGGGTTATCAGGCTTCATCTACTCGTCATCTGTATTAGTTCTGTCACAAGTTTGCCAAGAGAGAGAAGTGTACCTTTGATCGTTCCTCAACTTGACTCTCAATCCAAACCCAGAACTTTCGGTCCTCAGCACTGACTGCAGGGATGAGCTTCAGGATGGGGATAATCCATGATATATGAGCGAGAGCCCCAACCATCTTCATTGAGTCGTGCAGTGAAGTCAGGAAATAATGATTCACACCGTCACGTAACATATTAAAGGACTTGCCAAATGCAAGATCGCCCATAACGTCGAAGCTGTAAAAGTTCAACCAGTTCGAGGCGTTAATCGTCGTACCTTGCATCTCATAAAGGCGATCGAGTAACTGTGTAGTGTACTTCGTGACGCGAGGTTCGTAGTCCCGTAAAGCTTTCTACTTGTTAGCTGATCAATAAGTAAACAGACAACGAGGATTGCTCTCACATTTGGAGCTCAGCGCTCTGTCCCAAATCTTCCGCCTGTGGCTGTGCTCTTTGTGATCGCGAATCATATGCAACGAGACGCGAGGATGGAGAATATTGTAGAATGGGCCTTTGGTGCATGGTGATTTGGCAGAGTAGATCGCTTCAATCGCCTTGGGATGAATAATAGAAAGCTGTGATGGTCCTAGTGCCTAATTCTTAGTTCAACGTCAGAAACTAAATAGAAGATACTGACCTAGTCTAACAAAATCACCGTATTTATGATGGAGCTGCTCTACCTCTTCATAGAGGTGCGCGTTCTTGGTAGTGAGATAGGTCGGATACAAGTTTGATACTCGAGCACGGAGGGGTCCAGGGAATCGGTTCAAGGGGTGAAATATCATGCGATAACAGAGGATACTGCTCAAAAGCCCCGCAATATGGGCACCTTCGAGCACTAGAACAGATGCAGCTGAAAATCTGATGTTATTCTGCCATCCCTTGATTTCAGCCAAGTGCAACAACCCGCTCACAATAATCGGCAATGCAGCATAGGCCTGAAGGATACGAAGGGCAAGCAAGTCCCATTCTCCCCTACGGTAGCAGAGAATGTGTAGGATGCAGCCACTTGCGAAAGCGACCGCAATGGCCTCGGGGCTTTTGGGTTCGACCATCATGGTCTGGTCCATGTCGAGAAGGTAGTTTAGTGAGAATAGCTTTTGAAAGGAAATATAAAAGAAGGTTGATTCAATTAATCGGACAAAAGGGCTGTTGAAGGGCGGTTTAAAACAGCGATCTCATCCATGGTGGTGATACAAACGCTAGATCAGGTGAACCAAGCCAAACGTTGGCTTTGTGGCATGAAATTTGGCCTCGGCAACTTTCATTAGTTAAACTCAACTTGATAAGGGGAGAAACTGAGGATCGTCACGCGGGGTCATCTCAATAGGCATAGCACAAAGATTAGCGTATACTGGGGAATTGCGGGGAATCTGGGGAAGAGTGGACTGAGCAAAGGTGCTTTGATTCGTAAAGGCGATTCATGAGTGGCTTGTTTTGTGCCGGTAACCGTGAGCCGTGAATAGTGACTCACTAACTTGGCTAAAAAACGGAATTGCCGTATGCACTCAACGACTTGCAACGGAGCAGTGGGCATGAATAGTTTGCTTGTTCTTCTTAAGATGCTTGGCTTAAATATTCCCAGCTCTCTGAGTAAGGAAAGGTGCAAAAAGTACTTCACAGTTGCATTACAAGTTGTTAAGTATATACAGTGGTTTAGGCGTTAAAACATCACCCCAAGTGTTTTAAAATAAGTGATTAAATCTGTTTTCACGCCATAATAATCCGTGACTGTCTACATAGTGATTCTACTTGGTTCTTTTAATAAAAAATGTCTTGGAGTTGCAATAACCTCGCAGTCCATCAACCCCCCATTCGCGCCCTAAACCGCTCTTTTTGTGACCTCCGAACGTAGCTGTAGGTTCAATGGCTAGATGCTCATTGAACCAAACACTACCAACATCAAGACCCTCAGCGATGCGCATGCCAAGCTCCTCATCAGCCGTCCAAATTGAAGCTCCCAAGCCCATGTCACTTGCGTTGACACGGGATAAGACCTCGTTTACACCAGACCACTTTAGCAAAGGCACTACTGGCCCGAATGGTTCCTCGGTGACGATTTTGCTATCATCCGGCGGGTTATCCACAAGGGTGGGTTGGATAAAGAACCCTTTCTGCTGACCCTCTGGCATATCTCCACCCTGCAAGACAGCATAATTGTTTTTTGCTATCTCATCCAGGTGTACCTTCACACGCTCAAATTGGAGTTCGTTCTGAACTGGCCCCATAAAGGTGCCATCTGCGAATCCATCGCCGACTTTGAGCTGCGATAAGTGCCTGATGAGGCAGGCCTTGAAAGTGTCATATATATCTTGATGCACGTAAATGCGTTTGACAGCAATACAGATCTGGCCTGCATTCATAAATGCAGCTACTGCAATCTGAGAAGCTGAATTCTCTACGTCTGCATCTGGGCATACAATCGCAGCATCATTTCCTCCCCTATCTCATGTCAGCTGTTGTGTTCTGCCGTGATAGGCTCAACTGGACTTAGATGTACTTACAGTTCCAGAGTAACTCTAGTCAGATTCTTGCTGGCACTCTCCATGACCTTTTTACCTGTTGCCGTCGAGCCTGTGAAGCTGATCTTGTCAATGCCTGGATGAGCTGTTAACATTGGACCTAGATCATCGCCTCCACTGAGGACCTGTACTACGCCAGGTGGGAAGAAATGCTGTGCAAGCTCGACGATTTTGATGCCGCAATAGGGTGTAAAGGGAGAAGGCTTAACGATGATACAGTTGCCTGCCATCAGTGCCGGGCCAAGCTTTCCGCACAGAAGCATAATGGGATCTACAACGCCAAGTTAACTTGAGACTTGAAGACGAGACAGGGCTCTCGAGACGTACAATTCCATGGAACGATTCCGACAACCACTCCCAGAGGTACATAACGAGTGAAGATGCGTCTCTCTGGGTCGTTATCTACCTCGTCCACAGGCATCTCAAGCTCGCAGGTCCCAGTAAGCCAGTGAGCTCCCCGGACGATCTCATGGTCGGCAAACATAGTCTAGAGTGAATCTGTGAGCTTCTTCGACCTATCATTTAAACCAAGATTCTAGACTTACAGGCTTTCCCTGCTCCTTTATAAGCAGACGTGAGAAATCTTCCTTCTGTGCCAAGAGTGCAGCTGCCAAACCCTTGATGTTCTCTTTTCGAACCTCAATAGGCGTCGTTTTCCAAAGTTTGAATGCAGAGCGGGCTGCTTGTACAGCTTCTTCAACGTCTGCTTGGGTTGACACGGGACATGGTGGCAACGTCTCGAATGTTGAAGGGTTGACACCATGTCGTGTTACCGCGGTACCTCTGACTTGGCCATTGATAATGTTGGAAAAGGTTGAGAAATCCAGCTTCTCTGGATAAGTAGCGGCAGTCATTGTGGTTCCTATAATTTGTAGGGTTAATAGTTCGGGACGTGTCTTCTGCTCAAAGAAATGCCTTTGAAAGATTGGTAATAGGTAGTTTATGTATATCACTTCTGCCTCGAGGCTTGATATAAGTCTTCTTTACTCGTGCGAAGTTTAGCCAAGGCTTTACCCCGCAACCCCAGGGTGCCTCAGCCGACAGCCATATCCATAATGAGCTAGTTACATGCCATCACGAGACTAAGTTATTCGCCCCGGTTGGCTTGGTATTTCTGCCGAGGGCTTTTCGCGTCGGTTGAACTGAACCGTGGGGATAAGATTCTCACTAGCTTGATTTAGGCTAGTCATGTTGCACATGGTTTCTTCAATAAATCGTGATCCTTACTTGTTTAGAGACATCAACTTAAATTTCGTGTCCAAACAGCTTTGTCATTCGCAATTATGAACACCAAAATCATCGCAGCATACGAGCCTCAAGGCACTACGCCTGACTTGAAACTCGTACACGGGTCTCTGCGGGCAATTCGTCGCAGTGAACTCCTTGTTCGAGTCGTTGCTACTGGCATTTGTCACACAGACCTCATCTTTGCCACCTGGCCTGCCGATCAGATCCCATACCCCAAAGTCTTAGGGCACGAAGGTGAGGTCAAAATATAACCCTGTTCTTAGCGCCATGATAACTGATATTCGTGTTTAGGTGCAGGTGTTGTAGTGGAAGTAGGGCCGGGGGTAACGAAAGCTCGCGCTGGTGACTTTGTGCTTCTCTCTTTTCACAATTGCAAAGACTGCCATGACTGCAAAGAAGATCATCCGTCTTTTTGCAGCAAGTTTACCGAAGTCAATTATGGCGGCGAGGATGCAACTTATACCGCAGAGGGGTCCGATTTGCGTGGCAACTTCTTCGGTCAGTCGTCCTTTGCTGAACTGGCAGTTGTCAAGGAAACGTCTGTTGTAAATGTGACCAATATCATTGAAACTGAAGAGGAATTGAAGTTATTCGCGCCGCTTGGTTGCGGATTTCAGACTGGTGCGGCGACAGTTGAAAATGTTGCCAAAGCAAACGAGAAAGACAGAATCGCAGTTATAGGTCTTGGGGGCGTCGGATTGGTTTCGATAATGGTGAGAGATGACGCTCAAGAACGCGAAGGACAAGCTAATGGGTCTTCCAGGCAGCAAAGATGCAGGCTTGCCAGACTATCATCGGTATTGATCGCGTACCGGAGAGACTGAAATTAGCGTCAGCCCTTGGAGCAACTCATGTGATCAACACAGCTGATGAGAACATTGACATAAAAGAGGAGATCCAAAGAGTCACTGGTGGAAGAGGATCTTCCATAACGATTGACACGACAGGGAATATGGGCCTCATCAGAGCAGGTCTAGATTTTACTGCCAACAGAGGCCAACTAATCTTTGTTGGAGTACCACCACTCGATGCCATGATGGATCTTCATCTTGTTACATTTATGCAGGTATGTACTCGATATTATTTATCTTTGAGATGCTAATAGAAGACAGACTGGGAAAATCATTCGAGGAACTATTGAAGGCGATGCTATCCCTTCCGAGGTACGAACTCAAACATTACAGGCAACAGTCCGGGCTCTAATATAATTATAGTATCTACCATTAATGATCCAATGGTATCGAGAAGGAAAGCTCCCAATCGATAAGCTGATTAGCTTCTATAAGGTGTGTCTATTTATTCTTATAGTAAGTAAGGTGAACTAACAATCCTGTAAAGCCAGAAGATTTTGAGACTGCTTTAAAAGACATGAAAACTGGAAAAACAGTTAAACCAGTTATTACTTGGTAGTTGTTATCTTACCGCCATTTCATTATAAACTTGTAGTTATTATAACCTTCTAAAAGTGAAAGCCATAAAACCCAGATCCCAGATATGGTTACATTCACTGACGTTGCCTCAGAGCTTGAGATAGTCCTGGCTGAGGGTTTGCATTACTGACTCTGAAAACATGAATTGATTGGCAGGAATTCAACCTCGGCAGAAAATGAGTGCTCAGGTGTCAAGTCTTGTGGCTGATGTAAATCTTGTTTTGCACCCTGACTTACTACTTTAGGAAATAGCGTGGATTGGCAAAACAGAGCGGAGTTAGAACTCACGCATGCTGACTCAATACAGTCGAGTCAACAGAGCAAATTACTGAATTTAATAGAGAACATTACTTTGTAGCTAGACTAAGTATGGATAGAGTTTACGTTTCCCCGCGCTTTACCCCGCGTTCAGAAGTGGTCTCCTTGTTGCCGCGAAATAGTTTAGGAAGGGGGAGTTCAGAACTTTCACCTAACTTACTTGATCCAAAATCCATCATCATCGCTACCGAAACATTACTCAGAACCCACAATGCAGGAAGTGATATCCCCCAGCATAAATCCCCGGCGGAAGCGAGCCAGCAAAGCTTGTGTAGCCTGTCGCTCTCGCAAGGTCCGGTGCGATGTCACCCATAGACCACATCAGTGCACCAATTGTGCCCTTGATAACATTCAGTGTGTTGTCAAAGACAGACGCACCAAGTAGTAGGTTTCCTGGATAAACAGCACCAACATAAGCTAACCTAGCCAAGTCGCAAACGGCCTCCAGTCGTTGTTGAAAAACAGCAGCGGACACAGTTCAGAAACAGCTTGCAGGTCCTTCTACCAAAAGACCCAAGCCTTCCTGCATCAGATGATGCAGATTCGCCGAAGGATTCATGTCTAGAGCCGGGGCTCTCAGTAGAATGTGGTCCCGAAAGCCCATCTATGTGCTTTGAGGCAATCTGGGATCAAGCTGAGATAGATTACCCTGTTGAAAGACTCATTCAGGGTCCAGCAGAAGAAACCGATAAAGGACCTGGCAAGTTTGAAATGACTATAAACCATCGCAAAAATTCTGATCTCACAATTATCTCAGAAAGTCCAAGGTTCCATCAAACCGAGCCCAAGCCAACCTCAACCTCAGATGCGAAGCTATGCAGTCAATCCCACATCATATACTCCTATTATTCTTTTCTCGATCTTGATCTCTCCGGATTATTACCCGATGATATAAACTATCTTGAGGCCCAGGGCTGCTTTCGAGTCCCAACTCCAGAGGCTTTAGATGAGTTCGTTAAAGAGTACTTCTTACATGTTCACCCAGCGCTTCCGCTCTTGGATGAAGCCTGGTTCTGGGACATTTATGGACGACCTATACGCTCCAGATCAAATTTATCTCTCTTTGTTTTTCAAGCCATGCTATTCACTGCATGTAGTGTATGTCACGAGCTCTATGTTTCTTAATACTGGATTTGCTAATTTTATAGTTCCTTCCTTTTTCAACTCTCCGAAGTCTTGGATTTGCCTCAGTACACAATGCAAGAGACACGTACTACCGTCGCAGTAAGGTAGGTTCATCCTAACTGTTCCCTTGACCTGGCAAGCGCATCCCGACTGACCTACAGCTGCAGCTCTTGTTCGATCTTTGTAGTGAGAGGAACCTTGTGTCTAGCGCGCAGGGAGCACTTCTACTCTCTTATAATGGAACAATGAAGGACCGAAAACGCACCAATTCTATTTGGCTCTCGACTGCCATCCACCTAGCGCAGGCCGCAGGTGCAGATCAATTTCATACGAGCTTGAACCAGAGTTTGACTCCGGTAACTGAGTTAAAACGCCTGTGGTGGTGCTGTATATTACGGGATCGAATTTTGCCTCTTGGTATGCGAAGACAATTACATATTACGTCGCTCGATCTAGCTCAAGGGAGCTATTTGCCTACCGAGAAAGACTTCGCACGAGAGATTGACGGGTCTCGGGTCTATGGATCACAGACAAAACGAACCCTAGTCCGGTTATTTATCACGCTATGTGAGCTGGCTGTTCCGCTCACTGATGTCATTAAGATCGTCTATCCTACAGGCCGCTTAACTGGTGTCGAGTCCCCAGTGGTCTGTGACTCTCAACAAGCAAGCAAATCCCTGCAGTCTTGTGAAGCTGGCTTGGAGGCTTGGTTTGAAAGAGCAACTATTCAGTTTCCAACCCCTGCTGGTATCATAACTCGCGAAGAATCTCTTGTTTTGTACACAAACTTACTATATATATACTATTAGTAAGTAACCTCATCAAGGTATATTTATGTAGTCACTCATCTCTAACAATCACAAAGCGCTGCTTGCTTTGCACTGTATCAACACAAGGCCTTCATTATCAGTCAGGGGCTGGCAGAAGCAACTTCAGAACTGCAACAAACAAAAAGCAGAATTGAGGATGCTGCCCTCGGAATTACAGAAAATCTCAAAGAACTTATCCAACTGAGGTTGGAAAGGTTCTTGCCAATTAGCATGTGAGTCGATACCTGATTTGTAATTTACTATTGCTGATATTCTATCGCTAGTGCTGCATATATCGCTGTTCCACTGGTGCTACATATCCTTGATGTTAGACTTGCAAAAAGGCCACTACAGATAGCCCAGAAGCAAGGAAAGCTTAATGTATATGTTGAAACAATGAAGGCTATGCAGAAGCTCTACGATGGAGTTGATGATGTATGGACCTTTATCAGAACGGCTATCGATTATGCAACTGTACAGGATGCCGAACATGAGACCGTCTCCCAGAACGGTCATAGCAGAAATGCCGTTCAGTATCTCGGATTAAAGTCGCAACTTATCAACGATAGCGAGTATGCCAATGACTGGGGTAACGTCCTTGTAAAAGAACCCGTTCTATACTTCCGGCTTTCTCGAACTATTGACCACTCGTTAGCTCTCGGGCGATACTCAGAGGACTCAACGCTTGGCCTCGCTGCAACTCGTTCAGCGCGTTTGCCATCTCCTAGACTATTTTTCATGGACATGGGTTCCCCGGATCAAAACGTCGATGCTAGCACTTACGAGCATGATAAGGCTTGTGCAGATGGGGATAAAGCGTCCGAGGAGGCCAGCCAGGATCAGTTTTCACTGACAACTCAAATGCTAGAGGATATAAATGAGTTTGTCACCTATGACTTTGGAATCGATGATCTGCAGGTTCCAATAGAGTTTGACAGGTCTGAGCTGGAGGTTGGAGAAGTTGAGAGCTCTATTGTATAGTAAATTATGAATGAGGCTTTGCATTTTCTTCTACTTCAACAGTGCAGTTAATTTTCAAAATGAATCCGCTAGGCTTTTATGGATATATAGAAATAGGTACATAGGCGATGGAGTTTATGATTTATTCATGGAAGAGGTTGCAGATAGTTAGAGACTCAAATTTAGTCGAAGACGCTGGGTCTTTTGTATAGCCGAGCATACAAGCGAAAGAATAAGGTTTCCGGTAACCATGAGCTACGCACAACAATAAGTCCCAGCAATCCAAAGAGAGGACAGCGCATTTTGGATGCCGTTGATGAGCCGGAAACTTCATGATTCAAATTTCCAAGAGTCCATTGATTTTACTCTGTCCTTGCCAATTGCGGGGTGGCTACAGATAGACCAGCGAATGTTTTTGGCGAGGAGCTCTTGTCCAACTACCCCAACTCAAAAGTCATTCTTAATTGACGCCGAAATGTGGATGCTTGGTATGAAAGCTTGAAGAAGACATGCCTCGAAGTCTTCAGCTGGCTTATGCGGGTGCTAAATTGGTTCGACACGAGTATTTGATGGCTTTAGTGGAATTTTGAACTTGTTATGAAGGACTCCTACAGAGGAGACTTCGAGCAGTATGGCAAGCAAGTTTTTGAAGAACATTATAAGCGGCTCAAGAGAAGATTGGCAGACGACCAGCGACCCTTCCTGGAGTGGAGCGTGGAAGACAAATGGTAAGTCCACCCATTCGATTGAGCTACTAGAAAAAAACCCGTCTCACATTCTTGTAGGGAGCCACTTTGCAAATTTCTGGGAACGGCTATTCCTGATGTTGCGTTTCCCGATGGAAATAAAGGAAGTGGGCAGTTCCAAGAAAACATGGAAGAGGCCACAAAGGATATCGTGATGAACGCGCTTCGAAATATGGGTATTTGTTTAGCACTTATCCTGTCTGTAGTAATGGGATTTATATACATTAACAGGTAAGAAGCCTAATAAGATATAAAATATTATCAGCAGCCTATAATAAAGTTATCTCTTTGACCGGCACAAGACTGCAAAATGTAACTTACCCCGCTTTTTTTCAGGTACCTGCAGGGTACGTAAAGTTCCCCGTCAGACAGCTGCTTCTTTCAACACCACCAAAATCATCAAAATCCTCATATAAATTGACCCTAACAAGTCTCAATTGAAACGATGAGCTCCCAAGAGATACATATACTAGATGATCATAGCTTTGATAGCCTGCCTTTTATAGCAGCTGCTAATGATCCCACCGGCGCACCTGATATTCCGCCCGAAGAGGGCTGCGGTGATGATTTTCAACCTTTCAGCCTAGAATATCGTGATTTTCCGACTGCCTAGCTTGCAAAGGCTTCCGGCAAGGGCAGCCTCGACCCTTCAAAAAAAGAAGCAAACAAGGAGGTTATCTACAGCCAATATCAGGAAATCAGCAGCGGTCACAGACCCGATACGGCTGCAAAGTATGTAAGGTAGCTATTTGTAACACAGCGAGCTGCTGGTACTTCTATTACACGCAAAATTAGGTGCGTGGGGATGTACCTTGAGTTGTGCTAATTTTGATTGGCTCTAGACCCCTGTCGTGACCCCGTTGCAGTCTTGTGCCAGTCAAAGAGATAATATAAAATATAAAGTTTAATATTAATATAAAGTTAGGCTTTAAGAGCAGTGCTCTGTGCTTCTTGCGGAGCCCATTATGCATGTATCTCTTCTACGGTCACAAGTCTACCACGGGGTCACCCGTCCCACTTTTTCCGCTTACTAGGCTAGTACCTGCGGGGTACGAAAGGTTCCCTGTCAGACAACTGCTTCAAAAAACACCACCAAATTCATCAAAATCCTTATACAAATTACTCCTACAGTGTCTCCAAGGAAACAATGAGCTCTCAAAAGATACAAGATTTCATAGACGATAGCAGCTTTAACCCCCTGCCTTTAAGAGCGGCTAATGACCCCACCGGCGTGCCTAATTTTCCGCCCGAAGAGAGCTGCGGCCGTGATTTTCAACCTTTCCACCTGCAGTATCGTGATTTCAAGATCGAAGCCCTGCCCCAAGAACCACTTGAATTATTCCAGCTTTTCCTACCTATTTCCCTTATACAGTCATGGATTAAATACACCAACAGCTGGGTCGCTTACTTGATCGAAAATGCCGTTATTGATAACTGGAACACCCCCCTGACCGAACATTCGCGTATCCTCAAGTGGGAAGGCCTCTCTACTGCAACAGCCTATGTATGTCTTGGAATCATGATTTACCTAGGAATTCATAGGGAAACAACGATAAGGGACCATTGGAAATCCCCTAGCCTAGGAGATCAACGCCCCCTTCACTCAATCATCAAGTTCATGCCCCTGACGAAGTTCGAGCTTATCACAAGGTATTTCCGTACCTTTGACCACACCAAGCTTGATGTGACGAATGAGGGGGACCTTCCAAAGACCTTCCAAGCGGCTGAAGAGTGGTCTAAACACATACAAAAGGTGTCGTGTGAGCTCTATCATCCTGGGACTAACCTCACTGTAGATGAGTGTATGGTCCCTTTTATAGGCAGATCAAAAGAGACAACAGTCGTCAAGAATAAGCCTACGCCGGTAGGCTTCAAAGTCTGGGCTGTTGCGCAACAGGGCTACTTTTTACAGTGGCTTTGGCATGTGAAGGCATCACCATACAAAGCTGTTATCGTCGAGCTACCTTTAGCGAAGCCCTATGGCAAGAAAGGAAAGCTACAAACCGAGATTTCTCTAAGCAATACACAGAGCGTCGTGGTTCACCTGCTAAAAAGGCTGCCTACTCAGACATATCACGTCTTTACAGATAATCTCTTCTCATCGCCGCAGCTCTTCCGTCATCTTCGGCAGCTTGGTATCGGGGCCACAGGCACGGCACGGCCTAACTGTGGTATCAACACCAAGATGAAGCAGATAAAAGAGACCGGAAAGGCCCCTGATGGCTCTATTTTAAAGTATAATGAGGTAGTATTTATCCCTACAGAAGATGACAAGGTAAAGACATCTTCTCTATATATTTCCCTTACTGATCTGTCTCTTTGATGTCCCCCTAGGTCATCCAAATTGCTTGGAAAGATAGTAATATCGTGCTTTTCCTTTCGACTGTGCATAGCGGAGCTTCTCATGAGCGCACACCAAAAAAGAGGAAAATGCCCGCCAAAAGAGGCACAAAGGCAGAGCAACAACGCCTACAAGAGTACTTCAACGGGGAAAGCTTCAAGATAATCCCTATCCCTACTGTTGCTGCTCAGTATAACGATGAAATGAATCACGTGGACCGCAGCGATCAGATACGGTCATATACAACGTATGAGCATCGCTTTCGCCGAGGGCCTTGGCAGGCGTTGCTATGGTCTTTCCTCCTTGAAGTCACACTTGCGAATAGCTTCATTTTACAGCGAGAAACGACACAGCCCCATTGGAAGCCCTACACAACACTAAAGGATTGGAAGGAATGTATCTATAATGCCATTTTTAATAAGTATGCTGCTGAAGGTCACACAAGAAAGAGAGGTTGCACAGGGAAAGAAGAAGACACCGAGGATATTAAAGCACGGCAAAATCACATACAAAGAGATATTAATCATGTCTACAGAGGCAGAAATAACCCTTCCCCTTGCCTAGCTTGCAAAGGCTTCCGCCAAGGGCAGCCTCGACCCTTCAAAAAAAGGAAGGGAAAAGGGGGCCCTCTACAGCCTCTATCAGGAAATGCGCGAGGCCCACTGAGCAGGTACGGTTGTAAGGTATGCGATGTAGCTTTATGTAACAATGCTGACTGTTGGTACCTATATCATACACCAATTTAGGTGTGAGCAGAGGTACCGGCTGTCACGGTCATTTTGATTGGCTCCCCGCCCCAGTCGTGACATCGTGGTAGACTTGTGACCGCGAAAGAGATAAGAACTTGCAAAAAGGTTTAGGCGTGTGCCTGAAGGATGCTCTGCCACGTGTTTCGGCCATCTAAGCCCTTTCCCACGATGCGATAGTCTCTTTGTGAGACTATGTCTTTATGGTTAATTGAAGTGGGTATAGCTCTGGTGGCTTTGCTGCTTGCGGCCCTGTATACTCGCCTTCTCTCCAGCCTGTCGCTTCCTTTACTGATCGATCTGCGTGATCTCGGTATCTAGTCTTTGCGATCGGAGATCGTCGATCTGTTGCGTAATCCTCTTGAGCAGGTATGCGCCTGATTTGCAAAGGCTCAAGTCAGGACACATTCAGTAGCATTGCGTAACCACTTATCTTGAGGTCCGGAAGCACTGGGATTTAATGCTTCGCCGCTAATTGGCCGGCTTTGTTGCCTAACAGTAAGCACTAACAAAACTTGAGCAGGCTTATTGCGACACCAAAGTCCTTTACTTACGCCCCCACTCAAAATCCAAAGTTGACCGACCGCTCCTCGCAGTACCTTATTTCTCAATCAACTTCGGGTTGTAATCTCATCCGATATTTTCACGAAGTTCACTGGAGAATTCGTATCACACCAGCTGCATTAACACTTAGCAGACCGAGATGGGCCACACCGATGGAAGCTCAGTCATTGGCATCGCCAAAATCTGGTGCTTCCTTCTATTCACCTTTGCTGCGACTCTTGTGTTTGTGCCAAAGAATGCAACTCTCCTTCGTGTTGGAGCAACTCTAGCCCTGGGCTACCTCCAGTACAGCTTCTACATAGCGGTCTTGGATACGTCTATTACCGCCGCCCAGAAATCCAATATCTGTCTCCTCAGTTGGGGCTTCTTTACTAGCAGCGCGGAGCAGATCCTCATTTCGCAAATTCATACCGTCGATTTATTCACTAAGACGGAAAAGGACGGCGTTAATCACGTCAGCACTGTGGCGCTTCTTTTTCGGGCTGCAGGTATGTATTTCAATCTGCGGCGTTTTGGGGTACGAGGCGAGACCTCAATGATTCACCGACGCGCAATAACACGAGCTCGTCTCGTATATACCAAGGTCGCCGAGATTTTCATCTTGTATCTAATTATGGATGCGGCGATGAGCGGACCACCTCCAGAGACCCATCTAATCACGAGAGAAAAACAAACGCTTTTCAGGCTATCGAATTTATCATTAGAGGATTTGCTATTTCGATTCTTCAGCACACTTGGGTACTGGTTGGTAACATTCGTCTGCAACCGACTCAATCATGCTTGCGCAGTTGTCGTATCCCTCGTGATTGGCTTGAGCCACCCAGAAGACTGGCCGCATCTTAATGGGCCAATAAGCGCCTGTTACACTGTTCGTGGTTTCTGGGGGTAAGTGATCTATCCACTGTACCAGCCTTTGGGTTACCTGCTAAAGTGTTTTATAGAAAGTTCTGGCATCAGCTTTACCGCAAGACATTCACAGGTCTGGGAGATTTTCTTCCAGACAAAACTTTTTGCCTTAGTCGTGGCACTCTCCTCTCGCGATATACACGCCTTTTTCTTACTTTCCTGGTGTCCGGCCTCATGCATCACTGCATGGGTCGCTTGTATTCTTTTGCCGCCGATGAGGCTTTTGTTAGTGAAAAGTTCTATGCCCTGCAGGCCGTCGGGATTGCGTTCGAAGACGCCGTGCAAGCAGTGACTGCGGACGTTCCTCTCCCGATGTCAGTCCGCCGAGTAGTAGGGTATATATGGGTTCTGATGTTTCTATCGTGGTCGACACCGACATGTTCATATCCCTCAATGCGCGCGGGAGATATTGGACAAATGGTCCCTTTCCGAGTGATAGGCCATTTGATACAGTCTTAGAAAAGACAAGCCCAAGTTCTTTGTCAAATCCAGGAGGTTTTATGCTGCATTTGATCATGATTGTGAATATGAACGAGAGAGAGCCTTAGCTACGATGCAGCTGTCGACACATCACAGTGATTGAAACGTGGCTTTGCTTGACCATGGAGCGCCCTATTTACTTCAGTATTTAAATCCTTGACAGAGTTAGCCGCCTATATTCCTTAGGGCTTCTGTCATGTTCTGACTTGATTTCTGTATATAGTTCAAAGTCAATTATCCGTGAGATACCTTGTTACTGTTCTCTTAAAGTATTTTTTAGGTTTATAAGGCGATGCCCTAAGTATGTATATCTACTAACACTTTTCCGTTGTTTAATAGCTGCTTGTGATCTTGTTGTGGCGAAGGAAGGCGTACAACTTTCCGATGAGCTACATCTTTATGTCTTGGACTATGGGTGAGGTATAGGATTTGTACGCCTTATCGTCATCTGTGGATTTGTAGGGGATGTAGATTATATAACGACGCGTTTTGTGGTAGAATGGTTATTTTTCTTTATTTATGATTGAGCATTGATGTTGATGGTGGAGATGAAATTGGGGTTGTCAAGCCTAGGGAAGCCTTCTTTTATGCTTATGGATTTAGGGTACTTGTTCAGTTGAATTATAAGGTTGAGGCATTAGCTGTGTGGGCAGCCGATAACTCTAATGCGAAGGTTATTGCGTTTATCAAGCGTTGGCGCATCAACTCCACCTATTATGTTATAAATCTGCTGTATTATTTTAAACGTGATCTCCCCAACCTAAGTGCTGTGGAGGAACTACACACATTGAATAGAGCTAATATTTACTAATTACCTATGCTAAACATAAACACTGACGGCTTCGAGCTGGCAGTTTGGGCGGCAACACGCCACGTCTTTTCGAGGGAATGGTTGCCAGGACTGTAGATCTACCAAGAAATCATGCTGGCTCGTAGCATTAGTTTGTTTTGTGGCCAGGAATGTCTTGATTGGGAGGACCTTGACAACGCTTATAAGTTGCTGACCCCGTTACTTTCTCCCCACAACGGGCTGTATCGCGGCAGTGTAGGTACAGGTCCAGCTGTCGTCATGCAGATGTCTAATTGAACGTCGATGGTGGCCAATCGTGCATGGGGTTCTCAAATACAGCCAAGAATGCTGCATCTTGTGCAAAGCTGTTTAACCCGACAGAGTACTGATCCAAGAGACCGCTTTTGCGCGGTCTTGGGATTAGCAAGTGATGCTCGCGATTTGGGAAACTTTCTCATACGGTTTCAGCCGAGGGAGTCTTCGAGAACTTTGCTCGGAAGATCATCAATCAGGAAAAGCCGCTTAAGCTTCTTTCTTATGCGAGAAGCGAACTCATCACCCCAGAGGAAGGAATATTGTGTAATCTTGATTTCTCTATTTAGGCATCTCTTGTACCCCATTGGTATTGTGGAACGAAGTCATTTAGGATCGATCGGACTTGTTACCAAGCTAGAGCATCGGTACAACCATGCTTTCATTTTGAGCCGAGAACACTCCTTATCAACGGATTCATGGAATACATGGTCAGCGAGATTGTCACCCAGCCTTTTCTATCCAAGGAGAAGTTTTTTTTACTCTGTTGCGTTGTGCATCTAATCTGTACGCACCGGGCTCCAAGCGGTCGCCAACAGTCCAGATATGCGTGCCCTGGACTACTTCATGATCTTTCGATAGCACTGCAGCTAGCTTCTCAGTTCGTCTCTTATCAGTTGAACTTGGAAACAGTGAGGTTAAAGCCAAACATCTGTCCCATATTTTATCTAAAAATTATGCGCTATTTATCCAGCTGTGGATTACGGATGTTTATGAGGCTCGATTAGCCCAGGTAGCTAAAACGAAATTGTTCAAAGTGGCTCACGGATCTGACAAGCCCCAGCATCAAAAACCGCCGTATTCCAATCTTCGAAAAGCCCCTGTTGGGCACTTAGATCGAGTGCAATAATCGGCACTGTCGTTGAATCCGGTCCTGGTCCCATCACAGGCGTGCCTGCTAGAGTCGACTCTGCTCTAGTAGAACAATCACCGATCAGCGACGGAGGTTGTGAAAAGCCCCCATTCTGCATAGCCGTGAACCTCTCTTTGAAATTCTTTGCTTCTAACCTACAGTTAGGTCAAACTATTTAGAAGATCAGAAAAAATACTAACCTTCATCTGTCTCGAACGTTATGTGCAACTGCCTCGAACCTCGCTGAGATGGCATGAGATTAACTGAGTTGGACTCGACTCGCCTTCCAATGTCCCACGACAGACGTCGAATACGTGGAATTGTGACAGAAGTTTGGAATTCAGCTAGGTTAATCTCATCATATTCTCCAGCAGAGGTGCCTGATGATATGTAGTAGGTGACGGTGTTAGTCATGGTACCATCGCGCTCAGCCCTATGCCAGAATCGTATCATTTGTCTTCGAGCAACGATCCGACCATTGACTTTGATCTCGACAGCCTCAAAAGCGCCGCGGACTTCTCTCTCGCGAAGTGTTGACTGGAACCTATCACATGCTTCATGGTCCTCGAATTTGTATTTTGGATCGAGGCGATATATATGGTAGCCCTCGCTGTCGACGACGGTGACGAGATGTTTCTTGAGGAAGGAAACTCTCTTGGAGGACTTGTTGCGAGTCCAAGGTATAGAACCGTAAGGTACTGAAAGCATCAGTCAAGGGTCTTCTCTGGCAGGACGTAGACAACGGTACCGACGTGTGTGACGTGTATAGTACAATCGTCATTCTGATATTGCAAGATGCGAGACGCATCATCTCGAGCCATAATATGAAGTCGTCTTAGACGCAGTCGTCTATGTTGTTGCGGCGCACTCTCCAACTCCCTGAGAAAGGTCAGTGAACGAGGGACTATGTCGCCACAATCACGTACAATGTAGTTGGTGCGTCTTCGTAACTGAGTGTTGATCGACCTATAGTAAGTACAACCGTTAGTAAATCATCCTTAGCACTCAAGTCTAGGAATAGGCAGCCATACGTTTAATGTTTGGCATTGGGTAGTCGATGAGATCGTCGAGATCCTCCTCCACTAGGCCCAGCTCTGTCCAGCATGTTCTCAATCCGTAGTCGATGCTTCGAAGTGTCTCCTCGATAGCGTCCTTACCGTCGGCAGTCTTGAGCTTCTCAAGCCTTTCGGTTATTTGTTGTATATGCTCTGGCGCGACTTGGTATTGCGATGGCGATACATGCTGCGCTGAGTCTATCAGGGTATTGTTGTAGATTTCTGTGGCGGCGGATGTATCATCTTCCTCGCCTAATAGAAGAGGAGGCTTGGGATTATGCCTGCCACTAAAAGAAACCCTATTAGTGACATGTTTTGGAGTGAACTGGTGGAGCAGGCTTGCCTTAAAGAACTCAACCAACACGGCACCAAAATCTGGGTATAGTGCGTATCAATACGAGTCTTGTACTTGACAAGCTTCTGATTATTCCTAAATGTCCAAACACCTCGGATAACAGTCGTGACAACCGGGCCCTTCGATGAAGTAACCTGTTGCTGAAGAAGGTCTTTACACAACGTCAGTGTCTCTTCAATCTCGTGAACATCATCCTCATGCAAGATATCTCCCGAGGGATAATATGAAACATCGTTTTGGAAAGCCTCGAGATGGCGCTGCAGGCGCACGGCAGATTGGCGAAAGTCTCTTAGCTCCTGTGGAGAGTTTTTTAGTCGCTCGAAGCTCTCGATAACTTGGTCCGCTAGTTTGATGACCTGCAGTACCAGCGAGACAACCGCTAAGACAGTCCCAAGTTCCATGTCTGCAGGGACATGTTGTAAGTCATTGCAATAAGCGCGGGCTTGTGTGATGGGATTGTCGAAGTTAAAGTCGCTGAGGGTCCGTGAGGAAATCAGGGTAGCGATCGTCCTGTCTCAGAACTGGGGGCGAGGGATCCATTTCTTGGTCACATTATCACCTCCGATATAATCTGCCTTGAAGCGGCAACCAATGCGGTGCCAATGCAGCCACTTTGTTGCGGTTCTTATAATATCGATGGCGATAGTCCAATATCTAACCCACGGGGTTGTGTGGGGCTCTGTGATTCGAGGGATAAATATGTCAGCAAGGCGCTCTGCGACTAGGTGGAATGATTGCGGCTGAGAATGCAACAGAAGGCAAACCCTTGTCAGCCTAAGCGACTAATTGATCAGTTAATTAAATCAGGAACCCTTTGTCCTTCCAAATGTCGCTCATCATCTCTATCATGCATCAACTTCACCATGGATCCCCATCCTACTCATATCGAGTCTAATTCTGCAAAGAAGTCCAGAAGACGATGTCGCTTCTGGATTGACTACAACGAGGAAGTGAAACATTTGGTTGAGATCGACTATGTAAGTGTCCACTATCCAAGCCGATGGCTTCTAATCCTCTTTTAGAGCACGCGTGAACGGGAAAAGCAAATCACAAAGATCGTCGACGATGGCGGCTTCAAGATCAGAGTCTTTTTCGTCGCTGCTTCCGGCTTCCTTGCATCCTCTTACTCTCTCTTTTCCGTTGACATCTTATCCATTGCCCTCTTTTATGTCTTTCCACCCTGCAACAGACTCGGACAGGACCCTGGCCTTATCATCGATGAACTCACCCTGACCGGTACGATCTTGGGGATGCTCTTGATGGGGCATCTTGCTGATCGATCGGGAAGAAAGAAGTGGTACGGAGCCGAGTTGACAATCTTGATCGTCGCTACCATCGGCATGGTTCAAGCTTCTGAGGGCTATACAGCCGTCAAAATGTCAAAAAGCTCAATGAATATCTATTCCTGGATAGCCTGGTGGAGGTTTCTACTTGGATTTGGTATAGGGGCAGAAGTAAATCTCATTTCCATCTCGAGAAACAGGAGCGCGAGCTAATCAACATTTATAGTATCCTCTATCCAGTATCATTACTGCAGAGTGGGCGTCGACCGAGTCCAGGGGAGTTATGCTCTCAGCAGTCTTCTCCATGCAATCGGTGGGACGTCTCCTATCTTACGCAGTCAGTCTGGGCGCCTTGCGCGGGTCACATCCGGGTGATGATGAAGAAACAAGAAGACTAGCGATAGACAGGGTGTGGCGATGGACCGTTGGAGTCGCTCTCATTCCTGCAGCAATAGCTATATTGCTTCGTCTAACTATACCCGAAACTCCGAGATTCCACGCTGGAATTATGAAGGATCCGCGCAAAGGTGTTTCCAACGCGATGAAATTGTATGGTCGGAACAAGAACATCCAAGAGATTGGTACAGACAGCGATCTTTCGACAGGTGGACCAACTGATGAAGATGAGCCATGGTACACTTGGTACGGAAAGGCGTGTGACTACTTGACTGGACCAAAGAAAGGATGGAGACCACTGGTTCTCATATCTCTTCTCTGGGCTATTATGGATGTTCCCTGGTACGGCTTGACGATGGACTTGAGCAATACGCTGGCCACATTGGTTCATGATCCAAGTTCCCCCACTGGAGTGATGCACCACTTTCGACGGGCTTCCGATAATGTTGTTAAAGGATGTGGAGATGACCCATGGAATAAAGACTATTGGAATTCTAACAACACCATCTCCAACATGATCGAGCAGAATGCCCTCAGATCTATTGTTATTGTTTCTATTGGCTCACTGGTCGGTAGCATCGGGTCAATTCTCATTATTGACTTCTTCCGAAGAAAGGTGATTCTGATTGCGACATTCCTGGCCATTACAGTCCTTCTTGCTATTGCAGGAGGAACGCTGGTTGGTAGTGAAGCTAGCGATCGTCACCATGTCGCTGTTGTCTGTTATGGGATCCTTCAATTCTTCTTCAACTTGGGTCCCAACACCCTCATTTTTGTGCTCGCCGCGGAGATCTTCCCAACTACCTATCGAGGCACATTCAACGGCATAGCTGCAGCTTCAGGAAAGGTCGGTGCCGTTATAATCCGCGTTATCATCTTTGCAACGAGACACGGGGACAAAGAAAAAAACCTTGGAATAAGGCTGCTCGCTCTGATGCCTTTGATGCTTATATCTGCATGGCTGTCTTGGTATCTACCCGATGTGCAGGTCGTTACAGAGACTAAACCTGTGGAAATAGTGTCTGAGCAGCACGAATCAGTTGCTGAGAACTTGCCTCCTTCACATATGCTTCAGGTTGAGACCCCTTACTCGAATGCTGCCTCGGTAACCTCTTCAGACAGTGGCTCTTCGTCAGTTCCAAGGATTGAAGACAGTAAGCGGTCTCATCTGCTGAAAAGGCTTAATAATATTCCACTTGAGGATATTGCGCGGAATCCAAGTCGGTATCATATGGGTAGAAGGCTAAAGAGAACAACCGAAGTGACAGTGGGAAGTGCAAACTGAACTTAATATGGCAGTAAGTAGTTTCTTGCTTTTTAATAATATAGCAATTGGATACCTTAATACTTTACTATATTGGTAATATTGCTATCTCTTAAACTGTAAATGTTAAGACTGGCCACTAACATAGTATATACGCTTTAAGACGAGGCAATATGCTCTATCTCCTTAAATGATTATTATCTAGTTAGATGACCTCCACTTTCCGCAATACCCATTGCTCAATGAAAACAGCTATTTGCCGCTAGACCGAGAATAATAAATCCCACTGAACTGACCAACTCTGTGCGCCACACATAGAAGTGCTGCGTTGGAAAACGAGCTAGCATTTATTACTCAGATAAGCTGCAAGGAATCTGCTGAAGCAACCTCTGCACTACATGCGCTAATGGCAACAATCTTCCAGAGATATAATGGCTGCAATATAGGGTTAATACTATGAAAAGTCTACTTGAGGAGTATAAAATACAGTTAAGATAGGTAGTCCCCTTTAGTAGAGTTAAGGATATTAATACTCCGGTATGCTTAATAGCTAGTAATAAAATTAGAACTTCCTTTTATTTATTTATTAAGCTATACCTAATAAAGAATTAATTAAGGCAACTTAAACGTGTTAGCAACTTAAGTATTATTAAAAGGCAATTTAACTTAAAATATTTAATAAAATAAATTATCTTACTTATATTTTTAAGTTAAATTATTTAAAGTAGAACTAAATTACTAATTAATTTAAATAAATTTTATTTTATACTTAAAGTTAATAAATATTATTTAAAGTTAATATTTATAAATTAAAATTAAAATATTATAAAAATAAAAGATTTAAATTTATAAAAATAAAAATAAAACTATTTATCTATTTATTTTATATTATTAAAATATAAGATATAATATTAATTAATATTATATAATATTATATAATATAATTAAAATTATTAAATATTAATATTAAATTCTATTAAGTAGCTATTTAATTAGGCTTAAATATTAAATTATATTGTTTTATAAATATTAATTAAAAAGCTAAATACTTAAAGATATTAAAATTTACTTTAATATTATAATAAGTTAATTATAAATAAAGAAATAAAAGTCTTTTTAATTTATTTTTTTTACTTTTAATTTTATAAAAAGCTATTTAGCTTTATAGATTTTTTACTAATAACTTTAAAAGAGAGATTATTATAATATATTATTATAATAAAGGTTAATATTAAATAAGGTTTATTTATCTTAATAATATAATTATTACCTTTATTAAATAATATATATATTAGCTTATAATAGTTAAATTAATTATTATAAGATAATTATTTAGTATTTTATATATCTTATATTTTTACTAATTACTTATAATTAATATAAAATATAATAATTACAATTCCTTAAGAAATAAACTAATATATATTAAGTCTATATTATAAAGTTTATAAGGCAAATACTAATTAAATAATAATTATTATATTTATTAATAATTATATAATATATTTTAAGCTTGTTAATATAAGAAAGTCTTATTAATAATTAATAAGTTAGAATTTATAAAAGTATTAGTATATATAATTTATATATTAAAAGTAGTTATATAGCTTAATAAGAAATAAAAGTAATCTAAAAGCTGGATTTATAAGAATTAGAAGTAATTTATAATAATTTAGCTTTAAAGTATTTTAATTTAAGTAATCTAATAGAAGAGGGTTATAAGTAAGAGAGGTAATCCTTATATAATTAATAGAATTTATAGGAGCTATATATTATAGCTGCAGGGGTGGTAATAAAAGGTAGGAAGCAATATCAAGAAAATACAACATAAAATAACTATATTATATATCTTCTTAACTACAAGCTGAATTACATCCTGTAATTCAGGTTTAATTAAGACCGGGTTTTCTTTACATGATATAAAACAGAATGGTTAGTCTATTAATTAGAAGTTAAGTTAAAAAGCATATTGAATTTGGTATAAAAAAAAGAATTAAAAGAAGTATGTATCCTAAGCTATAACTAGAATTGCATCCCTTTTGCCTATTACTATAGATAACTATGTAATTTCTCTATCCTAGCTTGACTTTCTTATCCCTTGCATATTTACTATTTCTGTTATAATACTATGTATTAGTATTAAACTAATAAAACCTAATAAAAAATAAGTAAATTAAAACTTTTTAAAAGAGTTTTTAAAGGTATTTTTAATTTTATTATAAAGCCTAATTATAATATATATATAATATTATATATAATTAACTTTTATATTATATATAAACTAACTATAATTATAATAATATTTAAATTAATTATATATTTAGGCTAAGAGGTATATAAATATATTAAGGCCTTAAAGCTAAATAAGGCAAGGGGGTTAATAAAGGCTAATAAGGTTAAAACCATAAAGAGATAATAAAATAGGCCAGTCTTAAAAGAAATAAATTATATTATTAAAATAATACTATAAGCTTATTATATAAATATCTTTACTTTATTAATTATTATTAATTATTATTAATTATTATTAATTATTATTAATTATTATTAATTATTATTAATTATTATTAATTATTATTAATTATTATTAATTATTATTAATTATATAATTTATTAATAGTATTACTAAGGCTTCTATCTACTATATTAATAATAATTATACCTTGGTAAAGGGCTGCAGTGGGTAACCTTGCGCTTGGTATAACTGCTGAGGCGGCGCATTGAAAGGTTGAGATTGATGATTAACGATGGTTACAGGAGGTCCTCCAGGGAGAGGGCATGCACCAGCCATGTCAATGTGCTTGTTGCCATTTTCCTTGCTCCACGCCGATGGTGACATAATGAGGCTGCTTGAGTCCGTATGGAAAATCGACGTCAAGAGTCGCCCAATAGCTACTTGCTTAAGTCTATGCCTAAGGAGGTCCAGGCTCGATTTGCCTACCACAGTCATTGCCGTAACACTAAGAATAATGAGGCCTATGACCAAGACAAGGATGAATGCGGGTATGCCGAAAACCCAGTGGTACTTGATCTTGCGAACAGACGGTATTACTTTTAGTCGAGCTGCTTGATCAGGCTCCTCGTTCCGGGCCCCGAGTACACCCTTGGATCCCACCAAGGCGGAAGCCGCAAGGTCATTCCAGAGCAGCTTAAAGACCATAGGCATCGAGTCTTCAGAGGAAGAGAGCCTTTTCCACTTCAGCCACAAACTCATGCTTCGCTGAGCAGTGAAGTCAATGACTGGCTCTGAGCTATCGCGGCTATTGACAATAGTCGCGAGTGCAGAGATAGGTACAATTGACCCAGGGATGTTCATCTCGGAGAACCCAGGGTTGAAGCCCGACGTTCCAAACAAATTCTCTTGGGCTGATCCAAGCATAAATAGCGATGGCGCTCGGAGAGTGCTAATGTTGCGAAGGTCTTTGAACACAGGATCCACTATACCCCAGATTGGTTGAAACTGAGCGAGGCCCAGGGACGAGTCCTCAACACCCCAAAGCGGCATGTCATCCACGTTCTTGTACTCCTTCTCCTTCACCTCCTTGATAGTCAATCGTTCGACAGTGTCGCTAGTACCGTTGTGGAAGAATGTGACTGCCTTGACGGTGGCCTTGACAGCTGAAGCGCATGTATACAGGGGCGAAGACCATTTGCTGCCATCTTCGAACAGGTTTGGAGGGCCATCATCAACCCTGTTGGGGACACCGCGGACTAGACTGCAGGATACATATGTATTGTTAAGCTTAGGAGGAGCATTAAGTGTGGTGGCTTGGCAAATGAATTCTTGAAATCTAGGTCAGTAACGCAAGAAAATGACTCCGTATGCTAGGGAGAAACTTACTTGCAGCGTCATAGTCTGCAGCCGTGATCGTATAGGGATTATCATAAATTTGTTCCGTTTTTGAAGAGTTACCCGACGACTTATCCACACCCATCATGTTACCAAACTCGTTGAAGAACTCTAACGACTGGTAGTTTGTATGGTAGATCTCTGTGATAGGCAACTTCCACTTTTTGCCCATCTTGGAGTCAATTCTGTCGAATGCCTTTACCCCTTTGATCTTATCGGTAGGGTCCGAGATATTCATAAAGAGCATATTGATGCCATTGGTGTACCAGGCCGCTTGATATGCTCGTGTTTTTAGATCTGGCTTATTGCCGTTGTTCTCTGCGTCATGCTCGGGGTTGGTCTTGTTGATATGAACGAAGCCACCGTGGTCGGTCATGAAAAGCTTGGTGACGGCTATACCAGAGCTCGACTTGGAGCTGGTGCTAATCTCAAAATCTATAGAGACATTGAGATTCACGCACTCTGTCTCAGGCTCAAGGAAAAGCAAGTCTTCGGTCCAGGTAGCGCCCTGCGTGTGGCCGACGGGTAATGTATGGTTCCTTAGGCCAACGCCACCATTTTCGCTATCGACGATGAGACCTTCAACTGGTCGAATGTCTTCTCTCAATGCGAACGACTCCAGGGGACGGAAGACACCAACTGCAATAGGTGTGCCGTTGTTGTAGTTTTTGTTATACTGTGCGGTCAGCTGGCGCCATTGGATGTCGAAGTAATTGGAGATGGTGGTTCGACGCTTCTTGGTTCCGCTCATATAGATGTCGTGGAGGATGTTCGGCACAGTTGTATTAGTGCCGTAGAGTATTGAACAGTTAGACTGCAGACCGTCGGATGAAACAATGGTGACATCAGAAGTGTACGGACAGGGAGCAAGGCACATTGGTGAATAATTGCAAGTCCGTGTGAAGGTCTTGTTATCGCGCGGTGAGGTGCCTTGCAGGAAGGTACTCGTGTCTTTCACGTACTGAAAGGTTGCTGAGATAGATTCGCTGGCATTTTCATCTTGTTCATACAATCCCAGGGGAGTGATCACACCAGCAAGGGAGATGAGCAAAGCCAGCAACGGTACCATCGAGGCCATCAAAGAAATAGACGTGCGGACACCCTTTTGTTGGGTCGAGTCGGCTCGGAGAAGGGTAGGCCAAAGGGAGCTTTGAAGAACCCGCCCTGCAGTCGTCCTATACTTTGTCAGACTACTTCAAAGTAGGGAGGGGTTGCACGAATTTACCATGTCCCCGCTGTCTCACGATCGCGCAGCTGGCCAGCAATAATTAGGGTGATGGCTGTTGGACAAAACAGTTGGGCTGCCAACCGAGTTAGCAAGCCTCTGATGTTCTTATTTTCGCGCAAAAGTCTTCTCAGATCAGGAAGCAAAACTTACCAATCACGATGCCAAAGGCAATGATACCAGCAACGTAGCCCACGGTCAGCTCAGTCATTGTGTTTCTGGACCCGGCTGTAACGCCTTAGTGATCAGTACTGTTCAAACTGTTTTCACTGTGAAGTTTTGAGTTCTGAGTGACAAGAGAGGTGTCTATGTTAGTAATTATTATAAGCGCTCCTTTTTGGCAGCATGCTGGTCCTGGCTTAATTTAGGAACCTGTGCGAGATTTACTCTAGCTGTTCGCCTTACATGGTTCATTCAAAAACTAGTAAGCCATTTTAATCATATTTCTCGGCTGGTGGACATTACTGACTGACCATTAGTCTTCGAGAATTTGACCTTTCTCCAGTTTTCATGAAGATCAGCTATAGCCACTAGTGATCCAAGTGCCGACAAGATGTGCGACTCCTGAAAAAGTGTCGCTGGAAGAAGATTGGGAGCGTAGTATTTGCGAGTATCATAGTAAGACGGGTTGAAATTTATCCCGTCATGACCCATATTTGCCCTGGCGCGGCACAGATAACCTATCAGAATCAGAGTAACATGCAGCTAAACGTAGAAAATAAAGCCGGGCGTTTGGGATCAACGCCACCAATTTAAAGCTTGCAGACTATTCCAGGGACCTTCTCAATGTGTCATAAAGCGTGGGTTTAGTCTGCCAGGGCTGAATTTCTTGTGGCCAAGGATCGATGCTTAATTTAACGAACTTGAAGTCTTTTAATAGATCGGGTATGTGTACACAGTTTTCAAACTCTCACATTTACAGGATCGCAACTGAGAGATCATAATGGGGCTAAGCGTGTTTCGTAGAGTGCTAATTAGCCTCTTCATCGCCCATTTGTCTATCGCCTTGATTAGTGAAGAGGGCCGCGAATACTGCACAGGAAAAGGCTCTATTTGCGAAGCATACAACAACGTCGATCGAAAATGCAGAGATGAGACCGGCCCCAAGTATTATGACTGCACCTGCAAGTCAGGATGGGTTCCTTTGCAGAAAGCGTAAGAGCAGCCGGATGCCAAAGTTTACACCAAAGTCATTGTTAACACCAGAGTTGTAGTTGTTACGATTGCAGAAGCGTTATGGGTGAATTCATGTTCGATACAGACGAGAGGAACCGAGCGAGCTGCAAAGATGATGGATATACGGTTGCGCCAATCCCTTCCAGCATTATCTCTCAGCAAAAGGAATACAACAAAACTGCCAAGCTCCCGATAATGTCAGCGACGGATTCATCGACAGATTCTGCAACCGAGATCAACTCAGCTCATGCAACCCTCAGTCATGATCCATATACAATGACATTATACGGGCAGAGTGCATCAGTCACTTTACCAGATATTCCCGTTCAAACTGAACAAAATGAAGATAAAGAGAATGCAGCAGGAGGCAATGGCAATGGTGTTTTAATAATATCTGTTTATGCAATTGTGTTAGTAATGTTCATTACTTAATGTTGGATGTCTATTTTGCCTTATACTTATATATATTATTTTTTCTAATTACTTTATTAATGAATACTTTTTTAACTAGCGTCTTTAATATAATCTATTAAAGTTTTAGTTCTTAGAATTTAAATAATATTATTATGTCTTAGTAAATATAAGAAGGGAATAAATATAGGTTGATTTAATATTATATTAATTAATTCCCTAGTTTAAATTACTACCTTTTTACTAATTTTACTTTATCTGTTTTTATATATAAGGTTAATTAGTTACATGTCTTACTATATGTATTTAATTAATTAACTTTTAGTACCTAACTTATATAAACAGACTTAATATAATTCCTTTATAAAACCCATGTTATTACCTTGTATTTATCCTTACTAATTTAATAGCATCTCTCTAATAATATTAGCTGCCCTTATAAATATACTAAGAAGCTACTCTTTATATATAATTAAATTTAGGCTTATAAAGGCAATAAGGAGAGCTGCCTTATCTAATTAAAAAAGAAAACCTCCCTTTAGAACTATTTCTAAATCTTTAAGACCTAATATCTTATTATTAACTTAATTTAAATTAATTAAATTAATATAATATCTCTTTTTTATATAATTAATTAATTAAATTAGGCTATAATTTTTAATAATTATTTTAATAAAATTAAATCTATTATTTAATAAGAAGTTATTTATAATAATAGTAATTAGTATATATATTATATTATAATTCTTTTATTAACTACCTTTAAGGTAAGTTTAATAATTAAATTAAAATTATAGCTAATTATATAATAAATATAATTATATACTTATAAGTTATTTTATAGAGGTATTAAGGTAGTATAGTTATTATACTATTAGTAAAAAGGGTTAAAAGAGAGAAGGCTAGCTTAGATAATATACTTAAGTATAATAAATAAATTAGATATAATATTTCTTTAAGTAGGTTTAAGAAAGAAAGTTATTTTAGCTATTAAGAAACTTATAGCTAATATTTATATTACTTAATTAAGATAGTAATTATAATATTAAGGCAAATAAACCTTCTTTAATATTAACTTCTATTATAATAGCCTGCTATAAAGATCTCTTTATTTAAGTTATTAGTAAAACAGCGAAAAAGCTAAATAGCCTTTTATAAAGTTAAATATAAAAAAAAAAAAAACTTAAGGGTATTTATTTAATTAAATCTTAAGATTTAAGGTAATTATTATATAATTTACTAAAACTTAATATTAAGGTTATTATATTTTTTTAATATAATATATAATACCTTTTAATATTATATTAAAAAAACACTTTTATTATATTATTTTACTTTTATCTATTTAGCTTTACTTTTTATATTATTAAATTAGTATTTTAATATTAAAGTATTCTTTTTTATATTTTTTTTTAAAGTTATATAATATACTATTTTTTTAATTAAACTTAATTAAACCCTAGTTTAAATTATTACTTTTTTACTAATTTTATTTTATTTATTTTTATATATAGGGTTAATTAGTTATATGCCCTATTATATATATTTAATTTATTAAGTTATAACTTTAAGTAAATTTAACGTTTACTAACTAATTTATATAAAACTTAATATAATTTCTTTAAATTTCTAAACCCTCCCTTTACCCTGTATTTATTTAACTTTATATATAAACTCCGTGTCTTTATGCTCTTATAATCTAAGACTATAACTTGCCTAATTTATATATTATTTATATCTAATAAGAAGGATATAAGATACCTATTTTGCCTTTATAATTATAGTAATAAGCTACTTTTTGTATTAGGCTAAGTTACTTCTAAAGGCAATATTTATTACTGCCTCTTTTCCTATTAGAGGCTAGTTATACCTTAAGGCTTTTTTCTAGCTTTTTTAATTTAAATAGCTTTTAGTTAATTTAAGCTAGAAATATTATATCTCCTAGATAACCTAGATTTATATAACTAATTAACTTAATTAAATTCTAATTAAAAATAGCTATTTTAATTAGGCTAGATTTCTTTTTTAATAAGAAGTTCTTTTTTATAGTTATAGCTATTATATATAATATAAAGTAATTTCTATTTATAGCCTACTTTAAGGCTAGTTTAATTATAATAATAAGATTATAATTAATTATATAATAGCTTTAATTAGGCTATAGGCTATTATAATTAAATATTATAATAATAACTATAATTAATATTAATAAGTATAACTAATAAGTATAAAAAGTTAAGTTAGGTAATATACTTTATAATAAATAAATTAGGCATAATATTCTTTTAAGTAAGTTAAATAAAAAAGATTAATTTAGCTATTAAGATATAACTAGTATTAGTACTGCTTAGTTAAGGCAGTAATTATATTATTAAGGCAGATAAATCTTATTTAATTTTGATTTTTCTAATAATAGCCTGCTATAAGGGTCTTATTATTTAAGTTATTAATAAAAAAGCTAAAAAGCTTAATAGCCTTATATAAGGCTAAAGGTAAGGGAAAAAAAAAACCTTAATTAAAAATAATTATCTTTTTATAATATTATACCTTATAATATTAATAGTATTATTATTTTAAATAATTTAATAATAAATATACTTTTTATTTATTTAAATTTATAATATAACCTTATTATAATAGTTATATAAGCTATTAAACTATAAGGCAAAAGATTAGGCTATAATTATTATATAAGTAATTATAAATTATAATACTTATTTTATTAGATTATTATTATTTTATATTTTATTTCTTTTTAATAATAAATAATATTATTTTATATTACTTAAAGATACTTAATATAATTATATTTTTTTATTATTAAATGTTATTAAATAATTATAGTATTATATCTTATAAGCTTTAAATTACTTAAATTTACTAAATCTCTTTTAATATAATAATTAGTAATATTTTATTATATATTATTAATTAATTAATATATTTATTAAAAGTATTTTATATATATATTTAATTAATATATTATTATATATTTTTTATAACAAAGTAAATAATACTTATTATTAATTTTAATATACTTATTTATTATAATTAAATAATAGTTAAAGTATATATATTAATATTATATAATAAAGTAGTAAATATTATTATAAATTAATTTTATATTATAAAACCTTTTTTATTAGAATATTATAAATTTTAAAGATAATACGAACCTAAAATAACCCTAATTAACATTAAATAGAAAATTTAACTAATGAAAAGCTTAGCTTAATAATAAGTAATATTATAATAATATATAACTTAAAGAATTATATTTATATAAATAAGTTTATTAAAATTATATAAAAATAGATCTTTAGCTATTTTTGCCTTATTATTTAATACTTTTATAGTTATATTTTAAGTAATTAAGTTATTAAAATAACTTTAAAAAGCTAAACTAAATATATTATATATCTTAAATAACTTAAATACTTTAATTAGTAATATTATAGTCTAATTAAGAAAAGCACTTATATTATATTTACTTTATAAGAACTTACTTATTATAAGCCTTGCTTCCCTAATTATAAGCTATTATAATATATATATATATATATATTTACTTAATAGTAAATAAACCTTAATATACTAGCTATTAATAAAATCTCTTTATAATAATAAGCCTAACTTATATTACTAAATTATTAAGATATAAAATAATTTATTAATACTTAATATAAATACTTTATAACTTTATAAATATAAACTTAATAGAAACTAATTTATTTATTTTAAAGCCCCTTTTATTACAGGTAAATAAATACTTATTAAAAAGGCTAATATTAAATACTTATTCTTAATAAGTATAAGAGCTATATTAATATAAAATATAATAAATATTATAAGGCTAATAATATTATACTACGTTGCTTATTAAGTTATGTTATATATTTAACTTAGCCACTTAATATTAGTATTATTAACCTATTAAAAAAGGTATATAATAGCTAAATATTATTCTTAGCCTAGGCTAATAATATATATGCTAATAGACCTATATTTACCATTATAAAATTAACCCTTGTCCTATAGCTAATAACCTTAATAAATTTAATTTTATTATATATAATATAAAGTAAAATAAATTAATGTTACTAAGTTAATATTAGTTATATTAGGGAATATAATACTTAACCAAGAGTTACTTTATTATAATATATTATACTATATAATATATAATAATATTAAATTAATTAAAATAAAATTTTACTTTTAATACTCTTTACACTAATAAAATATAAATTAGGATTTACCTTAGCTAGATAATTAAAGCTAATTTTAAGACTTAAGTTATATTTAGCTAGTAAAGTATAATAATATACTTTAGAAATAAATATACTTCTTTAACTTAAAACAAAACAAACCCAATAAAATAAACCTTATAATAACCCATGTGATACAACTAATGGCTGCTCTTCATCGGACCTTGTATAAGTTATACATTGTCTACCTTGTTGAAACAACCACTTAATTCCATAAGACAAGTGACAAAGAAGTGCCATAACCATCGACGAAAGTGCGACATTCTGAATAAAGCTGGACAGTCCATCAGATACTAAACGAACCGTGATCACGGTGAAACACCCATTAAAAAGCATCCAGTGCGGTTGTAACCGGTGAAGAGTTACCGCAGCAAGTGTAAAGAAAGTGATCATCACCAATACCATGCGTGGCGTCGAAGGGAATAAAAACCGGCCGTAATACCGACGCAGAAACCTATTTGCCGGGTCGTCATCACCTACATTGGTTAGCTTGACCCGTTAACAAAAATAAGTTTCCGAATAATCCGTACCCTTATCTTCTTCATGGTAGCTCAGTATCGGCGGTGCGAGAATCCACATCAGAACGACGAGGATGGTTGTGATAAATGACTCTATCCACGTTCGGCATGGCTCGTCTTGATTCTCTTCGGATGGGCTCGACAAGGTGGTCTGGGTGCCTGCAGTCCTCGGAGGCGCCTCTATCTGAATTAAAGCATCTCCGCTATTGCTGGATGGGAGATTTGATTTTCGATCGATTGCCATGGCTGTCGTTTGGACCGCAGACTATCCTGCCCAAGATGATTTTGGATGCCTTGAGAAAAAAGGTTGTTGCGTGAGGGGTAAGAGGTAGAAGGTTATATATAGGCTTAACAAGGCAGACTATCTCCTAAGAGGTCATAAGGCTCCACTCCATACCCTGCCCCACCCTATCCCTATTATTACGCTAATACAAGCAGAGTACCAATATCTTCAATTTCTGTTAAACCGACCACAGGGCCAAAAACTAGGCGCGCCACTTAGTTAGTAACCTTCTAGGTATTTCGGTATATCTCCGGTTCAACAATTTCCAACCTTTCACAGCCAAATTACTATATAATTCACGGCAATTCAATTAATAAATACATCTTCAGATCCCGATTAAAGACAGGAGGTTAATTCTTATAATAATAAGAGCTTCTACAAGGAACACAAGGGCCCCTATATAGACCCTAAGAACTATGCCAGGGCTAATAATTTTCTACTTAATAAGACCTGCGGCTTTAACTTTAGCCTATTTATGATATAAATTATTAAAAAGTAGTAATAAAGGAAGGATAGTATAACTGGGGATTAGGTAATATAGAATATATAATAAGACTAGGCAAAATATAAAAACCTATTAAGAGGGTATTAAAGCCTTTAGAGATAAGTATATTAACTTATTTTAATTTATTAAAAAGCCTATTATATTTTTATTTTAATTTCTATATTAAAAGTTAAGATTTTTATTATAGTTATATATTTATAATAGTTACTTATTTATAGTAGTTACTTATTTATAGTAGTTACTTATTTATAATAGTTACTTATTTATAATAGTTACTTATTTATAATAGTTACTTATTTATAATAGTTACTTATTTATAATAGTTACTTATTTATAATAGTTACTTATTTATAATAGTTACTTATTATATATATATATTACTAATAACTATTTTTTTTAAGGTAGCCTATTTAATATAAAAGATATATCACAGTTTAATATTAAGTAATGGTTTATTATGTTTACCTAAAATCCAAACGCATTTTCCTGCGAAACTACCCCCTTACGAACCGCTGCTGCCATAGTGCCCAAGGTATCCCCGATAATAACCAGGTTGCTGATTTTCAGGCCGTGTGGCCCGCTAGAATCCTCCACGAAGGTAAGATGATAAGCTCTCGGAATCTAAATCACGTTTAGTAGTTGGCCGGTGGACTCGCATATCCGAAACAATATACTAACCCGCAGCTCCCAATTAATTCCCTTATTATCCGCATAGTTCTTCTCTCCTGGTTCTATGAAGTTGGTGTATATATTCCCGTACACCATACCATCATATCCACCTTCTGTATCCTGGATGAAAGCGGAGAGGGGCTCCATTGAAAATTTGTCATAGAACCTGGACGTATGAACCAACCTCTTCCAGGCCTCCTCTCCTCTAAGGGTCTGCCCACTTTGGGCTTGGAACTCGAAGTCCTGGGTGAACCACTTAGTATGCGGCTCCGAGTGGGCAACCTTGGTCTCGCAGAAGTCAGTGTTGAGGTTGCTCAAGTATCGCATAATAGGATGTTTCAGTGCCTCATCGTCCCAGCCCTTAAAAGAACCGACGAAGCAAGGCTTGGTTGGGTAAGACATCGCGACGAGGAGGAATGAATTTGGTGCTGAGCGAGACGGAAAGCCTTATTTGTTGCTAGTGATAGATTCTAAACATAGAAAAGGCGGAGAAGATTATAATCTTGGAGGTCTGGGGATGATGGTTATATATATGACAGAGAGACTGATCACATGCATTTGCTCAGATCGTATTTTCGTTGCTCATCTAGTAAATGTCCTCTAGACCACTATTGAATGATTCTGCAAAGCATATACTTTCTCATTACGTATTTTACATTAATATTTTGTCAGGTATCTGTTACCTACTCTTCTCCTTATTGTAAACCTTCGATCCACTCCAAGAGGAAAAGCCCTTTAGCTGTATTTTGGATAACAGGGCGACATAGACCTCTTGGTATTCTTGACATCTTCTTGCTACTCAAAGAGGGAAAATCACATGAACAAGACTGCCGCTGACAACGAAGATAGTCAACGTAATTAACTGATCATTCTCCCAAGCCACTTACTCTCGCAGCAGGAATGAAGGCGCGCTTCCAGCCCCGAAGCCTAAACCTCCCAAGGATTCCTACAGCAGCCACCTGACTTGCCCATAATTCAAATGAGTGGATGAGAAGATTGGATTTTCGCAAGATCGAGAGGGTGGTATGATGACGCAACCAGGCGTTAATTGGACGCAAGAGACTCGTGTCAATTAGCCACTGGCCGTCTAGATTTGATATAGAAGTAAAATTCAAAACCTTATTAAAAACGTTCATCCGCTTATTAGCCGCCGATTGCGAAAAGAGAGGTGCACGGGCTATAAAAATCGGTATTGGGGTCCCATTACCAGTGCTAATTAGTATAGTAAGGATAAGACGCAGAACATCGAATTTGTCACGTTGTATATTTTACATAATGGGGCGTGCGATTATTATAGCAGCAATACTCCAGTCAGACCTAGTATAAAGATGTATATAGGACTTAGACCCGGGAAGCAACTGAACCAAGAATATACACACATCCAATGAGATATATCAGAGAATCAGGGCTCGTGACAGAATTCACACAATTCATCCAAATATCTGATACCAACGAATAACAAGGCAATATTTATGTAACAGATCAGTACGATAACGACCCACACTACCCTCTGACACCTGTGTGCCAGCCGCTCTGCCCCCGTCAATGCTCGGAACTTTCCATGTTGTCTGAAGAATGACCGCCGCCCTTTATCGCGATTCGGTCCCTAATCAAGGCTGGTGGGCAAATGAGTCACTGCACATGCTCTCCCTTTCTCTGCGCGTGATTAGTGGAGTTTACCGCGCCAGCTACTGCTGGACTGCCCAATAAGCGTATTCCAGTCCTAACCCAAACGTATGTGTACTAGTGCCTCTATAAGAATGCAGCGCCACATGCATCACATGCTTGTATATAGGGCCGCGAAGTAAGATATAAGAGACTGTAACTTAAAAAAGTACATTTTCAGTCTTCGCAGGGCGTAGCAAAAGCTTAGAATTCTCCAAGGGTTCTGAAAAGAGATGCACCTGCTAAGGTTTAACGATGCGTATTGGCAAAGCTTTATCGAGTTTTAGTAAGTGGGTATATAGACGTGCCCCATCTCGAATCTAGGCCCAAAAATCCTCCCAGCAACAGTGTTCGTTTCTAGATCGACCGTTTTCTCATTACTATAACGATATTACCCCCCCTATACCGGTAGCTTCTATAGTTACCTATCACATACAAACGTCACACAAGTATCCCCAGCATGCCATCGACAGGTGGCACACACGTGGCCGATGCCGAGAAGGACCCCAAACAGGATTCGCCGGATACGCCTTCCACCGTAATTACAGAGGATATCATAGCAAGAAATCCCACCAATAGCGTGCCGATAAATATAGATAGCGAAGCACAGATTAGCAACCCGACACGCAAGACAGCTGCTACTGAAGGAGATGGCGGCAGCGGCGATAGTCATGAGTATCCGTCTGGCCTGAATCTAGGGTTCATCATCATCGCCCTATTCCTCAGCATATTCTTGGTGATTCTGGACGTAACTATCGTTGCTACAGCGATACCGAAGATTACAGATGAATTCCAACGCCTCGATGAGGTCTCTTGGTATGGTGCTGCCTTCCTTATATGCAGTGCTGCCTTCCAATCAACTTGTAAGTGACCCTGCCCTACTTATTGAAATGGCGGTTCGTTGTGTCCCAAGACTAACGCCTGAATAGGGGGCAAGGCTTACAAGTACTTTCCTCTCAAAATTAGCTTCCTGATCTCCATCTTCATCTTTGAAGTCGGTTCCCTCATCTGTGGAGTCGCTCCTCAAAGTGTGACGTTAATTATAGGCCGCGCCATTGCTGGTATCGGCTGCGCTGGTATCAGCTCGGGGGCATATATCATCATCGGTTTCAGCGCCCGTCCGGCGAAGCGCCCAGTCCTCACAGGTGTTCTAGGGGCGTCCTATGGTATCGCTTCGGTTTTAGGGCCCCTGATAGGTAAGTTCATCCATTTTTTTGGACTCTGGTCTTTGTCACCTATTACACGGCTATTAGCGTATTCAAATAGTAACTGACGTTCCGAACCAGGTGGCGCATTTACTGACCAAGTGAGCTGGCGATGGTGTTTTTACATCAACTTACCAATCGGAGGCGTCTCGGCCGCCATCATATCGCTCTGCTTCTCTACACCGCCCCAAGCCGTCCCGTCGGCTGCACCTCTTCGGGAGAAGTTCCTACAGATGGACCCTCTTGGGACGGCACTTATCATGGGCTTTATTATCTCCTTCCTGCTCGCTCTGCAATACGGAGGCATCCAGCACCCTTGGCACTCCTCCGTGGTCATCGGCCTCTTCACCGGCTCCGGTCTCATGCTTGCAGCCTTTGTGGCACTCGAGTTGTTCCAGGGCGAGCGATCAATGATTGCACCTCGCCTCCTCAAGGATCGGACGCTCTACATCTCGTCTTTGTATGCTTTCCTCTTCGCCGGTGGCTTTTTCGTTTTGATTTACTATCTTCCCATTTATTTTCAGTCTATCCACAATGTCTCACCAATAATGTCTGGTGTTCGTAACCTACCGTTCATCATAGCAGTCACTATCGCTACCATGGTGTCTGGTGCTTCAATCACCAACACCGGAATTTATGCACCGATTTTAGTCACTAGTGCAGCTATTGCGACAGTCGCAGCGGGCTTGATCTACACCCTTGATATCGGAACCAGTTCCACCAAATGGATTGGCTACCAGGTCCTCGCCGGTCTTGCCTGGGGTGCCGGCATACAGGTCCCAATGATTGGCACCCAGGGAACATCGAGAGATTTGGACCTGGCTTCTAAGACCGCCATCCTACTCTGTAAGTCTCCTCAGCTACCCTTATCTTGATATTCTCCCATATCACTATCGACCTCAACAACTAAAAATTCTCCAACAGTCTTTCAAACTGTAGGAGGTGCCTTCCTCATTGGTAAGTTCATGTCGATCAGCTATGTTCCTTAAATATGCTCTAGAAACGAGGGTACCGTGTCCCATCACCGAAATCGCGTATTGCAATAAATGCAAGATATTACGCGTAGTTTCTACCTCATATACTCTCAAGATCCCTTAAAAATTGTATATATTAACTCTTATAGCTGTCGCTCAAACCAGTTTCCTCCAAACCATGCTTAAGCAGATGCGCGAGATGGCACCTCAGGTCTCCCAGTCGCAGCTCGTCCAAACCGGCGCAACTGAAATCCGGTATATTTTTGATGCAAACGTAATACTATTGGTTATTCGAAGCTACATGGATGGACTAAAGGTTGCGTTTGCCCTTGTCATTGCTGCTACTGGTGTTGCATTCGCAGTGAGCTTAGGGTCGAGATGGTCGAAGTTGGAAACGAGCTAATTGGTGGTGCGCCTTTAGCACCCCCTCCACTGACTGATTAAGGGAACGAGAGGGAGAAGACGTTTAGGCAGTTGGGTTCGCGTTGTTAAGTGACGCAGTGATAAGTGCATAAGATGAGTATGATTTAAAATAAATAAATGAATTAACTTAACAAGGTCTAAAATATGTTAAACATCTGCTAAATTAATAAAATAAGGGGCTTAATAGCTAAATATTTATTCTAATAGGTAAATACTCTCTCTTAAGAGCCTATAAAACTTTAATTTATACCCTGCCCTTTTCATCCTTATTACCCCAATTCGATACAACGTCGTCGACTTATCGAAGGCCATTCACATTCCCCTGATCTTGTTACGACACGACGTGCGCTTGGCCTCCAGATGGCGGCTGCCACGTGCGTCGGAGGAGCTGTCAGATAAGAATCACGCCTGAATTACAACGAACTTTAAGTGAGCCAACAGCAGAATCAGCTCCCAGGACTCGCTCTTGCGATTGTGACTGACCTATGGACCAGGCGATACCCTGATCCATCCGCAATATCGAATCCGACCTTCCTATCTTCCCGAAACAGAAGCAATCAGATCAGCAATCAGATTAGCATAAGAGGTTAAGGCGGGATAGCGCCGGCAAAACCTCCCGCTTTTGATGCTGCTGCGTTGCCTAAGCCGCGCCCCCGGAAGCGAGGCGAATTAATGCAAGATTGCCGAAAGCTTAAGATTGGTTATGAACGGAATCTGGCTGAAGTCCGCGGAGACTTTCCTCCTCTCCACCAAGCGTACGAGCCAAAGGAAGCCTCGCCCCCCTAAGGTCAGCCAGCGCCATTCCCCAACCGTTCTGGCGGAACTTTGCCCCGGTAACTTATGGTCCATTTTATGGCATGGGGTATTATGCGGGGGGGATAAGAACTGGGGAACAGAGGATAGTTACGCAACTTTGGGGTAGCTGTCCAACGTAACTGGGAGTCTTCCCCGCACTCCCTGACAAAACATGGTTGACTAATGGCGCTAACCATGTTTCATGGGTATGCCGGCTCATAAATCGAGAGCAAATCTGTCACAACAGCTACGAATAGGTGGATTCTAACTCGTGATCTTGCGCTAACGCCCCAGACTCAGACAGCAATCCGGGGTGGGCCCACCCAAAGACCAAGTATATAAACAATCTCCACCCTTCCCCAGGACAACCTTCTTAATCAGAGGCATTCCCCAGCTTCATGAAAGTCCACTACAATTGAACTCAGAACTTTGGCAACATGGCAAAAGAACTTAAGAGCTCGCCTCCCGACCTGCACGCCGATCATGCTGGTGGGATGGTGGAAGACGTCGAACACGACGCCGTCTTTGGAGAAATCACCGAAGGGGGCCCCAACTATCGCAATGTATGTAATCTGACCCCTTATTCCGGCTGTGTTCGCAATCTGACATATCATCTAGGTTGGTTGGATCGGCACAGCAGGCTTGATGATGAAGACTCAGATCGGTCTGGGTGTCTTGTCATTCCCATCTGTGTTCGATACACTTGGTATGATTCCCGGTGTGATTGTGCTCTGCACCATCGCCGGCATCACCACCTGGTCAGACTATATCGTCGGAATTTTCAAGCTTAACCATCGCCATATTTACGGCGTGGACGACGTTGGGCAACTGATATTTGGACGCACCGGGAAAGAACTGTTGGCTTTCGCCTTCATGGGTCGTGAGTATTTCCTAGAGTTAGCAGTGTCGGGCGTCTTTTGATAACCGTGATCAGAATACGTGATGACGGCCGGATCAGCCATGCTTAGTCTTTCGATTGGTCTCAACGCTCTCTCAGAGCACGGGGCCTGCACCGCGATTTTCGTCGCCGTCGCTTTCATTCTGGTTTTTGTTCTTTCCAGCATCCGCACACTCGGCCGCATTACTTGGCTCGCGATAATCGGTGTTGTCGCCATTATTGTTGCGGGTAAGTAAACGTATCCCTCTATTTGCCATTTTTACTAACAGTGTCCCAAAGTCTTCATTGTCACGATCGCCGTAGGCATCTAGGGCCGGTCTCCGACTGCCCCTCAAAATGTCGAATGGAAGTCTGACTACAAGCTCTTTGCCAACCCGACCTTCCCCCAGGCCATTTCGGCCGTCTCAAGTATCATTTTCGCGTACGCCGGTACGGGTGCATTTTTCCCTATCATCCCTGAGATGAGAAATCCTCGTCTCTACACCCGAGCCCTGGCACTCTGCCAAACGGTCGTTACTGTCATCTATTTGGTTGTCGGTATCATCGTCTACTACTACTGCGGATCCTATGTTGCCTCCCCTGCACTCGGATCCGCTGGAAAGATGATCAAGAAGGTCTCATATGGTATTGCCTTCCCTGGATTGCTCGTTAGCGGTGTCCTTCTCGCTCATGTAAGCCCCATCTTCTTACACCCTGTAGTGGGTATTGATTAAGTTTGATGTTAGGTATCAAGCAAATATATCTTCGTCCGTATGCTGCGTGGATCGAGACACCTTACGTCCAATTCACTCACTCACTGGGCTACATGGCTGGGCTGCAGCTTCGGTGTCTGCCTCGTCGCCTACATCCTCGCCAGCGCTATCCCCGTGTTCAACGGCATCGTGTCCCTGGCCGGAGCGCTCTTTGGCACCCTTCTATCATTCCAGCCCATGGGTTGCATGTGGCTGTATGACAACTGGAGTCGCGGTAAGGAGAACCCTACTATGCGCTGGCGTCTGATGGTCGGCTGGAGTATCTTTGTCATTGTTTCTGGTACTTTCCTGATGATTGCTGGTACCTATGGCGCCATTGTTGGTATCATTGATTCGTATAACGCTGATGGAGGGACGACTGCTTGGTCATGCGCCGATAACTCCAACTCTAGCTAGATTCTGCATGTCCGGAGACCTCTACTATCTTCTGTATTCAGTCTGTCCGTACCGTCTTTTTTCCCACCCGCCTGGGCTCCTGTCGCTGCAGTCCAGTGGCGGCGGTGAGGTTACCACAGGGAAGCGGAATTGGACCTATTCTTACTTTCGTTGATCGCAACCCAGCCTGGGTGATACTTTTTTGTTTCGTTCCACTCTGAACGTGCTACCCATCTGGCCACCTCAAGATCCGACATGTTCAGAAGGGACGAAGTGATCCATGTCCTCCCATGTGTATTCAAGCCCTTCAGTGCTGTCGATAATCCTTCGATTTGGTCTCGGCCGAGGAGCCAATCTCCGTCGTCCACAACACCGTCCCGGTAGTACCTCGCGGCACGTAATCGTATAAGCTCGCCACTTCCTCTACCGATTCCTCACCCTGGCTACGCGATGCGCCGGGGGACGTCCGGGCGGCGATGCCAAATAGCGCTAGGTCGTCGGCGTTGTCAAGGACGAGCAGCCATCGCGGCCCGCTTTCGATGCGCTCGCGAACGGCCATAAGCAACTTTTCGCCATCTAGATCATCCGCAACGCCTAACCTCCTCGCAATGGTCTTGTAATCCTGCGTGAACGTTGTCTCGTTAGCGGCCTGGACCCAGAAGACGGAGCAAGCGGGATCGCGGCATCGGCGGTAGGCATATTCGAGCGCCACCTGGGTTTTCCTTTTGGTGGTTTGTTAGACTGGAATAGCTACTGCAGGAGCATTATCGACGTACCCGGAGCCGCTGGGGCCGTAGAGAGCGGCGCTCTGGTATTCGGAGGTCGGCGGTACGAGGGTCTCGAGCTAGGCGAAGATGTGGGCGCGATCAGTGATATGCTCGTTGCGGGGGAGGGGCATCACGAGGTGGGATTTGGGAGGGCTGCCTGATCCCACACAACGTTAGACACAAAGAACTTCCGAGTAGGAACATAGAACTAACTCTTAGTATGAATATTCTTCACACGAATTACTATATACTCTCGACATTAGGACTCCACGTCGTCCTGCTCCTCTCATGCAGACTTCTTGGGCGGGATCGTACCAAATTCTGATCTCCTTTCGCTTAAAAGTAGTTACCGTCGACGTTTTTCTGCGTGCCTGCCCCGAAATTGTTATACTGGCGATTCCAGTCGCCGTACTGGTTGGCACCATTGGGGTTGCTCGAGAGTGGTGGATTCGCATGGCGTCTCTCGGCTGCGTCTGCGTCTCTGAGCCACCGTTGCAGCTCTCCACAAACAACCACAAGCCCAGGATCATTCGTACTGGCGAACTTGGTCATACCCATATTGTCGCTGTGGATTCCGATGGGAACATACCCAGGTAGAATCGCTGAATCTTGTGGCACAACCTGTTGCCGACCGTCAGCATTTGGGGACTAGCCTAACTTTGCCTGACTTACTAAACCAACTCCCGGCAAAGGCAGTTCCTCGTAGAAGCAACTAATCTCGATCGACGGCAGTCCTTCCGTGGCGCGTGCCTTGACCATGGTGTGAAAGCTGTCCTGGATCCGCGCAAGCACCTCAGAATCGCGTCTGGCTGCTTCTAGGTTGCTTAGGGCGGCTTTCGTCCAGCAAACCTCGACAGCGACATTTCTCAAGCCAGGTTTTGTCGATCGTTTCGGCTAGCCGCTTTTCTAGGCCCAACTCGTTACTCCATAATTTCCCCAAAGGCAACCTTAGCAGCCTCAATTTGGAGCTCCTCATAAGGGCTTTGAATTACGCAGACCAGATGAACGGCATTCATGATAAAATCAACACCTCAACTGGTTGCAAACGCTACCACCGGCAGAAATCATCCAAACTTGTGGCTACGCGGGACGGACTGTGGATCCTTTGCGCAACGACTGCTACGGGCGGCTGCTTTCACCGTCAGGCGAAACAAGCAGTGGGCTTTAAGATTCTGGTGATGTTAAACTCAGACCAAGTCTGCGTTGTTGTCTGTTAGTATAGATTGGATATAGATATCAGCCACTGGATGGAAAATCGTGAGTTTTCACTTGTCAATGCAGTTCAGACCGAGTCGCAAAGAACTGTGAATACTGTCACTCGTGCCAGCCTCTTCTCACCTCTCTCCTCACCTGCTTTACCAGGCACTTTCCACTTCCAACATGACAGAGCCCTGCGATTGACCTGGCGCAGCTGCATATCCCATTGCTCGGCAACCCTATTGGGCTCACAAACTGCGCCTAGTTACAGGGGGCCCTTTCAGGGTCGCGAGCGGAGAACGGTTGCGCCGACTCGACGGGTCTCCGTTGCGGTGGCGGGCGGGCGGGCTCGGCGTCGTTAGCCGATGGTCAGTGGGCGATGACATTTGAAAGGCGGGCTTCTGTCCCCATATGTCGAGCGTAATGCCGCCTCATTATGATATTATTTTTCTTACCTCTGGTGGCGTCTCGCTTACACAACCGCGTCCGTTCTGTTACGACGAATGCGTGATAACGGTGTTCCCCAGCACAGCCCAGCTGTTCCGCCGCCACAGCTACAGGAAAGCCATGATTAAGAGTTCCTTACGAGTGGCTGCTTTCAACGCCAGGGGAAACAAGCTATTGGAAATGCTAGTGATAGTAAGCTCAGGCCAAGTCTGTCTGTTGGATTGTGGTATCGGGTGCAAGACATGGGTGTCAACCACTGGATGAAAATCATGGGAAAGCGTTCACTTGTCGATGAAGTTCAAACCGAGTCGCGAACAGAGAAATAACATTTATCTTCAGGGAGTCTTGATGTCCTATCGAGCCAACCTAATGTCTGACCTCATCAACCCGTTTTGTTTAATTTAGTCAAATACCGGACTTGGATCGAGCCCTGGGAACGATGGGGAAGGGCACGCTGTATCTCGGCCCAAGAACGATCACCTTGTTTCATTCTGCGCACAGTATCATCCTCTTCTGACGTCCACCTGCCACCAGACGGCGTTGCAGTCGAAAGCAAAGCCTTAGGCGGTCCTCTGTCCTTCTTAGGATGCGTTACCGATCGGTCAGCATATGGTGGCTAACATGGCTCAAGGGTCTATTCAAACTGCAATTAAAATGTCGCCTTGTTGCCCTCGGTAATGCATTTTAATAAAACATTACTAAAAGGCCATTCCTTGAATCGAGCAAGAAACGTGCTGGCCTCGGAGGGGACTGGTCTTGCCTGTGATAGTGTTTGACTCTTAATGTCACATATAGACATTCGGCGACCTCTCGGCAACTCAGCGGTACGTCTTGTCGATCGTCTTTGGCGAGGGCTCCGAGCACTAGCAGGGGTACTGCGAACCGAGTTGTGGGGAGATTGAGATACCCTGCGACGCTTGCGACCATGCTGTTCTTCATCATCGGAATCGTCTCCAGAGCCATGTCCCCGAACTTCCGCAGGCGAAGGACAATAGTCCTCGTCACGCACGCATTCTAGAACGCCGAGGCCATCCTCACTGCCAGAGCCTTCAGTGTCTACATTGCTATCCTTGTCTTGCACTGTTTCATATGCATGTGAGGATCTGCGACGAGAACGGCGCTGGGACGGCAACTCCTGAGACGGGGGAGACACTCGGGCTCCGAATGGCGGTCCGGATCTAGCCTCCCTGGCCTCGGACTCGGCATCCCTGGACGCGCAGCTTGCGTCATCCGGGTCTTGTTCTCGATACGGTTCGGGTGAGTATCTTACGGGAGTTAGGGTACCGGCTTCAGGAATGCCATCATCGCATGAATTGCCCACAAACGCTTCGTTCTCCTGGAGTGGCGGCTGGGCTTCCTCCACGGGACTGGCAGTATGTGGATAGTGTGTGCATACTGAGGGGGGATCCGGAGGACTCTGGGCCTCCTGACAAGGCCCCTGGTCAGAGATAGCATCGGCTGTCATGATGCCCGGCTCGCTGCTGGCTCCGGTGGCAAGCTGTTGTTCGTCTGACACGCCCAGACGTGGCTGACTGTCGGGGCTCGTAGGCGAGATGTCGAAGCTGGCATCTATACAAGCCGCCGTGTCTCCAGCGGACGTGAAATTCGTCTGGCAAGGAGATCGCTGATTCGGTACAGGATCAGGAGGAGGGTCGGGACTATAACCTGTGATATCTATAGATAGGATGTCAGGGCCTACATCGGAAAGAATCACAGCGGGGAGAACTTACCCAGATAGTCCACAGTGCTGATCGTCGTTGTAGGTGTTGCGCGTGATTGTGAGTTGTCGAAATGTCGACCCTCATCGTCGTCCTCATCTTCTGTGACGCTTTCGTCGTCAGAAATCCAAATAGGGGTGTCCCTGGATTCTCCGGCAGCTGAGGATGCCTCTTCGTCGCACAGCGATGGAGCGACTGCTGGAGAAGCGGCGAAGGTGAGGCTTTGCTGCGGCTTCTGCTGCCTGGCATCAGAGGTTGTCGATGTCATGTTGGATTTGTCGTGGGTTTGGAAGTCAAAGGACAGGTCGAACCCTAGATGGATTCTGGTAGGGGCATCTAAGAGCTCCTGTTTGACCCTGTCCTTCTTATACTCGTGCATTTCATCCAACAGACGGCTTATCGATTGCCGAATCTATGGTATCTGGTCAGATAGTTGAGAGTGAAAATGCCAGGTAAGTTAGAAGAATATATTGCTAACAAAAGAAAAAGGAATATTGGTATTGATCAGCAGTCCTAGGCTCAGTTCTCGGATTACCCTGACTCTTGCATGCGGCATGGCGCTGTACTGCAATCGCCGTCGCTTAGGCCGTTCAGTTTTATTGGTTAACGGATCTGTATTAGCGCCTTTACTGCTCTCGAAAATCCTATGGGATCTACATTGGTCAATGGTGTTCGAGCTCGCGACGTCACATTCACATGCTTACAGAGGTGATCAGCTGCCGAACTCGTAGCCGCAGCGGCGAAGAACTTAGGCTGACCTTTCGCATCGCATAAACGACAGGCCTAGTAAGGGCTTAGCAAACTATTATTAGTATTAATCTTAATAAGAATAAAATCTATGGTGCTTAATCCAGCTCTTCCGGCCCTTAGAGCCTTTCTGATATAAGGACTCTTCCAGAATATATCATTTGTTCCTCTATACTGCTTACAGAAGATCTGTAATAGTAAGATAGTCCGGTAAAGGCACCCATATCGTCAGTTCGAACTGACTCGCCAAATCTCTTGGTGGGCGGAGAGGAGCCAAGGCGGAAGGTAGAGGCGAAGGAAGCATGATATCGTTGGATTCCATCGGGTTAGGCGTCGATCGGTAGGGAATGGTACGCATCGAGAAGAGGTAAGTCAACAGACGGGCACTGATGCGCTCGACAGCTTGGCAGATACGATCCTCAATTATGTATCGTGTATCATGCATCAAATATACTAATTGTTATTTTAAATCCATGGAATTGGATTTGTTTGTTTGATATAAGATCTTGGCATATTTGATCGGTATATTTTGCAGTTTGTTTGATTGCATTTGATTTGTTGGCAGCGCTAAAGCCAGCTCACCGGCGTCTACCGTCACACCCACGACAGCACCATTAGCTATGAAGAAGAACAAAGCAACACGATTCACTCAAACCCAACACAAGCTGTTGAATCAGTCACTTCGAAGCAATGGTACAAAGGTACATTTATGATGCTGCAAGGGGCCTTTGGATTCAATTAGCGGCTTCGAGCCAGTAGTCGATGGCCAATCCTAGCTTTGAGCCATTATGTAGTATAACCCTGTCTTCGGTCCATCTACCTCGCGTCATTTTCATTGTCTGTCCAATTCGTTCTGGGCATGGGAAGGAAGCAAATGCTGTACAAGGCTTTACACCTTTCGTGTTCGAAGATCCGAGGCGATCTCAAATCATCGTTAGATCTACAAGGCAGCAGTCAGCAATCTTTAAGGCACGAACACGATTACTAGGTGAAATGCGCAGATGCGTTAGCGACTGTACCTGTCGAGGGCCACAAGGGCACCAGCGCCATCCATTAGAGCCAGCGGAGCCAGCACAGATACAGGCGCGCTTCTCGACATCACCGCGAGCTTCGAGGGCGGGCTCGGGGTTAGTAGCGAGGAAATTCTTGATTTCGTCCACCTCGAATGGAGGACAGACCGACTGTGCGGACTTGGGAAGTCCAACCGCACAGCTGGAGGCGACGAGAGCGCTGAGAAGCCAAACGCACTTCATGTTGAGACAGACGAATGTGAGAAAGACAGATTGGCAAGAGGTGGTGACTTCGTATGAGCGATGGTGACAGAGTTGGGAAAGGTGTATGTTATGGGAAGGTGACGTGTTGTAGGCCGCAACTAGGGACGGCCTTAAATATATTTTGGAGGTGTATATGCTTGGAAGGCAAGAGTCGCAGTTACAACTCCTCTGAGTCAAGTCAGTTGCTACTGACTAAGGCCTTAGCCTAGATGGGAAACCTTACGGCATGCATATAATCCCATACTCGCAAATGAAGGTTGCGGACATTCCCATCCCAGTTGTTCTCAGCTCTATTGCTACCACAAGATGCTTCCGGGCCGATGAAGCGGCCGACAGCACCAATGATCAAGACGTGGGTAGGACGGAAAGCTCGCGATCGAGGTCAGCACTCGGACATCACTTCGTAATCCCTAGGGTTCGATATGAGCGACTTACAAGGACTAGATGATTACGGAGGGGTTGGTAATCCGTCGAAATGCTGGGGCCTGACAAGGCTTTCACGGTACTTCACCGCTAACACCGAGGGGCCTTATGGAGATAACGATGAAAATCGGGCATTGTGTGTAAGCATCAGTAACTAATGTCCTATCGGCTAGAGCAAGCCGTTGATTGTGGTAAATTGTAGTGTATCAATGTAGCGACCTCAGTAGCTCTGACAGTTTATTTATATCGTGACGCTATGCACCAGCTCGATACTACTGACGTCCTGCATAGAATCTTCGCTACTCAGTATCAAGGGAGCAACGTTATGATGAGCTGCCCCCTCGTTTCCTTCATTATAGTCTGCACATTTTGTATCGCCCTTCTCATCCCGTTGGGCGTCTCTGTCTACAGACCCATCCTTCATTCTTCCCATCTTGGCATTTCCCCTGAAGCGTTCATTGTATCTGGATATGGAGAGCAAAACGCGTCTCATTGCGGTCCTAATCGTGCCTCCGCTCTTGATAAAGGGTGTCGTTTTGACCCTATGAGCTTCTCCTGGCTTCCCGTCGCCTGTTACGACCAGGATCTAATTGACGATTTTCTTGACGCGGACGACTGGCGCTGGTATATGGACATGCATATGAGTAAGCAGGCCGACCGGGCCGGGGTGCTCACAGGTCAGCATGGGTCCCTCTATGTGACGCACAGATACCACATGTACCACTGTCTGTATATGTGGAGGAAACTACACCGGGCGATGGAGAGTGGCAGGCCCATTGATGGTTACATTCGCGACTACCACCACACAGTGCATTGTGGTGAAATGCTTCTATTGAACGACACCGCAGACCAGGACGTGGACTCCATCATCGTCACTAAATACCCTACTTGTTTAGGATGAGGTTAGATTATATGAAGAGTTGGTACTGGGAAGTGGCCTCCAGATACTTCGAAAACAACCTACCAAATCTACATTCATAATAATTCGGGTTCAATCATGTCGGAACTGCCGGTGTCGGTCGCAGTCTCCTCAAACCCCTAGTCCAGGCAGAGGAAGCACTAAAATGCCATCTATGCTCTTAGGAGGAACAAGCACTTCTTCTCGTGGCAAACAAAGCCTAAGAGGAGAATGTCGCCCAATATCTGACACTCGATTACTCAGCTACGGCTACCTCATCCGACCCAGCTATGATAAGGACCGGAAGCGCGGTCACCCACCAAATTTGCTATGAATCTGACTTGCAGTGTCGATCAAGTATTTGTCAATTTGTAGCGATGGTCGAGCTTTAGCAATTAGATAGGCGGAAGTATGAACTTTTTTTTATATGCCGGGGATATTAAAATGTTTAGGACTTGGTGAATCTTTTTATGAATTTGGACTCGAAGGACATGAAAACGGACGAAAGACTATCAGATGATAAAGTGCATCCAGCTCAATTTGATTCACCCGAGTTATCCTCGCGGGCAAAATGCTTTCCTGGCCGAAACACGCCCAGAAGCTGCAAGCCCCCCTCCGCCCTCAAACCATACCATCCAATAACGTGGTAAGACAAGAAGATGCGACCGAAACCGAGAAACCGATCACCAAGACCCCCTCTGGTTCAGAAAGAAACCAAAAAGGTTGCCACAAAGTACATTGTCTATGATGTAAGACAGAGTGACATGCTCTTCCATTGATACAGGAAAATGAGTTTACCAACAGTAGGCACTGGGAGCACCGAGTGATCGGCAGCACTTGACAAAGAGCCCGCTGTCAAGGCAGTTGGGAGAAACCCCGCCAGCGGAACACTGGAGCTGGAGGATCTCCCAAATTTCGTTGCGTTTTACCCATCTGGTGATGTTGACTCCTGTGATATTTCACGGTGCCGGACGCGCAACTGTGAGCAAATATCATACCTAGTGACACCATGATAAAAAGCCAAGAAATGATCGGGGTATATTACTAAGCCCAGGGCTCCAGCATCTGCCATGCAGAGTCGGAGCTGCTTACTGAAATAGTGTATGGATGGATACATTCGAGTGGTGACGATGGCCTCATTGCACATCCAAGCACCTACTCGTCATGGGTATGAGGGCCCATATTGTACGTCAGGGAATTCACAGTTGAGTGTCATATTTGAGCTAGACTAGATACTACATTGGGAAGAAGCAATTGTCAATGAATTGACACGGAATCACCAGCCATCTTTTCCAAGCTCTGTGTGGCGCTCTCACTTTCATCTAGTCCCCCTCGGCATGGACAAAGCGCACCCTTAATATCTCAGCCCGTTTTACCAGACTCTCTTGCATTAACTGGGTAAGCGTCTTTCGGGACACGGTCTGCACTTCTTGCGATCCAGAATCGCCTACTGGAGCACAGGACGTGCTGAGCTAAACTATCTACAATCGCTGCCGTACTGATCCTCGCTCAGGTCATCTGCAAGGCCTCTTGGAACGGAGCCGTATACATGCTCGAGCCTTTTCTCTACTCAACACTCCCAAAAGGCACCTCTCTACTCGTAGCCAGCCCTACAGTAGTTATCGGCGAGGCACGTCCTATAGGACATCAATACAGCTGATCTTAGCAGAGCTTCCCTCCAGCAGCGCCTCCATCTAGTTCATCCAGCATATCATCGGCACAAAGGCGCATTACTTCAAGAGGGCATCCCGTCAGCGGGAACACATCCCTCTCCAGCCAAGAATTCTCTTACACAGATAGATCTTTCCACACCCTGGGGCAGGAAATTCATGACCCCTAAGATCGCCAGTAGCTGCAACCTAGAACCGTGCATCCTTGGGGAAAACCCTCACAGGAGAAAAACCCAAGGCGGCCAGAACGCTGTTCTGTGGACAAGGCATTCGCCTCGTTCCACGATCTCCAGGTAAGCTCTATACCATTTCGACCCAGCGGTTATGTCTAGTCGTCTCAGCCAGTGAGACGAATCATCGAGGCCTGGTTATGTTCCGGGCGGCAGCCGAGGCTGCAAAGGAAAAGAGGTTCTCTGGGCAGTGTACGAACTGCAGAGGTCGGTTATGTAGCTTCCGAGCTGCAAAAAGGGCAGCGAGCCATTTGGGGCCCGTGCGTCGAGATAGGGGCCCAAGAAGTCAAGCAGCTGACGGCTGCTGGTATTGTTCGGGCAGCAAAAGCTGCCGAGGTCGGTCGAGGCAACGTAAAGCTGTAGGTGAGGGTGCGATGACCTCCAATGTCGAGCGATAGGATGCCGCGAATGTCGTCTGGGCAGCCAGGGCTGCAGAGGTCGGTCGTACGGGGAATCGAGGGCGCAGAGCCCGGATGTCGAGGGCTCGCGAAGCCGGAATGCCGAGGTAAAAAGAAGCCGCAAAAACCACGTAGGAAATAGCGCCCGAGGGCGATGTCAGGAGCTCGCGAAACTCATTGTCGTTGGGGACACTCGTCACGAAGAAAGGTCAACTCTCTGAATCCCTTTCTTCTGGTAGCTATTAGGGCCCCACAGCTGCACTTACTGATTTTGGCCTGTAAAATTTCTTTGCCCTAGCAGAGCGCTAACAGCGGGTGCCAAGGAAAACATTTTAAAGGAGAGAGTTTCCTCACCGAGATAATCGAGAATTGCTCGTATTATAGGGTAGTTTAGCCGCACCGATGCCAGCCTGTAAAGCAAAATGCTGGCGTTTTGGAATCGATACGAGAAGTCATATCGTGCTGCCGTACTTAATTGCATTAACATAATCCAAAATCTGGCGTGAGACTGACTGAGACTGACTGGGGTCCGAGTCAAAATCTTCGTATGGTTGAACACATGGATTCATTACGAACTCTCAGTTTTGCGAATCTGTAAATCCTTAAGTATATTAAATAATCTACTATTAGTCTACTCTGTAGTGCTTAAGAGTTTAATAATAGTAAGAAACCGGGTAATAGAGATATAGAGCAGATTGTGCCTGTAAGTAACCTACTAGAAGATGTCTTAGCTGACTTCACTCCGGCTGTAGAGCAAGTCGAAGTCTTTGACTTTTCGATGGTAGATTATACAGAATAACTTGACTACACCAGCTCGCTCGGCCTAGCCACAGACTTGCAACCTAACTCCAGTTTTAACTCTAACTTAATACCTTGTTTTTATAATGCAAACTCCTACTTTTAGGATTAGGGTTTGGATAGGGTTAGTATTAACTATCTAAGCTACTTTGCCCAAAGGTTTTTTTTAACTAAAAATATAGCTTATAAGATATAAGGAAAATAAAAGAGAGACCTAAGAGATAGAGAAAGTAGGGGAATAGCTAAGAAAGAATAAAAAGTAAATAACTAATAGAGAGATAAGAAAGAGGTAAAAAGAGAGATATAAGAATAAGAGAGAGAAGTGTTAGGGTTAGAGAGTTAGTATTTACTATCTAAGCTATTCGGCCTATGGGTTTTCCTCTAACTAAAGATATAGTTTAAAGAGAATAAAATAAAATAAGGAAGAAAGATAAAAAGAGAGATTTTCTTTAAAGATCCTCTTTGAGATCCTTATCTCTTAAAAGCTATTATAAGCTAAATATAAGAGAGAGCCTGCTTCCTACAGCTATAAGAGACTTAGAGTCGGCAAAAAGTGGTTTTATAAAAGGCACGACTCCAGGCCTCACACAGCCAAGGCAGCTAGCTTCTCCTAGCCCAGCCTGGTATTGTATCCATTGAGCAAGCTTAACCATCGCTACCTAAAAAGGCAACTAGGCGGCTAGCTCTAGTCTCCTTCCTCTCTTTTCCACTTACTGCTAGATTCTCTGCTAAGAAGGATAGAGCTAGATCGAAGAATAGGAGGCTCTTTTAAACCTCCAGCCTTATATAGCCTAGGTCTCTTCTTCCTAACCTCTAGCTCTTAGTAGGAGAGAGGGGACTGAAAGAGGTAAATAAGTGGGTAGCGAGAGGGGTATGTATGTATGTATATTTTTCGTCCGAGGGCCATAGGCCCCAAAAAGTTCCCTACTTGGGCACTGGACGTGCTGAGCTAAGGCAGTCTATCTCCACACTAATTACAAAATGTCATTGTCTGCGAAAAGTGTCAACAGACCGCACTATCCAGCATATCGCCGGCACATACGGCGCATCGTATCAAGCTTGTTACCCGTCAGCGGGAGGACGAGGCGCCACTCTAGTAGAGTTAGTTTTGTAATTATTAGTATAGGGTACCCCTGCCTCCTTTCGCCTCAAAAGACAATTCCTGCTCTTTCTGACGAGTCGGATCTTATTTACCATTATCTTAGTTTCAGCTCGGTAGGATATAAGTTCGAATACTATGAGACTACTTGCAAACTATAAAGGAATCTACTCTGAACGATGCATGGCTCTCCTTTGACAACCGCCCTGATCCCTAGGCCCCCGCATTGCAAATAACATCAAAACCCGAGGCCAGCAATCCTCCAACGGCAGGAACTTTTTCGAGAGCAGTTTTTACTGCGTCAGCCGCAAATGAACCGCAGCCAGGATTTGATGGCTTCGAGCAGGAAACATCAATCGACACTTCCATCTGCGCCTTGTTGTTTCCCGCATCATCTTGGAGAACCACCTGGATGAAGCCTGGCATTTGAGCTTCGGCCAGGTCTGGGTTGCCGAACCCGTCAACAGACGCATGGTCAACAGAGCCTGCCGTGAGCGCAGACGTCGAGATAAGCTGTGTCATATAATCGCGCTCGTTGGTGTTGTCGTAGTTACCGCGGGCAGTGCCAGTCACTATGCACTTGCTGGACCCAGGGAAGTTCTTAAGTGTTCTCTTGAATGGCGCATTTGGGTCGCAGCCAGTGCCGCCGCAAGCACCCTTAAGCGCCCCGTCTGTAATTTCGAAGGACTTGACTTCGTTGAAGTGTACTATAGAGCTGCCAATGCTGACTTGAGCCTTGATGTTCGCAAGTGGGTTTTCAAAAGACTCTTGGCTGAAGCAGATGGCGCCCCGCCCGATGAGGGTCTCACATTGAGAGATCGATTCGACGGAGGCCAGAAAGTTTTGGCAGGCAGTGTCTGCGTAAACATTACATTTGAAGCCTGAATCGACACTGGCAAGCCCAGCTGACTGGAATGTACTTGTGGCAATGCAGCCGCTCCCGGCATGCTCATTCGCCGGGTTTGAGTGAACGTTGCTGATGATATCTCCGGTGCACTGTGCGTCACTGAAGAGTAAGAGAGAGACGTCGGCCGCCGACGTCAGGCCAAGGAGAAGGGAGGCGTCCAGAAGCCCACGCATGACGGTGAAAAGTATTTGGGCGATAGCGTTAAAAGTTGTCGGGTGTTCTCGCGTTGCCGTCAAAGACCAAATACGAGGCGAAAATTGCTCAAGCACGAATGAAGTCCAAGAGTGCTTTCCGCATCGGGGAAAAAGTGAGTCTTTATAGTCTGACATAAACTAATAGCCCTGTGAAGACAGCCAATACAGCTTTAGCAGGTATTCGTTGACATGGCCCAATCTGTGCAGTCTAGGTACATGTAGTCTAGAGTACGAACTGGCTTTGCCTTGCTAGGCTCACCTTAGCTTACTAAGTTCCAGAGAACATGTACTCCTTGTAAATTTCATTTCTTGCTCCTCGTCTAGCTAGGTTGGCTGCCCTCAAGCTTTAGTAAGCACCTCCGAACGACGTGAGAGTATAGTGCGCTAAGACTCCTTTCATACTGGAAATTGGGACTTTGGTGCGGGTGGATCCTGTCCCTTGACCTTTTCTTCACAATGGGCGTTCTGGTTTAAGTGCCGCTTAGCCGAAAGATCTGGGATACAGTGGGTCAGTAACGTAGCCAAGATGTCTAAATATAATTGGTGGCTATGTGATTGAGACTCAGGCGCAGGAACCCGTCCAATGACGTCTAGCTGGCTGAGCTTACCGTTCGATAACTAATCAAGATATTATAGGGTGGTCTGGCCATACGTGGATTCTCAACCTTAGTGTCGATCCGCAATTGACCATAATGTCGGTTTCGGGTCTCTTGGTGCTCATCTCAGCAGTTCCGACCTACTAACACGCTCTAGACCCTTGTTGGTTCCGTCAGGCTCACGACAGTGGGGGCAGACACCTCTGTTGACCCTAGATGGAAGCCTGGGGTTAGCACACCAAACACCGTCAGACCAGGCCCGCCCAGCTGGGCCTTGATCCATGGATGTGCATGGTATAACTAGATATTTCACAGATCGATGCCTACTCACTTTGTCGCCAAAACCAGCCCGAAAGACAACCTACCTTTTCGCTTATTTAACAGTTGCCCAGCTTTCACGCCTCTACCACGCTTCTAGTTGCCACAACAATGGATTATAACCACAATACCGCATATGAGCCTTTCGCTCGCACCGCTTATGCCGTCGAGGAACCACAAGATGGCCCTCTAGAGCTTAACACCGACGAACAGCAACTTATTAAGAAACAAAATACACGCCGGCGCAAAGTGCAAGCTCCGTCCAGCTACTCCAGCGCCTTCGCCCGTGGTATTTCGCTCCTCATTGCTACTACCGTGGCAGCGGTCCAATCCGGAGCTCTCTCTGTGTGGTTCAGAACACGGAACGACGCCATGACTAATCCCCAGGGCAAGTTCAAGCCTAAGGCGTGGCCAGCTGTTCTTGACGTTAAGCCAACTCATACCATACTCTGTGTCGCCCTCATTACTATTGTCTTTCAACTGTTCGCAATACTAACTCATGTCGGCCCCGTACGTTACCAATTTCCATGTTGACGAAGGGTTATGATGCCTCGAGTTTTTCTTTGTTATTTGCCAACTAACGTTGCGCTAGTTCCGAGGTCTTCGTCAGGCTCGGTGGCACTCTATTGCGACTTACTTTTCTTCCAGTGTCCTGATTGTAGCCTGGATTGGTGGATTGGTCTACTTCAAACTGGCTGATACGTTGGCGGCGAAGAAGAGCATTTGGGACATCTGGTCCTGGAGCTGCAAGCGCAAGTCGGCCAAGAACCCTGATATTCCTTGGGCCACGATGTGCACCACCAACGTACGTTGCTATATGCGCCGAGCCGTTGTCCTCAACTCCTTCGCCTCTTTATTAAGACTCCTATGCATAAGTTCGAATGCTAACAAAAATATCACAGACGTACACCTTCTATGTCGCCATTGCTGTGGTAATTTTGGAGATTGGCAGCTTGATATACTTCATCATCAAGCAGCGTCATGCTAAAGCTTGGAACAGCAAAGCCAGCTACCCTTACGCTAATATTACTAAGGCATCCGTTACTCGCTAAGCCAAATGCTGAGCTGTTAACGAGGTTCCCATTCTCCAGCAAAGGGTATGTTAAGCTGTTCATGTCTTCGGAGTCTCTCATATTGGCAACCACAAACTCTGAATTAGTGCTACGAAACCAAACAGACCGACAGTCTTATAGACGAGCCACGCTGTTGAGAAACATAATGTTCCGAACAATTCGAATGAAGTTCAGATTATGGGTTGCTCAGGTAACGGCAAACTGAAAAAAAGACTGTTTCGTTCTCCATCCTGGGCATGGCCATGGCGCTAGGATCGGTATCTAACAATTTTATAAGTCGGCAGAGAGGGTTTGTTATATCTTTTGTGTACTTAGCAAGTCTGCCAAGGGCTCCCAAGAGGCGCAGGAGTCACCTGATCCGTGGAGGCAGGTAATTAAAGGATGGGTACTGTTGCAGTTTCAGACTATTCTAAAGTTGTTCATGGTATTCTCTATTGTTGGCAACATTTTTACGTGGTGTTGAAGACGTGTTTGTCGAGAGCGAACTCGATCAAACGGTGAAAGTGTATCTATATATCGTATATGAAGTCGAACTAATAAGTAATTTCCTGACTTATATTAGATCCTGCATATTATTCGAAAGAGAATTAGGGCCTATGTTATCGCATTTTATACTGATTATTTTATGCTGTATGTTACCGCTTGGCTCACCGTAAGTGTTGAACAGTGCTGGGGTATCACGTCGAAGCAGGGATACTAAGATTAACAGTAAAGCCTTCAAGGGGCAGATTTTACACACAACGCAAGATGAATACACCAACCTGCATCAATGGACCGAATACACGTAATGTCTGACACCACCTTACGTCGTCGACGGGACCGTGTCCCTGCACGACGCAACTGCACACCTAGATCTCGAAAATGAACTAATCGAGAGGACCATCGAAGAACTGGTCAAGTTGAAAAAGTAAGCGATAAAATGACATGCTTCTCAAGTGGCCTTTGGTTATTAATCTTTTGGTAAAAGTGAGGGCAAGATCAAGTACATCGGTATCTCGGAATGTTCCTCTCAGTCACTGAGCAGGGCATACGCAGTTCACCCGATTCACGCAGTGCAGGTTGAGCATAACCCATGGACTCTGGATATTGAGGGAGCTCCCGGAGCTCACCTTCCGCAAACTGCGCGTGAGCTAGGTGTCGCCATTGTAGCGTACTCTCCGCTTAGACGTAGCATAATGACAGGAAAGTACACGTCGATAGATGATTTTGACAAAGATGATTTTCGTCGTCTGATCCCGCGGTATCAAGGCGATAATTTCGCCAAGAATCTGACGCTCGTTGACGACTTCCAGAGGATAGCGATGGAGAAGGGAATCACGCCAGGTCAGCTGGCTCTAAACGAATAACATCAAGTACTTGGAGGATAACACGGCTGCCCTGAATGTCGACTTGTCTCCGGAGGATCTCAAGAAGCTAAGAGACCTGGTGGATGCAGCGGATGTTAAGAGTGCTAGAGGTACTGGTGGTATTCCTTTCGCCGATACCCCAGAACCTTAAGCTAAAATATAGTACCTCAGAAATATTCTGAAATTCAAGTTTTGAATTGAACTATATTATTATTATTTCTAACTCAGTGACTCTATGATGAGATTGATAACAGCTTTTATTAAGGTACGATAAAGTTAACACATATTAAACCATATTAATAGATTTAATAGATACTTCTAAATATCGCCTTTAAAGGTAGGGCGTAGAGATATCTTATTTCATTAACTATTTACCAGACAATTCAATATGCCTTAGATATTCAACTATTCATCTGATTAGCTTCACCTTTCCTAAAGTCATCTTAGTAATTAGAAATAGATACCTCCAACAGCCCATCTCTCGCTGAAGCAGCGAAGTGTTGGCAATAATTCCTCCAAGTCTTCCACTACCACATCAAGCCCTAACGAGTCCGATAGGACTACAGCAGCTCGAAAGACATAGCACATCCCAACAAATGACAATTGCGACACACTGGACGGATTGATCATTTCCATGGAAACTTTGCATATCTCCCAAGCCATGCGCTGTGATGACCGCAGAGCCAAGTGCTCCTGAGAGCCCAAGGGGGCGTTTGCCTGCTTGACCACAGTCTGGTGAAGAGCTAGAAGGCAGCTTATATGTATAAACAAAAAATAAGTCTGTGCTAGGGATAGAAAAGTCCTAAGAAGATCCTTACCTCAAACCCATGGCAATGCCGTCGCAAAACATCCATGAATGACTCTGCTTCTCTCTCATCAAGGCCGCTACCATATTTTCTACCCTGCGGACGTGAACATCAAGTTCGGTTGATAAATTGTTGCCGTCTTTGACTTCATAGAGGTACTGAAATGCTTGCCCAGTTGTCAATGCAACTTGGCAAGTCAACTGAAGCCTTTTGAGTGTGTCATCCAAAGACATTGACAAAGTCCTGTTTAGAGAGGGTAAATCAAATTGGAAGCCCTCATCAGTGGATTCTTGTGGATAGCAATTGAGGGGAGTTGGGTGGTCCAAGCCAGACCAAGATATCGTCCTAACATCTTGTTAGTTAAAATATGTTGTAGGGCGTATGATTATACTACCTGTCCAGTATCAAGATTATATTTTCGTAGTGACTAATATCTGGGATATATGCCTCACTGGACCTTATCTGTCTCATGAAAGAAGAGGCCAACTTCTGCAGTGCGACGCTCGAGCCTAGTGTCAGAAATGCCTCGTTGGTCAATCCTTGCCCGTACTCATATAGGGCAATCAGGAGATTGCATTGGAGAAGATCACAGCACGAATCTGCAACCGGCCTTGAAGTCACCACAAGTTGTTTGAGAGTCGTGTATAACACGCTTGTAGTGGGATGTTCTTCTGGACCACAGGGGTGACGAGTAACGAGAAGGATGGCCAGAAGACGTAACAGTGACGACGGTTTCGAACCTATAGACAAGGTGGAACAACTTTCCTGTAATAAGTTCCTTCCGAGCACTGGAAACCATGGATGGATTTTGACGAAGTAGTCCTGAATAAGGTGAGGAACGGTGACTCCGGTAAGGTCTAAAATGCGATATACTAGATTTATGAAGCTGGACTGTTGAATTTCATATACCGCCTGAAGCAAACCGGCTGAGCTTCGCCAAGACAGGTCATATCCAGAAGGACGACGCTGTATGAGAGCCTCAACGGGCTGGTCGTTGTATGCATGGCATGAGAGGTTGGTGTGTACGGTATAATCGCAGTGTTTTAACTTCCTGTTGTTATGTCATTAGAAAAATCGCCGTCGAGCCTTGAGCCTAAGAATTCATGGTAGAAAGCTTACGCAGCACATCGAGAGCATTTCGGGAGAGCCCGATCGCATTTTTGTTTCCGGACCCGGCAGGACAAGCAGACATTGGATGCTTTCACCGATACCTGGATAGAAGCTGCCATGGCGATGTCTGATTGATTTCACACCATATACATCGGCCGTTGCAGGTTTCCAATTGACCTTCTTCTCCTCACAATCATGCATCGGTCAACGTTTTTCGCCCCCCCGTCTAGTTCTTTGAGATGCCGATGGAGCCGGGCTTACAAATGAAAGGCTGAAGAACAAGGTCAGCAGCCCCACTAATGAGCGACTTAAGATGGAGTGTGCAGGGGAGAGGCCGATGCATGGCTTACAGTAACTTAGTCGGCTGTTAGCGGCAGTCTAGCCTGTTGTCAATGCTGATAGAGCCATCTTTCGAATGGAATCCGTAAAAAGGAATGGGGCCGAGTCTGATGACTAAGTTGTTATTTGAGTGCGCAGGGGAGCGGCCGATACAGCATTTACTCTTGTCAGTAAACATCTGGTCCATACCAAAGCTAACTGTTGAGATGCAACAAGGGCATGGTAGGCTAAGAAGGTTTAGCTTTGTACACGCGTATATATTGGGATGTGTAGCCGCCTTGGCCAAAGGTACAATCAGGATTCCAGTTTCCAAGCCAAGTTGCAATGTCTGTCATCAAGAAAGTTGCCATCCTCGGCGTAAGTCCTATATATAAGGGAACATGATATGGCGCCTACTAACAAGACTTTCTGATAGGCCTCGGGCAACTTGGGCCAGGTCATCGTCCCAGCCCTGCTACAAGCTGAATTCGAGGTTACAATCGTCGCACGCCCAGGAGCAAGCCAACATGTGCACACGGGCATAACTGTCAAAAAGGCCCTCTATGGTGACCTACCCGCAATGACTACTGCGCTCCAGGGTCAGCATGCTGTTGTCGAAGCATTCAACCCTGCGGGCGCTGCTCACCAGGAGACAATCGTCCTGGCTGCGCTAGCAGCGGGCGTATCTCACTTGATCACGCCAGATTTCAGCTCCGATACGTTTAATCCCCATGCGGATGAGCTCCAGATCTTTGAGCCTAAGAGACAGGCTCAGCAGAAGCTCGAGGAGCTTGTATCTGGTTCAAACGGCACGCTTGCATGGACGGCCGTCATTGTGGGTGGGTGGTTTGACTGGGGAATCAAAACCGGTAAATTCTGGATTGATCAAAAGGCTCGTACTATCACCAGATTTGGATCGGGGGATCAGAAGTACAGCATGAGCCGTCTTGCGCTCACGGGAGACGCTGTTGTAGCGGTGCTGAACGACCCTGCTCGGTTCCACAATAAGCCTGCATATTTTGCAAGCCATACTGTATCGACCAATCAGCTGGCAGCCATAATCAAGGAGTCGTGTGGCGGAGGTTGGAAAGTCATTGACATCCCTCTAGATGGGTTTGTCGACAAGGCCAGGGTACTTTGGGAACAGGACACAGTTAAGGGGGTTAAAGACCGAATCAATTCCCCAGCGTACCAGATGCTTGGGACGGCAGCATTATTTGACGAGCATAACCGCTACGGGGCTAACTTCGGCGATAAACTAGAGCCTGGATGGGACGAAGGCGAGGACGCTTTGAGAGACAATCTCAAACGACTCATTAACTAGATGAATTAGCTCAGTGTTTACCGGTAATATCTAGTGATAGACGGAACTGGTATTAGATGGCCATGAAGATGTCAGAAGATGAGTTATATGAAGTTGTGATGCCCGATTGTTTCCGTTTATCCTCATATGATCAGACACTACTACAAGAAACACTGAAGAGTAACAAATCATCAACCAATGTACTAATCAGAATCCTAGGGCAGCTACTGGGAATACAATAGGCTGCCACAACACTCCATCAAGCGTCAATATTAGTAGAGCTAAAAACTATCCTCGTCCCAAACAGGGCGGAGAGTGTTAAAGGATGTATGGCACATCAGGGACTCAGAAGCGAACGATCTCATGCACAAGGAAATCAATGGCCAGTTCATATATTCTGCCGTCGTGGTTAGAGTACCCTTACCAAGCCTACCTAACACACAACGTTTTGTTGTTAAGCAGCGCGCCCTTCGAAACGCCCGTCTCGTTACGCTTGATCCCTCGTTCTGTGAATAATAGCAGCGACTTATAATTGCTTGCTTCTTCCCAACAAGTTCTAGATATTAATGCCCTAGAAGACTTAAGCCCTCCCTGCTGTGTGGGGGGCCTTGGGAGGTCCTGAACTTTTCGGATGTAGTGGACATACCGGCTTATCAGCATCAGCGAGAAGAATGTGGTCCAGCTCGCCACGACTATGGAGATGTATTAAAGCTGAAGGTAACTAACATTGTAAGAACTCGGAAGGGGATGTTTTGTGTAAGGGCCGAAAGAAAGCTATCATACGGTGCGCTGATTCTCTGATAGTAGCATATAATAGATGTTTTAAAAGTGCCTTGATCAGGTAATCTGGAATCGACGGTTAAGTTTGTAACCTGCAAGTTAGATATTATAGTAATATGGAACAAGAATTTGTTAACTAATACGTGGAAGGGCTTTTAAGTCGCTATTACATACCTAGATCTTATCCTTTATAATTTTACCCTATGTTAAACTTCTGGTTTATGGCAACAAAAGTCTGGGCACACCCTGACAGGCGAGACGGTCATAGTATGCCCAGAAGATAACTATGAGAGCAATTTTTAAACCTTTTGAGAGTCAGAGCAAGCGATGTGGGCTTGCAGCGGCGATCTGTAACTTTAGTGGGCTTGCACTGATGCCATTCACACGCGCATAACGAGCCCTCAGTGTTTGGTAGCGAAAGTTCAGCTTTCCAAAGGTTTAATTTCTGATCAAGCAAAGAGGAAATATCACGCAGGTGCTGATAGTTATTGGCCATTCATAGCCTTGCGCCAGGTAAATAGCGACTTGATATAACGTTGAGTAGAGGTTATCTGATCTCACCAGATAACTTGGGTACATATGCATAGATTATATGCGTTCATTTGCTGGTACCGATCAGATCAATATCATAATTACCCTGGTCAAACATTTTTATCTATTTATCTTTAACTGTATCAGTATGATTGCTTTTCTACTGTTGTTTTAAATATCATCGGCTGTGGTATTGGTGTGGCTTACGCAGCGTATACGCACCTCCTCCGCATCTTATTTCTTCCGCTGTAGCAGCCCTTCAGAAAAGCCATTATAGTAGCTCTAGAATAATCTAGATGCAATGAGCAAGAGGTGCCTAGTTTCCCACCCAATGCATACAGTGCTAAAAGTCCTGGCAGTGCTAGTTATCACCTCGCACCAAGCACTTTTATACCTACTTCTCGTGTCTAGCTCCTGTTGCTCTGATTAAACTAGAATAGCCCGGTAGATTGAGGTATCTGATGAAGAGCTAAATCATTAGCCCATAAGAAACGAAATGCAATTCAAAAGGCACGCTCTTATGCGCATCTTATGCATAACTTGTATACGAGATATGCACTTATATATAAACCCCATATACATGGCCATGAGCATGTCATCAAGGTCTCTCAAATCACTCATGTATATACATACCTTAGCCTAGTTAACTACCAAAGCCGCTAGTTATATGTTCCACCTAGTCGAGGCTAGGCTTTTATCAAACAGGCCTCTGACTGCTAGCCCCGATTATCTAGAGACCCTCGAGCCAGAGCCATAAACAACAGTAACAAGAAAAAGGTATATACCGACTCTTTGATAATAAAGGCTTGTTCTTTATATGCTATACTAGGCATATGACCACAAATAAGCAGGTCCTACCAAAAACTGTGGTAGATTTAGTGCAGGCAGTAGCAATAAGTGCGACCCAGGGTAGTGCTGACTCCCAAAAAGAAGACTTTCGCCAGAGGAGGCAAAGTGCCAGAGAACAAAACATGCCGTGGCCACCACTCATGCTACTAATAATGATAAAAATGAGAGTGATGATAGAGAGACCCGCCGAGAGGCAGAGACCAATAGAGGACCTGAGACGGAACCTCTGACGGCGGCCTGGATCTTGGACACATGAGTTGTGACTATAATTTTGGATATATTATACATGGGAATAACAAGATCAATAGGAGCAGCATCATTTATAGGATTAATACCATGCATGGAAATGCATGCACTATAACTTACTAATACGGTTCTAAAAATAACATCATGAATGGACATCGGGATGGATATGGGCACAGCATGGAACATTGAGATATCATAAAAACAAGCAAACACCAGTCAGAACACAGTACAGCTAGACCGGGCATATTATAGGGTTGATTCTTTACCCTAGCATAATAAAGATACCCGAGCAGTTACTGTCCAATGCTTGGCAACAACGGTGTTAGTATTGGTGATAAGTGCAGCGGGTAATTTCGATTATTCAGTTGTTCTACGGGCTTGTTCCCATTACTGGTCGTTAGGCAATCTACTAACTAGCATATTTACAGAAGCAATGCTTGTATGAATCGCATCGTCGGGGCCTTTGGCGCCAAAACCTGACAGGGGGGAGGTGCGTCAACGATATTAATGAGCTTGACCCGGAAAAGACGAAGAATTCTGGCCTTGAAACTACACGTGACTATACGAATGAAGGCTGTAATATGTGGTGGGAAAAGTTATCGTGGCAGTTTCTATTACTAGAACAATACTCTTCGAAAAGCCACAGGCATCACCATTTCAGCTGTTGTCTCATATCGTCTGGAGCAGAGTGTAAAGACTTGACTTTGGGCCTGATGGCTCATTCGCAAGTGTTGTCCTTATCTAATCAGCCGATATATCACATCGTTTCACCAAGGCCGCTCTGACATACGGGCTGTATGACCAAGAAGAGTCAAAACTTGGATGAAACAGATCGTAAGGAAAACTTCACAATAGCTGACGAATACAATCTGATCTAAGAAGGTATAAAACAGAAGAACTTCAGTCATTCAGTCAGAGATCAAGAGCTTCAACGCATAGTCAACATCCCTCGTCAATTTTGATACGATATAACTCGCCGCTCCTACACACAATATCTAAAGTCGGAATTCTCCCCATTGGTCAATTCACTATATTAAGGAAGCAGATGGCATAATAGCCAATAAACGTGAACTCTGCAGGCTTCCAGCTCATAGCTTGAAAGGTCTATGGCCTGATAGTATTACCTATGCAGTAAGCTATTAAGTATATAATGACTATTATGGTTTTCTTTATATAGCCTCTAATATTAGTAGATACTAGAGATAAAATAGTAATAAATGGATAGATAGTAGCTTAGTTTAAATAGAAGTAAGCTAGTTTGCCGATATTGCTATACTCTAGAGAAAATATAATTAAAGGTATTCCTATAATAGTAATAAGAAGGCTAAAGGAGGTTACTAGAAGATAAGTATATAATTAGTCTCCTAGATAGCCTAATAGTTATAATCTAAATAGCCTTATTAGGAGCACTATAAAGTAATGTATATTCTGCTATATATTTAAATAAGCTAATAAGAGGCAAGAAGAAATTAGTTATAGCCCTATTTAGGATTAACTTTATAAATAGTAGTATATTTAAGAGGGAATATAAGAATATGCCCAAGGTATTCTATCTTATTATTAGATTTATCTTAGCACCCCTTACCTTAGGTATTTTCTAATATAAATACTTTAAAAGTATAAAAGTTTATATATAATATATACTTATAGCCTTTTTTTTAGCTTTAAATTTAAACTTTCTTAAACTAGTTTTTATATATACTTTAAAAGTAAAAAGCAATAATAAAAAGAAGACTATATAAAATAATATATATTAATACTTCTTAATTATAAGCTAAGTATAAACTATTAGTTAAGTTTAATTAAAATAAGGTCTTTATTATAAAATAAAGAATTAAATAATTAATTTAATAATATTAAATATAAAGGAAAAGAGTATAAAATTATATATAAAAAAAGCATAAAAAGGAAAAAAAAACATAAAAGTATAAAAAAGTATATTTATTAAAGACCTTAGGGGAATTTATCCCTTTATATTAGTTATTATAAATATCTACTTAACCCTACTAACTAGCTTAGACCTCTTACCCTAGAATGCTTGCTATAACTATTATAATATCTTTATATATATATATTAAAGGCCTTAAATACTTCTTTTTAACTTATCTCTTAATAATTCTTTTTTTAAATTAGGCCTTTTTAATAATATTTAAAATAGCCTTTATAATCTTATTAAGGGACTTTTTTAATAGGCATAAGACTTTATTTATAATTAATCTTTTATTTTTTAGATATTTTTAAATTTACTAATATATACTTTAAAAAAGCTAATAAAGTTATAGTAATTAAAGTTTAAATTTCCTTTTTATAAAGTATTTTATAGCCTTTTTTAAAATATATCTTTTAATTATTAAAGAATACTAAGATTTATTAATTAAAGTATATAAGTTAAATAAAAAAGAATGTAAATAATAAGAATATTAAATTTTATATAATATTTCTAAAAGGCAAAAAAGCTCTAATTAAAAAAGCTGTTAATAATAAATAACTACTATATAAAATCCTCTTTAGCCTTTCCTTTTATATTTAAAGGATTATTATATAAAGTAATAGTATTAAAAAAGCTTTTTAAATACTTATTATACTTAAACTATATTTTAAAATCTAGCTAATAATATTAAATTACTATAAATTTCTCTTAAAACTTTTAGTTAAAGTTTCTTACTTATTTAAGTATTATATTATTATTTAAGAATATTATATTTAAGTATATAAACTATATCTTAAAATCCCCTTTTATATTTACTTTTTTAAGTATTAGAAAATCTTTAAAAATAAGCTATAATAAAGTAGTTTTTTTAATAGTATTTCCTATATTAATTATAATATAAGTTTATTAATTATTAAGGAAATATATATTATAACCCTAATAGTTTTATTATATATACCCCACATTTTCCACTAATTACTATATCTCCCACTAAAGACAATTAGCACTAAGACTTTATAATTAGAAATAATCTACTATAATTAGTATTAATCTACCTAAATTATTACTAATTCCTTAATAACCTTACTAATTACCTAAAGATATATTTAATATATAGAGTTTACTTATTAGCACTTTTATAGATTTAAGCTTACTAGCTATTAATAAAATATCTTTATATTAATTAAGCCTAATATATATTAAATTTACTATTAAGATATATAATACTTTAATAAGCTTAGTTATATGCCTTATATAATCTATTAATAATAAACTTAATATAGCTTAATTTAATATAATTAGACTTAACTATTATATATTAATAGCTCTTATTTAGACTGTATTATATAAAGGCTAAGTAATATAAATATAATAGCTATACTAGTTACTCCTATTTAGTAAAATGCTATTATTAATATTGCCCTAACTCTAGTTAATAATAATTTACCTATTAACTAGGATATAAGAGAAAATAATAATAACTTATTTAAAAATAATAATAACTTTAATATTATTTAACTTTAATAGCAAATTACTAATATAACTATTAAAATAGTAAAGCTTTATTAAATACTTACTATAGTAATAATCCTTTAAGCCTAGCAGGCTAATAGTAACTAAAATAGACTTTAGAAAATATATAACCTTCTTAATATTATTATTTATAATAAGGATACTAGAGAAATCCTTAAGCCTAACTTACTTAAGATATTTAATAGAACTTTAAGTAAACTCTTTATATTCTTTACTTAATATTAAGCCTTTATATCCTACTATTTAACTTAGTTTATAGAGGAAGTAAATAAAACTAGGTATATATTAAGATACCTTAAAAGCACTGCTATATAATAGTTTTAGCTACTTCTTAAAAACTAGACTATTAAAGGAGACCTAAAAGCCCTTAAACCCTAAACCTATATACTATATATTAACTACTTAGCTTTTAAAAAAGCCTTATAATAAGCATTTAGAACTATTAATAAGAAAGAATAAGCTAAAAGAAAAATTAAAATACTTAAGTAAACTTAATTTATATTTAAGCTTAAAGTAAAATTCCTTTAATTAGTATTTAAACTACCTTAAGATTAAGATATACTTATATTATTTTTCTTTAATATACTTAAAGAACTAATATAAGCTAAATTATATAAAAAAGATAGATTTAAAACCTTAATAAACTATATTAACTAAGCAGTTAAAATTAATAATTAGTAATTTACTTAAAGAACTTAAAACTCTTAATATAATAAATAATAAGATAATAAACCATATTATAATACTAATTAAAGATAGAAATATAATAATAATATATCTTATAGTACTAAAGCAGGACTAATAAAAATTAAAAAAATTAAATAAAATAAGTTTAAACTTACTTACTAAAACTATAATAAGAAAGGATATAGAGAATTAAAATATAAAAACCCTATTAAAACTAATTAAAAATATAAATTAATACCTAAAGGAAAGAAATATATTAATATTATAAGAAGGAATAATAAACCCTAATTAGTAATTAAAATAGTTAATATAAATAGGAAGGATAGATATAATATATTTAGTATTAATTTTACTATAGCCTTAAGATTATTAAAAGTATATAACCTATTTCTTAATAAAGAAAAAACCCTTAAAAAATACTATCCTAACTTAATACTAAAATAATAACTTATTTTAAGATATAAAATACTAATCCTTATAAGGAAAAGGAAAACTAAAAAAGAAATACTTAAAAAGAAAAGACTTAAATATATTAAGGAAATAAAAAATCCTAAAAACTAAATAAAGAAAAATAAATAATAATAAGGCTATAGAAGTAAATAAAGTATTTAATAAAAAGAGAATTTAAAACTAAGGATTAAATAATAGAAACTAATACCTATATAGAAAAATTAAAATAATAAATATAATAAGGTTATAATTATAATTAGAAAAGGAAAAAAAGTTAATCCTAACCTAGATAATAAACTAAGTATTAAAGAATTTAATTAAGGTATTAACTAAGTATTAATATAAACCTTTAAAAAGAAAAGAATACCCCTTAAGATTTAAGATAAAATAATTATATATAACCCTTACTTAATAATAAATAATATTCTTATTAAAACTATATTAAGGTAACTTAATAAATATTATAAAGATTTAGGCTATATTAAAGTAATTAAGATATAAAAAGAACTTAATATTAAGAAAATTAAATATATAGAGAAATAAATAGTTTAAAATGCTAAAATTATATTATAATATAATAAACTTAAAAACTATTTTAAAAATAATAAATACTAGAAATATGCAGAACATGCTAGAAAAAGAGTAATTATAAAATAAGATAATAATATCTATATCTAGGCCTATATAAAGGAAGTAATAAAAGATCTTATAACCTTAGAAAAATATATTTAACTAAAGAGGGAACTATAAAGATACTTATATTACTTAAACTATAAGTAGATATTATAGGTATTAAATATATAATATTACTATTTATATTATTAATAAAATAAAGTAATAAATAATTACTTCTTAATTTAAATTAAAAAGTATTAAAAATAAAAGCTATATTTAATTATTAATATAATAAGATATTAAGTTATATAAAGATATAAAGGATTTTATATAGCTAGGCTTAAAGCTTATATAGAAATATATAAAAGAGCCTTAATATATATCTAGAACTCTAAATATATTATATAATAGAGATAATAAGTATAAAATAAAGTTAACTTAAAAGAAAATAAAGCTATTAATAAAGGTATTATTAAAGTATATTAAGATATAACCTAATAGGAGGAAGAACCCTTTAGAAAAGAATCCTTAAAAGATATCTTTAAATAATTTAAAAAAGAATAACTTTAATACTTACTTATAATAATAAAAAGGGAAAAAGGAAAATCCCTTATTAATTAAAAAGAAAAAGACCTTATTTTAGATTATAAAATAAGAAAAATAGCTTATAGAAAATACCTAATAATTATTAATACTAATAAATACCTAGATAACTTAAACTATATTTATAATAAATATAATATAAATTACTTAAGTAAGTAAGGAAAAGGTCTATATTATTTATAAAAGAGTAATAAATAAGTAAAGAGCTAGAAGAGCTAAAACTCCTAAAAAAAGCTTTATAAATAATAATAAAATAAAATTAAAAAACCTACTTATAACTAAAAGTATAAATTAAGGGCAAGTAGCTTAATATACTTATAGATAGTAAAGCAGATATAAATATTATTTTCCCTAATATAGTAAATAAGCTTTAAATACTATAGAAATATAAGGAAAAAAGAAGAATCTATATTATTACTAATAGAGAAGGAACTAACTATAAATATAAAAATAAAAAAGTTATTAAAGAGATTAATTACTTTAAGGTCTTTATAAATAGAAAAAACTAAAGAATTAACTTTAATATTATCTTAATAAATAGTTTTAACTTAATATTTAAATACCTATAGCTATAATACTATAATCCCTATATTAATTAAAGAACTAGCTAAATAAACTATAAAGAGTATCTTTTAAATAATAAGTTAATTAATTTAGAAAATAATAATATAAGATCTTAAACTTTAACTAAAGAGGATAGTAAAGTCTGGCATAAAGAATATTTACCTATTTTAATAGGAATATAATATATATATAAAAAAGGCAGAAGAAAATATATTAGAAGAATAATAGTAATCCTTAAAGGTTAATTTAGATAATTAGATTAAGATATTAAATAAATAAAACAGAATACCTTAAAGGAATTTAATAATTAACTTAAGAATATATTACTAAAGTATTATATCTATAAGAAACGGTTTTAAGAGGAACTAGATACTAAATTACCTTAATATATAAACTATAATATTAAAATTATATTAAAAGATAGAAAGGATTTAAAATTCTTCCTTATTTATTACTTATTTAGAGATAAGCTTAATATACTTAAAGAATAAATAAATAATATACTATAAAAAGGATATATTTAATTATTAAAATCCTTAGCTAAATATTTAATTATATTTATACTAAAACCTAATATAAATAAACTATAACTTATAATAGATTATAAATAACTTAATAAAATTATAAAAAAAAACCAAATACCCTTACCTCTTATTATTAAACTTAAAGACTGCCTATTTAGTAAAAAGGTATTTATAGCTCTTAACCTTAAATCTGCTTATAACCTTATTTAAATTAAAGAAGGTAATAAATAGAAAACTGCCTTTAAAATAAAATATAAATTATTTAAATATCTAGTTATGCCTTTTAGATTAACTAATATACCTATATTATTTTAATATATAATTATAAATATACTTTAAGAACATCTTAATATCTTTATAATATACTACTTAGATAATATCCTTATCTTCTTTAATATAGAAAAAGAGCATAAATAATATATCTATTTTGAAGGTGAAGAGCAACAACAAAGAAAAGACTGCACAAGACGATATCTTCCAACACTTCTCAACTGCAAGCTAAGTGTAGACTGCCAGTTAGGTTCAATTAAGACAGGGTCTTCGTCATAAGATAGAGAATCAAACGATCAGTTCAATGGTATTAAATACGAAGAAAAAAAAAAGAATAAGAATTAAGTCTGAAGAAGCCTCTCTAAAAGCATGAGGAAAGTCTTTAGTCCTAAAGGGATGTCACCCTTTTATACCTTGTCACCGTAGACATCTATCTGGCCCCCACTAACGAAGCTTAGACCTCTTACCCTGGAATGCTTGCCACAACCGTCACACTATAAGGTTTTAAAAGCATTATAAAATACTAATATACTTATTAAATTAATAAAAAGTTACTTTTATAAGTCTTAAGTAACTTACTTAAGATATAAAATTACATATAATAAAATTAAAATAAATAAGTAAAAAATTATTATAGTTATTAAATAGAGAATCCTTATATTAATAAAGGAAATATAATCCTTCTTAAGATTTGCAAACTATTATTAATAATTTATTAAGGGCTTTAGTAAAGTTACTATCCTTCTTATAGAAATTACTAAAAAAGATAAATAATTTTAATAAAGTAACTAAGTATAAAGGGCTTTTAAATAGCTTAAGGAAGCCATTACTAGTAAACCTGTTTTAGTAATATTTAACCTAGACCAATAAGTTAAACTTAAAACTAATACTTTTAACTTTACCTTAAGAGGATAAATAGGATAATAAGATAATAATAATATATTATACCTTATTGCTTTTTACTTTTATAAGATATATAAAGCAAAACTTAACTATCCTATTTATAATAAAGAATTCCTAATTATTATTAATTACTTTAAGAAATTTAAATACTATCTTAAAGAAGTAAATATTTAGTAAAGGTATTTACTAATTATAAGAATATAGCTAACTTTATGATAATATAAAAGCTAAATTAATAATAATTAAGATATATTAAATACCTATATAAATTTAATTTTATAATTATATATTATAAAGGTATAGATAATAGATATATAGATACTATTAGCTAATAACTTAACTTTAATATAAGAACTATTAAAACTAAAAAACAACTCTTAGAAATTAATCTAAAAGGAGAATATTAGTTTACCTAACTAGTTAAAATAATTATAAGAATAGCTAAAACTATTATTTAAATATAGAAAAGTATAAAATTTAAAGAATAATTTAAAGAAGCTAAAACCAGAAAACCTTATAACCTATAAGAAATAACCTTTAGTAACCTATATATATAATTCATTCTAGATAAGTTTAAGGAAGAACTAATATAGGATATATATAAATATCCCTTATATAGCCACTAAGCCATTATAAAAATACTAAAAAGAGTATAAGAAAAATATAATATAAAAGGGATAAAAGGAATAGTAAAAAAGGTTATTTAATAATATAATCTCTGCCTATAAATAAAGGCATAAAGATATAAACCTTATAGATAACTATAACTACTTCTAATAGTATAATAACCTTAAGACTTAATTATAATAAACTTTATTATAAAATTACCCTTATTAAAAGAACCCTTAATTAGAATCTTTTATAATAGTATTATAGTTATAGTTAATTAATTTACTAAGTTTTCCTATTACTTACCTTATAAAGAAGTAATAGATATAAAAGAACTCTTTTATATCTTTTATAGATATATTATTAGTATATATAGCCTACCTAGAGAAATTCTCTCTAATAGAGGACTTATATTTATAATAATCTTTTAGCAATTACTTATAGCATAACTAGGACTAAATTATTAACTTATAACTGCATTTTAACTATAAGTTAATAAATAAATTAAATAAATAAATTAAGTACTTAAATAATACCTATAATATTATATTAACTATAAATAAAATAATTAGGTTAAGAAACTACTAATAGCCTAACTTGCTTATAATACTATATATAATAAAAGTATAAAGCTTATACTAGCTTATACTAATTTCGGATTTATACTAGATATATATTATAATATATAATAAGAAAAATCTATTAATCTAGCCACTATACTTAAAAGTAATAACTTTAAAAATTTATATAAAGAAATAAAAATAAAACTTAAATTTATTAGAAAATATATAAAAAACTACTATAATCTAAAACAGTTAAAGGGACTAACCTTTTTAAAAGGAGATATAATCTACCTAGCTATAAAAAACATTAAAATAAATTAACTAAGTTATAAATTAAATTATAAATTTATTAAACCTTATAAGGTATTATAGAAAGTCTTAAAAAATAACTATAAACTAGTCTTATTACTAAAAGTTAAGCTTTATTTAATCTTTTATATTTTATTACTTAAATTAGCAGTTAATATAATATAAGTTAAAACTAGTAATAAACTATAAGAAGTTTAAGGACTAGAAATCTATAAAGTAAAAGTAATTAGGAAAATAAATATAATTTATAAATAAAGGATATACTTAATTAAATAGAAAAACTACCTAAAAAACAAAAATACATAAAAACTACTAAAATACCTTACTAATACCTAGTAACTCCTAAAGAATTTTTACTAAAAGCTAAAGAATTAAAGAAGGCATTAAGACCTACTAAATCTTACTTAAACTACTTAGTAATAGTAAACTAGTCCTAAAAAGAACTATTAATTATAGCATTCTTAAAAGCAACCTGCTTATCCTGCTCTGCCTTTTTAAGCTTATTTATAAAGTTAAAACTATATTAGATTATATCTAAACCCTTTACCTTAACTTAATAATACTAATACCTTAATTAAGTAATTTTAGCAAATTAAGTATTTATTATATTATAAATATAAGTAGACTTTGCTTAAGGACCAATTAGTTCCTCCTTAATAGCCTCCTCCTCTCGCTTTAAATAACACTTCTTATTAACAATCTTCTTAACTAATAACATATTAGCAAAACCTATAAAACAGTCTTATAATAAAAACATACCTACTACTACAGAAAGACTATAACTATTATAAGATATTCTAAATCTAATATAAGGATTATACTAATTTGACTTTATAAGGTTAAGGATATAAAAATCCTTTATTTTCTAATAAATATAGTTAAAATAAGGCATAATAGGATTCCCAAATACTGCAATAAGGATATAGAGAGAATTGCAATTTTTAATAAAAGTCTTCTTAGCCTTAGATATGCAGTTAGATATCTTAAGGGGATTATAAGATTAAGATTAAACTTACTAAGAGATAACTAATAGAAAATATATTAACTAGGCCTTAGGGATAAGGCCTAAGGGAGGGGAGAGATTATATTATAACTCTAATAGTTTTATTATATAACGTGCTTGATAAGCGAGTGAGCCAGACAAGCGAGTGAGCCACATATCTTAACCTTCCAAATTAAATTCGCAATAAAAACACCACAATCTATCTGATCAATTAAAATTAATTGTTATACTATTCCCTATTGACCTCAATTGCCTCCTGACAGGTCCTTGCATTATGCCCGGTCTTTCCGCAAATACTACACTGCCGAACCTTTGCTCCTTGTGACCTTCCGCGACCACCTCTCGAGGATTCAGCTGTTAGCTGCGCATCAATATCTATCTGATCAATTGCTTGTAATGCTTCCCCTATAGTTAAAGGCCCTTCTTTCTGTACCTTAGTCCTTTTTCCCCTCCGGCGTCGCCCTACTGTCTTATTCTCTTGTTCAAGTTGTCGAACCCTATCATCTAGTAAGACCATCTTATGCATAAGAACAGTTGTTGCCTTCTCAAAATGCTTTACGGCTTCAATTATTGACTCAGGGGAGCTGCTCTTATGATTTCTGATCCTTCCTTGCAGATACTTAGAATGCGATTGGGCCTCTAGCACTGTCTTTGGGGTCCTTGCAGTCCAAGGGGTCGATGGTATTATGACCTCTACGGGAGGCGTCGGAGTCCGTAGCTGCACATCAAGCTTCGAGATGACATTTTCTGGGTTAAAGGGAGCAAGCCCAGCTCCTCTGAAACCTCCCTTGATATTGCTTTCTGTAATAGCAGCTTGGTGGGCGGCGTAAAAGGCAGGAAAGAACTCAGTCTTCTTAATATAGGTTATATTGCATCTGATCAGATGCTCTATTTCTCGACCATATGCCTTTTTCAGCGGCCCAAAGCACCCTACGTCAAGAGGCTGAAGTAGATGAGAGGCATGAGCAGGCATACAGAGCGTGATAATCTTGTTCTCTTTGCAATATTTCTCGAATTCGACGGAGTGGTGACTTTCGTGACCATCAAGGATCAAGAGGCGATAGCGACTGTTCGTTCGCTTAGCTGTAGCCCGATCAAAGTGCTTTAGCCACTCGAGACCCAGCTTATTATTAGTCCATCCATTTTCGCTCAATGCAATAACCCAATCGCCGGGGAGGTCGCATTCTTGGTACCAATTGGCAAGGTGATCCTTGCCTGCACCAATGATAAACGGCGGGATCGATTGACCGTCCGCATTGATCCCCTCGATCACAGTAATCCATTCGCGGTTTCCAGGCTGTACTTGCTTTGGTCTTCCTTGCCTGTAAGAGCTTGTGACGACTGTTCCGGGCTCAATTACGCCCATCATAAAGCCGGTCTCATCAAAGTTCCAGATATCATCTGATCGGATACCGTATTTCGCGATTGTATTCTCTACAAGCCGAAACCAGCCACGAATAATAGTCGGATCTTCGCATTTAGCTCTCTGATAGTCATACCTCCGAGATAGACGTGTCTTTAGCTCTGGTTGTCGCTTGACGAAGTTATAAGCCCAGCGCTTGCCGACGTATGGCGCGTTGCGGTTGGCAAGTATAGAATTAGCTATATCTTCCACATATGATAGTCGCGAGGGAAAACCTCGCAAATCTAGGTCTAAAATGAATTGGACTACTATCTGCTCTTCCTGATCAGATAGTTTCCGTGACTTTGTGGGAGTATCACGCGTTGAAAGAATGCCATGCTGGCGGCGACCTAAGGTACTACGGTTGACATTGTAGATATTTGCCGCCCGTCGGACTGTAAGTTTAGGGTTATCTTGAAGGGCCTGAAGGGCAAGAAGGATTCTAGCTTCATTTGAGGACTGTGGCATATTTGTTGGTTGAGATATAGCTGATTGAATTATAATGTTGTAAGGTGAGGGATTTTTGGCTCACTTGCTTGTCTGGCTCACTCGCTTATCATACACGTTATACCTTATATTTTCTACTAATTACTATATCTCCTGCTAAAGACAATTAGCGCTAAGACTTTATAATTAGAGATAATTTATTATAATTAGTATTAATTTACTTAGATTATTACTAATCCTTTAATAACCTTATTAATTCCCTAAAGATATATTTAATATATAAATTATACTTATTAGCACTTTTATAAATTTAAGCTTACTAGCTATTAATAAAATATCTTTATATTAATTAAGCCTAATATGTATTAAATCTACTATTAAGAGATATAATACTTTAATAAGCTTAGTTATATGCCCTATGCAATCTGCTAATAATAAACCCAGTATGGCTTAGTTTAATACAGTTAGACCTAACTGTTATAATATACTTTTATTATAGTCTTTTTTTAATATATATAATAAGGTATTATATTTACTTTTATAGTATTTTAACTTTAATACTTGTTTAATTAGTATTTTAAATTTTCAAGGTGCTAATTTTATATCTTATAATAACCTTATTAAGCTACTTAAACTATTACTTTATTTCCTTTATACTAGCCTTTTTATACTTATAATATATTACTTTCTTTACCTTTAATATTAAGGTATTAAGCTTAAGATAAATATTATAAAAGTGCTTATATTATATTTTCTTAATTAGCTTAATATCAAGATTATAATAGCTTTTTATAATATTAACTATATTTATATTCTTGCCTTTAAAAGCTAGAAAATTAGACTTTTAAATTTAAATACTAAAGCATATAATAGCCTTATTTTTATTATTTAAAAGAAGTTATAATTAGCTAATATTTAGCTAAATAATAAGCTTATAATTAAAGGTATTTATATCTTTAAGTTACTTAATAATCTAAGTAATAAATAACTTTTTAAAGCTAGGATATTATTATTTAATAGTATAAAGAGAGAGAGCCTTTTTTAGCCTATTAGAAGTATTATAAAATAAGCCCTTTTAGAGTTATTAATATAAAAAAATTAACTATTTAAGTAGCTTAAAGGTTAGGATTTAATAATATAATATATTTAAATAAAATTAATACTTTTTTTACTAATTAGTATTTAGATTTAAGTAGAAATTATATATAAAATTAATAAAATTTATAATAACTAGCTATAAGGGGTTATCTTACCCTTTTATACCGTCCTACTATGTTAGGCCTAACTAAGCTTGCTTAGTTAGCTCGCCCTGCCCCGCGGCATGAGTTAACAGGTAAGTGTAATGCTGGCCTGTAAGCTACTGTAATCTGGGGGGTTATAGGGGGGTTATGGCAGGTTATAAGGCATATACAGCAGTATAACTACTGGTAATATAGAGGTTATTATAGATCTTTTTAGTCTATTATATAAGATTTATATACTACTAAACCTTATTATAATTATAACCTCTTATACTAGGTCAAGGTTACGGGTTCGATTCCCTATCGGCTTACAACACCTCTGCTATGGCTCGTGCCTTCCTTAGCTTAGGGCGCCTTATGCCTTATAGCTGCAGCAAGTCTTAGGGGTTTACACGCTTGTATTATCGCCTATTTATGCCTATGGAGGGACCGGGGCACCCTGAAATACAGCAATGTAATTGGCTTGGCTGTAGGGAAGTGCCCTGTAATACAGCGCGAGGCCGCGCTATATAAGAAGGGGGGGATAAATATAACGCTGGCCTGTAAGCCACTATAATCTAGGGGGTTATAGGGGGGTTATGGCAGGTTATAAGGCATGTGCAGTAATATAACTACTAGTAACATAGAGGTTATTATAGATCTTTTTAGTCTATTGTGTAAGATTTACATGCTGCTAAACCTTATTATAGTAAGTACTTTACCTAACCTTTATACCTTAAACCTATTTTTTTAAAAGCTTATAAAAAGCTTAAAATAAACCTAATATAGCTTAAATATTAATAGCTTACTGCACCAGTATACGGGGGACAAGCTTAAGGAGATAATAACTTTCTGCACTAGGAAGGAGTTTTAAAACCTGACTAAAATACAGCTGCTAAAGAACCAAAGCAAGGCTATCCCTCAGCTTCTAAATCTGAATGGTTTTAGCGACAATTACTGCGAGTTTTTGACCATTAACTATTCAAATATTATAGGCCACTGCAGTCAGTATAATCATTATGACCAACAAGCTGGTCAAAAGGGGTGGAGGCGTGTCAGCCTTCAGAGATTTGTGAAGGGAAGTAATGCGCAATTTTGGATTATGGAATAGTAGAGTTTTTAAGTATTTAGAAGCGGTTTACAAGTATAGCTACGATTGGTCATTCTCATTGCAATTTTCTAATCTTGATCCATTTTTTCTACCAGTATAATCTATAACTTCCGCAGGGCGGCCAGAGGATGCATAGCTGGGGCAGATGATGATATTGCTCTGCGACCGGCTCGACGTTCTCCTATCTCTGCTCTGCTCTGCTCTGCTCTGCTCCGTAGCTATCAAGCCCGAACCGGACAAAGTTGAGCACCACTATCGCAATCGCCACAAGACTACCAGGGAGCCGCTGCGAGCCGTAATCGCAATTGCAGAATCATTCTACATCATTATTCCAGCTCCAGATTCAAGTAAAAAAGGACTTTTACGCATCTTGATTAGGCCATTACCCCTGTTTTCCTCTTTCACTTGAAAAAGGGTATGTAGTGAAACTGCCACGGCTCTACTTTCAGTTACAGAGCGGGGCGCTTAACAGCCTGATTGGTTCTTTGCTTCCAGCCCCGTATTGTTTTCATAGAGTTTAATATAGATTTTCTGTTTATAGATCTGCTGTTATGGCTAGGCCCCCTATAACAGAAGCTTCTAGGAGGAACCCGGTGTACCAAGTTAATTACTACGATCGTGATTAATGCCTAATCTTTTACCCCTATAGTATCTGCCGGCATTTCTTTTAACTAATAGGTAGCCGGGATTTAAATTTCTAATAACCTACACTTTAGTTACAGCGTCTTATAATTCTAAAACATCAGATTAATCCATATCTATTTTTGTAGCCATTATGTTACTACTTGGCTGTCTGGCAAGAAATCTAGCTAAGCTTATAAAAGTACACCACTATTGGCGCATATGTGGCGTTCCCGTATATATCGCCGCCATAGTTTAAGTAACCCTGAACGTCGGGTCTCTTAAGATGCATAATATCCTTCATATCACCATAAATCCAGACAGTCTGCATACCCTGTATCATATATTGCAAAGTATGGCAGTGCACCATCTAAACACCCGGGTCGTTGATCCGAAGTCTCCAAACCCTCCACCTAGCCTTCTTATTGGGTTTAACCCCTTCCTGGTACCTATAGAGGAGCGTAGTATCCCTAAGTACAGGGTATATGCCATTAAGACGTTTCTCTACTACATCAGGATCCCAGGCGCCTGGACCACCTCCTATATCCCAATAATAAGCGCCATGCGCATGCCACAGGTACGTATCCAATTAACCGCCAGGCGTTCCATCCTCTAAACGCGACGCAAGTTGCTAGAAGACGATTTCTATAACCTCTCCGAGCTTGGCTGGATACGTGCCTGTCTTAGGATCGAGACCACCGTTGGCAACTGCGGCATCATAGTCGGGGAGATATCGCGATTGATTATTGTATAGCGCGACGAGGTATGGTTGAGAAGAGCTGGTATGAGGTACCGGATCGGCTTGATCCTCAGTCTAGGTGTTATTGTTGACTTGCCAAGCGTAGTAACGGTATGCCAGCAGCTAGGTGTGGATAATAACTCGGCGAGTTACCTCATTAATAGTAGGAGGATTGGTATGGCGGAGCGGCCGGAGGTTATAGTCGAGGTAACCGCTAATAGTCGGAGGTAGAATCATTAGAGACTTGGACAGGTTAGAATGCTCCGGTAAACGCTTTTAAGACGGGAGGTTACAGGTATTCTTATATCGCAAAATGCCATAACTGGAGACTATCTCAATTCTATCCCGGTTCTCTACCTGAATATAGTAGTCAAGCTTTTCGAGTTCATGCAGTTCTTGGCAGGATTTCATGCGCAAAACAGCATCATAACGTTGGCCGGTGCCGATTTAGATAAGGTCAACGGTATATGGCTGCATGTAGTGGCCATCCGCTGCTATAATATCGAATTGGGTGTGATTTTCAACTCCAATCATCGCCATAAAGAGGGAAGTTACGCCGATAAACCTTAGACGATATGCCTTGGCGGGCTCTACCTCAATCACCTCGAGGGTTTTAGAGGCTCGTTGCAGAACGCCACTACTAGCGATACCCTTGCCGTTGATGAGGAATCCTCTGGCCTTACCGGGCCATCTTATAGGAGTATCCTGCATTTGTTCCTTCACTTCCTGATCCGTCTCCTGCCAGTACTCCGAGAGGAAGAACACGCGCTCCAGGTTCCTATCGCATGATGTTGCACCGGGGTCCTCCACAATCAAGGGCCCGCCAGCCGTGCTAGCTTGGAACCCGATGTGTGAGTGATAAAAATATGTTCCCGCAGTATCGACTTCGGTCCTGAGCTCGTAGTCGAAGTAGTGCCCCGGGGGTATGGGCCACTGGCTGGCAAGCGGTATGCCGTCTGAAAAGGGATATGCTGACTGGCTAAGGCCGTGCCAGTGCTGCATGCAAAAATCAGTAAGATTACTTTTCATCTTTCGGGACGTTCCATTCTTTGGGGGGAGAGAGTAATGGTCTCGTACCATCGTCAAATTGTTATCCTTCATGTCGTTATCTACTCGGATCTACGTGACCCTATTCTCTATAATTCGCACTTCAGGACCCGGAGAAGTTTCGTTTACCAACGTGGTGTATCTGTTGAGTCCCCCGATCGTCACATTATGTCTGGTGACTCTGAGCACTTCGTCTGGGGTGAAATTTGCGTCATGTACGTGATGCTTGAACCCGCTTACGGTGCCAAGAGCGCAGTAGAGCGCAACGAAAATTTGCTGCCATTGCATAGCAAAGTCACCGTTTCATTCTTGAATTGTTCGAGAAGGTCGGATGGTAAATGAAGGCCCTTTCTGCTCGACAAGTCGCTTTTATATCAAAAGAATATCCTACGACTAACAACGACTGGGTAAATTCGCCTTGGCTCGGTCGGTGTATTGCAAATGCTTAGACGGCTGTCACCCCTTGTTCAATTTCCAATCTCCGTTCCGAGACGGGGCGACAGCTGTACATTCTTGCAAATTGCTGACAAGGTGAAAGAACGGGTACCGGCGAATCGGTATAAATACGAAGCTTAATTCACCGGTACATTCCGACCAGCCTCATACCAGAAGGTGGACACGGGTACAAACTTTCTCCTCCCCCCGATCCCGGGCTTTTCTAATTTGTGGCACCTAATTTCACTTAATCGAAAGTAAAGCCCTAAATTGTTAACCCTTCACAAGGTGCTAGGAGCTAAAGAGCTGTATAGACTAGCGGGTTCTCGTCTTATTGCTACTCCTCGGATTTATTCGCGATGTGCTGTTCCAGGGAGTTCTGTAAGAGGTATGGTGTAGACCGTTAGCTTCACGCCTACCGAGTGCAGTGTAAGTTCGCCAGCCATAGAAAGATTCCATAGAAAGATTTAACATTTTCTAGCAGAAAGCTCCTTGGACTAGTCAATTGGTAATAACGCCTGGCTTGGAAATGTTATACCGGTTAACTCGATAGCTGCCCATGGCCGCTGCGAGGGGAAGAGGGCCGTCACTCTAAATATTAGGTATCGACAGAACCGAGTTAGTGAAATAAACTATATTAAAACTCAGCTGTGGTTCTCCTTCCATGTAGTTTCCGAACGCAGACTTGGATTCGGCAAAAGTGAGCTTAAACCCAGAAGTGTCAATGCAGAGATAACTTCAAAAGTTAGTTATCCTTCAAAATTCTCATTGTAGTCAAAAATCATCATATCAGCCTTGATACAATTGGAAGAGATAGCAATGGTATTTTTCGTGCCGTAGATGGTTCTGTTGCCAGCTGCCTCGTGGCCAGGCGCATACGCAAATAGCACGCGGCCTGCCTGAAGCAGCCGAGTTGGTGCAATGGAAGGAACCATAGGATTCAAGGCAGTAAGTATCCCAAGAAGATTAGAAGATTAGCGAGAGGTGTAGCAATGAATGACAGTTGGAAAATAAAAGAGAGTTAGTGAGATGGCCTTGCTGCGAATTAATTGCTAAATTGCATCAGCTCTAAATAATACGAATTATAGCTATAAAAAACGACCAGGTAGGTAAAGTCAAATGCGCAGCCTCGGCTTTTGAGGTTAGCGGTTCTTGACACATCGATGATTCCATTTCCCGTGCGACTTGACGAAATCGTGTTAGTTCAAACTTTAATCTTGACGGAGGTTGCTGCAGAACGAGGCTAAACGAGGCTAAACGAGAGCATACGAACGAATGGCTTGACCGCTGAACAATGACTAAAACTTGAATTGAGTTTTCATGCGCCGAAATTAAAGGTGTGGAACTATGCGATATCTCGCTTTGACCTTGCCCGAGCTGTTGACCACACCTTCGATATCCCAGCTTGGTAGGTGACATTGCCCATCGCCGATCTCAATTTGGTGGAGTTCAATAATAATGACAAGGAATTACAAGGACCGTGTTCTGATCGATTTCGCGGTATTTGACGTCATGTCTGACTTTCAGGCCATCCTTGAGAATGAAAGGATATCTGAGCCAAGCCAACCTGGAGCTCACAGCGTTGCACTGGACTGCTTAGATTAAGTTCGTCGAGTTATTCAAAACTCATCTTACCTATCGACTATAAGATGGCGGTTATGACGTAATTCTCTGTAACAGTGCTGTAAGGTTTCTATAGGTAGCTGTAAGCGCCGATAAAATAAAACACAGAATATATTGGGACGCACCAAATAGAATCAGGCTACTGCGGACAATTTGACCGATAAGATTAGGTAGAGGTGGTTTAGCTTACTGTTATGGGAGATCCAGTAGGGGCGGAGATTATGGCAGAGCAGGACTCTTATCCTTTTTTCGGTGCCAAAGCGACCGGATTAAGTAGTAAGACCTATAAGTAAAGTTTAAGATACCGTATAGTAATTAGAAAACACCCCTAAAGAAGTGTAAAAGAACACCTGCTAGATCACGTAAACTGTGCCTGCTAAAGAATAAGTTAACTGACTACTAATTAAAGTTTAAAAGAGCTGTAGCAGCGGCAGTAATAATAAAACGGCAATCCTATAAAAGGCTCTAGATCTCCCGGCAGAGTTGCATAGGAAGACCAAACGTGCTATAGCTTGGTTTACTATAAGCTCCTATAAGCAGCTATATACACTACTGTAATTGTTATAATAGCATTTATTAGCCAATCTTTTGCCCTATAGCATAGTAGTTAGGTGTAACTGTTATAAATTAGCTATAGGAAGTACTAGAATGTAATAGAAAGGGTTTTAAATAGGTAAACTAGTCTATACTAGGTTTAATATTTGCAGAGTTATAGGGCGTTATACTAAGCCGTTACAAAATATTATATCTCTTAATAGTAAATAAAGCAGGTTAGGCATATTTAGGTAAAGAAGTCTTATTAATAGCTAGTAAGCTAGAATCTATAAAAGTGCTAGTAAATATACTTTATATACTTAAGGTTATAATAAGAACTAATAATAAAATAGAATTAGTCCTTTATAAACTAGTAGTATTTATATATTAGTCTAGATAGATTATTAAATAAAAGTCTTTAGTCCTTATCTTATTAATAAACTAAACTATTTAGAAGGCCAGTCTAACCTGCTAAATTAAGTCTTTCTTTATAATTAGGGAAAAATAATAAGGTTTATATAATATAACTACTAGGGTTATAATATAATCTTTCCTCTTTATTAAGTCTTATCCTTAAGACTTATATATCTATCCTTTTATTTATTTATTAATTATAAGTTTAAACTTAATTTTATTTTTTATTTTAATATTAATAAAATATTAAGTTATATTTTAAAGAATAAACCTTATTTAAAAATACTAAAGGTAGTTAAACTTTCTAAATATATTATTAAGTTTAGTAATAAAATTATATTATATTTTTATTATTTCTATAATAGCCTTTCTTATTAGGTTAAGGGTAATTAGTCTTATTAATATTAGAACTGCATTAAGGCTAAAGTAATATATAATGGTTTAGGTATTGCTTTTTATTATAAGTTTCTTATCTTATTTATTCCTTTCCTTTTTAATTTTTTAATAATTAAAAAGAATATAAAGGTTTATATTAAGTTAGAAAAGGAAAAGGAAGAAACTAAAGCAGTTTTAAAGGCTGCTATAATAAAGTTAAAGTATATTTATAAATAAAAGTATTTATTAAAGCAAAAGGGTAATAAGTTATTTATATAGGAAATGCAATCTTAAGAGGAGTTAGGTAAGATTTAGGAAGAATCTGTAATTATTTTTAAGGCTTAGTCCCTAAGTGCTATAAACTTAATTAATTAAAACTTGATTTTAGGTAATATTCCTTTTAAGCTTATTAGTAAAAGTTTTTTAAGAGTTATTAGGTATTAGTAAGGTATTTAAATAGTTCTTATATGTTTTCGTTTTTTAGGTAGTCCTTTTATTTAATAAGGTATTCTATTTACTTATTAATTCTCCTTATATCTTTAATTACTTTTGCTTTATAGACTTCTAGTCTTTTAATTTCTTTTAGTTTATTACTAGTCTTAATATATATTATATTAGCTGCTAATTTAAGTAATATAATATAAAAGATTAAATAAAGCCTAACTTTTAGTAATAAGTCTAATTTATAATTATTTTTTAAGATTTTTCTTTTAACTTTATATAGCCTAATATACTTATAGTCTAATTTATAACTTAGTTATTTTATTATAATGTTTTTTATAGCTAAGTAAACTATATCTCCTTTTAAGAAGGTTAGTCTTTTAATCCTTTTTATATTATAGTATTTTTTTTTTATTTTTTAATAAATTTTAATTTTTTCCTTAATTCCTTATATAAAGCTTTTAGGTCTTTGTTCTTAATTATAGCAGCTAGGTTAACTGTTTTTAGTTCTTATACTATATAATATAGGTCTAGGGTAAATCTAAAGTTTACTATTAAAGGTATTATTTTTATGCTTTTATTATATACTATATTATAGGCAAGTTAGGCGCTTAGTAACTTTTTTACCTAATTATTTTATTTATAATTAATATAATATTATAAGTATTATTTTAGTATTTAGTTTATTTATTTAGTTTATTTATCTATTTATAATCTAAATACTATTAATAGTTAGTAGTTTAGTCTTATATATACTATAAGTACTTGCTAGAACTTACTTATAAATATAGTTCCTCTATTTATTAAGATCTTATATAGTAACCTATATTTCCTAACTATCTTATTATAAAAGATATAGTTAAGTTATTTTATATTTATGGCTTCTCTATAAGGTATATAGTAAGAGAATTTAGTAAGTTAATTTACTATATTTAAGATATTATTATAAAGGATTTTAGTTAAGGGTTTTTTTAATAAGGGTAGCTTAGTTATATAGTTTATAATTAAACTTTATAGTCTTTTTACTACTTCTAGTAGTTATAATAGGCTATAAGGTTTATATTATTATACTTTAGTTTTTATATATAAGTTATATTATTTAATAACCTTCTTTATTATCTTCTTAATTCCTTCTTAATTATAATATATTTAAATACATTTTAGGGTTTTTATAATGCCTTAGTAGCTATATAGGGGATATCTATATATATCCTATATTAGTTTTTCTTTAAACTGTTTAAGTACTTATAGTTTATTATTATAAGTAGGCATTTTGGCTTTACTTTTAATAAGATCTTAAATATTATATCTTATAATAGTATTTTAAATTTTATTTATTTATTCTTTCTAATTTATAAGTTTATAATTACTTATAAGTCTTAAAGTTTTTACTTATTAGGTAAATTAGTATTTTCCTTTATTATTCTTTTTTAGGAGTTATTCTTTTACTTTTATTATATTAATATTATAATTTAGGTATTAACTAATAGCATTAGCTTATTTATTATTTAAACCCTTATAATAAATAATTATAAAGTTAAATTTATATAGGTATTTAATATAATATAATTATTATTAATTAAGTTTTTATATTATAGTAAAGTATAAAATATTCTAATAATTAATATAGATTTTAACTTAATATATACTTCTTATAAGGTAGTATCTAAACTCCTTAAAGTAGTTAATAATTACTAGAAATTCTTTATTATAAATAAGGTAATTTAGTTCTGCCTTATATAGTTTATAAAAATAAAATACAATTAAGTAAAGCTTTCCTTCTTTATCTTATTATCTAATTTATCCTCTTAAAGTAAAATCTAATAAGTTAGTTTTTAGTTTTATTTCCTTATTAAGGTTAAATATAATTAGTATAGGTTTACTAAGGATAGCTTATTATAATACTTTAAATATTACTTATATATCTTATTTTTATATAAATTTCCTATCTTTTTTTATAAGTTTTATAAGTAAGTTTATAATTTTACTAAAGTCTCTAATAAACCTTTAATAATAGTTAATAAATCTTAAGAAGCTCTAAGCTTCTTTAACTATTATTAATAAGGGCTAATCTGCTATTATTAAGATTTTATTTTATTTTATTTTAATTTTACTAGGTATAATAATATATTTTAAAAAGTCTATTTCTTTTATATAAAAGTGACTTTTTTCTAATTTAATTAGTAAGTTAGTATCTTATAGGGCTTTTAAAACCTTATAGATATGTTTTTTATATTTTTCTTTATTATTTAAGAAGATTAGGATATTATTTAAGTAGTATATTATAAAGATATTTAAGTATTATTAAAGTATATTATTAATTATTTACTAAAATATTATAGGTATATTAATAAGTCTAAATAATATTACTAAATACTTAAAAAGTTTAAATTTAATTCTAAATACTATTTTTTATATATTTCTTTTTTTAATATAAATTAGGTTATAAGCTTCTTTAAGATCTAAAGTATTAAAGATTTATTTACGTTATAGGCAGTCTTTAAGTTTTATAATAAGTAGAAGTAAGGTCCTATCCTTAATTATAAGGGCATTTAACCTCTTATAATCTATAATAAGTTATAGTTTCTTATTTTTCTTTAGGATAAATATTACTAAAAATCTTACTAATAAATTAAATATTTTAATATTCCCTTTTATTAGTTATATATTTAGGTATTCTCTTAAGGTAGTTAGTTTCTTTTTATTAAGGTTATAAATCTTCTAAAATAATAAATTATTTATTTTTAGCTATATTTCATAGTCCTAGCAGCTATACTATAATACCTTTATTTTAAGTTTTTCTTTAAATAGTTTCTTATAAATATAATATTTTTCTAAAATGTTTTTAAGTTTATATTACTATTCCTTTTTCTTAAGTTCTTTTTAATATTTTAATTATTTATCTAAGTTATATAGTTAAGTTTTAAAAAGACTTAAAATCTAGTAGTTTTATTATTTCTTACCTTTTATATACTTATATTATACTCCTATTAAAGGTAGTAAATTCTTTACTTTATACTTACTTATACTATCCTCTTTAATTAGGGTTTAAGATCTCTTATTATTTATTATAATTATTTTATTATTACTATTAGGGTTATTAGAAAAGGTAACCTGGCTAGTCCTCTAGTTAATATATAGGTTTTTCTTTTATAGCTAATTTATATTAAGGAGGATATTAACTTCCTTATTTAAAGGAAGTATATTAAAGTCTATCCCTTAATTCTTTTCTTAAATAAAGACCTTAAGGTAATTAATCTCTTAATTTATAATTTTATTATTATAATTAAAGACTTATCTTTTTACATTAAGTAATAGGTAAGGTTTTTACTTCTTTTTTTAAGGTAATTTTAGCTATATAATTATTTTTAAGTTAATAAAATTTTATTTAGCTTTATAATTAATCTATATATTTAGCTATTTTCCCTTAATCTAAACCTTTAGTATTAAGCATTTTAATATTAAGTCCTTATATAACCTTAAAGCATTTAGTAATTTAAGTTATTCTTATCCTTACTCTTTACTTATCTAACACTTTATTATAAATAATATATAACCTTTCCTAATATATCTTAATATATTTAGTTATAGTTACTATTATTATACCCTTCTCTATTAAGGCAGTTATTAACAAACTCATTATTAGCTAATTACTATTAGAAATATTCCTTTAGTTTTATATCTTATTTATCTATATATTATTTTTATATTAACTAAGGTATAGCTAGGTAAAGTCTATTTACTTCCTATTAGCATTATATTTCTTTAGTAATATTTAAACTTATATTATTATTTACTAGGTTATTTATTAAGTAGCTATATTATCCTTAGCTTATTTTTTCTTAATATTTATTTTCTTATTTTTAGTATTTTTCTTTAATTTTGCTAATTTTTACTTAATTAAATGCCTTCTTAAGGTTAAATATCTCCTTAAGGTTAGCTAGGGTAAAAATTCTTTCTTAAGTTATGTTATTATTATTTAACTCTATTTCTATTAATCCTTTTTTTAGGTAATTAAATTTTCTACTTATAATTTTTTTAAATTCTTTTTTAGCTTTTTTAATAAGTCTTTATAATTAATAAATTCCTTTATAAAGTTAGTTTACTTTATAAGTCTATTAATAGTAAGTTATATTAAATTATAATTTTACTACTTTTAGGTTTTTATATTATATATATATTAAATACCTTTTTATTTCCTTTTTTAAGTAAGGTTTACTATTAGGTATATTAAGAATTATTATTAAGAAATAATTATTATTAAGCTTTTCTTACTTATATATTTTATATTAATAATATTTATAAAATAATTATAATATTTCCTTATATTATTTTTTTATAAGGAATATTTAAATATTATCTTATTTATTAATTTTCTTCTCTTTATATAAGGGGTTTATAGTACTATTAATATAATAAGCTTTAATATTTAAAAGTTTAAATATATTAGTGTTTTTATATTCTTTAGCTCTTTATATATATCTTTCTTTAGGTAAGGTTTATATTCTACTTCTTACTTTATTAAATAGTAGTTTATAGGGTTATTTTTACTTTAGCTTAAGGCATTTATCTTCTTTATAGAAGTATTATATAGTTACTTGTGCTGCTCCTCCTTTATATCTTATACTTTAGGAATATTAATAATAATAGGCGTGAACTTTAGCTTTTACCTTTTATTCCTTATTAAAGGCTTTTTCTTTTTTTTATAGTTTAGTTTTAGCAAATTTAGGCATTTTGTTTTTTATAATATATCCTTTTTTTATATTTATTATAATAGTTAGTTTATCTTATTAGGTAATTATCTTTATAAGGATATTATTTATCTATTTAAATGCCTAAGCTTGTTTATTTATATTAAGGGTAATTACTTTCCCCTATCTTATTATTCTTAAGACTTATAGTTTTTTAAGTTTATTATTCTTCTTTTAGTTTTTTTTTTATTTCTAGTATCTTTTTCTTTATTTTTATTAGAAGTATTCTTTTTATTTTAAGTTTTTTATTTTTTAATAATAATAATTATTATTATTTTTATTTTTATAAAGTCTTTATTATTTTTCTTCTTTTTTTATAAGTGCTTTTTTCTCTTATCCCTTATAGGCCTCTAGTAATAGTTTTATAAAAGTTAATTTATAATATAAAACTATATTATATTTACTTTAGATTATTCTTAGTATTTATATATATATAGCTATTTAAGGGTTATACTATTTAATTAGTCTTAAGGTCTACTTACTTTAATTAAGGTCTTTAGGTTTTTTAGGCTTTAAGTACTATTATACTATATATTTAAACTAGTTATAGTTATAGTACTTATATCTAAATATATCTTACCTTTAATAATTATTATTATTACCTAGCTAAATAGCTCTAAGTATTATAGGTCTTAACTGCATTTTATATAAGGTATTATTTTACTAGTTGCCTTATTATTATTTTTAATTTTAAAAGTTATCTTAGTTATTATTATTTTATTATTAATTAAGGTAATATAAGTTAAAGTTATTACCTTATTTATAGTTAACTCTCTCTCTTTTATATTTATATTATTATTTATTAATCTTAATTACTATAGTAATATATATAATTAGACCTTCTTTAAGTTTATTAGCTAGGTATAATTTATCCTTAACTTTTTCTTTTAGTCCTTTATAATAGATTTTTATTAGGGCTTTATTATCTTACTTAGTTTTAAATATAAGTTATTTAAATTTAGTAAAGTAGGCTATATAAGACTTATATTATTTAAGTATAAGTAGTTTTACTATAGCTTATTATTCTTTATTAATTACTTTAAAATTATCTTTAAGAGTTTATTTAAAATTATCTTAGTTTTTAAAGATATTCTAGGTATCTTAATTTTATACTTCTTCTTTATTCTTAAGGAAATCTCTTAAGATAGATTTAAATTAATCTTTTATATCTCCTTAAATTAAGCTTATAGTATATAGGAGTTTCTTTATAAGGATATTTAGCTTATTCTTATAAAGGCAGAAGTAAGCCTTTATTTAAGTTAGGAATAAGATTATATTTATAGCTTAGCCTCTAAAAGGTTTTAGCCTAAAGGGCTTAAATACTTTATATAAGTCCTATTTATTACTTTCTTTATTAGTAGTTATAGTAAGATATATATTTATTTAGGCTTATAAGATATAGATAGTATTATAAAGCTATTAAACTTTAGCTATTATCTTAATAATATTAGGTAGTACTTTAGTATAAGGAGGTATTAAGCTAGTATTACTAAATATCTTAATAATATAATATTACTTAGTTATTAATATAGTATATTTTAAATAAGAGTTATTAATATATAATAAAAAGGGTTTTAAATAAGTAAACTAGTTTATATTAGGTTTAATATTTATAGAGTTATAAGGCATTATATTAAGTAATTATAAAGTATTATATCTCTTAATAATAAATAAAGCAGGTTAGGTATATTTAGGTAAAGAAGTCTTATTAATAGCTAGTAAGCTAGAATTTATAAAAGTACTAGTAAATATACTTTATATACTTAGGGTTATAATAAGGACTAATAATAAAATAAAATTAGTCCCTTATAGACTGGTAGTGTTTATATATCAGTCTAGATAGACTGTTAAATAAGAGTCTTTAGTCCTTATCTTATTAGTAGATTAAACTATTTAGAAGGCCAGTCTAACCTGCTAGACCGAGTCTTTCTCTATAATTAGGGAAAAATAATAGGGTTTACGAGACGTAACTGCTAGGGTCGTAATATAGAATAAGATATTAAGATAGCTAGGGAACTTAAGGACGCAATTCTAAAGTAAGAGTAAATTATTAATAAGATAGGCAAGTAAATAGTAAGAATTAAAATAAGATAACTAAGAAACTATAATAAGCCTGTAAATAGTTTAAAATATTATTATAAGGGATAATAGAAAGAATTAAATTATCTTAAGTCTATAAAAGTGTTACGATTCGTGCCCGTAACAGCGCTATAAGGCTCTATAAGCAGCTGCATGCACCACTGTAATTGCTATAATAGCAGTTATAGCCCGATCTTTTGCCCTGTGGCGTAGTGGTTAGGTGCAGCCGTTACACGATGCCTTTAGAGTTAGGGGATTTAAGTAATAGCGCTTTAGATAAGAGCCTTATCTGGCATAATAAGTATATTTTAATACGGTTTTAATTTATTATAGCTATAATTCTATCTGCTAGTTAAGCAATATTATCTTTATATAAGATTATAAGTAGCTATATTATTGCTGGCTAAAGCTTAATTATAGAAGAATAATACTAAATATTATTTATATTTTATTTATTTTAATTATTATTATTATATTAACTATCTTATCTTAGCATATAGGGGTTAATAAGTCAGCCAGCCTAGTTATTAAACTAACAATATCTAATTAGTATATAGCCCTAGTATAGGTTTAGTAACTTATAGGGAATTCATGCAGATCTAATATATAACTAAATCCGTTTGGTTTAGCAGTTCAGTGACCTTTAAGATATCAATAGTGCAAGTTGGATTAATGATAGGTTTAGGATATCGGATTTCGCTTGTGTCTGTGAGGACTCAGCCAATAAGGCCGCGCCTTGGATGAACAGCACCTATGTTAATTTCCAGGAACTAGTATGCATCGGTTTTAAATGGAACGCTATCACAGTCAAACGGCACGGTACCCCTGTTGTCTGATAAGATAAGATAAGGTATAATTGTTGAACAGGTGCTGGGGTCTTACGTGCAAGCAGGGATACTTTAAGATTGCAACCGAAATGGTAAAAACTCTAAGGGGCAGAATTCAACAGAACAAAGCATGAATACACCAATTTACATCAATGAACCGAATATATGTAATGTCTGACATTTTTAAATAATTCTTAAAAATTTAAATTAAGCTTAAAATAGCTAAGATTTAATAGCTTATAATATAGTTAATAAGCAAGTTGGCCAGATAAGCGAGTTGGCCAGCATATTGTGCAGCTAATAATAGCTTACCTTATAGCATTTTAAAGCTTAAATAAATTAGCTAAAAATTAAATAAAAGGTTTTCCTAAAATAGTATAGTTAACTTTATTAAAAAGTATTTTTAAAAGATTTTTAAGTATTTTAGTTTATATAGAAAACCTTAAAATATAGTGTATTTTATACTATAAATAGACTTTAAAGTTTATAGCTATATAGGATTTTTTTAAAATTCTAGGAAAGTTAATACTTGTCCGAGGACATGATCATTACAGGAATCAGGACGTCAAGGCTTGTGGAGCAGGTGACAGTACTGACAAAGTCAATATGGTTTATAGAATAAGTGCGCAGCCTGGTACTCAATAACAATATCAACTGTAGTAGTAGAATTGGTTTTCTCGTCCAACTTGGCTCCTATCTTCGTGTCAGTGTCAGATACCGTACAGTAACAATGTTCGGTTGAAGGTGTCTCAAGAAATGGTTACCCTAAATATCTCCACGGCCCATTTGTGGTTTTTGGTTGAGCTCGCTTTGGTGTTTGTTTACTGGGTGTCCTCCACTAAATCTGGACCTGAGCCGCTGTTCTTTCCGGCCAGGTGATTGATCATTGGGGTGCCGTTTGTAGCCGTCCACTCAGATACCATGTTGGCTTGAACATTTTGTCCCACGAAAAAAGTACAGTGCAAGGATTTATCAATCAATTACAAATATGCTAATGCGCACAACAATTTCAGCGAGCACAATAATACGTCAAGATGGGGATTTACGATGATGCCATTCTATTGTGTTCTTGAGTTGGACAACTCGGTTTAATATCTCATTTCACACAAAACCCAATATCTCAATCTTTGGAATAAATCCAGATATCTAAATAAATTCGGCTCCTGCAATTTGATTTGATTTGATTTGATTTTATTTATTTGTTAACAAGCCTGGGCCAGATGATCTGCCCGAGGCTCGTTGTGTTATCTTAAATAGCCTTCCTATAGGCTTGATATTTAAGGGACTAACTGATAGGTAACCTCGACTCTTTAGTCTTGAATTAATCCTGCATCTCTTCTAATGCTTAGGCCAGAATATTAGCCTTATTAAGCTTAACTGCTAGTAGAGCTTACTTACTAACTAGAAGCTGGCTTATTTTAATAAATACTAAAAGCTTAGGTATAAAATTAGCAGTATTATAAAGCTTTTATATAATACCTATACTTGGTTTAGTTGCAGGTAGACGAATTGCCGACCATAATACTATTATAGATATCTCTATATAGCTTATAGTCTAGGAGAGAAACTAGAAATAGTAAGTACTTATTATTAAGCCTTTTACTTAAACTCTTATATTAGTCTAAGGGTAATCTTTTGCTATAACTCTAGGCTAGTTTAGCTATAGTGCTAATAGCTTTAATTATTAATATTTTTTATGCCTTAATAAGTTAAAACTTTATAATTAGCTATACCTTTTATTAGGTAAGATAAAAGATATAATATATTAAGTACTTTAATACTTAAATATACTTTATATATATCTTTTCTTTTAAATTATAAATTAATAGCTTTTATAATAATTACCTAGTAATAAAGAAATTAAGCTAGTATTAATTAAAGATATTAAGCTTTCCCTTTTCAAGTAAGCTTTATGCCTAGGTAATAATATAATTAATAAATAGAAGAATAATATAAAGCAAGCCATCTTAATTACCCTAAATACTATAGTTATATAATTTATCTAAATTAAGGAGGAATATAAGGGCTATAACTTCTAATAGCCTTTCCTAATAAGGCTTTAAAAAGTAGGGCTATTTAATAATATAAAGCTATTATAATTAATATAGTATATCTTAAGATATTAAATTAATATTAATATTACCTTAACTTATTAAGCCCTCTTTTAACTTTACTAGCTAAAGGTTAATTAAGTATTATAATTTACTAGTAGTTAAATAACTTAAAGTTTTACTTACTATTTTAATACTTAAGTTAAGTAAGGGCAAGGGTAATCTAGGTTTATTTTTATTTTTTAAATAGTTAATTATAAAATAGCTATTTTAATAATTATAAAATAGTATCTAGTAGGTTATTAAGCCTTTTACTAGCCTAGTATAAATTAAACCTTTTATATTACTCTTAGTATTATTACCTAGTAGCCCTAGTTTATATATTAGCTAATTATACCTTTTCCTTAGGTGCTTTTCTATAGTAGTATAGCTATGGCAAATATAGCATAAGCTTAATTATTCTTATAAAGCAGGCAGTATATCCTATTATAGAAGGTAGTAAGAAACAGAATAGGTATAGAGTCTAGTAAGGGTCAGACTGATTTACTAATCTTATCTAGATCCTATATATAAGGCAGATAGTCTATTAATTATTTAAAAGACTTATTCTTAGTAGGTTTATAGGTATATAAAGGGTTATAAAATATATTAATATACTAGTAGTTATTATAATATAAGAGATTATTTAAATTTATAGTAATTATATTAAAAAATTAAATCTTATAAAGAGACTAAGGTTAAAGAAAGATAAGTAGTTATAACTTATAAATAAGAGCAAAAGTAAGAGCAAAAGTATAAGTATGCGATTAGTTGCGTTCTAGATATAATTATATAAATAATATAATCCTAGTACTATTTCTAAAGCGGTAAGCAAGTAGGAGAATAGAGGAGACTAAAGTTTAGATCTTCTGCTAGAGATAAACAGGCGTTAGGGTATGAGGCAATTTATAGGGGGTAACTGATGAATAGGGGCGGGCGATGATCTAGAATAGAAGAGTAGGGCTAGCTAATAGGTAAAGCCAAGTATTAGAAGTCTTCGGAGATACTAGGACGCTAAGCGGGAAATATCGGAAGATGTTTATTATTAAGTCTGCAGAGCGCCCTTATGGCAGACGGTCTATTTTTACGCCGCTTACCTTCTTGTCGTGTGTCTATATATTTGATACCTCTTCTGTGTGTCTTGCCCTTTGAATTCTTCAAGAGCTCATGCTCCTGACATAACGCATAGGATGCTGTCTCTCCAGACCCTCGCCTTTGTCCTCGTTCTGCTCCTGTCGACCTATCTTACTGTACTCTGCTCTACCCCGCCAAATCCCACCCCAGCCCGTGTCTGGAAAAAGGACGCGCTGGGGTATTACGCCAGCTCTAGCGCAGCTAATATTCGCCGCATTCTTATCACCGGATTTACTATCTTCCACGTTGCCCTCATACTTGCCTTGCCTGGCGCCGAAGCTATCTGTCCGCATCTTGCCAATTTGAATGCTCTGCTTTTCAAGTGGAGTACGTACACCTTAACTTGCTTCCTCTTGATTATCTGTATTGGAGCTCCTCTACGGTTCATGTCCTTCCAGAGACTGGGCAAGAACTTCACTTTCAACCTCGCACAGCCTGACCGGCTCACCACGACGGGCATCTATCGTTATGTGCAGCATCCAAGCTACACGGGACAAGTGGTCGTTCTGGGGACGAACTCGGTACTGTTCCTGCGATGGGACGGCGTACTGGCCTGCTGGATCCCGGAGACCGTGTCGGCAACCCTAAACGGATGGGGCTACATGGCCTTCAGTCTGGCCTTTCTACTGATGGCATGGAAGTTGGCTCAGCGCGTTAAAGATGAGGAGACAATTTTAAGAGAGACATTTGGCCATGAGTGGGAGAAGTGGCATCATTCGGCTAAACGGTTCATACCTGGTGTCTTCTGAGATCCATTCCGTATCTCTGTGGACACTGGATAGCAGCTGGCCTTACAAGCCAGAAGCCCAAATCCTTTTTAGGTCGAGGAGGCTCTATACGGGTAATTGGGATGCCGTTATGGCGGTCGAGTTGTTTTACGGCTGCGCGGGACGCTACATCCTTATTATCCGTCCCATTTTCAGTAAAAGAGGAAATTCACCACCTCTCATTAGCTTATAACGTAATCCACAAGCGAGCGCCGCACACAAGCGAGCGCCGCACTTCTCCACGCGACGCGTCTATTCTACATTCAACACCCAAAAACCGCCATAATAAGACATATCTTCGGTTCCGTACGAAGCCAGGGTGAATCTAGCTCTCGAAGCTATTCAGAAAGACCAAAATCTAAGCGTACGGGCCGCAGCGAAGATCTACAGGGTGTCTGATAGAACCATTTGCCGACGACGCGATGGCTCTGCTGCATAACACGATACTATACCTAATTCGAGGAAGCTTATACAGTTAGAAAAAGAGGTCATTATCTAGTATATAATTGAGTTGTATATATGATCTTTCCTGCCTAGATTACGTAGCGTAGAAGATATGGCTAACTAACTGGTTTGCATATGCGACGCGTCGGCTGTTGGCAAGAACTGGACCTCTAACTTCATTAGATGCTGGCCAGAGCTTTGTATGCGTTTTTCTCGGAAATATGATTATCAGAGAGCTAAATGCGAAGATCTGAAGGTTATTTCTGAGTGGTTTGTACTTATATGGAATGTTAAAGCTAAGTATGGCATACTAGATGAGGATACCTATAACTTTAACGAGACTGGGTTTATAATAGGTATTATCTTCGCATGCATAGTGGTCACTACCTTAGATAGCCGTAGCAAGGCTAAGCTAGCATAGCCCGGCAATTGAGAGTGGGCAACGGTAATCTAAGGTGTGAATGCGTAAGGCTGGGCCATCCTGCTATTCATTATCCTGGCCGCGCAGTACTATCTAGCCAACTAGTATATAGAGAGTAACCTTCTGGCTGACTGGATAATCATAACTACAGATAATAGTTAGACTACTAACGAAGTAGGCCTGGATTGGATCAAGCACTTTAACAAGTATATAGCGAGTTGTATAAAAGGCACCCATTGGCTGTTAATCCTTGACGGCCACGAGAGCTACTACTCTACCATTTTTAAGCTCTATTGCAAAGAATATAACATTATTATACTCTATCTGCCTTCCTATTCCTCTTATTACCTCCAGCCGCTAGATATTGGGTGTTTTAGGCTAATAAAGAAGGCATATAGTCAATAGATTGAGCATTTAATGCGAGCATATATTACATATATAAGTAAGGTTGAGTTCCTTTGTGCATTTCGCGAGGCCTTCTTTGCTTTTATAATAAAAAAAAACATACAGGGAGGCTTTATGGGAGCTGGACTTGTGCTGCATGACCCGGAAAGGGTTCTTTCTAAACTAGATGTACGGATACGGACTCCAATACCTACACTACCCCCTTCAACCTTAGCTGACCCTTGGATCCCTAAGATGCCCCAGAACCCCTTGGAAGCTAACTCGCAGTCAGAACTAATTAAGACTTGTATCTCTAATTACTAAAATAGCTCCCTGATATTGATAATTAATGCAGTTAATTAGTTTGCAAAAGGCGCAAAAGCAATAATATATCAGGTGGCCCTTTTAGAAGCAGAGGTCTCCTCCTTTTATAAGGCTAATGAAGCTCTTAGTAAACGCCGGAGAGCTAAAAGAGCATGCGTGAGGCTAGGAGGATCACTTACTGTGCAAGACGCATAGGATTTGCTGGCTAAAAAGGCTGCAGATAATAAAACACCTTAGGAAAGGCAATAGAATGGTCGTTATGTGGGAAGTGCCTGTTTAAAGTCGCGGCGCTGTGGCACTTGCGGTAAAGCTAGGCATAATGCGCGAACTTGCCTAGAGACTACAGAATTATTAGCTTTATCTATTTCTGATATAATTGTTGTTGATTATTAGTGTAATGGCGGGTATAATTGAGGATAATTGCTAAGTAGTGCTGGAAAGTGCGGCGCTTGCTTGTGTGCGGCGCTCGCTTATGGATTACGTTATTGGTATGAGAGACGAGAAGAGTATCCACGTCTATCACATATGGCTCTCGATGTGCTCTCTGTCCTTCCTATATCTGCTGATGTTGAGAGGTTCTTATCAATATGCGGTCGAATGGTTCGAGACGATCGTGCCAGGCTGGGCGCTAGTACGATAGGGATGACACAGACGGTGAGATCATGGCATTGCGGAGGCTATATTAAGAGCACGGAGAAGCTACTTGAGGATGTAAAGGTGCTAGGGACTGATCTGTTAGCTGAAATGAGCTTTGCGGAGGCCCGGGAGGCAACGGGTGGGAGGATCACGTTTACTGTACCTTTATAGCGTCCACGCATTTCCATTTCCACGTCTATCCATTCCATGGGCCCACTCTTAGCGTCCATTTCCATCCATTCCCTCCAAGGTGGGCCTAAATGGACGTCCATCCATTCTACAAGAGGCTGCGTGGATGGAAATGGAATGGACCGCCAGCCTGGTTGAGGTGAGTTAAGCTAAGGGTGTCAGGGAATCAAATGTGAAAAGCGATGGAACTGAACAGCTGAAGCGTCAGGGGCCAGGGGAGGCAAGGTTTCTGCCACTTTCTGCGCTTCACTCTTCCTTCTCCGAAGGCGTTTGTAGGTGGAGCATTATGTGTGTCCAGAACCATTTGTGTTGGAGATCACAAGTGTGAGGCGACCAAGGCGGTTGCAAGGTGTGGAAGAAGGAGGAACATTCTACAAGAGATCGTGCCTGTACATAAACAGTGGCTCCCCTGCTGCACTTTTACGACGAATTAAGCAACAAGCATCTTCTCATTTCAACAGAAAGATCCAAGCGAGGGTTGTCACGCTCGCGTCTTTGATTCTGTACTCTCTTTCTTTCAAGTCTTCGAAACTGAGCGAGTCAAGGAATCGTTGATCGCGCACAACCTCTTCTGCCTCCTTGACAAGCTCTTCCACATTGGAAACGACTTCTGCAAATCCCCTGTTGTTGGACTCAATCTACGTCTGAGATAACTGTGTGACATTTTTGATTAATTCATCTTTCACCATGGTTAGTCGACTGTTGGTGTTTTGTTGACCCCGCTCGTTCATTTCCTGTAGATTTCTCAGTGACAGCATTGCATCGGAATGTTTGTCTCTGTCAAGAGTCAGTCTTGATTGAAATCCAGGAATTAAACATCTTACGTCAATATCTTGATTATTTCGCGGCTGACCTTCTCTTCTATAACCAACAGACGCTTCTTCAGGCCGCGAAGGGTATTAAAATTGCATGAGGCCACAATGGTAGCGCGCAAGCTTCCAAGTTTGGGAAACCGTGACTTCTTCGTAGCCTTAATCTTCCCCAGAGTGCTTATAAGACTGTTTATGTAAGGCTCACAGGATTCTATAAGCTTCAGGGTTCTTTTGGGCGGTGCCTGTCCACTGCTGCCACGGCATGTTGCTTTCATGCAGTTGTGCCTATCTTGAATGGACTGTATAACCGTTTCGAGTTCCAGGTTCTCCTGCTTAGCTCCATCTACCGACTCATAGATTTCGCGGCAGTACGATATTAGAGCCAAGGCGTATTCGGTAAACTGCGCTATGTTTGTGGCTATTAAAAGCGCGGCAAATTCTTCAGCCATGCTTCTGTAGGATGCTGTAAGCTTATGATGAGATGAAGTTGAGAAGAAGATGTTTTCCCTCATACGTAGATGGCTGAAGAGCTGGGGGATTGAAAAAACCTTGGCTTAATCACGCTGCGCAATGCTCACGCACTCAGCCTTCAAATGACTGCCAATGACAGTGCAGCAACTACATCGAATCGGCTCACTTTATCTTACGTCATAAAGTTATCTTTGCTTTGCATTTTTATCTGTTTGTCACCAACACAGCTGTCACCTCTCCCGCAACCTTCACCCACTTCATCCTTATTATACCAAGATGCCTCAACCTGAAGTGCAAGAATGATTTGAAACTCTTTATTAGATTTTGACATATTTGGTGGTTGAGAGGTAATTGATTTGATAGAAGAGGTATATGAGGGATTTTTGATCCACTCGCTTATCGTATACGTAAAAGCATTTTACTCCTTTCTTTTATTTGCACTATTACGTCTAACATGTAACTCACCGGCCCTCTTAGTTTTATCTTAAACCTAGCTACTGTTTCTTTAACGGCTGCAACAGATCATTTTATAGTTTATAGCGTGATGAACCCTGTGAAACCATTTTGCTCAGAAGGCCCTGGGGGCTGTGATTGTCATATTTGCATGCACCAAATTCCTGGGTATAAGTCGCGTCCCTGCACGTAAGTACTCCTTCTGTTGCCTTATGGCTATGTTTATGGAGAACTTATGAAGCTATAACGTCTAAAATGACTACCTCCGAATAGCTAGTACGCAAGGCCCTCCGTGAGACACATCAGAATCGACACGTCATCTGCCACAGGAGCATTTACACCCATACCGTTACGGCCAAAGGGGGAAATCAGAAGACTCGAATATTACTATCATTCAAACTTGGGCATTGATCTGAATCTGTTTGATACTGTATTTAGTTGAAGTATAGCATTAATACTATTGCACTTTTTAACGAAGATATTGCCAAAGGTTTATCTGCAGACCCAACTTGTGAATCACTCTGGCCATCTACGGTCGGATATACACACGATAAGATCCGCAGATTATAAACGCAGAATCGTCGCTCTTGTTTTTGCAGCAGACGCTGTAAGAGACCGCTGCAAACAGACACCCCAGATAACCACCGGAGGCCTATCTTGCTAGAAAATGGCGTCTCTCCTATGCATGCTGCCCCTTCGAGGTGAGGTTTGGCGGACCGAGCACAGCTACTAGCTTCAGAGTGACAGATTCCTTCTTGGCTCGAGGACGGAAAGGTTTTGAGTGCCTTCAATCCGCCGCCGAGGACCATTTTGGTACTCTCCACGGAAAACTGATTCTAATCGTTGAACGGGCCGTACGTACGGAGCCTGCGGCCAACGATGGGACGGAGCCAGCTCCATTTCCTTGAATGAGGATCGAGACAGGCCTGTCCAATTGCGTCGAAGAGCAGTCGAAGTGGTCATTATTGAAGTTTTGTTAACTGGCTGGTATACACACTGATAATTGTAAGTTATTCCCAGATGAAAACTCACATAAACGCACTATTTATTCCATTAACGATTTAGTTTACGATATAATATACACGATCCCAAGTTATGTAAGATCCTCTAATGGTAAACAGACTGATCTAATAAATCTCTATTTAGTGTACATCTCAAAGGGGAACAGTTTGGCCAAGTGTAAGTGTAACAGGTGAGCCATTGAGCTTCACCCATTGGATTGGAGGCTCAGTGCCGACCTGGTCCGCAGTAGCAGAGCCGCCGGAGGCAGTGACAGAACCCGAGGGGATGGTAACGGGAATAGGAGTGCTGCACTGATTGCCATCCGCAGTAACAGTTATCGACTTGATAGACAAGCCATTGTCAGAGAAGGCGTATGAGAGCTTTGGATGACAATCATCAACCGCCTTTCTGTTGAGGAAATACTCTGCGATGTCGTCATGCTTGAGTGAAGTAATGGGCCAGTTGGTCAACCGGGTCATCTCCTGAGTAATAGTCTCAACCCATGACATAACGAGGGACATTTTGCCGGTCTGATCTCCCACAGTGATAGTTGGCATATCGGTCTGGCGCAAGTTTGCCTGATGGAACATATAAGGGTCGGACATCAAGGAGAATAGGTAACGCGTGTTATCATTCTTAGCCTGGGCTAGGAGGTCACTAAAACCGCCGCTGCCCCCAGATGTTTGAATCCACTCCAATGTGGTACATTCAGCCGTGTCGCAGTTGTAGTAGATAGTCGTTGAAAATCGAGGCAAAATGACGAGGCCATCATAGCCGTTTGCCGCGACAGTGCTGATCAAAGGCCAGAACTTGTTGCTCGGGTTGCGCAATGGGGCGCGGGTGTTATCACCAACGACGTAGTAGATGCCATTATCTAACCAAGCCTTAATAACATCGGCGTTGTGCAAGCCAGTGATAGCAGGGGGGATGAGACCATGTGCAGAGAATCGAGTCGCTTTGTCAATTCCCATCTGGGCCATCCAGGCCTGGTTGAAGTAGATCTCTCGAGAGGCATCATGGTATGTGGCATTGTTCAGCGACAGATGGGTGAAGGTGTGAGAGAGATGTGCAAACTGATTAAGGTTGTCTTTGTTCAAGAACCATTTGGCAAAGGCATCGCGCTTGGCGCAAGTCAATGACCAACCATACTCAACAAACTCTGCAGGCCAGAGATCCGTGCCAGTTCCAGGAGGCTTGACCCATTCAAGGGGAGTGTTGGGGGGGATTTCAGGGTCTACCGCGTAGTCAGGAACGCACACATTCTGCTCGTTCCCGTTGCCGCCTGTGGCAGCTATGATATCTCCATTACCATTATGGGCAAGCTCCAATCTGAAGTCGGAACCAGCAGGCAATCGGGTCTTGAGGTTATTCTGCCAGTTGACGTGGGCGTCAAGATCATCAGTCCGGATCTTGAACAGCTGACCAGCTGGATAGTAAAGTTCAGCGTGGAGTTGGATGTCGTCAATTTGGCACCCCAAGTGTATCTTTCGCTTGCCAAGGAAAAGACCTCGAGTCATCCAGTGGATATGAGTATGCTGAAGGAATGCCGAGGTCTGTGACCAGTCAGGAGCCCAGCTGAGGAACCAGACAAATTGCTCACGGCCGTTGAAGTTGTTGATCACAGCAGCAACGCTCTTGCTAGAAAACCCTTTGGCAGTGCCAAATTCAGCGACCTGACGAGTAGTGCTCGTGTCGGTAATGGTTGCGGGGACGTGGTAAAGACCTTTGGTAGACAATCCTGCGTTCCTAAATACTGTTAGCGAAAGTGTTCCCCTCGAACCAATCATCGACATTAACAACGTACTTCTTGACATTGGCAGTAGCGAAATCGCTGGTGTCGGTGATGCTAACTAGTTGTTCCACGCCGTTGTCACAGCATCCGCCAGCGATGGCACTGGCACCTATCACCTTTATTAGTCACCACCGAGATTGGTTTAACTTCTTAGCTGCTACTTTACCGAAGCGAGGGCCGGGATACTCATTGATACGAACCATGCGGACATGGAAATTGGCCTGGTACTCATAGAGGGTGGTCCACTGAGTATCAGTAAGAGCGCTGTGCCAGTTGCCATCGTAATTGTACGAGACAGAGCCAATGACGATGATGCCACCGTATTTGCCGTGCGAGGCAGACGAGTTCATGGTTGGCAGATCAATGCCGGCTTGAGGAACCAAGAGATTCTCGAAGGGAATGCCATAACCCTGAAGACCTAAACTAGCAGTCGAGGCCGAATACTCATCAGGGGCAATGATGAGGACTGTAGAGTCCAAGGTAGCAGCGGAAGCAACAGTGACAGGAGTATCAGAAGATGTCTGAGCGTCGCTAGCTCCCAGTAAACCGAGGGCAGCGACGACAAAGCCTATAATGGAACGCATTACGACTTTGGTATCGAAAAATGACAGAATGAGTGACGAAGTAACGACAAAAACTCAAAGGGTGACAACACAGGACGAGCCTTTAAGGAAAGTGGAGTTATTAAGCCAGATGAAAGAGTGATGATGAAGAAAAGAGTGATAAACGAGTGGTGAGTGAAGGAGGCTGAATCTCAGCGTATGGCTTCCTTAATAAAGACACAAGCCTAGAGTAGAGAACAGAGGACTAAAAAGGTTCACAACGGCTCAAATTGTCAGGACTCAATAGTCAAACTGTTGTAGGTCAAAAACGGACAAGTCAAATAACCGTCAGGAGGGGGCTTATACCAAAATGGCCACGGATTAGATATTAAAGCCATAGCTCACCGGTGGTGGCGGTTTTGACTAGGCAACTATGATTGAACAGTGACGAGGCTCTCTTTCAATTAAAAGATGATCCAAACTTCGTTATGATCTGGTTCCCACCGGTCAAATCAGATAATTCCCACGCTAATAGCCGCCTATGCACTAAAGATGCGCATGCTTGTTCTTAGTCTTGGCACGCAGGTGAAGCGTCCACAGCAGACGCCAACGTCTCCTATCCATGCGTGGCAGTGCATTGCGGGAGCATAAGCCGTGCGCAGAGCCTACGCCGAAACTCGACACTTAAAGTCGTCCGGGTGGTCTCATCTCAAAGCGGCCCCTGCGTTAGGCGCGGGACATAGCGATGGCGAGCACTTTGGTGTACCCTCAACACGGATCTTTTCCAGATTAGCGGCTTGTAAGTGGCGTTCGACTAGGCGAGGCAGCAGCAAGGATTAATAACTTTCATATCTAAACCTTATTTTATTACGCTAGAAAGAAATCACAATTACATCAATGAATAGTTCTAGATCACTCTTTTCCTTAGCGTCTTACTTTCTCAACCCTCTCGATCTATTATTAATCTAATAACACGTTTTGCACCCTAAGCAACTCCCTTTGATAGTTAGTTAGTGGGGTTGCTAAACAGATGCAACGTGTCGGGCTATTATGTCCGGTGGCCCGTCGCTCTCTAATTGTATCGTAAACATGCATTATTAATAGTACCTCGGGGTTTTCCAGTTCAATGTTTGACAACCGCTTGCAATGCGATAGGAAGTAGTACCAAAGGCTCCCAATCCTTTACTGCCGCTTTTCTGCTTCCGAAGTTGTTTCTCATTCCCCGTCCTGTACAAAGCAGTGGTTTTTCTTTCCGAACCATGGCCGCTGCACAGCTTCCTTTTGGCAAACGCCTCGCTGCCAAGACCTCTTGGCCGATGTGGAAAATTCTCCCTCTCGTCGGGCTTTTCCTCATCATTACAATTCCTCTTGGGGCAGTTTTAGGCGTCGTCTATTCCCGCAAGAATCATGGGTCAGAAAAGCATGATCTTGCCCCGAACAAAAGACACAACAAAACAGAAATCTGGCAACCTAAGGTCGGGGAATCTTGGCAGATTGTGCTTCTCGATCCTATTGCGATTGATGATGAGGGCAAAGTCGAGCCTAATGTAACAATCTACGATGTAGATCTCTTCGACAATGATGCCAACACTTTCAAAGCTTTGCACAAGACTGGCAAGAAGGTCATATGCTACTTCAGTGCCGGGACCTATGAGAACTGGAGAGACGATAAGGACCAGTTTGAAGAAGCTCACTTGGGAAAAGAGCTTGAGGGTTGGTCTGGTGAACGTTGGATCGATGTTCGCAACAGAAAGGTGCGCGACATCATGAAGAGACGCATCGAGTATGCTGCAAAGAAGGGCTGTGATGCTATTGATCCCGATAACGTCGATGGTTTTGTAAGTTGGCCCTCATCTCACCGGTTGTGCAGTCGGTAGACGATCTAGGTATGTGATGCGTTGCTAACTGATGCATGTTAAGCAAAACGACAATGGTCTTGGCCTTACTCAAAACGATGCTGTTGATTTTGTCAAATTCCTGTCCAAGGCAGCCGCCGACTATAATATGTCTACAGGTCTGAAAAACGCTGGGGATATTATCCCTGGCGTTCTTGACGTCGTGCACTTTTCAGTCAACGAACAGTGCATCGAGTATTCAGAGTGCGAGACATTTGCGGCCTTTATAAAAAACGGGAAACCCGTGTTCAACATAGAGTATCCCGCAGGAGCTTCCGACAGGGTTCTAGACTCAAGGGTTAATGCGATATGTGGCAATTCGAGCAACGCCACGGGCACCGAGGACTTCAGTACGGTTATTAAAAAGATGAATCTCGACGGTTGGGTGCGATATTGTGACGAGAGGTCATACACAACCGATCTGAAAAAGTCTAATTGAAAAGGTCTCATGTAATTTTCTTGTGTACTTTTTTCATAGAAAAACTGCTATTCACGGGTCGTTAGTAACGCGGGGGGATAATAACAACAAAAGCAATATAAACATAACGTGGTTGATAAGCTTGCGTGACATACAAATATGCGTGACAGTATACTGTATAACTAGAAATAACCTACCTTAGAGTACTTTTAAAGCTTAAATAAAATAGCTAAAAGTTTGTAAAAAAAAATACTTTTTATAATAGTATAACTAACTGTATTAAATAGTATTTTTTAAACATTTTTAGCTATTTTAGTTTATATAGGAACCTTAAAATATAGTGTATTTTACAGTGTAAATAAACTTTAAAGTTTATAGCTATATAAAGATATTTTAAAAATATAAGAAAATTAATATGGCATATTTTAAGACTTAAATATAAGCTCTTAAATTTATAGCTATTTTAGGCTAAATTTGGCTTTTTGATGGATTTCTAAAAAACCACATTTAAGGTGGAAATACAAGTGTCACGCATACTTGTCTGTCACGCAAGCTTATCAACCACGTTAATTTCTTAACGTTAATATAGTTATGGAAATATTATTACATGTGTTCATAACCTAAGAGTATTCTAAAGTATCGTGTTTCTCAAACATGTATTTCTCTCAATACTTAGTAGACACAAATATTGTTATATTAAGAAGAATACGATTCGGTAGGCCTATAATAATATATTAAATTAACGTATATGATAAGCGAATGCACCAGAGAAGCAAGTGCACCACTATACTGTGCAGCTAAAAGTAGCTTACCCTAGAGTATTTAAAGCTTAAATAAAATAGCTAAAAATCTAAAAGAAATATTATTTATAATAGTATAGTTTTTCTTAGTAAATTATGATTTTTTTTTAGATTTATAGGTATTTTATTTTATATAAAAAACCTTAAAATACAGTTTATTTTATAGTATAATTATACCTTCTCTTATAACTTTATAAAGATTTTAATTATATTTCTTATATAATAACTATAAGAAGATATAATAGTAAAATATATTTTATTAAGCTTTTAGCTATTCTAGGCCTGGCCTGAATATTATATAGATTTTTAAAAATTAGCTTTAAAGGTAAAAAGTAGGATAGTGCATTTGCTTGTCTGGTGCATTCGCTTATTATACACGCTACCTTATAAGCACCTTATCCTATTATAAATAAAAGAAGCTATAAAAATTAAGTAATAATCTTAATCCTCGTTATTGAAAATATTCATATCTGATATAAGAGATAAGTTACCCTATAACAAAAAGCAACACCATTATTATAAGGCTAACTCAAACTCTCTCCTGTAAAAAAACTTTCCTTGGCACCCGCTGTTAGCGTTTTGCTAGGGTAAAGAATTTTTGCAGGCCAAAATGGCAGCAAAAGCAACTGTGGGGCTAACGGGACCCTAACAGCTGCTGGAAGAAAGGGATTCAGAGAGTTGACCTTTCTTCGTGAAGAGTGTCTTCAACGACACTGAGCTTCGCGAGCTCTTGATATCGTCCCCGGGCGCTATTTCATTTGTGGTATTTGCGGCTTCTTTTTACCTCCACTTTTTCGGCTTCGCGAGCCTGCGAAATTCTGGGCTCTGCGCCCCTTGATTCCCGTACGATCGACCTCAGCAGCCTCGGCTGCCCAGACAACATTTGCGGCATCCTGCTGCTTGATATTTAGGGCCATTACACCCTCACCTTCACCTTCGCCTGCAGTTTAGCGCTGCCTCGGCCGACCACTGCCGCTTTGGCTGCCCGAGCAACCCCAGCAGCCCTCAGCTGCTCGACTTTCTAGGCCCTTTAGTGCCCCGACCTCGACGCACGAGCCCCACATGGCTCGCTGCCCTTTTTGCAGCTCGGAAACATAACCGATCTCTGCAGTCACATACTGCCCAGAGACCCTCTTCTTCTTTACAGCCCCGGCTGCTGCCCGGAACACAACCGGGCTTCAATAATTTGTCTCACTGGTTAAGACCACTTGACAAAACCGCTAGGTCAAAACGGTACAGAGCTTACCTAGAGACCGTAGAACGAGGCGACTACCTTATCCACAGAGCAGCGTTCTGGCCGCCTTAGGTTTTTCTCCTGCGAGGGTTTTCCCCAAGGATGCACGGTTTAGGTCGCAGCTACCGGCAATCTGAGAGGACATAGACTTCCTACCTTAGGGTATGGAAAGCTACTTGATCTATCTATGCAAGAGAATTCTAGGCTAGAGAGGGATCTGTTCCCGCTGACGGGATGCCCTCTCGAAAGTAAAGCGCCATTATGCCGATAATATGCTGGATGAACTAGATAGAATAGCAGTTACATGGAACTTTGCCAGAACTACCTGCTTTAACGTCTAAGATAATATGCTTGAAACTACCGTAGGGCTGGCTACGAGTAGGAAAGTGCCACTTGGGGGAAAGGACCTGCGAAGCTCTCCATTGATGCGAGTGGACATTACAGGTGTTCTAGGTGGAGTCGGATGCGACAGCAATTATAGATAGTTTAGCTCAGCACGTCCTGTGCTCCCTTAGGAGACATTTCGGGGCCGATGCCCCCCCGGACGAAAAATATACATAGATACATATATATATTATAAGGCCGACTACGGCGGTCAACCTCGCGATAGGAAGGGACTTTAACAAGTACATCAAGTTAACCAAATCAAGCGCCTTCTTTGAAAGGATTTGCACTTATTACTAGACGAGGCAGATTAGAAATACATTTGCGCCTTGTCCTTTCCATCTATGTTCATTTCTCTTCCATTTCTTTATTTCTCTTTTTATTCCTCTAGCTCGGCCACCTTATATAATTACAATAACACCCTCTTCCCAGTCGTACTAAAGCCTGACTAATACAGTGGCTACTGCTATAATTCCTATACCTAGTTGTCCTGCTAATAGGTAATAGGCTTAACAGGACATACCTTTCCCGCCTATCTCCGCAGCCACCGTGGCCCACATGACTGGCCACTTACTGAAGCCACCACCAACTTGCTCCGTTAAATGGAGACCCCCAAAACCCAGTAAACGTATCTCAGTAGTGAGCCGGGCCGCATCATCAAGACTTTCCGTTAAGGAGTGGACGATTGCAACAGCTTTAGACCTCAATTCTAGGGACACCTGAGCGATAGACTTCTGAATTTCTGGACTTCTCCAATGAAACTCAGACTGTTCAAAGACCACCACCAAATCGGGGTCTACAAAGTAGCCTGGGTCAACGACAACGCCCGGATTGTAAACAATCAAACTTGAGCGATCAGACGTCTGTTGCCATTTCTTTCTCGTGTATCTGGCAATAGCGGACATGTATGGAAGTAATGTCGGATCCGATGGGGTTTCGTCGACGAAAATACCCTCTAGCCGTAAGTCGTGATTCCAGCCATGATAGACATCAATGTCTCGAAAGACGGCATCAAGGCTCCGATGGCCATAGCTGCAGTGAATATAGCCGATTGGTCGTATATTAGGAACGGACCTCAGCCTCTGCAGAACTGCTGCGTAACTTGGGTCCGGGAGCGCGTCCGTGCCAGGCCCATTGCAGGGGTTTATGATTGCGATAAATTGAACGTGGGGCATTGAGCACGCAATGTCAAAAAGCGGCTGCCAAGCGTTTCCCAGAGGATAAATATAGAGAGGTACGAGAACAAATGGCTGACCTGGGACATGGCCATAACGTGGTGTTGTGATTTTGGTTGTGGTCATGGCTCCGCTATGGTGAGAAGTGGCCCTTGCAGGTCAAACATCGAGTCGTCTTGGGATGACGGACGCTATATAATTTTCCTAACGCACGGGCAGTAGCCTAGGCGCTTGGGCGATATGGCATCAAGGACGCGGACCCAGTAGGCCAGTAGTGTATAAAGCTAGATCTAACCCCAGGTCTGAGTTGATGTCATTGTGAATGCTACGAAACCCAAGATCATAGTTTAGTACAAGATAATTTTACTTTATACTTTAAATAGATCAAAAAGGAAATCCACAATAAAGAAATAACTAAAAGACATAAAAACGATATTATTACATTAGCTCCCTTCTTTTCCTACCCAAACCCACACTTGAAGTTTAAACTCTTGATGTTTGATTAGTCAGCCCATAGCAAATGGACGATGTGGCTGTATTAGCGCCTCATATTCAATTCATATCGCCAACTTGGGGTGCTCGATCCACTTGCGCTTTTGAAATAAAGTTCCAAAGGTCAGCGGCGCATTGCGAGATGCTCTCGGTGGCAGACCAGCCGAGCTCCTTAACCGACCGCCCGTTAGCTGCGACACACGAGCCGACGTCGCCATCTCGGCGTGGAGCCAGTCGCACTGGGATTTGCTGGCGCGATGCTTGTTCTAGGCTGGCCACTGCTTCCTGGACAGTGGTGCCATTACCTGTGCCTAGGTTGAAGCTGCGGAACGGCGTGTTAATGTCGGCGCTGAGGGCTGCAATATGGCCACGAGCCAGATCCGAGACATGAATAAAGTCGCGCACCGCAGTGCCGTCCCTTGTATCCCAGTCGGTGCCGAAAATTTCCAGCTCCTTTCGCTCACCCGTAAGTACTCGGGTGATCATGGGAAACAGGTTGCTGGGCACACCCCTAGCCTCCTCTCCAAGGAGACCGGATCGGTCACATCCGATAGGGTTAAAATATCGTAAGGCAACAATGCGCCAATCAGGATCCGATAGAGCCATATCTGCTAAAATGGCCTCGCAGAAGTACTTGGATCTAGCATAGGGACTGAGGAGCCCTTGAACCATAGGCATCCTAACCTGTTCTTTGCCGTTCTCGTCCATGTACATCTCAGGATGGTGAATCAGATCTTCCTCGTGGAGCGGGTGCCCCTCATCTGCCTTGGTACCATACACAGTTGCAGACGAGGAGAAGACGAAAGTGCGGATGTTGTGCTTGCCAAGAAGGTCAATGAGTTCCACAAGGCCACACACGTTGTTGCGATAGTATTGGGCAGGCTTCAAGATGGACTCGCTGACGGACTTGTACGCAGCGAAATGGATAACTCCCGTAATCTTGGACCTGTGCGTCAGGACGGGAGAGCCGTGGGGAGAGCTTGAAGGGACTGTGATCAAGTCCGAGTATGACTCGAGCAAAAATCTCAGCGACTTGCTGCGGTAGTCAAGCTTATGGAAGTGCAGGATAGGCATGCAGCGCTGACTTTCATGGCAGAACTTCTCAGCAACCTTCCTTACGCGAGTGAAGACGCTGTGGAAGCTGTTGCTTAAGTCATCGACAATGATAACGTTGTGACCGGCCTTGAGGAGCTCCAAGGAGGTGTGCGATCCAATGTATCCGAGGCCACCTATGACTAGGATAAAGGTGGCAGTTGAAGTCGACGACTCCTGGTGACCGGCAAAGCCATCGCCGAAATCAGGCTCCGGGGTCGTAAGAATGGAAAAAAAGGAAAGTGATTCTGATGGGGAAGACGAAGACAACATCCTCAAGTGTAATCGGATAGAATCCGTGTTGTGATTGGTGATTGAATTGCTTGGATACTTTTGAGTGACAGTTTAAGGCTCCTGGGGCAGGATACTGATGAAATGAACAGATATGAAATGATAGACTAAGCGAGAGATTTCAGCTGCTCAACAAAGTCTTCGAGATTTCTGTGCCAAGACTTGAACTTTTCGAGTGGGCGAACTCCTGAATTTCAAGACTTGCTGCTAGGACGCATCTCATGTTGGAATAATGCATAGCGCCATCACGATGAAGAAAATTGCGAGTCCAGAAACCCCAACAGTCTGCTCAAAGATCAACGGTGATGACTTCAGTTTAGCATCACAAGTCAATGACCCTCACTGTACGCTCGGATATCTAATCTAAGCTAACTCATACGCAGTCCGTTGGTAAATCGTGGAATTGGGTAGCTTCGCTAGTAAATGAGGCTTCACAAGCACTCATAGTCTGAATACTTGATGCCAGAACGTTTTGGAAATTAGTTGGTATCTTTGAAGATAGTACTTCCTCAGCCATTGAGATTGCAGATGGGGCCATTTTGGCAAATGCTGTATGTCCCGCCGTCTTCTTTCGGAGTTCCGGGCCATCGAAGCCCACGCCCTCAGTCTGCTGCCTCACCACTAGCCTACCATGAGGATGGAACTGTGTCTGTTCGTATGCCCATGCGGCAATTTTCATGGGTCTGTATGTGTAATGTGCTATACTAGTCTATCGTTGGATGTAACATCTCACGATTCCAGATTCAACTGTGCTTGGACCGTCGCTAGTTGCTGCAGCTCAGACGGCAAAACCAGGACTGGTATATGCATGGTCTGTGCGTGTCTAGGCAACTAGCCGGGGGGGTTATGTAGGTGCTGTTGTTATGGCTTAGCCTGTCCATGGTTTTAGCGTCACGCTGAAACTCACTACTGATGGTTCTCTCCCAACCACAGAAACACTTAATCTCCGAGCTCTGTTCCTGCTACAATGATGGGGACGTTGAGGCCCCAATGCCTGCTGTTTAGGTTTTCCCCGAAATGAACGGACGTTTTTGTCCGAGAAGATGCGCATATCTATGCCTGTGACTTCATTGGCCTGAAATAACCAACGGAGGGGCTTAAGAGTGTAGTATCGTGTTAAGAAATTCTGCTTCTCCGCACTCAATTCTTTTCTAAAAAGTATCATATCCTTTTCGCCCCATACATCCGATATTTAACGTTGGCATGCATTCTTTTTTCTCAGCTCGGTTGTTTCCCACCTGTTTCATGGATATTTCTAGAAACACTTTCATTTAAGCACATTGTTTTCTTGACCTTAATTGCAGTTTCCAGCCATGTGCTAACGCCAGTGAAACTTTGCTTTCATTGCTCCAGTCTCTCTGGCTGTAGGAGCTGATTCTTCGTCCCTTCGTTTTACTTCCTTTTCTTTGTTCCGAAATGGCTTCCTTCTTTCAGCCTGGGTCATTGAATCCTACCTTTGATGACTGCAGTAACTCTAGGTTTAAAGTGTACTGCAACAGCATCCTTCCGGAAAATCAGAGATTCGTCCATACGTTCCAGTTGGTGAACATCTCACTTGCTCTCAGCTCCTTCTTGGTACCTGTCTTATTCTACTTCACGTATTACATCATCACGTTTCTGTTGAAGGATGGTCTCAAGTCACTGTGGTAAGTCGATGGTGCGCTCAGTGCTATCTATCGGTGCTGGCTAACAGCTTTCAGGACCTCAAAGGAGAAAATTGACAAGACAGATGGCTCGAGAGATGACAGCAGGCCAGCGTTACATATGTTCCGCTCTAACAAATCATTCACCTTCCTATCAGAACTCGATGTCCAGTCGTCCAATGGCTCATATCGGGAATACGATCTGGTGGTGCTGCCCCTCTATATGGGAGGAAGTGTCAGAGGTGAGCCTGGTGACTCACACTCATCCATATGCACCGTGGAACACGTCGCCTCCAAGATGAGTCTAGCGAATATTGACATTGATGCTTTTGGTCCGGACGCTCTCGAAGACTCACACATCGAGGAAACGATCGATTTTCTCCTCAACATTCATCTTCGCAATGAGCTGGCCGGATTTGCGCTTCAATACTCTATTCCCAAGAAGCCCGGACAGGTAAATTATTTGTTGGAACGACTTTATTCCTTGAATATTCCCGTGCTTCTCTCATGCCAACATGATTCCGAAGCGCTGGATTCCATTAGTCTTACACACGCTTCGGGATTGATAATTGAGAATGCGTGCATCCTTCCAAACGGGGAGCGTCGCGACTATTTCAAGGCGAAGCGACTCCGTCAGATTGTGGCCAGAGTCGGCACGGAGCGGGAACAGAGAGCTGACTTTTTCCTTGGCTTCTTTGACAAATGGGACCGAAAACCCCATCCATCCGTAGTTCGTCGGGCAGCAAAGCTGGCTGAACACTTTGGCGCAGTGATTGAGCATGGACCAAAGGATACGAGTGTGTTGCTGAAGGTCACAAACAGCTGCGCAACTCAGACGCTCAGTGGTTTCGAGTACCTGCGTCGACCAGAAATTATTGAGGTATGAAGGTCCAACCCTTTCCCAGGTTGATAAGAATGACATAGCTAATACCCTGGGCAGCTTCAAAAGTCTTGGACATCTGAGGCCAGGAAGGTTTGGATTCCCAACGGATCGTCTGATAGCAAAATCGCACAGTTGCCTTTGGAAGACCTGGATACATTGATTACTCGTGCTTCGGAGCTTTTGAAACACAATCAATTGGCTCCCGAACTCGAGTTGATACGTACTCAAACGGTCAAACTTTACTCATCACCCGAGTACGTCCATCGCGCACCTCCTCGGGCAAGCTTTTGGGATTCCTCCCACGATGGCAAGAAATTGTCAGCCCTGGGATGCTTTCCAGTGACCTCAGAGCCCAGGGCACAACATTATCGGGCCGTTGTGGAGACTCAAGTCCATCTCAGAAAGCTGAACATGCTGCATGCCGTCGAAGGAAACGAAGAGGAGATATTGCTGAAGACTTGGTCAACTCTAGCCAAGCGTGAAAAATGTGACAGGGCCGTTCACGACCTCGTTTCATTGGCCAAATCTCGCCAAGTCCGCATTTATAAGGGTCTGGATACTGGATTTGGCCTTGCGGACGGCGATGCTCACTTTTGGGGTGTTTCTCACGAGCGCAATGAAGCCCAGGAGCGATGTGTTGATATATACATTTCACAAAAGGCTCCCAATGATGCTGCTGCCATTTTTCACACCTGGCTGGCGCATCAAGGAACTCCCCGAGAACAACGATTCGAGCAAGAATTGGAGCTGGAACTAGCTGACAGACCCAATGGCGGCTCGAGCGTGCCATTGAGTATCCGAACGGCGATAGAAAGAGCGACATACGCCGAAATCCTTGGCTTGGTTCAAAAGTTGCGCGTGTCTCGCCTCAATCACCCGATTGGGGATGGTATCAAGAGCCTCTGCCATTCTATTCTGATCAACGAGACCTCCAAAGCATCATGGAAACAAACATGTGCTCAAAGAGTGCTAGATGGCTCTTCAAGCATAAAAGATATCCTCCGTATGAGGTTGGAGCATTACGTGCGACAGGGTGCAACAGAGCTGCCATCTTTGGACAACTTGGTGACTCTCCATGATCTCACCAACGAAGCCGTTGAAGATGCTCTTTTCTTTGGTGAACGGAAAACCCTCCGCTCACTGACCTCTGTTCTCTTGTCAGCTTATGATCCATCCAATCCATCCAACGATTGCGGTTATGTCGACATCAATGCGGAGCTGTTCGCTCTCATTTTCTTTAGCGTTCTCAGAAGGGCTGCATTCGAAGATGTCTACATGGAGTCGACAGATCGCTGCCCACTCTTTGCCTCACAGCCCGACCAAGCCGCCGTTTTCTGTGAGCTCTGGGCCCTTGGCTCGCAATGTGAGGTGTACTTTGGTCTGCTCCCTCGGGACCTTGGCAATATTGTCTACAACAAGTACCGCACCTTTCTCGAAAGTTCCCCTCCAACTTCAGAGGACCGCAACGGTAACGAAATTATGACCATGTACTCCAAGACCGACGCGACCCCTGCTCCTAAGGATAGCAATGATTCTGCATCTACCTCCGAGAAGCTTACCCGTCATGAGACCGTTCAGCTCTGGAGAAAGAGACTTGCCGAAGCTGGTGCCATGTCCATCTTCTGCGTCCCGGCTATTGTGGACATCATCCTGCTTACCTTTGTTGGGCGAGGTTTGTTTATGACTGCCTTCATGGACCCGGAACATCTCGAGGCTGCTGGCTATGCGTTGCTCCTCTCACTTCTGTTAACAGCTGGAGTCACGGGCTGGGTTGGCAGTACGGGAAACTACTATGCCGCACACTATGCGTACGAGAATATGGTATACTTTCACGTCCAAAGACTCTCTGGCGGCTTCATCCTTACTCTAGTCGTCGGCTTTGCCGGTCTTATTCTTTTTTCCCTCCGCTTCTCAGTCGCCACTGGCTTCGTTTTCGTGGCATTTCTTGTTTGCATTACCACCTACTTTAACCTCTTGGGTGTTATGAGTGCCATGCATCAACACGAGAGCCCAATCCGATCTGGTCGCAATATTCTTTTGAAGGTCATGCCGATACTGCTGATTTCGCCCATCGTCTCTACCTTTGTCAACGGCTATGACATGGTAATCTACCTTCCTGTCATGTATACCTTTCTGTTCGTGACATTATATAGATTTCGAAGACTTTGTCACGAGTGGATCAGCTGGATGGACCGCATCCCAAAGTTTACACACAATGATATCGTTAAGTGGTATCAAGCTCAGGAAGTCCCAGAGTTCCGTGATGACGAGGAGAAGGGTGAGAAGAAAGACGAGGCTGCTATGGCACAGGAAGCATTCACCATCGCTCTTGTTTCTCACCAGAGGCGAACCAGGGAAGCTCGAGTCTCCGGTGTCTTGGCCGATCCCCTGGTGTCTCGTGTGGCAGAAGGAATGCCGTACATCGACTGGCTGTTGAAGAAGACAATGCCCACAGGGAACCGCCCTGATACCTTCAGTACTGCGTGGTTTACCTTGATCGCCGAGTCAACCAACCAGCAACGTCAACTATCGCGAGGTCTCAAGGATCACAACCCCTTTATCATATTCCGTCTCGCCCGCTTCGACATTGGACAGAATCTCGGGCTGTTCTTGGTTGCTCTCATGGATCGTTGGTTGATGATGGTGTGGAGCGCAGGAGGCCCATATCCCAGCATTTACACCGATCCTAGATCCCGTTACGGCCTGTGTCTCTGCATCGTGTACTTTTGCGTTGGCGCCATGTTGTTGGACTCGACGCTACATGAATACTGGGCGCTGAAAGATAACATATCTAAGGAGAAACTGCGTGATTTGGAGCATGCCCAGGAACTTGCGGCTAGGGCTGAGGCTTATCGCCGTGTCTGCATTTTCAAAGCTCTGACCGACATCATGGCCAAACTCTTCGTTACTTTTGGCATGGCTACTTTGATGCTCTACGTCTTTGTTGATACCTTGGAGACGACTCTTATTTATTACATGTATGTCCTGGGATACACATGTGCCATCGTATTCCAGTTCAACAGATGCTTCACCACAAACGTCAACGTCCATATTACCATCATTCTTTCCTCTGCCGCTATCGGGTTCATCGCTGGCTGCATCTTACATATTGTTCCCGCCACGGCGCAGTCCCTGTATACCGACGTTATCGCGCAAAACATAGCTTCGGTTTGCGGTGCCGCTGGAACGTCCCTTTGGATCTGGAAGGATTGGACAGCAGCCTCACGCTCGGAGTCCACTAGCAGCACTCGTCGAGATGAGTCTAGTGTCCTTGTTCAGCGGAGGCTTGGGGCGGAAGTTTGTCCACCTTTCAAGACTCCGAGCACTACGACGCTCAAAGCCTTGAGTGGCTCAACGGTCCGGCATAATGACGGGAATGTGACTTCCGATAAGGTCTTGGAGCTATTGCACCACAGCCTTGAAACCCAGCATGGAGTTGCCACCGATGTCCCTTGGTCTCTTGAGCTTCTTCAAACCACTTTGGAAATGTGGTTGAGTCAATCAGTCGTCGTCAAAATCGCCAGCCGCGAGGAATTTGTACGAGCAAGCTTGTCAGATGTTACCTCCTTCAGCCGGAAAGAAGACAATGTCCTTCAGGTGACGATTGGCTTAATAGGAGAAGCTGAAGTCGCTAGTCCCGCCTGGCACAGTTTCCTGATGGCAGTGATTGGCGAATGTCTGCTGTACCACGTAGCACGTTCGCAACTGAAAGCCTCCCATGCCAAAGCGATCCAAGCTGAGCACTTGCTTCATAAGACGGGGGTTTTATCAAAGCGCATCGATATGGAACTTGCCCTGGGAGATGTACAACATACGACACGACTCGTCCTCAAGACAGAAGCAGAGCTGATGAGACACCTCTGCCTGGACGTCAACGTCAACTGTGAGTGGGAGAGGACCCCTCAGGTTGTTCGTGAAGCCATTGTTCATCGCATTTCTGGTGATGATGTTGCTGTGTCCCCCGAGATGACGCAGTGGGCATTAGCGGGTGGCGTCGACCTGGAGACATCGGACTTTCACATCAACCTCACTCTTCAGGTGTTTCAGAAGTGCCAAGAAAGACTAGGCCAAATTCCAATCTTACCGAATCAGGGGCTTGGAGTTGTACCGGAATGCCCAGCTGAGTTGAGGCCTATCAATATCGTTGGCAAACCAGAGCCCTCAGGAATGCTCCAGGGTTTCTGGAATGTACTGCTGGTAATCCCACTGCAGTTTGTGAAATGGGTTGCTATCATCTCCAGTGGGGGCTCCAACATAGAGCGAGAGCTTGCTTATTGTCTCGGAAATGCACCCTTGAAAGATGGCGCCATCCGGATCATCCTTTTCATCTGGAACATTTGCCGAGCCATGAAGAACATGTGGCTTTATTGGGTATTGATCTATCATCGACCCTCCCTTGTGGGCCTCATGCGTATTGCCCAAAAAGGCGCACGACGCAAAATTCAGAACAACTCTATCATCGTCGAGATGCCCCGGAAGGCTATCACTGGATTTGCCTCGATCAATGACAACGGGACAATGACGCTGAGAATATATTCCGGGACACTTCAAGAGCAACTAGCTGATGATGCACCGCTTTCCATTGACACCTACGACGATCAAGTCCGCCTCAAAGTCAGAGAGAATAAGAATGGTAGTATTTCCACGTACGAGTATGATGAGAATATTTTTTCTCGTTGGCCACTCACCAAAATGGTTTCTGAAAAGGACTTTTGCAGCGTTGGCTACTATGATGAGCGTGGCAGAGTAGTACGTGGAACTGTCAAACATCAGGACATAGTGTTTGCTTTCCACTTCCACTACAAGTCAGACATGAAGGACAGTTGCGATGTTCTACGAGCCGATTTCACGCTAGCCAACTCAGATTCCGACAACATGTTATCCGTATTTTGGGGAACCCCTGTCGACCCTGAGGACTACAGCTGGGTTCCGTCTCAGAAGGTGGGACGCATTGTCAGGAAGGTCGACAGCAAAATATATACAAGCATCTACGAGCACCTGCATCGACGTGATCCGATCATCACGACCTTTCTGGATGACGGTGATGGCCTTAGGACAGCCCTGGTCAAAGCTCCTGAGGTGTTTCCCCAGGAGTCTATCTTCCTGAAGTATCCAAAGGATGTGTCGTTCGATTATGATGATCTCCTCATATACCATGAGACAAATCAGATACGACAGATGCAGCAGCATGCTATTAGGACTCGGAACGTTCTCTCGTCTCTTAACCCGGTTTCATGGATTGGGTTTTGGAACCGACGCAGGTACAGACGCGTACCGACCTGGCACATCCGCACTGCGCTGTGGAACAACTGGCTTAAGAGTGGCAAACTCGATGCTGTTACCGCCTGCTGGATAGATGAGCTCGTTCTTCGTGAGGAGCGTCTACTTCGCAAGTACTGGCATGCGAGGGATCGTGGCCGCCTGGACGACGCTCGCCGAGCTTTGGATGAAAACATCCATCAAATTGTATCAGCTATTGATATTGAGACAGATGTGTCTGAGCTCTGTTTGCTTAGACTCAAGACTTCAGATCTCTACGCCATGGGCCTTAGCAATGACGCTACACCGATTACAGCCCGCCCTCAAGACTGTTTCAAGGACACAGAGGATCGCGTTTCAATCATATTTAATGACATTGGTTGCTGGCCAGTAGCACCTGGGGGTGTTTCCAACTGCCGACGTGATCTGGTTAATGGGCATAGTACAATCCGCAACCACGTCCTCGCGGAGTGTGCCAACGACTACGGCGTCCCGCGTTTCCAGATTGAGAAGAATGTACAATCGCTCAAGCTGTTACCACTCTGGGGCATTGACGGCGGCACAGCAAATCATGGTGTCATTGATAACCTCCTCGAGTCTCAGGTTGATGAGAAGATAGCTAACACTCAAGTCCAACGGGATATTATCGATACCTTTCTGCCGCTCCTCACAGAATTTGTTAAAGGAGCTCGCACAAAACATCTCTCCCGCGCCGACCTTATCAAGTACGGCAACGTTATTCTATCCATGGCCAAGTACTATGAATATAAGGATTATTCTTCCACCTGGACATCACTGCATCTCGAGGAAGGGTGGGTGGCGGCTTGGCTGAAGGAGTATGACGACCCTAATATCGCCAGCCCATCCCAGTGCTTCGAAATCGAGCGACCCAGTATCCCTGATTTCCGCGATGCTCTCGGTATCTTTCGCGCTTACTTCTTCATTTTCGCGGTTCAGGTGCCTGATGAGTGTCCTCGTGCGTTCCAAAGCACTCATCATGGTATAAGTAGTCTCTTTGGCCTAATACTCAAATATCGCCGTGGCGCTCACTTCAGCATCTGGGACCATGCCATCCTTTGGCGAGAGACCTGCCTGAATATCAGCCCTGCTCAATGTGAGCTCCCCGTTGCAGTGCAGTCGATGCTACTTGCTGGTGTTGGTCTTGCTACACGCCTCGCTTATTTTCATGCCGATGTGATTTCGCCCTGTGCGTCACTTTTCAACCCGTAAGTATTATTCCCACGAGCAGAGATGATCCTGGTATCACTAACTCAGTATTCTAGTATGTGGGAAATTGAAATTGGTACAGACAAAGGTACCGTTGGTAATCGAAACATGTTTAGTCGCAAGATCGACCCAATCGTCAACGGCATCAGCAACATGGAGTCCTTCACTCCTGTCGATAAAATCCGCACTTACAAGCCCACTGTTGTCATGCTGTCCAACGTACAGGTAATCAAGGGCGTCAAGGTGGCCGCCCAGGCCGCTGAAATCATAATCAACCGCTTTGGCTTTACCGACTACCAGCTGGTCATATATGGCGCAAAGGACCGCCAGCCAGCCTACGCGCTGGAGATGGAGAAGTTCATCGTGGATAACAACCTTTCGGACAAGGTTATCCTAGCGGGATTTGGCGACCCAAAGGAAGTCTTGAAGGACGCGTGGCTGTTCATGAACTCGTCCATCTCTGAAGGTTTGCCGCTAGCCATTGGCGAGGCAGCTTTGGCCGGTGTTCCTATTGTCGCCACCGAGGTCGGCGCCACGGCTTTGGTTTTGACGGACCCGAAGAACCCCGAACAACAATATGGAGAGGTCGTACCTCCCAATGATCCTCTTGCCTTGGCCCGTGCCCAGATCAGTATGCTAAGTATGGTTGGACGGTGGAGTCAGTTTACAGATGAAGCTGGGAGCCAGAATAGTGTTCCCGAGTTGCCCGATGACATTACCCCTGAGGACGTTGACTGGCTCACTGAGCGTTTTTACAGCAAGAGCGAGTATCGCCGGACGCTCGGTATGATTTCTCGTCAGACCGTCCTACACAGCTTTCACGGCAGCCGATATCTACGGGAGCATGAACAAATGTATTGGATCCAGTGGCATCAGAGTGGGATGAGGGCAGAGGAGAGGCTCCGAGCCTTATCCCATCGACGCTTCAAATTTGGCAATCCACTACCACTCCGGTACACAGAGGACGATGCCAACATGGCAGTTGAGAACGTGAAGCCTGGGAGGAAACGGTCAAAATCAACTGCGCTTAAAGAAGCAGAGGATACTTTTGCGGCTGGAGTGAAAAACGGGTTTAGTCTTAGCATGCTTGTGACCCCTGTGTAGGGGACATGGTAAGCCTGTTCCAGCATGTATGACAGAAACGCACTGCGTTCCCTCAGATAGCGCTAATAGCATTGAAATATCTTAAATGCTAAAAGCGTCTTGTTTCCTTGTCAGTCATTGTAACAACAAACAGGACCTATTTTACTATTTTTTTTTATCGAAGGGCTTGGCTTGGCTTTACAACTGGAGGTTCTGGAGGACTAATAAACAATGAATTGTTGGTAACCCATACTCGTACGCAGCATATCTCAGTAATAGATGTAAAATTCGCTGAAACAACCTAAATAGTCACTTCTGCCGTTTAGGCCGACTAATAGAACTAGTCCAGGTAATCAAGCAGTTGAAATTTGGCAACAGCAGCATCAGAATAGTAATGGAAATATGAATATGTCGCGTACGACTTGCCCAGCCTAACGTGTTTGAGAAGCGAGCGCCGCACTACCCTATACACCTTAAATCCGGTTTTTAAAAAACTCTTTAAAAATCCAAACTAAGCCTAAAATAGCTATAATTTTAATAGCATATATATAAGTCTTAAAATAAGCTATTTTATCTTCTAAAGAAATCTAAGAAAATCCTATATAGCTATAAACTTTAAAACCTATATACACTATATAATATACTATATAATTAATCTTTTCTTTATAAAGGAATTTTTTTCAAAATCTAGGAAAAATATATAATATAGCTATTATTATACTATTACTAAAAATACTTTTTCTATGTTTTTAGCTATTTTATTTAAGGTTTTAATTACTATAGGGTAAGCTATTTTTAGCTATATAGTGCAGTGCGGCGTTTGCTTATTAAACATGTTAATGCAATAGTTGCAACAAAGTGAAGAAACATGGTTTTATTCGAGAGTGAGGGCCGTTTAAGTAAAGATGCCAGCGCTAGTACCTGAACTAGCAGAAGAGCTGAGGCTTTTTAAACCATTGTGAGTTAGTGCTCGTGGTAAGTTTCGATAGCCTTAAGCTGTTAGACATTACATATATTCGGTTCATTAATATAAATTGGTATATTCATGTTCTGTTCTGTTGAATTCTGCCCCTTAGAGGTTTTACTATTTCAGTTGCAATCTTAAAGTATCCCTGCTTGCACGTGAGACCCCAGCACCTGTTTAACAGTAAGTCGCTGAATTAGACACTTTAACATTATAGTACTAACATATATAATAAGCAACTAAGCCAGACAAGCGAGTGAGCCACTACATTTCTCACCTTAAAAGCCCTTTTTTAAACTTTTTATACAAGGTTAATTTAACTCTAAAATAGCTAAAAAATATAATATAATATATTTAACTACTACCCGTTGGCTCGAGCCGGGGGGGGCCACTAAGCAAGCTTAGTTGGGCACAACAGTCCGGGACAGTTATAAAAGGGTGGGACACTAGTTAGGTCTGATTTTTAGTGTATTTTGCGGCATTTTTAATATATCTTTATTCTGAAGGCGTTAAAAGAGGTGAAATTGCTATATCTATTAAAATAAAGCTTCTTATAATAATATATCTGCTATTAACTGTAATTATAAGAGGGAAATAGCTATAGCAGCGGCAAGCTTGCCTGCTAATTAAGAACGCCTTTTCTAGTAAATTAGGTACTTTCCTGTCCTTCCTAAGGCCTATAACTGGCTCCTATAGCAGATCTTTCTTTTTTAATAAGGGAAATAAGGGTATTATAAAATTAGGCTTAGTATTAAGCAGGGTATAGTATTAAGGGCACTAATAGAAGGGGGGACTTATAGTTAGGCAGGCAAGGCGGCAATAAGGGCATTATAACTTCCTCTTCTTCTAATAAATTAATAAGGCTATCCTTTTTATTAAAATCGGCATTAACTAGCAGTTATATAAGTTAAAAATTAATAGAGTTATTGCTATTAAGAAGGCCGGATAAATCTGCTACTAAGAGGGGCTTTACTGTAAAGCTAATATTATAAATAGCCTTGCAAGCTTCTAAGGCAAGCTAGGTATTAATTATAAAGGAATTTTCTTTCTTCTTTAGCTATAAGGATATCTCGGCTTATAAGGCATTAAGAAAAGTATATTTTATATCTCTTTTAATATATTTAAGCTACTATTTAAAGTATATTTTCTTTTTAATACCTTTAATAATAACCTCCTTCTTTTACTATTACTTAGCTTTTATCTCTTTTATTTATTAGATTATAAAAGATTATATATTTTAAAGCTAAGATCTCTGCTTAAACTTTACTTCTGTTTTAATAAATTTAGCCTATTATTTATAAAGCTCTTTTAAGCTTATATTATAAAAATAATTTCTTATTAGTTTTCTTTATTTTTTATACTTTTTTTAATAATATCTCTTTTTAATATATTCTTAATAATTAGTAATATATTTTTTTATAATATCTTTAAGTATAATAGCTTTACTAATAATCTTCTATATAGCTTTAAGTCCTTAATATATTAAGAAGTATAAAATATTATAATAGTAGTTATTAATATCTCTTATTATATTAAAGGCTATAAGGAAGTAATTTTCTATTAATAAAAGTAAAGATAATGCTAAATTAATAGCCTTATAAATCTTTAACTTCCTCTTTAGCAGATAACTAACTACTAGTGCCTTAGTTAGTAAGAAAATACCTGACTTTTTAAAGCCTATAATAATATAGGCAGTTATAAAGCCTTTTTTAAAGATTTTCTAATATTATAAGAAATAGTATATAAAAAGAGAGGTCTTTTAGAGAAGATATAAGTTACTAATATATACCTTAAAGGAGCCTGTAAAGTTATGTTAGTTAAATATTAAATTTCCCTTTTATAAAGCTTCTTATAGCCTTTTTTAATATATATTCTTTAACTACTAAAAAACACTTAGGTTTATTAGTTAAAGTATATATATTAAATAAGGAAGAAGGAAAGTAATAAGGATATTAAATTTTATATAATATTCTCTAAAGGTAAAGGAGCTATAACTAAAGAAGCTATTAATTATAAGTAACTATTATATAAGCTCTTTTTCTTCTTTTCCTTCTATACCTAAAGGTATATTATATAAAGTAATAGGGTTAAAGTTGCTTTTTAAGTGCTTATTATACCTAAACTACTATTTAAAATTTAGCTAATAATATTATATAATAGTAAATTTCTCTTAAGACTACTAGTTAAAGTGCTTTACTTACTTAAGTATTATCTCGGTATTAAAAAAAGCCATTTTTAACTATATAAAGCATATATTAGGATTACTATTAATATCTAATTACTTAATTATTAAAAAAGCTTTAAAGATAAGCTATAAAGAAGTAGTTACTTTTATAGCATTACCTATACTAATTATTATATAAGTCTCCCTATCTTTTAGTAAGAATACCTCTATTATAGTCTTCTTTTTAATATATATATTAAGGTATTATATATATTCTTATAGTATTCTAACTTTAATTCCGGCTTAATTAGCATTTTAATACTTTAAGGCACTAATTTTATATGTAGTAATAACTTTAGAAAGTTATTTAAACTACTGCTTTATCTCCTCTATGCCGGCTTCTTTATACTTATAATAAGCTACTTCTTTTAACTTTAAAATCAAGGTATTAAGCTCAGGATAATTATTATAAAAGCGCCTATACTATATCCATAAGACTGGCTAAGCATAAGGATTATAGTAACTTCTTATTATATTTACTATATCTTTAATCTTGCCTTTAGAGGCCAGAAGACCAGACTTTTATATTTAAATAATAAAGCATATAATAGCTTCTTCTTCTATATCTAAAAGGAGTTATAGCTAATTATTATTTAGCTTAAGAACTAGGCTAAAATCCTATTTTAGCTACTTTAAGCTACTTAATAATATATATAATAAATAACTTATTAGAGCCCTTATACTACTACTTAGCATTGCGTATTAAAAGATACTTTTTTATTAATTTAAAAGCATTATAAGAGAGGCCTTTTTAAAGTCACTAGCATAAAGAAATAACTGCTTAAGCTGCTCTAATATTTGCATTTAAAGGCATAATATACTTAGATACTAATACTCCTATTTTAGCTAACTGGCGCCTAGGATTTCTGTTGATTTTATATATAAAATCGAGGGAATTTGCAATAGCTGGCGGAGCGGGGTTGTCCTACCCTTTTGTGACTGTCCTGGACTTTTGTGCCTAATTAAGCTTGCTTAGTGGACCCCCCCCGGCTCGAGCCAACGGGTAGTTTATAATATTATCTCTTACTGTTATTATTATTACTTTTTAATATTTTTTTTAATTTATCTTCTTTTTAATATTAAGGTAAAAGCTTAAAAAATAAAAAATAATAATATAAGTAAATAGTTAAAATAAAAAATAAAAAAGTAAAGTTATTATAACCCTAGCAATTCCATTATATGCCCCCTATATTTTCCACTAATTATTACCCTCCTGCTAAAGAGCATTAGCACTAAGACTTTATAATTAAAGCTAATTTACTATAATTAGTACTAATTTATTAATATTATTACTAATTCTATAATAACCTTACTAATTACTATAAAGCAGCTTTAATATAAAAACTATATTTATTAATACTTTTATAAAACTTAGCTTATTAGTTATTAATAAAGTATTTATATATTATTAAGCCTAATATATATTACTTAATTAATAAGAAATATAATACTATATACTACTTAGTATTATACCTTATATAATATATATATATAAACCTAATATAAACTAGCTTACTTATTTAAAAAACCTAACTATTATATATTAATAGCTTTTATCTAAACTATATTATATAATACTAAGTAATACTAATATAATAATACTTATTACTTTTATATAGCTTTCTAACTTAATATAATAAATATAATTTTAAATAAGGAAACTAATCTATACTAGGTATATATTTATAAATTATATAAGGCATTTAAGCTAAGTAAGTTAGTTATTATATCTCTTAATAATTAAGTAATATATATTAAGGTTATTAATATAAAGAAGTTTTATTAATACCTAATAAGCTAAGTTTTATAAAGGTACTAATAAATATAGTTTATATACTAAAAGTAACCTTTTAGCTTAGTAAAGAATAATAATAATCTAGGGGTTAAATCTTTAGGGATTGCTAGTAATTTATAGTAATCTATCCTTAAAGCATTATAATCTAAGTAATCTAATAAAAGAGGATTATTACTAAGAGAAGTAATTTTATTATAATTAAAGGAAATTATAAGGGCTATATAATTTAGTTATATAGGTTATATTATAATATCTCCCCTCTATTAGGTCTTATCCTTAAGACCTATATATCTCCCTATTCTTATACTAGGCTTTAGTAAGTACTAACTCTCTTCCTTAATTATTTTTCTTAATATACCTTACTGTTACGACCCTAGCGGTTCCATTACGTATACCCTACATTTTCCACCAATTACTACATCTCCTGCTAAAGACAATTAGCGCTAAGACTTTATAATTAAAGCTAATCTGCTGCAATTAATACTAATCTGCCTAGATTACTACTAATCCCTTAATAACCTTATTAATTACTTAAGAATAATTCTAGTATATAGATTATATTTATTAGTACTTTTATAAAACTTAGCTTACTAGCTATTAATAAGACTTCTTTACCTTAATAAGCCTAACCTATACTATTAACTATTAAGAGATATAATACTTTACTATTACTTAGTATAATGCCTTATAACTCTGCTAATATAAAACCTAGTATAGATTAGTTTACTTATTTAGAAACCCTAACTGTTATATTAAGGTATTAATTATATCTCTTAGACTTAAATTATAATATTATTTAAGCAGCCTTAGGTTATAGCTATAAGTCTATATTATTTAAGTTAGCTATTAGATTTAGGTATTAAACCTATACTCTTACTTATTATTAGCTAAGTATATAAGAAAATAATATAGAAGTTATATAACATAAAATCTAAGGATTTATTAAATAGAAATGGATAAGGAGGAAGAGGATAATAAAGGCCTAGTTACTTGCTTTAATACTTATAAAAATATATATTTAAGTAAAAATATAAAGTAAATAGCCTATATAAATATAAATTTTATTACTATTTCTATTAAAAGTATTTAAAAAGGATAATATTAATTACTACCTAAGGGAGTTAAGGAAATACTTTAATATATTAGGCTAGTATAAGGGTTTTAGTTAGAGTTTAGTATATTATTAGCTTATATAGTAAGGATAATATTAAGATAGAGAGTAACCTCTTCTTAAATTTTAAAAATTAAATACCTCTTTAAAGTAGTAATAGCTTTTATATATTACTTATTAACTTCCTAAGTATTATTAAGATAGGAGTAATTAAGTTATAATATAAAGGCATAATAATAGTTTTAATTTATAGCTATTAAATCTTTTAATATTACCTTATTAAAAGCTAAAAGCAGTAATAGTCTTAAGTTAAACAGCTAATAATTACTAAATATAACTTTAAATAAATCTTTATTATAGTTATATACCTTAGCCTAAATAATCCTAGGTAACCTAGCTACTAGGGAGCTAGGGTTTAATACTTAACTTAGCTTTACTTTAATATAATATATTTCTATATTATAAACAAGATATAATTAATAATAATAAGTAATTGAAGGGGCTTTAGGGACTATATTACTTAATTTATTATAAAACTAATTATAATAAGTGCTTTTTTATAAAAGTATTTAAGGCTTTATATTAATACTATCTTTATTAAATAGTAATAATAATAGAGATATTAATAGGTAAATATAATCTTATATACCTATATTAAGCTAGTATAAATATATATTAATCTAACTTATATTAAAACTAGCTAAAATTATATCTTAAAAGAGGGCTAAGCTTTTTCTAAGGCTTTATAATATAAATATATTCTTTAGGTTATATACTTAAAACAGCAAATATAAGTTTTAAAAATATAAAATAGTATCCCCTTTTCTAATTTAAATATAATATAGGTTTGCTTTCTTTATAATTAATACTTAGAAGCCTAAAAGGCTATTAGTAAGGATATTATAAGATAGGTAAAATATTTAACTTTTATCTTTAATACCCTAGTAGCTAGTATCTAGCTTCTTTTAATAGGTATAAAACTTAGTATATAAGAGGTTATATAAATTAGGTATCTTTTATTATATATAGTTAGGGAGAATTTTATAAATAGCTAGGAGGATAATCTTATTATAAAGGTCTTTAAGTTATTTAAGAAATAGGCTATTAGTAAAAGCCTTTATATATAATAGACCTCTATTAAGGAAAAATAAAAAAATAAAGAAGCAGATACTAGTAATAATAAAGGTATTAATAAAAGTATATTAAGTATATACTAGGTCTAAATTATAAAGCTATATTACCTAAGTAGTAGAGATATTACTTTTATAAGCTAGGAAAAAAAAGAGTTAAAAGTAACTAGGGGCTTAGATAGTAAATAGGCTTTTTGCCTTAAATTAGATATTATTAATATTCTATTATTATATAATAGTTATAAAGCTATAAGGCAGTAAAGCTTATATCTTATATAAAAATAAGGAATTAAGTAGTTAATTAGAAAGGAAGCTTTGCTATTATAAAAAAGATATAAAAGGATTATAAGCTTAATTATAGTTTTTAAAAATACTTAGTAAAGGGGGAAGAAAATAATTAATATATTTAATATATTCTTAAAGTATATAAATATTTCCTAGCTTAATAAGGTTATTTAGACTTATACCTAATTAATATATATATTAATATATTTATTATTAAACTTTAATAACTTCTAGGTAAATAGGTATTTAAATAACTTATAGTTATAGTAATAATTAAAGAATATTTAAAGTATATAATTATATATATTACCTTATTAATATAAGAAATTAAAATTATTAAATATATTTTATTTATTAATTACTTAAAAATAGCTATTAAGGATAGATTTATTTTTACTTACTAATAATATTAATAATAAACTAAATAATAGTAAAGATATTAAGGCTAAGAGGCTTAATATTAATAAAGAAGTAGAGTTTTTATATTAAGGTAATTAATTATTATATTAACTAAAGCTAGTTAATAATAGTTATATTAAGATTAGTAAGTTTAATATAATATTATTAGTAAATCTAAAGTTCTTAGATATATTATTATTATATTTATCTTTTATATAAATAATAAGATTATATAGAAATAATAAAAAGAGTATTAATTTAGCCTTAGACTTAGGATTAGGCTTGCTATTTAGTTTATAATCTGGTTTAGACTAATTCCTATTAAGAGAAATAAATAAAGCTATGTTATTATATTAGGTAAGGCTAGAGAATTTTATTATAGGTAGAAGTTCTTAAGTAATATTAAACTACTTAATAATTTATTATGCCTTTATAAGGTACCATTTATTATAGTGCTATTAGATATAGAGATATATTTATTTATATAGTAATAAGGCAGGGTCCTTCTAAGGATAGCTTAGTCTAGGAATAACTTATTATTTATTTTATATAAGATAACTTAAACTTAAGGTTTTAACTACTAAGATAGATTTTACTTTATTATTTATAGTTATTATATCTTATTAATTAGCAGTTTTAGGATATTATATTATAATATAAATAGTATTAAAATATATATATTAGCTAATTAATTATATAGATATATTTAGTTATAGGGTTATTTTATTTACTTATATTAGAAGGTTATATATTATTATAATTAATTAAATAAGAAATAGGATTTAGCTTTTTTAGAAAATATTAAAGGCTAGTTAGTTATTAATATTATAATATAAGGTAATATTATTATATTATTTATTATTATATATTATTAAGTTAAACTCTTAGCCTAATATTAAGATTAAAATAAAAAAGATATATATAGAGAATAGAACTTTCTTTTTAAGCTATTTCTATAAGTAGGTTTTCTAGAAGATTTAATAGATTACTGCTTATAATATAAGGATAAGAATTATTATTTAAATATATACTATTATTCTAATAGGCTATTATTCTAATAGGCTATTATTCTAATAGGCTATTATTCTAATAGGCTATTAAATAATATTATTTTAATTAGTCTTACTTATAAGTAGCCTTATCTGCCCTTTCTTATACTAAGAGTATATAATAACTTATAATAATATATATATAATAACTCTCTATAAAATTAATAACTATACTCGTTAACTATATAAGTAATAATAAAAGCTTTATTAAAATACTTACTTATTTATTTTATTTTAATTATATCTATATCTGCCTATAATGTTTATATTTATATAAATAGAGTTTATATCTAATATTTTTACTTTTTATAGTCTACTAATAATAATATAAAAAGAGGGTTATTATAGGTATTAGTTCTTATAATTAGCTATTCTTATAAAGAGAAAATTAATTAAAATTATAAGGCAGGTAATATAATAGTAAAACATTAACTACTAATATATTATATAGTAATTTTATAAAAAGAATAAGTTTAATATTTAATATTTATATTTATATTAAGAATAATAGTATTATATATACTTTTTATAATTTTATAATTACCTTAATAAGATAATAACTATTATATTCTAATTACTAGACTTACTATCTCTTTATAGACTTTACTTAACTTCTTTTAATTAGACTTTTAATATAATTAAAAGGTATCTTTATTATTAAACTGCTTTACTCCTAACCCTAAGCTTTATATAAGTTTATATCTCTTTTTAAGTTAGGATATTAAAGTAAAACCAGCATATGTATTTATTCTTTATTATATTAGCTTTAGGAGACTAATCAAGGTTTTATATATATTTAAATATAATAATATTAATCGCCGATATAAGCTATAAATAAGGGTATAAAGTAATTTAGTAAGTAGCATTTTAACAGGCCTAAGTCTTAAACTGGATTAATAATAAAATATAATAGAAAAAATAAAATACAAGGTATAAATTAAGATTAAAATAGATTTAGTACTTAATAGTTATTTAATTATACCTTAGACTATAGTTTTATTTACTTTTTATATATTTATTTATTATTATTAATTTTTAGTAAATTTTAATTATTATTTTCTAGTTAATACTTAAATTTAATAAAGATATTTATAATCCTGCTAACCCTGTCTCTATTAGAAATATTAATTTATTTTATTTTACTTTTTATTATTACTTATAGTAATGCTAATTCTTATTATTTATCTAGGGTTAGAGCTTGCAGTTAATTCTTAGGGAGCTTAGGGTTAGCTTAGCGTTAGCTGCTTATTTAGCTGTTTTTGCTTAGAGTTCTGTATAAACTGTAGTTCTGCATAAATGGTCTGTGCCCTTGACTTTTTAGGCCAATCAGCTTATATTAGAATTAACCCCAACCCCACTTGCCATTATAGTTCACCGTAAACCCGCCCGGGACTGGCAACCAGGCTTGGCCATTGCTTATATAACCAAACATACAGGATTGTCTCTGGCAGATGAATGGCCTGACATGGTTAATCACCAGGCATGTGGTGATATGCTGATTCTCCGCTTATAGTTAAAGCCTGGATAGGAAGCAGTATATTACTATTGTATTACTGCATATTCGGTCAGGATGTGGTTTAAGGTGCGTTAATAAGTAGAAAGTCCGATATTTATAATATCTAATGCAAGTGCCGCACTATAAAGGTAGTGCGTGACGCATAGATATAACCTTACTATAATAATAGCAGAGTAAAGTAATAGCCTAGATAAATCATACAGTAATTGGAAATTAAGAATATCTTATAATTCGTGCTGCCCAGAATAAGAATATATTATTTGGAGAAAATTCCCTAAATTCCGATATCTCCTGATGTCAATATTACCCATAAGTCTGTGGCCTTCCTGATTCTGATATCATGTCATCCCTTATTTCCTCACAGCCTCTCTCTTCTCGCTTGTTACTCCGAGATTCTGAAACACGACATATTAGTCGAATAGTTACTACCATGACTTCAAATCCGCGACGCTTCCCATTCGAGTGTGCCTCCGGCCTAGAGCCACTAGCCGAATTCGCTAAATTGTGAGC